>NC_140780.1:240138137-241563137 GCF_044657685.1 Stegodyphus dumicola
TAAACTAACTAATAAAACTACAATTCTGCAAGATTTTTCAAGAATTACAGACAGCTCAATATGAGAATATGACAGCTATTCCTTGGCTATGATGACTGATACTCTGGCCATTGGAAAGAAATCAGTAACTGGCTACCCACTTTGTTGGCACACTGATTTAGATATACGATCATGAAAAAATAGTATTTAAGAGTAAGGCAATGAAACAAGGATGATGGCAAACTACCTTACACCATCTAGATATACTACTCTCTTAAATTTAAATATACAGTAAGATGAGTTTTGCTCAGACAATTCAAATTTGAAATGGAATCTTAAGAAAACTGGATTAAAAAAAGGGAAAAGTATAAATGAAGAAATTAAGTTATTCCATACAGCTGTGAAGCAACAGATATTATACTAACCAATGACAACCACTAAAGACAAAAATGTATACATAGATACATAAATATGTAAGAATTTATAACTAGATTTATGTCACACATCAGTTTTAAATTCCCCACGAAAGTTTTAAATTTGCATGTGTAATAAATTAATATTACCTAATTTTAACTATATTATCATTCGTAACTATAAATGGCAAAAGCAGTCACAGCTCACCTGAAATTTAAGAAAAAAATATGACGTGCAGATTTGATAGATGGTGAAACAGAAAGTGACACGTGACAAATTAAATTTTAAATTTTTCCATTATTTTTAAGCATTAAAGAATAAAACATACATAAAATATTTTAATTTTAATGGATTTTTTTAGGAAATTATTTGCTTATTGATCTTTTCATTCAAGGCAGAATATACGACTTTTGCATAAGGATGACAGAAATGCTAAATTATTGAACAAGCTATACAGGTGGCCACCCAGGAAGCTAAGTTTAATAGGGTTGTTATTAAGATATTTGTCTAAAATTAACTTAAAAAAGCATATTTTTCTCGTGTTCTCACTATCAAGATGCCTTCTACCCAAAGATAACTTTCTCTGGCACCAGTTAACCTAATGCAACTTTGCTCTAAGAATTGATTGTACGAGTTCAAATATTGTTATATATAATCTTCAGTGATACACAGACAAAAATGACTGAACTGTCGAAAATGTTACTGAAATTGGCTTGTAAATTTTGTCTTATCTGCTGCAAAACCAGACAAAATAAATACCTTTAACAGTCTTGCAAGAACTGATCAGCACATTTTCCAGTTGCTAAACTCTATCCTTGAGGTACTGGTTTCATCAGAGTAGCCAATGTGAATGAACAATTGGCAAACTCTAATGCAGATAATCTTTATTGTTACAAGATTCAGAAACTTCCTGAATAATGACAGAGGGTTATCAAAGCTTTAGTATCCACATTACCATCTTGAAGTGCTTCAACTAATAACTCACATTTAATTCATTACCCTTAATGAATATAATCTTAATACAACAACCTGTTTTGCATGCAGTAATCCAAACTGGAAGATTTTTGGCAGCAATGTGTCTGCACCGAAAGATACATCAGACCAATAGTAGTACTTGATAGATCGTATTATTATCGAAAGATGCATCAGAACTCATGTTTAAAGAATGCAATTAACATAGATACACTTTTGTGCTGCCTTATGTTTTTTTCCTTATATACCCTTAGAACAGAAATTTCAAAACCATGCCAATGAAAAGATTTTTTTACCAAGTTCTGAAATGATCAATACAATCTTAGTTAACTAAAATCTATATCTATAAATGCTCAATGTTACATTTTACACAATATAATTTCTTTGTAAAACACACAGAACAAATGCATGGAATGAATATAAGCATTACACTTGAAAATGAAACTCAGTGTTACCTTTATTAGCCTCGATTTAATATGCTCATCATACAAAAACTGAGAAAATATCTGGAACTTTTTTCTTAGAAACTGATACACAAAGTTCACCTGAAATAAAAAAAAAATCAATCAGTTCAAATAATAAGAAATAAGCATTAACAGTACATAACAGAAAGGATAAACTTACTGTGGTATTCATAACACCAATTCCATGTGTTCTTATTGAATTAGCAATGTGACGAATATTAATTGTATTCAAGTGTTTATTGTTGCTTGATCGTTCAACAAATATCTAGAAAGGAACATCAAATATAACATGCATCATGTAATAAATACAAAAATAAGCAGACATATATTCTACCTTAAGATAGTAAGATTGAACATTTCCACCATATATATATATATATATAAACATACATATATATTACACGTAGATGAATTCTCATATTCAATTCTGAATTCCAATAAATAGAATTTTGATTTCCAGAAAATTCAGCAAGGCAAATTCAACATCAGTTTTTCCTTATACGAAAATAAATGGTTGAATACAGTAAATTTATAAAATATTTCAACTGAAGAAACAAATTTACTTAGTTATTGAAATCATTTGGCACTCTCTTTCTACAAGACACGCAGATCGCAGACTACAGCACATTTTTTGCTGAATTCAGGACTGCTTTTTAATATTAAGCATTAAATTCTGTGGTTCAGTTTAAAATTACATGATGTATCAAAAATGTATTCATCTGCAACTTTTATATAATACTTTTATATATACTTTTATATAATATAGTGTTCAAACCTAAATACTCTGAAGCTGATTTGTTTACATTCAGTGTAACAAACCAGTGTATTTGCATTGAGAGCATGCAGGGATAGGTTGATGAAAATAGCACTTTAAGATACTTCCAGCAATATACTAAAAAGAGAGGACCAAAGAACACAAATTTTCTTTAACTCTTTCAAGCCCTGGATTCTGAACCTTCCCCCAAATAAGTCTACAAAATATTATTTACAAAATATATTACAAAATATATTAGTCTACAAAATATATTAGAAAAAATAAGTCTACAAAATATTATTTACAGGTGTTAGAACTCCCTTGCAACATATTAACAAGTTAATACTTGAGTTGTAAAAATTAGGATGCCAGAGCAATTGCCACCATCGGTCTCAAGGTAAACAGTCCAATGGCATATACTTGCCAACCTATAACACTCAAAAATCAGGAGATTTTTCACAATGTTAAAAAGACTCTTTAAATGATAAAAATGGTTTTTAATAATGAATTAACTTTAAATAGTTACTAAGTCTTAAATGCAAGCAACACAAAAATACCTTAGACATAAAAAAACATTTTTATTACTTGCATTGTAAAAAAAAAAAAAAAAAAGACACTTTAATCAGTTTTTGTACAAAAATTATGAACAGTGGCAGATTTTGCTTTTGTTAAGAAAGAAACTTCATAATTTTGTTCATAGCAAATGCCATGTAGGCCTGCTTTCACTAATAAAAGTTTTCCTAATGTGTCATCACTAATATTAGATCTAAATTTAGTCCTCGTTTTCGCAACAACACTGAAAATCCTCTCGCACTCCGCATTACTAAGGGAAACTGTCAAGATGGCCAACATAATTCTAGACAGTTCACGATATTTTAAAATTCCATCAGCACCTTTCAGGTTTCCAATTAAACTCCACTTGGTGTCAATCCTAGCTGATTTTATAACTTCATCTAAGTTTTCTAATTGTAAACTGCAAAATTGCGACTGCAGTATATCAGTGGCACATCAATTTCATCATCTTTCATGACTAAATGAAGTAACACAGGAAATCTATTCAAAAAGTACCTTATATCAGAAAAAGATGCATATCATCATCTTTCATGACTAAATGAAGTAACACAGGAAATCTATTCAAAAAGTACCTTATATCAGAAAAAGATGCATTTGCTAGAGCAGAAACATCACAAACTTTAGCATGCAAAATCACTTCATTGTTGACTGGAAATATATGTAGTATGTAATCACATACTCGACAGAAGTAACTTCTAACATGAAGATAAAACTTATTTTTGTCTTCTTTTGAAAGTTTTTCTACTACTTTTGTAGTTGCAGCTCCTATTACCAAATCTTCATCTTTCTTCTGATTTTCTATTTCACCATAAATCACATCATATATAGAATTACAAGACAAAACACAGACTGGTTTTACAAACTTTGATAAAATGTCTTTAAACAGATCATAAATCATTGACTGCAAAACATCAATTAATGGAATTCTGCTTTGTAGAATTGTGTTAAGAACATCGAATGATGGCAAAATGAATTGTAAAAAAAAAAAAAAAAAGCAAAAAGCTTTGTTAAGGTCCGAAGAAAAAAACACAAATATCCGTTCCTCACAAGATAATCTTACAGTAATCGGAAAATATTTTGTGTGTTGAGCAATTTTTTTATTTTGAAAGAAATTTGTATCAGCTTTATGCTTATATTTTGCAGTATTATTTTGAGAACTGCCAGTTGAATTGCTGAATGATGCAGAAATTACTTTATTTTTCTCAAACCTATTTTTAACAATGGAAGTAGTAACTACATCTCCATTTACTTTAGGTATTTTATAACTTTCAATAGAGCCTTTTATCTTAACTCTGGAAGCATTTACTTCTTCTTTAAAAAATGCAAGAAGTGGGTTCCATTGATCGAGGATTCTAGATAAGCATTTCTTTAAAGACAGCCAGCGTGTACACACGTTTCAAAATTTTTCTCATTTCAGTATTATGCAGCTGTTGGAACTGTTTCAATTTTTCCTTTCTTTAAGAACTCCTTTCAAGATAATAATAAATATCAACAATGTGTTCATCCACATTTACTGGTAAAGAAGCTGCCCCTTTTTCAGCTGCTAAATTTAAGAGGTGACCAGTACACCTCATAATCTGCAAATCTGAATTTGCCTTTCTTAAGATGCCTGCAACACCAGTCTTCAAAGCCTACCATTACTGGTGCATTATCGGCACCAAGTGCTAAGAAATTATGCAGAGGGACTGCATTTTCTTTTAAAGTTTTAATAGGACAGAAAGTAAACTGCACTCAATTTCTGAAGACTCTTGATTAAAAAAAGAAACAACAATTGGATACAGTTTTGAATCGGTATTATTGCTTCCGTCCGTAGAGAGGCAGAACAGACCTGTTTTAATGCAACAATAACTAAAGATTTATTTTTCAAAATCATTTCTTTAACAATTGCACCTGTTTTGGTCCTTGCACTTGAGTATTTCTTAGCGATTTCACTATCAGGAAACATTTTTCTAAATAAAGCTGCAGCGTGATTCGATGCATTCAGTGGCAGGTTGTGTTCGAAAAATTTATAAAAATTATTTAAAAATATAAATTTAAAAAATAAATCATAAAAATAGGAAAATTTCATTTGGAATAAACCTAAATTTTGAAATACGAAAGCCAGAATCAAATAAGTTTAATAAAAAAAAAAAGAGATTAACAAATATATATCAAATTCAATTAATATTGAGGAACTAAAATTTTAAGACCTAATTTTTTAAAAAACTACTCGTGCAATTTTTACAAAACTTAGCAGTTTGGCACAATTTGAGTCCTAGAATCGAAATCTGGGAAAAAATTGCATGTCATTTCAGAAAAAGTCCAATTTTGTGTCAAAATACTTATATTAGAAGAATTATATATATAAATCTAACACATATTCTCAGTCACGCTTTCGAGACATGAAAAATGCAAGTTGAATTTTGTCAATCGGCCCAGTAGAATGGGAGACGTAGAACTGTCCCATTTTTTTTCACAGTGTACATGATAAATACATAACATATATATATATGTATATATGTCATGTTTTACTGCGCAGATGACGGAATCCGGTACTTTTAATTTCTGGCCTCTGAAGACACTTTATTCCATAGTTGGAAGAATGAACAGATAAATAAAAAACTTGCAGATATGGCTGTTTCGAAACATAATTTCATAGTTAAATGCAGTAATTTCCAGGTACATGGGTCATCTTGAGCAGGTACGTAGCAGCATGGATCAGAAGTGTCTTGCCAGAATGAAAGTGTAAGCAAGAAGAAAGTAGCAACTCAGAGGAAGAAAAGAGGGAGTCCAAAAGTTTCAGTTCCAAGTTAAAAAGTTTTTGTTTATAATTAGATAGGGTATCTGCATTAAGCATTACATACACTCAAGAGCCAAAACATTATGACCACCTGTCAATAACGAGTTGGGCCACCTTTGGCACGCAACACAGCTTCAACCCACCTTGGAATGGATGCCACAAGGTCCTTGATAGATGGCCGGAAACAGATTGTACCAGATGTTGTAGCAACGATCACGCAAATCCGAGATATTGCGAATTGGTGGTCTTTGATCTCTGAGCTGCCATCCCATGACATCCCAAATGTGTTCTATCGGACTGAGATCCGGTAAGTTAGGCGGCCAGGACATTAACTGGAAATCAGCATCATGTTCCTGAAACCACTCCAACACAATTATAGCCTTGTGACACAGAGCGTTGTCCTGTTGGAACATTCCATTTCCAGCTGGAAAAACAGAGGCCATGTAAGGGTGCAACTGGTCCGCAATGATGTTCAGATACCCTGTAGCATTCATGTTCTGCTCTACCACAAGCACTGGTCCCAGAGACACCCAAGAGACCGTCCCCCAGAGCATAATACCGCCACTACTGGCCTATATATGACCTATCGTGCATTGAGGGAGCAACTGTTCGCCTGGAAGACGGCGTATCCTGACACGGTCATCAGCGTGATGAATGACAAACCGTGATTCATCTGACCAGGCAACTCTCTCCCACTGATCCATGGACCAGTCAGGATGTTCCCGGGCCCAGCGCAAGTGCAATTGGCGATGATGCTTGGTCAGCAAAGGCACACGAGTGGGACGTTTGCTGCGTAGCCCCATATCCAACAGTGTCCGTTGAACACTGTGCTCCGATACTTTTCTACTTGGCCCTGCATTGTATTCAGCTGTCAGCTGAGCCACTGTCTACTGCCGGTTTGCTGTCCACTGCCGGTCCACTGTCCACTGCCGGTTTTCCTTCACCATGCGAGTCAGTCTCCGACGACCTTTTTCTTTGATACCATGTGGACGTCCAACACCATGTCGTCTACTGCTGGTTTCACTGTCATTCATCCACTTTTCATACGTACTAACTAACAACTGTAGATCGCGAACAACCCACGAGTCGTGCAGTTTTGAAAATGCTTGTTCCGAGCCTTCGAGCCATTACAATCAGCCCTCTATCAAAGTCGATTAGATCCGCAGCCTTTCCCATCACACACAGAATTAAGTGAAAAAATAATTCTTCAGATTCTCCAGCAGCAGTTAAATACCACTTCCACCTGATCACGTGATTTCCACGTCATCAAGGCGCGTTCATCGCAAAATGTGGGGCTGGTCATAATGTTTTGGCTCTTGAGTGTAGGATTACATGATTAATTTGAATGATGCAGACTTATAGCACTATTTTTAGGACCGAGAGACAGGAAGTCCCCAAATTAAATGAAAAATAAAAGACGCTATAGCCAATTAAAATTAGAAGTTTGCTTTCATATTTTTTATCTTAATCACACACACACATATATATAAGAATGAAAAAGCAAACAAAACATTGAATTTACAAAACATGAAAAAATTAGATTAATGTAGCAGATTAGATATTGACAGCAAGAGTTCTGGTTAAGTATCAAAATGGCTGATAGAGATGATGAGGAGAAAAAATGAAAAATTCCTTTATATTTCAATCTGAGAAGTAACATCAGCTGATATGAACTATGGAAAGAAGCATTACATGTATATATAGTGTTCTGTTCAACAAATACAGAGTAGCATTACATATTTCCCTTTACACAGAGGCATAATTAGAACTTTTAGAGCCTGGAATGATCGCTGAATTTGCTGCTCTTTTTAGTCTACAATAAATAACTCCACAAATATCCAAATGACATGCAGAGCAATAAATTATGACTACATTTATTTTTGAAGAAAACCTTTTGTTTCAAAATTACAAAAAGTTTTTTTACTACTAATATTTTTGGCAAAACCATTAGTTACATTGTAGAGGTCTATCTGATTGCTCTTTCTGTTACATATACAGTAGAGAAAGAATTCTGAAATGTGAAATACACATATATAGTTCTTAAAAAACATTTCTTAAATAATTTTTGTTTTGAAAACACTTTTCACACCTAGCAACATTTATAGTAATCGACAGAAAAGTTGGCCCTAGTATTACAATATTTGGAACTTTGCTCTGGAGATTGCATTTTAGAATTAATTGCAAAAATCCAAAAATAATCCTTTTTAACATTTGTGTTTCAATCTCACGATCCAAGATGATTCCGAGATGTTCGATTGAAATAAAACTCTGAAATACTTCTTTCTTAATGAGGCAATCTTCCTTATGACTGTCACTGTGATCATAATTTATTTAATATTCGTAATTTGTATTTGAAAGTTTCACTGAAAAAAAAAAAAAAAAAAAAAAAAACTAAAGTATGCAGCCGTTGAAATCATTTGGTGATTTCTTAAAACACTATCTAGATTAAAAATAATCTTCTTCAGAATTCTGTATAGCAAATTAGAATCTAATTGAATCAACTGAAATAAGAATCAACTGAATAACCACTATAAAATAAAGCTTCAGACAAAAAATACCCCACTAAAAACTTGCTGCCGATCTGGATCGCCCCCTTCACCCCTCCAGATAACTACAGCATTTCCACATTTGACCTTTTTGTCTCAATGAGAAAACTGGTTGAAGATAATAAGTACCCAAAATGTGGTAGTGAGACAAAATTAAAGAATTATTTGGGAGCATTTTAGTAGCATGGTTAGAGACAAAATTAAAGAATTACATGGGTGCATTTTAGTAGTATGGTTAATGCTCTACTTCAATATACTTATGTTTTGAGCAAAATATTGGACTGTCGCAAAAGAAACAGCCGATTTCACCGACAATTGAAAAAGGTGACAATAAAAAGATTACAAGTTTAATCAAAGTAATCCATAACACCATCAATGAACTGGTGCCAGCATAACAGAGTCACTGCTATCACTTTGATCAAAAACAATGTCTCTGGAAGTGAGGAGTTCCTCTATTTCTTGATATATTGACTATCAAAGCATTTTTTGCACAAAAAATGGCTCAAGTCTTAGAAAAAATTATATTTTCTTCAAGAAATATCAAACATATACAGGATGGGCCACAATTTTGAATCTCAAATGGCAGATTTGCTGCATGATTGCCATTGCCATATGCAGTTGGCATTACTTAAAGCAACAAGACTCTCATGTCAATTCGCAAGTGATGGTTGCTCTACTGCACATTTGTACAGCATCAAGCAGCATTTATTGTTTCAACTCATGGAAGGAATGAACAGGGAATACAACCAGCAAAAAATAACCATATGGCAAACATCTTTGGATGGAAAGATGACTTTGAATCTAGAAGTCCTTTCTAGAATATATTTCACTTACAACCACTGTAATGAATGTGTATCATTGTCAAAGAATATCCACTGCTCCTTCACTGTCACAATTAATTGTAGTAACCATTCTTCTTTACTTTTTAAGACAGAAGATTTCCAAACAATGTGCTCTGTTCTCATCAATTACTGTGAGACACCCACTCTTCAAGCTTTCTTACTTTTCCTGTTGTACATTTATAGCATCAAATTACACAAAGTGAGAGATCTTTTGTACAGTTTATCATGGATCTGATTTGATTAAATGATTTATTTCATTTAAATTGATGGAGGAAGGGTGACAGCAAAAGCATTCATTTTGAAAAATGGACATGCTGCCAGCTTATTCATCAGGATTTGAATCTCCACTGATCTACCAGTGTTCAGCAACTTTACAATTTGGCCATCGACGAGGTCCCTGGTATTCTGCGAAAATTATTTATTCAGTACAGGAAAGCCATCTCACATCACAAAATTAACTATTCAATGTATTCAACTGCAGAAGAAAGCAGTGAAAGTCATTTAAATCCTGTTTCTATTAATAATCATTCCTATCGATATGGCACAGAGCCGTCTGTTAGAGAAATTTGATCTAAATAATTTTTCACTCCCAACTACGCTTTGTATGACTTATTTTGTGCAAACTGCACTGTTTCTGAAATTCTTATGAGTTTTTTGACTACCTTCTAGTTTTATTTGGCATAATAAATTACATTGGTAATTTCTTTTTCATTTTCAGTTATACAAGTAACTGAATCCATTTCATTTTGCTGTAATAGTTTGTTGTAAATATTCATATATTTTAATTATTGATACAGTCAAAAGTCGTTTATTCGGACACCCATAACCGGAATGATCTATAATCCGGACCTCGAAGCTACAAACTTTCTGCGCGACGCATGCGCGTAAGACCTTTATGGCTGCGAATACGCGTGTGCGCGTGCGCAAAATACGTTTACAAATGTGCATTTTTTGTATAACGGACGGTATAAGCTAAACTAAAATTATCTAATTCAGTTAATGTTGCAGATTGCGTTGTTCCTTAATCTTCGAATTGGATTCGGCTTATTATTTTTTGCATACCGTTAGAGCAATTTTATAAAAGTAAGCTTGAACTTTCGATTATGTCAAAAAGAATTTCCGATATATTTTTACTAATATGTAAAGGATCTAGAAAGCGAAAGTATGTTTCAAAGTCCATTAAACAAAAAGTGGAATTGCTGCAAAAAATGGATAAATGCATATCCTTTGTTTATCTAAACTTTGTTTATCTTTAATGCCCTGGCACCCAATGAATTGGAAGTTGATCAGTCAGCACTATCCTTATCTTCAGGACAGATGTTTTTATTTTATTTGGCTTATAATTCCTTACTAAATGTAGTATTTCATCTCGATATACTCCATCTTTGATATGATTTAAATCAAATTCCTCGTCATTATAATTCGCTTTCGATAGCGAAGAAAGTGACAGAGGTTATTGAAAACGAAAAAATTTCGATTGACAAAATTAGTCGGTATTCTCGACACAACAATTATAGGACTTGAACAGCGGAACTTTGTAACTGAACAAGAAATTATGTCTGTTTATAGAATTAAAGAGAATGTATTATCACATAAAAAAACGAAGCAACTTAAACAACTTACATTGAAAGAAATGTTTAATAAAGTAAACAAATAAATATTAAGCTTTTTTTTTTTTGTAAATTTTGATACCCTTTAAATCATAATTGTTCTTTATTTCATAAATTACGGTTTCATATTTTTAATTTTATAATTTCTGCATGCCATCTTACTAGATTTAAACTGATGATCTATAATCCGGAAAAATCGATAATCCGGAATCGCCGAAGTCCTGACGAGTTCGGATAAACGACTTTTGACTGTATATATCTATGCATACAAACCCACATTTTAAACTACTGCAATCAAATGACATTCAAATTACACATTTTGATATATTTAAATCATTCTTGATAGTTAGTGTTTTCTTATATAGAAACTATTTAATAAAATCAGTTAAAATTAACACTTTATAAACAGAAGTCCCGGAAATTGTCCATACCTGATTATTTAAATTGTACAGGTAATTTGACACAAACAGGTGAATATTCCGCATTATTTCAAGCACATCCAGACCCTAAAAATATTTAAACAAATATATTAAGAGCTACTCAAAGAAAAAAATTATATAATGGCATATGTCATGTAATATTGAAATAAAATACACTTTATTCTTGATGAATTTTTATTACACATCAATAAATCTTCTAATTCAAATTCTGAACAGATAACATATATCTTCACACTATACAGAATAATTTCTTTCTAGTGGTTTTGTTCATTTATAATTAAAGGTCTCTAATTTGAAAAATGATTTAGATATTCCACAAAACTGGCAACTAAAACTTGCTGGCCCACAAGTTTGAATAATGTAGTGGTATAATGCCATATGAAGCAAAAAAATGCATAACCTAGGCCACACATATTCCTAATGTTCACTGCACTATTTGTATTTTGATCTCTGAGAGAAGTCAGCTTTCCTGACACTTACTGCTGTCAATTTCCTGGTACACTTGTTGGAAGAAAACACAATCAAACAGTAGTCAGATCTTCAAAACTTTTTTAATTTGAAATGGTTTTTTTTGAAATACAAAATTTTGTACTTAAGATACTAGACTATTACTACAAGATAAAAGTAATGCAACATAATCAAGAAGTATTATGACATTAAGAGGTACTATTTATTTTACAAGAGTAGCGTATATTCCATATGTTAGCATAATTGTAACTTCAGCATTAACAACAACAAAAATGTAATCTTAAAAAAAAAATTGCAGTAAAATACAACTATTAAACACATTCAAAAAATTTTTGAAACTGTAATACTTTTGCTGAATTATAAAATGCAAAACATGCTGAAATAAATTAATTCAAATTTTCATTGATATACCAACTAATTTTAAATGAGCTTTTAGATAATCAATCACTTGTACTTCAGAGTTTTCTTCTTATATCAAAATACTCTTATATGGAAAAAGTTTTGGAACAAAATTAAGGAAACTTTTGCAGAATCAATAACAATTCTGAAATATTCTCAAAGTACACATTAATCATCTGATAATGGAGGCCATCTTACATGACAATGACTAGCCGTATGCATAAAAGTAGTCACATAGCTGTGCTGCAGATGCAGTCAGAAGTTCTAGCAGCACTTTTGTAGTATTGTTAGTGACTAAGGTATTGGTCACTAACAACCTACTAACCATTAAACTTATGCCCAAATTTTGAGGAAAAACATCCTCGGGGAGCAGTCTAAGGGTCTTTCATCCTTCTTCGTCTGCCACCAACCTCTCAGGTGAACTTTCAGCTGACTGTGTATTTTGAAGCCTTCCTTGCCACACAGAAACTACATGCTTACATGCCCAGACATGCTTACAAACATCCATCCATGCCTTCTCCAGGATTCGAACACGTGCTCATCAGTATGGCAGTAAGCATCATTGACCACTGTACCAGATGGGTGGCTAAGCTGTGCAACAACAAAACCTTTATTATGTTATGATGCTTTTTAGATTAACAAAGTACACTCATAGCTTCAGTTCTTTAATGCCCTTGAAAAAGTGCCAATGATAAATGAAGCTGTTTCTCCTGCAGTATGTGTGATGACAAAACAAAATTTTCAACTGCATTTGGATTTTGTATTGTTCAAATTACTCTGGGCAGTGTGAAAAAAAGTCATGATTTTTTAAAATTTACATTGGATTTTCTTCCTACATTGGCTTAATTAAATAGTTACAACATACTCAATGTTTTCAAAGTAAGTAAATCCCTAATTAGCTAATACTAAGAAGCATAATATACATTTTGGCATGTAAATTAATATTATAATAATTAGGGATAATAAGTCCAATACTTGGATGCTCACTTTTCCGGATAATCTAATACGCAGACTTCTGAATAACAACAATAATAAAATTTTACAAAATGAGAACTTTTTTAAAACCAAGTCTAAGAATGGGAAATATAACATTTAAAAAAAAAAATGCACAGCAAAAGAGATTTTTCTAATAACTGAGATTCCTGTACGTCTTTCAAACACCTGCTGACTAGTAAATCACACAATAGTCAATGGCAAAATACTGATTGGTGTTAGTCACAGCCAAGCTTTCGGTCCTTGAGTGGTTGTGGAGGAGAGGGTCAAAATTTTTCTATCTGACCTAAACAATAAGTGAAGCTCCAAGATACATTTGGAGTGAGATGTTGCACATAATAATTTTCTTTTGTTGGCATAGCAGAGGAGAAAGACACAAAGAATTAGAGTTGCACTCTTCCTGAATTTTCTCATTTGATCCAGTTTATTATTTTTTGCAAGCTATTAATATTACATCCATCCTATAAACATTAAAATTCGTATTTTTGATTATGTTGAAGAGTTCGTAATTCTGAAGCTGTGGCAAGATCTGCAAAGCATATTTAGCACTCACTTTCCATAGTGGCCTTGGCACAATTCCTGCTTAAGAAAGTGATTTCAAAATTATGCAAGACAACAGTCTTATTTTGCATAGAGTTTGAGTGCTATAGAAGGCAAAATTCTCCAACTGATAATTTGTGAAGGAATGCGAAGAAGTGATACTAAATGAAGAAGCTATAACAAAAATGTTCTATTGCTATGATAGTCCCCAATCAGCTAACGGACAGTGAAATCTTTATGGTTGTAAACCCAGAAAATGTTGTTACTGATAGTGAAGAAAATGTCAAGGATGCTTTTGAGAATGAGAAGATTCCGAATGACAGTTGAGTGGGATTTCATGACATGGCAATTACAAGACTTGTACAACGGAACTTTGTAAATGAAATTATGTCTGCCTATTAAAGCAAAAATATTAGCCCAAAAAATGGAATAACTTAAACAACTTACACTCATAGAAATGTTTAATTAAACAAATAAAAATTAAGAGTTTTTTTTTTTTTTTTTTTTTTGTGTGTGTGTGTGTGTGTGTGTGTGAATTTTGATTCTCTTAAGATCATAAATGCCTCATCATTGTATAAACAACTATTTCATGTTTTAATTTTATAACTTCTACATGTCATCTTACTAGATTTAAAATGATGATGTAAAATCTGCAAAATAATGCGGCAACGATTTTGAATATGACTTTGTACAATATAAATTGCACAGAATTTTCCTAACTAGTACTATAAAAAACAATAAAATAGCTTTCTGGCATTAGTAGCTAACAAAGACGATTTAATCATATAGACTTATGTACACATAAAATACTAATACGTAAACCTACACACATAAAAAAAACTCATGTAATTATATCTTTCACATAAGTACAAATAAAAAACAATCAGAGCAAATATAACCACAGAAATGGCACTTAACATGCAATCTGCATAACATTCACAATCATATCACATTTGCATTATTGCCATTTGCAATCAATGCTTCAACTAACATTTCCCCCCCCTGCCTTTTTACCCACAAACTGATTTCCCAATTCGAAGTCCATAATTCCAGAAGTAGGAAACATTCTTTCAGTCCTTGCTGATGAAGATCTTACTGTGTGCTTAGCATGGCAATGATATTCAGTTCTCCCTCCCCCCAGTGCATTTTTTCATAACTGCTGTTGATTTCCACCATTCAAATATGATCATCGATCTGACTAGCTTATTTTCAGAGTTCTGCAGAAGGGTAAAACAAAATCAATAAATTCAGTTTAATGCTGAAGAAAACAGTATCTGCATACTTTTATTAATCCCAATGCCTTCTCCTTTTTTTGTGTTCAATTTTTTTTAGGGTTTCAACAACAAAAATAAAGAAATTTTCCCTTGTATGTGGTATTAATGATATACTAATAGTTTCCATTAAATGTACAGTTCCATGT
Source organism: Stegodyphus dumicola (assembly GCF_044657685.1). Lineage (NCBI taxonomy): Eukaryota > Metazoa > Arthropoda > Arachnida > Araneae > Eresidae > Stegodyphus > Stegodyphus dumicola. Next base: position 240,153,331 of record NC_140780.1, read on the forward strand.
ACTGTACAAACACATATGCAAATTATTGGTTGATCATGAATATTAGACCAACTCTCTGGCATTATACAACAATAACTCCATTAATTTTATGAGACAAGAATTTTTTGCACTATGAAATGATGCATTTGTAACATAAAAAAAGTACCTACTTAATGTTTTAAAGAAGGTCTTTTTACATTATAAAAACTTAGCACATGCACTACACATTTTCAATTAGGGCACTAATTGTCAGAGTTACACAATGGAATAGACATACTTGTTATATAAATAAACTGAATTATACCTTCATCACAGGGATAACAGCGTTTATTAGGAGAATGGAAAAGTAAGCAATAATACAACGATCAATATTACTACGACTAATACAGAACCTGAAGTTCTATAGTTGGCAGACTGCCCAAAAACATAGATTACATAATTTAATGCTCAAAGAGGCGAACACAAGCTAATAAAAGAAATCACACTAATTATTGCATCTCGAGACATTTGGAGGTATAAAATAACAACACCCCTCCTCAATAATTAATTCTTAATAAAACAAAATAACTTAAGATGCATAAAAACAATAAATCAATATATAATATGAAATTACATCTTTAAAATAATCCAAGGTTTTGCCTAAAAGTTTTATTTTGTTTGCCCTAAAGACTATCCTATTGCTCTTTCATATTCCTCAACTTTACCATAAGTTTTTGCATCTTTCCTTTGCTTATAATATCCTAGATCAATAGGAAACATAGACACTTGGCAATCAGTCATGTGATACTGTTTCAGCTTTCTCAAAATGTAGCTTGACTGGTCTAGGTAGAATATTCCCTCGTTGACATATTGACAATGCATGCCTAAATAGTACTGAAGATTTCCTTAATTTTTCACCGAGAAATGTTTACCAATTTCGCTTAAAAAATTTTCAAGTGAATCTTCTGTGCTTGCTGCAACGACCATATCATCCACATGTACAGTGATGTGTAGAAACCCTTCTTTATCCTGTCTTGTATATAAACAAGGGTCATTTTGACTTCATTCAAATCTTATGCTTAAGAGAAATTTCATTAAGTTTTCTGTTCCATTCATTGAAACCTTGCTTGAGTCCTTGCTTTACAAGTTTACAAACTTTATCACCTTCTTCAAATCTGGGAGGTTGTTTCCTGTATATATCATGAGATAAATCTCCATTTAAATATGCTGATTAGATATCATAATGTCTTACTGCTAATTTTCTTTTTCCTGCTATGGTAAGAAGCGTTCTCAAAGTAATTAAGATACAATAACATGCCGAATAAATATTAATTTAGAAGTCAAACACAATAACACACCAAACAAATATTAATTTAGAAGTTATAATGCTGATTTTTGTTGTTTGACTTCTAAATTAATATTCTCAAAGTAGCTAGTTGGCTTGGCTACCGGAGCAAATACTTCATCATAATCACGACCATATTTCTGCTTGTATCCTTGAGCAACAAGTCTAGCTTCATATAACGAAATACTTTTCCTTTGCAATCTTGTTTGGACTTGTATACCCATTTGCAGCCTATAATGGTTTTCCCATCAGGTGCATTCGTAAAAATCCATGTGCCATTCGCCTTTTGGCTTGCTTCCATTTTTCCTTATAATTTTAACTGTCATGCCTGAGATATGTCACGCCCGAGTATTACTCGGGGTAATTTTTTTTTTGAGTGCATCGTATTGTTATACCCGAATATATATCGGGAGACGTTTATTTTGGCTTCATCTCTTTGTCAAACCCGACTGTATCTCGGGAAAAGTTAATGTGCGCTCAGTTCAATAGATGACAGCACTTTATTGAAGATTTCAAAGGTTAGAGGTTATTTGGTTCAAGGTGCATGGGATCTTTTTGTTGTAAAATAGCGTCCAGTTCATTGAAACGTTATATAGATGATTTAGATTCTTCAACCGAAGATGAAGGATATGTGTTTGATGAGCAGTATTCATGATACTTCCATGGTCAGCCTCAAAAATAAAAAATGGAGATATACTCGAGCCGAAGATTGTTTTAATTACGGTCTAACTATGGGTGGTGTAGATCGCTGTGATCAGGAAATATCCTTTCATCCAACAATCCGAAAACGTCAGATAAAATATTATAAAAAGATATTTTTACATTTACTAGACAAGGTACTCTGGAACTCATATTTGCTCTATAAAAATGTAGTTGGGAAACGTATTACATTTTTAGAATTTCGAATCCAAGTTGTAGAAGAGCTTTTACATAAATATGATGATGATGCAGCTTCTGGACAAAAGAATGTTGGCAGACCACCTACAATAGATAACCCTGCCCGTCTTACTGAACGACATATTATATCCCATTTTTCTCCTATTCCTGCGAAACGTGAGCCTACAAGACAGTGCAAAGTGTGTTGTTCGAAAAAGGATAAAAATGGGGAAAAGATAAGGAAGGAATCATGATTCTGGTGTAGTGATTGTGGAGTTGGTTTGTGCTTGGAAAAGTGTTTCCAGTTGTACCACATAAGGCTGAATTACTGAACTACTAATAGGTATTCACTTATATTTATTTATGTTTTAGAAAATAGTTAATTTTTTTTATTTTTAGAAAATAATGCTCCACTAGAAGCGAACTTTGCAACTGCCATGTTGAGTGACAGCTGCCTCAAAGAAAATATGCAGTGGCTACAAAACTTTAAAAATTTTACCCATGTACGTCAAAATATCAATTTTTAACTACTTAAGTATATTTTATTTTGTACTAAACATTTGGTTTTTGCAATAAAAAAATTTGACAATTTGTGTACCCAAATCATCAAAATAACTTGACAGTTAAAGGGTTATTGGTACCCAAACAAGCTTCATAATACCCGAACAAGCTTGGATCACCTACTTCTTCTGACTGTGCTAAGAATGATTTAATGTTATATCTCACAGGTGGTACACCTTTGCTTTGTCTAGGAGATTGCCTCAGTTCTGTATTTTCAGAGATACACTCTTTTTCTGAATTATCTTTAAAAATAGTTAGATTTTCTGTATCCTTAGGATGGGGATTTTTTGGTATAAATGTCACATCTCAACTAATTACAATACTGTCAGTATTTGTATCCAGCAAACGATGACCTTTCATTCCTTTTTCATACCTACCCATGATTGTTTAACAGATGTGTCATAAAGTTTTTGTCTCTTCTCTTTCGGTAAATGCACATATGCTGGAGTACTGAATGCTTGTATATGCAGGTAATGATTTCCTTTTATGCCATTTTTCATAACGTTTAACTTTAAGTTCTCTACTTGGCAACCTATTTTGCAGGTAGTTTGCTATAATAACATCTTTGCCCCAATACTTGTTTGGGAGACTTGGAGCTTTTTAACATCACTCTTGTCACCTCAATTAATCTATGGTTCTTTCTTTCAGCGATTCCATTCTGTTGCAGAGAATAAGGAACAGTTTTTTCATGTATTATTCCATTTTCTTTCAGCAATTGTTCAAAGTCATTGCTTATATATTTCCCTCCTCGATCTGATCTTAGTCATTTTGGCGCTTTCCCAAACTGTGTTAACACTTGCTTGATGAAGTGTGCGATATGTTGTTTAGTTTCTTCTTTAAGCTTCAGAAGGTCAACTGAAGTGTATCTACTATAATCATCAATTACTGTTAGCATATATCTTGCACTACCTGGAGTTATAGTTTGCATTGGTCCACAAAGATCTGTATGCACTAAATCAAGTATCTTGGAGGTTCCCAAAGTAGAACAGGGAGCAATATTCATACCTTCAGCCAGAGATTCATTGCACATCCTTAAAATATCGGCAGGATTTCTGTGACCTAATTTTATATGCTAGTCATGAATGCATTTTGTATGGACTTGTTTCGTACGAAGAGCATGTTCACTTTCCTTAAGAAGATACAAACTTCCTCTGATGTAGCTAAAAGCTATTAAATTATCATTGTTCACAATATGGCATTTTGCATCCTTTAAAGTTCACTTCATTTCCATTATCGGTCAGCTTTTTTAGGGATAATAAATATCCAGATAGCTGTGGAACAAAAAGCACACCTTTGATCACAATCTGCATGTATTTCCTCATTTTGATCATTTTGATAGTTTACCAAGCAATTACCTTTTCCCTGACTAAGCACTGTATACCTATTAGCTAAAGTTATTCATTCAGGAATAGAATTACTGTCAAAACTGCTGAACAGAGTTTTATCATTGCACATATGAATAGTCGCTCCAGACTCGATACACCAGTAACTATGTAAATTATTTGCACTTGCAAAGCAATGGTGATTAAAAACTCGTTTCACTTCATTAATGTTACTTGAATTCATAGTTGTGTTGACTTGTTGCTTTTGATTATGCTTAAGCTTCCATTTCACATATTTCCTGCAGTCAGCCTTTAAATGCCCTAATATTCCTTACAAAAGAAATAATTAGGTACTCTATCAGTTGGAATATTAAATGTTAAAGAAGAATATGACTTCAAAGCTTTATTCTTGCTTCCTGTACAAGGTTCATTACTTTCATTTTGACGAGTATACCCTTCCAACAATTTATTTTTAACTAATTCAACAATTAAATCTGCCACTGGTTGTGTTTCTAAAGCTGTTATTAACGTAGCATAATTTTCAGGTAAGCTACTTAAATAAATGCAACGAATAAAGGTTGTGAAATATGCTCACCTAGAACTACTAGTTAATCCACAATAGCTTCCATTTTCATTAGATGATCGCTCATTTGCTCTTTATTGCTGTACTGCAAATTACACAGCTTTTTCAAAAGCCCAACCTTTTGGGATAGTGTTGACTTTTCATGGTACTGTTTGAGAGTATTCCATGCCTCTTTCTCAGTCGTACACTTTCTAATATGTCCTAATTGGTTATCTTTTAACAAAAGTCCTATAGTTGCTCTACCTTTTCCGTTTTTCGAAACCCACTTCGTAGTTACTGGAGATGGAGGTTCTGTAATAACATCCCATAAATCCTTCTTAATCAGCAAGAGTTCCAGTTTAAATTTCCAAGTATAGTAATTTCGGTCATTCAGCTTTTCGATACAGACGTGGTTTAAATCCATAGCCACCATTACGTAACTTTTAAAGACGAAAGAAGAAAATGAAAGTAATCACAGCTCAGCAATTTTAATCCAAAATGCTGATTCAAAATATTACTATATGCCTTTATGAAAGACTTCTCCTAATTACTGGGCCCATAACCTGTTATATAAATAAATTGAATTATACCTTCATCACAGGGATGACAGCGTTTATTAGGAAAAGTAAACAATACTACAGCAATCAACATTACTATGACTAATATATAACTGAAGTTCTAAAGTTGGTAGATTGCCCAAAAACATAGATTATGTCATTTAATGCTCTGAGAGGTGAATACAAGCTAACAAAAGAAAACACATTAATCATTGCATTTCGAGACATTTGGAGGTTTAAAATAACAACACTAACATGGCACATTTAAAATATTAAACTAATAGCTATGTTAATAATAATTATTGTTAATTTAAATCAATTAAATTTATTACTATTAATGTGGTATGGGAAAATATATTTTATTCAATTTTTTTTAATTCGCTTGTTGTTAAATCCTGATTTAAATTGCTGATATTATTCATCTGATTTAAAATCATTGGCACCCTAACTGGGTATTCACAATTCCTTTCAGGTGAAAGCCCCATTTTTTCATAAAATCACACATGACCACAACACACCATCCAAATCCACATGTATATAGTAAACCTATTGTATGGGAGACATGAACCAGAACAAGTTAAAGATGTTCTAAAATTAATATGAAAATTCATCAAAGTAACAGTAGAAAGTATAGATGAAACATTGCAAACAAAGTTGACAAAAGAAAAACATAATAATCTCCCTCGGTCACCACTTCAACAGAACTTGTCAAGGGAAAAGTATTTAAAACTTCAAACTTAGGCGATTAATGAGTTACAAAAACATGTTTCTTTCCTCTGGAACATCTGAGATTTAAAACCATTTTGAGCAAATTTCTGTAATAATAATTAATATTACAAGTTACAAGTAAATTCGGAGCTTCCCCTACATGCCATTTGTACCATCAGAAAACAAATATATACTTGTAAGAATAATTAGAAGTAAATAGCTAAGTATTAAGAATAATAAAAAAAAAACTAGAACTAAGTAATAAGTATTCTACAAAAATGAATGAAATAATACTAACTACAAAAACTGAAAATTGAAAGAGTTAGGGGGAACAATAGAATTAACAATAGAATTTTAAATTACTCTGAATAAAACTATTATGATTGCCTACACATCTGTACATATTTCAGTAAATCAAACATTTGTACCTTCTGTTAGTAACTTTTCTTTTCTTGCTGAAATGGAATTTTTTTTCAATTATAGTTTTGGACATTTGTATAAAAATTTATACGATACACAATTTCATTTAAATATATAAATACGCAAAAATTTTTATATTTTAATCATAACTACATGTACGGAATGCTTTTCAAGCTTAACGCAGTTTACTTATGCATATTTACACACTATTAAAGGAAGAGATGAATACAGCTAATTTATGCACACGTATCTGCATCCTTTGCAGTTTATATATTAACAGACAACATGCAAGAAAATTAAGATTCCAAATGATTTAAAAAATATACAGCATCCAAGTCAAAGCTGGGTAATAAATAATTCATTTAAGTAAGTTCCTTTTCCACGAAGATGCACAGAAAACAAAAACAGAATAATTCATAGTAAGTGTCAAATTTCTACATCATTTATAAAAATAATGATCAGTTAATAAGCACAAGAGGCATAACTTTCATCTTTCAAGCAACAGTATAAAACATAATCTTCAAATTCTTCCGTCTGAAGCTTAAATAATATGGAAATGCGTCATCGAGTAGACGTAGAGCCAAGCCATAGAAAAAAGGACTTTGGACTCCAAGGTGCTACGAAAGAGTGAACTGCACAATCATTCGGAGAAGGACGCTGGTAAGAGCCAGACGACAACGACGGCATTTAAAGACGTGTATATATAAAGGACGGTATTCAAAGATGCACATGTGTAAAAAACATTTAGCTTTGCTTCACTTGTATATAGTCTTATCTATTTCCTGCCACATATGTAATCACCTTGTAGTTTGTAGCAGCTATTCGTGTTTTCATTAAATATGCAAGTTATTCATAAGTCGGATTAGTCATTTCAAGCCCCTAGACAGCCACCTAGGAAGTAAGTTCACATTCATTATGTTTTGGATAGAACAAAGCTTCTTACAATCATGGGTGCTCCAGCTGCTTTGAGCCTAGGAAGAATCATGATGAATATTACAAAAGAAAAGAAGTAAGTTTTTTTCAATTATTTCCACATTGTTACTTCTAAGAATAGTGTTCTACAATAGTGTGAATTAAGATGACTACCTTAAATTCTATTCCTAGAATTTCAAATTCTTTAAGGACTGGGCCGACTAAGTCAATTAAACTGTTACATCAAACTGCATTTGGAACTTGAGTTGATCGGAAAAATAGAGCAAGATTGCGTAGCTTTTGTGGTTTTCCATTTGATTTTAATACTGAAGAAACAAAAAAAAAAAAAAAAAAAAAAAAAAAAAAATCTCTTACTGCAAATGATTTTATTTCTGTGTGTAATTTGTTACATCTTAATTATGATTCAAATTCTGCTAAAAACTGTTATTTAATATTGAATAGTCTTTGTGATTTTAAGCTTCTAAAATCCAAAAGTGATGACGACGATGAGTTATCCGAAAACAAACGTGTTTATGAGTCTGATAAAATTATGATGTTAATTCTGTTCGGTCAGAATCACTCCCATAAATTGCTCAGTGGATAAAAACATTATAATGCCTAGAAATATTTCCCTACATTTTCGTGATATCTTAGAATCTACCTTAAGTTATCGGAATTACAGAAAATTGTGTTTCTAAAAAATTGCTTACTGGTTCTGCTAAAGTATTTATTCATTCTTTAAAATGTATAATGTCATGGGACAAATTAAAAGAAAATCTTTTATCTGAATTTGGTTCTAAAATAAACAGTGCACAACTTCATAATTTATTACAGAAACGGCACTTAAAACCTGGTGAATTCTTTCCGAATATTTAATTGCCATGTGTGAAATAGCCAGTTGTGTTTCTGTTGATGATTCAGCAATTCTTGATTATGTAATCAATGGGATACCAGATCAGAGTAGCAACAAAATTATTTTGTATGGGTGTAAAACTATTTCTGAATTCAAAGAGAAATTTAAAATTTATGAAAACATTTGTGTTCCAGATATGAAGAATAAGGGTTATTCAAGTACTAACACACAAAATAAACTATGCACTATACCTAGTAAGAGTAAAGAACCAAGGTGTTATAACTGTGGAAGTATAGGTCATAAATCTAACTCGTGTAACAATAAGAGTAAAGGATACAAGTGTTTTAAATGCGATTTGTTTGGACACAAAGCCGCAGATTGTTCCAAGACATCTTCTAATATCCAAGATGCCAAAACTGTAACACCAATAACTCAGACTTGTCAGAAAGAAATGCATAAAACTATTAATTTAGGTAATTTGAAAATTGATGCTTTAATAGATACTGGCAGTCAAGTAACGCTAATCTGAGAAGATATACATAAGAAGATAGGTTCTCCTGAACTTAAGTTAGCAGATCTACAGTTAACGGGGTTTGGTAATGGGAAAACTAAGCCGATAGGAAGATTTGAAGGTGAATTTGAAATTGATGGTTCTTCATTTCGATCAAATATTTGCGTTATCACAGAAAACGAAATGTTTTTACAAGCGATGATTGGTACTGATATTATAAGGCAACAGGAATTAACTGTAAATGAAAAAGGAGTCTAAGTTAGAAAATTACAACCAGATTTGATGCATATTCGTGATATTTATACTGATGAGGAAGTTGATTTAAATCATATCAAAGACAAGGTACATCGAGATGAAAAACTACACTTAGTAAGGAATTATAAGCCGAATAAAAGTATCTGGCCTGAAGATGCGAATTGCGCTGACAGATCAACTTCCAGTTCATTGCGCGACGCGACGCTTTTTTCCCGCAGAGCAGCATGAAATTGATAAACAGATTTCGGAGTGGTTAGAGAAACAAATCATTAAACTAAGCTGTTTTGATTACGCAAGTAATATCGTACTAAGTAGGAAAAAATGTGGTTCATTTAGACTACGTCTGGACTTTCAGCGCCTGAATAAAAAAATAATTCACGATCGCTTTCCTCTGCCATTAATTGATGATGTTATTGATAAATAACAAGCAGCGATGGTATTTACAACATTAGATTTCAAAAACTTTTTTTTTCATTTTAAAGTAGACGAAGAAAGTAGAAAGTACAAATCTTTAGTGACACAAAACGGGCAATATGAATTTTTAAAAAGTCCCGTTTGGTCTTGCTAACAGCCCAAGTGTTTTACAAAGACACATCTACGATATATTTCGTGATCTTTTAAAGGGCAGTACAGTTGTAATCTATACGGATGACATCATTATTCCTTCTGAAGATGAAGCTCAGGGAATCCAAAAATTGAAACGCGTATTACAGAATGTATCAGAACATGGGCTGAACTAAACATTAAGAAATGTCAATTTTTGAAGCCCAAAATCGAATTTTTAGGACACAAAATTAATGATGGGTAATTATATGTTTCTTCTTCCAAAATGAAAGCAGTAATTAACTTTCCAGAACCTAAATGTGTAAAAGATGTTCAAAGTTATTTGGGTTTAACTGGTTACTTTGGAAAATTTATACCTAATTATTCATTAATTGCAAAACCACTTAGTGATTTACTGAAGAAAGATTATAAATTTAAATTCAAAACTAAAGTACTTTATGCTTTTAACAAATTAAAACGCATCTTGACATCTTAACCTGTTTTGTGTATTTATAATCCAAAAGCAGAAACCGAAATACAACAGTGACTGTGGCTTTGTGTCCCAACAAATCGCATTTAAAACACTTGTATCCTTTACTCTTATTGTTACACGAGTTAGATTTATGACCTATACTTCCACAGTTATAACACCTTGGTTCTTTACTCTTACTAGGTATAGTGCATAGTTTATTTTGTGTGTTAGTACTTGAATAACCCTTATTCTTCATATCTGGAACACAAATGTTTTCATAAATTTTAAATTTCTCTTTGAATTCAGAAATAGTTTTACACCCATACAAAATAATTTTGTTGCTACTCTGATCTGGTACCCCATTGATTACATAATCAAGAATTGCTGAATCATCAACAGAAACACAACTGGCTATTTCACACATGGCAATTAAATATTCGGAAAGAATTCACCAGGTTTTAATACAATAGTGCTAACAGTTATGGTGCAGTTCTGTTACAGAAATCCTTAACTGATAATAAGATGCATCCGGTTTATTATATGAGCAGGAAGGCAACAGACACTGAACATAAATATTCGAGCTATGAACTAGAGGTTAAAGCAGTCGTAGATGCTCTTAAAAAATTCAGAGTGTACGTATTAGGCATATCGTTTAAAATCACGACAGACTGTAATGAATTCAAACAAACTATGAGCAAGAAAGACATTTGTACTAAAATATCTAGCTGAGCATTAATGTTACAAGATTATGATTACACAATCGAACACAGATCTGGTACCCATATCCAACATGTTGAAGCTTTGACTAGAAACCCTGTATGTAAGATAATTCAAGATAGTATCACATTTAAGATAATTCAGGCTCAAGAAACTGATGAAAATATAAAAGTTATAAAAGAAATTTTGAAGTCTAAGCCATATTACGATTATTCTTTACAAAATGATGTGCTTTACAAAGTGTGAATGAAAGTGACGTTGTGAACCATGAATTAGTGGAAGAAGGCTCAAGAAGACACAATATACAGATTCGAAGCCAATGAGGAGAAACGCCAATACAGAAGGAGATTCTGAAGAGAAGCATTTTCCCGAAGAAGCGTCAGTTGCTAAAGGTGATGAATCAAATGTGAATTCCATAAGAACAATTTCAATAAAATACCTTGCAATAGAGAAGCAAAAGATGCTACTGGAGACGAAGAAACTACAGAGACCATCGAAGAAGAAAAGATTGAAGTTGATCAGAAAACCTGATGAGAACGACGCTGATACAGAAAGCAAAGACGAAACAAAAGAAACTAAAGAAGGTGAGAAAAAAGAAAGCAAAGCAGCAGATTCAGAAGATCCAGGAAGAAAACCAAAAGGCTTTGATAATGAAATACCGATTTTGACGATTCCTGATTAGAGACTTGTCCCGATTTCACTAATGAACTATTTTAAGAAGAATGAAGATGATGTCTAAGGATGAAATCTATGAAGGAAGACGGCTTAAAGAAAATGATTTAAAAAGACACATTCAGAAGACGTATTCAGACGGTATCTAAGAAGACACATCCAGAAGACGTATTCAGACGATGTTTAAAAAGACATAAATACGAAGACGAATTGTTCCAGACAACATCAAAGAAGACGTGTTTGAGAAATACATGCATTCAGATAGACAGTTAAAGATGAACGAACGCTGAAAGAGCGTTTAAGAAGAGCTAACGCCGTTATTTCTGAAGATGTTAAGATGTTGAGGGAAGATGGCTGAAATAACCATTTAAGACAACTTTTCCCTCAATACTAACTAAATATTTTTTTTGTTTTGTTTTTTTAGTTTTATTTTCAGATCCTTAGGTGTAGATGGTGGTACTACAAGAATGCCGCATTCTATCAGGATGGAACGAGCAGTTATGGAAATGCATCATCGAGTAGATGTAGAGCCAAGCCATAGAAAAAACGACTTTGGACTACAAGAGAGTGATCTGCGCAATCATTCGGAGAAGGACGCTGGTAAGAGCCAGACGACACCGACAGCATTTAAAGACGTGTATACACTAAAGTGACAAAAGTCGTGGGATAGCAATATGAAAATATACAGATGGCAGTAGTATCGCGTAGAAAATGTATAAATGCGAAGTGCTTTGGCAGGGCTTTCATTTGTGTTCAAGTTATTCATGTGAAGAGGCTTTGACGTGATTATGGCCGCACGACAAGAATTAACAGACCTTGAACGCGGAATGGTAGTTGGAGCTAGACGCATGGGTCATTCCATTTCAGATATCGTTAGGGAATTCAACATTCCGAGATCCACAGTGTCAAGAGTGTGCCGAGAGTATCTAATTTCAGGCATAACATCCCACCATGGACAGCGCAGTGGCCGACCACCTGCACTTAACAACCGAGACCAGCGACGTCTGCGTAGAGTTGTCAATGTTCACAGACAAGCAACACTGCGTCAAATAACCACAGAAATCAATGTGGGACGTACGAGGGATGTGTCCGATAGGACAGTGCGTCGAAATTTGTCTTCCTTGGGCTATGCCAGCAGAAGACCAACTCGAGTTCCTTTACTGACAGCACGACATTGCCTGCAGTGACTCTCGTGGGCTCTTGCGCACATCGGTTGGTCCCTAAACGAATGGAAAACCGTGGCTTGGTCAGATGAGTCACGATTTCAGTTGGTAAGAGCTGATGATAGGGTTCGAGTGTGGCACAGACCCCACGAAGCCATGGACCCAAGTTGTCAACAAGGCACTGTTCAAGCTGGTGGTGGTTCCATAATGGTCTGAGCTGTTTTTACATGGCATGGACTCAGTCCTCTGGTGCAAATGAACCGATCATTGACTGGAAATGGATACCTTCAGCTACTTGGAGATCACTTACAGCCATTCATGGACTTCACAAACTCAAACAATGATGGGATTTTTATGGATGACAATGCGCCATGTCACCGGGCCACAATTGTTCGCGATTGGTTAGAACATTCTGGACAATTCCAGCGAATGATCTGGCCACCTAGATCGCCCGACATGATCCCATCAAACATTTATGGGACATCATCGAGAGGTCAGTTCATGCCCAAAACCCTGCACCATCAACACTTTCACAATTATGGACGTCTATAAAGGCAGCATGGCTCAATATTCCTGCAGGGGACTTCCGACTTGTTGAGTCCATGCCACGTCGAGTTGCTGCACTTCATCAGGCAAAAGGAGGACTGACAAAATATTAGGAGGTATCCCATGACTTTTGTCACTTCAGTGTGTATAAAGGATGGTATTCAAAGATGCATATGTGTAAAAAACGTTAGCTTTGCTTCACTTGTATATAGTCTCATCTATTTCCTGCCACATACGTAATCACCTTGTAGTTTGTAGCAGCTATTCGTGTTTTCATCAAATATGCGAGTTATTAATAAGTCGGATTAGTCATTTCAAGCCCCTAGAGAGCCACCTAGGAAGTAAGTTCATATTCATTATGTTCCTGGATAGAACAAAGCTTCCTACAATAATCAAAAGTTGCTCTTCAAATAACACTTTGTAAATACTTCTCTTCAAAAGCCTTGCAGAAAATTCACAGGACATGTACGAAATTTGTAATAAATTAATCTGACTGTTACAAGTGCTTTAATTCACTCTTGACAGAAAAAAATGTCTGAAATAACATCATCCAGGAAAAAACAATTTGGACCACAGTGCAAAGTGAAAGCAATTTTTGACCAAGTGGCACAATTCCTCCTTTTGAGCAAAGATTGCCTGAAAAAAGAATCTTGGATTGTTTTGATATGAACTTAACCTTTTAACTGTCAAGTTATTTTGATGATTTGGGTGCATAAATTGTCATTTTTTTATTCCAAAAATGAAACGATTGCCTCAAAGTAAAAAAAAAATGCCGTGCACTTTGAACTCTAACCTCTATAATTTGAAACCTTCAGGCAATTGCTGCCATCTGTTGAACTGAAGCCGAAATAAACTTCTCACGATATATATTCAGGTATAACAATATGATGCACTCAAAAAAAAATTAGCATGAGTAATATTCAGGTGTGACATTTTGGAATACCAGTGCTGTGCCCGAGATTATTTTGGGCATGGCAGTTAAAAGGCTAATCACTGTCATGCCACAACCACATTATTTACCAGATTTCTCTCTACTCAAGATAGTTCTATGGAGTCAACACTTTTAGACAATTTAAGTTGTTCAAAATGACATGACAGGCTATCTGCAATACAGAATACATGCATTCTTCCAATGTTTCCAAAATGTTCAGGATTATTGGAACAAGTATATATGCTTCCCCAGACTTTACTTTGAAAACAACTATGAAAAAAATTTTAACATTTCATACAGGATACTCTACAGGCATTTTCTGTGAACTTCTTGAACACAGGGTTACTTAAGAACTTCTTAACAGATACCTAAAAATCAGAAGCTTACCTGCATTACAATACCTTCATAACAATTTATACAATTTCTTAGATGAACACTTCAAAAAATTTTAATGAAAATCAGAAACAGATCAAAATGAAATCAAACTCATTTTACTTGAATATTAAATGTGGAAATGACAATATTAACTATGTTAAAAATACTTAATTCTGTTTAAAAAACACACACATTATAACTTAATGAAGATATTTTTAAGACAAACCTGTTCTAGAGTCTGACTAGGTAAATAAGCTTCAACTGTTATAAGGCCATAGTTATGTTTAGCTAAACTTCTCATTTCTCCATACGTTTTCCAATCATGTAAAGCCACAGTTGTTAGGTTATAAAATACTTTTTCTAAATAATGCTCCACATATGCTAAAAAATAAATGTGACATTCTATCAGTCTTCTAAAATTTACTAAAACGCAGTCCACTCTTATTTTAAGATATTAAAAACAAGAAATTTTCAGTTTCATGAAACAAAAATAAAATTTTTGCTGCAATGTTAATATACAAAGTAATTTTATGTTTAATTAAATAATAAATATCAAATTTCATAAGTAAAAAAGTCTGAATCTGTTTACAGAAGGGTATTTAGAGGGAGATTTAAAGTTACATTTAAAAGCAATTATGAGCTGGCTTTTCTCTCGCACAAAATAAAACTGGGCTAGTAAGTTGAAACATTCTCCAGTTTCATAGTGCAGAAGTTTTATATATTAATGCTACTACTCACTGATCAGATTATGAGACTGTAGAAAAAGTAGTTTGCAGTCATTTCAAGCATGCATATATGCTTTATACTTTCCAAACCACTTTAGATAATGCAGTAGGCATGCCTATATATATAAGCCTATATATATAAAGTAATTCAAAATTCTTCAAATTTTAAGAGCTGATAGAATGCACCTGAAAATCATGTTTCATCCTATAACACACATGTATAATTCCAGCAATGAAGCAAAAGGGAATAGCAAATATAAGAACAACAAAGAAGGCACGGAAAAATTGAATAAATTATAGAAGCTGCTCTAAAAAAACAAAAGCCAATATGAGTGTAAGCTTCTGGCAAAAATACAATGCATTTCTTGAACAATTGAAACAGAAATTTTGGCAATAAGATCCTGACTGAAATCAATGAGACTTTTGCAAATGAGGCTATTCAAAAAGAAAGGAACATGACCAGATTAGAGATCCAAAAATCATTCTAGCCAAGTGATTGGTTCATCCCGATCAATCGATTATTCCAGGATTACTGCATCCCAGACATTCGAGATGAAATGGGATGGTCCTTCCAAACAATCTTTCCAAGCTGAAACATGGTGGCATACTGGATCCATATACATGTTTTAATGTTTGATGGAAGAGGATGCAGTGGTACTGGCATGACTCCTTGCAAAAATAACAGGTGCATTCTTGACCAGTCGGTCTGGTTAAAGACATGAGCCAATCAAATGGTCAAACATGATGTCTACACAAACATTTATACAGATACGCTACTAATATAAATGTCGAAGTGTGATGCGCAGATTATTGGCTGCCCACACATAAGGATTATGGTAGTCAGAAACTCCTTCATGTGCATTCTTCAGTAAATTCATTAATGTGCAGCAAATTCTAGATCCACTGCAGTCTGCTAAAGATGCCAGTGTGCAGAATCAATATGTCTTGTTATCTGCAGGTGTCAAGGCATGTATCCTGTATACATGGTAGGATTTAATTATTTGGTCTCATAAGTGCATGCCACAACATTAAATGGGGCACATTTATGGCACTGGAAATTTCTGCTACAATTCAGATGCTTAACAATTCTTCGTTAGGTAAGAAGCATCTGAATTGCAGCAGTCAAGAAATTTCCCATGGTGTTCTATCCTGTGTTCTGCAAGATGCTCACACAGATACTCACTCTGCTCATAAATTCACAATCATTCACAAGTTTTATAATCTAGTATAAGGAAAGGAAGGGAAAGCATAAGGTTAAAATAGCATTAGGGAAGCATAAAGTTTCATTTGCATTCTTGTTTGCAGTTCCATACATGGAATGCATGCATGACTTCTGATTCATGAAATTACTTATTCCTCCTGAAATTGATATTTGAAATGAAACTCTTTCAATTAAAAAAAAAAAAATTCTTTGTTTCATTTGTAGATGTCTTTTTTCCCTCTGAAGAGAAGAGATCTTTGATTGATTGCATTAGAAATCTGTATAGTTTTATTTTAAAATCTATGCCAACACAAGGTTGAAACTTTGTCTAATTTAGTTTGTACACTGGCAGGTATCTCTTAATATTTCAGTGAATTGTCTTGTTTCTAGACACTTCCAATCAGATGATAGCACTTTTATGCTCATTCAATGGATGTATGATTAATTATACTTGAGAGAATATCCTTATAAGACTCATTTTTTGGGGAATATAACATTTAATTCCTATGTTCATAATAAAGTTCACTAATTTTTCAATACTGCCAAATTTCCAATCTAGCTTTAAAATTTCTTTTTTCAAACCCCTATGTTCATAATCAAGTTGACTAATTTTTCAATAGCGCCAAATCTCCAATCCAGCTTTAAAAATTTTTTTTTCATTGTCCTTGAATATAGACACGTAAAAAAATTTGCTAACGCTTTTATTGTAGCAGCAATTTGTAACAAATGTTTCAACTGTTTTTGTTGCTTTTAACATTGTTATTGATTGTTGCCATGAGGAAGCTGTGGCATATATCATATACCTGTATAATTAAGGGCAACAATTCAAAGTCTGCTGTTCTTTTGCGGAAAAATATTCACTTGGACTAGTATCCTGCAGTTAAGAGGTTTACCATATTAAATTCTTGAAATGAAACATAAACTTCATTGATATGCTGTCAAAAATGTCAAAGTATGAAATTCACATTATTTAAAGGAATGCAAAAACAAATTAAGTAGGCAAAAAAGCAACATTTATTTGGCATAGATTTTTAACATTCATAAATGGTTCCAGAGAAACTTACGTTTTCAGGGATGACTTCACCTGCATCATCCTCAATTCAACTGACATTGTAAGTAGAACACTGCACAATCACCACCAATCTCCCCCCTCCCCCCTAAAAAAATACTCATGAAAAGCATGTTTTGAAATCTAATTATGAATGCCTTTCATGTTAGTCTGGTTATCATGCCACTGACAACCATCAGTTTTGAAATTCTTCATTTATTAAAAAGCAGAAAAGTTTATTAAAAGAAATAATTACGATTATAAGGCATTTCCCCCCTCCTTTCTGTATGCCTTCATCGTGTATCAGTAGCACACTCACACATATTCGAGAGGTCCAGGTTCGAGTTCCGGCAAGGGCACTGCTCATTTTTCAAGTCTCCAAACTTCAAAATAACCTAATGATGCCCAAGCTAAAAGGTAGTGGATGACGATTCTTCACCACCGGGATTTGGCGATTGGGACCCTTTACCCAGTTGCCCTTTAAAAGGGGGAGTAAATAAGGTGTTTTCTCCCTCCTTTCTGCATGTCTTCATGGTGTAACGGTAGCACACTTACCGTGTATTCAAGGGGTCCAAGTTCCGAGTCCTGGCAAGGACATTGCTCATTTTTCATGTCTCCTGCTTCAAAATAACCTAATGTTAAAAAATCTTGAAAATTTGAGAAAAATGTTTATAGCATATCCTATAAAAATTCCAGAACACAGTTAAAAAAATCAAGTTTTCAAACCATAAATAATTTTATACTTATTGCTCTACTAGTACAGTTTCTGAAGATAGTACCAAATAATATATATATATATATATATATATATATATATATATATATTTAAACAAATTAAATTTAAATTTCAACAAACACGTATAAAAGTAAAAAAGCAAATTTAAAGCCAAAATTTAAAAAAGCAAATTTAAAGCCAAAAAAATTGAAAAAATTATTTAAAAAAAATGTGTAAACATATAAAAGATTTAATTCTCGAACTAATCTACAATATCATTTAAATTCAGAAGCATAAGCAAATCAAGTGCAAAACCAATCCATGAAAATAAATTCACTAATTTAGCAAATTAAAATTAATTTAAATTTTTTTTTTAAATGCATAAGTGAATGACTGTTGAGCAGGCAGGAGACAGACTTATCAAGGGGAAGTTGCCTCCAAACCTAACTCTCCAATCTTTGGAGATCTTTGGTTTGGAGGATTGGAAATCAAACCAAAGATTGGATATCCAATCTTTGGTTTGGAGGCAACTTCCCCTTGATAAGTCTGTCTCCTGTCTGCTCAACAGTCATTCACTTATGCATTTAAAAAAAAATTGTTTGGATTAATTTTAATTTGCTAAATTGGTGAATTTATTTTCATGGATTGGTTTTGCACTTGATTTGCTTATGCTTCTGAATTTAAATGATATTGTAGATTAGTTCGAGAATTAAATCTTTTAAATGTTTACACTTTTTTTTTCAATTTTTTTGGCTTTAAATTTGCTTTTTTTTAATTTTGGCTTTAAATTTGCTTTTTTACTTTTATATGTGTTTGTTAAAATTTTAATTTAATTTGTTTAAATTTAAATTTCATTCCTTGCAGCAATGGCGCAAAGAATTTAATTAAATTTGTATTTAAATTTAATCAATTTATTTAAATTAAATTTATTTAATTAAATTCAATTTTTTCTTATGAAACTATATTATATATATATATATAAATGAAGTTGGTATACAGTAGACTTTTTTTTTTTTTTTTTTTTTTGGTACATTCTTTCCTTCTTTGATGGTGAAGTAACAGCCATATGTATAGCCTTAAAGCAATTATTAGCTATCCAATTCAAGTTTGCAAAGGCAGTCACTTTTTCTGATTCTCATGCAGCCATCTGATCAATTAGCTCTGTTGAATAACCATTAAAATCTGAAATTTTGGAATGCCTAGAATTCCTGAGAACACTCACTTTAAAGGGGAAACAATCGTTTTCCAGTGAGTGCCTGGTCATTGTGGCCTTTGGGGCAATGAACAAAAAGACTTCCTTGCAAAAAAAGCTGCCAGCTTACTACAACATCCTAATGCAGACAATGGAGGATTAAACTGCTTTAAAAAAATTTACTTACGTAATTACGTATTTATTTACTAATATCTTCAGACTCATACTGCCTTAAAAAGGTAGAGAATATTAAGTCCTTATCTTATTCCCGAGAGTCCAAGATGCAATGCATTGGCAGCTTTCTGTCTGTCTACAAGACGTGATTGCTTTGCTGCAAAACTGCACCAAATAGGCATTTCAAGCAATCCTATTTGCACACATGGTGATTCTGGAGAAGAAATGGACAGGGACCACCTGCTTCAATGTGCAGCTCTTTCTGGTCTTATAGAAGAGTCGAGATATTGAGAGGAAAAAATGCTCTTTAGGCAATGACTTTGGCCTTTTTGTTCTTAGTTCTACTGTTTATAACCTCTGACTATAACATTTTAGTTCTTTGTAACTTTTTGCCTAACCATTGGAAATCAAAACAATGAATTTTTTGGGGGGTTTTGAATTAACCATAGATTTATGATCAAAGTTACAAAACTACACAACATGTGCATAAGTGGGGTTTAACACTAAACCTTGAATTTAAAATAATTTATTTTATAAAAACAGAAAATTTATATTCTGAAATCAATTATTAGATGGTCAAATCAAAACTATTTACAAGTTAATTACAATCTGATTAAGCTATATACTCTTTTTCAGTTTTTTCTCCATTTACTGAAACTGTATCAGGAATAAAAGTAATCTAATTTTCATATATGTTACAATATCCACTGACATACATTATATCTGTATGCACAATTATTTCCAAGAACTGTTTTCAAAACTAAAAATCTGTCCTTTAAAAGCAAGAAATGAAACAAATTGTGTTTTAAAAAAAAATCACCATGTTTGTATATATTAGTTTTCAGTAGAAATTAAGTTATACATAACTTACATTTTACATTGATAAACTGATCAAAGAGCCTGAAAGAAGATATATTAAGCAAATGAGAGAAGTCCTTTAGACCAATTTTAAGTGGATTTCTGTCATCTAGTTGAAGATGATAATGACAGTGAAGACGAAGTTCAGTTTCAATATCATTGCATAAAGGATCAAGCAAATGCTAAAAAAAAAAGAAAAAAAAGAAAAAAAAATTAAAATACATGTAGAGACAGAGAGACCAAAACTTGAACATTTAATTAAATACTACTAATGTGACATTAAACGCTTAATTAATTTATCAAAAAGTAACCAAAAGTGGCAAATTATTTAACATAAAAAAGGAGGAAATTCAATAAGGACAGTATTGAGCATAATCTTGGAAATCAAATCTGAAATATACATAAATTAAAACAAAAACAAAACAAGTTAATGAACAAAGTAATTCCTCAATTTCTTGATAATTCTTTTGGCAGCTCTTTGAGAAAGATCAAGGAATTTATTCATTTATTTATTTTATTGTTTTAATTTACCAACATCTCAGTTTGGTTTCCAAGTTTATGCTTCATGTTTTTTAAATTGTGCCTTCTTGACATCACACAGATTGTCACTTTTGGCAACTATACATTATAGATATGTGCATGTATGTGTATATATATATATATACACACACACATACATATAAAAGTAGACATTTATAAGATATATAAATGTTACATAATCTTCATACATCCCCAACAGTTAACAAAAATACAATCAAACTATACAGTAATTCAAACAAATTACACTCTACTATGCATCAGAACACTAAAGCTGATATGGAACATAAGATCAGTTTATGTTTATGATAATTAGAAGAAACAATTATATTAAAATGATTGTTTTTCTCAGTCTCTGAGTTTAAGGCATAAGCGCAATGCGTTACACAGTCAGACCAATTTTATCACCTTCAAATTCAGGCAAATACTGATCAAGTTGCTCAGATATTCATAATTTATAATGGCTCAGTTTCACCATCTTCTAGTAGCTAGCTCTCACCTTATATCTTTAAACCAACTTCAGAAAAATGACAAAATACCACAAGATCTCTTTTCAATAATGCTGGACTTCAGGAAGCATGCTTATGAATGTACAGCAGATATTTGAATGATGTATAGCCAGATATTATTACACACATCACAAAAAGACTTGCGAAGAATATTATGGAAGGAAGACTCAAATGAATCTATTAAGATCTTTATTGCTGTTACATATGAAACTACAAGTGCTATTTACTTAGCAACAAGGATACTGAAGTAGTAGTGTGATGAAGATTAAGAATCATTACCAAGGGTATCAACAGTTGCTGGAAGAAGCATTTTACATGGATGATATTCTTATTGGCTCTCATTACTTAAAACAGGTATGTGGAACATACGGCCTATGGGCCCTTCGCCCATGACAACCTTCCTAAATATCATTGAATCTGGCCCATTACTCATAGTTGTAATGAATGATTTTGTAAAAATTCTATTTTTCCCTATTTTTTAAACTTTTCATTCTTATTTTCCCCTTTTTTCTTGTTTGTTTGTTTTCGTAGGAATCGCATCTTAACCCTTTGATGGTTATGAATGAGTTCAGCTCGCAATCGAATCATGCTTCATAATGCGCACAGACGAGTTCCACTCAGGAGCAAGATTTTGACCCAAATGGTTAGAAACGAGTACTACTTGCATAGTGAAATTTTTCCCCAATACGCGCTGACGAGCTGAGCTCATTTGTCATTATTATTCTGCATTGATTATGTTACAAAGGAATCCTACTCATGAAATTTAGTTAGTTTTACTGTCTACAGATGGCAGGACGCATTTCAGAAATTTCTTTTCATAATGAAGGGGGAATTTTCTTTTACATTGTTCTTTTTATGCATATTTTGGCACATTTTTTAGGGTGTTTGTAAAGTAAAATGGCTCAAAAGCGAAAGTTAGATAATTATGATGGTGATTATACTTGTGATACAGAAAGCTTATTAAGTTTTGAGTCTGATGAAGACTGTTCACAGTATATCAAGCTCAGAAGACGATTCAACCGATGAAGATTTTTCGAGTGTTCGACAGTGGTGTAAAATTGATTCAAGTTCTCACGCTCCTAGCCGATTTAGTTTTACTGGTTAGTTTAGTTTACGATTTAGTTTTAATGTATATCACACACAAAAAAGATTTTTAGGTAATTACTGTATTTAAATGCTTAATTAGTTGTATTTATTTAGTCCTTTCATTAATTATTAAATGCTACATCTGTTGTATTTATTTAGTCCTTTCAATTTAATATTTGTCTTATAATTAACTATTATTATTTATATAATTGATTGTAATCATTTATAATTTACTATTTGATAATTATTTATTAATTATTTTAAAGTACGTAAAAACTGTTATTTAGGTACTACAAATGCTTTAAGAAATTTTTAAAAAGGCTTTAAGTTGAGCTATCTGCGGCATCGCCAGAGAAGGGTGATATTTTCGAAAGAACGGTGGGGGAAAACTGCTGTCACTTTTGACTACTGTTTACTCGTAATACTGCACAAATTAAGTAAACGACAATTGCTCATTTCCCTAACTGTCAAAGGGTTAATGGCCATCATTTGCCACTGGTTGGGCTTTGTTGCTTGTCTGTTTCTTCTGCTGTCAGTAGTTTGATTGCACTCACTGCTGCTGTATGTAGTTACCAGTTTCCATTTTATGTCAGTTTCATATATTTGTTAATTTGCGATGAAACGCTAATTAAGAAGGCTTTATCAAAGAAGAGAAAAGTTGAAGATGAGAACCATGCATTTCAAGTGAAGTGGACCGAGGATTTTTTGGAATGTAGTAGCAAATAACCTCTTTGTTTGATATGTTTAGAAACTATTTCAGTTTTGAAAGAATGCAACTTAAACAATACAAAACAAACTAATTACAAGAATCAACTGAGAACACATAAGATACAAGATTAGAAAAAGAGTATATCTGTACACAGATGCTGTTCCGCCAACATAACATAATGATGTACTTGACAAAATTGTTCAAGCAAGCTTTACTCTCAATGGTTAAACCTGCAAAACACTCAAAATAATATTCCGAAGATGAGTTTGTCAAGGACTATGCTACTGCCGACACAAAAGCGCTGTGTCCTGAAAAAAGCAATGAAATTAAAAAGATAGCAACATTTTGAATTAATGAAATGGCCACTGAAATAAAATTATATATTAAAAACAATACATTATCCATCACATCAAAATCTGAAGCATTTTCCATTGCTCTTAATAACAGCTCAGGCACCATTGATACCATTCAGTTGTCTATATTTATTGATGGACATTATCCTAACTTCAATTCAGTCGAGGAATTGCATGCTCTCTAACCAATGATGGATACAACAAGGGGTAAAGACATTTTCCAGGAAATAAAAGATACTTTTATTAGTTTCAACCTAAAGTAGGAAATGCTAAGTGGAACATCTACCAATGGGGGGTCCATCAATAATTGCATCAAACACAGTAGTTGTAGTAGCATAGAACACAGTAGTAATATAAAAGGGAAAGCTATTCAGCAGCTAGAAACAAACCCTGGTTGTATGATCTTTCTTACTGACATTACATCACATCTTTTTTTAACTGAATACTACTAAGTTACATACTCAGGAACAGTTGATTCATGAGCTTTATGGACAGATGTTTCTACCTCTAAAGAAAATTTCTATCATTCACTCTTTGAAACAGGAAATTATAAAAGCCTTCAAATGTTGTGGCATTTATATTTAAGTTTTACTAATGAAATGTTATTTAATTCTTTCCTTTCTATTTCTTTTCATAGTGATGTTTCCTCATTCCAGAATTTATGTAGATTGTGAATGGCAAGTGGTTTTATGATAAAGTGTAAAATTTCACATTTTAGAGAGCAAGAGTTTGGACTGCTTCCACTGCCCACCCAACTGACGAAAAGACTGTTCTTGCAGGGAATACTTTAGGCGGAGGTTTGCTCGTTTGGTAAATGTGTTTTTGAAATTATTAAATCTAAGAAAGCTTGTAGTCTTTGCCTGGATTAGGTTAAAATAGTCAAATTTATTATTTCCTTTTTTTTTTTCCTTGCAAAGGAAGCTTTGTGTTGAAACCAGGTCCAGATCGGCTGGTAATTTTTTGTTTGTGTATTTTAATTTAAACACAAGTGCTGAGGGAGAATAAACTTTAAAGTATTTTAATTCTATGTCAATTTGTTAGATATGGTTAGCTATTCTATAAGTCACTGCACAGAACAAGCGTGTAGCTAAGTTAGTTGGAACTCATAGCAGGCGTTACAATGTCACTACAGAAAGACTGTGGTCAAGAAGGTGATTGTTGTTAAGGATAGAAAAGAAAACTGTGAATGCAATGAAGATTATTATCTTTGTCTGATTCCTTGCAGATGCTTAACAATGCATAGTAACTCTGTCAGCAAACAAACTATGCAAAATTACTTGAATGTCTGGATTCCGTTGAGAAGATTCGCTGGATGAACAATGCCTGCAGAGTGAAAGAAATTTAGTGATTTATCCTGAAGTACATTTCCATTGATCAAAATTTACCAATAATTAGCAAAAACATTTATGAATATATTGCACATATGGCTAACACAGAATCCCTATACACTGGTATGCCAGCAGCTGCAAAATCAGGAAATGCACTTCAGATTCCTTGAAGGATTTTAGAACTGAAAGAAGTTCATTGAATGTTATCATACACTTTCTGTTGAGAAATTCTATTGAAAAATTTCACAAAATTTATACACAATCTTGTACATGTGTACATACAACTAAACAAAATTTAGCAAAATGTGAAAGATAAAATGCGTTTCATTTAGTAAAGTTTTTAATAAATTAATTTATTAAATTTATACACACACATTTAATTTTAATTATATTTATACACACACATTTAATTTTAATTATATTTATACACATATTAAATTTAATTAAATTTATACACATATATATATAATTTGATTGATGAAAACTCAGTTTATATCACTTTTAACATAAATAACATAAAATATAAATTTCTTAAACATTTATCGTAGTTTGTGCATAATGTGATCAAACAGCATTAAAATGAATGCAATAATAGCAGAAACCAGACACTGTTCCACCTACAGGACTTTATGAAAAATAAAAACTTAAGAAGGAAATTCTGAAGTTTGGTTTATTTGCATAAGACTTGCATTAATAATGGAACAACTGTACAACAGATCAGATGCTTTTTATTTATTATTATTCTTTACTGATAACTTACCTGACCTTCCAGATCAGGAAGTAGTATATGTTGTGCTGCAGTAAAAAGGGCACAATTTAAATCTAGGATAATCACTCTTTACTTTAACACAGATAAGCAAATTACTCCAAGATATAATTTTACTTGATGCTACAGTTACACATTTTTGCTGTAAGCTGCCAAAAATATTTACCCTGGGTCATCTAAAACAGGTCTACATCAATTAATTTGAATAAAAGAGTTTCTACAGCAAGTTTTTGCCAAATTTCATAGCACCTGCATGTAGTATTTAGCAACTGTCTTTTACCAATGAGTTCAGCTGTACGCATATTCATAAAATTCTACTCAAGCTTATTAAGTAATTATTTGGCCATTACTCTTAATATCATTGATTGGAAATTTATTTATTTCTCAGCATTTGACAAGACATTTAACAGACATTAAAAATACCCAGAAACATATATTTACAATAAAGAATAAACAATGATGTTTTCATTTTTGATTAAAAAAAATTAATTAAAAAAAGTTACTTTTTTTAATAAATGGTCTTAAATGTGAATGTATGGAGGTAAATAGCAACATATAGTTAAACTTCCCATCATTAACACTGCTGCAGATGGCTAACACACATATATGGTCCATACAGATGCTTAAGCAAAGCTCCTTTTGTCAGCAGTGGGTTAAATATTTTAATTTATCAGTTGCAGTTATTTTAATCACTCAAAAAAATTGCCTTTATTTTTTACATCCCATTATAATAAACTAACCTTAATCACTACCCTTATCTCTAATTCTAAATAAAAATTTCTTTCAACATCAGGCTGATGGCATTAAAATTTCAAACTACATCAAATTAACCAAAATAGTTATAATTTGAAATGTTCAGGGGAAAAAGATCAAAGTTAAATCTTCTGCCTTTTTAAGTAAACCTGTCATTTCACAGACTGAAAAGGCATTGCATGTGACAGTGAAATTAAAAAATAAATAAATAAAATAACATCTTAAACACAAGTGTAGTTTAATTATAATTAGAATTTACTAAAAGCACAAATCATATGAAAAACACAATACATGAAATGGAAAAACATATTTCAATCAAAAATGTAAACTAACCTTTTTGATAGTCAAATACGTTTCTTTCTGAAATGCATTTAACAAAATTAGAGCTGATGATTCATGATGAGAAGACAGGATTGGAGCAATACAATCATGGAGAGCAGAGATCATGTACTATATTTAAAAAAATTAAACTGGTTTTTGAATAAAATTTAAAATACGGACACAAAACATGGGTAACAAAATCAGAAATGATTATACAAATAATGTTTTTTTATCTGGTATTTTTCAAGATGTTATTTCAATAAAAAAAGAGCAATTTGTAGAATGATTGTAAAATACTAAAATTATTCAATAATTATCTGGAAATTCTGACTTTTGGACTCTTAGAGACAATTCTTCAAACTGGCAATCTATGAATTGTTTGATTTTGAGATAACATATGCTTAGAGGGAAGCTTTGAGAATACTTTTCAGTTTCTGTACCCATGTCTCACAATGCAGCTACAATCAGAATTGAAATATCACCTTCTCACTATCTGAAAGTCTACAACAGAAGCCATAAACACTAAAATAATATCTTGTTTCCTTTTTCATTAAAAATAGAAAGTTCTTAAGAGAACTTGAATCATAGATGCAGATATCAATTCACATAGCTTCACACCTTTTATTTACCTCTCAAATTAAGAAAATGTATACCGCATTTACTTGCATATTTTCCTCCCCTTTTCCTACAAATTTGAATGCTTGAAAACTATGAGGGGAAAATTACAAGTTCTAATTACTATTATTATGAAATGACAAACAAAAGACACTAAAGACTATATTGTTTATACACTGTTTGTAATGCACTAATTGTATAAGACAAAATAATATAAAATGCATAATATAATTAGTGTACTTAATTTACACTAATTGTATTATATTATGCATTTTAAAGGACTCAATGTTAATATTATTCTATTTAATAACACAAAATTCTTTCCCAAGTGGATACATTTCACATTGTTACCATAAATTAGAAATTCCTAAATCATGCTGAAGAAACTAGGAGGAAAATTATGCTAGGGGGAGAAACATGCGAGTAAGCATGGTGTGTGTGTGTGTGTGTATATATATATATATATATATATATATATATATATATATACTAAAAATATTCATTAATTGATTATATTATCTCCTAAGTTTAATTATAGTAGGATTATCTTAAAAGAGTGAATCCATATTAGTAAGTTATATTTTGAAAGATGTTTCAAAGTAACTTGAAAGCAAAATGTTAAGAATGTTTTAACGGGGACTGGAATTAAATCATGAATAACAAAATTTCGATTGCAAAAAGGAATAAATTAAAGGCAAGAATTAAAGTAATTGTATGTAATCGTTGTCATTGATCGGAAATTAGTTGACTTTTCAAGGGGAACAAACCAACTCCCGTTCAATGAACAATAATTAATAAATAAATACCAAGGTGTTTAATCTTTACTCGAGCAATAAGGTTAAGCCAAACCGGCAATGCAAGTCAGGCCTAATATTGCCGTGAACAGAAGGAATTATGAGCCAATGCTGATATTCAAAGAACTTATTCCTATTAAGCATTTTAACCAATTCAATTTTGAGTGAAAAGCAATTTCTACAGTAGTAAATTTCTATAAAGCTCGAGTAACTGTCCTCCGACACCCTCGTGTTTATGCATTTGAGTTCAATATTATTTGTAAAAATTAAACATTGGAAATTGTCATTATGAAATATAATTCAAAGTAGTTGATATAAACATTAGAAAATTACAAAATACAAGATAAATAATGCAAACTTTGCAAAAACAAATCAAAAATAATATAAAAAAAAATATAATAAGAAAAGTGAATGTACATGAAGATATAAGGGCCAGAAAAAGTATTAATAAACTTACGTTCTTTCTAGTGGGGGAGTGGGCAAAGTGTTCTCTTCGCGTCTGACTCAGAAATGTAGTGTTTCCGAAAAATTCTTAGTGGCAGTGGGGGCTTTGAATAATATCAGTCGGTAAAACTTGGGTGAAGTAATTTATGGTAGTGGGTGGAACTCGAAATTCTTGAGGGATGTATTCTGTGGAGTCTTATTTGAGTGAAACCTTCTGTTAAAATTATTTTGAAAATACTAGTGAATGGAAATTAATTAATTTCTGGTTAATTGTCATATCAAAACAATAAAGTGTTTAAGAAAGGAAAAAAGGAATTTTCACTGTCAAAGAGCTATTTGACAGACTAAAGATTATGAAATAGGCCCATTTTTTTAGTAACAGCATAAGTCTGAAGGCAATTAGCTTTTTACAATATATACAACTGAGTAATTACATTATATACAAATCCTTCAAATGATAGTCATCAAACTTATACCGCCTTCTCAGGTTTAGGAACAAATTATCATATCCCTATCAGTTAAATGATTTAGAGTGAGTATTTAATGCCTGCTCTTTTAAGGCAATGGTTAATAAATCGATTGGGTATTAGGTTATTTTTGAGAATTTTAATAAGGAGAAAAGTTTCGCGTTGTAGATCTATTGTATCTGTGCAGATATTTTTAATTCGTTGTATTTGATTTATTATTGTATTGTTAATTACTTTTTTGGATATGTTGGAATTCCAATTTATTAATTTGTTAGTATTGAAATTGAAGTTTCTTGTTTTGTCAAAAAGTAAAATTTTTTTGTAGTTAATGATTTGAAGATCTAGATAGTCTATGCTATTTTGTGAATTATTAGTTTTATTAAGTGTAAGACAATTTGGATAAATCTCAGAGTGTTCAATTTCACAAAAATTATTAATTGTAATAAGGTCATCAATATATCTGTAAGTGTGCTTGTAGTAATTTAACTCTTGTGGTTGTAGATTTTTTTTAGAAGTTAAATTCTTTGATAAATAAAAATATATTACAGATTGAGGTGCTGGAATGTAAGCCCATTGGCAGACCTCTGACTTGCTTAAAAAGTTGATTTTTAATCTGATGTAGTTATGAAAAAGTATGCATTATAGGTAGGTTTTCCATTTGTTAAGAGTCATAATTGTGAGCATAACAGGGAAGAGTTTAAGCAGATCTAGTAGACTAGTATAGATTTCTTCTAGAGGAAGTGAGATATATAAGTTTTCAATGTCATAGCAGTTAATGTTTTGGATGTTAATTGTTTGAATGGCATTAATGACAGGAGTGTTATTATGGATGATCCAGCAATAGTTATGATTAGTGTTACAATCATTGAAAATGAATTTACAGATTTTTTTCAGTTGAATTGAAAAATAATAATCTACATTTTTCTTGTAATTGTTAGTCCCATTAGCTATAAATCTGAATTTTAATGGTGTTTTATGGGATTTGGGAACTGCATAAAGGTTAGTTAATCTGTTGTAGTTTGTATTTATATATATATGAAATGTAATTTTTCATACATTATTTGTTTTGTGCGCCGGGGCAACAGGAATGAGACAAATTTTGGAATATAAAGTGCTAGGTTTATTTTAGCATCCATCTCACAAGCGTTCTTTTTGTACCTTGAGCAGAAGTCCTATTTATACATATGTGTGCGTCTCGAGGCTCATCCAATCAGCGATATTAATTGAAATCACGAGGTGACGCTACCTTCTCATCAGGAGTGTTCTTAAAGACTTTATGTAATATGACAGATTTATGAGTTTGGTGATTTGGCGGGCGCCAACAGGTTAATATATTTTATACTAAAGAAAGGATTTCGCCAAAATTTAGGAACAGGGATTCAATTTAGGTAGAGAATCGGCAACACATTATTAAGCAATATTATTAGAATTTAATTTAATCAATTGATTTAAAAATATCATTACAGATTATCCCCCCCATCTGAAAAGGCTTGCAGTTGCGGCCGTTGACCCAAGACAGTCCAGATAGTGAGAGCAGAAATTTTAGTTATTAGGAAATTAAGTGAGTAGGAAAACTGATTGGATTTACCTCAAAACACAAAATGTTATATAAAATATGACATAAAATATTTGAATATAATTAATACAGTATATAAAATATAATAAATGATTAATGAAATTATAATATAGTAACTAAGTGCAGAACAAATAAAGCACTAATAACATATTGCTGGTTAGCTACGCGGCAATAGGAAATAGTAATATAACTGAATTTGTAAGTTGATATCTTAAGGCATGCCATTCACAGTTTGTGTATGAGTCCATACAATCATTAGAGTTGTCATTCAGGCTCATCTTCAGTCTTTTACTGGTCTTTGGAGATCTCCGGATCATTTAATTAGCGTTAGAATTATGGATCAGCATTGGCACTGAAAACATTTCACTTTTTATGTCACGATACTAGAGCTCTTATACTCTTGTTGAAAATACACATTTTGCTAGGTTTTTAACATATTTTGTCACTCTATTTTTCTCTTATTAATGATAACAAAACAAAATTTAACTTCCAACATCTATACCAGTTTTTTGTACATGATGCTGCAGAAAAATAAAATGAAATTCAGAAATTTCAACAACTGAAATTTAACTTTTTCAACTGTTGCTACAATTTATAACACAAATATAGGAAAACATGAGCTCAATGAAATGTGAGGGTATAGTAATCTACTTGTAGTATAGCCTCAATTGAGTGTTTCCCACGCGGAAAGTGCACTGAACCTGAAACTCAATTTTGAAGGAGCCCAGTAAAAGAAAAGGGCAGACAAACTTTGCAGGCACTGAGAGATAAATCAACTATTAAGGGGGACAACAGGATGAAAACTAAAAGAAGGGTTATGGATAGTTTATTGATTTATAAATTTTGATTTATTCATGATGTAATTTAAAGTTCTCAGGTGGATAATAGAACCTTAATTTTGACGCATGTACAATCTCAGTTGGTTTCTTCGTGTAAAAATTTTCCCTGTCGATTTCATAATTAACTTCAGATAATTTATTCATAATCCGATAAGGGCCTGAATAGGGTGAAGTCAATTTTCTAGTATTTGGGTATTCGAATTCCTCATTAAGGACAAAATCTCCAGGTTGAAATTTAGATTCTACAAATCTGATGTCATATCTAGTTTTATTCTTTCGGTGGTATTTGATAGTTCTTTTCTTTGCTAAAGCCCTTGCTTCATTTAAGGAAGGGTATTTATTTTGATCAATTGGAGATTCAAAAGGGAGGTTACCAAATAGTAAGTATGCTGGGGTGAACTTAGTTACCGTATGAGGGGAGTTGTTATATTCGATAACAACTTGCTCTAGCACTTTAGTCCATGGTATTGTTTTAGAAGAATTTACTTTACATTTTAGTCGACTTACTATTGATTGATTTACTCTTTCTACTTTACCATTTGTCTGGGGATGGTGAGATGAAGTTAAAAGTTGTTTAACATTATGCTTTTTAAGAAATTTTTTGAATCTAGAGGAAGTAAAGGCTGCATTCCTGTCACTCAGAATTTCTTCGGGGACTTGTATTTGAAATATCTGTTTTAGACAATTGGCATAGGTTTCTGAAGTTACACTTTTAGAGGGAAAAGCCCAGACATATCTTGTTGCATGGTCAATAACTATATGTAAATATTTTTTGTAGAATTATAATAATTAAATCCTCCCACAGTGTCGATAGAGAGACATTCGAAAGGTTTGTCGGTTGGGGGTACGTCTTGCATAAGACCAAATTTTTTCTGTTTTTTCTTTTTATTAAGTTGACAAGTATGACAATGTTTAACAAAATTTCCGATATCTTCGCTAATATGAGGCCAATAATATTGAGAGGTGATTAAGTTAAGCATAATTTTAACTCCTGGGTGACAAAAATTTTCATGGGTTTTATTCAACAATTTTAATCTTAAAGATTTAGGTACTACAATTTTATAAAAATTCTTTTTCTTAATTACCATCATATCATTTATCTCTTGGTAATTTTTTCCGCAGACATTATCAGTTTTTTGTTGTTGGATTATTTCATTTCTATCAAGTAAATGTACATAATGTTGGAGGTGCTGTGAAACAGGATGTCTAGAAAGCATGTCAGCTTCAATATTGGTAGAGCCCTTCTGATACTTTACTTCATAATTGAACATACTTAGTTTGAGTGACCAACGGAAGAGTCTACCTTTTAAATTTTTAACATTTTTTAGCCAAATGAGGGCCGCATGGTCCATATGTATAATAAATTTTTGTCCATGCAGATAGTAATAGAATTTGTCTAGGGCATCTACTATGGCCAAACATTCTAACTCAGTAATCGTATAATTTTTCTCATAATTTCTTAAAGTTCCAGAATGATATAATACAGGGTGAAGGACATCATTTTCATCTGGTTGTTTCAAAACAGCTCCAACAGCAGTTTGAGAAGCGTCAACAAAAATATGACATGGCCTACTGGAATCATACAATTGTAAAACAGGTTTGGAAATCAGTATTCTTTTCATTTCGTCGAAAGCTTTTTGACATTGGTCATCCCATTCCCACTTGACATCTTTTTTCAAGAGTCTGTTTAATAGAGCTCTAACAGTTGCATAATTCGGAATGAATCTATGATATACATTCACACTTCCCAAAACTCTTTGGTGTTACTGGGGTTTTTAAGTTTCTTAATAACTTCTATATTATGGTTATCGGGAATTATTCTACCATTTTTTATTTCATAGCCAAGAAATGTGATCTGATCTCTGGCGAACGCACCTTTGTTTCGATTCAATTTAATATGCTCCACTTTAAACACCTCAAATAAAATTTTTAAATGTTCTAAATGTTCCTTCTCAGAGGAAGAGTAAACGATTATATCATCAAAGTAACTGCAAGCGAAATTAATTTTAATTTTTGTTAATATTCGTCTAATTGTTTGTTAAAAATTGCAGGAGCATTTTTGAAACCAAAAGGGAGTCTTAACCATTCGAATAATCCAAAATTCGTGCAAAAAGCTAATTTCTCAGTATCTGCAGGGTGAATCGGGATATGCCAGAAACCAGATCTCAAATCAATTGTAGAAAATACTTTTGCTTTACTTAATTTGTCTAACAAAGTGTCAATGCGAGGAAGAGGGTTTGCATCTGTTTTAGCCAGGGAATTCAATTTTCGATAATCTATACACAATCTAGTTTTCTTACCTTCCTCATGTTTAAGTACTAAAGTCACGGGGGACGAATATGGGCTACAACTTTCTTTAATTATACCTGCTTGTAATAATTGATCAATTTGGGTCTTAATTTCCTCTTCTTCCATAGGGGATGTTCTATAAGGTCTTAATGATACAGGTAAATCAGAATTTAAATTAATTCGTTGAGGTTCAATATTAATTTTTCCTACATCATACCTTTTTTTAGAAAACACAGATGAATAATCATTTAACAATTTTTCCAAGTTATACTCTTTGTTATCGACAGTATTAGAAACAGGATTTTTCACATAAATGTTAGACTGAGAAACTAATTTCTTTGGATTTGTAGTCCGAGATTTACAGGTTGGAAAATTTCTTACATCATCATCATTATTAACACATGGATAAACATTTATTGTACCACCTTGAAGTTGGAGGTGTAGAGATATGGGTCGGCTGTCAAAATGGCAGTCATCATTAAGTACAATAGCTCTCTGTTTAATTTTTAAATTAGTACAATCAATACTCAACTCAAATAATTTGCATTCATAAAGTCCTAAAATTACATAATTCAAATTATTATCAAGAACAAACAAGGTAATTTGGTTACTAATCCGTCCAATTTTCATTTGTATACAACATATTTTGTTGAACATTATTTTTCCTTTAGTTTGGGTTACTGAAAATGATCTAACTCTTTGCACTTTTAAACGTAATTGTCTAGCTGTTTTGGAAGAAATTATTGATATGGTGGCACCACTGTCTACAACACACTCTAGACGTTTCTTATTGGGCAAATATCCCGACACCTTTAATAGTCAACTACTGTGAGGCGTTTCTGGGGTTGGTTCTATTGCAAGGGGCGTAACATTAGATGTATCAGATCTCTCCCCTCTGAAAGGACAAACCTGAAACCAGTGAAAAGCATTTGGGATTCTGTTCCGGGTGCAAAGTCTACAGGGACTGGGTGGCAATGACAATCTATTTTGAGAATTATAATTATGATGGCTTGTAAATCTTGGACCACTGAACCGATTATAAAAATTACTTGGTCTCTGAAAATGTTGGAAATTGTTGGGTCTAGGAAAATCTTGTTTTACAGTAGTTTCATAGCTTGAAGCTGAAATTCTACTTCTATTAAATCGATTGTAATCTTGGGGACTGTTCCCAATTGGAGTAACAAATCTGGGAGGTGCACTTTTGATTCGTTGATTTTCACTAATCTTAATAAGCTTATGGACATGAGTAAGCCAAGAGATGGGGTCAGAGGGTGCGTTGATCATCATTAAGGATTTTAATTCTATAGGAAGGCGATCCGTCAGACCCTCCAAGATCATTTCATGAGTTAGATTTAATTTTTTACCAATATCTAATTTTTTGCGAAAATATTGCGTTATGTCCTCTTTATGATTGTACTTGTAATTGGCAAAATCACCAAACGTAATTAAAGTGCGGTCGAAAAAATTTTCCTTTAAAATTTGGTCTAATTCCACATATTTAGTAATTTTATGGCAGTTTTTGACACATACGCTAAGTGCATTACCTTTTAGATATCGAGCTACATTATCAAGCTTCCACGTTTCATCTTTATCTAAATGAGTTTTGTTAAAGTACTCAAGCCATGAATTTATATCCATATCATTCTGCGCGTCAAAGGGAATTACACTTGTTTCAGGTTCAGCGCTAGCTGCCCTTAATGAATCATCAGGATCAAAGATGTTTTCATTAGCCATTATTCTCTTAATAATACTTTCATAAATAAAACTAACTCAAAAATAATACTCTTTTAAATTTTCCCAAAACGATATTAAAAACCAAAATACATCCTTTAAATACCAAATTTAAAATACATTTATACCAAAATAATACTTTTTAGAATTTTCAAAATAAAAACACTATTATTAAATCAGTAATTATAATTCAATAGTAATAATATCATTTGCATCGCCAATCTTTTTACTAATTGCTTCTGTTTGCCTTATTGTGACGAGAATATGAGTGATGAAATCGACACGAAAATACACATTTTTGTGCACTCTTGATTAGATTTTCGCAAAACACGATCAATCACCACACGAGCACAAAGCTCTCGAGAGCAACACAGAACGGCGTAGACGTAGGGAAAGATTTCCATCCTCAAAAGTAGGTCAACGGTAAGAGCACATTTGATGAACGACGAACTTTCGATGGAAACACAGATGACGCATCACAGGGGGCAGAAGGATGCTTCTCTGGACGTAAAATAATCTGCAGAATACCTTCTGTACAGGTAGCAGAAGGATGATTCTCTTGAAGCAAAAACGCCTAGAGAAAAATGTAGAAACATAGAAGTCGCACAGCGGCAAATTCATCTAAAGTGCGTAACATTTTATCCGTATAATCCTATCTTCTTTTTTAGATAATCCCTTTGAAGGTGGTATCCTACCGGCTTTCTGAAATGTAATTTCTCATACATTTGTTTTGTGCAGCCGGGGCAACAGGAATGAGACAAATTTTGGAATATAAAGTGCTAGGTTTATTTTAGCATCCATTTCACTAGCGTTCTTTTTGTACCTTGAGCAGAAGTCCTATTTATACATATGTGTGCGTCTCGAGGCTCATCCAATCAGCGATATTAATTGAAATCACAAGGTGACGCTACCTTCTCATCAGGAGTGTTCTTAAGGACTTTATGTAATATGACAGATTTATGAGTTTGGTGATTTGGCGGGCGCCAACAGGTTAATATATTTTATACTAAAGAAAGGATTTCGCCAAAATTTAGGAACAGGGATGCAATTTAGGTAGAGAATCGCCAACACATTATTAAGCAATATTATTAGAATTTAATTTAATCGATTTAAAAATTTCAAATTTTGTTGGTAGAAATTATTTTATTTTATATGATATTACAAATAAATAACTAAAATATTGAATCATATTTGTGAGTCCCGTCCCCACTCGTGTTTAGCGCCTTATTCACGGCCAAGTGCGGTTGTCCGTCTCCGCTCAAAGCCACTCCACAGAATAACAGAAGTTGCATTGCTCTGATCTTTTAAAAAGCCGCCCAACTCAACAGAAGAAACGCTGTTGGGCATTAAAATTGCAGCTTATCGGCAACTTGGCTTGAATTCCGGAGTACCACACTGGAGAAAATTTCACTTGCACCTTATTGTCGCGTGCTACAACAGTTATTAGATTGCGTATCATTTTCCTGCTACCCGTCAGCCGAGCTTTCCCTGCCAAAATGCCACACGATCGGGGAGTGAAATAGCACTGGCTGTTGATTGTTGTTTATTTATTGGTTGTCATTTTACACGACGAGTGTTGTGTAGTAACTATTTAGTAATTGCAGTGGTTGTGTGCAATTTGAGCTCACTCCTTCATTTATTTCTTTTGTCAATTTAAACTCGTGATTTAACTAATTAGTAAATACAACTCTATTGCAAAATAACAAACCTCATTATGTCTCAGAAGAAGCAAAACATAAGTGATGAAAATCATGCATTTAATGAAAAATGGAAATTAGACTATCTGATCTGCAACAATAATAATAAAATTCAGTGTATGATTTGTATGCAAGTTTTGTCGGTGAATAAGGAATACAATGTGAAATGTCACTATACTACTTTACATGAAGAAAAGTATAAAAAAATTATCGGTAAAGTAAGAAAAATTATTGCAGCCGAGTATAAAAAAAAAAAAAAAAAACCTAATACATGAAACAAGTATGTTTTCAAAAGTAAGTACAGATAATGAACAAAGTTTGGCTGCATCTTATGAAGTTCCTTTACTATTAGCCAAAGCAAAAAAACCATTCAGTGATGGGATTTTAATGAAAAAAATGTGCAGTTTCAATGGCTCAACACTTCATGTAGCCAAAGTTTGTGGAAGAGTTTGAATCTGTAGCATTATCTCACCATACAATATCGTGACGAGTAGATGATATGGGCGAATATGTTTCAAAACTATTATGTGATTGCAAATACTACTCAATATGTTTAGATGAAAGTATTGACCAGACAGATATCAGTCAATTATTTATATTTATTTGTTGCATTTCAAAAGATTTTACTATTACAGAGGAAATGTTAAATTTGATACCATTACACAAAACAACCAAAAGTGCTGATATCTTTCTAGCTGTCAATAAAACTGTCATAGACTACGGAGGATTTCAAAAATGCTCTTGCATCGTAACTGATGGAGCAAAAGCTACGTGGACGTGACAGGATTCGTGGGACTTCTTAAAGAAAATGGCATTGATTGCCCGTTGATTCACTGCATCATACACCAGGAAGTTTTATGTGGAAAATCTTTGCACAAACGATTTTTTGAAATCACACAAGTAGTTTTTAAAAAATTAGCTCTCAAAATTTTGCTCCTCAATATTAATCGAATTTGGTATATATTTTTTAATATTTCTTTTTTTCTATTAAACTTACTTGATTCCTTTTTCCAGAATTCGAAATTTAGGTTCTTTCAAAAAAAAAATTTGCCCTTTTTTATGCTTTATTTTTTAAATTTGTATTTTTAAATAATTTTTATAAATTTTTTGAAAAAATTTTGAATTATAACCTATAAAATTTTTACCATCATCCTTAAAGTAGACGTATTTTTAAGCATACCTGTAAAAAATTAAGAGTTTTTAATTCAAAATTTCCTAGGATATATGTGAATTTAGATATTGGCATGTTTTGAAATTTGGCATACTTATTATAAGTGATAATAACGCCAAATGTGGTTTACGCACTTTTTTAAAAATATTTGAAATGATGAACAATGGCTTTTTTTCTGCTTATGCACAATGTAAAAAGGGAAAGCAAACTATTTTGCCACATATTAAGAAGTTCTCCAAGTGAATTATTCTTAGCATAAATTGAAAAATATGTGGCAGGATAAATTTTTGAATTTCTCCGTAAATTTCGCACCAAATTTTATAAAATGTAATATTTAGGCATAATCCGAGTCATCGAATCTAAATATGGAAAAAAACCTGGCATGTCATTTCAGAAAAAGTCCGAGTTTTGTGTGAAAATATAAATCTAATAATATATATCCTAAGTCACGTTTTTGAAACATGAAAATGCAATTCAAATTTTATCAATCAGCCCAGTAGAATATGAGATATACACTGGTGTGCAAAAATTAAGGACGAAGTCGAAAAATTAGCATATCAGCTGAACGAAGAGGCAGAGCGGACAGAAAGACCAATCAGGAGGTTAAGTAAGGTGATGTACGGTAGCACATGCGCAGATATGCAGGTAGACGTAATGGGGGAGTGTCTGAGTAGAATAAAGCATGTTGTCGGTGTAAGATCAGTATTTCTGACAAAGATATTGCACGCCGTATAGCAGTTAAAATCACACCGAGTTGCTGCCTCAACGAGAAATGGCGAATAAACAATCTGTTAGACGACATCTGGATGCTTTTACCCGAGGTCGAATCATTGGGAAGTTGGAGGAAGGCCGCAGTGTGACAAGTGTGGCTGCAGAGTTCGGAATTGCTCACAGCATTGTTTCACGACTTTGGAGACAATTTCAAACTACAGGAACAGCTATCCTGGGGTTTAGTAGTGGTCGTCCACGAGGAACCACACCCGCAGATGACCGGTATATTGCCTTACAGGCCAGAAAGAACAGGCGGCAGACAGCGGGAGAAATCGCTAGACACACGACACAGGCGACTGGACGACCGATATCGCGTTTTACCGTGGCCAGAAGACTGCACGGTGGTGGTCTGTTTGCACGATGCCCTGTACGGTGTGTACTTCTAACGCCTGCCCATCGGAGAAGGCGTACTCTGTGGTGCCGGGAACACCGGAATTGGAGGGACAATGAATGGGGACGAGTACTCTTTACAGATGAGATCAGATTCAGTCTGAGTAACGATTCTCATCGCATACTCATCTGGAGAGAGCAGGGAAGCCGCAATCATCCCTCGAACATCATTGAAAGGGACAGGTATGGAGGTGGCGGTGTTCTCGTTTGGGGAGGCATCATGCTTGGTAGTCGTACAGACCTTCACATCTTCGACGCAGGTTCAGGCAACGGGACCCATTATTGTAACGAGATTCTTCTTCCATATGTGCGTCTTTTTAGAGGCACTATGGGTCCGCAGTTCCTTTCAATGGACGACAATGCACCATGTCATCGCACAGTAGCTGCCGAACAGCTCTTAGAGAGTGAGGATATTGAACGTATGGATTGGCCGGCACGACCTCCGGATCTCAATCCCATCGAGCATGTATGGGACTTTCTAGGCAGATGCTTGGCAGCTCGTACCTTACCACCAGTAACGATTCTGGAGCTTCGATTGGTGCTGCAAGACGAATGGGCAGCAATGCCTCAACAACTCATTGACACCCTCATTCTCAGCATGGGCAGACGCTGTGAAACCTGCCTAGCAGTCAGGGGAGATCATATCCCCTATTAAAGACCGGATGTTTCGTGCTGGACACCCATCACAGGGATGTTTCGGCCTTCAGTCGCATTGCGCTCCATGCTACTTTTTCAATAAAGCTTCTTTTTATCCCTCTGATTTCTCTTTTAGTAAGTGTTGCTTACATTACTCATGTCCTTACGTATTGGAGATCTTACGGTATTAAATGTGTTGATTTGGAAAGCTTTTGTACAAAGTTATATTGAAAAAACCGTCTCGTCCTTAATTTTTGCACACCAGTGTAGAACTGTCCCCCCTCCTTTTTTGCGCATTGTACACACTTGCACATTTTAATTTTATGACACGTTGTTTCTTTCAGTGAATATGCAACTTTTTCTGTTTGTTCTTTAACTTTTGGACAACAGCATTACATTAAATAAATGCACACATAAATAAATCATACAATAAAATCAACTCTCAGCATAAAAGCAAAATTTGTTATACCTAAAAATTTGTGCAGTTGCAATTAGTTTCAAACTCATAAAAGTATGCATAAGAACATAGTGACGCTACATTATCAGCAGGTTTGCTCATAGACGCAGTATATAAATCCCAGTTAAGAAATTTTTTGATAGAAGTAAAACAAAATAACACATGGGGGTCAATGACAAACATCTAATGAAATAAGTACTTTTTACTGCATGAAGAAATCCAAGAATACTGTATTACTAAACCTGATTTAGAAGAAAATGAAAATAATATACATGCTCCAAATCACAGTAAAATAGTTTCCCTGTGATGTTACTGCTGATTAATCAGTGATGATGCTTGGCATAAAATTCCCCACCCGTGCTATGAAAATGACAGCAGGTGAAAGCATTTTATCTTGAAATTTTGTATTCAAGGTGAAAATCAAAATGCCTTTGGACGCACCTTGAAATTCATCAGGATACAAAAGTTATGAAACCGGAATAAATATAGTCTGCCAGGTGAATCTGGACATTCTTGTATCCTAAATATGACTTTTCCTACTTTCAATACATATAAATACCCAACATTTGAACACTGCCTCAACTAAAACTTAAGTTCTCCTCCATAACAGTAAATTTCTTACATGTAAGTTTCTTAACATCAGAGCAAACTCTGTTAGAAAACTGAGGCATGAACAGCAATATTTATTATTAAGAATAAATCATCAGAATTTTTATTAAATTAATTATCAGAATTCTTATTATTCTTAGAACATATCATCAGATTAAGCATGCTCAAATTAATTCTTGTCACATCATTTTAAGAATTAGATGAGAAAATAAAGTAAAAAATACTTTGATTCGGTGAATATCAACTCCAGTTTCATAAATCTCAGCTATATAGGTAGGAAACACAATATGATGCCAATACATAAAACTGCAGTCACAAGCCTCTTTAATTCTACATAAAAAATAACAAACATATTTTTTGTATACTATAAAGCAATAAACTAATCATCAGACTAATAATACAACTACTGCATCAAAACAAAAGATGCACAATATCAATTAAATTTTAGTTTCTGTAAAATATTAAAATAGAATTATTTAAGAAAATTTTACATTAAAAACAAGAGAAAACATAGAAGACATATTCACTTTTGTCTAAGATCACATATAAAATCTAATTCTTTCATCACACCAGCAAAGCTCACTACTTCATCTTC
Organism: Stegodyphus dumicola; assembly: GCF_044657685.1. Taxonomy (NCBI): domain Eukaryota; kingdom Metazoa; phylum Arthropoda; class Arachnida; order Araneae; family Eresidae; genus Stegodyphus; species Stegodyphus dumicola. The sequence goes on from NC_140780.1 coordinate 240,194,946, forward strand.
CTTAAATGACTTCTGAAAATATGTGACCTGTTTTAGACATTCAGTTCAAGCCATGAAACTAATAAAAACAAAGTAATAAAGGGATTTTCTACAAACCATTTGCACACCAAGTGACATAGCAAGATATGTAATCAATCGCCTTTCTTTTGTGCCTGGACCATTTAATGACTTTTCTGCTAAAACTAAGGCAGATAAAACATCTAGCCGTCTTTCACTATACTTCTTTTCTGAGACTAAGCGTTTCTACAAGCAAAAAATATAAACGCATTACTTTTTTACTTTTGTTGGTTACCAGAAAAATCATGCTTAAAAATTTAGTTGTTTGATACAGTTTATAAACATAGCTTTGCCATTCAAACTTAAACAGCACAAATGCTCTAATATTTCTAAAAATATCTCCCATAAATAATACAATACGGTTCTGTTTTATTAATGCTATTATTACACAAAATCTGGAAATACACTCTGCTAGATGCTTATTTGAAACAATACATTACATGCATGAAAGTATTTTATTCTTAATTTCTGCAATACATATCTAAAAAAAAATTTAACATTGATGTTCCAACGTTTTTCCAGTGTAGTTAGATTATTTCAATGTGGCAAAGTGCATGGGGGCTATCTGCCTATGTGGAAGGATCCTTCATGGAGGATTCTCTTGCAGAAACTGATTTTAATTAATGTTACAGATGGGAAAAACCAACTATGCAGCTAGCTAGTCCCTTCACCTGGGATTGAATACAGGTCGAAATTCTAGTATTTAGCCATCTTAACCACTCAGCTACTGGTACAGTGCCAGGCATAAGAAATTTAGCAATGCGATTGACAGAGTTAGAATTGTTTACAACTAATTATATTATTTTTAAACATATAATACAGATCATTTTCATCAGTGGTTCCACAGAAACAAGCAAAAACAGATTTTAGTTTGTCAATACAGGATATTCCTGTTTTCCTCCCCATTTGCCTGAATATTTCAGCCCAAAAGTTTACACTACGCTTTCTTTGAGTTATAGTGACAAGCCGGATATGAATTATTATAGGAGTTAGAGCAACAAGAGTTAGTATAATATTCATAAATTTGAAGGACTAGTTTCAAAGGTTAAAATATAAAACCTGCTTACTTGCAGATGTGCAAATGACAAAAACCAGTGCTCAGGTATAAGAATGAAAGAAAAAAAGTCAAGCTACTGGCACAATCTACTGATGAAAAACATAAATGGCTATGAAATAATTTTCTTGAAAGTCAAGGATAAAGAGGGAATGGAATTGGGATTGTTAATGTTGGGAAATTTGCATTTCTCCTTTGTGGCTGTGCTGGCCAGAAAAAAAGTAAAATATATAATGCTGCAGCAGAATCCACAAGAAGTGAGGCGATGACTGTGTCTCCTCCTGATATGCTTTATTGATGTGGCCAACAGCCGTGAATCATTCCAGCATGGTGTGACGAATTCAAGGCATGGAAACCTGCAGTGGGATATGGCTATGCAAGAATAGATTGCAACAAGAATCTTAAAACAGTACCCTGGATAATTTACTATGCTACCAAGTACCTGCCTGGCTGAATGAACTGCATCTAGTAGACTCATATCCTGCTGTACCGTGGCTAAGTACGTTCATTTGTTATTCATCATATATTTTTACTAGCTGTCATAGTCTAACATGATACATTTATCTATTTTGTTAAATTCAAGGAACCCACACATTAAATCTTATGTTTTCAACTTACAGCAAGTGTATTTACTCCTTTGGTAGGGAACCACGTTTTACACTACTGCGTATCACTCTCAAGAACCTTCAAAAATTCAGAACAGCAGTTAACTGAAACAGAGATTTTTTTTAATGTGAAAAGCCTCCAGAAAATCTAATTTGACAACAGAACATGATTTTTGAGTAATTTCGGCTGAAAAAAATAGAAAATATGAATTTCTGACCAACAGTGTATGGATGTGTTTCTTTTTTCCTAACATATGCCTCATACTCCTTCGTATGAAATTTTAAGGTTAATTTGACCAATGTAAATTAAACGACACTGGCAAGGAACCCAGTATATACCCCAGGAGATCATATTTAGAATGGTGTCCTTAAGTATGGAACTGCAAATTTCATTGGCAGAAGCAAAAATGAACTGAAAGTTGAATTTCTGTAAAATATAGGCAATTTTACTGCTAATCGATGAAAAGAAGGAAATGACAACAGAAATCTTATCATCTCCTAACACTGTGCTTTTTGATGTGATGAAATGAGAATTTTTACCAAGTGATTAAAAAAACAATTAGCAATAAAATTGTGCATATTTTACAGGAATTCAACTTGTTTTCTCTTTCAATAAAATTCACAGTTCCATACAAGGCGGCATGTGACACCTCGACTGACAAAATGCAACTATTTCAAGACAAAATTTGCCAGGGTATAACTTTTGTCAAACTAAACTTATACACTCAATTTTTTTCTTTATTTAAAATACATGAAATATAAATTAAATGCCTAATGTTTTTAAAAACTAGTTGTTTAACTTCACTTACCTTTGACAAATCTCTTGTGACAGTGTGTTAGTTTGGTACACTTTTCTTAATTACTTCACCAAAATTCTTCAAATGTTGCATGATGGTGAAAAACATATCATTTAAGAATAATAAGCAGTATTTTACATTTTACTTTAAAAGAAAAATATTAAAAATTAGTAAAACGTTTTGGAAAAAAAAATTAATTTTTTAATATATCCAATAATACTAAAGCTCGTAAAATTTACGCCCTGCATACTTTCAAAGAAGTAATTAAGATCATCAACTGTTAAAAATTTAAACCTTCTAGGTTGAGCAGTTTGAAGAATAGTATTGAAAGTTAAGAAAAACACATTTTGAGGAGGGGGAAATGTTTAACCCTTTCCGGCACGCTACCTTTTAAAGTTGGAGTTTTGATTTAAAAAAAAAAAAAGGGTAGGCAGTCTAATTAGGGCTAGAGGAGTACACAAGTAAAATTTTGTGAAGATAGCACTTATCGTTTATTTCTGTCGAAAAGAGTGCTGAAACAGCATTGTTGTCAATGAACTGACCGACAAGATGAAGAGAAACAAAGAATACAGACTCTCAGTTGTCCTTGATTATCGGTGACCATGGTCTGGGCACACCTAGGGTTCGCAGTTTGATTTCAGTCAAATTTCAAGGTAAAAATGTAAAACTAATATACAATAAGGAGATTAGCATACAGTCAAAAAAATAACATAGAAATTTCTTTTCAAACAATTCCTTTCATACCCTAAAAAAAATCTGGAAGATTTCTTTGAAAAATGAGGGTCTTAAAAAATTAACATGGCTAAAATATATGGGCTGGTTTGTGTTGAGCTGCCATCTACTATAAATAAAAAAGGTTCAGAGCAATCTATAAATCCTTTTTCATTCAATTTTACTGTGGGTACAGAAGAAAATTTTTAGGTGTGTCCAGACTGGACACACTGTGCTGCAAAGGGTAAACTCTAAGTAATTTATTAAAAAAAAAAATTCATTTTTATATTTTCCTGCACCATAATCATTTTGAACTGACATTTCCACGTCAAGTTGCTTTTATTTTATTAATTTAGTTTTCTTTCTGGCCATTTTAGAAAGTTTTGGTGAGCGAGATGGACCTCACAAATTCTATCAATCTATTTTTACAAAGATTTTACCATATAAAATCCTAGTTGTATTCCTAATAGTTCCATTATTTTATTGTGGCTTTGTACACTATCATTAAAACATATTACCACATCTCACAAGCCTAATTTTAATGTGATGACACTCACAAAAACAGTTTTGGGTACGAATGTCCAGAGGCAATTATTACCACTTTCATTTGAGTTTAGAGTTGTTCTATGAGTGCACTTTGACAGAATTTTTTTGTAAGAGAGACTTCGGAACACATTTTTAACATCTAATATAATGGATTCTGGCAAAGCATGTTATGGACATAGTTTTTACCAATTCATATGGCTTTATTGTAGCCACACCCAGAATCATCATGTGTACGGAAAGGCCATGCTCAGAATTTGCATGTGTCGACAATTTGTTGAAATAAATTGCCCATATAGATTTCACCATCTCATCTAATGCAGTATTGATACTGCAACAAATTGTTAAACCATAATATGTTTGCATTGTCATGATTTCAGCTTTGCTTAAAATGAGATTGAAACTGAGATTAGATTCTGCCCAATCAGGATTTATTAATGTCTTTTCTGCAAACATTTTGCAGCTAAAGGAAGACAGAAATATATTTAATGATATTTTCAAATAAATTCAAATAGTTTAATATCTATTTAGCAGCATACATAAGTAAAAAATATGTGCACTAAATTTCATAATGGTATGTCATATTACTGCTAGAATTAGTTTTACAAGTATGCCACAGAAAATTGCCTGGAATTTGAAAGTATTAACTAATAATAATAATAATAATAATAATAATAATAATAAAAAATTAGTAGGAAGAAGACACATTAAATGATACAAAAAATGTTAAAACAAATTTTATTATGTAAGGATTAAAAGATTAATTACAAAAATCAATGGTATTTTGGTGAATATAGATATATTACATGAATAGTTTAGATGACAGACTGTTATTTTTTTTATTTTTCTCCAAAATGACAAATAAGATATTTAAGAAAGAAGAAAAGGTTTAAAAGTTTTTTTTTTTTTTTTTTTTTTTTTTTTTTTTTTTTTTTTCTGTATGAGAATGGGGAGGGAATTTACTTTCGTTCAATATGCACTGCCCATGTGCATGCGAATCTCAGGATTCTCAAAGTTACTGAAAACAAAAGATGCTGGAAAACAGCTTTTCCTTTCTGAAAGACAATGTGATTGGCGCTGTGAGAATTGGCTCTACACCAGCTGAAAGGATAAATTATTATGAGTTTCATGAAATATGACATCACTCTTGAATATGAAAAGTAATTTTAGACACTTTTAATGATTAGATTTTTTTGTGTGTGACAATGTTATCTGTATTTCATGAATTTGTTTTTGAACTGTGGTTTTCGTTTGGTTTCAGATGTAAATATTAATAAATTTGAATTTAAGTGAAAGATTTGGAATCTTCTTTTAGACTTTGACACATGCCTCAGTTCTGGGCAGGGAAATATTTGTTGTTAGAATCTACTATTTCATTTCCTTCTTTTTTTGGAATATCTATCATCCTTCGACAGGACTGAATAACTGTAAGTAAACATCCGCTCAGTACTCCTCTTACCTTATTATCTATACAGATGGCTCTAAAATGGAATTAGGATTTGGGTGTGCTTGTATTACCTTACAAAACCAAAAAATTACACTAAAAGCATGTCTTGCCAAAGAAAATAGCATTTTTCAAGCTGAACTCGTAGCAATAAAATTAGCAATTGATTATTCAATAATTAACAACTAGCAGCAAATAAATATCTTTACAGATAGTCAGTCATCAATTCTAATGCTCCAAAATACTAAGCATAAACCTGAATTGATTCAACAAATTATCGAAAGCACCTTACATCTTCACCTATCTCCAGGAATCTCATGGATCAAAGCTGATGTTAGAATCATGGGGAACGAGGAAGCTGATACAGCTGCAAAATCATCCATAACATGCAATTATAACTCCAATAATACAGCATCCTTGGCCAAAATCCTACCTTAATTTCATCTTGGAAAAATTAAAACAAATATCTGGGAAAATGAATGGCAAAATAACGACTGTATGAAATCGCTCCTCATGTTAATGAACAATGCACAATGGTCAATCACTACATAAATTACTTTCTCACAGGACATAGACCTATTTCATATTACCATACCATTTCATATTAAATTGCCTACCTCAAATGCAAATGCTCGTCTTAAATTTGCAATCAAGAATAAACATTTCAGAAAGAAAATAGAAAATAGCATGATGTGCCTTTCACCCAGAGGAGAAAAACTTTGTGCTAATTAATTAAATACAGCTCAGTTACCCAATAACTCCAATAATTATAACCTCACAGATTATAATTCTATTGTGAATTACAAATAAATTTTACCATTAGGAATTATGAATATACAAACATACACTACAAAACATGAAATATGAAAAATATGATCTATTATAAGAAAGATCCTAAAGATTTAATATGATTAATTATATATTATGATAAAATTCTGCAAAAAAGAAAATTGTATTTGTAATAAAATTTGTACAGTCAAATACCGAAAATTCGCCGACCTGAAATCCGCGTTGCCTCTTAAAATATAAACATTAAGTTTATAGGCTCCAGAACCCACAACATAGAGTATGAAATATCAAAGAAAAAATACTTACTGAATAATAACATCATAATTACCAAATAATGACATCATAATTACCGAATAATAATGAGTCATAATGGAAATAGCAAATTATTGACATCATGATAAAAGTGTTTTCCCCTGCAATCTGCATCGAGGTAAAAAAGCAGACGATTCAACTCAACTCTTTATTTCAAGTTCACGATTCATGTTGTTGTATTTTCTAAACTTTGTTATTTCATGAGATTGTTTAGTGCTGCCGTTTTTTTATCCGTATATTTTGTGTATAATTTAAGAATATTTTAAATTTCAGCCCTTTTCAGCACTTAAATGACAGATAAAAAACGCACTCATGATTTTACTGCTTGCAACATTGAAAAACATAAACACGTTGCATTGATGGTGATGCAAAAAGTGGAAATTCTGCGAAAGATGGAGGCAGGTGCTACTCCTCGCTTTATAGCAGAATCGTAGGAATAGCGACACGGACTGTGTATGATATACGGAAAAATAAAGAAAAACTGTTGAAATTTTACAGCAAGAGTGATTCTAACACCGGAATCTGAAACCGGAAATCTTTGCATGAGGCAAAATCAGCAAACCTCGATGCTGTCTTGTACGAGTTGTTCCGGCAGCGGCGGAGTGATGGGGTACCAATTTCAGGACTGTTCCTGAAAGAAAAGGCGAAGCAGATTCATGCTGATTTAAAAATAGAGGAGCTGTGCAATTTCAGCAGCGGTTGGCTGAACAGGTTTAAACAGAGACATGGTATACATTATCTAGAGCATGCGGGGGAAAACTTTCAGCAGATAAAGATGCTGCAGAGGAGTTTTTATTGATGAATTTTCTATGTTAGTGGCAGAAGAAAATCTTAGCCCAGAACAGGTTTTTAATATGGACGAGACTGCACTTTTTTGGCGATGTTTGCCAAGAAAGACATTTGTGACAAGCAAAGAAAGTGCACTGTCAGGGGTGAAAGATGCTAAGAGTTACCATTTTAATATGCAGCAACGCAGCTGGAACTTACAAATGTAAACCAGCGGTAGTGGGTAGTGGGTATGTCTATTGAATACATCCCTAATGCTTTTAAATATCCCTGTAAGCACTAATGTGAATGAATACTAATATAATATAATCAAATTATATATGTAATAATTAATTTACATAATAAATTATTGTAATAGTGTATAATAATTTAATTAAATGTATCTAATACACCTTATTTATTTTGCACTTTTAGTCTGAATATTATGATTTATCTTTTCTGTCCTCAAATCTGCACAACCTTTGGTCCCAAGCTTTGCGGATTTCTGGAATTCTACTGTACTATCAAAATTCTGGAAATAACTCCAAAGTTTGTAAGTGCAAAGGTACCAACTGTAAACATTTATTTATTACATTCTAAATTAATAAAAATGGAAGTGTAATAGGGCTATACCCATTTACTTATAGGAAACATTGGGTGCCCTATTACATTTCTACCTGTAAGTAAACATTGTTTAGAATTGTATTTTTACTATGGATGCTTTAAAAGCTAAATGCTCTGAGTATAGAAGATTCTTTATTAGAGCTTCAAACAATTTTGAGAAAGATGAGAGTAATTTAACCAAGAGTAAAAAAATTACAAAATAAAGAAAAAGTGAAACCAATGCCAGAAGTTGAACAAACGATTAGAGAAGAGCCTTTTTAAATTTGAAAAAAGTGAGGATATAATTAACAAAGAATTTGATGAATCAGAAACTTATATAGATAAATGGAGAATAATAGAAACTGAGTTAGTTAACCTTTTGAATAAGAAGATGAGCAGTTTTAATGGCTGCTGATATGTCTGTTTCACAGAGTACAATTCTTTGTTATTCAAAACTTAAATTGCCGACTTTTGATGGTAATGTAAACAATTGGTTAGGGTTTTGCGTTAATTTAAAAAGATAGATGGTGATTGTAATTTGGATAATGATGACAAGTTTGCATATTTATTACAATCTATGAAAAGAGGATCACCTGCCGAAGAGTTAATTAAAAGCTTTTCCCTTGGGGTGGTGATAGTTACAACAAAGCTTTGCAACAACTTCAGTTACGTTTTGGCATAGTGAGTGAGTGAGTGAGTGATTATGGCGCAAAACCAGAGATGATTATGACGCGCCAAACAAAAGATAAGATGATTACAATTGATGACATTAAAATTCAATAAATAAAAACAAGTAGATAAATGTACCAAATCCAGAGGATGAAGTCATATAAACACAGGTTAAAAGCACATATTAAAATTCAAGAGACAGTCTTCAAAACAAATTACATTTGGTAATAAAAGCCAATATCTTTTAAATAATAAAATAAATTAGAATTGACCTCTCTTCCGATTAAACGGTCGAGAGGTAAGTCACAGCTATTAAAATATTTCTGGCGAAGACTATTAAAACATGGACACTCAATTAAAATATGACGAACAGATAAACAAACATTACAGTTAAAACAAACAGGCTCATTTTCAGCTTTTAAAAGGTAGTTATGTGTCACTCTAGTGTGACCAATTCTGAGGCGAGTCAAAAGAACTTCCTCCTTACGATTTTTGGTTAATTCCCAGTGCTCAATTCTAGGTTTTACATGTCTTAATTTATTTTGAAGCTGAACATCCCAAAGTTGTTGCCATTTTTTTTCGGATCTTTTGTTTCACAACACAACAAATGTCTGCAAAAGGGATGAGACGACTGGACAGTTCAACAGCACATTTTGCTGTGATATCTGCCAGCTCATTCCCTTTTATTCCCACATGCCCGGGAACCCAGCAGTACAGGATATCATACCCACGATTCATTAAGTTTATATGTATTTTGAGAATATCCACTATTACTGGATTTTGAGTATTAGGAAAAGCTTCTATTGATTTAAGAGCACTATACGAATCTGTATAAATTATAAACTTTTTGTAGCAGAGCCTTGAGATGTATAAAAGACTATAATATATCGCAGTTAATTCGGATGTTAAGACAGAGAAAGCATTGTGCAAGCGTCTGCCCTCCATGTGGTCTTTAATTACATATGCCATCCCCACATGATCTTTTGACTTGGACCCATCTGTATAAACTGGAAGATAACTGCTATATTTGTTCCTGTGCTCAGCGAAGAGTTGTCTGTAAATAATCTCGTTAGTCCTTGCCTTCACATGATACTTAAAAACATCAAGAAGCTGAATCCGTGCATTTTCCCAAGGTGGGATTTCAAAATTCTGTACTGCTTGGGGGTGCATATCAGAGAGGGAAAGTTCCTCAATGACAGGGCGAACTCTTAAAAGAAATGTAGGAACACAAGATGGACGTGTTTCAAATAACGCGTTACTCACATCATCAAGTAAGCACAGCTTATTGGGATGTTCAGGTTGGGATAGTATATTAAAATATTGCAAAAGGGACAATTGTTCACGCCTCAGATAAAGTGATGGTTCATTACAGTCAACATACAGGCTCTGGACAGGAGAAGTCCTGAAGGCTCCTGAACATATCCTCAAACCTTGATGGTGAACAGGATCCAGTTTTAACAAAACAGATGACCGAGCGGATCCATAAACAACTGAGCCATAGTCCAGTCTAGAGCGGATAAGCGCTCTGTAAATGCGAAGCATGGAGCAACGCTCTGCACCCCAGGAGGTGTTCGCCAACACTTTTAACATATTTAGTGTTTTGAGACACTTCTTTCTCAGGTTTAAAACATGAGAAAGGAAAGTCAATTTCTGGTCGAACGTTACTCCTAAAAATTTTACTTCGGGCGCAACTGGAATAATTGTACCATTTAGATATAACTCAGGTTCAGGATGGAGACCTCGCTTCCTACAAAAGTGCACGCACACAGTTTTCTGTTTCGAAAAAGTAAATCCCTGTTTGTCTGACCATTCTTGGATCTTATTCAGAGCCATCTGCAATTGCCTCTCTATGTATCTCATGTCTGCTCCTCGACAGCTAATCTGTAAATCATCTACATATAGTGATCCTAAGATGGTGTGAGGAAGTTCTTTTAATACAGAATTTATTTTTAAACTGAACAGCGTTACACTAAGCACACAGCCTTGAGGCACACCCTCTTCCTGTTGAAAAACATCCGAAAAAACAGAGCCAATCCTTACTTGAAAAGTTCTAGCGTTCAAGAAATTCTGTATGAAAATTGGTAGGTTGCCGCGCAAGCCACTCTCGTGAAGATCCCGGAGTATACCGTATCTCCATGCCTTATCATAAGCTTTCTCAATGTCGAAGAATATTGAGACAAGGTGACTTCTTCTGACAAAGGCTTTCCGAATAGATGTCTCTAATAGAAGCATATTGTCTACGGTCGTTCTCCCCTGTCGAAAACCGCTCTGATAAGGCGATATAATATTATTCTTTTCCAAGAAGTAGACTAGGCGGCTGTTTACCATCTTTTCAAACAGTTTGCAAACACAACTGGTAAGGGCAATTGGCCGATAGTTCGAGGGATTCCTCGGGTCTTTCCCTGGCTTCGCAATAGGAATGACAACAGCTCTCCTCCATGCACTGGGAAATGTACGCTCCTTCCACACTCTATTGTAAAGTGTGAGAAGGGCACTCAGTGACTTATAGGACAGATGCTTTAGCATTTCATAATACACGCCATCCAGACCCGGACAAGACCTATGTGTCTGCAACAAAGCTCTCTTTAATTCAACCATAGTAAAGTCTCTATTGTACGGCTCAAAGTTGGAAGAGTTGAAAGCGATGGGATTTTTCTCAGAGCGTTGCTTGATAGAAAGAAATGCAGGTGAGTAATTTCGGCTGGAAGAAACGGCAGCAAATGTCTCACCAATTGTATTTGCAATTTCTTCTATGGAGCTAATCACTCGGCCATCTTTTTCCAGAAAGGAAAGTGAGTGGTCTTTATACATTCCGCATGCTTTTCGAACTCTTTCCCAAACCCGCTTACTAGGCGTAGAGGATGTTATTGAGGACACATATGAAATCCAGGAATCCCTCTGGCTCTGCCTTCTTACTTTCCGTGCATTTGCTTTGGATCTTTTAAAAGCTATGAGGTTTCGCAGAGTAGGATATCTACGAAAAATACCCCATGCTTTTTTCTGTTTTTTCAGTGCTTCATGACAGTCGCGATTCCACCATGGTTTTGAATATTTTAGTAGTTTTCCTGATGTTCTAGGAATGGAGAGCATAGCTGCCTGAATAATAGTATTAGTAACAGCTTCAACAGCGTCATCGATATGAGCATCTTCTACCATTTCATCTGTGAGCTCTGCAATGGAAGAGAAGAGTTCCCAGTCTGCCCTGTCCAGTATGAATCGAGGGGATCTCGACATGGGGTTTGCTCCTCTTCGTGCAAGAGACACAAAAATAGGATAATGATCGCTGTTGTACAGGTCATTTCCGACACTAAAAGTGCAAAATGGCAACAGAGATGGTGAACAGATGGCAAGATCGAGAGCGTGGAATGTCCTTGAAGGCTCATGGAAGTATGTATCTTGCCCATTATTTAGGAGACAAAGGCTGTGATCTTCGATCATCTGCTCAATTTGTCTTCCTCGGCAATTTGTATCTTTGCTACCCCAGAGTGGACTATGGCCGTTAAAATCTCCTATTATAATATAATGCTCAGGCAGCTGCTCTATTAGATTATTTAAATCTTGCTGATAAATGTGCTCATTTGGAGGCAAATACAAAGAAACAAATGAAACAACAATATCAAAATTTATTTGAGTAGCGACAACTTGGAGGGATGTCGTCAAAGGAAGTACATTTGAGGGATAATCCAGTGAGGAGAGGAGACCTACTCCTCCACTGGCACGCTCACCTGCAAGGTTATCCTTCCTGACGAAAGAAAACCTCCGAAGTTTTGCATGGTGTTCTGGTTTCAGATTTGTTTCCTGTATTGCGAAGCACACAGGATGGTACACATTTATTATAGATTTGATGTCAAGCAAATTTCGGTGGAAACCGCGACAGTTCCATGACACGAGGGTGGCCATTATGAATGGTTTTTGTTTTTCCTGTGCTGTTCTTTTGTTTTTCGTGGAAGTAGATGCCTGGGAAATTCCAGACCCTCTTCCACTTCCATAAAGTCTGAATCCGCAGATTCAGAAATCATGTCATCAAGAGAGCTATTGCTGCGACTTCTATTTTTATTTGATATTTTTTGTGTGGCAGTTTTCGGCTTACTTTGAATAATTGTTTCTTTCTTTTGTACTATATGAGTTGCATTTTCTTTTTTCTTGTTGGATGTAGACGGTTGGGTTTTATTTGGTAGGGTCTGTGTGCCTATTGATGTTTGGGTGGCGACTGTACGATATGATTTAACAGCACTGGCGTATGATGAATTTGGTCGAAGCTGTGTGCTCTGGACTAGTCTTCTGGCTTCGGCGTAAGAGATGTTCCTAGTAACTTTTGCAGTCTGGATTTCTTTTTCCGATTTCCATTTTGGGCACAAGCGAGAAAATGCTGGGTGGTCACCCTTGCAATTTATACATAAAGGCGCAGCGGTACAATTATCAGAATCGTGGCCAATCTGTGAGCATCGGGCGCATGTGAGGCTGCCACGACAAGACGTCTTAGAATGGCCGAAACGCTGGCATTGGAAACATCGCATAGGGTTTGGAATATAAGGTCTTACAGGAATATTTAGATATCCGGCCTTAATATTCTTAGGCAGATCAGGCGTGTTGAAGGTAAGGATCACGTGTTTCGTGTCTATCAACTTACCTTCTTTACGCATCTTGATCCGCCTTACACCGCAGACATTTTGTTCGGATAACTCAGAAGCGATCTCTTCTTCAGAAACATACAGAAGGTCGAATTCTGAGATTACACCACGACAATAGTTCAGTGACTTATGGGGTGTTACAGTGACATTCGCTTGCCCAAGTTTAGTAATCTGAAGTAAAGAAGCAGACTGGGTGGCTGAGTGTGTATCAATAAGCAAGTCTCCGGAGCGGAGACGCTTTATGTTTCTCGGCTCACCAATACAAGACTGGATGTATTTGTTTATTACGAAAGGAGACATCTTATGCATTTCGCCAGAAGGACTAGAGATTACTAGGAAACGGGGACTATTGTTATGATTTTTTTTATTTGCATCTGTCCGTAATTTTTTTGCAGAATTTTCAGAACTAGGTTGAGCGACAGGTTGAGTGACTGGTTTAGTAGGAGACGTTTCAGAACTAGGTTGAATGATTGGTTTATTAGTAGATGTTTCAGAACTAGGTTGAGTGACTGGTTTAGTAGGAGATGTTTCAGAACTAGGTTGAATGATTGGTTTAGTAGTAGATGTTTCAGAACTAGGTTGAGAGACTGGAGTGACTTCAAAGTTTTTTAATAAAAAAATATGTGTATTTGCCATATTGAAAATAGAAAAGATTCGGGTCCGACGGCCCCGCCCACCACGGAGCCCAACAAGGGAATACAGATTCCTGTGTTAGGGCTAGCCGGACCTATACGCAAACTGAAGCCCCACAGTCGGCTTTCCCGAAAGCAGGTACTCCCGAGAGCTTGACCCCAAGCCACTGACACAAGGACTAGTGACCAGCCGATTGACACCCGTGAGGACGACTAAGGTGCCTCCAGTTTAGCTGAAGCAGAGGCCAAAGCAGTGTGTTGGGGACAGTACCTCGCCCCTCAACTACCAGGACCCTCCTTTCCAGCGACACGGGTCTCCACGCACGGCAAACACGTGGGCAGTTTTCTCGCCACTTGAAAACTAGAAACAAGGTCTGTTCTAGCCTCTCGTGACGAGCCCCAAACTCCGTAGAGAGAAACCACAAGGGAGAAGGGAAGGGAAAAAGATCCAGCCAAGAGGAGAGGAGACGGAAAAGAGGATAGATCACTGGGGCTCCAGGATCGTGACACCCGTCTCACCAAGAAGATGATCCCCTGAAGGGCTAGGGTACCTCGGGATTGCCACACCCGTACTCACAAAAGTGAGCCCCCTGAGGGACGTTTTGGCATAGAAAACATTTTTATAGAAGTTTATGTGAGGGATTTTTTTTTCTTTAGTACTGCAAAAGAATTCAAATCACAAATTTTATTTGAGAAAATTGTATGATAATTTAGAATCGAAACTGCACGTTAGAGGTTCTTAGAGTTGCCAGAGATAAATATGCAGGTATGTTATATTCTTCACATGTGGCAGATATTTAAATTAGTTAATTGTGACCACAGAGAAATAGAAGCAATAGGGAGAAATGATAATAAGAGAGAAAAGGAATCAACACATCGCTTGGATTTAGATGGTCTACTTTCATTTTTGCTTGATTAAACTGAGGATGCAGAATGTGTATTCATAGCTAGTAAATGATTTGTCAAAGATCAGTCTTCCACACAGTGGAATACAAAACGTTTTTGTCTTAAAAATCATGGCCAATCTCTGCCAATACCATCGGCCTCCACCTTAATAATGACAAAAGAAAAAAATCAAAATTTGTGCTTTTTTTTTTTTTTTTTTTTTTTTTTTTTTTTGGGAGTTTATGAATCCAGTGATTGTTGCAAAGCCAGAAAGATGTAGGTAGAAAAAAGATTAGGCACAGTACAAAATAGTTGCAGATGTTTTCTGTGTTTGGATAGGGAACGTGGCCAAATGTCAGAAAAAGGTTTCATGTGTAATTTGTGGGAAAAAAGCACCACATACTTTTGCACAAAAACATCAAATCTGAGTCCAAAACTGAAAGTAGCACCAACAGCAATACAAGAGAAGATGATAAACAAATACCAAAACATGATGCCACACTTGCAAATTTTTCAAAAACTCCTAACATGTTATTACAAACTTTGATGGTTAGTCTGAGAGGAAAATATAAAAAATGGCAAACAAGAGTTATCACTGACTCAGCATCATATAGGTCCTATGTTTTGAAGAATACCGCACCTGAAATGTAATTTCCAAGCATCTATCAAAGAAAAACTACAGCATTCGTTATTTGGAGGGACAACCATTGAAATTATAGATCAAAATTTTTTACAGTGTTTTTATCGAAACTAGATGGTAATTATCAATGCAGTTTTAAGGCTCTTGGCCAAGAGGTATTTTGTGGTACTCTATCACCAGTAGTACGAGGTGACTTGATAAACAAACTTAGGGAAAATAATATTTATCTGAATGATCAAAGTGATGGACTGATAGAAATATTAATTGGAGCTGATATACAGTGGTGGCCAAAATTGTGGACACTTTTGGACATTTTTATGTTTTTGAACTTTGTATGTTTATAGAAAATGTTACGTTTTGCAGAATGAAAACTTTTATACGGTCAAAAATCTTTAATCCGGACTCGTCGGGACTTCAGCGATTCCGGATTATAGATCATCAGTTTAAATCTGGTAAGATGGCATGCAGAAATTATAAAATTAAAAATATGAAACCGTAATTTATAAAATAATGAGCAATTATGATCTAAAGGGTATCAAAATTTACAAGAAAAAGAAGCTTAATATTTATTTGTTTACTTTATTAAACATTTCTTTCAACGTGCGCATGCATAAAGCATACCTTACGCATAGCCGAAATTAGAAAATTGCAACCAGAAAACTATTTGATTTGTATTCATGATATTTATAATGACGAGGAATTTGATTTAAATCATATCAAAGATGGAGTACATCGAGATTAAATACTACATTTAGTAAGGAATTATAAGTCGAATAAAATAAAAACATCTGCCCTGAAGATAACGATAGTGCTGACAGATCAACTTCCAGTTCACTGTGCGCAGAGCAGCGTGAAATTGATAAACAGATTTCGGAACGGTTAGATAAACAAAGGATATGCCTTTATCCATTTTTTGTAGCAATTCGTTTTTGTTTGATGGACATCGAAACATACTTTCATTTTCTAGATCCTTTGGGAGCTCCAGCATCGGAAATTCTATTTGACATAATCGAAAGTTCAAGCTTACTTTTATAAAATTGCTCTTACAGTCTGCAAAAAATAATAAGCCGGATCCAATTCGAAGATTAAGGAACAACGCAATCATCAACATTAACTGAAATAGATAATTAGATAAGTTTAGCTTATACCGTCCGTTATACATTAAAAGCGCATGCGAAAACGTATTCCGCGCTTGCGCAGACGCATTACACAGTCGTAAATTTCTTGTGCGCACGCGTAAAACGCCTATGCGCATGCGTCAATGCGGCGCATGCGTAGAAAGATTTTAGCTTTGAGGTCCGGATTATGGGTGTCCGAATTAACGACTTTCGACTGTATATCATTTTAAAGAGAATTTATTACTGAATTCAATACAAAACACAAAATTCAATTATTTGCAATAAAAAAAAGTTATATGTACTTTAATATAAATAAAAAACACAGTTATGAAGTGGTTTGTAATGTCTAGCTTTCCTGGCCAATCACTGTTCTTGTTCTGAGAACCAATCAAATGTCAGTAACTGCCAGTAGAAGCTGACATCATGTTTACACTTGAAACAATTCATTATTTTGCTTTGTTCTGTAGAAGGAGGACCTGTTTCTTATACACTGCAATTACTAGTAGGAATTTTTGTAAAAAATTTTAATATTTAGTCAAGAAGCAATGACATCAAATAAAAGAGTAGATTGGACACCTAGAAAGAGATGTAATATTATTGTGTTACGAGAAAGTGGTCTTTCCTATGCTGAAATTGCAAGACAGGTGGGTGGTTCAGTGACTACATCTGGAGTCCGAAAGTTTTGTTTACGATATCAGGAGGCAAATTCAATAAAAAACAAAGAAGGAAAAGGCCGAAAAAGGTGCACCACGTCTATTGATGACAGAAGAATAAAAAGACTATGTCTCCAAGATAGAAAAACGTCATCAACGGCCATCAGAAGTGATCTGAATGATGCTGGTGTTTCCGTCAGTTCAAGAACAATCAGGAGAAGATTAACAGAGGTTGGACTAAGAGGTACAATTCCACGAAAAAAGCCTTATCTTAATTTTCAGCAACGAAAAAAAAAAAAAAAAAGACTACAGTGGGCAAAGGAATGCATTAATTGGACAGATGATCAGCGGTCACAAGTTATATGGAGTGATGAAACTAAGATATCGTTATTCGGTAGTGATGGGCGAAAATATGTAAGACGTAGAATAGGAGAAGAGCTACATCCTGACTGCATTCAAACAACTGTGAAGAACCCAGTTAGTGTTATGATTTGGTCATGCATGTCAGCAGATGGTATTGGTCGCCTCCATGTCATCGATGGGACAGTGAATGCCAGAAAATACATTGACACTATTCTAGAAACAAAACTTCTACCTTTCATCAGAGATCTCTTTCCCAACAATGCTCCGTTTATTTTTCAGCAGGATTCTCGTCCTTGCCACACGGCCAAAATATCGAAAGAGTGGTTTTGTACAAAGAGCATTAAATTGTTGTCATGGCCAGGAAACAGTCCTGACCTCAATCCTATCGAAAATTTGTGGCACCGTTTGAAAACTCTTGTCCGAATGAGGCGCCCATCAAATAAAAGGGAACTAATTGAGGCTATAATTGTTTCCTGGCATCATGTAATAACGAAAGAAGAGCTTAAAACTCTAGTCAGGTCAATGAAACGTCGATGTGAAGCTGTAATCAAAAATAAAGGGTATCCCACTAAGTACTGATAACTCACTGCAATCATCACTATCTAATGTATATCGATAACTATTATCGTTTAACTTTTTTTGTATTGCAAATAATTGAAGTTTGTATTTTGTATTGAATTCAGTAATAAATTCTATTTAAAATGATATATACAAGTTTGCATTGTGTGAAACGTAATGTTTTCTATAAGCATACGAAGTTCAAAAACATAAAAATTTCCAAAAGTGTCCATAATTTTGGCCACCACTGTATGTGGAAAAATTGATGACTGGAAGCTTTAGACTACTTGCCTCAGGTCTTGCTGCTATTGAGACCAAATTAGGATGGACAGTTATGAGCAAAAACTCAATGTCTGAAATTCGAAATAAGTCAACTTTTCTTGTCACTTCAATGCACAATAAAGAGCCATTAGTATCCGATTTGTGGGCTCTTGACGTTCTGGGAATTTTAGACCCTTTAGAAAAGAAAAATAAATTAGAAATTCTAGAACAAGCAAAACATTTCGTATCTACAGTTAAAATAAATGACGAAGATCGTTTTCAAATATGCTAGCAGTGGCTTAGTTATCATCCGCACTTGCCAGAAAATTTCAATTTGGCTATTAAAAGATTAGATTCGACTGTTAAACAAGTGAAAGCGGAAAATTTTTATAAGGAATATGAGGAAGTTTTCTGTGTGTGGGAACAAAAAGGAATAATAGAATTTGTACCGAAAAATGAAATTGAGTTACCTTATCATTACTTACCTCATCATCACATAGTCAAAGAAAACAGTAGAACAAAGATTAGACTAGTATTTGATGCTTCAGCAAAAAAAGGAACTTTCAGTCTAAATGAGTGCCTTGAAAAGAGGTTGAATCTTATTGAACTCATTCCTTCAGTTCTTCATGAATTTCAGATGAACAAAATAGGAGTTACATACAACATACGAAAAGCTTTTTTTTTTTTTTTTTTTTTGCAAATCAGCCTTAATTATAAAGACAAGGATTATTTGAGATTTTTATTGTATCAAACCAATGGCCAACTTAAATATTACAGATACAGTAGAGTTACGTTTGGTGTTTTTACTCAGTTCTGTTATTCAATATTATTTGGATTCCATTTTGGAAGATGCTCTTGAAGGAAAATTAAAATATTCAGCAAAAATGGCTGAAAAACTGAAAAACACTTTTTATGTCAATAACTGTTTACGTAGCGTGAAAGATGTTCAAGAATTACATTACTTCATACAGATGACTACAGACATTTCAGCTGAAAGGAAATTTGAATTTTGTGGATGTGAACACACTGATACATCACAGAATTCCTTAAATACTACTAATATGTTAGGAATGCCATGGGAATGTAGTAGCGATACACTAAGCTTGAATATTATTATTGTTATTAATGAATTGCCCGAAAAGGTAACTAAGAGGATGATTTTAGCAACTGCTCATAAAGTATTTAATTCTCTAGGAACATTATCTCCTATTACCTTGC
Organism: Stegodyphus dumicola; assembly: GCF_044657685.1. NCBI lineage: Eukaryota > Metazoa > Arthropoda > Arachnida > Araneae > Eresidae > Stegodyphus > Stegodyphus dumicola. The sequence continues at coordinate 240,214,254 of NC_140780.1, forward strand.
TTCATCCACTTATAAAATTCTGACTTAGTTACAGAATCAACTTATTGATTCCAAGAGAATGTAGATTTCCACTGACTCTGAAGCATAGGCTTAGGAAGCAAAGTAATTAGAGATAATGTTCCTAGATAATTAAATACTTTATGAGCAGTTGCTAAAATTATCCTCTTAGTTAACTTTGTAGTCCCTTAGAAAGTCCTCCACAAAGGAATCATTCCTTCTCTTAGGCAAATAGCCGTAGTGTGCTTTGCTGTAATCTCAATAAACCAAACAAAATCTATACACCTCTTATTCATTAATTAATTTGGTATTTTACTCTTTTACCTATGATCAAATACACAGATAAAGCATAGATTAATCAACATACGTATTGAAATAGAATAACATACTGATTTATAAAGCTAATGCCATTAAGAAAAATTATGCTCCCATATGTTAAATTGGTGCAATTAAAAATAAAATTTTTGAATATAGCTGAAAAGGGGATACAACGTACAATAAAAATATCAAATAATTACAAAATTACAGGAACAGGAGTGAACAAACTTATTTACAATAATGAACTGGGATTGAATATTAACCTACTGGGGAAATAAATGACATGAAATAGAATGAACAAAAATCTACAAAATTAACAAACTGCAATTTAAAAAGCAATATTCCATTATAACACATAGTACACAAATAAAACTTAAACAAAAATAACTATTAAAATAAATTTTGAATATTTAGTAGCAGTGTCAGTTTGTTATGTTTTCAAAAGGCCTTTCTGAAAGAAGCTTTGGCAAAAACACTCTTTTAAAGTATAGAGTCTCATATCACATAAAAATTACAAGCCTTCATTTTAAACATACACTATAAATTTTCAAATCATGTTTTCTAATAATTTAAGCATATTTTCCACCACTATACATAAAAATTAAACACACCAGTATTAGTTACTTCACACACACACACACACATATATATAACGAAAGCAGATTTAGGAGTAATGATGTTGTAGATACACTGATTGCATATAATGTTGATCCATAATGAAGAGTAACTTGGAAGTTGCGGCAGATTAAATATTCATCTTTATTTCAGTAAACATGTTGCAGCCACAAACAACTTGACACTCTGATTCAGGCTAATTTTGAAACATTTACATTTTTGATAGCTTTGCAGCAAGAAGAGAAGCAGCAAGCACCAGTCCCGCTAGACCAAGGTACAGAAAGCAAATAAGTTGTGTTCAGGATGAAATCTTAAATTAGAATGAGTTAGTTTCACTTTTCAATGCATTTCATTATATAATTAATGCTGCTCTAAAATTATTATTGACTGTTTGAGTTTCAGTTTGATTTATACCCCCAGCATACCACACATGGATCAGTCTTGAAATGATGTAGTGCAGAAAACGATTACTATTAGAATAGAGCGGGGGGAAAATTAAGCAAAAGAAAAATTAAGCATTAGGGGGCTTTTGTTAATTTATATTTATTATCTTTCTTACACACACACAACTTCCTTTCACCCAGAAAACTCACCAACAAAGAAGGTAAGCAATAGATGCGAGTTACTTTATCTTAGGAATTTTTTCATAAGGACCTTTCTAAAGGAAACTGAACCTTTATGTTATATAGGTTAAAATTACAAAAACACAAAACAAGATGGTTCACACTGCTAAGACTCACACATAAAATGGCTTAAACTATCACTGTTCAGTAGTTTTATCCAACAACTAATAGCCTATCTAATACTAATCATTGAGATGAGCAATCAAAAATACAACTCTCAGTGAGCAGTATTAGGTAGGCTGGTAGTTGGATCACTTAAGTCACTTACCTTGACTACGATTTTAACAAAGGAATTTTCCTGTTTTCTAACATCAAATTAAAACATGCAGCAATTCTTCAAATACAATTCTTTCCAAAGATTCCTTACTCAAAAATGCATTCAATAATCACGAATTATCCAACTTCTTTCACTAAATTTTCCCTAATGGTGAACTTAGTTACAACTCAGATAAAGTTTTATTATTATAAACTAAGCATATGTTCACACGAATATTCTTAAATCAAACCAAAAACATAACTTAAGTGTAAACCGAGTTGCACAACTGCATTTATCTAATCATGACATTTTTTGGTCACTTGGTATACATTAAATTTGAATATAACATATTTTTTTCTTTAATAATGTAAATATCATGTTAATGAATGGATGTTTATGAAAACAAAGAATAAAATAAACAATTGTAAAAGTTAAGCTAATACAAGCTAGTTAACCCTTTCATGGGCAATGGGACGCCTCACCTTTTTTTTATCATTTTTTATCTCCAAGATGAAAGCTGCAAAATTGCATTTAAAATACATACAATTATACATTTTAGTTTTCTAAATCTATAACAGATGGCAACACTAGTATTCATTCATGTAAATAATGTAGAAAAAATTCTTTGCAGCTCTAATTTTGAAGCAGTTATTTTTTTTTTTAATTTTTTATGCAATATAAATCATCTGACAACAACTGGTGGTATGGGAATGAATATTTTAATCTTAATATTTCTTTTCAGATTAAAATTATTATTTGAATTCATGTATATTAAAAATATTTAAAATTAAAAAAGGTGGGATGTATTTGTCCCACAGCGCATGTAGGAAATTCTGCTACTAGATGGCAACACCATTGAAATGTTTTTCCCAGAATTTGTTCCAGTGTGATTTTGATACTTTCGGTTTAATTTTCTGAGATTTCTTCTTAGATTTACTTTATGGTTAGTTCTAAGTACACCATTCTTTAGTTTTGTAACATTATGGCTAGAAAGAAGCTTAGCATTTCAAAAACTTTTGAACTTTTTGAAACCCTTCCTTTCGACGCAGAATGTAGAGTTTCCGATTCGCATGATAGTGAAGAAGAATATGTTCCTGGTGTACAGAAAATTGATCAGTGCGGAGAAACTGTGAGTGATCCTGAGAATTTTCCTGACGATTCAGATTCTGAAAACTCAGATTTTACAGCTCCAGAACCTTCGAAACCAATAATTCCTACATGGAATAAGAGAGATATGAGCTCAAGTTCACAAATCTTTAGTGAAAGAACAGGCTCATCAGAAGAACTACTGTCTTTGAAGGAATTTTCATCCATAAATATATTTCTGACTACATTGACCTGTAATTTTATGGAGACTGGGTTTTTAAACAAACCTTTAGACAACTCAAAAAGGCCAAACTCCAACAACACTAGAAGAAATGTTTTGCTTTTTTGGCATCAATCTATATATGGGATTAAAAATACTTCCTAGTTATAGAGATTATTGGCACTTCTTCACCAGCACTACATGATAAATATAACAAAACATATGTCATCAAAAAGATTTAGTTGGCTGCTGTCGAATTTGCATCTAAATGATAATAATGTGCAGCCTAAAAGGGGTAAAAGAAATTTGAGAAGTGGGAGAAATATCTTATAGTGCCGTGTTCAAGAAATGAAAATATAAATTAATAATAAAAATTTAACATGAAATATCATTGAATACTGAATGGATATAAATTTAGCTACGAGTCACCATAGAAAAAATATCCTGAGCAGAGGAAAGAGAGGTGAAATGTAAAGAGACATGATGGCCTTCAAACATTCTCCTTTTCAAATCTGTAGCAAGTACTGAAGCGAAAATTTTCTCTATTTTAAACCTATTATAAAATCATTAAAAAATATCTCAAAAGTCGTACAAGGAGCAATTTTTTTAAATTATGTGATTTTTTAGTAAGAGAAATTTATAATTTAGCGAATATTATCAATATTTTCTAGATAATTATTCAAAAACGTTTTTATATATGCTTTGAAGTTTCATTTGGTTGCTAAAAGTAGCACTTCATATAAGCATGTTAAGAGAATTTACACTCAGAGAAGGATGCCATTTCATCATTCTAGATGCGCAGTTGGACAAGTGGTATCCTACTGCATCATGAATTCCCTTAAAGGTTTATCAGTTTTTTTGTTTTTTTTTCCCATGAAGTAACATCGTCTAATTATCTATGTGTAAAGTTATTTTTGTGAAAAAAAAATTTTTTTGTGCACCAAACTTCAAAGGGTTAAATACAAATCTTCATAAACAGATCCCAAAAGCTGGACCACTCAAGTTTATTTAGCCCAAATTCAAAATTGAACAAAATTAATTCTTTTTCCAAGTTTTGCCCATTAAGGGACTTATGGAGACCCAAAATAGAGAAGCTCTTCACAAGTTCCAGACTCTGTGAAAGAATGAGTAAACTACAAGAGGCTTTCATAGTTTTTCCCAAGTGCTTTGTAAAAAGAAGGCAGTTTCCTTAAAAAAGACGTCCATAATAGTGGGCTGGCTACATTGTGTCTTGCAGTTCAAGAGTAATTAAATATATGCCAGTTAAGTCCTCTACAAAGGCAACAACTTTTCCAGGCATGTAAAGCCTCACATAATCTGCCATAATTAAATTAACACAGTTGAGATATCATATTAAAAACAATTAATCACAGTCACATGACAGATTGAATGAACAAATACTGAAGCTGACACCAAATCACAATCATTCAATTCAGAAATACATTCATGCATTATACAAGTATGTAATAATATAGATACATACCTTGCCAATATTTATGATAGTCAAGGCAAGATAGCCCAAATGCTGGACAATATGAGTTATTGATTCACTGATTACAACAGCATGTCGATGATAACATCCTTCAATTCCCTACCAGGAACAAAATTTAAGGATAGAAAATTTTATCAATTCCAAAGGCTATATAATTAAATTTTCAAAGAGAATTTTTACAAATAATAACTAATAAATTCAGGAGGGGAGGAAAGAAAAATCTTTGAACATTAGCATAACATTCTGGATATGTCCTTTTAAACTAGGCAGAAAGCGTCAAATTTGAAAGATGGCAGGAGATCAAAGGAGGATGAACTAAAATATAAAATTTTCCCATAAAGCTAACATTTATCTTAGACTGATTTCTGCCTAATTAAAAATTTTATACTGAAGCACCTGCCTTCATGCACTATTATACAGGTGTTTCTTAAAAAAAAAAAAAAAAAAAAAAAAGAGAGAGAGAGAGAATTCCACAAGTAAAACCTGCTCACCTTCAGCATCTCAATCATTTTACAAAGTGCCAGTACTGAAGTCTTCGTCATTGGTTTTGATAATGAAATATGAAGATTCATGACTGTCTTTACTTGATGACTAATATTCCATGCTAGTTTCAAACCCTATAAAAATTATTTATATAGAATTTTTTATCTACAATGGCTTACTAAATCAGCAGCATTTTTGCTATCAGCTACATATCTATATATAGATATATCATTTGTTTTGAAAGAAAGAAGGTATTTTGAGCTTCATTTTATTCCTATTTCAATCTTACTGTGAAGCTCCCCTCATCAAGAATTCAATCTTATCATGAAGTTCTTATTATAATTTTTTTTTTAAATAAAAGAATTGGGTAAATCATTTTCGTCTGAAAATTTTAATTAAAGATAAATATAAATAATGATGTCTTCAGAATTAAACATATTCAACATTTTAGTAGAAATTTAAAAACACTGAATCCCATTCTTGAGATATAATAGAAATAAGAATACAATATTATTTTCCAACTTTTTAATTAAAAGCATACTGAGACATGAGGAAAAAGATGGGGGGGGTCACTGCAACTTTTAAATTCCAAGCATACTATGCATAAAGCTTGCAACTGTAAAATTTCAATTTTATTCATTTTAACAACCCCTATACAATGTTCAGCATCTCTGGAATATAATCTGTATTTCATTTGTGGTTAAAATATAAGCAGAATATGATAATAATTTCAAATAAAACTCATAAAAGCAATCTCGGGGTAGTTAGATGCTTGAATATCATTTTTTATTTCTTCTGTTTATGTAAACAGCATGCAATTTATTCTGTATAACCATGCAGGGAAAATATCAATAGTATTTATGTTGAAGTGGTAAACAGTAGCTATATACTAGGTATGAAGATTAGATGGAAAAAAAAAAAAAAAACATTTCTACATTTAGCTCACAAGAAGAATGGATAACTTGGAACCCACCTGTTCTGCTCAAATTTCACATAATTCAAAGTGTTCTGAACTGAATATGAAGAAAAGTTGCTCCAGTCAGGAATAATCAAAGCCAATGTTCTACATAATTTATATATTATTTAAACTTCACAATGCATCAGGTTGATTGGTTAGTCAACTAATCGCAGTAAAAGACGCAAACAGTATTTCCTGCAAGAGGATTTTCAAGATACAACTTGTTCAGGTGGAGCATAATATGAGTGGAGTTCTTCAGTTAATTCAATAATCCTCTCTCCAAATTTTATCAGTAAAATTGTCTAAGAACAGTCATGCTTTAGCAATTTCTACAGCATAAATCCAAGCAGACAACTAACTTTCTACAACATAAATGATTCTGCATTTTCATCTGCAATGACACACACCCACAAAAAATACAAATACCTTTCTTGGCAGCTCCTTTCCAAACTGATGTACTTCATTATAAAAGAAAATTGGAACTCCTTTCAAAATTAATGTACTCTATTATAGGAAATTTGATTTTATTTGCCATAATTTTATCTAGCAAGATTGTAACAAAAAGCAACTTAATTATCTAAATTTTTACCAATAAAGTACTGAATAGATAGCATTTTTTGCATCACTTATCAACCTGCCTCAAAAATTAAACCTAGATCATAAGTACCGCAAAATCAAACTCGTCTATGTGTGTTACTTTGTGGAGTTTACTGATTTCTATGACCTTTAAATGAACATTCTTATTATCCAGAAGATGAAAACACATTAATTACTCTTTTTTAAATAATTATGATTTCTTTATATGTATGCAAATCATATGGTATTTTCGCTTGTTGAATTGAATTGAATTGAATCAAACTATGAAAGCCAGTCTCATTTCAAGGTTCTGTTTCTGATGAAGAAAAAGAAGAAAAATTTATCTCACTCATTGAATTTGGTTAAACATAAAACTTTTTTTGGAAATTACATAAATAAAAATATTTAGTACATGGCATTTCTTTTTAAATTCAAATTAATCTCCCAAAAAGTTAGCCAAGGCCATTCTATAAAATTTGCAATTTGTCTTCACTGCAAAAAACTCCATTCCTTCTTAATGCTTAGTAATATTGATCATCTTACAAAAATTAAACTATTATATAAGACGCTATCACAAATCCAAAACATATTTATACATATAAATAAAAACATTTTGGGCTTAGAAGTAGAACTGAAACCATTTGCTTCTATTTTTAAAGACCTTGTCAGCGCAGTCAGGCAATGTCTTTAACTACGTGCAATACCCCTCTCTGACATTGTAATAGAAACCAAATGCTTTAAATTCTTTGCATCTTTTAATGAAGACAGGCTGCTTGAGCTATAAATGTTTATTTTAAGGAAAAATTATGCTCCATCTATTACTACTAAGTATCATTATTACTACTAAGCATCATTTAAGAGATTTGTTCAAAACTGAATTACAGTATCAATTACTGACACTACTGTGCTCTCAATTTTATTTATCCTAACTAGACTGCAATATATACTGCTTTTATCCATGTTATACAGGAAGAAAACTTATGAAAAACCACAAGCAGCTAATCTACTTGTTCAGATTCCACTGCATTTTAGAAGCCTCAATGGCACAGTGACTAGCGCATTTGCAGTTCAAATCATTCTGTTCCAGCGTAATTACTTTTTAAATCATGATTATTATTTTATTCTATTTGAAAAACAATTTATTGGTGAAAACTATTTTTAAAGGAACATTGCAAAATAATAGAAAATGAAAACATTGTGAAAAAAGAATTTTTCACTTATTTTTCTCTAGTTTATGACGTTTTTCCCTAAATTCATATACACTTGGTATGTAGGCTTGTTTTATTGCATAAGGTAAAGCATATGAGGGTTATCAGCATAAGGAATGAGACGCCCTAATTCATGATTTTCTAAAGTAAACTGGTTTGCATTTATGTTACATGGAATACTCATTAAAACAACCTGATAGTTGGTGGGATATTTGTCATAAAAATATTTCAGCATCAGATACAATGAACAAATGATGCTTCTAACAATTTAAGATATTTTTTCAAAAATTTTTTTTAATGTTTTAACAAAAAAGTAAAGTTTACTAACAATCAAGTTTTCTTTATACATATGTAATTCTGATGCTGCACAGATTTTAACATGGTTCAAAAGCAATGAATTCAGTTGATGATGTACAAAGAATAAATTTTTCCACCTTCTTACAAAGAGATACTATGATTCTGAGTTGAAAATTACAATGATGCAACTGAATATTTATTAAAAGTTACTTTATCTCTTAAAATTTTTATATTTCATTTTTGCTATTAAGAATATTTTTCAGGAATAAATTTGCTCTCAAAATAGAAATTGCGTATGAAGAATTAATAATAATGATAAAAAATGCTGCCAAGATGGAATTCCAACTGAAGGCTTCATTTACAATAAAATGTTAACCATCACACAATCAGAGCTTCTAATATGCCATGGAATTCCATGGTACATGTTATTCCAAACTTTAGCCTCAAATTTCCTCCCTATTTATAATAGATATTAGTTCTGTCTTCATGTATTCACTTTAAAATCATCTATAAGTAAGCAAAATTTGTTAAAAATTAACAAGTTCATGCACTCCTTATGTCAGCTTTTTGATTAAAACAACTGGCTTAGCATTAATGAAATTTAAAATGATTATGAAGTTCAAACTTGCTATCTAACTTTATCCATGTTACATTTTAAAAAATATTAAACAGAAAATTCAAAATGCATTTTCATTAGATTAAGCACCAGTGAATAATTATTAAAAAATAGCTACATAAATCAGCATGCATTACCAAATTAATAGTTGGCCCCATTTAACTACCAATTATGTGAACTTACATATGAAACTACAGAACCTTTTAACATTTCATTAACTAAAACATTATGCTTTATTAATGGGAATTTTTCCCCCTCCGTGAGGGTCACATATGATTTAGGTTTTATATTTACGGAATCTTTCCATTCCACAGTGTTGAGACCACCTACATAAAATTATCTCATTTTGAAGAATTCTGTCCAACAATATCTAAGGAAGGGGGAACCTATCTTTTCTCAAATAATAATAGAAGAATTAAAAGGAAAATGAGTAATATAGGTATTAAAAGCATCTCTTTATTATGGAAATAAATAATGTAAAACTTGTTGTCCCAGAAATATACCAAAATATTATTAAATACAGCTGCATTTAAAAGCTTTATTACACTACGCAATACTGCAGTTTACTTCATTAATAATAATAAATATAATCTCTTTATTAAGGAAATGAATAATGTAAAACTTGTTGTCCCAGAAATATACCAAAATATTGTTAAATATAACTGCATTTAAAAGCTTTATTACACTACATAATACTGATCTTTACTTCATTAATACACAACACACTGTTAAAACTGGAAGATAAATTGTATTGTGAATTAGTGACAGCTACCTATTTTGCATGGACAATCTAGCAAAATAAAGATTACACTTTTTAAGATGTTAAAAAAAATTATTATCAGAGGCATTAAAATGTACCTGCAACAGAAGTGCACATTTTCTATTAAGATCTTCAAGAAGTTGTCCAGTATCTGTTAAACAAGAATCCATTTCTATCATCCAGGCCATGACTTGTACATAAAAATTTTGCGCATCTCTAAATGAAAGTTTCATTATTAAAACACGAAACATACTCACTGAATTTCAGAGTGAAATAAAAAAAAAAAAAGAGAGAAGTCAATGAAATTTGGCAAGTCACTCACACTTCTTAAAGTTAGGCAAAGTATACCAAGTAATCTGACATACTTTTGAGAAGAGGCAAAATATAAATTAGCAGACATAACTTTAAAATCCCCACTTTCATAATCAGTAAAAATGAAAATGGTGTATCAGCAAAATATGACTGCTCAAATAGCAAAAATTACAATAAAACTAAGCAGAAACAATCAAATAGCACATCATAAGCAAAATAATTTAAGCAAATGAAGTATTAAAAGAAATATGCTTATTTTGTTCTGAATTTGAATTTTAAGATATAGGTAATCAATGAAACTGGAAAGTTTATGTAAGACTTTTCAGAAACCAATCTATTAAAGGAAAGTCCTCATCTTTAGCAGTATTTTAAACAAGAAACTATTTCGAGCAAACAAGATTCTTAATAATTCACAGATGGAAGCCAATGTAAATCTGTAGTTGCTCCCATACGCATAAAAGTTCAATTACTTACTAAATCTGTGATTTGATTCATTTCTATGGATGTATATTCTTGTTTTCTAGATTTTATTGAGCTTTCTGATCAATTCATACTATTCCACTTGATTCATTTACTTTTACTGTTTTTGAGAGGAATTATACTTTGCCATTTAATTAACTTCTTTTATGACTATGGAAAATCACTACGGTAAAAACATCCCTTAAACTCATTTTACTTACATTAGCTTAGGTTTACCATATTATACTGTACATTTTATTTTAACAGTTATAAGATAGCTAGCTAAATATTAAATTATAATAAAAGACAATTTTACTTTTAGTAAAACATACATGATTATTTATTTTTATTTGCAACAAAGGATCTTTCAAGGGGTTTTACTCATTAAAAGTATGCAGAGTGGCTGTTAAAATAAGAGTACAAAATAATCTCAACACTTTTTACAAGTATGATGCTTCTTTACTGTCCTCTAGTTAAAACCCACAGATGCTCTCATGTAAGAGGTTAGAAGAGTAATCTGCTAACATTTATAAGATTAATCTCTTATGCCAGCTTCTTTCTAAACAAAAGATGGCTTGGTCTTGCCATAATTATTATTCATAGATTTTACAGATGTAAAGGAGGAAAAAGTGAATGCAGAAAACTCACTTTTAATGACGTTATATTTTTTGCTTCTTTTTACAGCATAATTGCATATTTTTTAGACTTTTTAAAATTCTCGGCTACACCATTTGCAAGAAAATTATCTGCTGCAAGCCTGATAGTTTGGTACCACATAACACATCACTGAAGGGTACAGGCTAGAAAAGCTTTAAATATGTAGACTCAGAAGTAAAATGTAAAAGATTATCTCCAACATAAAGAAATGCTATACTATCATGAATCGTGGCTTTGATGAAGTATTTTGCAAGTTCTGCTTTAAAGTGCAAATACTAAGAAACATCAAATTGTGATCCAAGATGGATGGACTTTCTCTCCTCCTGAAATTACTACTTGCTCCCTGCATTGGTTTAGGGGCCCACAACACCTGCAGCTGTATGAGCTCCAATACTTGAGAGAGGCTTTGCAAGATATTTCCACATTAAGCAATTTTTTGCACTATACCAAATCCACACAATGCCTATCATAAATTGCATTTCAATTCTGTGGATGAAATGAAAGGTAAATGACAATGGACTAGGAATGTGATATAACATGATTAAAAAAATAAAAATATATGTAATTTCTCAACCTTAAATTGGTAGTTACCAAGGCCTTTCTGCTGGTCTGAAATATGTTGATACTTACAGTAGGAGAAGGTTTGGGTTTACAGACAGTAGAATAAATAGGGGTATGAAAAGTATGCTGATGCATGGAAACGGAAAGTCTTAGGGGGCCTTTCAGTGTAATAACTCATTCCCGATGAAGAAACCATTATGAAAAAGAAGACACGTTTTTGCTATTCTGAGAAACATCTGGCTGTTGAACAGATTGGTGTTCCAGTTTTGGGATAGAACTGATTTGAAACTTGTGTTTTATTTTGACACAAGATGTTAAAAAATTGGTGAAATCTCTTCCAAACCAAGGAATTCTATGTTCTAAGTAATATGTAGAATTAACTGAACAAATCATAACTTTACGAATTTTGCACTTAAACAAAGAAACTCTTTATTTAATTAATAAAAGTATAATGAATAATACATTAATTGGAAATTTGGTTCGATGAAAAATTGTATGAAAATTTACATTTTATAATTACTAAGCTTATCTCATTCACTACCCAAAATCGATTTTCTTAAAATTAAGCCTTTTTTTTTAGAAATTTTTAAGTTGGAAGCAATATCACATCTTAATAATTAATACTGTTAATATTTGAGGAAATAAACCAGTTCTTTTTTTTTTATATAAAATTTCATTATAAATAAAGAAATTTAAACAAAATTTCCTTCATTTTAAATCATGTAACAAAAATGTCCTATGAATTGAAAACTGATACTCAATTTGCTTTCTCAATAGAGAAATCTGTGGAAAACATGTTTAGAAAAACTGGCTACATATGTCATGAACAAACATTTATGTATTCGTGCATACATATAAATATTACACATTGGTGTGAAAAACTTAAGTAATTAATCCATTGTTAACATACAACATGGAACTGTTTCGAAAAGGGTTTTTTGCAATTAGTACAATGAAAATGTCGGGGCACGCAGAACATGAGTAATCTGCAAGGGCAGTAAAAGGCAATTTAAAAAGAAGAAAAAAAGCGGAATTTCCAGGCATTCTCCTGCAAGTGAAGGTGGGACTGTAGGTGCAGTATGGATATAAGAAAACATTAGGATGCCTTTATACATGGTAGAATGACTGGCAAACTTGAGGAGGAATGTAATTTGATGTCTATTGCCCAAGACTTCAGAAATGACAAAACTTGTTTCACAGGCTTAGAATGCCTTCCATATGGCATGTATAGCTGTAAGAAAGATGGTGGTGGTCAGCCAAGAAAAAAAAACGGTGGCTGATAACCATTATATCGCCTTGCAGACACAAACAGATCAAAACTAGATAGCAGGCAACACTGCTCAGCCCCTCCAAACAGAAAATGGACAACATGTGCCCTGCTTACTCTTTACTGATTTCATAAAGATGGCCTCTTCACCCAAACACAAAGACTGTAAAGAACACAAAGACTGAAAACTTCATTAGTGGAGTCACATCCTGTTTACTGATGTGAGTCGTTTCAGTCCGACAAATAATTCTCGGCACTCGTTGGTATGGAGAGAGAGGTAGGAGAACATTTTCATCACAGTAACATCAGGGAAGAGACTGCTGGAGTGGTTCTGGTATGTTTGTATGCGAAGGCATTATGATGAAAGGACATAAGAAACTCCACAATTTGATAGACGTTCACTTACTGGGATGTTACTGTGATGAAGTTATCCTCCCCCATATGTAACTTATGTCCATTGGTCCCAGCTTTGTGTTCATGGAAGAGAATGCACGGCCACACAAGACTCATGTTGTTGAGGAACTCCTAGAAAATGAAGATATCTACAGAATAGACAGATGCTCCTTGAAGAATGGGAACTTTTAACTCAAGAACTAATAGATAATCTGGTGTTAAGTACTGATAGATGGTGCAATGCAACCTTTGCAATTAGGGGAGGTCATATAACTTAAAAATGACTTTTGGTTTCTTGTTCTTCCTCTTGGTCAGACAGTTTTTGCACCAATGCCCTACTGCCAATAAAGCCTTTGTTCCATACTGTATGCATCCTAGTCATTTTTTCCTACTATGCTTTCCTCCTTCTTTAAGTACTTACATTGTGCCTCTGTAGTATGAATTTAATATACCTCAGTTGAATTTTTGCAGAATTATTGTCAAAATCAGAAAAGTTCCTTTCATATATATATATATATATATATATATAACATTTCTGAAATCGAATACAAGATGTAATTTTAAACTTTAGCTTTCGATATTCAAGTTGGTAACAAATAAGATGATTATTTTTTAGAGTGGACATTTTTCTCATTGATCTGGATTTTCTAACATGAATTCCATGTTTTATACACTCACAACTATCCGGAATTTTCTATCTATCTATCCGGATTTCAGCATTTCCAGAACTTTCTGAATAGTCAAGCTTTTACTATATAGATAACAATCTAACATACAGATATACTTTATGCTTACTAAAGATATCCAGTTTCCTTTGTCTGCTGAATGACAAAAGAAATCAACCTTAATCAAGGATCTAACAGAAAAGCAGTAGAGATCCACTGAGGATAAGAATGACCACCAAACCCAAAGAAGGGTTCAGTTACAGAGAATTAACTACCCTCCATGGAGTGAATTTGTGGCAAAGAGGATGGCTGATTATCTCAACACAAGATAAGTAAAATTTAATTTATTTGTGCAAGTATAAGTTTTATGTTATGTGTATAAAGTTGCCTGTATACCTACATTTTACATCAAACAGGATATTTAAGTTGATTTGATACATGTTCTATGTTAAAGTTAATTTTAAGTAAATGCAATGCTTTGAAATTAAATATCTCGAAAGTACTGTACATGAATAATAATGTTAAGATTTAATGAATTGTGAAATAAAAAATGTATTATGGCTATTTTGTGCTGTAAATGAAAATTTAAAAGCAGTTTCATACTCAAAAATTTAGAAGTTAGGTTCTCCGATCAACACTTTTAAAGTTTAAATGAGATTTAATTGTAAAGTATGAGGTAAAGATTTTGAAATGGGGTATCGCTGATGTCCTGTGCTCAAAAAATTTTAACCATGTAGGAATTCAGTTAGGAGAAGATACTGTAATACTACAAATGTTATGCAATTACTCAACCAACACAAAGCTGGAGAGCAGGGTGAAAAAGTATGTTAAGGGGATAAAAAGTAAATTCTAACAGGTGATTTAAAACTTTAAAAACTACGCAATTCAAAGTATTTTCTGCTAAAATATTTTCCCTTCCAGGATTCATAAACAATGTGTAAGCCAAAGAAAAATCTAGAATGAAAGATGATAAATGCAAATTTGACTTTAAAATAACATAAAGTTAACTTTGAGCGTGTAAACGTTTGGCTCAAGTTGGTTTATACAGTCAAAAGTCTTTAATCTGGACTCGTCGCGACTTCGGCGATTCCAGATTATCGATTTTTCCGGATTATAGATCATCAATTTAAATCTAGTAAGATGGCATGCAGAAATTATAAAATTAAAAATATGAAACCGTAATTTATAAAATAATGAGCAATTATGATCTAAAGGGTATCAAAATTTAAAAAAAAAAGAAGCTTAATATTTATTTGTTTACTTTATTAAACATTTCTTTGAACATGCGCACGTGTAAAGCATACCTTACGCATAGCCGAAATTAGAAAATTGCAACCAAAAAACTATTTGATTTGTATTCGTGATATTTATAATGACGAGGAATTTGATTTAAATCATATCAAAGACGGAGTACATCGAGATTAAATACTACATTTAGTAAGGAATTATAAGCCGAATAAAATGAAAACATCTGCTCTGAAGATAACGATAGTGCTGACAGATCAACTTCCAGTTCACTGCGCGCAGAGCAGCATGAAATTGATAAACAGATTTCGGAACAGTTAGATAAACAAAGGATATGCCTTTATCCATTTTTTGTAGCAATTCGTTTTTTGTTTGATGGGCATCGAAACATACTTTCATTTTCTAGATCCTTTGGGAGCTCCAGCATCGGAAATTCTATTTGACATAATCGAAAGTTCAAGCTTACTTTTATAAAATTGCTCTTACAGTCTGCAAAAAATAATAAGCCGGATCCAATTCGAAGATTAAGGTACAACGCAATCATCAACATTAACTGAAATAGATAATTAGATAAGTTTAGCTTATACCGTCCGTTATACATTAAACGCGCACGTGAAAACGTATTCTACGCTTGCGCAGATGCATATGCGCAGTCGTAAATGTCTTGCGCGCACGCGTAAAACGCCTATGCGCATGCTTCAACGCGGCCCATGCGCAGAAAGATTTTAGCTTTGAAGTCCGGATTATGGGTGTCCGAATTAACGACTTTTGACTGTAATTAAATTTTCTACAATCAAGGTTAAGTACATTGTTTTTTGACTACTTCAAATTTTGGTGGGAGTAACTAAAAGGCATTTTATGTTAATTAACAAATTTTTACGATTTAGAGATGTACATTTCCATTTCATTAGTCTTCACCATGATGCAGACCATGATGCAATTGGCAACAATGCTTGCAACTTTACTCTTATCGCCCAGCTTTCCCAGTTAGTATTTACTAGTCAAAGTTAATTCCCATCATTAAAGTTCAACATTTTATTTTAATATCCATAAGTGGTGGAGTTGAATGTACAAACTGTGCGTTCTGTTCAATTTCAGCTTAAATAAAAAGGTTTATTTAAAAATCTTTATAAGACTGTCATATCTTTTCAAAGAGAGCAATAACTAGCCTGGCAGTCTGATAGGGTCTGAAAGACTTTGGGTTACCCCTTCTTGACGGGTGTCAAGCAGCACTGGTTTTTTTCATGCCCTCAGGTCACATAAGAAAACTGCATTGTTGAAAGGGAATTCATCATCACTTACATATTTCTTTATATCCCATGATTATTTTTTGTATCTCTAAATATTGCTAAGAGTTGCTACTACTATTCATACTTTCTTCATATTTTTTACAGTGAGATTTCATGCCATGAGTGAGGGAACATTTTATATTTTCTGTAACTTTACTTTCTTCAATTATTACTGCATATCAAAATAGCTTTTATGATGGATTCTGAGTGTAAGTCCAAGGGTATTGAATAACATTACCAAGAATTTTTTTTTTTTTTTTTTTTTTTTTTTTTTTTTTTTTTTTTTTTTTGATGAAGTAAGAAATAAAATATTCTGCAATAAAAGATTTCAACATGTTTTTTATGTTTTGAAGTCAAGAAAGCTTATAAAGCTGTTTTCATAGTAATATTGTAAAACTATTTCTAAAACACATTTTACATACTTTTAGTAATTCCTTTTATACAGCTATACATCTTAAATACCTCAGAGGAATAAATCTGATATATATATAGTATTGGAGAGTATGTTTTTAGTTTAAAATTTGGGCGTATTGCAGGGAAAACTGGAGATCAGTGACAAGGATATCACATGTATGACCACAGTAGATTAAGCAAAAACTGTTTACTGCTGAAAATATTTTAAATTTTCAAATTCAGGATAGATCATATACTCTGCAATTAAAAAAATGCTTTTTGGGGGAGGATTCAAAAAAAGAATCCGACCAAGAAGGGGTTTTACATAGTTTGAACCCTATACAGTGTCCGGTATAGCATTGAATAACTGTTTTGCCACATGCCCCTTATTCCCTGAATCTACAACACAATGATGAGTTCCCATTTCACCACAATAAAATGGGCATTAAAAGACCTAAATACCTAAATTATCAAAAAAGATGAGACAAAGCAACTGCAACAAAAGAAATGGATTTAAAATACAAATACTTTCCCGGGGATCTTCAGAAATACAATATGTTTGTTTATTCTTATGGCAATTATTCTGCAGGAAATAAGCAACAATTCTAAGCATGTTAGTTTTCACATCTTTTCTAGCACTCTCAAAACTTTCTGGAGCTTCTTTAAACTATGAAAGGCCTTCAAATTTTACATTTATTTTCAATAAATTTAATAAAAAAATTATTAAATTTTTGAAGGTCTTTAAAATTTCCACTTACTTTATTAAGCTGTGATTTTTCTGTAATAAATAGGACTGGCGTGACTGCTTCACAGCATCTTGGGATTTTCTCTCTACAGTTCGAGCCATTACAGGTAAACGTGTTAACAAAAATATATCAGAAAACCATAATATGTTACCAACTAGAGGCACCCCAGGAACCTGTTAAATACGCACATTTAAATACAAATCTAAGAATCACACAGTCTTAAATCATGTTTCTGTAAACATAAATATTAATTACTACATTGTCTAATAGTCAGAATTTCACACAAGAATATGTTAAGTAAGCTGATACATTAATGAGAAAATTTTTCTGCACACACACTAATAACCACACATTGTACATTCAAGAATATAATTCAAAAATATAATAATAAAAAAATGGGTTAAATGAACAACTATTTAAGAATTAAAGTACACACGACTCCAGCAGAAAAAATGTTAGAAACATTTTTTCTGCTTTCTGTGGTATTTTTCTTTAATGGAGGAAATAATAGGTACTAATTACATTATTATCACTTTACTGGCCTGACATTAATGCAAATTAATGGAATTTTATTGGCATACATCTAGCAGATTACATGAAAATTCAGAGATACATGGTGATGAATCCTACATTGACCTACTTCTAAAGCTATTCTGAAAAAAGGTTGTCAAATTGACAGCATGGAGACTAAAAAAAAGGTTAACTGATTTAAAACTACTTTATAAATCATATTTGGATACAGTCGGCAAAAGAACTTTACCTATTGCAGCAGGAAAAATAGGGGAACATTGCTTCTCTCCAAATAGAGTAATATGCTACATAATAAATGTATCACTACCCATCAGAATAATAGCCATAAAAAACATCATGACATGACAACACATCCTTCTCCATTTTACAGTTACCATGACATGACAACACATCCTTCTCCATTTTACAGTTCAGACTAAATAAGCAGCAACATAAGCTTGTACTAATTTTTAATAAAGACTATGTCAGTAAAGAATAACACGAAAAATTAATCAATCAATCAAAAAGACTACGTCAGTAAAGAATAACACGAAAAATTAATCAATCAATCAATCTACTATTGAAACTTCAGTTATGATCTTCTCATCTCACACACTTACTATTGTTTCTAAGGGTAAGTTTTTAACAAGAAAACAGAACAGTTCTGACAGGTACTGAACACTCTTGCTATTTCACAGCAAGGTCTTATATTTTCACAGGGTAGTTAAGTTTTTTTAATAGTGATAGATCAATTCGTTTTTTAATTGTGGTGAACAATCAAGATGTTTGGGTATTTTCATGGTTTTCCTTCCATGAATATAAATCAATTTCCCTGAAAAAGTTCTCCATGTAGATATCCTTACCCTTATATGCTTGGTTGTGTTGAAATTAAATAAACAATCAACATGTACTTTTGCTTAACAAATATATACATAATTTATTTTTATCCAAAATGTTTCCTGTATAAGCAATTCACTTGCAGCAAAACTTACTTCAACTATTTATTGCAATTATGCTTTGTATTTATTAAACGCCCAATTCATACTTAATACCACTACTTGAAGTTGAAGATCACATATTACTTATGGTCTTGGATAGAAAAATGAGATTTTTTTGCCAGCAGCTGTCATCTTCACCGACTTCTTAACAATGCTTGCTAATTGAACTGATTGTTTCCTCAAGCTATGGAAAATAGTTCGGGCCAGTGTAAAAAAGTAATAGGTTTTCGGTATTTATTGAAAATGTAGGTCATATTTAATAAAGGTCTATTTTATAGTTAATATCAGTACTGTTAAGTTGAACATATTCAATAATTATGCAGGATGGTCTCAGAAAATAATTCCATTTTTATGCCTGCAACTGTATTCTTCAGACACTTCTTTTTAACAATATCTATGCAAAATAATTTGGGCAGACGCATCCATTAGTAAAAAATATGTTTTAACTATTAGCCCAAAACACTGGCTATATCAAATGAAAACCTATTATGCTTGTTTATTTCTACCTGAAGCTATGAGAACTAATTTAAGCAAATGCATCCGCCAATAAAAAATAATATATTTTAATTAATTAATGAAGATATTGGTTATATGTAATAAAAAATTTTTTAATTAATTAATGAAGATATTGGTTATACGTAATAAAAGTTTATTTCATAGTTAATATCATAACTGTAAGTTGGAATTACTCAATAGTTATACATGATGGTTTCAGATGGAATATACTGTAATTTTGCTGCATTCAGTGTCCACCAGCAGCTGAGCAGTAGGAACGCTAACATAATTATTTTGAAGAACCTGGTTTAAATCTTACCAAACAGACTAGATGGATAGGCCTCTTCATGGTTTTCTCCCCTATAATGTGAAAAATCCTACAATTTTCCTGAGAAAGTCCTCGTCAAAAGTATCTCTCACCTTAAGGAAATAGCCTTTGTGTGCTTTGCCATAATCTGTATAACCTAACCTTCTGCCGGAATAGTCATCTATACAGACTTAAAAATTATATTTGCTTAAATTTACTCTGGAGAACCATCGTACAGATGTAATCCCTTGCAAGTAAATAATGTTTTAATATTAATTTATTGAAACAATGTGTATTTAATAATAAACTAATTCATACTAATTATGCACAAAAATAGTTTTAACTATGTATACTTATAGTACACATAGCAATTAAAGAGGATCTTAATGCATAAGAGTCATGTTCCTACAAGCTAAGGTAGAAAACCGGAATTCAAACGAGAAGACTAAATGAAGTTTACGTGATTTATTCCCTGTGTAATATGAAAAAAGACGAGTTCACTTAACAAATCCTCAACAAAGCTATTTCATTCCATATGCATGCAGTCTTTGTTTACATTTCCTTAATAAAATTGACATATCTGTTTGTGATCATCATTAATATATATATTTGTTTAACAAAGTTATGCATATTTAGCTCTACACAAAACATCAAAAATTAGTTCCTGTAAATATATCCTGCTTTATTTTTCTTACAAACTCTCTGAAAATATGTATAGTACTTAAAAAGTATTAATTAATAATTTATGTTTCTATTACAAAATGCAGTACATGCAGAAATTAAGCAGGATGATTCCAGATGGAATAGTAATAATTTTCTTATATGCAATTATGGCTTTGTATTATTTAGTAAGTTTCCTATTAGAATCTGGTGCGCCATTTCGGATGTATTGCCATTTACAGCAATTTTCAATTACGAACATGATTCCAGTAGGCTATGTAACAGAAACTATCAGGAGCAATTATGTCCCTACTTAAAAAATTGTAATTACCTAGTTACACTGTAACACAAATACAGAGTTATTTCAATTACATTGTTATTCTAATTAGATTTCACATATCACTATGCAATTGTAATTAGATTATACAGTTATTTTATAATTATAACCATAATGTAATTATAATTAAGATTTCATAATTACATTGTAATTGAAAAGCAAGTATAAAGTAATTGCATAATCCAATTACAATAGTGCAATTACATGCTGAAACTACAATTACAATGTGTAACTGTACGCAACATTTTGCTCAGCTCTGATCAAAATAACTTTAAATTTAATAAAATAAATAATGAATGCCAAATAATAAAATTAGTTGACAAATGTAAATTTTAAGCATTCTGGAACATGTGGATGAATGCAGGATAAAAATATTAAAAAAACGTTAAAAAGTCAAAAAATCTGAAAGTTTTCAAATTTTAAATTATGTCTATAGGGGCTTTTTTTAACGTTTTATGAGTTACCTTTATTTATTAAACATCATGTTCTACGTACTCAAACTATAAAATTCAGTTCAACAGCAATATCACAAATTAATTTTAAAACAAGCATATCTTTAGAATTTCCGATAGTCTTGCGCGCAGGAGATTATTTTTTTTTTTTCCATACAGTATTGCCATTGCTCGTTTTGAAATTGTTTAGTTTTTAATCAAAAATTCGTTGAAGTGTTATAAAATCTGAAATCTATAATAAAACAAATTCAAATTAGAGCTTCCACATGCCCATACTCTGGAAAATTGTGTTATTTAAATTTTGATGTCTCTAGGTAACGTTGTTTTAACACAATGCGAGAAACATACATACATTTATGCAAATTCTTCATTATTTAATTTCTTAAAATATAAGATAGGCCAATAGTATATGGTGGCAATGATTTGAAAAATGATACAGTTTTTTAAAGTTTACAATGCAAAATGCGAAAATGAAATTAATAGTCCTTCAGGGCAAATTGTCCCTTTGGACTAACAATCTCTTCACTGCATATTAAGTTACAATCCTTTCAACTCACTTTGACTTGAGCATGTATGCGGATTCAACAACCTGTTTCTGTGCTCATTCTGTAGTTTGATGGGTGAAAAGACAAGGCCGCATCAGTAATGGCATGTAAAAGGCTAAAAATTTAAATTGGGAGATTCAGTGATCTGCATCAGTAGCAGTGAAATTTGAGGCTAAAATTTAAATACTAGATGATCCAGTGATTTATATGTGGTTTGGGAGATATAATGAAGAATCCACCATCTGAAGATGAAAAACCCATTCTGTCAATTAGCTCCGTACAACCTCCCCGTAAAACTGAAGTTCTTGAGGGCTATGTAATAGATATTATGAATAACATTTCACCAAAAATAATGGACTTTTTGAAACAACAAGTCCATGTGATCAGCCCAAAGACATACAATCACCACATAATACAGACATGAAGTTTCATTGGTTTGACACTTGTCCCTACAGGGTCGGAGTTCTGCTGCATGTATTATTAGCCATAGAATTGCCCCAGTTGTCCAGGCATGATCCAAACAGCCATCACTGATTTAGTGAGTCATTTATGGTTTTGCCTTAATACAGCATGTATTTAGGATATGCATGGTTTAATCTTTAAGACAAGCTTATGGTTACTGGCAGGACCAAGCAGGTAGCTTTTTTACATTCATAGAATATTCCAGCTACATGCCACTTGAATCTGCCAGGAACAGTATACACATTGGAACTGAGCAGGGAGCAGCCATCTTACGACGGCCCCCTCATTTATTTCATACATATCGAATTTTAGCCCCTTCGAGCCGGGTAGCGAAAACGCGCGCTTATCGCGGAGGCCGGCAGTGTCTTCCACGAGCGTCTCTCCAGGGCCGGGGGCTTTTTTGCTACTAAGCCTAAATCCATGAAATTTCCGAAGTATCAACGCATTGTTTAATAATGCTCTATAGAGTATTTAAACGGCTTATGCTTTATCAATATTTTTATATATATATACTTTAATTACCTTATTTCTTGTTTAAATGCATATTTTACACATTTTATTTTAATTACTCACCATTTTATGACTTTTAACATTATACATCTGAAAACTAAATATATTACTTAAAATTCTCTTTTCATATGAAAAATTTGAAAACAGGGATCTACACACAGTCCTACGTTAGATTCCTTGAACTCGTAATAACTCATTTGCTGTTTTGGAGGATTTTTCCGGGAATGTGAACAAACAAAGCATCGTCGTCTCATTTTCTTATCAGTCTCTTCTGAACAAAGTTTTGGAAAATGTCTTTCAGTTAATCTTTCAGAATCAATATCAGAATATCAGAATTTCAGAATCAATATCTGAAATATTTTGCATCATTTCTGCTATTTCATGCTCTGTTAAACATTTTCGACGCTTCGACATTGCAACGGTAAAAACAGAAATAATTCACGTCTAACAAGATATAATTATTTTCTAAAAACTGAACTGTAAACCGAAATACTCAATGCTTTAGCGCATATAAAACTTCTACTTACAATAAACAACTACCACGTGCGAATAAAATGCGAGTTAAAGAGAGATCATAAATCACGCCATTCGGAAACATTTAGTTCCCCGTTTGTTTATATAATCAAAAACACGTGTATGTGAGTCATGTTTCTCTCATTTCGAGTAGAAGGTCTAATGTACATGTATCTGAAACCATATGGACATACAGTGCCATCTTGTGGCAGAAATTATAGTTTGAAAAACATTCCAGGACGCTGGCACAAATACGTGACAGTAGATAGTAAACGAGAAAATGCTCTGTCACGCCTGCGTGTCGGCCGGTAGGTGAGTGTGTTCGTTGCTGGCACGTAGACGTGACAGTCGCCACGAACGGGTTAGTCGAGGCTTTCAGCAGATAAATAGCAAAATGACAGATTACGTGTTTCTGAAGAAATATCAGATTCTGAAAGTGATTTTAGCCATTTTGAAGACAGTGACAGCTATTATGAAAGAAATAATGAATATGAAAGTCTCATTAACCATTCAAAATGCTTGTCAGTGGTGCAAAATAAGGTATGAAAATATTCGATGCCTCCTGCCTCATTTCTTTCTTCTGACAAACCAGAAATGACATTGAACATGGTGAATACTGCAAGTATTTTGGATTATTTTGATTTTTTATAATAATTGAATACTAAAAATGATAGTCCAAAAAGCAAACAGATACACTAAAGAGTATATGAACAAATCTGTTCCTAAAGATAAATCATGGTGGGGAAGTTTCACAGCATATGAAGCAACAGGAGATTTTTCTGGTTATTTTATTTGCTCTATGTCTTTTTAGATTCATGAAATTCATCAACCATGTTTGCATAATGTCCATATTATGATCCATAAAACCGAAGTTCTGATCCATACAAACCTTTAAAAATCATTAGATAGTGTTCATACCATCACATCAGAGCTGCCATAAGGCTCATATTCTCTACTGTTGCAGAGAGAAGTTCCTGGCTAACATAATGTTTTGCTCCAGGCTCCCTTAAACTACAAATGAATTTAGAATCAGATGTTAAACTGAATATAAATCCATAACTGAGTCAGAAGCCCACTTCCGATACTTTCTCAGCAATTATAGTTGCAAGAACAGCGAAACACTTATCATGAATAAAGGAACATACACGGTGTTTCATACTGAATGGGACAAAATGAAAGCATACCTGTGAACACTGTAATTACTCTGATAAATTAAATTTACAGTGAAACTATAGTTATCCAAATTTCAATAGATGCTCCATGCGTGCATCAATGTATTTCTATAGATGCTCCATTCACAAAATTTTGTGAAGATAGATAGCACTTATCATTTTAATTTTGTGGGTGTGCCCGAAGCTGGCACACTCAATGAATAAAGCTTCGAAAAGAGTGTTGAAATGAGCATTGCTGAGAAGCACGTAAAAGAGTAAGAGATTTTTCCTACAAGTAAAAAAAACTAAATTCTGAATATTGTAGCAGATTTTGCATTATCAGGGTGTGCCATGGGCAGGTCTGCTACTCTACACCCCCTAAAAAAGCTCTTCTTGGTTATACGATGATTGTATGCATGTGAATGGGGGAAAATGTAACTTGGGTATATGATATTTACATTTCATATTTACTATTCTTCATCTATTTTCTTTTTTTTCATCTATTTTGTTCATGGTGGTACTTTTCAAAGAAAGTGACACCACCTTTGAAAAAGCACAACCCGATATTGCATGTTTCGCACATATACCGGGATCCAAATCAGATTCACTATCTGAAAGCAATTCATGTACCACTTTCAGTGCTTCAGAAATGGTCAGCCCTCTCCAATCCATTTGGAAAATAATTTAAAATCCGAATATTACTAATATGACATCTACAATTTGAAATTATAAACTATAAAATAAACATCTACAACTCAAAATTATTAAACGTAGTGCTAACAAAACGTATTTGAATGAAAGTAAAACAGATAAAGAGAACCGCTCTAGTAAAAAACCAAATAGCTAACTGACAAAACTACCTGACCCTCAGAAAATCACCCCAACAATTTCTCAGTTAAAAACCAAACCTCCCCTTCTCCTCCCCCCAAAAAAGAGAAAAAAAAGAAAGAGAAAAACAGGAAATGAAACGTACATGTGGACCCACCTTTCTGTTTTGAAAGACCTGACTCATGAGCTGCAGAGAAACAAAAGATACAGGTTTTGGTCTTGTCCTAGTCTCAGAGTCCACTCTGGGCACACCTGATGTTCACTGTTCGATTTTAGGCAAGATTTCAAGCAAAAATTTAAAACTAATATAGAATAAGGAGATTAGCATACAGCCAAAAAGATAACATAAAAATATCTTTTGAAACAATTCCTTTCATATCCTAAAAATATTGGAAGATTCGTTTGAAAAAAAATGGTCTTTAAAAATTAAACATGGCTAAAATATATGGACTGGTTTGTCTTGGGCTGCCATCTACTATAACTAAAGAAAGTTCAGAGTAACCTATAAATCATTTTTGATTCAATTTTTCTCTGTGTACAGAAGGAAATTTTTAGGTGTGCCACAAAAGGTTAAAGGTCATTCATCAGCCAAAATGTTTGTGACCAAAGCAATTTTGCCCACAGAAGTTAATGTAAGAAAGATTAATTCATTCCTGAACCACAGATGCTTGTTTATTTATACTTTACAACAGTATTTTATGCACAAGTTTTAACCCCAAACCAATTAAATTCATTAAATATAAAATCAAACAGATGAACATCATATTAAACAGATTAGATAAAAACTTGCTTTAATTTTATTGCATCTGTATGAAAAAGAGTAGACAGCATAAGTGATAAATGAGGTAAATGTTATTGTTTTGATAAGGCAACTCCTTCACTTTTTCTCTGTCATTAAGCATTATTTTTCTCCCTCTGAGACTCACTAAGCCTCCATTTCACTCAAAATTTGTCCACTGTGATTTGATGTAATCTAAGATTTAAAATATTTCTGAACTGAGACATGGTATTGTTGCACAAGAGGAAATCCTTGCTACGGCAGATAAGTTCCGACTCCAAAATCGAGCTCTCATTCCTAAATACACAGATTTTGTTATCAACACTGATCAACCAGGTAAGTCAAGAATTCTTATTTGTCTGCCTCAAACGAAATACTCTGTTTAACGGCATGTATAATAAATTTACATGCATATATTCTCTTTCCAGTACCAGTCAACATATAACTGAACCCTGGAACATTTAGGGGTAAAAACGGTTTTTGTAAAAAGAAAGGATATGAACAAAGTAACCAACTCATATATAGCGCAATGTGCTATATGCTATTGCCTAAAGTATACATATGCTTACAAGAGAATACTGTCTCTTTTTGACAGAGGATTCAAAAAATGGTGGATGAATACACAGCAAAATACAAGAATGTCGGCATCACTTCTTCAAAATCTGGAAAACTTACAATAGCATTGTACACAAAATTTTTAACGGCTGTGATGAAACCTTACGTACAAGAGAACAAAGTTCTTCTGCTGAGTGACTCGTGGCGAGGACAAATCCGCAATTATATGATGTACTCTTCCAAGATGAAGAAGGATTGCCATTATGTAACATCAAAGCAACTCTTAAATGTACCCCACTGGTACAACCCTGTGATCTATATTTTTATCGTCAGGTTAAAAAATACCTTCCCCCGGGTATGCTGGGTAATGACCCGCTGCAACGGGCAGCTCGAGCGACTGGTGGGTAGCAAATGACAACCAGTGCCGTACCAGGTGATTGCCTGGGCGGTGCGCCTCCCTCTCTAAGGGACCAGAAAGGAGGTTGAACCTCCGAGTCTGGTTCTAAGGAGTGGGGGGGGACCTGTAGTGCGATTAAGTTCGCGGAGCAGGGAATGCCAATTATTGTTGTTGTTGTTCATCATCAATTATTCGCGGCAATATTCGGTAACAAGCTACATTAAGCATTATTTGCTTCTAAACTTTACAATGAGAGAGAATGCTTTATGAATGTCAATCAAGTATGTTTTTCTATGGCGACGTTGAAACAATGAT
Source organism: Stegodyphus dumicola (assembly GCF_044657685.1). Taxonomy (NCBI): domain Eukaryota; kingdom Metazoa; phylum Arthropoda; class Arachnida; order Araneae; family Eresidae; genus Stegodyphus; species Stegodyphus dumicola. The sequence continues at coordinate 240,241,559 of NC_140780.1, forward strand.
GTGGTTGTAAAAATGCGGCATTTATAATTAGTGCTAGATGCAGAAATAATTAATTCTTGTTTCTACGATAAATATCACCTTGACACATGTAAATCATCCAACATCAATGAATAAAGTTTTGAATTTTAATGTACAAAGTCTTTTCGTATGCACTTTAATTACAATCCCTTGTTGAAAAGTCCGAAATCCCAATTTTTTACCTTTTGCATATAAATAAATAAATAAAATAAGTTATTCACCTCTTTGCTTAGTTGGAAAAAGATTAATATAAAAATTTAGAAAAAGGAAAGAAAGTCTCCACACGAGGACTCGAACTCACGATCATCGAATTACTAGTCAGAGCTCTTACCGCTATGCCAACTACTGCTTGACAAACACGCTAACGTAAATGGTTTATACAGTAAGAGGAGCCACTTCAACTTTTTTATTTTCTAAATGCTTGGCCATCTGGAGTTCCCACTTCGAGTACTTTCATTTCTAGCCAAGCCATGCATGTCCTATAAATTTGAGTAAAATCAGTGATGATGAGTAGGAAATATCCCTTGTCAGAGAAATTGCACTAAGCAGTTGTTCTGAAATATTTTTAATCTGTGATATGGTTCTTAAAGAAACTTCGAAATAATAAAAGGCTATGATGATTTAATAAACACTAAAATCAAATTTTAAACTGCAGAAGTTCATGAGTGTATTCACCGCATTTAAAGTATCTGCTAGGAGTTTGCATGATGTGATGTCACTATTTGCATATCAAAAACAGACTGGAAAAATTGCTTTTGTTAATAATTATGTTCTTTTAGTCATTACATAAAAAATAAATCTGACCAATTTATTGCTTTATACTTTATTATAAGGATAACTTCAGGCACCTGTTTAATACTAAAGATGAATTTTTTTTCAATTAAGGTTTCTAAAAATACCTTTTTATGTGTGTCCCACAGAGATTTAAAGAACTTCTTATCAATGACACGAAACAAATAAAAATGTAAAACAAACAGACAGCAGATATCAGGAAGCTTTAGCCGAGCATCAAATTCATTAACTTCACCTAAATAATAATAAAAAAAATATTAGTACTGTTCCTAACATTACAAATATGAATTAAATATTATTCACTGCATTTATGCATACACAAAATATCTTTACCTAACTTTGGCTCCATCACTATGAACTGATTCTTAATGTTAAGAGCAAATTCTTCAGCAAAAAATTTATTCTTCGACACAAAATTTTTCTCATCATCAAAAATTTGTTCAACACATCGCTGGAAAAAATATCATGATTAGAGCCCAAAAAAATAATTAACTGTATCTTAAAAACACAAATGTAAATTGTAAATTTAAAGTAATGTGCATATTTATAAATCAGATTAGTTATAATTATCAGATTAGCCTTGGTAATTGTAGTTTACAAATAAATAAATCTTTGATTTCCAATTACAACAATCTATTAACTGTGTCTCAATCAACCAAACTATCTTTATGAACTAAGTTATGAATCACTTGAAGAAATAACTGTAAAAATATAGTAACATTAGAAAGAGTATAGCAAAAATCAGGAACATTCATGAATTTTATTAGTAATGGATCTTTTAAAGCCTTTATATCACTAATGGGTCATTTAACGATCCTCCTATTGTGCAATATGCCTTACATGTTTTAAAAATGAAAGCAGTGCCGACTGACTACTAATTTGGCAGCATATTTCAAAGGATAAGAGGATGACATTTAGAATGGATAAATGTACAAAACAGAGAACCAATTTTTGAAGTTTTTAATTACAAAGAAAATATTCGTAACATAAAGGCAAAGAACAATAAAATTGTAATGATGTAGAAATGAAAAATGTGAAAATTAGTCAGGCTGAGGTCTTGGTTAATTATGATTATGCCAAAACCCACAAAAGCTCTCTGCTGAAAGTAAGGTGTGGACGATTTTTTAGGGGATTTGTCCATGTATGCACATAACATATGCAGAAACCATGAAAACATCCATGCAGCCAGTAAATTAGCAGCTGCTGGTATTCTGAGATCTTACTGTTCAGAAACTAGTAGCCACTGATAACTTCAGCAAAACTCTTTAGTATTTAAAGCAATGTTATGATGCTTCTCCTATGGATTAAAAATCCTCCTATTGATTCTCCTATGGATTAAAAATCCTCCTATTGTGCAATATGCCTTACATGTTTTAAAAATGAAAGCAGTGCCGACTGACTACTAATTTGGCAGCATATTTCAAAGGATAAGAGGATGACATTTAGAATGGATTAATGTACAAAACAGAGAACCAATTTTTGAAGTTTTTAATTACAAAGAAAATATTTGTAACATAAAGGCAAAGAACAATAAAATTGTAATGATGTAGAAATGAAAAATGTGAAAATTAGTCAGGCTGAGGTCTTGGTTAATTATGATTATGCCAAAACACACAAAAGCTCTCTGCTGAAAGTAAGGTGTGGACGATTTTTTAGGGGATTTGTCCATGTATGCACATAACATATGCAGAAACCATGAAAACATCCATGCAGCCAGTAAATTAGCAGCTACTGGTATTCTGAGATCTTACTGTTCAAAAACTAGTAGCCACTGATAACTTCAGCGAAACTCTTTAGTATTTAAAGCAATGTCATGATGCTTCTACTATGGATTAAAAATTGTTGATCAAAAACTTGCATAATCATGCAGTAGTTGATATAGTTATAGGATTACAGCAAAATAAAGATTAACTTACATTTTCATTTAAAAAAAAAGTCTCATAAAAATGGAAAGAAATTTGCTATGATTTCGCAGTCTGCACAAATTTTAATAGGGTTTTTCCCAGTTTTTTTAATATATATATATTTTGTCAGAAAACAAAAATTCTGTATGAATTATTTGTTACCTACAGCAAACAAATTTTATCTGGTAACAAAAGCATGGATAATATATTAATAACTACACTCGTATACTTATTTTCAAATTTACAAATAATCAGTTTCAGAAAAAATAGTTAAAGAAAAACTGGCATGAATTAAATTTAGTTTCTACTAACCAAGTTTTTGTTTATATGGGGTCATTCACATTCCCAATTACCTAGGAAGATTTAAGTTCTACCCTACTGAGAAACTGTTGGCTTGCTGCAGCTGTCTTCCATCAATGCACTAATTGGCTGAAAACAAAACTGCAAACCATACATACATTTTTCTGTCCTCTTGTAATAAAGGGAAGTTTGTTTGTAAGCGGTACGTGTAATTTCTATGCTACATACAGCCGAGATGGAAAATCCAAGAACTAAAATTTCATATACACCTTCTCCAAAAATAGGTTGTTTACACTTTAAAAAATTTTGATTTAGAATTCATTCATTTTCAATTTTTGAGTTAGAATTCATTTCATTATGAAGTAACAGACATATCACATATATCCTTGCTTAGCTATCATACAAATCAGTGTGAAATTTAAGCCCTCGGAATCATCAGCTAGATCAGAAAACAAACATCCAAACAAATGCCAAATCTTTAACAAAGGTGATCATTTCATCATTATGTGCTTCATAATTTTAAATTCCAACACTGGGGAATCTAGGTTTATAAAGCCTTAAAACTTTCATAAGTGATACAAACCAATTCTTCAGCTTTTTTTAAAACAGGAATGGTAAAAAATATCAATTTTCTAGAAAAAACAAAAAAGGCAATTTTCTAGTTTTTTTAATATATCATGTTACATTTTCACATGCACAACACGATGCACAGATGTTACCTGGACATTTTGTCTTTTATGAATTATGACTCTTGGAAACCAAGCAACATGATATTCTAAACTTCATTCCTATGTTCCACAAAATATATAAAATTTCCCACTTTCTGGACATGCTAGTTTACTTTCAATTATTTTTTGCCCCCCCCACTTCCCCTTTCCCAACACTAAATATGAAACTTTCTTTCCTCTGAATTGAAATTCTGAAATTTCTTTCCTCTGAGTTGAAAATAAACTTTCTTTCCTCTGCGTAAAGAATTGATATTTTACAAATTATTAATAACTTGAAAAAACATTTTGAATAATTTATGATTTAGTATCCTTAATTTTTGTTGCTTTACTTTCTTTTCACAGTACAAGCTTTTTTGAGGGAATTTTCATATTAGAACACTTCACATTCACTTTAAACCAGCCACCCCCTCCAGCATGATATTTTTTTTAATATTTCAAGATATTGCATTTTGTTTAATTTTAAGCCATAAGCATATTTGATTTGGCCTCGGGCTTCTAAAATGGTAAACTACACAAGAAAGTAAAAGGCTAAAATACAAATAAAGTATTTTGATTACATACCAAAAATATACATCCATCCAATAGCTGGTTTTCTAATTTTCTCATCAGCTTCTCAAATGGTCTTAACTTCTCAGCTGTAAACCCTAATTTCGATGGATTGTGATGTATTGATACCAACATTCTTTTATATTGAGTCCAATGTTCTCGAAGGGTCACTTGCCCATCTATAATCTCATCTAATGTGACTAGAGCAGTTAAAAGTGATCCCAAGTGCTTATAAACAGTCTAAATGAATAAGAAAATTTACACTGAAATCAACTAATAATAAAATGAAAATACAGAATTATTTTTGATTAGAACCTTTTGTACAGAAAACATGGTACAGTAGTGCCCTTGCAACTGCAGATAATAATACATTCCAAGACTTACTGCAATTACATGAAAATGTGCTTTCTCTCACAGACATGGGAGTAAAGGATTCTGTTACTTTAGCTTAATTCTCAAAAGACAACACAACAGTGGAAAATACTATCCTCATATAAACTTGTGTGCTGCATAGACGGTATAGGTGTTAAGGGAGCTTACTGTGATACTGAAGGGCCTGGGTTTGAATCCCACAGAAGACATGTCTATAATTGCCCATCTCTTTACAGAAGGTAATGGTGGCCCACCTATCAGGTACTTGCACTATAAAATGGCCACTACTACCGGCATTAGTAGTGCTCAAGCCTAAGTTAGCTAAGTGCCCATTGATGGAAATATATATATATAATCTCATGCAAAGTTCTGAGGAATGAAAAATATAAAAATCATGCTTTTAGTCAAAGGTCCATACATCAATCATTCATTTTGAATCATACGTGCATTAAGACAATGATTAAGACAGAGCTAATTGGAAGAGATGGCATTGGCTACATTAAGGCTACTGAATTTCACATTATTATATCTAATTCTTGCTAGTGCATAATTTGAAAGTTAGAAGTCATTCCTTTCATTTACAAGAAGCTTTATGGGGTTCATGATTAACTACAGATACTGAATCAGCAGATACTGAGCACAACTGTACAAAGTTTTATATGAAACTCACAGATTGACTATACTTAGTTAAATTATTACAAAAAAGACACAATGGCTATCTGCGTAAGTAGGGAAGCCTTCATGAAGTATTTTCCAAGTGAACACTTGTATTCACATTAGATATGAGGAAAACCAAAAGGCAACTGCACTGTTCAGTCTCTCGGAACAGAACCCCTGATTAACTACCAGTGTTTCACAGCTTAAGCCAATTAGCTGCTAGTATGAAACATACATACTAACAGCATATGGCAAAATACACATTAACCTAAGCTGATAGGATTACTTACCTCAGCCAAATATGATATATTTATTAACTGGGGTGCATATCTAAAATGATCAAGGCAGAACATATATTAATGATATGTTGCATTTAATATAAGACATACCTTCTTGTCAGCTATACCTTTGGTTTTAAAATTTAATTGATAAATGAAATCGCAGGATGAAAGGAAGAATTCAGTCATCATACTATATAATACACTTATAATTACATTATTTAACCTTTTCCCATGGGCTATAGGGTCCAATTTCGAATGTATTTTGGCCATTTAGTCACTTATTTTAACTGAAAGGAACAGAAAAACAAATCGACAGGGTCTTGCACTTCCTAATCCATATTAAGGAGTAAATTTTAAATCTTCATAGTTTACTGAAATTTCTTGAGACACATTTAAAGTAGTGAACGTGTGGGACATATATGTCCCAACCCCCAAGAAAAGGTTAAATACTAAGTAAACTACATGGGTAATTATCATACACATAAACTGCATAACTACTGCTGATTTTAAGCAAAATCTAGCCTAGAAATTACAACTCAGGTCTGCATACCCTATCATAAGTAGCACGGCAACGTCATAAGGACATTGCAAACTGGTCCGAGAGGTTGCAAAGTGGTCATGGTAACTTTTACGATGTCTTTACAACGTTACGAAGATGCAAAATATTTGCCGTTGCATCTTGGCAATTTGTCAACGTCGCTGCAGTGTCATGATATGACCGCTTTTAAGCGTGGTCATTTTGGCATCTTTTTCATAGTTCATCAGTGTTACTTTTGAAAAGAGACTAAATCTGCCCTTTCAAGAATCTGAAGACCGCATAAGATTTATTTTGCAATGTTTCATTACTTTATTTCATCTAAATATATTAATTTAAGGTAGACTCATCTAATGAAATATAAATTTAATATATAAATACTTGAATTATTAAATTTAATTAGTACTAAAAATATGTGCTAAATTATTGTTAAAATAATTAATACTTAAAATATCTTTTTATAAATATTATAGCAAAATATTTAAAAATGAAAGTAATCTATAACGTAAGTTATTAAGTTATGCATTTTATATATTTTAAAAAATCATATTCTTGAAATCAATGCAAATCACATGTTAGCAATTATTTTACTGCTGAAATATGACTTTATTTATTATTTCTGAAGTACGGACAAATTTATTTGAATTAATATGCTGACATAATATGAAACATTTTTACCGCATGCAGATCAAAAAGTACAATTTTCGTGAAGATATGATTGTGCGTAAAGATGTATTCACGATTATAAATGGGGCGATTTTAAAAATTACGAGAAAACGTCCAATGTTAAAAGACGTTGCATATCCATGCATATTTAAAGGCTGTCCAAAATATCTGACGGAAAATTAATGGAAGAGGAGAAAGAAATGTTAACACTTTTAATGTAAAATGACAAAATTAATGGCTTTGATAAATTACTAATAAATGTTGACATCAAAATTAGGGAAACTGTGAACACAAATACGAAATTCATTACCTATAAAAGTTTTGATGAACTGTTTGTTACCCTTTTGTCCATCTTCATGCATTTAAAAATGCTTGATTTAATCCTAGTATACGGTACACTCAGGACATTACAAATTACAAATGTTTAGACATTACAAATGTTTTAGCGAGCCCGATAAATATTTTTTTTAAAAATATAATCTTGTGAACATTGTTCATAATTCTATTCAGTTGAAATAATTCTTCTGTGCCATTTAAGAAAGATTCTATTAAATTATCAGAAGAACCGTCTAAATGTTTAATGACATTGTATAAACCGCTGAAAAGTTGACTAAACTGCTGTTCGAGAGATTGACATTCCATGTACATATTTACTAGATGATTATACAAACGAACATCTCAGGTCGAGCCTTGCGCACTTTGGTTAGCTGCCAAATTCGAACAAGTCAGTTAACGACTCAATAATTTCAAACTCCTTTTTATTTTCAGAAATATTTTCTTCACGGTTTTGTAATTCACCATCGGAATTAAATACTGGAGAGCTTCAATACAGAAAGAGAACGACGTACAAAAAATATAATGACGGCAGTTTATTTTGAATTGAGGAAAAATCTTCGTTGTAATGCCGAATTTCTGCTTATTTTGTTTGTGAATATCTGCTTGTAACGTGCTAACATCGTCTATAGAGTTAAATAGTGTTCTGTTTTGTTTTATACTTTGCCATGATTAAAATTATATTGTGGTTATCCAATTTTCAGTGGCTACAGCAGTTCAATATTTGGATACACGGATTATCGTTATATTTGGATACACGAATTACCGTTATATTTGGATACATGGATTCGGTTATAGCATCCTAAGTGCTATAGCGTATATCATTCATATCAATCAATTATTGTGTTCATCATACAGGTTGGTGCTTAGACTTATCGAAAAAATAGTGTTAAGGAAACATTAGCATTAAAATGAAATATTGTAATCTATAATTATGCCATACTTAATTGTGTAGTATTGAAAACACTAAATATTTTTTTTATCAATTGCAAATTGCAGTTTTATTACTTGTTGTTTGGTATCTATTCCTCCAAACACTGCGTAATTTGCATTTTTTTAAATATTGCTGTTATGTATGTCTATTAGATTATCTCAATAAATGAACGTTGGAAATTAGGTTTTGTTCTTTATCAAATTTAAGTATATTCATTATACTTAAATAAGTATATTAAGTAAGTCATTTAAGTATATTAAATTCCATAATTTAAGTATATTCTTTGCTTACATTTTATGTGCTTGTGATAACAAAGCAATTCATAATAAATAGAAACAAAATGTATCATCGTGTGCTATTTAATGAAGAGCTTACTTTAACGTACTTAGCTTACTATTGTCTACTATATTATTTAAATTATTTCTGTACAGTATCAAAAGGTTGATTATAAAAAGTGCCTGAAATGATTACTGTAATCTAGCACTATTCTAAAATGTAGAAACTAAAAATAGGTAAATATATTTACATATGATCGAAAGAATTTGTGTTAAGAAACATCAGCATTACTAGTAAATACTGCAATCCACAATTATTGCACTTTTAATTGCTTACTATTAAAAAAAAAAATCTTTTTTATTAATTGGAAATTTTAGTTCTGTTACCTTCCTACTGCAATTTATACTTTCAAACACTACATGTTTTTTCTTAAATAGTGCTGTCATGTATGTTGTTTGTTAGGTTATTATTTCATTTTAGATATGAATATGGGAAGTTATTAGATTTAGGTATATTTTTGATCACATTTATTTTAATATTTTACACTGTCTTTTACTTGCATATCTTGGAGATATAGTAGTATAAGTGGAGTATAAGTTAATGGTTATATTTTTTACTGTGAAACGCGAATAAATTTATACTTGACTTCAGGTGAAATACTAATTATGTTACCTTAAGAACCACTTCCTAATTTATCAGAAACAGGGGCAATTTTCAATGCCTCTGAGATTTAACAGAAATAAATGTGATAATGCTGTTATCAGAAACGCTCTTTTTTTTTACCCACATATGTATCTTTACTTTTATTTATGTCTAATTGAGTTTTATTTACTTAAAGCCTACTATTAAATGTTATATATTTATAATAACCACTTTCATAATTACTCTCACTTAAGGGGGGAAAATGATGAAATCTTAAATAATCGTAACTTAGAATTTAAGTTATTTAAAAAATATAATTTAAAGTACTGAAAATAATGAAAGCTATTATTAATTATGCATATTTAGTCTAAAGAGAAAAAATTGTATTATCTTCTGGTTTTCAGGCATTGATAAAATATTTAAACTTTTATAAAGATACAAGATAAATACAAGGAATACAAAATTTTAAAAAAGAAAAATATATTAATTATTAAGGTTATTTTTTTGCATAAATCAATATGTAACACAAGGACATAATAAGGACATTTTCACAACTGTTGCAAAAAGGTAGAAATTGGCAAACATTTAGGTGTCTTTAAGATGCGATACAATGCTTTCACAACCAAAATATCACCTGCAAAAGACGCAATAACGATGTCTATGCAACAAAAACTTCATCTGCAAAGATGTAATAAAGACATCTTTGCAATGGTTGCAAAACAGTGGATGTTCAGGGACATCTGGGCGTCTTAAAGACAATATATTACAACATCCACGACGAGTTACGACATTGCTGTACTACTTGGGAAATGATATGAATGCACGACTGCCGACGAGTTTCAATCAACAACCGCTATTAAAGATGACGCATTGCAATGTTTTTGCAATGACATCCGCGACAAGTGCTACTTGGGATATTGGTCACTGGAAAACCCCCCAAAAAAACAGATACTAGAATGCTCGTAAAGAAACAGATAACAATGTCAAACTGACTTTTCCCAACTCTATACTATGGTAAAATATTGCATTTACTAGTTAGCTTACCTTACATTTTAATCTGAATCAAATAAATTCTAATTAGAACCAAACTCTCATCACATAGGCACATATATTTTTATTTCTTAAAATGTATTCTAAAATTTAAGGGGGTGGTACTTTTGAATAAATATGGAATTACAATTATACATTTCTTCAATATTCCTGATTTAAATTTTAACAAAAATTTTAGATTAACTAAAAATTGAGCATAAAAGCTTTACCAAGAAATGAAAGGTTTATTAGAAGCAACACTGGATCATTCTATTTTGCATATTCTGCAAGTATTCATTAAACAAAAAAAAAAAAATTTTTGATCAACAAAACTGTGACTTATCAAAAACTAATACCTGTATAATTTGAGGAAACTGGGACCCAAATTAGAATACCCAACAAATTAATTTTAATACATGTTTGAAAAAATTTTTTTTAATATTAAAAGTCAAAAAGCGTCTTTTATTTTTTAAAGTTACTTTTTTCTTCCATTTTTTACTGTATATCTAATTACTTTTCTTTTATGATATAAAAATCTGCAAAACTAAAATTTTAGGACAGTTTGAATTTCAGGGTTTTGCAGGTTTAAAATCCATAAAACTCTAAATTGTACACAACCTCGGGTCCCAAGCAGTATGCATTTTTTTATACTCTATTGTAATTTCAGAAATAACTGCTCAGTAAACACAATCAAAACTAATTTAAGAAAGCATAGTACATTTTACCTGAAAGTGAACATCAGTAACATCAATTACTGCAGTTTCATTTTTACCACCACAATACAAAGCTGATAATTGATGAATCACATTTTTCACTACAAGGTAACAGCGTTTCACAAAGCAGGAAAGTTCCTATAAATATTATTATTCATTAGATTTGTAATCAGTGACTTGCAAAATTATAATTTAAACTATAATATTTAACATACTGCCCCTACATTAACCAGAAACTAGAGATAAGCATTAAGTAATACTGTTGAACCAATGATCAATTTCCAAAACCATCCCCTTGACATTGTGCCCACACACAGCCTCAGTAATTACATAACCTTGGCATTTTGTGTGTGTGTGTAGATTCCAATATCTACTGAGCATACAGAAAAAAACTTGTATCTACTTAGAAATCTTTATTCTTTAGAAATTAGAATAAAGTTACTTTACACATTTCCAAAATTGATATTTGGCCAGAATGAGAAAGAAAGCAATAGATTTGGATTATAACAATGCAATGAAAAAGATGGCTAGATGACATTTACAGAAAGCCAAATCATAAAAGTTATTGTAATGATAATCTGTGATCTCAATACAGCAGTGCCTCTGATATAAATTCCTACTGAAAAAACAAGTAGCTTAGAAAAAAATAGATCCTTATGCCCCCTCCTGATTTAAAAAGAAATCTTGGTGTCTATGATTTTTACTGATAATAGCTATGCTTTGAGGATGTACCTTCGAGGCACGCAGACTGGAAAATTGATGTCTATAAATGTGATGTAAATCAGAAATTCAGGCCCAATTGAAAGCCCCAATTAATGGAAAGCAGGTAAAAATTAAACAAAGCAGCATTTGAGGTTCATCAAGGCAACAGATTTTGCATTATCAAAATACAAAATAATAGCAACATTAATCAAACTTGACATTCCGTGTTTTGAAAATGTAGACTCAGTAAAGATAAATGTCCTGAAAATACACAGAAACTAATATATATTTTAACGCAGTTGCCCTGATTTAAGACTGCTTCAAATACTTTTCTACATATGACACTAAATTTTGCAGTCTTTCCAGCAGTAAGTAATAAACAGCCAAATTTAATTCTTCAGCAGTTAGAAGTGTTGTCCATTGCTGTAGAAAAAAGATGTTAAGATGTGCAGATGTTCTTAACTATGTTGAAATAAGTGATCAAGATAGGTTAATTCAAATACAGCATATTTTTCTGCATTCGTTACTGTTTTGTCAAGCTGGGAAAACATATGATGATGCAGTAATGTTGAAATCCCCATCTCAAGCCATCAAGAGACCGTCAAGGGAGCAATCATCTCAAGCCATCAAGGGAGCAATAATTAACTGACTTTTGTTTCTGTTTAAAAATTTGACAGGGCAATCTTCCCACACTTTAATTATTCATCTCCTTGTTGTCTATCGTAAAACAAAAGCCTTATTTCTTTCCTAAAATTAATTTGTCCAGTAACCCTTACATTTAAATTCAGCCCCCCTTTTTTTTGGCCTTTGGCTTAATTCCCTGCAGTACATGTATTTGCAAATCCAATGTAATTGTTACTTTTTGGGGGGCTATACTTTAAAAGAGAATTGTGAGCCAACTTCTTAGAACTGAAAACTTTGTAATCCAGATGCAAAACTGAAATAAGCTTTGAAATACTTCATTGCCAGACCCCCTTTTGCTTTGACATAAAAGACTTCTTTGGCTGTTGATAATCTCATAATCCATCTGCCAGTTATTTATCTTGTAACATATGTCCTGTCATGGTTTTGCATTATGAAATTTCTCATTAGCTAGCACATGATAAAAGCAACATTTATCATAAAGAGCCATGGAAATTTCAACAATGTCCTTCTTTCTAATTTTTATCTGGCAGCCTCATGAACTTACTATCGTAAACTGCAATGGTTTTCACATTTGACTTTATTCCTCTTTTTTCTCTTGTATAAAGACTTCGTTCACTTTTATACCGTTAATAAAATATGCAAATTTCACAATTTAATCATACAAGTGCACATTTCCTTAGAATGATAAGAGAATCTGAACTTTCGGAACATCCAATTACCTATTTTTTTTTTTTTTTTTTAAATACATGCCTTTATAAAAGTTTATTTTCAGTTTTAAGAGTTTTGATTTTCAGTTTTGTGATTCGTTTTCAATCAATCTCTTGTACTCTTTTTCCTTGAAAACCATCTTGAAAATATTACTTCATAACCCCATGATCCAAACAAAAGTAATAACAATCAATTAAAATAATATAACGCAATAATAGTTGCATATTGATTGATTCTACTATAGCATACTGCTTAGTACTAAATTTGCAGCACCAAGAAGGAAATGCCACGCAGTTCTGAAAACAGGGCAGACTAAATGTAGTTAAGAGGTTAAAATGATCATATTTTGAAGTACCCGCCATTAATTAGCAACATGTAGGGAGGGCTTTAATAATATAAAAGTATAACTGAATGCAAGTTTTTCTTGCCATGAGACTTCAGATCTTGCGTCTAAGAGTCCAGTGACTCAACATACTAAATATCACCCCCTACTTAAAATAAAGGACAGCAGAAAACTTGAACTCAGAGATGTTGGTTTATCACTGCAGCAGACTGCTACTCATTTAAGTCAAAATGTCCACTGTCCAATGATAACAGCAAGTAGTAACAACAAGTTAAACCCTGCTCAAACAGAATGTTGGATTACTAAAGAGGTACATAATAATCCTTAAACTGCTGTTAACTTGGATAATCTTTGGAATTCAGCAGTTTATACACAGACCATGAAAATACATTTCTGCAATACCGAGCCAAGATCCAGATAAAGAATAACAGGCATTCAACTAATCCCAAGCCACCATTTTTTTTTTCTTTTTCAATGGTTCCCATGATTTACATCAACTAAGGAGTGAAGGCTAAAAATGAAAGACTGTTTGTGTCTTCAGCAATAAGACTCAACTGTCTCAAAAGCAATAATAATCTCAGATCACTATTTAAACAATATGAGCAATTCCACCATCAAGCCTTTATCAGAGAATGCCATACTGGTCCTGCTGCTGATATAATGGTATAAGGACAGCATAATGCTTAGTGTCTCTCTAGTCTTCCTTCTTGGCACACTGTTTAATCTGACTGCAGAGTTACAGGCATAATTTTCAAAAGCAGTCCCAGAAACCGTTTTTCAACAATCCACCAGAACTTCATTGATAAGCATGTGAATGCATGTTCCTGACTGTGTTTCTTTGTATGGCGGTCATATTCCATGTACACTGAATTATCCTTGCATGGTGGTCATATTTCACATACAATAAATTAAGATGCTTTCAATATTTTGCTCCAATTTTTTTTTATTATTATTATCTGCATGTAATTAACATATCTATCAATCCTCTGCAAGAAATTTTATGTGGAAATATGTTTTAATTGCCAAAGAGGGCATAAATCTTTCGTGATGAATACTTCTTGTTCTTGGATCTGGCAGTGCCAGTTGAATGCCTGTTAGACTTGAATAAACCTGGAAGTTTGAAACCTGATTCGAATGTTCATTTAACTTGGTGATTTGTGTGTGATTTGAATGAAATAATGTTTCTTGAGAGCCGGTATAACATGAAATCTTGATGGTTCTATTATATTATTTTACATTTTTGGCGCCCAAAAGTTGAGCATGAACAGTTTTTTTTATTTAAGATTGCAGTGTCTTTTCATGTTGAAAAATTATTCCTTTGCACTGAACGTGGTAGGATAAACATTCAGAATACTTGCGAATGCTTTTCTCTTGGAAAGTGAGTTTATAAATTAGGATTAAATCACTGAAGCCTGCAGCAGGTAAGTGAATAAAATTATTTTTGTTGTTATTATGGCAGATGATATTGTTAAATTGAAAGCTGCTAGAAAAACTATGAGACAAGCTATTTCTAAAATAATAAATGTTTTACAACCTGAAATTAAAAAAGACATTTGGGATAAGAACACGGTAGAAGAAAATGTGTTTTTACTTACTTCTAAGCAATCTGCATTGAAAGAAATTAATAAAAAAATACTGTGTTTAAAAGTTTTTTAAAGTGTTTAAAAGGGGATGAGTACGAAATTGAAAAAAAATGTAATATTGTGTTAGACTATGATGAAAAAATGAGTTTATGTATTTTTAGGGCTAAAAAGAAACTTAATTTAAATTCTCAGTGAATATTGAAAATGAATCACCTGGTAACCACCATACTGCTGCCGTAAAAGTTGAAAACAAAACTAACATTCGTTTACCTAAAATTTCAATTCCTAAATATTATGGTGATCCTAGTTTATTTTTGGAATTTTATAACTTTCTTTTTTCTTTTCTTTTTTTTTTTTTTTTTTTTTTTTTGAAATGCTACTGGTAATAACGAGTTAACAAAGGTCAAGAAGAAAGCCGCAGGACCTGCTTTAAGTGCAGTATCTGGGTTCGCACTATCTAATGAAAATTATGACGCTTCGATAAGTTTAATTAAAGAAAGATTTGGACGAACAGATTCGGTTATATCTTCTCAGATGAACAAAGTCTTGAATCTTGAACCGGTTGAAAGTTTCTCCAATGTGAAAGCACTAAGAACACTTTACAATTCCTGTGAAATCAATATAAGAAGTTCAAATTCATTGGGTATTGTCCTGGAAGCTTATGGGACCCTTTTAGAACCTGTTATTTTGAAGCTTTTACCAGACGATATGAATCTGGAGTTTAACAGAAAAAGAAACTCTAAACAGCAACATAACCTAAAAGAACTTCTCTAATTCATTAGACTGGAAGTTGAGAGTCAGAAATCTTCTAATTTAATAATAAACTCAAGGAAAAGAGACACAAATTACGGTGTTTAGCAACAGAAAATAATTACTTAAAAGAGGCAAGCACTCCCTACTGCTTCGGCATTAGCCACAGTGACTAAGCCATATTGTTTTTTTCTATTGTAATCAAAATACACATGATGTAGGAAAATGTGAGAAAACAAATGAAGAAAAATAGAGCAATATTTATTTAAAAAAAAAAAAAAAAAAAACAATGGACGTTTTTGCAGATGTTTTAAGAAAGGCCATGTATTGCCTAGATATAAGGTGAAACTTCAGCCTTGTGAGTTGTGCAATGGTTCAAATCATAATAAGTTTTTTTGCAAAAATACTGTTCCTGAAGCCAGTTCAGATGTTAGACAGAAAGTCGTTACAGTATCAGATTCTAGCAGAATGTAGTTGCATCCCTGTTGTTTAACTCTTAAGACTGTTTCTGAGACTGCTGATAAAGGTGTGCATTTACAAACTTGCACTATTTATGCTTCACATACAGATAATACTAGAAGGCGAATAGTAAAAATCCTAATTGATGGTGGATCACAGATGTCATTTATTAGATCTGACTTAGCTAAAGAACTAAAATTAAGGATTTTAAGGAAAGAAAGGTTATATATTTATTCTTTTGGATAGACTAATGAAATATAATGTTGTTCAAATTACCCTGAAAAGTATACACTGCCCTAATGACTCAATCACTGTTGAAGCTCTTGTTACAGATACTATTTCTGAAGTGATAATAAAAATTCCCTCCAAAACATTTTAGAAATATTAAAATCACAAAATTTTAAATTAGCCGATATTGGTGAAGCAGATGAAATAAAAATATTGTTAGGATCTGATTCATGTTGGGAAGTGCAAACAGAAAAAAAGAAAAGAGTAAGTAATAAATTATTTGCAGTATCTTTCTATATTTGGTTGGTCCTTGGTTGGATCCTTGGAAGGTGATTAGTCCAACACCTGTATGTTTATAACTGGTGCTTCTCATTGCTTGAAGGAAGATAATAATTCAGTTAATGACTGTTTGTGAAGGTTTTGGACTTTGGACCACTCGGGTTTAGAGGAGAGGGAGAATCCTGATGATAAATCAGTCATTGAGAAATTTGAAAAAGAATTGTATTTTAGTAATAGTACATATATAGCTCATTTGTTATGGAAATCACATCGTGAAAACTTGGGTAATAATTTACAAAATGCCATGCAATGTCTAGTACCTTTGGATAATAAACTAAAAAATGATGAATGGCTTAGGGTGAATTATGATAGCATAATAAACAGTTAAAAAATGAAATAATTGAAAAGTGTGAAATTGAAAGTTGTGACAGTAGTAAAATGTATTACATGCCACATTCACCAGTGGTAAGAAAAAATGTATCAAAAGCTAAAGTCCGTATCATTTTTGACATATCTTCGCAGTGTAACAATGGAGTATCTCTGAACAATTGTTTGATGCCTGGCACAAATTTGAATCCTTCTGTTTTGGACTTGATATTGCAGTTCAGACAATACAAACATGCGTTCTCAGCAGATATTGAAAAGGCCAGATTGGAATTTCTGAAATCGATAGAGATGTATTACGGTTTTAATACTTTGATAATAATTACAATTTAAAACATTATAGAATGACTCACGTTCCTTTCGGTGTATTATGTAGCCCTTTCATTCTGGCATGCACTATAAAAAACACATATAAAAAAAACAGTGCTAGAAAATCCATATATTTTTGCGATGTTGAACTGTTTGATCTACGCAGATGATGTTATCTATGGGGCAGATTCCGTGGAACAGGCTTTTAAGTTAAGTACTGGAGCCTATTGCACGCTTAAAGATGCCGGAATGAATTTGCGTCAGTTTAGTACAAATTCAGAGGAACTCGAAAAAGTTTGGGATGATTGTGGTATAATTAAATTAGAAAATAAACTAAATAGCTTCTTAAAAGTATTAGGGCTTAACTGGTGTACGACTAAAGATGTAATTTCCTTGAACATAGATAACTTGTGTGAAACATTAAATAGTTGTAGAAACACTACAAAAAGAAATATATTAAAGGTGACTGCTACTATTTTCGATCCAGTAGGTTTCCTGACGCCATTTGTATTACATGCAAAATTGATAATTTGGCAGCTGAGTTTAGAATTTGACGATGAAACTCCAAATGAATGCAAGCAGTTGTGGTCCAAAGCAGTTGTGGTAAAATCGAAAAATTAAAGAAATTTGAAATTTCTCGAGAATGTTTCCCTAGCAAGTTGAAGCAAAATAAAGATACTAAACTGCATTTATTCTGTGATGCATCTATTAAAGCGTACAATGCAGTCGCATATTTTAGAACAGTTAAAGAAGGGCAGGTAGCATTCATTATGGCAAAATCTAGAATTGCCCCAATAAAACAAAAACTAACACTTCTATAGCTAGAGTTGTTAGGAGCATTAACATCAGCAAGACTTGCTAAAAATTTAAAACAGCTGTTTTCAATTCATGAAGAAAATATCTATCTGTGGACTGACAGTATGATAGTGGTTCACTGGATTCATAGTGCTCCTGAACGATGGAAAATGTTTGTAAAAAATCGAGTATCTGAAATACAATCATTAACTTGCCCAAATAACTGGAGACATTGTAACGGGAAGTGCAATTCAGCGCACATTTTATCTCAAGGATGTTCAGCCGAATATTTGTTGTCTTCAAAATTATGGCACTCTGGACCAGATTTGTTAGTTGAATCAGCGAGTGCTTGGCCTAGTAAATTTATTGCGACAATGTAATTTTCTGATGCTGAATTAGAGCGGAAAAAGTGTATAAATGATACCACAATACTACAGTCTATTGCAGAAAAATCTAATTCTCTGTTGAATCTCAAAAATTATGGTAAATTATTATTACTATTAGAGTGACTGCATGGATATTTAGATTTATTTACAACCTGAAAAATAAAACTGACAAGAAAACAGAACCTTTGATTGCAGCAGAACGTTTTGCTGCAGAATTATATTTGATAAAAAGAAGTGCAATATGAACATTTTTCTGATGAAATTAATAGTTTAAAGTCTGGACAATTTATTTCAAAAAACTCAAAAATTTATGAACTAAATTCTTTTCTAAGTGAGGAAGGATTTTTGTTAGTAGAAGGAAAACTACAAAAATCATGTTTAGGTTTTCATGAACAGCATCCTATAATTACTCCTTCAAAAATTCATTTTACAGATCTACTGGCACGTGATGCACATGAACAAGTTCTTTGCACAGATTTAGGTAGCACTCTCATGTTCCTCTGTGAAAAATACTGGAAAATTAGATTCAGACAAAATGTAAAACGTGTTATAAGAAACTGCGTACTGTGTCAGCGTTATAACTTCCAACCGATGGAACAAGGTCATAGCACCATTACCTCCATCTAGAGTTAGAGTGCTAAGACTATTAATCTTATGTGATAGTATATTTCTTACTGAAAATGTAATCTTAATGCTATTTAAAATACTGTATATTTAATATTTAAAGTTAAAAATGTATATATTAGAAAATTCTAAGGTTGTAGTAATGTATAAGTGTATTTAAAATTTAATTTAATTCTGAAAAAAAAAAAAAAGACAGGTTTCTTGTAATAATTCTACTATTTTAGATGGATTATTGAAATGTTATTTGTTTAATATTATCTTGAGTTGTAGACATTCTTGATTTAAATTCCTCATGCTTGAACAGGAATGTTATGACAATAATCCTTGATGAAAGAAAATATACTTGATATTCTTGAAACATATGGTAAGTTTACATGTTCTTGATGTTTATGTGACATTTTCTTGATTGCAAAAACTTGAATTTGTATTGAAATGCATAATTCCTGAAAACGTTCATGTATCACTGATAATCTTGATTATTCTGAACTACTGTTCAGCCGGGAAGAAATTTTATGTGAAAATATATTTTAATCGCCAGAGAGGGCATAAATCTTTCATGATGTATACTTCTTGTTCTTGGATCTGGCAGCGCCAGTTGAATGAGTGTTAGACTTGAATAAACTTAAAAGTTTGAAACCTGATTCGAATGTACATTTACCTTGGTGATTTGTGTACGATTTGAATAAAATAATGTTTCTTGAGATCCGGGATAACATGAAATCTTGATGGTTCTATTATATTATTTTACATCCTCAGAATTTCAAATTTTGATAACCTTTCCTTCTTATTACTGCCATATCAATGCTGAGCAGTGTACATGCTGAAAACGTGAAGAAAGGAAGAGGTTAGAAAACAAATTTTCAGATTACTGCATCTCCCTAGATGCAGAGATGCACACTCTATTCTTATATGCTAATAATCTCCTTTGAATACAGATTATGCAGAGTTTTCTACATCTCAATTAAAAGCTTCGATTACAATTTATTTCAACTATTTTGATCATCTATCCTTAAGTGGTTAGATACTTTTGCACAGAATTCTTTCAAAAATTGGTTTAAGACACAACACTAAAATCAAATTCTTGATTTTCACTATTTTCATTAAAATTAAACAAATTTCAAAATGTAGCATTCTTTTTAAATGTTCATTTGCAGATACAGTCTGCTAAATTTAAAACATTTCTTTTTAAAATTTTATTAAGTAATAATTCATTAAACATTAAATTTCATTGATCTCTTACTTAACAGATGTAAAGTACTATGTAAAAATGAAAAGAATCCTATAATTATTTGTGAAAGAACAAAGCAATGTAGCTCCAAGTTTCCAAGACTGCAAGCATTGTGTTCAAATAATTCACTTTCAACAGACAATTGCTCCTCCAGAATACTATGATCCTCCTTGTAAGAGCCTGGCTGAGCACTGAACTCCAAAATTCCATCTAAAAGTTGGTTAAATTTTTTTGTGAAATTCATATATGCCAGCTAACATTTAAAAAAATATTTAATTTTCAGTGTTTAACATTTCATGTGGAATGCACCTTTTGAGAAAAGAAACATTACAAAAAGGGAATGCCATCTATGCTAGGACAAATTGAAATGACTCTTTGGGTCTTAAATGATTGAGAAATTCAGCAGCATAGTTTCAATAATTACATACTGGAATAGCCACCATTTTAATTTTATGAAGCTCTTCATTAAACAGCTCATTTATTCAAGAAAAGTTGTTACAGATGAAGGTTTCTCTCTTTTTCATTACCAATTGGACATTTTCCAAAATGTTCTGTTCTTCTTAATGGATATCAGTATATTAAAAATGATTATAATCAATAAATTGATTTTTTTTTCTTTTGTTAGTTACAGAATAGCACAGGTTCCTCACTAGTTCAAAAGACTTTCTATTCCACATTTATATGCTTAATAAGGTTTCAATCAATTTCCAGATCAAAGCACCAATTGCAACACTGAATAACACGGCAATCAACCAAAGACAAACCTGAAAATTTTTGCAGGAAAAAACATGAATTTTACATCTCAAATTAGCAAATATATTAATACTCCAGCTTTTTTATTTATTTATTTATTTATTTTTTCTTTAAATTTTTTCTTCAGCTAATTACTCAAAAAGGTATCATCAATCAATGAATTATGTTTCTTTGAATTACATGATTAATGGTTCCAATTTCAACCCACTTGCTTTTACATGCACTTTGCCCAGCATTCATTTCTCATTTTCTCAAAAGACAATATTCAAATTCCTCTATACTATCTTAAAATACTTCAACCTTTAGACTTGGGCAGATTAATTTTTGCTTTTAACCCTTTGGGTAAATTTGATGTATCAGTACATCATGCATTTGTTTGGGCAAAGATGCACATGACATTCTGATACATCATTGAAACTGAGATGAGAGTTAGTTCATTCTGGTTTATTTCAAAGTAATGTTTACCTGCTGCAACAGAACACATAATTTCAGTAGTTTGGTGAACCTTGTTTGGAATACACAACCCCATAATGACTGAGAATATATTTTATCAAAGTGATGATTTACAAGAGACCACCTTTCTTTTTTTTCCCCCAAAACTTTTTCTATTATTTGTCTAGCATACCTGTTTGTTTCTTCTACTATGATATTCCAAAAATCTTCATCTAAACTTCATTTAAAACAACTAATGCTTTAGGATTATCACCTAGCCTTTGCAGGCACAAATTATTGATTGCAAATACTTCAGAAAACCGTTTTACATCAGGTACATTTTCTTCCCAAATACATTCATCTAATTTTTTTTACGAAAAGATTCACTATCACTGCTTGATAAGCATGTCTTTTATGTCTTGGGATAATTTCACTATCATTACCACTTTCTAATTCAATATATTCTTCACTTTTATTTTGAAATTTGCCTTTAATCTCTTAAAGGATCATTATAAACTTCTTCATCAGATTCAAGATCACTATTTTCATTAAAGCTGTTGTTATTACTTTGATATAACATGTTCTCTATTTCTGTCATTATGGTGTTGTATATCACAAACAAGGTTCCACCAAACTACTGAAATTATTTGTTCTGCTGCAACAGATACACATTACTTTGAAATAAATCAGAATGAACTAGCTAACTCTTGTCTCAGTTTCAATGATGTATCAGAACGTCGTGTGCATCTTTACCCAAACAAATGCACGATCTACTGATATGTCAAATATAGCCAAAGGGTTAAATATGCTCCAAATGCAAAATATGTGTACCCAAAGGGTTAAGCAAAGATAATTCTTTATTATTCCTCATTATACAATAATGTTCTCTTTCTTTGGAAATTAATTTCAAACAATAGACTGGATTATTAATAATCCAAATTACACAGGTTATCTGCTCAAGTTCAAAACTAACTTTGACTTAAAGCACGTCAGATGAAATGAGATACACGATACCTCTATAACACATTTCTCAAAAAGACCTGCAGATCAACAAATTTTATGCATCTCGGTTCCTCAAAGACACTACAATCACAACTGCTTATGACTTGGCTTGTCCAGAAACTTAACCAGAACTCAAGCGCTTACAAAGTCAGCCTCTGTAAAACATTAGATGGTATATACTACAGAGCTAATTTTACAGAATAAAATTGAATTTTATTACTTACTAGACCTTTCCCATCTATGATATATTTAAAACCAATAATTACTAACTTATATAAATATATCGCTTAAAATGATGTTTTTATACTTTTCATTACATATTACTTTAAAATAAGCTAATACCTGCATAAAAGGAATCATCCTTCCTATATAAATATGAGCTTCACCATCTACCAAGGCAGCAGGTGAATCTAAAAAAAAAAAAAAAAAAAAAAAAAAAAAAAAAAAAAAAGATTTGCATGAATAAAAAATACTGCAGTCAAATTAACATGAACATATCTAGTTTATTGCAAGCTTATATAATCTATATTAATAGCAATGCCTTAAGGCAAGTGACTACAATCAAAATATACAACAAAATTTTGATTTACAATCAAAATATATTAAAAATATAAACAAAAAAAAATTGGGAACCACTTCCTGTTCAAATCTGAAAGTAACATTCAATACCCAACCATATAGTTATGAATATAAGTTGATCCATGTGTAAGCCAAGCCCAAAAACTTAAAATTTGAATTTCAAATTATATTATAAATCCAGCTACACTCTGTCCAAAATTATCTTTACATGTATAAAATTACAGATCTCTTAAACTCTCAGAAACAGTTTAATGAATGGTACATAATATCATAACACATAAATACACAGGGGAAAAATTAAGAGCACTGCACATGATATGATATAAAAAAATGCAGCATGACATATCAGAAATGGTAACAATATGTTATAAAGAAGATCCAGAAAAAAAAATAAATAAAATGGAATGTGATCTCCTCTGACCTCTACACACATATCAAAACATGTTTTCATGCTGGCAATGTGCTGACATTATGGAATCCAAAGGTAGATTGTTTTTCGTACAAACCAACGATCACGAAACGAGCTACTTACACAAAGAGAACAGTGTTGTCTGACATTGCTCGCATTTATGATCCATTAGGACTGCTTCGTCCAGGTATAACAAAGAAAAAATCTTCATCCAAAGACTTTGGTTACTGAAACGTGATTGGAACAATCCTCTACCCAAGAAGATAGTTAAGGAGTGGCAACTTTTTATTGATTCCATGCAATCCATCAGCAATTTGCAAGTGAGTAGATATGTTTTAAGACAGTTTTTCTGAGATACAAATTAATGGATTTTTCAGATCATCAGAACACACATATGAAGCAGTCATCTATTTACGCTGTAGAAGTGACAATAATTTATTTTTATATTTGCTTTGCAGCAAGTCCAGAGTAGCTCCACTAAAACCGTTGACAGTACCACGACTGGAACTCTGCGCAGCTGTACAGCTAGCACAGCTTGTTACAAAGGTGGTGCCTTTACTGAAATTGGACATCAGTAAAATATGTCTGTGGTGTGACTCAACCATAGCGTTAGCGTGGCTTCAGAATTCTTCACATGTACTAAAAACTTTTGTTGCTAACCGAGTGTTGAAGATCCAAGAACACAGACATGCCAGTGGAATTACGTGCGTTCAGAGGAGAACCCAGCAGACCTTATTTCCCGAGGACTGAATTTTCACAAGTTGAATGAGGCTGATCTCTGGTGAAAAGGTCCTCCATTCTTGAGGGAAGGTGTTATACCTAGCAAGAACATTGACTTTGAACAATTAGAGAAAACAGAGACATTTTTTAGTGAACTGAGAAAAAGAACTAACATTACTTGTTTATGCACTTCACTTTCAAAATTTATCAATAATGTCCTAGATATCAGTAACAATTACTTAAAATTATTACATATTATTAGTTATATTTTCAGTTTCATTTGGAACTCTAGGAAAAACAGAAAGGAGCACAGATAAGAACAGGAGGGGTAAGTTCAAAGGAGTTAAATGAGGCAGAATCCTTTTTAGTAAGAGAGGTTCAAAAATGTAGTTTTTATTTAGATTTCAACTCCCTCACAAAAGGTAAACCCATTAATAATAAAAGCAATTTACTTTCTTTGAACCATTTTTTGGATGCAAATAATGTAATGAGAGTAGGAGGCTGATTACAAGTGGTCAATGTAATGTTTTCACAAATACATCAAATAATTTTGCCTGCTAAATGCAAACTAACTAAGCTGATTGCTGAGCATTATCATCAGAAATATTCACACGTAGGTCCACAAGCATTATTGTGTTTTATGAGACAGAAATTTTGGCCATTACAAGGTAGGAATTTAACTAGAAATATTACCCGTGAATGCATAATTTGTAGTAAAAATAAACCAGTCACTATCGAACAAATTATGGAGTCATTACCTGCAGAGCGTGTAAATCCGAACTCACCCTTTAACCATGTCTGCACCGATTTTTGTAGCCCATTTTTTATTAGATACGAGGGACAGAGGAAAGGAACTCTGCATAAGGTATATTTAGCTCTTTTCATTTGCCTTATAACAAAGGCAGTGCATCTTGAACTAGTGAGTGACCTCACCACTGACGCATTTACTGCCACCTTAAAGAGATTTATTGCTAGGTGCGGAAAATGCTCAATCATTTTCTCAGACAACGCAAAAAACGTTTGTCAGCGTAAATGCCGAATTAAGAATTAACACTTTAATTAGAAATCCTGACAAAAAATTAGCAGATTATTTAGGTGAAGAAGGAATCGTTTGGAAGTTTATTCCTCCACAGACACCTAATTTTGGTGGACTATGGGAATCTGGAATTAAATCCGTGAAACATCACTTAAGGCGGATTGTAGGTAATGCAAGGCTGACTTTCGAGGAGTTATTAACTGTAGTAACTCAGATAGAGTCTGTTTTAAATTCTCGCCCTATTACTCCCTTATCTTCCGATGTAAATGATTTAGAGGCCTTAACACCAGGCCATTTTCTCATTGGAAGACCCTTGAATGCTATAGTAGAACCCGAATTAAACGATATACCTGAAAACAGGCTCTCGATGGAAACGAACTACCAGATTTGTCCAACTGATACGGAATCATTGGTTGTTACTTAAAACACACTACCACAGCGTTCAAAATGGAAGGTAGAACAAACAAATATTAAAATAGGTGTGCTAGTACTAGTTAAGTTTTTAATTAAAGTGATTATTTGATTAATTTCATGAGCTGATTTATTTTGTTAATTTTACTGCTCACGATTACACAAAGTTTGACTTATGCTGCAAAATTTGTAGAGACATTAAGTATTTTTATTGGAAGCAGGATACTTGAAAAATTAGCAATGCCTTCGCCGGGAATCGAACCGCCGACCTCTGGAATACGTGCACAACGTGCAGACCCCTACATCACGCTAAGAAGATGGGAGAAATACCTTATATACCTCCCCTTTTAAAGAACAACTGGGGCTTTTAGGGGATCCAATTGCCAAATCCTGGGTGTGGAGAATCATCATGCACCACCTTTTTAATTCAGGCGCCACTGTAGAGACATTAGGCAATTTTTTTTTTGACTGGTTGGTTGCTTGACTTTTAATGGCACGAAACCTTGAAGGTTATTATGCACCAGACGAACGGTGAATAAAATCCAAAATGTATAAACACACTGTATCAGATGAATTGTATTTTTTTAATTTTTGCGGGGGGAGCAGAAGAGAAATTAGCAACGCCTTCACCGGGAATCGAACCGCAGACCTCTGAAATACGCGCCCAGCATGCAGAGAACTATTCCACGAAGGCGGAAGGAATACCTTACAAATTTAATAAAATAATTCATCCACCTTCATTTAATTTTTATTTAATTTCGTTTAATCTTATCGCGAAGTCTCAAAATGTATACACAACGTTAAAGTTTGTTTTATTCTCTCCTTTTTAAATCTCCCATTCTCCTTCCCATGTAATTCATACGTATTAATTAATACCACATCGGTAAGCCCAAAAATTTAAACAATCTTTGTTTTGCAAATTTTAAGGAATTTTAATTGTCCTTTTCCTCAAATAATCATGAAATACGAAAGACAAATACCCAATGTCCAAAATACCCAAAGACATTACTAAGGATTACTTATTATACAGTACCTACAGTTAGGAACCATTTACCTCCACATCAAAAGATTACAGTCAGCAGAAAGAGAAATACACATAACAGTTAATAACAAAAGAACTAAAGGGAGCCACATGGCTTGAGAAAGTTTATGATGAAATAATTCTAAATATCATATGATTTTTTGCATTTTTAAGATTTTAAAACTTTTTTTGTGTTTGCATTCATATTTTGGGGGTATTTTTATTTTTACTTCCTTGTACAAAGCAAAAAGGAAGTATTGTAATCATGAAAAGTTTCAGGCAACATATTTCAATGAAAATATCCATTTTGACCGCTATCGAATGCAATTTAACGATGTTTTTGCATGACATCTGTACGTAAGGACAGAATAAAAGACTCTTTTCCTCAAAAAATTATAAAACTGCTTTAAAATTAATTCTGAAGAGAATTTTTCGTAACGTCTGTGGGTACTCACGTATGTACGTATCTTGTATAACTCAAAAACGAGTAACTTCAGAACTTTGAAATTTTGTACATAGGACTGCTACAACATGTAGATATGCCCATCGTATTTTGGTTGCAATCGGCCACACCAAATGTAGATAAATATATTTATATATATATCCACTCTGTTACCCAGTTCAGTGATCTCAGTGTCTTTACTCTTATATGTTTGTAAATTGTGCATTTTCTGCTATAAAAATGATTGAATTATGTTGTTCTTATCTTCCGGTTAAGGTTTTTATGCCTTTAGGAAATCTGCAAGCAATATTTGTACAATTATCAACAATTTAAAAGCTGTTTAAGTGCACTTAAGCCTAATTTTTAAATAACATGGCGGACATATTTGTTTACATTTGAAACAGCAGAATAGATTTGTTGCCAATCTAGAGAGACTAAGCTTCGCAACAACAAAGATAATGCCTTCATTTTTTATTGCAAATTAAACTATGCTTAATCCTTTCTGGAAATTTTTCGAGGAAATAAGTGTTTAAGATTTAGTTTGAAATTTTTAATATAGATATTTTGAGTTTTTATGTATTTTTTCCTTGACGCGAAGTGAGAACTGAATTAATTGAATGAAAAATACTGAATCATCTGTGAAAAACTGTTTCTTTTTTATTTTGTTTGCTTAACTTCTTTTATACATCATTCTAGATTTATCATAGTATTTGAATAGAACATGTGGCAATGATTAGATAATTCCTCAAATGATATAAATTTTGTGCATTCTGAGTTATAATATGAACGAAATATAATGTTGTTAAGTGAACCTAGCGCCAGAGTGTCACTATAGTAAACAAATATAGTGAATTTTAAAGAGTGCATTTATTCTATTGTGGTTTATGCGCTATTGACGAAGTAGATTTAATTCAATAAGTTTAAATGAAATGCAAGAAAAAATGCGTATAATTTAGTATTCCATACAAGGAAGTCATGTGGTGTACACATCAGATTTTTCTAATATAGTATGCCACTAAAGACAATATCAGGTTCATTTTTTAAACGTCCTACATAATGAAAGTGTGCACAGACTGAAAAATGTCACACATAATGAACTCTGTTTTGCATTAAGAACAGCATATGGATTCTGTGGCATACTAACTGAAAAACTAAATTTGTTTTACTTCGTGTTTGTGTGGCACATAAATTTTTTTAAAAAAAATATGTATAAACATGCATGAATGCAGAAAATAAAAGGAGAAGGGAAGAATTTCTTATTTTTTTACTCTACGGAGTATAGTAATCTTAAGTTTCCAAACAGTTATCATTCAGAAGACAACCTGTTAGTGGCTAAAATACTAAAGCCACTGGTTATCTGACAATCATGTAATCTCTAGATGAAACTTATAGATGACCAATTTGTTTCATCTGGAGGCTTGATTCCCACACGAAAGGACTGCCCACATATGGCCATCAAGCATATTACAGGGTGTACCACTCGAAAGAGGTCCCACAAACATTTGCTTAATTTACACTTAAATGCTTTGCATATGAATCAGTAAATAAAATAAACTGCACTCCGCAAGTATTGTACATCGCTATGGCTTGAGATTGAGCTCACTGTTTAGTGTTTCATGACAATGTATCACTATTCTGTCGAAAAGTGTGTGTTTAGTGTGAAACAGTATTGGATTACTGGTTCCATTACGACATGTCCGCGAATGTTTGTTGAACGGTTTGGTGACCAACATATACCATCTAAATGCTGCATGCAAAAGTTAGGTGAACAAGTTTGAGAGCAATGGAATGGTGCTGGATTTTCACAGCGATGGTCGGTCACCATTATTGGAAGAAAAAGTGACTGACACGAAACAACGATTGATGGCCTCTCCTGCAAAGTCTGTTCGACATTTATCTCGGAAATGTCACGGAGCACATGTCACAGTGCTGCAAGGAAAGCCGGTATATAACCATACAGGTTTACAGCTGTTCAGGAACTGCATGTCAATGACTCTACCTCTCTGGCTAAACTCTCAGTATACACATTTGTGGTGTAACGAAAATCCACATGCACTGGTCGAGCAACCACTGCATTCACAAAAGATTGCAGTGTTTTGTGCAATATCACAGCGTCACATCATCGGACCAATTTTTGTTTAGTCTACTGTGACAAATGCAAGAAAAAATGAAATGCAAGAAATCATCATTACATCAAACTGTTTCGAGAATTTGTAAACCAGTTGGACAATGAAGAACTTACCCTCGGCTGTTACTAACAAGGTGGTGTCGCATGTCTTGAATGTCCATGGCTAAGGTCGAATCCTTTTTGCCCAGCAGTGATTTTGAAAGGACTGCGGCCCCCAAGATCAACTGATTTAACACCAACTGACTTTTTCTTCTGGGGTCACCTAAACAGCAAGACATACAAGAACAAACCTCAAAACTTGGAAGATTTATGAGAACATCATTTTTGTGAAATCTAGGCGTGATACCTGAGGTTCTGGCAGCAACATTCGAGAATCTGCAGCATTGTGTTCAACTCTGTTTACAAGTTGAAGGCGGTCATTTCCAGCACCTTTTGTTATTCACCTTTATTTTCCCATGAATAAGGTACGACATGCTCATTTTATTTATTTCCTGATTCTTATGCAAAGCTATGCGTAAGTTACGTGTAAATCAATCAAATGTTTGTGGGGTCTCTTTCGAATGGGACATCTTGTATAAATATGAGCTGATTTCTCTTAGAAAGACCTCTACAGAATTATTATCCACGAAACTAAGACAGCTAAAAATAAATTTATTGATTGATTCCACAAATGTTTGTAACTTACGAGAATATAACTAGACTATCTCAGTCATCAATTCATTCATTCCCTTGCAATTTAAAAGTATCAATTGATGCTTCCAGTTACTTATGTCATATACTATGAGATTTTGTCAGCTTTAACATTTCTTAACTGCAATATTTTCTGAATTGAAGAAACAGACATCACTGGCAAAATAGCACTCAAGAATTATTCTCCCTATGAAAATATTTTGTATGCTAAAGCTTGGACAATATATACTGTAACTTACCTCCTTCACCATAGAAAAGAACAGCTGGAAAATATTTCTCTTTTGCTTCATAACAGAGATGATCCATTTCACAACATAATACAGCAAGAACAGAGATAACTTTGTTTAGCACTTTATTATCAGTACATATCAAATCCAGAACTGTAATTCTTTCACAAGGCAAGAGCTATAAGAAAATTAAGATGATAACAGAAGACTAATCTGATAATTAATAGCCTAAAATAATTTAGAACTACGATAAAAATGTAACTACTTATGCAATTCCTTTTCTTAAAAAATTTTAGAATTATATACCTGAAAAAAAATTTAACTTTTAAATTTGTTCACTGTAACAGTTAATTCGACTATCAATATACAGTTCACTGAGTTTTTCAGTCAAAATTTTATGCCAATGAAACTGCTGGTAACTCTTCTAATCACAACCTTTAAACTAAAAAGGTTTATTTAGAATCTGTACTGCTTTTCCAAATTTGACTGATTCTAAAAATGAATATAACTTTTATTGCTGCTATCTATAACCTTGACTACAGCTAGCAATGTCTATGAAGATTCCTCTAAATTAGTGGTTCCCAAAGTGGTTCCTACAGGCCCTCATTGGTCCTTATGACCTCTGAATGGGGTCTATAGAAAATTTAAATTAATTTGGGGCTGCATGGACGATGTCAGGAGGTCTGAGAATAGTCTAACAAAATAAATGCCATCCATTTCTATTATTGTGAAAGTTAAACAGCAATAAACTATATGGAAGCAATTTTTAGATCATGATTAAAATAAAACAAATTATGTCCCCCCCCCTTTTTTTCAGATAACCACATGAATGAACCGACAGAAAAATGCATACAACATAGTGTTGAATATTTAAAATATGACTTTATTCCATTATTAGGATATAGTACCTATATGCCTCCTGTGCAATAAAATTTGTCAAACTAATCAATGATTCTTGAGGAACATTTGACAGAAGTCCACAGAGACAAAAAAGATAAAGATTTAACTTTTTTTAAAACAGACAACGGAAAATATTTGAAAATACTGCTACTGTGACAGAATGTAGACAATGGACTCCATGCTTCTTATAGCATTTCTTTACTGACTACAAAGTTGGAAAGCCGCACCATTGGTGAAGAACTTATTCTACCAGCTATACAAACAATTAAAATTAAAAGAATAATATCTGCATTTATTGCAAAGCGTTTTCAATACAAACAAAACTTGTGGACATGAGAATGTTCTCAGTTTCCAAATCTTTCAAAACTTCCAAAACAAAGTGAAAATTTACTTGCTTATTGTCAACATTTAATTGGCCATTCGACCTCAGCCAAAGATTCTAAACCATTTTTCACTTCATTATTCCTGACTGGCTATAGACCTTTCTCAAGTAGACCCACATTCTCAGATGAATCCATACTAATGCAGGAAAATTTATTAAATTATTCACAAATAAGGAGCTGAAAATTTGAACAAGGATACTATAAATTCTAATTGCAAAAACAGATACCAATTTTATATCCTATATTATGGGCCAAAATAGAAAAGTTGTTGATTGCTTTCCTATAACTTACTATTTAATAGAACATTGATTGAGAACATTTACAAGCCTCATCATGAAAAACAGAAACCGATTGGAAATTAGTGCTCATACAGACTTACAAATGTCATTCACAAACATACAGTTGAACATAAATAACATCATATCATCACATCAGGTTCACCCATTTCATTGGTTGGGTGGTGGGGGGGAATATATGTTTTTGTATTTTAAAACAACATAATTTCAATAAATACTACTTTAAATGTCAGATGTTTTATTTAAACATTACTTTTGTGTCACCATTTACCATTCAAGACATTTAAATTTGTAATTTTCTATTATGCACTTATATAGAGTTATTTCACTTGGGTATCATGGTTAGCTGTCAGAGTTTGAGAGGGAGACTATTATTGGGATGGTGGAAGCCTGGTGGTCTGCCTGATCAGTAAGTAACCTACCAACTTAGCTATTCTGACTTTAATGTAACGAAGTGTTGGCACCAGTGGATAAGACAGAAGTCACATGTTCAGGAGGCACGGTCAGGATGCCTTCAAACAGCAAAACACCCGAGAGGAACACCACATCACAACACGCATATATGGCAGCAATTGCACCATTGACTGTCATCCAGATACAGATAGAACTTTAAGTACAGACCCCTGTATCTGTGCACAGCATAAAGAGGCACTTGGCTGAAGGACATTTGGTATTGCAATGCCCATTACATACATCATTGCCTCCTTTTGTAGTGCTGTGGCACTCATCAGAGTTAAACCACATGCAAATGTAACCAGGTTGTTTACAGCAACAAATTAAGATTCAATTGGGGCTGTGATGACAGCTGTGTACATATGTGAAGGTTCTGTGGTAAATGTCTTAATCTTGCCTTTGCTTTATTATGGTGTATTGTTCTCATAGCTGATGTATGGTATGGTGTCATCCATGGCACCATGACATGTTCATGATATTCTTCAGTTCTGTGTTGCCACTGGTCACAGGGCTTTCACAAGACATTTTTCAATGGGATTGACCAAACATAACAAGATGTCACACGAATGCCTCTTCCACATTACCATACTCCCCTGATCTGCCCATTTCCCAGATTTGTCATTGATCGAACACGCTTGAGATCCCTTGGGACAGCCAGGTTGGACAGGCTAGGAGTTTGGCGGAATTACAAGTGTACTTATAGTACGTATGAAATATAACAGAGAATACTGTATCAGACTTGTATGCCTCTACGTCCACCTGTATTACATTGTGTATTCACGACAGAGGTGGCACAATGCGGAACTATAACCTTTATCCATTTGTAATGGTCCTGTAGCTTCAATTCCATAATTATTTATTTATACCAAAATTTCACTCAAATATCTAAAAATCCATTTGATTATTAGAACTCTTTTTTTTTTTTTTTTTTGGAGCAAAAATTTTTATGGCTATGAATAGGTTCCCCCCCCCCAGCCATTTTTGATCCTGCTTCTTCACTTCAAAAGAAAACTTGTAAAACTGCTCAGCAAGTTCTTATTATTCCAGTAATAGACAGGTGAATTCTTAACTGCTTTCAAACAAAGCAAAGTATTCGACTGAAGATGCGCTATTTTCAGAAATTAAATGGTTGGCAAAGAGCTTGGAGATACCTTTCCAATGCCCGAGAATTCTTATTTATAGTTTTCTGGATGTTGAGCAGATATATTGAGTTACCGTGCATTGTGAAACTAAACAGTACATAGACCTGAAATATCTGCTCTTTGATACTTACATTAGTGACAACTTTACTTACTCAGAAATGACTGCAGAAGCTTGTTTATTGGTTTTCTTGGTGAGTTTTCTACAAAATCAGAAGAATATCTACTATTTTCAGCAATTTATTGAAAAGAAAGAGTCAACCGGATTACTACTGGACTGACAGTTGGTTTATGACAAATTCTAGTCTGAAGAGAAATGCCGTTTTTTAAAATTGAAAGATCAAGAAATTGAATACTATCATTGACTTCTGCATTGACTGCAAGCTGCAAATTGGGTACATTTCTTGAAATAAAAGATAAAGCTTTAAATTCATTTTCTGAATATTTCCATCCCATAAAAATATCACCCATATACCTATCCCCCCAAAAAATAGGTTTTCGGGGCACTAACAAAAAACAAAATTTTTCCACATGTTACATATAAATTTCGATACTCTTCTCTTATCAGGACCAGATTCAGAAATGTACGTATGTATACACATGTGTATGCATGTATGTGTGTATATGTATGTGCACACACACACAGAGATATGTATGTACATATATACATGCATACATAAGCACATACAGTGGATGGACAAAAATATGGAAACACCTTGTGAAATGCATGTTTGAAAAGAAAGATAGATTTTAATGAAATATGTAGGTGGCACTGGCGTTTTTGACTACTGACACCACCTATACAACTTCGTAAATGTGCTAAACAGTTCACTTGTTGTCGGAGTACTGTTATGTGAGGTTGTCATTGCATTATGTCAGAGTTAACAGACTTCGAACATGGGCAAATTGTTGGAGCACGCATGGTAGGTGCTTCCGTAAGCAAGGTAGCCGAGGTGTTTAGTGTTTCAAGAGATACTGTATCGAAGATTTATTCCGCATATTTGAAAAGCGGAAAAACATCATCTGCTAAATCACAGCGCGGACGAAAGTGTGTCCTGAGTGATCGTGACACATGATCATTAAGGGCAATTGTGACGAAAAATAAGAAGACCACAGCTGCAAAAGTTACTGCTGAAATGAATGTTGTGTTACCGAACCCTGTGAGTACCAAAACAATTAGAAGGGAGCTTCATAAACAGGGAATTGCTGGCCGTGCTGCAATTGAGAAGCCACTCATCAGTGATGCTAATGCCCGTAACAGGAAAAGGTGGTGTTTAAGTCATAAAGCCTGGACTATAGAGCAGTGGAAGCGAGTAATATGGTCTGACGAGTCTTCTTTCACATTGTTTCCCACTTCTGGCCGAGTTTACATCTGGAGAACGCCATCTCAAGCCTATAATACAGACTGCTTGTTGCCAAG
This sequence comes from Stegodyphus dumicola, assembly GCF_044657685.1. Taxonomy (NCBI): domain Eukaryota; kingdom Metazoa; phylum Arthropoda; class Arachnida; order Araneae; family Eresidae; genus Stegodyphus; species Stegodyphus dumicola. The sequence goes on from NC_140780.1 coordinate 240,276,149, forward strand.
AGTGAAACATGGCGGGGGTTCTGTTATGGTTTGGGCAGCCATATCGTGGTTCTCTGCTAGCCCCATGATAACTGTGTCAGGGCACATGACTGCCAAGACTTATGTGAACATTTTGGCCGATCAAGTTCATCCCATGGTACAAACTTTGTTCCCCGATAGTGATGTTGTCTTCCAAGACGACAAAGCCCCTGTTCACACAGCTCACCAGACTGGTTTTCTGGTTTTTTCGAAGATGAGTTGTCCCATCTCCCCTGGCCACCACAGTCACCAGATCTGAATATTATCGAACCTTTGTGGTCTACATTGAAATGGAAAGTGCGTTCTCGTTATCCACCGCCAACATCGTTATCTGAACTTGCCACCGTTTTGCAGGAAGAATGGTATAATATTCCCTTGGCAAACATACAGGAACTGTATTTATCCATTCCGAGAAGACTGCAAGCTGTTTTGGATGCCAACGGGTTTCCTACACCATATTAAGCAAAGAAACATGTTTTTTTAAAGGTGTTTCCATATTTTTGTCCAACCCCTGTATATCCATCCATATGTGCATGCATACATACATACATTTCTGAATTTGATCCTGGTAACAGAACAGTACCTAAATTTCATCCAAAAGAGGCAATGCTCATGCTCAAATAAAGAGACCTTGCTATTTGAAGACTTGTCCATTGGCTCTGCACAATGTAAACTTATGTATGCCATGAAATAATTCATAAATGTTTGTAATTAATTTGGATATAATTCTTTGCTTTTCAATCAAAGTTTTCATCAAAATCATTTAAGATACAAATAAAGAGACAAACCAAAACAAGGATTTGACATCAATGGTGAAGATAGCAATATCATGACCAACTGTTTTTGGAATTTGTGCATGGAATTTGCTTGTAGAATGCACACTTGATATACTATCTTTTGTGAAAGTGGAACAAAGTTTGGCAAGCTCATATTTGAATTTACTGAACTGAAAATCTACTTTTTACCAAAGGTCTGGCTAGACAGTTTTCTCAGTGAGTTTTGATCAACGTGAAGTTTAAATGTACATAATTAGGATCAGGCTTAATATTACCAATGTAGTATTTTATGTTGGGATATTCTGCAAAATGCATTATTTAGTTTGAAAGTGTTTCAGATATCTCCAAGAATGCATTTTGTATCCTGCAGATCTATGTATACTTTTCTGCTGAAATTTCTTTGCCAAGGATGACTACGTCACCTGTTTTATCTCATTTGCATATCCTGAGATTGTTGTTTGTCATAGATTTTCTTGTTCTTCCAAATGTTAAGTGTAGAAGACATAGCTTTCTAATTCTTCAACGCTGTACAAGCAATTTTGTTTCTGATAACAAATACATGAAAGTCAATGACGTTTTTGATAACCAATTCTGCACTCAATAATTTGCCTAGCATGAATTGAGCCCCATGTAGATATTCATTCCAGCTGACGATGTGGACAGATTGTTTGGAAAAGCTGCTGTATTTTTTCTGTGTTTAAATATAGTTTCATTGTATCAACCTAGTGTATTTTATCTCATTTTTAACCTAAATAAACCTTCCATGCCAGTTTTGATGGAAATCACCTGGGGGGGGGAAGTCCAAGAGTTTCCCACCCTTTTCCCTACAACCAACCAATCAATCACACTTTGAATTCGCCATATATTTTGAGTGCCTCCTCACTGCATAGACACTTTACACTTACAAACCTCCATGCCTTCTCTGGGATTTGATCTCATGCCCATCGTTTATCACTAACCACTATATTGTCAGGTACACTCAGAAATACTACTGCAGAGTCATCTTCAACCCTTGATATGGTGCAAAGTAAAGCCTCCAGATTAATCACTGAAGAAACTGGCTCTACGAGGTTTGTTCCTAGTGGGGAGTGCAGCATGTAAAAGTACATGAGCGGCAAACACCAGGGGCGGCCGGACTCTTGAGATACCATGGCTAAATATTTTCAATTCATTGTAAGTACTTGTCATATGTAAGTACTTTGTGAGTATGAAATAAAAATTTTATTTATCATTGAGCATTTTTTTTTACAAACTCACAACCTACATTTTATTGCTATCTGAGAGGCTGTATGGATTTCAGGCAAGGAATTTTATTCTTTTTTCCCCCCTTCAGTTTTAAATTTTTTTTAAATTCTAAATGCTTAAATTGGTAAATCTGTTATAATTCTAAATTAGCTGAAAGTTTGTTCAGCTTTATAGATTTATTTGCATGGAAACGTAAAACATCACAAGAACAGCAATACATTTTTTTAAAATATGCTTGTAATTTATTTGGCAAAGATGGACACGTTCATAAACCATTTTATTAACTTAACTTCTAATTAATCTATTTAGCCTTTTCATTTTTAATGTCTCTAATTTCTTTTGCAAAGTTTTTTTTAATGACATCCTTTTAAAAACTATACATTAATAATTATCTGTTTTTGTTTACAAATCAAAATGATTAGCAACAACAAGTTGCATAACATTCTAAACATGACGCACAAGATAAAATTTTAAATTACCAAATCTTAACCAAATTTCATATTAAAACGTCAATTTTTTTTAAATTTAGAACTATAATTAGATCTTAAGAATTTCTTATATCCTATATTTATAATGCTACTGTTTACAATTTCAGACATTTAAAGAAATCATTTCCTAGGTAAATTCAGTCATTAGCATCTAAAAAATATCTACAGTTAAGGCTCGTTTCCACTACTGCGTACGAACGCATTGTGTCAATTGAAGACATGCCTGTGGCATCCGTACAAGAGTTTCCACTGCCGCGTATCCGTAGAATATTTTCATTTTCCGCCGCTATGTGTCACTGTAATATTTTGGCGCCAAACGAGCAGTTCGCAAGTTACGAGGCTGAACATCTGAATTTTTCCTGTTTAAGAGAGTATTGTTTGTTTTGGATTTGATATGGATCCTGACGTAAAACGCAGAAAAGTTTTGTTTACTAAATTCCATGTTATTGGAAATTTTTATTTCTGCTTATGAACTGCGAAAGTAAAGTACGCTAGCAATTTTTAGATAAGTAAGGTTATAATGCATATTATGAACATCACTAATTCCATAGAAGCTGAAGTAAATTTTAAAAAATTTTTTGCGTTTCTAGAAGCCTTAAATATTAATGAAATAATATGTATATTATTAAAACTAAAATGTACTGTTAGTGAAAAAGTAAACAAATAAATAAATAAAATAAAAAAGTTAAAGGAATTAAAAAATAGTTGGTACTTTAAAAATGAAGAGCAACTGTAAAGAAAGGTTCACAATATTTACACAAAATTTGCTATGCTTGTATACCGCTGACTTCAGGGTCATAGCTGGATAATTTATTAGAAATCTCGTTTGCTTTAAAATGCACTATGGGCAGTTATATTTTATGCATAATCCATAAAATATTATTTTTAATTTAAACATTTTAATTCATATCTCTTTTTATAGAAGAAGTTATAAAAATAAGATTTTTCTCTTTATATATACACACATTAGGTAAAGAAAATGGAAATATTTAATTAATTCCTGCGCTTCTGCTGGAGAGGACTAAATTTAAAAGTAATTATTATAGAAATTTTTTGTTAAAAAATGTTTAGGGCATTAATACTGTCTCATGTTAATTGGAATGAAAGTTTAGAGTAGTAAACATCCCAAAGTTTGAGCACATGTATATACATTCACATAAAAGTGAAACGAAAATGCATATATATATCTACAGGGTTTCAAAATAAATTTAATTTAAATAATTCTCTTGCGCCATTGCTGCAAGGAATGAAATTTGAATTTAACAAACATTTTCTATTCATAAAAATCAAATTTAAAGTTAATTAAATTTAAATGAAATTTAATGCAAACAAATAAATGATTAATTATTGCTGCGAACTAATATACAATATCATTTAAATTCTGAGAGCATATGTAAATCAAGTGCAAGTATCAAAATCCATGAATAAATATACAATTCCAAAAATTTATTTATCCTATTATTTCACTTGTGCGTTTTTATAAATTTTTTAGGATTAAATCTATCCTATTATTCATTTATGCATTTTTATAATTTTTTTAGGATTAATAAGCTATCCTATTATTCACTTATGCATTTTTATAATTTTTTAGGATTAATAATCTATCCTATTATTCACTTATGCATTTTTATAATTTTTTAGGATTAATAATCTATCTTATTATTCACTTATGCATTTTTATAATTTTTTAGGATTAATAATCTATCCCATTATTCTTACTTATGCATTTTTATAAATTTGTTAGGATTAATAAATTTTTGGAATTATACGAGGGCTATCCAGAAAGTAGATTACGTTTTGGAATAAAAAAATAAACAAAGTATAGGAAACAAATTTTATTATATACAGATGAAAGCCACACTCAAATACTACTTTTCTACATAGTCACCATACAAATTAAGGCATTTATCGTAGCGATGTACGAGCTTGGAAATTCCTTCGTCGAAAAATTCGGCCGCCTGCGCCTTCAACCACTTCGTTACCTCTTCTTGCAGCTGTGCGTCGTCATCAAAACGCTGCATAGCCAGCCACTTCTTCATTGCTGGGAATAGGTGGAAGTCGCTCGGTGCCAGGTCGGGACTGTATGGCGGATGAGGAAACAACTCCCACTTAAAAGATTCAAGAACTTTACGAGTGACATTTGCCGTGTGGGGCCGGGCGTTGTCGTGAATCAACAAGATCTTAGAGCTCAACATTCCTCTGCGCTTGTTTTGAATTGCTCTTCTGAGTTTTTGGAGAGTTTGGCAATACCTTTGAGAGTTTATTGTAGTGCCTCTTTCCAGGAAATCCACCAAAATTACACCTTTTCTGTCCCAAAAAACAGTCGCCATCATCTTCCTTGCCGACATTGTTTGCATGCATTTCTTGGGTTTTTGGGGAGAACTTGTGTGCCCCCACTGCATTGATTGCAATTTCGTTTCACAGTTCACATGTTTCACCCATGTTTCGTCACCAGTAACGATGCGATCGAGTAAAGAGTCACCATCCTTATGGTAAGCGTCCAAAAAGTTCAACGCTGCAGCCATTCGCTGATTTTTGTGGTCCTCTGTCAAGATTTTTGGAATCCATCTTGCACAAAACTTGTGGTAACCAAGCTTTTCGCTGATGATTTCGTGCAACAAACTTCGCGAAATTTGTGGAAAACTCAAAGAAAGTTCCGTTATTGTGAAATTTCGATTTTCACGGACTTTAGCATCGACTTTTTCGAGAAGTTCGGCGGTCACTATGCTGGGTCTCCCACTTCGATCTTCGTCGTGAACATTGGTTCGGCCATTTTGAAATCTTATGACCCACTGACGCACTCCACCTTCAGTGATAATGTTGTCCCCATACACTTCACGAAGGTGCCGATAGATTTCTATCGGTTTACAGTTTTTTGCAGTCAGAAACCTTATTACTGAGCGCACCTCGCAGCTCGCGGGATTTTCAATTAACGCAGACATTTCAAACCGTCACAGTATCTGAACGGAGCACAGCACGAACCTCTCACTAGCACGGCTAGATGCAGACTGAGCTGCGCAACGCTCTGACCCCAAGATGGCCGCGCTAGCCCCGCCCCTAGCGGACACAGACGGAAACGTAATCTACTTCCTGGATGGCCCTCGTATATTTATTCACGGATTTTGATACTTGCACTTGATTTACATATGCTCTCAGAATTTAACCCTTTGATGGTTATGAACGAGTTCAGCTCGCAATCAAACCGTGCTTCATAATGCGCGCAAACGAGTTCCGCTCGGGAGCAAGATTTTGACCGAAATCGTTAGTAACGAGCACTACTCGCGTAGTGAAATTTTTCCCCAATGCGCGTTGACGAGCTGACTTCGTTCGCCATTATTATTCTGCACTGATAGTGTTTCAAACAAATGCTACTCACGAAATTTAGTTAGTTTTACTGTCTACAGATGGCAGTACGAGTTCCATGAATTTCTTTGCATAATGAAGGTGGATTTTTTTTTTTTTTTTGACCTTGTTCATTTTATATGTATTTTGGCGCGGTTTTTAGGGTGTTTGTACAGTAAAATGGCTCAAAAGTTAGATAGTTATGATGATGATTATGATTGTGATACAGAAAGCTTATCAAGTTTTGAATCTGATGAAGACTTTGTTCACAGTAATTCAAGCTCAGAAGACGATTCAAGCGATGAGGAAGATTTTTCGAGTGTTCGACAGTGGTGTATAATTGATTAAGTTCTCACACTCCAAGCCGATTTAGTTTTACTGGTGATGTAGGCATGAAAGCTTGCGTGACAAATATTTCTGAAATTCTCTATTAGAAATAACCTACTAGACGATGTGTGGTATGTTGCAGCAAAAATGATGCTAATGGAAAAAGAATTTGCCGTGAAACACGTACGTATTGCAAAGACTGTAATGCCCCATTATGTGCAATTCCACGTTTTAAAGTATATCACACACAAAAAGATTTTTAGGTAATTACTGTATTTATACTGTGCTTCATAAAGTTTTACATTAGTTGTATTTATTTAGTCCTTTCAATTTAATATTTGTCTTATATTTATAATTAACTATTATTATTTATATAATTGGTTATAATCATTTATAATTTACTGTTTAATAATTATTTTAAAGTACGTAAAAACTGTTATTTATGTACTACAAATACTTTAAGAAATTTTTAAAATGCGCGAGGCTAGCTATCTACGGCATCGCCAGAGAAATATGACATTTTCGGAAGAACGGCAGGGGAAAACAGCTGCCACTTTCGACTACTATTTACTCCTAATGCTGCGCGAATTAAGTAAACGGAAACTGCTCATTTCTATAACCGTCAAAGGGTTAAATGATATTGTACATTAGTTTGCAGCAATAATTAATCATTTCTTTGTTTGCATTAAATTTCATTTAAATTTAATTAACTTTAAATTTGCTTTTTACGAATAGAGAATGTTTGTTAAATTCCAATATATATGTACAGGATATGCTTTAAATTAGTATTATATAATTTTCAAACTTTCTTGCGGAAAAAATTTAAATAAATAAGAGCATAAATAAAACAATATATTTAATGTATATAATAATAGAAATAAATTATAAAACACGAATATAGATCAAATTGGAATAAAAAGCTAAGAAAATTGCAGACAGGGTGCAAAAAGCGTATGGGATTCGAACTCACGACTCCAAAAAGTGAACATTGTTACCATCAGCTTTACCACTAAGCTAGCATTGCACGGGAGTCGCATGCATATTTTGGCTTATATACATCATCAAGTAAATCAATTCTTAAAACTAAGTTTTTTGGTCCTATTTCAGTGTGCTATCGTCTGAAAAATTCACCAGAGTTTGTTCTTCAGCTTCTAGTACATTTTTTTACAAAAAACATTATCTTTTAAAGTGGCGTTCCGTTTGAAGTTAAACGGGCTGCTAAAAATATAGTTCATGTGCCTACAAATATATATTAGCCAAAAAGATATATTTATAAAAGGAAATACAAATTTAACATACTCTTCAATGAACTGGAGTATTTAAAAGGCTATCAAATTTAATTTATAATTAACGTTTTTAGTTTTTACTGTTTCAAAAGAAAAAAAAAAGCAAATCTTTTAATCATATCTAATTTGCTATAGCAGTTTGATATAGTCACACATTCATTTTCATTAAAGCTAAATGAGTATGCAGAACTGGGAAATAATTGTCAGGACAAATTTTGCTATTTCATGGACTTGGAATTATAATTTTTGCCGCTGACTTTCTTGAACTGAATTTCTTGAACGAACAAGTACTGTAGTTGCAGTTATCTTGTTTTTCTTATTTTTTTTTAACTAAATTCAGCTGATTACTATCTTTTTTAGCACGCAGATTTCTCGCTATAATGTTAATTCAGAAATAAGTATTTTTTAGCAAAACGTTCTTTTCCTAAGCGAGCATTCATCACTCTTCTGCCGCCATTAATTTTTGGTGACTACACATTATTGCTCCTTTTTTACCACGTGACCCCAACGCATCCGCAGACATACGGATAGAAGCTGAACATTGTTGAACTCCATCCGTATGTCATCCGTCACCGCACACTGACCGGATTGCAGATGTCAATCAAAGTGAATTCGCTCGCTGATTGGAGAAACGCTAAGAAGAATGATGTACAGAGATAGAAAACTTGCAATTACTATATTTCCAAGAAAGTAAAATTTATACTTTTCATGTAAACATTACAGCATACTCTGGCAATTGCAAAGCATAAATAAAATCAAATGTTTGTGTCTACGCACAGAAGACTTCAAAGGTTATTTGGAATAAAGAAACATATTTAACAAAATTCCATTTCTTTGCAAACTAATAAAACATATGGCAGAGAAAAAAAATTACATTTCAAATATAAATTAGCTTATAAAAGCATGTAGTAATACATGAAATAACTATGGAATCACAGATATAGAGCCCTAAAAAATATAGCACTCTCTTTATTTCACTAATATTGATGCTAGATTTGTACTTCAACTAGTTCTTTTAAATAAGATTAATTTTATCAAAATAATACTAATGCTATGAGGGGAGGATTCTGCGAGGTGTGGGAATGAAAAAAATATATTTTTATGATGTCCTTAAGTTATTTTTAGAAAAATATTCACTGCAGTTTAATTAAATAAAGAACATTGTATCTTTATCAATAAAATTCATGGTGGTGCATTTAATACAAATATTCATCAAAAATAAAGAATCTGGCTATAAACATAGAATTCAAGAAACAGAGAACAGAAAATTGGGAAAAAAAAAAAAAAACTTTTTATTTTTCAGCTGCTCTCTAATTTTAATCTCAAATGCTTGTAAGTTAATTTTGCAATCTTTCGCTATTAAAAACCTAAACATGCTGAATAAATTACTAATTGGATTTTTACTTTACGAGAAACACAATACAAAGCTAAAACAATTATCACAGAACCTTCCTAAACTGCTTTCAAACAAATATTGCATTTTATTTTTAAAAACACTGGAAGTACATGTTGAGAATCAACATTTGAGAAAATACAGCCTATAATCACGTTTCTGAACTGTATAATTATAGTATACAAGTTGTCTTTATATAAATACAAACACTGAAAAGACAAATTAATATACTGTTACAAAATGTCCAGGCGCAGTAAGACAGCTTCCTAGCAAAGCAGGTTTAGGGTTGCAAGAAAACGACAATTGAAGGCAGGGTTGTCATATTTGGCGATAAATCGTCCGTTTGGCAATAAAATTGGCAACATGCCATAGATGGATGGAGAACCTTCTGGAACGAACTTCTTACTGGTTTAGCCTAGAATGTTCTCGAACACAAGCCAAAAGCTATCTAAACCCTGCTGGCACGTGGAGAGTCAGTCAGTGTATCAGCTAGCGAGTTGATCGCGAGTCAGTGCGGAGTCCATCTCTTAGTCAAGTGTCGAGCTGGTCGTCAAGTGCATCGAGAGAGTCTCTTAGTGTATCGCACGTTAGTGCATTGTCGAGTTGCATCTTAGAGTGTGTTGAGCTCCGGAAACGGGTGAACAGTCGGGAGCTGTACTCTTGTGTATCATGAGTTGTAGCGTGGACAGTCTCAATGGTATGTGGAGTTCCGAAAACAACCGAGCAGAATCGGGAGCTGTACTCTGGTGCTTTGCCGTGAAGCTGTCTCCACCGTTGCAGCCAGACAGCCTGAAGGCTGTGTCACTGATTGTTTCAGCGTGTTTATAGTAGTTCTTTAAGGACTACAAAAGTGTTTTGGGGGCTGTCTTGAATAATACTGGCTAATATATTGTGCTTTCATACTTCATCAAGTGTCATTGTTGTTCACTCCAAATCCACGACCCCTTAACGTGAGGAGAAAAACGTAACAATACTTATTTGCCATATGATGTTGTAAATAAGCATAATGAGAACCAATAACAGACAAGGCCCTGGCTTTTGTCAGAGTCAATAAGTATAAATATGCGAGCTTCAATGAGCATGCTAAAAATTGTTATCATTGGTAAAGACGGCAATCTAAGCCAGTTTGATCACTGACAAATTATTGGTACTTGCATTTCATCAATATCAGAAACTACCAAACTGCTGAGCATGCCACAGAGTAATCACAGCGCCTCAGCAGAAAAACTAGCATGCTCCATACAAAGTATAGATGCATACAAACAAGCCATGCACAAGGTACTCATAGACTCAGCTGTATCATATTAACAGCAAGAAGCACAAACCTCACATCATACTATAACAGGATTTAATGAAATTGCTTCACTCAGAATCTCCACAAGATCTGTCTGTTGGCAACAGACGTAATTCAGTTATAACAGCCAGCAGCCATCTCAGGAGTGGAAACATGTCTAGTAGAAGGAATGGCTATAAGTCATCTGGTTTGGCAATTTGACATTTAAGCTGCTATAGGTGGATAGCAGAGTTTGTGTATAGTGTAAAATGCACAAAACATTGCATCACTTGCATCAGACAGGCACTGTATTGGCAGGTAATGGCTATGTAACTAACTGTGGCATCTTCATGTAATTCTCATGGTGCCGTCACACCACAGTGAATGGAACCCTGTTGAGCTCAAGCTACGAGGGCTGGAACTTTAATAGTGGCAACTATTTATTTACAAGGAATACAAAAGTGATTCATGTCACCATGTTTTACAGTCCTTCAATATAGTCGCCAGCATTGTGTACAACCCGTTTCCAACGATGTGGAAGTCGCAGAATACCTGTAGCAGCGCCTGTTTTGTTGATAGTTTGAATGGACCGGTCTACTGCCGCAAGAATCTCAGGAACAGTTTGGAAGCAACTGCCACGAAGTGGTTCCTTCATCTTAGGAATTAAGTCATAGTCACAAGGGCTTAGATCTGGGGAGTATGGTGGATAGTAAAGCCCTTCCCAGCCCCATCACTTGAACAAATCAGTCACAGCTTGCGCTGCATGCAGCCGAGCATTGTCATGCAAAATGAGAGAAGCGTTCTGCAGAAAGTGTCGCCGTTTTTTTCTCAAAGCTGGTCGGAGATTGTGCTCCAAAAATGAGCAGTAATACTGCGCAGTGACGGTCTGCTGTGGGGGAACGGTATGCGTTAGGATGACACCATCACAGTCGTACACGAAAATCACCATAACTTTCACATTGCTGGGGTTCTGACGAAATTTCGAACGTCGTGGTGACCCGTGATGACGCCATTCGTTTGACTGGCGTTTCAGTTCTGGCTGGTACGATCGAGCCCAAGTCTCATCCAGCGTAATGATACGGCGTAAAAAAGCATCTCCTTCGCGCTCATAGCACTCCAGGTGGGTTCGGGCAGCATCGTATCGTAGCCATTTCTGTATTTCCGTCAATTGATGTGGAACCCATCGTGAAGCAATTTTTCTCATGGACAGCTGTTCCTTCAGGATGTTCAGCACAGTCATATGCGCTAATCCTGTTTGTCCGGCCAGCTGACGAATCGTTTGGCGGCGATCACTGTCTGCATCGCTGACACTCGGACGACCTGGCCGCAGCATGTCTGCCACGTTTTGGCGTCCTTCATTGAATACTTTCACTCATCTTGCTAAGGTTCTGTAAGGCAATACAGATTCCCCGCAAGCCTCTTGGAGCTCTTGATGACACTGTCATGCTGTACGACCTCTGGCACATTCAATTTTAATCCAACATCGTTGTTCTTGTTTTGAAAACATCCTGACAACACTTACTTTAGACCGCGAGCTAATACAAGGATTCATTCTTCGCGTCACTCCGCATGCGCGTAACGTAGGCAGGACGAGTCGTTTTGCTGAGAGGTAAGGTAGGTATGTAGTTCACGTGTGGTATGCACGATAGTCTTTGGTTTTGTTGCGTAGCGTTGTTTCAGCTGTGTTGCCACTATTAAAGTTCCAACCCTCGTACATCTATAGCCTTTTATGCGCTTGGCTGTTCCCACAGAACAATGTACTCTTTCAAGTAGATAATGTTCCAAAACATTGCTTGCATATCTCACAGGAGTGGTTCAGTGAACATGGCAATGCGGCTGAAATACTCACCTGGCTTCCAAGGTCCCCAGAAATGAATCCTCTTGAGCATCTGTGAGGGGAGCTACAATGGTCTCACTCTCTGAATTCATAAGGATGCTCTAATGATGGTTTTATGGCAGACACTGCAGGACTGCTGAGCGTCAATACTACATCTAACTTTCATTTCCTCAACAAATCCCTTCCCTGTTACTGCTGTTGTTAACCAAACAAAAGATGGAATGGTATTATACATACTGTATTTAACAGTATGTATAATAATTTGTCTTTTCAGTGTATGAACCAAATGTTCAATTTTAGAAAGAGATATCTATTATATTCCAAACTAATAATACATACTAATAATGAAAGTGGATCTAAATCAGAATTCCAAACATCACTCAAAGTATCATCTAGTGCATGTTCAATTGCTCTCAATTGTGTCCCATATTCTTCAAGAAACTTGCCATATTTTCTTAGCTGAACTTCTTCAACAATTTCTAAATGCAAAAATGTATAAGGAAAAAAAATCACTTATTCAAGATATAAAATAAAAACAATGAAAACTTTATTTTTATAATACAAACTAAATCTACATCAGCTCTTTTTACATAACATCAATCCAAAATGCCTCAATCAATAAATATGGAACTATGTCACATAATTGCTTACAGCAGTAAGCGTTGATGCACAGAAGCATTAAAAATCAAAATTAATGGTCAAATAAGAAAGGCACAATTGAGAACATTAGGATACATCGTTTAAAACAGTTCAATAACAAAAGTTAAAATTAATATTTTTTAAATAAAATTATAAAAATGAATCATTACAAATCTGCAAAAAGCCAACCAATAAAACATAAATTTAAAACTTTATGTAACATATTAATTATATACATAAATAGCACTAAAACATTAAAAAAGGGAATAAAATACAATTAGGAACGAAAATATATGAAAGAATTTTCCTAAAGCAATAGTTACTAATATCCAAAATCATTCTTACACGTGTAAAATGTTATATTACATTAAATAACAAATCAAGTCTCTTTTTTTTCAAGGAATGACCAAAAGTCAAACTTAATAACTGTTACGGATTCTTCTACATAAAATAATATTGGTGAATTTACAGTTAAGTACCTTTTGTATAAGGCAACTTGAAAAGCTGAAGATTCGAAGATCTGCCGGAAAAATAAGATTACAGGGACAAACCTAATTAACATTGAGGTAAATCACTATCTCGCTAAATCTGCGAGATATCACCAAGCTGGCAATGGCTTAAATTTGATGAAAATCGCCCGAAGTCCCCAAACCTGCCAAATATTTGATGACATGTTAGTCTGGTCCCTGATAAAACTAATTGATACTGCAATTGGTTCCTATATGTAAATGCATCCGGCCCTTATACGCAACTTTAACCACATATGCCTTCAAGAAATGGAAGATGATAGAGATTTCTCAGCGACAAGGGAAAAACTACATAAGACCGGAGAGAGCATTAGCTCTCAGGTTCTTAGTTTAGAGTCGACTAGAGAATAATAAGATATCTCCATGTGAGCTTCCCTCTTTAGATGCACTTTGTACTGTGTTGTGTTTAATGCTCTTTGTAGTTTGAAGTGTAACTATGGATTGTGGTCCGTAATGCTGATGAGCTGTACGAGTATTTCTGTGGAAAGTTAAAGAACTGTAAAATGTTCCTTTAGGTAAAATAAACTTTATCAAGCTATCATTGGTTCTATGTGCATTCAATTCATTATGAACCAGTACACATGCAACATAACTATATCCATTCTAGTTTTATTAGTTTCTAAAATATAAATAATGTCATAAAATCATTCAAAGGCATCACAAGCACAATCCCTCACACACTTTTGCAATTTAAAATTTTGATTATAAATGCTTAATCTAATCAAAGCAATTTTTATGACACTCAAGTTTCATTTACAAGAATCTTCAAAGGGATAAGTTGGCAGACTTTTAGAAGCAAAGCCAGACAGTTATGGAAGCAGGAAGATTATAAAATGCTTCAAGATGGACATTTGTCCTTTGTTATTCATTGGCAAATATCTTAAACCACTCCTAGAAATTTAGAAGAGTATTGCAGAAGAAACAACTATTACTCATGATCAGGTTTCACTCTACTTAACTACAACAACAAAACCTTGATGACAGGAAAGTATGCTTACTTAAAACTGTTTACTTAAAATGAAAAGATTACTTTGCCATTAGATCCTTTGCTGTATTACCACTTTCCAGTTCTGTTCCTTGAATGGATTTCAGCAACAGATGTCAACAGTAGCAAGAAAGCTAGATGACAAGGGTAGGTCCACTCAGGTAAGGCAAATACTCTGATAATGAAAGAACAGCAAGAAGTGGGCAGGATAACAAAACTTCACAAGTTGTTTTAAAGTTACAGTTCCTACAACACTAATTGTACAGCTGCACCCTGATTTTGATATAGAACACCCCTGGAAATCGGAGTATCTCCCACCTTTCTTTCCTTAACACCATCTAGTGAAGTTATGTTCATAAGAAAACTTTTAGTTAATCAGTCCAGTGTTCTCAAAGACTTGAACCTAGGGCCCAATGATATGGCAGGCAGATCATTAATCAATATACTTTTTTTTTTTTTTTTTTTTTTTTTTTTTTGAAATTTTTGGAATTTAGAGAAGCACTGTACAACAAAATTAAAGGATGACAAAATTTTTAGAATTTAGGGAAAGCACTGGGGCCCAAAAATTTAGGGGCAGCAAAAATTTAGAACTTATGGAGAAGCTTGGTAGCAAAATGTAGGACCCACAGAGACTGCATCAGGCAGCAAGATATCTAGACACGGCCTTTGACAAGGCTTAAGTATACGTGAAAATTTATTTATTCAGAACTGAGATAAGCTTTAAGCATCTGCAAGAAATGGACGTAATTATAATAAATAACTAAACTGATACAATTCAGGCTTAATACCTGAGTGTTAGATAGAAGCAAGACAACATTTAGCGGAACAACTTCTCTTTTGTTCCATTCTCTTGATATGTAGCCAATAATGTATAGTGGATGCTATTAAACTAGGCAAAAGTTATACTTTATGAATTCCAAGGAATTTCAGATAGCATAGCAGACTGTTCTCTTCCTTAAATTTTTGATTTGATCAAGCTTATGATTTTTTGCTCACTGTTATTATTACAATAATTTTATGAAAATTAAAGTTTGAACTTTCGATTATGTCGGAAAGAGTTTCTAATTCTGGAGCAGCAACAGGATCTACAAAGCGAAAGCATCTTTCGATGGCCAACTGGAATTGCTGCAAAAAATGGATAAAAGTATTTCGGTCTCAAAATTATGTGAGGTGTATGGCATTACAAAGTCAAATGTATATGACATAAGAAAACAGAAAAAGGAACCTTCTGAATTTTCTGTGGCTTCCGACACCTCACTCGCAACGAATAACAGAAAAATTATTCATTATGCTAAAGTGATGATTATGACAAAGGGATGATTGAATCAGAAGGTCAATGATTGAATCAAAAGGTCAGACAGCATCCGCACAAGGGCGTGCGGCTAATCTTTAGAATATGGTAACAGGTAGTTTGGCGCCATTTTGGTAAGGCGATAAAGGTTACTAGCTAGGACTTTAGCAATAATCTGAATCTGGACACAGTTCGAATCACAGATTATTTTGTCTCAGAGAAATGAGAGATCATGAGACATGTAATGTGACATTTTCCGGAAAATTTCGATCGTGATTTTAGCTAATAAGCACTTAGAAACAATTTCGTTGCTAAAGTGCAGAATCACCCACTTATTTGTCTGGTGCTTTTTACAAGAGTAAGAAGAATTGGATTTTTGTCAGTTTTCTTTGACTTTTTAAGTGAAAATAGGTCGATGTATGTATAGATAAAGTCAAGAGTGCGCGCAATCCCATTTTTGTGCAATTCTGGGATTTTTTTTAAGTGAAAATAGGTCTATGTGTACATGGATACCGTGTATGTGCAATTCTTAAAAACGCAGCAAGCAGTTTGCGATTCTGCACTTTCTCCCAATTTCGCACTTAATCTTCGTCATGATTAAGCATTTTTATTCCATAAAAGTTCTAGTATAAGCGTAATTCGGCTAGCAGATTGTTGGGGAAAATGTTGAGTAAAAAAAAAAATGCCTTTACTTCGTGAAAACAAAATGACGTCCAAAACAAAACTAGCAGGTTGCTGTAGCAGGGTTGGTCACCAAATTTTCGCCAAAAAATCGCCAAGTTACTATAACGTAAAGATTCAATAGTCATGCCATTGACGGGTCTAATGCTAATGGCTCCAGCTAAAATATTTCATGAAGAAATGAACTTAAAATCTGAGTACACATATTTGACAGGTTAACCAACTTAAAAAAATCGCCATGGTTATAAGGCAATTAAAAATTTCAGGTGAAAAACATCAGTTGATACTTAAGCTGCTGAACTATTTGCAGAAGAATTCATTAAACTCACTAATATTGAAAAGTTATCTCCAGAAAAAATTTAAAAGGCTGATGAAACTGGTCTTTTCTGGCAATATGTACTGCAAAATACCTTGGTAGACTCTACAAAAAAGGCTCCAACTACTGTAAAAGATTCCAAAGCGAGACTAATAATTTTAGCATATACAAATGCTGCAAGAACACACAAGTGTAAACTTTTCATAATCCGAAAAAATACATGACCTCAAACAGTTAAAGGAGTAAAGATTTTCTCTGTTATATATTGTGCAAACAAAAGAACATGGTTGACACTAGCATTAAACAATGACTGGTTTGAAAATCATTTCATACTCGAAGCTCGCCAGTATTTGAATTCAGTTGGTTTACCAGATGTCGCAAAAATTGTCGACTGAGGAAATGACCGAAATGTGGAAAAAAAATTGCACGTCATTTAAAAAAAAGTCTGATTTTGTCTCAAAATACCTATATTAGAACAATGCTATATATAATTTATATGCTATATATATATATATACGAGGGATGAACCAAAAAAAAAGTTTACAAGGCAAATGAAAAAGTATTTATTAACAATAAAAACAAGATACAAATGGGAATCAAGAGACACATCTGGCCTTCACTTTTCCACATAGTCGCCAAACCTGTTTAGGCATTTGTCAGAACATTCGACCAACTTGTTTATCCTGTCTTGGTAGTAATCAGGTCCTGCTTATTGAGCCATTTCTCGGCAGCTGTTTTCACTGCATGGTCTGAGGTGAACTGTGTTCCAGATAAGTATCACTTCAACGCCAGAAAAATGAAATAGTCACTTGGAGCCAAATCGGGGCTGTATTGGGGGGGGGTGATTCCAGACCTTCCACTTAAACCTTTGCAGCAATTCCTGAGTCTGGCGAGCTGTATGGGGTCTAGCATTGTTATGCAGAAGAATGATGTCTTTGCTCAGTAATCCAGGCCGTTTGCGTCGGATGGCTTTACGCAATTTTGTTAAGGTGGCACAATAACAATCGGTCTTAATTGTATGGAGCCACTCCAAATACTCGCTTAGGAAAACACCAGTCGTATCCCAGAAAAAGGTTGCCATCACTTTACCAGCAGAGGGTGTGACCTTAAACTTCTTCCTCGTCGGTGATCCAGCGTGTTTCCACTCCATCGTGGCTCTTTTGGATGTGAGAGTGAAGTGATGAAGCCATGTTTTATCACCGATAACGATGCGATCAATGAAGTGTTGGCCGTCTGAATGGTATCGCTGAAGAAATGTGAGGCTGCACATCATTCGAGTGGCCTTATGCTCCGCGGACAACACACATGGAACCCAGCGGGCACAAACTTTGGAACATCGCAACTCATTGGTTACAATACGCTGAACGATACCATAACTCAGGTCCAACTCTGAGGCAATCTCACGCACAGTTACTCGTTGATCCCTTTGGATGATTTCTTCAACACATGCCGTGTTGATATCCGTCCTTGAAGAACTTGGACGGCCGCTCACTTCCATATTACGGTTTTCCACATGCTCCCTGCCCACTTGATAAGAACGATACCATTTCGCTACCTGTTGTCTACTCATTGCTTTGTCCCCATATACCTCAATGATTTGTCTGTGAATTTCGCATGCGGCCACATTCTTGTCCTATAAGAATCGAATTACGGCTCGCACCTCTATGCGAGACCACTTTTTTAGACGTCGTGCCATTAGTGTCGCTTTTAAGTTTCTGCGTACTGACCCTACTTACTCGTAGAACCACTGTAGGGCAACTAGGCCATCTGTCAACCACCCTGGGTGGAAATATTCGCTCCACAATTATTACGTTTCAAATGCTTCTGCTTATAAACTTTTTTTGGATCAACCTTTGTATATATACCCTAAGTCACACTTTCGAGACATGAAAAACGCAATTTGAATTTCGTCAAGCGGCCCAGAAAAACGGGAGATACAGAACTGTCTCTTTTTTTGTTTTGCTGTGTATATATGCAAAACATAAAAAGAATGTGAGGATTCACAAAATGGCATAACAAGAAGCACATGGACACAGTTTTTTACAATTGAAAATTGTATTTAGTGGCATTCATACACCATCATAACTATCTAACTGTCATTGGTAAAGGAAACAACTGCTTTGAATCTATTCTTAAAGTGATCATTATAAAATTTGCACCTGAACAAAAGCCTGTTTGTAATTAATTTTATAAACTGGTTTTGGGTATAATACTAGAGTAAAATATGCACCTAATAGCATGCATGTATGAAATAAATAACTTTTTGCAATTTTAAGTAATCATCCTTTTTCTTTAGTAAAAAAATCTCCAAACTGCACCAAGGTAGTTGCACTAATATGTAAGTACCCATTCTCCTTTTTTGAGGGCTCTATTCATGTCTTCTATTCATATCTTTAAAGAGTTTATGAATTAACTGATAACAGTGGGTGGAAGTGAATGAAAATCATAAAAAAATTTTAATGAAATTCAACCATCAACTTTTCTGAAGATTACATTTTCGTGACAGAACGTCGAAGGCCAAAATATACTTTTCAATAAATACAGACAGTAGTTCAGGATTTCTTAAACTGTGGGTCGACAAAAATTTTAGCAGTTTTGATATTTCTTTAACTTATAATAATTTTACAAATATCAAATATTTTTGCACAATGTATCTGAAAATAAAGATAAGGTAATACAGACAAAGAAAAAATGAAAACGTTTCAATGCAACAATATAAATGTTCATTTTCCTTGCTTCGCATGTGACGCTGTCATTTCATCTGCTACTTATTTAGAATTTTCACATTGTTCTACATCTTAATATTAGAAATTAAAGCTAATGACCTAAAACTGCAATAGTATATTACAGTATAAGTGAAAAAAATTGACAGTTTCACTCACGCGTGTGTTCGATTTGCACAATGCTTATGGGGTCTAATTCACATTAAGAATCTCAGTCACAGAAATTGGATGGAAATATCAGCTAAGCAAAATTAAGGACATTAGTACATTTTAGCCAAAATTAAAGACTTAAAGTCATTTTACAAACACTATGGACTTTTAAGGATCATACAAACTCTGTGTAAAGAAAGATAGCTATATAACTTATTTGATAAATTCACTCAAAGTTAAAAATATTATTGGCTAAAAATCATTTCATATGCCATGCTATTACAAAATTGGGGGGGGGAGTGTTTGTATTTAATGAATAAGGAACTCCCCAATATAAATGGTGCAGATGAGGATAGTTACAAATAATTACATTGCGTTTGCACAAATTTTGGTTATTTTTTTAACAAAAGGGAAAGTAATTGTGCAAGTATGGTTAATTTAAATTATCTGAACCTTTTTTTTTCTTTTATCAATATTCATTATAATACTTTGTTATTTTCTGTCATTAGTGCTAATTTTTTTGTGTGTGTGTATCCTATCTTAAGCATCACATATACCGAAGGATACATGTACTATGGATTGAAACCACTGTTGGTTTAATTGTAATATAATGGTATACATGCGATTTAGCGACTTTTGGTTGCATTATGATGAGCAGTTAACCCTTGCGGCAAAACCAGTCCATATATTTTAGCTATGTTTAGTTTTTTAACACCCTCATTTTTCAAAGAAATCTTCCAGATTTTTTTAGGGTATAAAAGGAATTGTTTGAAAAAAATTTCTATGTTATTTTTTTGGCTGTATGCTAATCTCCTTATTCTATATTAGTTTTAAATTTTTATCTTGAAATCTTGCCTAAAATCGAACGGCAAACCCTAGGCTCACCAATAATCTAGGACAACTGAGAGTCTGTATTCTTTGTTTCTCCATATCTCATCGGTCAGTTCATTGACAACAATGCTCGTTTCAGCACTCTTTTCAAAGCTCTATTCAATCAGTGTGCCACTTTGGGCACACCCACAAAATTAAAACGATAAGTGCTATCTTCACAAAATTTTACTTGTGTACTCCTCTAGGCCTAATTAGACTGCCTACCTCTTTTTTTATTCAAAAAATTTTAATTTTACTCAAAATTAAAAGGTAGCGTGCCGGAGAGAGTTAATGCAGTATTTATGATGAGCAGTAAATGAGTCATTTTGGTGTTGGTGACAATGTTCAAAAATCATGCCAAGGCCGTACCATATACTAGCATTTTACCCCACTGTTTAATAATCCTTAATCACTGCTTTCTCTTCTTCACACTTCCAAATATCTGTAAACAATAGGAACAGTTTCTTATGCTTTTCATGCAAAAAAGTTTGGTACGGTCAAGTCTTAAATCCGGACTCGTCAGGACTTTGGTGATTCCGGATTATAGATCATCAATTTAAATCTGGTAAGATGGCATGCAGAAATTATAAAATTAAAATATAATACTGTAATTTATGAAATAAACAGCAATTATGATCTAAAGGATATCAAAATTTACAAAAAAAAAAGCTTAATATTTATTTGTTTACTTTATTAAACATTTCTTTCAACCTGCGCATGCGTACAGCATACATTACGCATAGTCGAAATTAGAAAATTGCAATCAGAAAACTATTTGATGTGTATTCGTGATATTTATAATGACGAGGAATTTGATTTACATCACATCAAAGACGGAGTACATCGAGATGAAATACTGCATTTAGTAAGGAATTATAAGCCGAATAAAATAAAAACATATGCCCTGAAGATAAGGATAATGCTGACAGATCAACTTCCAGTTCATTGCACGCCGCAACGTTGTATGCCAATAATGAAAGAAACAATCAATCTGATGAATGGCTGTGACTTGTTTTGAAAATGAAGGCTAAAAGGTTACCAGTGAAGATAATCCGTTTGGCATCAGTTGTACCACTATTGGCGATTTTATCGTTTACGCCGGCAAAACGGAAAAAGGACCTGTTCATTTATTTAAGCTAGGTGTGTGTAGTTCGTAGATTTTTTTGCTGCAAAAATTGTGCAATTCTGCGTTTTTTTTTTTTTTTTTTTTTTTTTTTTTTTTGAGTTAGAATATATCGCTGTGTACATGAATTCTTGTCATATATTTCTGGTTAGAAACTTTACGTTTTTGCTATCTAAATTTTTTGTTTTTGTTTCAGGATTTTTGGCGAGAAATTTGTCGCCAAAAATTTTACTTATTTCGCACTTTTCCATTTTGCTGGCACAGGCGATAAGTCGCTAATAATGGTACAACTCTGATGTCAAACGGAATATCCTCGCTGGTAACCGTTTACGCCTCATTTTCAAAACAAGTAGCAGCTATTTCTTATCAGATTGATTGTTTCTTTCAATACTGGCATACAATTACATAGAATTTTTACCAGATAGATCAATTTTATGCCCTAAGGCCATTCACAGTAATTATATCAATAAGGATGCAATTACACCGCTCACCCGAAGGCAAAAATATAGAAAGGGTAATTAATTCTAATGAGAATGCATTGACGAAGTAAAGCACAGCGGTTTTACATAATTTCTGAGAAAGCTATTTGTACGAATTGAAATAATTCTTGCATTTAAACTTGTATTCCGAATTAAGATTTAACTTGACATTTATATAGATAATGACTGATAAAATTAGATTTTTGTAGTGTAGTTCACCGAGATGAGATCACTTGGGATCACGTGATATGAACCGGCGAATCAGGATGTTGAACCGTGAAAGCATAGTAACTTCTTAAATTAATGTCTTTTTACAAATTTATTGTCTTCATTTATTGGCTTTTTACAAAATTTTAAATGATATTAAAATGTTTATGCCTTAAAAATAAAAAATTCTTAGAACTAACATTTGTTAACGTTTTTTACGTGTATACTACATGCTGTTGCGAATAAAGTCTGCTTGGCGAAATTTGTACCGGCAAAACAGAAAAGTATCACTTATTTTTACTATTGATAATCACCACTGTAATTTTTCGGTTACAGTAGATTTAAAGACGCCCCTTGGATTATCGCCAAGTTGCTGTTTCAGTCATCGCCAAACAATGCTTAAATTGCGCCGGAGCCTGGCTCCGGTGCTTCTCAATTTTTAAGATAAATTACAATTTTAGCCGGAGCGCACCGGAGCCCTAAATAAGATGAGCTCCGGTACTTCTTTTTATAAAACTGAAACACAATTTAAAGGGGAAAAAATTTAGAATTCCTAACGTTTTAGTTTAACAATAAGCAGACCTTGCAATACTATATTTCCCTAGAAATACGAACTCATGAGAACATGAGACGCTCAAGTAAAGTCCCCTCTCTCACATGCGGAAACCTTTCCCTTGGGGGAGTTTATTTAGGAATGCATAAATTTCTCGCCATGCCATCGTATCTAGTGTATTGTTATCGATACTTACAGTTAGTTATCCTCACAGGAAAGGAAATTTGTGTTCTTAAATGTGCGTTAAGTGACAGTGAGTACAATAAGAGTGAATTACTGAGATAAACTACTAAAGCACGTCCTATACATTGTCTTCCCACAGTATCCACTAATGGGGGGAAGCGTAACCAGCAACTTTACATTCATCCTAAGGAGTCAGATTCAAGACTCATTTTACCCCTTACACACATCTGCTTGATGGCTATAATTATATCAGCCGAGAGGTGCGGTCAAAGAGAACGGTCTCTCTCACCAAGATTCCCCTCATTTTTTGTTTTCACCCACTCATACCCTCATTCTGTTTCGCCCTGGAATCTTCATCAGCTGTAATTTAAGTATATTTAATTTTTTTGTGATGATAAAAGAACTTCCCTCCCTCCTACGATCAGAGCTTAAATTAGACCAGAGCTTAAATCAGCTCCGGTGCTTCTTAGGGTTGATCTTTACAATATGGTAACTGGTAGTTTGGCGACATTTTGGAGGCGATAAAGGTTACTACCTGGGACTTTGGTAATAATGTGAGCAGTACTCAGTTCCGATTACGCATTATTTTGTGTGGGGGAAATGAGAGATCATGGGATATGTCATGTGATATTAATGGACGAATTACGGTTCTTTAATCGGAAAAGGGGGGAATTTGGACAAGTATCTGTGGATGTATATTATTTTGTATTAAGCTTCATTGTGTGTTGTGTGAAGTAGGGTTGAATAATTTTGGGATTGTATGGCGCTGTCTAAAGTGAATTCGAAATTTTTAATACGTTTGTGTGATAATTCAAAAGAATTGGTTGAATGGTGCATGAGTGTAGGTTTAATTGCAGATAAGTATGAATGTCCAAAATGTGGGAATGAAATGAGATTGTGTGAAAGGAAGGATATTACTGATAAGTTTGAATGGCGGTGCAAGAAATCTGGTGAAAATGGACATTTTGTGAAACGGAGTATAAGGAAGGGTACGTGGTTTGCTGAAAGTCGTTTGAGTATGGGTGAGATTTTATTGATTTCTTATTATTGGGTGAATAGATTGCCAGTTGACTATTCGATTTCGGATTTAGAAATTAGTAGTAGGACTGCAGCTGATTGGAATTCTTTTTGTAGGGAAGTGTGCGTGGAATTTTGCGAAAATGATATGGGTATGCTTGGTGGTATGAATGTGATTGTGGAAATTGATGAGAGTAAGTTTGGGAACCGGAAGTATGAGAGAGGTAGGAGAGTGGAAGGAAAATGGGTGTTTGGTGGGATTGAAAGGGGTAGTAATAAATGTTTTTTTAAGGTTGTGCGAGATAGAAGTAAAGATTGTTTATTGAGTTTTATAAAACAATATATTTTACCGGGTACTATAATTATTTCAGATTGTTGGAAATCATATGAATGTTTGGAAGATGAAGGGTTTAAGCATCTTGCTGTAAATCACAAGTATTATTTTAAAGATCCGGAAAGTGGTGCGCATACCAACACAATAGAGGGCACCTGGAGTGGTATAAAAAGCGCCATTCCTAGGCATTGCGACAAGGAGAATTTTGCTTTTTATTTAGCAGAGGAAGTTTGGAGGAAAAATTCGGAAAAAAAATCGTTCAGTAATTTTATTGAATCCATAATAAAAGTGTATCCATCATGTAAGGAAGATTCGGAAGAAGATTAGGTTAGTTAGACTTTGTTAAGAATGTGAGTAGTATTCAGTTCTGATTACGCATTATTTTGTGTGAGGGAAATGAGAGATCATGGGATACGTCATGTGATATTAATGGACGAATTACTGTTCTTTAATCAGGAAAAATCTGGGAATTTTGTATTTGGCTTTATTCTGTGTTGTGTGAAATAGTGTTTGTGAATTTTTGGATCCCATGGCCGTAAGTAAAGTGAATTCGAAATGGGTATTTAGTGGTATTGAAAAGGATAGTAAGAAATGTTTTTTAAGGCTGTGCAAGAGAGAAATAAAGATGTTTTATTATGTTATTTATTTTACCTGGTGTCTTGCTTTGAAAGATAAGTATGATTTTAAAGATTCTGAAACAGAAGGAAGAAAAGTGTATCTGCCACGTAATCAAGATTCTGAAGAAGATTAGGTAAGTTAGTATTTTTAATTATTTTTATGCATTGTTCTAAATGTAAGGTGGAAAGGAATTTGGTATTATTGGGAAAATTGTTATTAGCAATGATTTAGTTTAAAGTAATTAGGATTGTAAGGTAATTTTTATTAATTTAATGTATGTGCTCATTTATATTTTAAGTAGTGTTTTTGAATTTAATTATATTTTAATGAAATGATAGTTATTTTGTGAATTTTATGTTTGTAGGAATTTGGTATACGTTTAAGTTGAAATAAACGTGCATGGAAATAATTTAAATATTTGATATTAAGTATTTGTAATGCCTGCGGTATGAATTCGTTGGTGAGGTGTATAATGTAATAGATGATTTAGAGGTAAAAGTTTTTGGATATTCTATTTATTTTATATGTGGAAATGTTGATATTTGTAAAGGGTAAATACTTTTTCGCGATCATGTAATTTCATATATGTTCTTTTTACCGGGTTTAAAGATTGAGAAAATTGTCATGTATTTTCATGAAATTTTTTTAATTTATGAGAAAAAAGCAGTGTACATGGATATAGTGAAGAGTGTGCGCAATGCCATTTTTGTGCAATTCTGGGATGTTTTTTTAAGTAAAAATAAGTCGACGTGTACATGGTTCAGTGATATTTTAATGAAATGATAGTTATTTTGTGAATTTTATGCTTGTAGGAATTTGGTATATGTTTAAGTTGAAATAAACGTGCATGGAAATAATTTAAATATTTGATACTAAGTATTTGTAATGCTTGCGGTATGAATTCGTTGGTGACGTGTATAATGTAATAGATGATTTAGAGGTAAAAGTTTTTGGATATTTTATTTATTTTATATGTGGAAATGTTCATATTTGTAAAGGGTAAATACTTTTTTGCGATCAGGTAATTTCATATATGTTCTTTTCACCGGGTTTAAAGATTGAGAAAATTGTCATGTATTTTCGTGAAATTTTTCTAATTTATGAGAAAAAAGCAGTGTACATGGATATAGTGAAGAGTGTGCGCAATGCCGTTTTTGTGCAATTCTGGGATGTTTTTTAAGTAAAAATAAGTCGGTGTGTACATGGTTTATGTGTATGTGTTATTTTAAAAATGCGTAAGGAGGATGGTATTGTGCAGTTTTTCCTAATTTTGCAGTGAATATTTGTCATGATTAAGCAGTTTTGTTTGATAAAATTTCTAACATAAGTGTAATTCGGCTAGTAGATTGTTGGAAGAAGTGTTCAGGAGATAAAAAGAAAAGAAACATGTCTTTACTTCGTGAAGACAAAATGGCGACGGGGAAAAAAAAACAGAGGGTTGCTGTAGGAGAGTTGGTCGCCAAATTTTCGCCAAAAAATCGCCAAGTTACCATAATGTAAAGATCAACCCTTCTTAGTTTTTGTAATAAATCATAATTCTAGCCAGAACGCACCAGAGCCCTGAATAAGAAGGCTGTGGCAGTTCTTTTATGTAACTGAATAACAATTTCAGTAGAAATTTTATCTTGAAAATTTTATTTTAACAATAAAATTATATTAAAAATCGCGTATTAACTTTAAATTTATCTCTTTACATTTTATTTAATTTTAATTATTTCAATAAATAATAATTAATTATCTGATAATTATCAATTAAATTACTATTAATTAATTATCTAATAATTATCAATTAAATTATTAATAATTAATTATCTAATGATTATAAATTGAATTATTATTAATTAATTATCTAATAATTATCAATTAAATTATAATTAATTACTTATATAATAATTACTGATTAAATAACAATTTATAAACATTAATCAGCTATAAATTAATTTGATAATATTTAACTATTTAATTTTAAAATTATTAATGTGTTTAATAGTAATATTATTTATTTACTTACTCTTGTTCCTCTTTGCTGACGGTCTTCCATAGGGCTCCGACCCTTCTAATCTTAGAAATTAAGCCCAGTCGCCAAATTGTTGTTTCATTTATGGTAACCTGAGTAGTTAATGTTTTGGAAACCCTATTATAACCTAATTGGCTACGTGATTGCGGTCAATTTGAATCATGGGAAAAGATTTGGAAAGTGTGCATTGGTTTTTCGATAATTACGTTGTTATTTTGTGGTTTACACGGTAAAATGGCTGAATGTGATACGATTAATTTGAAGTTTCTGTGCGATTTAGAATGAAAGGGCAAAAGCATTAATCGACTGGTGTGTAAATGAAGGTTTACTTAGTAACCATTATTAAGTGTCCTGTTTGTAAGAAGGATATGCATATGGTCGAACGTCGAATGATACAGGCACTACGGGATATATTCTTTACTCTTATTTTTGAGAATTTAAGTGGCAATGCCAATATATAGATTCTAAATCAGATAATTTTAGGAATTTTTTGGATGCTCTTAAGGAATTTTGTTTGACTGAAGAAAGCTAAATTCCTAAATAATGTAAGTGGATATTTCCTTTGTGTAGCGCTAAGATGAATTTCCTTTTCTTATGTTATTTCATTGCTTGATTTAAAATGTAGTTTATTGAGATTATATATCTTCTGTTGGCTGCTCCTGTGACTTTTTACGTGAATATAGATCAACGTGTACATGGACAAAGTCAAGGGAGTGCACAATGCCTAATTTTTGCAATTCTCTGATATTTTTTGAAGTGAAAAAAGATCGATGTGTACATGGATACCGAGTTTGTGCAATTCTTTGACTTGTTATTTTGGATTTGTGTAGTAGCGATTTTTGCACTGCACAACTTGGTGCCCATGTACCAGCAAAAATCGCCAAGGGGCACCCGTAAATGTATTTTTACCAAATTTTCTTGTCCTCCTTCAGTCTGTGAGACTTAGCAAAAGCTGCTTTGGTTGCTAATTCATTCAACCACAACATTCTTGTACACAAAAACTTATTAATTACTACTTAAGAGAAAATCATAATGCCAATAACTGATTTTTTTATTATTATCATTATTATTATTTATTTATTTTTTTTTTTTTTTAATTTATTTATTTTGGGACAAGTCATACAAGAAATGTCAGCCTGTAGGAAAAGGTGTATTCCATCTTTTAATGATTAATTTTAGGTATATATTTTTATAGAAATACAAGGATATAAACAAACAAAACTGAATACATTTACTGTTTTTCCATTTTTAGAATTGCATGCCGATTACTGTAATAATCTATTATTTTTATTATTAACATACACTAATTACAACACATGCAATATTGTACACATTAAAATAATAAGTAAGTATTATTAATTATTATAACATTTAAAATACCTTTTTATTACATTTTTAACCAATTTCAGCCATTGTGAGAACAAAAACTATTTTCTGCTGTTAATAATAAGTAATCATTTTTGGAATGACATAAAAGCTAAAAACATAAATCAAAAGTGCACTAATGTATTTCAAAATGCCAAAGATAAAACAAACACATTAAAATAATAAAGGATCATAACATTTTCAATAAATATGAAAGTATCGTAAAAAATCAATAAATATAGTAGTCAAAGTCTGATAAACGAATTTCGGCTGTTCAGAGTAATATTTCGATTTAGAAACACGCAAAGTTTCATATTAAGATCCTATTAAAAAACAACTCGCCGCTTTCTGGTATAGTACCAGTTCAGTATTTTCTACAACTGATTCTCTTTAAACATACATAATATTTTCTCGGAAAACTCATGCCATTGTATAATTCACTAATACTAAATTTTCATAAAGGAAGCAATCAACTACAGGTAACCAGAATAAATTTTCAGTGGAATTAATACAATACGCCCCACTGATAAAGTTCCGGAATTGCTCAAATTTCAGTATAACTACTCAATTTCAAGCAATTATCTTACAAATTTATTCTTTAAATCAAGCAAACTCTTTTGAGATATTTAAAAAAGTAACAGAAATTAAAATATATAATAAACAACATACTGATAACACCATCGTCAACTTTATTCATATCCCAGTCTATTCCGTCAATAATCATTTTAATCGTAATGTTGTACACCTATAATTTATACAAACAACTTATACATTAAGTTTTTAATTAAATGACTATTTTTTCTATAGTACAAATTCGCCGCACCACACTACCTCTCCCTCAGCCGCACAGTCGTTCAAAAAAAAATAAAGAGGAAAACACAAACAACTTCGAACAAATCATTCAGGCACTCTTTTGACTACTGGGCGCAAGTGTTTACGCATGTAATTTCGGAAACGATACGGAGATTACTTGGATGTACGGTAATCTACAGTGGGGCCAGACATCAGGGTACCCCTCATCGAACATATTATAGTATAGTTTCGAATATATGTGAATTATAACTGAATGCATTAACGAACATATCTTAAAATGTTGTGGATATACATAATTATCAGGTAATGGTACATAATTTTTTAACAGCATATCTCATAACGTAGTAACTTAAAGCAATATTCTGGATAGAAAGCCAGTCAAGCACAGAAGCTGTCAAGTGGTAGAGCTGGAAAGAGAACATAGACAAACATGGCAAAACAAAAGAGGTAAGTGCGCTTCTTTGGTGCCGCTAAACTGACAACATGCATGATACTAAAAAATAATATATAATACAATAACAGTACAGAAATTTGTAGATTATATATGTATAATAATAATCAGTCATTACACACAGAAATTAATGTAGGTTAACACACATAATGGCCCGCGGGCGGTTAATATTCATAGGATTATTTACATCATAGTTATACTTAGTTATCGCAGGATTGTCAATAGCCTCCTGCTTGTCACGAAAATTCCGCGATAGGCGGCTGTAATAATGCTTGAGTTCCTCAAGTTTTAGCTCCTTGTGGAGCTGTCTATTCCTAACATACCAGGGGGCATTGCAAATTTGTCTAATTGCCCCATTCTAGGCTGCTTGCAGTCTTTTTCTAAGTGATTTACAAGAGTATGCCCATATCGGGCAGGCATAACTCAGAATGGGGCGTAACATAGATTTGTAAATGAGCAACTTGTTATCTATAGATAGAACGCTGTTTCGAGCAATTAAGGGGAAGAGTAAAGCTTTACTAGCTCGAAACATCTTTATAATATTTGTAATGTGTGGATTCCATGTAAGAGATTTAGTGAGGATCACCCCAAGATAAGGGACCTGCTTGACCCAGGGGATGCTTTCTCCATACATCTGCAGGCAGACTGGAAATTTCTTTTTAGTTGTAAACAATATAGCATAAGTTTTCTCAACATTAACCTTAATTCTCCACTTGACAAGCCAAGCCTCTAATGCCCGGATGTGTTCTTGTAAGTGTTGTATAGCTGAACCAACAAATGCGCTTTGTGTAAGGATCGCAGTCTCGTCTGCATACATTGCGAGTGTCGTGTTGGGTGTAGTGGGTATGTCGTTCAGGCCGATGCTATTCGCACCACCGGTGCGATTAGCTGCTTAAGCTATTCGCACCAACATTAACCACGCATGCGCATTGAGTTGTCAAAGGCGGGTTTCTACCTTGGCGTAATTTATCATTTTTAAGCGTAGGCAACTTTCAAAAGTCTAGAAAGGAAAATGGGTTCCTTTTCTTATAAAAAGAAATAAAACATTTCCTTTTATTAAAGTATATATAAAAAAGGGAAGATTTTTAGGTTCGCAATGTCTATCCTTTTCCTGAACGATTTCAATAGTTTAAATGACTGATTTGAAGGGGGGCAAAATCGTGTTGACATTTTTTGTACTTCTTAGAATACATTTAGCTATAAAGATGTGTTTTGCGCAATCAAGCCTTTAATTCATTCCTCTTTGAGAAATTTCATCCGATAAAAGATACTAAAAATTAGACAGAGGATTTCTGTGTAGAAAATTTAGACATGAAATAAGTTAAAAGTGATTATATGAACTATTAAATGAATTATTCTGTATGCCTGCTTATTTTTTTTATGGAAATACTTGGCATTTTCAGGACACAAAAAGTGCTTCAAATAACTTTGAAATATTAGTACAAACACATTAATTAATTAAATTGAAATAAATAATGGGATGTAATTTAAAAGACAGAAATCATTTAATGTAAGAGATTTAGATTTAAAAATTTGCCCACACAAATGATTTATCGGATTTTGTAGGGTTTTATTTCATAAATAACTTTGATTTTGAAATGTGGCATTTGAACCTATAAACCTGTGTGGATACTGAAAAAGTGATGAATATATAAGAATATTATCATTTTCAGTAAGTTTTCTTATTGAACAATAAATTCTGACAGTCCTATGCCATAAGAATAGGGTCTCAGTTTGCATAAAAATTCCTCTGTTAAATAAAAGAATTTAAGTAATTTCTGTATCCTTTTTGTCAATAAAGATTTTTTAACTAATTACTCGCCCTCGCTTGCAATTAGAACCATCATTAAATCCCTATTTTATCTAATCATTTCCTGAACATTATCATGCATATAGATTGTCCTCGTCTTTGTAACTGATAATTATTACTTGCAAACTATTCTCTTGCTGGTGAACTATTAACAACCCTTTCTATTGCTGAATTAGGGTTGATAACCTTCGCTCTCACTACCGCCTGCCTTGCGGAACTCGGCGTAAAATGCTGGTACCTGGGCTGCTTGTGCGCATGCGTGAACGTAGGTGGTGTGAATATCCTGTTAGCTATTCGCACCGTCGGTGCGATTAGCCACTGCGTGTCGTTCACATAAATGTTGAATAGAGTGGGGCGCAAAAGGGACCCTTGTGGTACGCCAGCTCTTATAGGGCGGCTGGTGGATAATGTGCCAAATACGTGAACGACAAAGTGTCTACCTGTTAGGTAGGATTTGATCGTGTTAGTGATGTAGCCTGGTAACCCCAGGTTGTGTAACTTGTATGTGAGGGCATCTAGCCACACACGGTCGAAGGCCTTAGCAATGTCTAGAAACAGACCTCCAGTCACTCTGCTTCTTTGTAAGCCATCACTGATCATCTCCACAACTCTATAAAGCTGGTGGGTGGTTGAGTGCTTCTGACGAAAACCGAATTGGTATGGAATGATGACCTTATGCTCCTCCAGATATTTATTCAATCTGCTCAGTATTATTGCTTCCATTAGTTTACTGACAGAGCTCAGGAGGCTGATGGGACGATAGGACTCAGGTGCAGTGGCTGGTTTGTGAGGTTTCAGTATTGGCGTAATTTGAGCAGTTTTCCAACATGCCGGAAAGTATTGCCACTGTAAGATGCAGTTAGCCAGCTTGGTGAAATAACATATGGTTTTTGATGGAAAATTCTTGATCATCTGATTGGAAATACCATCCAACCCAGGGCTCTTTTTCCTTCTCAGCCTTTTGATAACTGCAGACCTCCGACGGCATGACTAAGATTATGTTGTCGGTGTATGGGCTTGTTGTGTAATTGTGATGAAAGTCAGCAATAAGCTGATCTGTGTTGTTGTCTGAAGTGTTGTTCACACAGAACTAAAATTCCAGATGCTGCGCTAAAAGTTCTGCCTTCTCAGCTCCAGTGTAGTGGATCCCTTGAGGCCCGTTAAGGGGCGGAATGGACTTGTAGCATTTTTTATACCTTTTCACAGCTTTCCATAAAGAGCTATCCTCACAGGAAAGTGATCCCTGGTAGCTGGTCCAGCGATCTTGTGCAAGTTTGTTTGTAAGAGACTTGACTGCCTCACACAGTTGGTTGAAGTACCGTTTGTCTTGTGGGTGCCTTGTTCTCTGGTATTGCCTTCTGGCTGCATTCCTTTCTTTTAACAATAGATGTAACTCTAATGGTTTGAAGGCCTTTCTCAGGTTTAACGTCTATCCTTGCTTTCTCATAAGCAGATTGAACTTGGCTGGTGAATTCCTTAACCAAACTATCAATGTCATCCCCCGAATGTATCGTTGGAATCGTGTACTGAATGTTGGTTAGAGCTTTGGCAAAAATTTGCCAGTCGGTGCGAAAGGCTCTTCTGTCTGTTGTAGTAAAACTGCTGAGGTCCAGAATAATTCTGACCGGATTATGATCAGATGACAATTCATCCAGCACAGAAACATCCAGCGGACTGCTGGTGTTTCTGAGCAGGAAGAAGTCAATTGTTGCAGCTGACCCAACAGCATACCGTGTTGGGGTTTTTGGAACTGCTATAATAAATCGAGCCGAACCGGCTAAACTGTAAATTAATTTGCCTGTAGCATTTGAGGTGTAACAGTTCCACGCGCGGTGTCGTGCATTTAAGTCTCCACCTATGACAATATGTGTTCTAAGTATCAGTAACGTATCAAGGTCTGCCTGAACAGCAGCCACTGGTTTCATTGGTGGTTTATAGGTGGAAACAAACGTGTATGTTATGTTAGTGTCTTTTGTGATTCAGATAGCTGTGGCCTCAACGACCGAAAGCTGTGGTATTGTTACATGATTATGAGGGATGCAGCGTTTGATATGGAGCGCTGTTCCTCCTCCTCTTGGTCGTACAGCATTGGCATTTCTCTTAGATCTGTAGGTGCTATAATTCGCAACATTAATTGGTATTTTTGGGTGAAGCTTGTGTTCCTGTAGGAAAAGTAAGTCGGGGACGTGCTCATTTACAAACTCCCTGAGGTCATTGATTTTACGATACAATTCGTTCGCATTCCAAGTAATTATGTTTAAATATCTATATACAGTACAATTCATAATTAAGCAGTTAAAGAAGAACTGAAAACATCATCTAACACGTTAAACAAGATGAACAGTTTATCATAGTGTGTCTCCGTTGCCCTTAACTCAGGCATTACTGCGGAGATTTTTGCTAAAACAGTAACAAAGGAAGTTGCTTTGAACATGTGAAAAATTTCTTTAAACACTTTAAAAATATCGGTAAAAGCATTAACATTGCTGCTACTTGCTGCCACATCAGTCCTGTTGTTATTTACAGTCCTAGTACTAACATGATTAACACTATTTACATTTTTTACATCTTGTTTTTCTACGGAAGCCGCAGCAGGATTAACAGTTGAACCTTTGGCCACACTGGCGTAGCTTCGGCCGGGGGCCACCATAGCAGAATGAGGCGCACTGGGTGCCTTGACATCAGCATTTTTAACATTATTTGTACTAGCTGACTTAACGCCGTGCGTCGTACTGGAACAGCCGTGCGTCGTACTGGAAATTTAGGACAACCACGGTAATTTGCCGTGTGCCCTGATTGTAAACAATTACAGCAAACTGGCGTTTCTAATTTTTTAACATTACACATTGTAGTTTTATGTGCACCCGCGCATTTTTACGCAGCGGGGCTGCAATTTGCAATTCTCACTAGAGTGGTGGAAGTGTTGGCAGTTGTGACACTACACAACACCTCCACGCACCTTGTATGGATGTACTTCTACATAAAAACATAATATTTTATTTACATCATAAATGCTTTGCACCCCTGGTATGTTATCGAGGCGAGCCTGAAATAACGGCATCGGGGCCCTAGATCTAGTTTTTCTCATTTGAACCACTTTTCGTGGTTTGTACTTCATATGCTCTAATTCTTCAAAAATGTCCTCAGAGAGACAATCTATTGGCAGTCCTCTTATGACTACTTTAACTGGCCTCTCAGTTTTTCTAGTAATTATATAGTGATCAACACTATTATCCTCTAAATATCTAGTTATGGATCTATGATCCGTCTCTGACTTGGGAAATACTTTTAAAAATTCCCCGTTGACTTTCCCTGCAAATTCTAACTTAGTATCATCTCTGAGCTTCTTAAGGAAGTCAGAGAATTTAATAGCCGGCTTAACCATTATCGGTTTAACTTTCGGCTGCACTATTTCTACGATTTCATCCTCATCAGCTACTTCTATATTATTACCATCTGTATTGACATTCACATTATTGACATTAATATTATTCTCACTTAATTTATCAAATTTGTTATTAACAGGCACCTCGCTA
Organism: Stegodyphus dumicola; assembly: GCF_044657685.1. Taxonomy (NCBI): domain Eukaryota; kingdom Metazoa; phylum Arthropoda; class Arachnida; order Araneae; family Eresidae; genus Stegodyphus; species Stegodyphus dumicola. Next base: position 240,310,822 of record NC_140780.1, read on the forward strand.
TTATATTTAACAATTTTTGATGGCCTGGCCGCATTACGCGGCTGAATGAAGCCATCGGCGTCCTGTAGCTTTTCTGAACAACGTTTACATTCCTGAGAGGGCCGCTTAGGCCGTGGTACGCTAGGACTAGCATTTACATTCTTAACTGTACTAGGTTTAATAACATCAGAACTATCAGTAGAACAACATGCATTATCAGAAAAATTTTCATTATTTAACATTTTCATTATGCATTATCAGAACCATTTTCATTTTCATGATAAATTACTTTTGTGGCGTCCGACAGATACTTCAACTTCTATTCATGAGATGGCGCCACGTGTAAAATCCAGTTCTTAATCGGAGCAGCAAAGCGACGTCATTACTCACTCAGACTTCTCGTCAGACAACTGTACGCGGCGGTAGCATGAACTGTGTTCCGAGCTCTGCGTTGATCTCTGCAATGTAATTTAAATTGTAATTTAGTACTTAATATATTCTTTTGTTATAGGAGATTGTCTACTCTTATTTTCTTTAATTATATCATGCATTAAGCACACAAACCACCAAAAGTGGTGACCTTTTGACTGAGCACGCTACTGACAATGGATTTTCAACGACCCTAAGCCACGTGCATCCAAGGCATTCTGAAGAACTGACTAAAAATAACAACGAATATGGACATTAAACGTATGCTACAACGTAGCCCTTCAATTATTTCTAGAAGTATTGATATATATTGCTTGTGTTTTTTTCAAAGTCGTGCATATCATCGCAAGGAGCTTCAGCAAATCATCAATGTGATCTGTTCCGTTCCGCTGACTTCGCCAGTCGTGCAATAATTCTTCGATACTTCAACTTTTGTGACAAATGTGATACAATAGTGATCATTTTTTTTCTCAAATAAGGGTTTCTTTTCAAATGCATTTCGGTAAAATATTATTTGTGTGTGTAATTGCTGACCGTGTCTTATTTGTGTATGTATCGTTACGTAAATTTTTTCTGCATTGTTAAAATATTTATTGTTATTATGGTAAAATATCAATAGTGTATCCTCATGCTACGATATTTGTGCTGTTAAGTGTTTATTAATTAAAGTGAAAATTATCTATCAGTATGCCTGACGATATTCCACCAGAGCCACAAATCACACGCGTTGCGGTGAAGCCACCGCCTTTCTGGAAAAATAATCCTTCATTGTGGTTCGCTCAGATCGAAACACAATTTTCTATCGCTCGCATTAGTGAGGATTCTACAAAATTCAACCATGTAGTTGCAGCAATTGAGTCTGATATTCTGAATTCAGTGCATGACTTAATTCTCAAACCACCTGATTGTGATAAATACTCCAAACTGAAACAGCGGCTCATTGAAATCTATTCAGAAAGTGAATCTTCAAAAATACGTACTTTACTACAAGGACTTGAACTTGGAGATCAACGACCTTCATACTTGCTGTCACGAATGCGTGATCTGGCAGGAAGCCATTTTAGTGACGACTTGTTGAAGTCACTATGGCTTTCGCGTCTCCCTAATAACATACAAATAATTCTTGCTGCTTCCAATGAAGATCTAACCCGTATAGCAGCAATGGCTGACAAAATTAATGAACTTGTTACTCCAGCTTATGTCAGTGCTGCTAATGCTGCACCTTCCAGTTCATCCCTCGAACAACAAGTGGCTGAATTGACCAAACAAGTATCTGAACTCTCTACAAGTCTTCATGCTTCACGGAGATACAATCCATCAAATCAGGGCCCACGTAATAAATTTCGTGGCCGAAGCAGGAGTCTATCTCGTCACAATACTCGAACGCAGTACAAAGAACCCACAAGTGGCATATGTTTTTATCATATGAATTTTGGCGCTCAAGCTCGCCAGTGTGCCCCTCCATGCACTTTTGAACAAGCGGGAAACTAAATGGGCGGTCTTCTGCTGGCCAACAGAATGTCCGCTACATCGACAGAATAGTACTGGCTGATCGTTCAACTCAGTTATGTTTTCTAGTAGATACTGGAGCTGACATATCAGTGCTCCCGAGAACTAAAACAAATGCTCACCAACTTAATAAACTTGTACTATGGGTTTCGGCTTCCCTGTTCCGAGTAACTAAATCTCACTACAGGTCGACTCTGCCTTTGGGCACGTCGTGGAAGTTCAACCTCCACTATTACCCTCCAGCAGAGCCGCGCACCACCTGGATACGACACCAGGCAGCACCGGTCGTCTAATGCTCCTGCCAGTCGCTCGGGCGAGCCCGTCGCAGCGGGACATTACCCAGCGACCCCGGGGGAAAACCCCACGGGTTACTAGCACCACGCCCCGCTAGGACGTGCCAGACTCCGAGGCCGGCCAATAAGTGACCTTTCCCAGAGCCTTCAGAACCACCAAGTTCATAAATTTTATACCCCCGTGGCCGAGACTGCCTAGGTACAGATCCTAGCCAGTAGCTTCGCAGAGTTCTCTACGTCGACCCCCGGGGGGAATAAACTTGTACTGTATGCAGCCAATGGTACCCAAATTGCAACCTACGGCACCAAACTATTGACACTTGATCTAAACTTGCGCCGGACTTTCAACTGGCCTTTTATTATTGCGGATGTAACTCAAGCAATTATTGGTGTCGACTTCTTGACACATTTCCACCTTCTAGTGGATGTCAAGAATAATTGCTTAATTGATGCTACAACTCAGCTGACATCACAGGGCCAAGCTTCTCACATATTGAACGTACCTACCAACATAAGTGTTGTATTGGGCAGCACACGGTTTCATCGGTTATTAGCAGAATTCCCTGACATTTTAAACCCATCCAAATCAGGTCAGCATACTCATCAGCCAGAAGTGTATCATCACATTGAAACACATGGCCCACCTGTATTTTCCAAGCCTCGTCGTCTTTCTCCAGAGATGCTAAAAGCTGCTCGCAAAGAATTTGAATTCATGCTAGCACAGGGAACCATTCGCCCATCTAAAAGTCCATGGGCCAGTCCACTTTACATGGTTAAAAAGTCTAATGGTGACTGGCGGCCTTGTGGAGATTATCGTCGACTTAATGCCGCCACAATCCCTGACAGATATCCAGTCCCACATATCCAAGACTGTATCCATCTTTTTCATGGAACAAACATATTTTCTACCCTCAATCTTGCCAGAGCATATCATCAGATCCCAGTGCATGCTGCAGATGTGCCCAAGACCGCAGTGACTACACCATTTGGTCTCTTTGAGTACTTATATATGCCATTTGGCCTTCGCAATGCTGGCCAAACATTTCAGCGTTTCATACACCAAGTACTGTCTGGCCTCGATTTCTGCATCCCATATCTTGATGATATCCTGGTTGCATCTACAGATGCGGAAGAACATTTTCAACATCTGCGTCAGATTTTCACTCGCCTTAAAGATCATGTATTAAAACTAAATCCATCCAAATGTGTACTTGGTCAACCCTCAGTTTCCTTTCTTGGATGTCTTATCACCCAGAATGGAGTCAAACCTTTACCGGAAAGAGTCAAAGCAATTAACGACCTACCTCAGCCCAAAACCATCTCTGAACTGAAGCGTTTTCTAGCAATGTTAAATTTCTACCGATGCTTTCTGCCAAATGCCGGAAGAACACAAGCCTGCCTACATGAGTTTCTGAAGAATAGCAAAAAAACGATCAACGAGCTGTCCCTTGGACTGAATCTGCATCTGCAGCATTCGTGCAATGCAAACACGATCTGGCAAATGCAGCCACACTTTCTTATCACTTACCTAGTGATCAGTTCTCTATAATGGTAGATGCATCTGATACGGCCATAGGAGCAGTGCTTCAAGCCCATACCACTAAAGGACTTTCCCCAATGGCATTCTTCTCCAGAAAACTTACTACTGCAGAAAGGAAATACAGCACATATGACAGGGAGCTACTTGCTGTGTACTGTGCTGTTAAATACTTCCGGCACAACTTGGAAGGACACGACTTCAGCATTTTCACCGATCATCGACCATTAACCTTCGCTTTTAGAAAAAACTCTGACTCATGTTCTCCTCGTCAGCTTCGACATCTGGATTTCATCGCCTAGTTTAGTACAGATATCAGATATGTCTCTGGTACTGATAATTGTGTCACTGATGCCTTGTCTCGGGTAAACAATATCAACCTCACTACCCCATATTTCTCTGAAATTGCAAAAGCTCAATTGCATGATGAGGAACTCAAGAACCTAATCTCAAATCCACAAACCTCCCTTCAGTTACAACCGCTGCACATTGATCCAACGCTTAAAATTTACTGTGACATAGAGAACAATAGAATACGTCCCTATATTCCTGTCAATTTTAGACGTGAAGTGTTTAATGCCTTGCACAATTTGGCACATCCTGGAATCCGTGCCACCAAAAAGCTGATCGCAGACAGATTTGTCTGGCCAGCAATGAATCAAGACATCACAGAATGGACTCGTTCATGTATTAGATGTCAACAGTGTAAAGTATCCCGTCACACTCACAGCCCCATTCAACAATTTAACCTTCCAGCAAGACGCTTTGATCATGTGCACTTGGTTGGCCCATTGCCTCCTTCAAATGGTTACACTTACTTACCTCCTCACTTGTATTGATCGGTACACAAGATGGCCTGAAGCCATTCCTATTGAAAATACATCCGCTGAAACTATAGCTCGAGCATTCATCTCCCAGTGGCTTTCAAGATTTGGCATGCCTACCACCATCACTACTGACCAAGGCCGACAATTTCAATGTCACTTGTTCGCATCCCTCACCTCTCTTCTTGGCATTCGCCATATTCGCACAACACCATACCATCCATCTGGAAATGGGATGGTGGAACGCTTTCATCGATCTCTCAAACAAGGTCTGAAGTGCCACAGTAGCACACACTGGACAGAAGCCTTACCCCTAGTCTTGCTTGGTCTTCGCACAGCATTCAAAGAAGACATTGGTAGCACTTGTGCTGAACTGTTATATGGTGCAACCCTCCGTCTGCCAGGTGAATTCTTTCACCCAGAATCTACTCCAGTTATCGACCCTCCAACATTCCTTCAACGTTTACGTGAGACCATGAGCAATATCTCGCCAACCCCAGCATCTTCGCATAACCAGCCAAGTTATTTTGTACATCCTGCGCTTGAGACATCTTCGCACGTATTCGTGCGCAACAATGCAATTAAGCCAATTTTAACACCTTCATATGATGGTCCATTCAAAGTTGTCAAACGAACACCGAAACATTTCACCATCATCTGCAATGGCAAACAATCAGTGATTGGAATCGATCGTCTCAAACCAGCATTTCTAATGCAAGATCCAACAACTTCCTCATCAACATCACTCCCGGAAGAAAGCTTACATCCCGTTAAAGAGCAACCTAAAACTACCAGATCTGGAAGAAAGGTTAAATTTAACCCAAAGTACTTATAACGTACCGATGGTACTTGGGGGCAAGTACTGTGGCGTTCCGACAGATACTTCAACTTCTATTCATGAGATGGCGCCACGTGTAAAATCCAGTTCTTAATCGGAGCAGCAAAGCGACGTCATTACTCACTCAGACTTCTCGTCAGACAACTGTACGCGGCGATAGCATGAACTGTGTTCCGAGCTCTGCGTTGATCTCTGCAATGTAATTTAAATTGTAATTTAGTACTTAATATATTCTTTTGTTATAGGAGATTGTCTACTCTTATTTTCTTTAATTATATCATGCATTAAGCACACAAACCACCAAACTTTCACAATTATCAGACATAACCTGACAATCAGAATTACTAACACCATTATTTAACGATACACTATTACTGAGTTTTGCAATAGCAGAGTTTATACAAGTAGGATTATTGGCACCAAAAGAGGCACACTCACCTTTATATAACTGCATCAATCCTTCAGTAATGCCTTTAAGAGTCTTGATATCATTCCTATGCACTAATGTTTCCTCTTCGGAAGTTGCACGAGCAATACTCCGCATGGCATTAAGCTCGCTTGTTTTAACAGCGATCTCCAAAGTATGGATCTGTTGTAACGCATTAAGGTACTCCTGAAGCGTATAAGTCTCTTTTCGCAGGAGTTCACTTTAGTTCGAATCAAGAATATTGTTAGCAAACACACATATATCCTCCGTAATTCCAGGTATTAATTCACATAACACACTTTTCGTATCCTTAGCTGGTAACGGCGGAAACTCCGCATCGGCTATTTCAGCACGTGTTAGGGCTAACCGCGCGGCAGCCTAACACGGAGATTACTTGGAGAAGCTGGAGAAGATAGTAACGAACTTCTCCACATAATAACCTGATGGAACGCTTCTATCAATGACGTTACAGTAAAACCTCCTTAATTTCTATTTTTTGATACTCTCTCGTAGCCCCACACTTAATATCTATTATTCAGAAATTTCAAGTGTGTAAAGCAAGACTGTTCTCAAGACTCGAAGCAATATTTTATTTTTAGAGAGCAAACTACTCGTTTGAAAAACAGTTTGTATCCAAGATTATGCTATACCTGTCCTATACAAATTATTGCTATACAAATTCGGCCAAAGGTTGAATGGTTGAATATTATTGAAAGCGTACCAGAAAACGAGCTGAATAATGAATGTTATTATTTGCCGCATAGGTCTGTAATCAAATTAGGAAGTGAAACCACAAAAATTCGTCCTGTTTTTTACGCCTCTGCCTCTGAAAGAGGGAAACTCTCTTTGAATGAATGTTTGTGTAATAGAATGAATCTTATTGAATTAATACCCGATATTATAGATCGTTTTAGGATGTATCCGATAGGTATTAGTGCCGATATTGAAAAGGCTTTTTTAATGTTATCCGTCGCATCTAAAGATAGAGATTTTCTCAGAATTTTTTCCCATGCAATGAAGGACAATTTATTTATAGGCATTGCAGAGTTGTGTTTCGAGTTTCTTCGAGCCCCTACTTGTTGAACGCATCTATAATGCATGTATTAGGAAACTCTCCACGTCAGTATAGTGAAGTTGCTGAAAAGTTGAATTCGTCATTTTTTTTGGATAATTGTTTATCTAGTATTTTTAGTATTGATGAACAGTTTACTTTTATTGAACATTCCAAATTAATCATATCAAATGGATGTTTTAACCTGCGCGGTTTTGAAAGCAATGTGGCAATGTGGAAGCATGGACAACCATTCAGGGAATACTTCCGTTTTGGGGGTAATTTGGAATTTGGATAATGATACGCTGAGGTGCTGCACAGATATAGATAAGGCTCCTTTAGAAGGAGCCTTGGATATAGATACGTTGACCTGTGATACGAAAATCATAAAGAGGACAATTTTGACAATTGTGCAGACAATTTTTGATCCTATTGGTTTATTAACGCCAACTACGTTGCTTCCGAAACTGCTGTTGCAAAAATTGTGGAAAGTGAAATTTGCAATATGTGTGGAATAAATTGTGGAAAGTGAAATTTGCAATAATAAATTAAATGGGATGATGAATTGTCTCCAAATGATGTAAATACATTTTTGAACTGGTTTAAAGAACTTAATGTTTTGAAAGATGTTACTTTGCCTTGATATTTGTTTATTAATGACGCGTCTGCACTACATGTATTTGTGGATGCTTGCAAGGGGGCGTATGCAGCATGCGTCTTTGTTCGGTTAGTATTTAATTCTAAGGTAAAAATAAATCTCGTACGGACGAAGTCTAGAGTATCGCCTTTAAAACCTTTAAGCATTCCTCGTTTAGAATTAATGGACTGTTGTATAAGTTCTAGACTTGCAAATTCTATTATCAAGGCTCTCAGTTTGCCCAACATAAAAGTTACCCTCTGATCTGATTCCACCACTGCTCTTTGGTGGATAACAGAGCAAGGAAATTGGTCCGTTTTCGTCGAAAATAGGGTTAAAGAGATTCGAGAGTTGATGTGATGTCATTCATGGAGACATGCCCCAGGGAAACTGATAAGATCAGTAAAATATTTTCTAAGGATATTTGAGAAACCTTGGGAAACTGGATATTGCCGACTTGTTATCACGCGGATGTTTTGCGAAGCAAATGCTTCGGTCTAGACGGTGGGAAGGCCCCTTGTGGTTGCGAGAAGGCCCTGAAAACTGGCCCACTGGTGAGATTATCTGTTTGTATGAAGAAGTACAATTGGAGAGAAAAGAGATAAAAATAGTGAATATTGATCTAGCAAAAGGCGCATCTCCCTTGGCATCGAATCAATGTATCCAATTATGATAAAATGATTAGAATATTTGCATGGATATGTAAATAATTGTAAAGATGGCTCTGAAAAGAATAGAAACATTGAACTTTCACAGTATGAAATTGAAAATTTGAGAAAATTTTAATTCGTTTGGTTCAAAACTATTATCTGTCTGATAAGAAATCTTATAATTTTATCGAAACGCTCATTGATGATGATGGTATTCTGAGAGTTAAAACCAAAATAATAAATAGAGATGGCCATGAATCTTTTCTGTATCCAATACTGTTGTCAGAAAAATGTGATTTCACTAAGTTATTAATCAGAAATGTACACTGCTAAAAAAAAAATGGAGAAAAAATGGAGAAAAATTCAAATAGAAAATTTTGAACAAAAAAGTCTAATTTTTTGCAGATATGCTTAAAAATATACCTACTTTAAGATGATGGTAAAAATTTTGTAGGTTATAATTCAAAATTTTTTTCGAAAAATTTATAAAAATTATTTAAAAATAGAAAATTAAAAAATAAAACACAAAAAATGGGTAAATTTTATTTGGAATGAACCTAAATTTCCAAATGTGAGAGAAAAAATCAAAAAAGTTTAATAAAAAAAAGAGATATAAGTAAATATTTGCCAAATTCAATTAATATTGAGGAGCTAAAATTTTGAGAGTTAATATTTCAAAAACTACTCGTACGATTTTTACAAAACTTGGTATTCTGGCATAATTTGAGTCGTAGAATCGAAATATGTAAAAAAATTGGTATGTTATTTCAGAAAAAGTCCGATTTTGTGTCAAAATACCTATGTTAGAATAGTGCTATATATAAATCTAATATATATCCTAAGACGCGCTTTCGAGACATGAAGAACGCAATTTGAATTTCGTGAATCGCCCCAGTAGAACGGGAGATATAGCACTGTCCCTTTTTTTTTTTTTTTTTTTTTTTTTTTTTTTTAGCAGTGTACATAATAAGAACTGTCATGCTGGTCTTCATATGATGCAATGTATATTACGAGAAAGATTTTGGATAGTCAGAGCTAGAAAGGCCATTAAAAATGTCCTCTTTAACTGTATCGTTTGTAAAAGATTTAAAACTAAGGCTATGTCAAGCGAACCGACACCTCTGCCACCAGACCGAGTTACGGATTGTGCGCCGTTTAAAATCATAGGGATTCATTCAGCTGGAACCCTGTTTTTAAAAAATGAAAGAAAGATGTCGATCGCGCTGTTCACGTGCGCTGTGTACCATGCCATTCACCTTGAACTTGAAAATTCTCTTTCTACTGATGCTTTTCTCCTGGCGCTTCCACGATTTGTTGCTAGGCGCGGACGCCTTAGAATAATCTATACTGATAACGGAACAAATTTTAGGGGTGCATCTAATGATTTATCAAAACTAAATTGGGCTAAAGTATTAAAGGAAACGGGAATTGAAAAGATACTCTAGAAATTTATTCCACCTACCGCAGCTTGGTGGGGCGGCGGGTGGGAGAGGTTGGTTCGTACAGTAAAAGACTTGCTGAAACGTGCTTTATGTAAATTAGTGTAATCATATGAAGAACTTTATACTATTATTTGTGATTGTGAACCTATAATTAATCGTAGATCCTTAACGTATGTTTCTGAAGATCCGCAGGAATTTATCCCTCTGACACCCACTATGTTTCTTATCGAGAAGAGAAATTCCAATGTTGAAGATCTTGATGAATTAAATTCAAGTCTTAATAAGAGATTATGATAAGTATAGAACTAAACTGTTAAATGATCTGCGACAACGCTTCAGAAAAGAAAAGAATACCTTAGTCAACTGGTTCAAAAGCATAATGAAAAATGATCTCGGGAACCTGTAGTTGGAGAAATGGTACTGATGGGAGATGATAACAAAAAACGTTTATTTTGGCCCTTAGCCCGAATTACAGAATTGATCCCTGGATGTGATAGAGAGATTCGCATGGTTAAACTTAAGACCGGGCATGGAACAGTTGTACGACCAATACAACGCATCTTTCCTCTGGAGATGCAGGCCAATGACAGAAACATAATTCCTGATAAAAAACTGGGTGCAGAGGAATCTAATTCTAGTGCTTGATGTACATTAAAAGGGGGAATTGTACCTGATAAAATGGTAATGCAACAATATTCCTCCTCTGGAGGACTTGTAAAAGCTCCAAAAAGACTTGATCTTTTGAATAATGTTGGTTATGAGCTTAAGACTCAACCTGAGTCTCAAGGGGGGGGAGGAGTTTGTGAAAGGAACTGAAGTAATAACTGGAGCCATACGCTGCTGTTCATGACGTCAGCCTGCATGCTGAATATTTCGAATGTTTTCCCTGTAGACAGAACTGAAAACTGATCTCGGAAGCGTAAAAGACTGTTATGATGAAAATAAAGAAATGTTCGCTTATTAAGATTTTTTTTTGTCTTTATTCATAACGCACACAGCCTCGGGTAGAGGCAGCCCGTATATGAATGAACTGTTTTGAATGTATTTTATTTATATATTTTCTGTGTATTAATGACTATGATTACGACATTAATTATGTAAGTAATGTGAAACGCCCAAGAACAATACCAATCCAAATATAAATTCTACTTAATATTTAGCAATATTCGTTCTCTGTTTACTACTACTAATATTTGCATGCTACCAAATTTTTTCTTAATATTCGTGAATATAACGAAGTGTTCGCCATCTAATAGCAAAGTCACTGGTATAAAAATAGCCCTGAGATGAACCAACAGAGCTATTGCTGAAAACTAGTTTTGCACATAATAGATAAAGGAAATGTCAATGGCAACCCTTTTACTTAGCCAAATTTGACGTCGTTTGAATCAATTGGTTATCACCATTTGTTGCGTTCAGTGTCTGTGCGCGAGTTGGGTTGTCGATACTGTCGTATGTATTCGAATTTTTGTAGTGATTTTGTTAATTTATTTGATTATTTTTTAAATTTTTTTACACAAATATTGTTTAATGTAAAACCATTAAAACTGAAAATCATATTGACACGATTATCTGTTCCGCTGTCTTTTGCTTTATCTTTATCTTTAAATTTACTCAATTTTGTACTCGTTTGATTTATATATTTGTTTTTTAATATATTGGCAACTAACTTTTCCGCGGCTTCGCTCGCGTTGATGTCCTTAAATAAGTTTCAACTCCCCGTGAATTTTAAAAATACACTCTGCGTTAAGATTTCAGTAAATACTGCCCTTTTTCAATACCTATAGGCCGCCGATATTTTGTATTTAAGCCTGACGAAAGGGTTATTTTTAAAAATAAAGAACATTCGAGCGCCTTAAAATGATAAAACAATAGTTGTTATCGCACACAGTAAAATGTAAAAAATATAAAATATAAATGCAATTTTTCAAGCAACAATAACAGAAATATATAAAAAGAATGTATAGATCTTTAAAAATACGAAACAAAACATTAAATATATCACAAAAGTCGAAATGTTGATAATAGTTTCAAGTAAGTTAATTAGAAATCAAGTTATTAATTTTTGAATGATTTTCCGGGCGTAAATTCGTGAACTTTGACTCTTTCGGTCGACCGGATACCAGCTACCCCTCTCCCTCACTTTCGAATCGCAGCCTATCAACAAAGAGTTAACACTAGCAAGCGGAGTATTGTTTCATCTGGAATTAAGCTCGAAATAATTAAGCAACCAAAAAAAAAAAAAAAAAAAAAAGTTCCACCACTAATGTTCCTATCATTCAAAGTGCGACACAAGTTTCTAAATTTCGAGAAATTTGGGTAATTAGATCAAAATTTATAATTCTTATCACCAATTTATTGTACCCACACGGGAAGACCTAAGAAAAAATCCCTTATGTCGCTATCGAGTCTCATTCAAATTAGTGTTTTCAGAGTTTTTCATTAATATTTCAGCTGATTAAAGTCGTACGAAGATAAGAATGGTATCGATGGACTCCGACGAATTTTTGAAATCAGGGATTATGTGTCTTGAAATTCAACTAACCGCCGTTCCGTAGATATTTGTGAAAAAATTAATTGGCGCGTAGCCAAATCTCTTTAATAGAGAAAAACCCAACAAAGTAAGTAAAAATGTAGGGAAAACGTAGTATCTCGGCTAATTAAAGTCGTACGAAGACATTTTATAGCCTATAACTTTTTCTAATATATCAAAAATATTTCTGGAAAATTTCATGATGATCGGTTAAGTAATTAAGGCGTGAAAGTGTAACAAACACACAAACAAACTCACATTCGCATTTATAATATTAGTAAGGATTACTGATAAGCTAAGATATACTCTTTTTAAATTATTTTGCGATATTGCTGTTGAGCTGAATTTTAGAACATGCTATTTAATAAATAAAGGCAACGCACAAAACGTTAAAATACGCCCTTTTGGGCGTGATATAAAATCTGCAAGTTTTCAGAATTTTATTATTATTATTATTTTAGGGCCATTTCGTCACCTTTTGACACTCGAACAGTGGACTTTTAAATAAATGCAGTATCTGTTTGCCATAAGAATATCTTCCAACAGAATGCCTATAGCTGTCTATTACCGCAGAAATCAGCCCTAACCATTTGTCGGAGGAATGTCTTGAAAACTGCATTTAAGTGGTCAGCAAAAGAATTTGCTTTCTCTTCATCAGTGTATAAGTGCTCAGTGTTGTTTTTCAATGGCGTATTTTTAGTTTTGTTTGCTTTTTGTCTTCTGATGTATTTCCACGTTAAGATTGTCGATCGTGTGGTTCCAGGTGGTGACGCGGTGCTCGTCAATGAGTTTTTTAATCTGTCTGTTCGTTTTTTAATGTTGGAGAGGAGTTTTAAATAATCTTTATTTGTTTTTATTTCCACAGTAGCATTTTTGATGGCATCATTTATATGTTCAATAATATTTTGTATGGCGTTCTCAACGTCCTCTGTGGTGCTTAGGGTAAACGTGTTTGGGATTTGAATGTTTACCAAATTTTTGAATTCGTTCCAGTCTGTGCTTTTAGAAATATGCTCCTTCTCCACCTTGTAGATTCCCAAGTGCGCCAGTAACTGGAACATAGTCTGATGATAAATCGACTATCACTTCCGTGGCTAGTGGAAAATTCGTGGATGATAAAAATAAGTCCAGAATATCTGGGTACTGCCTGGTATTAGTCCGTCGGAAGGTGAAGTCATTTGGGGGAATGAAGAATGGGTTGTTAAAAAAGGAAATTAAAGAATTTCGCCATTTTTGTTGGTCCTACCGCAGCCCCAGCTGGTGTGTTTGGCCTCTAGGTCTCCGCCTAATAAAGTGGAAAATGGATTATTTAAAAGATTGAGAAGGTGTTGGTCTTGGAGATTGAGTGAGGGGGGTTGTAAAGGGCGCATATTGTTACTCCTTCCCACTTTGGAAATGTGAACAGTAGACCTTACTTCTTCGAATCCGTTACTGTTATCCAAAGAATGATAGCTTGAGTTAAAACTGCTCTTTACGTAAATAAAGGCGCGTTCTTCTCTATGCCGAATTCTATCACATCTGTAACTGCGATAGTTTTGAATGCTTAGTGAGTGTGCGGGCGTGGCATGTGTTTCAGTGATGAGGGCAATGTCAATGTTTATGTGTATGAAGGAAATCTTTTAGTTCATCCAGTTTGTTTGTGAGGTTATGGGCATTCCAGGTTAAGAGTGTCACTGGATTAATTTTTAATTGCGGCCTAAGCTTCATAATTAGTCGTAGAGTGGGACCTCATTAAATTTGGTTCAGCGATCATGTGCTGAAAGTTATGCAACAGGGAAATGAGGTCCTGTAAGTTTTGCATAACGTTTTGGGCTTCTAAAAGTGCCTTAGTAATTTTTTCAGCAAATATGTCAGACTTAACAGCCTGAGCATAGGATTTGTTTACCACAAATCTGCCCTCATTTTTAGGGATGGTGTAAGATTTGGGTTTCTGTGATCGCAACCTCTCCAGTTGCTAGTATGTTTTCCAAGAAAATTGCATCACTTGGGTTCAGAGTCCTTGGGTTTGGGACAAGCTCGGCTTTCATGGTCGCTCGCACATTTGCAGCAGCGTGGTAGGTGATTATATGCCACTTGTGCATGATGATATCGCTGACATCTGTAGCATTGTGTGGAGCCTCTACGTCCCCTATATCTCTGAACTTTGATTTGCAGCCTGATGAGAAATTTCCATTGGTGTATACGCTTGTTCTACTCGTTTTTGGGTAAAGTGACCAAAAATAAGGATAGTTTTCAAGTTCTATTCCTCGGCGCCGCAATAATTGCTCGATTTTTAGAACAGTGAAGTCTTTTTCTTCAAGCTTTTTTTTTTGTACGTATGCCCGGTCAATGTCAATATCGAGATTCTGAATTACAATCTTCAGGTTTTTCTGATCTAGTAGCAGATAGGAGTGATATGAAAGATCGTCTGCCTTGAAAAGTGTAGTCATCTTTCTATGCGTGTCAGGTTTTTTGCAAGTATCTCGTATTGTGCTTTTCGTTTTGCCGTGAAATCGGTTAATTCCTCTTTTTCCAGCATTTCATTAAAATCTTTCCAATTAAATTTGCATCCCTCAATGCAAATTGGAGGCATATTAGCTGGGAATTGGGGAAATGTAAAGTGTCCGTCCGCACTAGTTCGAGTTGCGCCAGCCTGGGGAGTATGAGCGTCGGTTGGCCCAGCCGGGCACGTAACCTCATCAGGATAACTTATTGGCCGCTCTGCGTTTTCGGTCTGAGACCTACTCGCTGCAGTCGGTTTCCAGTTCCTTCACGAGATGGCGCCAGATTATCGTGGTTGCTGGCCGCAGACTCGGGAAATCAATGCATGTGTAATTTTGCTACCTAAGTCGTGACTAGGTGAGATTTTTAAACTTTTGGGAGACTTCAGTTTGGGTTTTCGTTTTAAACTAACATCACCTTTATGTCTGGTACTGTGTGTGTACTGTTTAGCGGCGGATGCGGAGTCATCATCAGTTATGTTCGCAAGAACATCGAATTTTTTTTTCACCTCAGGAGGGTCCGATTCAGTATCGCTCAGAGTACGTTTCGTCCTTTTGGTAACAGCAATCCAATGCATATCGTGATGGGAGACATCAGCATGGTGGGAACCAATTTCATTAGATGCTAACCGATTAGAACTAGCTTGCCGCTAAGCCTGGTTCAGAGGAACGTGCAGAGTTCAGACTTGCTCGTACATTATCCGATAGGTTAGGGAGAAGTTTCAGTAGAAAATCCAGATCAATTCTTTCATCCTCAATCAAAGGTGAATCCTTCTCTTCAGAAGTTAATTCCTAATATCGAACGTAGAACAGTTTGACCAGTGACATGATGATCAAGTCCTTATACCATTTCAGTCGTCAAGGAAAAATAAATGCAAGAATCAGTAAAATCGCACTAAGGCCTTTTTACCACTCTGGTCGCTTAAGACCGGTGAGCAACCTTTTATGTGCTAGCGACTGATCGTAGAAGAAAAATCTAATCGAGTTGGTAAAACCGAGAGCCGTGCTAAGAGAACCTTCACGTGCTACTGCTAGGACCAGAATGAATATAGCGACACTACACGGCCTAGCATATATACACGAAATATAGTTTGATAGTGCGGAATCGGGATTCCATCGACACGTTTTACGATATGCACCATATGATCTTTTACACAATGAGCTGCTGGGAGTATTAAAGAACGAGTCAAATTGTGAAATTGCAACGGCATATAACATGGCTTTATATACGCAGTGGCTAATCGCATTGACGGTGCGAATAGCTAAGAGGCTATTCACGCCACCTACGTTCACAAAATCAGCCCAGGTACCAGCATTTTACCCCTATTTCCGGGTGGTAGCGAGAGCGAAGGTTGTTAACCCTAACTCAGTAATAGAAAGGATTGTTAATATTTCACCAGCAAGAGAATAAATTGAAAGTAATAATTATCAGTTACAAAGACGAGGTAAATCTATATACATAATGTTCAGGAAATGATTAGATAAAATAGGGATTTAATGATGGTTCTAATTGCAAGGACGTGTAATTAGTTAAAAAATCCTTAATGTATTGACAAAAAAGGTTACAGAAAATTACTTAAAATTCTTTTATTTAACAGAGGAATTTTTATGCAAACTTAAACCCCAGTCTTATAGCATAGGACTGCCAGAATTTATTATTCAATAAGGAAACTTACTGAAAATTATAATATTCTTATACATTCATCTCTTTTTCAGTATCCACGCATGTTTATAGGTTCAAATGGCATGTTTCAAAATCAAAGTTATTTATGAAATAAAACCTTATAAAATCTGATAAATCATTTGTGTGCGCAAATTTTTAAATCTAAATCTTTTACATTAAATTCTGTCTTTTAAATTACATCCCATTATTTATTTCAATTGAATTTCTTAATGTGTTTGTACTATTTAAAAGTTCTTTGAAGTACTTTTTGTGTCCTGAAAATGCCAAGTATTTTCATAAAAAAACATAAACAAGCATACAGAATTATTAATAACCAGTATTATATAATAGGATTAATTGTTGATTTAATCGCTTTTAACTTATTTCATGCCTAAATTTTCTACACAGAAATCCTGTCTAATTTTTATTATCTTTTCTCGGACAATTTTCAAAGAGGAATGAATTAATGTCTTGATTGCGCAAAACACATCTTTGAAGCTAAATGTATTCTAAGAAGTACAAAAAATGTAAACAAGATTTTGCCCCCCCCCAATCAGTCATTTAAACTATTCCAACCGTTCAGGAAAACGATAAACATCGCGAACATAAAAATTTGCCCTTCAATAGAAGGAATACAATAGTTTAATAAAAGGAAAATGTGTTCCTTCTTTTATAAGAAAAGGAAACCATTTTCCTTTCTTAACTTTTAAAAGTCGCCAACGCTTAAAAAATGATAAACTACGCCAAGGTAGTACCCCGCTTTAAAAAAAAAAAAAAAAAAAAAAAAAAAAAAAAAGATTCACTACAACACTTACTAGGCAGTTCGCGTGCGTAGAATCCGTTCTTTTCGATTCGGTTCAAATGACGGATCTGACAACTCAATGTGCATGCGTGGTTAATGTTGGTGCGAAAAGCTTAAGCGGCTAATGGCACCGCTGGTGCGAATAGCATCGGCCCTTTATATACTACAGTGTAACCAGATTGTTAGCCCATTATGTAATTTTTTTCTCATAAACCTAAATTTGGAGTTTGATTTGAAACCTCAAAAGTGCCGAAATTTTGATACTACCAGTTGCAAGTGATTTTACTGTACATTAACCCTTTCCGGCGCAGTATGTTCGGTTCTGAACACACCAAAAATATTCCTTCTTTAGATACTGAAAATAATCGATAAATATTACTTTTAATCTCTTTTATGAATAATAGATGGCAGCACCACACAAGCAAATCATTAACGTTGAGATATATTCTGTTTTTAAAGACACTGATTTTTCAAAGAAATCTTTCAGATTTTTTTTTTAAATATAAAGAATATCAATGAAAAAAATCTGTATAACTTTTAATTTTTATCTTTGAAATATTGCGTATGGTGTGCTCGGACTGAACACTGTACTAGTAGCGCCTGTCATGTGGGAGTGAGTCACAGAATCTTGTCTCGTGCTTCAAACATTGGGGAGGCTGAGAGCGCAGATTTATTTATATTTTTTTCTGTTTTTGGTTTTGAAGACTCTGGTGCTTTGTTTTCACAAAGCTATTTGATTTTCAGCGAGAGCAAACCCTTTTTTCTCTTGCTTTCATCATGAGTAGTTTGCTTAGTTTTGATTTCTGTAGATTTTTTTGTATATCTATTTAATAATTATTTTTTTCTAGTCAATAATTAATTGTAAATATTAGTTTTTAAATTATTTTTCTTGTAAATTTTAAAATTGTGTAAAGGGCTCGGAGGGGCCTCAGCATTGCCGAAACAATGAGTTTACTTCCCCCCCCCCCCGTTCTTTTTAGGAGTGTAGAATAGCAAGCCTTCCCGTGGTGCACCCTGGGTTATGCTAAATATGTTACAGAGATCAGATTCTACTGTTTTTAAATCATAGACAAAGTATTTTACTGTAATACGTGCTTCACAGCAATGCTCACCTATCGCAGCTCAGTGTGTTTGTTCTCTTCGGACATCCCACAAAATGGAAACAGTTTGTGCAATCTTTATAAAATTATACCTGCATACTCTCTTCGGCCTAAATAGACTGCATACAAATGTTTTTGGTAAAATTCCAACTTTAAAGAGTAGCATGCCGGAAAGGGTAAAAAAGTTATGCTAGTTTTCTGATAGCCTTTTTTTTTTATAATAGTCACTTAACACTGTGTTCTGAATGCCTGACAATATTTACCTACGCAGCAATAGTCCCGATGGTATATTGCTCAATTTAATTGGTGTCAAAATCCGTTTCAGATGATTATATTTTTTAATGACTAGTGCTCATTATATATAGCATCCACGAAATGCTTCATACTGACTAACACTGTTTATGTCTGAAGAAGTTAGACATAACAGTGTTAGTCACTGTTTATGACTAACACTGTTATGTCTAACTTCTTCACATTGGCTAGTGCCAGTTATATCCGACATCCACTAGTTGTGTCACATTCACACTTTAGGCACAACTGATGCAAAACGGTTTAAGAAATATCTTTGTCATTTGATATGTGCCTATGGAATGCCCATTGTTTATATAAACTGAAAACTCCTGCACCTATATCTGTGGCACAATTTAAAGTTAATCGAGCAAATAATAACAAAATATCACAAGTTGAGGATAAGACCCTCTACAAACTATAGTTATAACAATTAATTAAGATACATTGGAAAACACCTTTCTATCCCATATTTACTCGCATATTCCTCTCCCCTATTTTCAAGATTTTACTGCTTTAAAACCAAGAGGGAAAAGTACACAGTATATAACCATTTCTTAAGAGACTAATGATTTACATAACAAGTTAAAAAGCCCACATAAAGAAACACTAATATTATACTATATAAAAATTTCAAGGGTCTTCATATTATTAAATAATATTTATCATTTTTTCATAATTTGCAATAAACAACTTAAAGTGAAGATCTATTACTATATTTTAAAATACAGGACAAGACATCATAGTCTTTATCTAATACATCCTTTTGGAATGAAATCCTCTAAGGATTTTATGTGGACATATGGAGAGCTTCCAAACTTTATATATAAACTCCCCAAGACTCTCTTAATATGTATATAGCGTACTGAAAGCATGACTTTCCATCCATTAGTGGCATACTGATGGCTAGTTCTGAAATTTCAAGAGAGTTTAAGGAGGGATAAATGCAACCCCATTTCAAAAATCTGAAAAATACAATGCGGTAAGAATCTTAGATAATTCCAAGTAATTCTGAATATTGTTATGATACAAATACAAACTTTAAAATTATTTCACTACCAAAGCAAAAAATATATATTTTTAAAATTGATTAAGAATAAATTTGTGTTTTGCAACATCAAGTAACATAGTGCCTATCTATTTAGGTTCTCAACAATTTTTAAATTTAATTAAGCTAAGCTTGCTTTTTTTTTGGAAGGGGGACAGTAATACTTCTGGAAACTACTGCACTTACACTTGCTAAGAACTGAAAATTCAGTATGAAAAAATATTTTGGTATAAACAATGGCTTTTCACATAAGAATTAGATTTGAACTCGCAGTATGCATCAACAAATGTTGGAGATAAGGAACTATTAGAAAAAAGAGAATGGTTCATAGAATATGAAGAGGCTTAGTAAGCTGTCTAGTAATGCAGTAAATTGTCCCTAAAACTTTTACTAATATTCATCAGACTTGAAAGCTTGATATATTGTTTTGTGTAATGAGAATAAATAACATTTCAGTCTGTTCAGCATCTAAGCTATTGTTGATCAAGGAAGTTCTTCATTCTGACATACCTTACATATAATTAAATGAACATTCAAAAATTAGTCCATGGAAGCAAGTTAAAACAGATTTAATCACTTTTTTGACTACTGGGTATCTCTGTTTGCTGTCTTTGTTCAGTTTAAATACCTCAGCCCAAAAGTATACAATATCAATTTGTTCTATTTCTGTATAAGACAAAGTGGAAATACAGTCAAAAGTCGTTAATTCGGACCTCAAATCTACAAACTTTCTGCGCATGCGTCGCACATGCGCATAGGCGTTTAAGAGTGCGCGTAAGAACTTTACGACTGCGAATATGTGTGTGCGCATGCACGTTTAATGTGTAACGGACGGTATAAGCTAAGCTAAAATTATCTAATTCAGTTAATGTTGCAGATTGCGTTGTTCCTTAATCTTCGAATTGGATCCGGCTTATTATTTTCTGCAGACTGTTAGAGCAATTTTATAAAAGTAAGCTTGAACTTTCGATTATGTCAAATAGAATTTCCGATATATATTTACTAATATGTAAAAGATCTATAAAGCTAAAGTATGTTTTGAAATCCGAAATCTGTTTATAAATTTCACGCCGCGGCGCGCAATGAATTGGAAGTTGATCTGTCAGCACCATCCTTATCTTCCGGGCAGATGTTTTTATTTTATTTAGCTTATAATTCCTTACTAAATGTAGTATTTGATCTCGATGTACTCCGTCTTTGATATGATTTAAATCAAGTTCCTCGTCATTATAATTCGCTTCCGATAGTGAAGAAAGTGACCCAGAGGTTACTGAAAACGAAAATATTTCGATTGACAAATTAGTCGGTATTCACAACACAGCAATTATAGGACTTCAACAGCGGAACTTTGTAACTAAACAAGAAATTATGTCTGTTTAATAGAATTAAAGAGAAAGTATTATCCCATAAAATGAAGCAACTTAAACAAATAAATATTAAGCTTTTTCTTTTTGTAAATTTTGATATCCTTTAGATCATAATTGTTCTTTATTTCATAAATTACGGTTTCATATTTTTAATTTTGTAATTTCTGCATGCCATCTTACCAGATTTAAACTGATGATCTATAATCCGGAATCGCCAAAGTCCTGACGAGTCCGGATTAATGACTTTTGACTGTATAACTTTTTTTAAATATTAACTTAGTTTGTAACTTCTCAACTGCATTTGCTTAGTTATTTGTTCTAAAATAAAATTTGGAAAATATTTTGAATTTACAGATTTCTGATTACAGTGCCTACACTTCACAAATCCTAAAACAAGAAAGTAAAAAACCAGGTATTCTGGCTATTAATTTATTAAAACCCGCACAAAAAGAATTTGAGGTATTGCCACAACCAAAAGTGACATGGGCTGAATGTTTGGGAAAGGATAATTCTCTCATTACCGAAATGGTGAAGTAAAAGATTTTATACTGAAATGAGAATATGCGGCTGTGGGCTATCTTGCAAAAAAATTTTCGAATCCAGAACTGTCTTTGAGGGATAAAAGTTTGCAGCATTTGCTGATATTGCTCATTCGTAATGATGCAGGTAACACATTCTCAAAAACATATGGTCTTATTACAAAATTGGCCATGAATCCACATTACACAGTTTTGCAGAATGCAGTAACACTTCATAGATCACTGTGAGACATTCAGATGCTCAAATTCAGCAGCTGTCAGTACTGATGGACCTATTCAGATAAAAATGAGCCTCATCTTCCTACAATATTTTTCAATTTCCATTCAGGCCAGAAACAGTACAAAAGTCAAGCCCTTATCACAATCTGTTATTCTTAATTCTTATGTATGACTTATAGATAGAAATGAAGCATTGTCCGTAGGATTTTCCTGAAAGTAGCATAAGCCATGTCGATTTTGTGAGCTATTGCATCAGCACTTGGACCACTGCTAGTCCCTTTATCATTGAACACTGCAGTGCCAACTTCTGTTACTGCACTGTCTGATATTGTGTTTTTCCTCTGCCAGCCCGAACTCCTAGTGATATAGTTTCCTTAGTGCTCCATCCTCATAGTGCTACAACAGACATTGGACTTTTACCAACATTATGAAGATTTTAAAATTCTGAGCTTTTGCAGCACTAGATTTTAGTTAAAACAGCTTTATGAATAAAGGAGAGTCACAGAGGTTAATTTTTCACTTTTTCTTTTTGGAGATATGCGAGATCAGAACTTCCCTTCCTTGTGAAGATGAAACAATGTATAAAAGTTGCTATTTTAGTATCTGACAGATGTAATATGTTACATTTGGTAAGAATTAGAGTACTAAATAAGATGTGCCTAAAAGTGCTTCCATACAAAATATGTTAATTGATGGAATAAACTTAAATCTTTGTCTGAAAAAGTTATGATATAATACAACATAAAAAATCTCACAGCAAGTTTTTAATATAAATTACAGAACCACCATATGTTTTTAAATAACCTAAAATCTGGCTCCCGATCACTACACGGCCCTGCTTGTGAAACTTCCAATTATGGAGTTTTTTCCTACTTTACAATTAAAATATGTGCTCATTATTTTGCTAATGTAGTAAGAAATAAAATAATAGTAATTTTGGTGATAAAACTGAATTCCTAAAAAACTACATGGTCATAAAAAAAATATAGTCTCTAGCTTGTGATTAATTAAATTGAAAACATGATCAATAGAATTACCATATATTTCCGAATATAAGGAGTGTGATTTTTCTTCAAACATTTACCCCTGTATATAAGAGGAAATGGAAAGAAGGGAAAAAAAAAAAATTCTTGTAACATTCAAACATGTCACCAAGCAGGTATAACAAGTGGAATTTTCTGAATCAAACTACTGTAAAGTAAAATGCTAGATGCCAACAACAATAGTTTTAACTCTACTAACCCTATCAGAAGCTAACACATTTATTCCATTTACTTGCTGTACATATATGATTTGTGGTATCTGTGCTAGATTTATTTTTTATCCGAAAGATGACTGGGAAGTGAAATTCTTGTAAGGCAAATTTCAAATTACACATAATCATGTCTGGTGAAAATTCTAACAGCAGAATGGCTGCTCAGCATTTCTCTGTAAATGAAAAACAAGTTCCAGAATGATGAAAGCCGGGCTCAAATTTCGCAAACAAATCTTACATTTTGGCAATGATGTCAAAAACCATCATTATAAACAATGTATTTTCATAAAATGAATAATTAATTTCATTAAAATTATTTTTTCCATTAACTTTAGAAATATAAACTAAAGAAATGAACAAGCGTGATATTTAGTGATTTATCATTCGCACTCAGCTAACAGAAAAATACCTACACTTTTTGTGATATTAGCAGACCCATGTACAAGCCAATCCCCATCATTTAGCTTTAGAAAAAATCAAAAAATTATTAGCTTATATACGGAAATATATTACTACCAAAAATGCATATTTCAAGGCATTTAAAATTTATGAAATATATAATACATTGATTAATAATATCAATCTTCAAGTGGAATTCTAGCTATAATGTAAGCATCTCATTTTCCATGGAATTCATTATTTAATGGAAAATTTTACACTCATACAATGGCTTTAGAAGTGTAATCCAAAGTTAAAAAAATTAATGCTATAAATGACTAGATTTTAGGTAATTTTTAATTCAACTAGCAGACGTAATTTTCAGATTCACAATTAAGCTGAATATCCATACACACTGCAAAAGGCCATTAAAATATTCTTATTTTTATGTAAAACTCACTTTGGTGGGGCAGGGAAGAAAGCAGAAAAATTAGACAGGCTTTTCAATCTCATATTCCTTACATAAAAACATATTAAATGGCATTATACTCACAATTTAAAATATACGCCTAGCAAGAGTCAACAAAGCCCACTCAACACATACTATAAAAAATATAATTATGAAGTCAATTTTTTTCAATAAAAGGAGTTTATTTCTCCCCATTCCCAAAACATTGTTAGTATACATGGCAATGCATACAAAGATGTATGCAATTAAGCACAGTTAAAACAATATAGCAGACTTGTCAGCAGCAACAAAGGCAAGACAGCTACACTCCGCTTGAATTGGGAAAAAAGGGGAAAACAAAGAAACAAAAAAGATTAAGCAAGATATAAAATTTATCAAAAATATACTTCTGAAACAGTATGATGTTAACATATGCAGCTGGCAATCTTTTTTTTTTTTTTTATCCTTTCTGAAATTTTCAGGCCTAGGAACTTTTTAAAATTTTTATTCAATAATGAACATTTTAAAATTATGTCACAACATTCAAAGATTGTACATAGCAAGATCTAAACCCTTACTGATAAAAAACATGAAAAATCAAATGATTTATTTTACCCAATAAATTACTTTTGTACTTTCAAGCCTTTTTCTCTATTTGTAAGTAATAGGACCAATGTAACAAGATGTTAACATTCCATCACTCAATAAAATACCAATAATTATATTTCATGGACTAAAAATGGTGTTTGTTATAACGTAAATGAATTTTATGCAGTCTCCCAAGACCATTTTTGGCTATGAATTGAAAACAAATAATGCCCTCAGAGTTTAAAAGACTAGCTATTTAATGTCATTTCATAAAGGAATAATTTATGTCAATAAATTACGTCATCAATTAATAATTATGAATCTGCAACCACACAGTAATATGGGAAGACATCAGGTTTTACAAAGACTTCCATAGATGGACAATAAATAAATTGAAATCATAATTTTGTTATTCAAAGAATAAAGCACATTTGTAAAAAAATTACATTAAAAGAATACTATGTATCAATACTTGCAAATTTTATTTTTGGGAAAAAAGAGGACAAACATTCCACATTTACAGTTTAAACATCTTACTTTAACAGAATCAAATGTGCTTGAAATCATAAGTATTTCACCTACAAATTATGACTTAACTAAAAAGTAATATGCATCACACAGCAAATTCATCTATTGCAGAATAGTAAACACTAACAGAAATATATATAATTTTGGTGTGCATTTATGAAACAAAAACTATTCTTACGAGGATTGAAGATCATTTAATTGATCCATTTATGTAAGACTTCTGATAAGGCACATCTTATGAGAATTTTCTCTAATTACCATTAACAAAGTAAAAATTACGTAAATAACAGTTGCTCAATGAATCAAATACGGCTTTACATGATTTGAGAAATAGTTATAATTGCCTGTCTTGATGAAGAATTTCAGTACCACAAGACTCACTTCAAAAACAAATGACTATGACAACATAAAAATATTTTAAGTACATGAATAAAAATTTGAAAACAAGAACATTCTGCAAATGTTTAATAATTTAATATGGTAGCCAATAAAACTTATTTTATACGTACAGACTTACATGCATGCACATGCACACACACACACACACACACACAGTTTAAAATATGCTTCAGTCTGTAATACACTAAGGTTGAAGATATTAACAAATTCATTAAACCTATGCTCCTACACACTGCATTAATGTTTCCATTTAATGTAACATCAAGTATCACAGATCTATAATAATCAACATACAAGATGCTACATAAAATGATAATGAAGAAAAGGGGGGAGAAAAGGACAACAAAATAACAAAACTCAAGGTTTCATATATACATGCTCAAAAATGCATTTTTATTAATAAATAGTCATGGGTACACAATGATATGTTTCTCTACCTGTTTTAGCTGTTGAATATAATTTGAGAGCCAATTTACCATGTACTTTTACCAATATATATATATATATATATATATATATATATATATATATATGAAATGAAAATAACAACTAGAATTTTCTGACACACATATATTTAATCACACATTAAAAAAAATCATGTTTTTCAAAACAATTTTATGACTGAAAAGTCTGTAATTCTTATCTGAATTACAGCTTGAATAATTGAATAAGCTGATAATTTTCAGTTATGGAGTCTTTTATATGAAATAGAACTTGCACAAAACAGAAATTAAAAAAAAAAAAAAAATTCCAGATTGCTTAACTGTAGTAAAAAAACATCAACTCACACCAGGAATATGCCTATTTGAACTAAACACATTTACACTTTTCTCTTCAGACTGAACATATTTTTAAGTATTAAAAACAATTCCAGCAACTAAAAACATAAAAAATAAAAATTACAAACAATATAAATATGCTTGCTATTTGATTGAATATAATGAATATGAAATAAATAATAAATATTGTTAAATACTGATTAAACCAAAACTGATAAACTTTAATGAAGTTGGAATGAGTTGATGTTAAC
The DNA here is from genome assembly GCF_044657685.1 of Stegodyphus dumicola. Taxonomy (NCBI): domain Eukaryota; kingdom Metazoa; phylum Arthropoda; class Arachnida; order Araneae; family Eresidae; genus Stegodyphus; species Stegodyphus dumicola. The sequence goes on from NC_140780.1 coordinate 240,337,103, forward strand.
TGTAAAAAATTTAGCTATCTTGCCATGAGGTAGTAAATCAATCTAAGCAAAAATATTCAGACTACTGACTGATGTTTTAACAGTCCAACTCCCAAAGAAAATACAACAGCAGCATAAGACAAGTCAAGAAGTGGATGCAACACAATCTCATCACAGAACATAATTAAGAGAGGTAATATGTACACAGTAAAAATGTATAAAGTGCGACTGATAGTCACAATGGCACAAACATAGTAAGTAACTTGGTCTTTGAGGATTGTCAGAAACAAAATTACACATGAAATTGCAGTTCTGGCATAACATTAGCCAGGTACTCATAATTGATGGCACCACAATTCTTGATTCCACCTAACTGAAAAAGCCAAGAGCTGTTTTTCTTCTCTTTATGTATTATATACATAAAAAAAAAAAAAAAAAAAAAAAAAAAAACAGCTCTTGTTTTAATACAGCTATCAGACATTTTTTCTGTTTCTATTAATATCATGTGTGCAGCTTTGTAATTGTCCACTGAAGCTTATAATGCTTCACTTATAACACATTGAGCAGGTTGACACTGCACACTGAGCCAACAGGATTTCTTTTTAGAATAACAACAACTTGTGAGCATGTACATACTTGGCAGGGTATTTATTTATATACAAACAATAAAAGCCTGTACAAGATTTATCCTACAGAATGAATGTTATGAGAATATATACAATATTAAGAAATGAGTGACTATTATTTGTCCTTAACAATACAAGAGCTAAGCCACATTTGGCAGGAACGTAAATTGAGATGCTGTGCTCAACACAAGCACCTCATTAACATCATGCAGTTCAATAATGGCTGAAAATGGCACCATCAACAAATTACATAGTTCAACAAATCACTTTGGGCCAAAGAACCCCTGACCACCCATACTGTTTTGGGAATTCATTTGACTGCCTCTTGTATTTGTTGCATAAAGCTGCTGCTGGAAGTTATGAAACTGAACAGCATAATTTGGATCAGCAGTAGTAGGTCCATAAAATGGTGACTGTTTATAATTAAATGACTGACCCATTGAGGGAGGCAATGGTTGAGTAGCATCTGGAGCTATTCCACCCATTGGCAGCGGCATCTGCTTATTTGAAAACATGGCAACATTTTGACCACCACTCATTGCATTCATTGGAATCATTTGACTACTTACGGACGGGCAAGGAGGACGACCAAACATAGGCGATTCAGCACCTGGAAGACCAGATCCAACTGGAAACATCTGACTACTAGGATGAGAAACATTAGGACTAGCTCCCCTCATCATAGGTCCCATCATCATATTTACAGGCCTCTGACTGTTCATCATACCAGGTGCTACAGTTCCTGAAGCAGGATTTATACCAATCCCACTATGAACTGTAGGTGGATTGGAGTTTCCACTATTAGGGAAGTATTGTAGATTGTGCGTTGGAACTTTATTATCAAGATTAGTTAAAGGAGCAGCAAATCTTTGGAGAAACTCCAGCGTCGGAGGACGATTGTGAACAGGATTAGCATTTTGTTGCCTTGCAGGTAGATACTGGATTGTGTTTGGAGCACTTGCTTTAACTTGAATATTTGTGCTATTAAATGGTGCTCCCCTTGCCATCATTGTGGGACTGCCAGCACCAGTTGGAGCAACATTCCTCTGCACAAGAGGCTGGCCAGGAAAACTCTGCAGCCCATGCCTAGGCCCAGGCATCATCATATTTGAATTTGAAGTTCTTGATGTTACAGCTGTATGCATGATAGGATGGTTTGTTGTAACAGAACAACTTATCGTATTTGCTCCATTTCCAAGACAACCTGCATGCATTGGATGATTGTTCATATTAGATCCTTGAGTATTTGTATTGTAAGGAGCAGTAGTTATAACATTTTGTATATTTAGCTGTTGAATTGACATTGTGGCATTAACATGTGTATTATTTACAGTTTGAGGCCCACAACCTGCATTGTGGGCCATTTGATTGTGCATACTATACTGATTATGCTGATTTGGCATTGAACATGCCACACTACTTTGCATCGCACTCTGCATTGACTGCATATTTGTATGAAAATTAACAATACCAGGCTGATTATTATTAGCAGAATTGCCTGTCACTTGCATATTTGTAACATTCATATTTGAGGTAACCATATTTTGATGCGTTTGAGTTGTTCCACCAGCTGTTATAAGAGGTACAGTAGATTCACTCATAGCTGCCATTGAAGCTATGGGGTCAAAATGAGAAAGTCGCTGGGAAGAACCTGCTTGGGCAGATGATGTTAATGGACTAGTTCCACCATAAGGAGGTATACTTAAATTATTAGAACCATTAACAGAAGAGTTAGAACACTGTCCCATTGGTGACATAACATCAGGTGATACTTTGTTCCCTGACATGCTTTCAAAAGGAGGCGTCATTTTTTGTAAATTTTGAAGAGAATGAGATATAGGTCCATCAACTAAAAAATTATTATTAACACAAGGACTACTCCTAGAAGTCATTGTTTGAGCAGAATTTGGAAAGGACTGAGAAGGTATAGGTGGTATTGCTTCAGAGCCCATGTTGTTAAATTGAGAAGACTGTGAAATATTATCTACACATGACATATGAGGGCTTGTTCCCATGAAACGTGAATGCACAATGTCCATATTAGGATGAGGACTTGGCCCACGAAACCTTTGAATTCCTTCAGAGGTATTACCAGGGAAACGAGATACAGCATTCATATTATTAGAACCAAGTCCAAAAACAGGACCTTGAGATCCAGGACCAGGAAACCTACCAACACTGTCATCCAATGAATTGTGACCCATAGATCCTGGACCAGGCATTCTCATCATTTCCAAATTTTGTGCTACAGGAAATCTAGACACTGAGTTATCTCCCATTTGTGAGACAGGCATCATATGCCTTGGACCTGATTCAAAACCAGGCATCTGAGGACTTGGAGCTGTAAATCGCTGCATGTTTCCCTCCATACTGGCAGGTGCTGATACAGGATAACGACTAGTTAAACTGTCTTGGCTGTTTTCCAGTGCTGATGGACAGCTTCCAGGTGTATTGGGAAAGGATGCAGCATCTGGACTCTGGAACTGAGAATGTGAGCCTGCACTCATAACCATAGATGGAGGCATACTAAAAAATTAAAAAGAATACATATATTCCTTCTCTTGAGTTATGGCAGTTTAAATTAAGGAACACTGGAAAAAATTAAAGAACATTACTTTGAAAGTTCCATAGTAATTATACTACTTGACATTCAAAATTGCCCTAACAAGAAAAGTTGAGTTAAATACAGCAAGTAACGATGAATACACTATGATTTACTTTGGTTTCATTTTAAGCTACCTACACTGCTTTAGAAGATGAGCTATTGCAGTACAGTTTGGATGCATCAATCCGTAGTTGCACTTCTATAAACAGCAGCAATTAGTAATAAGTTATAACCTATGAATACAGACTTGAGGAATTAAAACTAAAAACGGTCACTCAGCTGTCATATCAAGAGAGTTCTCACACTGGCCAGATGAATTGCAGATGATGTCCAATATCATCTTATAGATTTTTAACCTTGATAGCCATAGATCACACTACAAACACTGTCTACAGAGTAAAATAGGTATACATGATATGTTGTTGATGCACACCTTGTATAAACAGATATTATTATCTAAAAAGAGATACTGCAAGTGATTCAGGAACAACAATCCAGTCAGCTTCAGAATTTTGTTATGTATCATGCAGTATCAATGAACTCTGACATGAGCACGGGATGCCTTGTTGTCATCCTGTATCATGATGCCAACCTGCAGAAAGGTATGGAAGTTGCAAATGAAACTCGGATCCATTCTCTCACCAAGGCATCGTCAAGCATGGATCCAACAACAGTTGGTGCAAAGAGGAGGGAAATCAGAATCCTGAATGAGGTCAAGAAAAGTCCAGCCACTACCCCCCTGTTTGCATGACTAACACTATGCCAGATGAATCCTATAACAGCTTGCAATGGTCACATAATGGTAATGTAATGCAATCAATAATTCACATACTGCAATTAATCTACGCAATAGTCGCTGCACACTTTTCCTTCTTACAGTTTGGCTTCCAATGGCAATGTTTATGCTCAATGGCATAGCATGCTAATTTTGCCATCAGGTCTTTGCACTTGTATGATGAATTGAATATCAGCTTGTCAAAAGTGTGATGACTTACTGAACTGCACCACCGCCTTTGCAATGCAAGTTAGAAACTCAATGTTAATACTAGTGCAAATAGGCAAGAATTCATACATCCAGTTGCACACAGACGAAGCTATACAACTAGAACTCACTTAACAAATACTTACAACTTTTATTCTTTTGAAAAGTAAATAGTATTAACCTACCAGCTATGTGTACTTAGCATTTTTGTTATTTGCTGAAAAATTTTCAAGAAACTTCAGCAGATTATGAAATACCTGCAAGACTTCAAACTGTGAAACATCATTCTTTCTTCTTGCATATTTATTTCATGAAAATATGTCACAGTTCTAGTTAAGTGTACCTTGAGTGAGCACACCTGCTCGGCTATTTGCACATTTGTAAGTAATTCCTCCACAATAGGGCAATATCAGTGTCAAGCAGTATTTTCCATGGTACTTCTTGTAGTACATATTAATAAGAATATTTAATGTAGATGAAAAATTCTCAGAAATTTTATTATATTTATTTAGAAAGCTATGCAAAACAGAAGTTAAAAAATAAAATAGCGAAACTATACACACACAAAACAAAAACAAAAACAAAAAAAAAAAAAATAAATAAGATAAATGGATGCATATATTTTAATCTGAGATTTTGTAATAGACAGAAAAAGGTAAATGCATATAAGCTGCAGCTGCTGTTCAGGTAACAGATTTTATAAATTGATTTCAGAAGGCAGCCAGTTTATGAATGTTACATGATACAGGGTAATTTAGAAAAAAAAAATCACACGATTTCTAATTTTTATAGTTTGAAAAGTCAGCCCGTTTACTTAGATTCGAATTATTAGCATTGAATGGCCTTAATCATTTGGTCAGTGGTGGCTGACAAGGGTTTGGCTCTGTTACCCTAAAGTTACCCAAAATGCCACAAATAACTGCTATTTTCTTGGTTATAATTCCAAAATGATCCCCTCTCATTTTGTAACTTGACTCCTTTTCTTCCAATATACATACAACCTAAAATTCGATACATGAGCAGCTAGCAGAAATTTCTGTGTGAAATGAACTGGAAAGGCATCCTTCTATGTAGAATTTTACACACATAATCCTAATCCTTGGAAGGTTAATGCACATCGAACTGATTACATTTCTTCTTAATGCTGTTAAAATAACAGCAGCATTATTTTTTTCATTTGAATCATCTTTGAAATACCCAGGTTTATTTGCTTATTTAACTGAACATGACAAAGAATAACTAGGGCCTTTTGCCTCAGGAAACGGATGCCTATGAGAAAAACTGCACACTCAACAAAGAACATCCTTATCTTCTATATGACTTAACTAATATGAATGCTACAGAAGAAAATACTGTCAGAGATTTGCGCAAAATCTATGGATTTTGTAAACTGTGAAAAACTGAAACTGCAACTAAAGTGTTAATTCCTTTCTACACATTTTGCCCTCTGACAAATTAAGCTCGTAAATAGAACGGAGAATGGTTAATTATAAAAACTATTCCTGTAATGGCTCTTAAGGCGTATACACTTCCAGTCATCCCCAGATAATAACTTTCCCACAGTACATTCTGTCCCACTTTGTTAATTACTGTCCAAAATAAAAATAAACTAATTAAAAATATTGCAAAACTGATAGCTTCAGACTGCAGTCTAAAGGCTTGAAATACTAGAAAAGTATTAAAAAAGTTGTTATAAGAATGCATCTCATTGATATAAATTACAGTACATTTAATTTATGTCAACTGGATTCATTGTTAAAAAGCTAAAATTATTAAAGTGCATTTATTAATTTCAAATCCTTCATCATATATATTAATGACTGGCTGATTGTATTAAAAAAATAATTAAAGTTCTTGTGCTTTGTCAAATAAAAGACTTCTGTGGAAAGGTGCAACAAAACGCGAAATATGTATTTTTTGCTTTGTGCAGTAGAGAACACATTGCTTTTATGTTCTCTCAGATATCTCTGAGAAATTATACTTTGCTGGAGTAGGATTGCATAAGTTAGCTGAAAACAATACATTTCTTTAGAGGAATAAATATAACAGATTTATCTTAGAAAATTGCTTTCACAGACGGAATCATCTGCATATTACACTTATCAGTGACTGAGTGGCTAAAGTTATGAAACACTGGTAGTATGCAGCAAATATGTTTCCAACAATAAATGAAAGCATTAAGCGATAAATGAAGCATGGGAGTACCCCAGTGTATTAAATAAAAATAGTCTAATCCTTACAGTGTCTCAAGAAGACATCCCTCTCTTTGGACAGAAATTTAGCTCTTGCTATAGTTAATTGACCAACATTTTCATATTAATTGGGTTACGTGATTTGAATATGGCCAAACACATGTGCACTATCTGCCTAAGGGGTGACACACATTTGTGAACTTTCTAAGTGGTGTTAAATACTTGTCCACTGGTGAGATAGTTTCATATTGGATTTTCTAAGAGATGTCAGCTTGCATTTATTTTACATCACTTATAATTGTTCATAGTTCTGCTTTTTTCGGGGTCAAAACAGCAGAGCTATATTTTATGACAGATATGCACACTTTCTATACTTAAGTGTTCTTAACTTAGGCTGACTGCTAGTATAGCTGGCTACTGAATTCTGGAAGAAAAAAAGTTGATGTATTTTGAACATGCACAATTAAAAATTAGGTACTCTGAATAGCTAATATTTCATCACATATTCACTGCTTTCATTCAAAAGTCCAGTTTGATATTTCTCTAGAACATTGACACAATTTCTCCAAGTTTCATGAAATTTTAAAACAACACTTTTTTTACTTTTGTTATTATATGTGTCATTTTTATGAAAATGCATATAAGCATTAACTAAGGCAGGCAATATATATATATATATTTTAAAGCTACATACATTTTCCTGGCAGGGGTATAAAAAATATTGTCTTCTTAATCATTCTGTTAATTCCTTAAATGCACTTGCCTCTGAATTTTCACTGGAAATGAGCTGAAGTCTGTTATTTACATGGTTGCAGTTACAAACCAATTCATTAATTTCTCAAGGGGGGGAATAAAGAAATATAGAAAAATTGAAGGTGCACGATAACTTCTGACTATTTACCACTATCAAAATCGCAATAACAACCTTGTATTTAGCGTACATATATTAAAACACTCAATCGATTTCGAGAGCAGCTAAAGGTCCCTCCTCATCAGAAGGAAAGAAGGCGTAAAAAGAAGAAAAATAAAAGCATTGGCAAAGGAGTCACAGAAACACGTGATTGTTATCAGCACTGCACGTGGTCATAAGCGAAAGTTCTGAATCAGAGTTACACTGGCCTACTTTTACCGAGCCAGGCTATCTGATCAAACAATTAACACATAGACTAAAACGCAAAGAAAATCAGTGAAGTAAAAAAATAGGGAGCAAGGGGCAACTGCACCTTCACACACCAAGTTTGAACCTCGAATTAAAAAATGTCCGCTTGTGACCATGTGTTTCTGCGACTCCTTTGCCGATGCTTTATTTTTCTTCTTTTTTTCCCCATTTCTAGTAATTTCGTTCTCCTGATGAGGAGGAACCTTTAGCTGCCCTCAAAATTGATTGAGTGTTTTAATATATGTAAGCTAAATACAAGGTTGTTATTGTGATTTTTGACTGTCACGTTGGCATGTTTCTCTTCTATTCTATTTACCACTATATTTAACTTAGTTTCTATTTGATGCTTACTGTTCCATTATTTATAATATTTCTTTTGTTTTGAATATTGATTTAAGTCACATAACTAAATGAATTTATTCTCCAGATGAAATTATTCGAAAGTATAGGTAAATTGCTGATAATTTTTTTCTTTTTGTTAATCTTATGATTATCAACAACAACAACAACAAAGGTTATTTCTCTTTCCTGATTTTAACTCTCCTTGGATTAACTGTGAATCTGAGTTAATTGTAGATGCTACTACCCCCTAACCTTGTTTCTGCATTCTGGCCTGCTGCGCTTAAAACCTACTTTTGAAGACAGGTCTTTTGCATCTTTGGGATTCCTTTCTTGATCAGTATTTCTTTCTTTCTCTATGCTCAGTATTGATTTGAAACACTGCTGTATTATGAATCCCACACGAAAATCTTCTCTGCCTCCAAATTTTACATACCAGTCATGACCAGCTTCAACTTCATAGAACCTGATTTCAGAAGTTAAAAAACCTCCACATTCTTTGCAACGAAAATCATAAACATTCTTAATTAACCCAGTAATTCAATAACATCTAACAATTTGCATGCATACAACCAACACTAAACTGTTATTACACCTATGCTATAAACAAACCCCTGGTCAATTTTAAATGAATTTCTTAAAGTATATTCAATGAAGTATTATGGTATGTGGAAGATCGGAAAATTCTTTAACAAAATTATCTAAATTTAAGGAAGAATTAGGGGTTTAAAAATGTCTACTCTGAAAGATGTTATTAGTATTTTATAAATTAAAAACAAGTTCTCTCACTAGCATAGATAACACTTTCTACTAAAAAGCTAAACAAGAGGTAGGATGATAAAATTTAATAAAAAAGCTGTTTGATGGCTATTTCAAACTAAACAATATGTGTCACATTAAACATTCCACTTTAGGAATGTATAGTGAAAACTACTGACTATCTCAGTGAAATGGTGATAGTGATATAATGCATTATCAGTGTAAGAGAAATAGTCCACGTATTTTCCAGTAACAGACAATATGAAGGTGTTTTCAAAATGAGCTTACAGCTGCTCTCAAAACGGCTATAAGAAAGTTACTTATTAAAATGCAGCTGCAATAGTTGTAAGGAAAAATACAAAAGCAACGTAATTTTTGCAAAAGAAATTGCTTACATTATCTGAAACACTAAGTAATTTTCAACTGTTTAAGCTAACTGTTTGAGGAACTTTCATTAAATCATTAAAAGTCGAATTCATTTTGTCTTATAACACAGTAACAGCCTGACTATCAAACATTTAACCAACCAGAAAACAGATGTAACCAGGTACAATTTATAAACTTCTTTTTTGCAAGTGAAAATCAAGTGAACAAACCAGTTGTAAAGCAATTATACTACGAATACTGGCTAACGGTGTTAGATTAAGAATACTGACTAACAGACTTGTAAAGCTAAGAATACCGACTAACAGACTCTAAGAATATTAGCTAACAAGGTCCCCATTTATGGCATTAAATAATAATCTTAAATATCGATTAGCATGACATTACAACACAAGCATAAGACATTTGCCTTAGCTTGATGAAAAGTCCAATTACGCTCGATAAACTGGTTAATCTTTTTAACCTTTTAACTGTCATGCCCGTGGTATTCCAAAATGTCACGCCCGAGTAATACTCGGGCTAATTTCTTTTCAGTGCATCGTATTGTTATACCCGAATATATATCGTGTAAAGTTTATTTCGGCTTCAGTTCAACAGATGGCAGCATTTTACTGAAGGTTTCAAAGGATAGAGGTTGAAGTTCAAAGTGTGCAGCATTTTTTTGACTGTGAGGCAAACATTTCATTTTTGAAATAAAAAAAATTGACAATTTATGCACCCAAATCATCAAAATAACTTGACAGTTAAAAGGTTAAAGAAGGATACGAGTTAAATGCTTTTCCTTTGCATTTTGAAAAAAATTATTAAAATTTGAGACTTGACTTCTATCGAACAGTATGCAGTGCAATAGTTTCAAAGTAGTGGATCCTGGTACCAAGAAAACTATGTGTAATATTCAGTTTTTTCAATGAGTAAATAATGGCAATGCAAGCTGAAAAATTATGCTAAGCAGTTTGATATTTTTCTATGCTGTACCTGTATCTTGAATCTGTTAATTACACAAGTTTGGTGACATCTCTGCCAACTTCCGTGGCTGAGGGAGGGATTTTACAGTCAGAAGAGATATTTTAATTCTGTATGATTAGGGCATATCGAATATGTTCGTTTTTTTGTCCTGAATGCATTTAATAAAACTTGCATAATTTTACAGATATCTTTGATATTTGATAAGATATAAAATTATTGTTTTTACAATTTTAGACCAGAAATTTCTTCCATTTACATTTATTATTTTTTTAAACCACAAATTGCATTTCCTTTGTATTCAGCTATTTGAAATTTTCCTTTCCTAAGTTTTTGGCAAGTGAGCTTTTATTACACTTGTAATGCAGACAAACTGCCAGTTAAAAAAAATTTTTTTTTTTTTTTTTTTGGTTTTTACACAAATTATTCTTTTCTAATAAATAAATATTTGAAACTCATACTTGAAGCTTTTGGGATTAAGAAAATCTCATGAGATAAGAAAATGAGTAGCTCAAAAATCAAATTCATTCAAGGGGAAAATTATTCAAATTTTTTTTTAACTGTTGAAAATGCAGTGACGAATAATACTTTGTGTGAGCAAGGAGTAATTGGGAAATACGTGAATATGGCAAAAGGACTGCCAATTTCGTGAAATTCCCTCTGTGGAATTTTACACACAGAGAAAACCACAAAAATATCTGTAGACAGCCCAGTTACAGGTATCAAATTCCAGGTGCAACTACTAACCAAGTTTTTTTTTTCTTTTTTTTTTTTCCCCCCAGAGGAGGGGTCTGCCTTCAGTTACAATCACACTTATACATATAGGGGGGGAAAAAAAGAGCAACCTGGAATTTACGATTCTTTGACTCTACTGAAATGGCTAAAAGCCAAAAAGGAAATAGTCTTGTATGGGATTAAATTCTGAGCAGAGATGGATGCATGGGTGTTTTTATGATATGAATTCTTGTGAGTTTCTGTTAGAAAGATTTCTATGAAGGCCCCCTTTCTCCTAAATAGAAAGCTCTCAAACAGATATCCATACAAACTAACAATTCAGGTTTGAAAATTTTTGGAATGGAGATTTCCAACCGAACAGAACTTTTGTATATGAAATATAAATCAGCACGAGATCCCACTAAAATAGGGCCCATTAGTGATCATGGAAATAAGCATACTGAAGACACGTAGTTTTGCTTTGATCTCCAACACTTGCAAAAAAAGATATGGCTTCATGAATCTTTATGAATTTCCCTTAATGTTTAAGAGCCAGATTTTGTCAGAAAGGCTTCTATGATAGTAACCTCACATTTAGGCATGTCATTTTCATGAGCTTAACCAATAAATCAAACAATTAACATTTCTTAGGAACATATATTTATTTTAATCGCATGAAAACACTTCCACATATGATGTAAGACATTCTAAGACAACCGGAACATTTAACCAGAATTCCTTTCAAAACATGAAACAATTAGTTTTTTTTTTCTGTCAAAGCCAGCTCACAGGTACTATTAATAATTATCCTTCAATGAGCTGAGACAATTCCAGAAAGCACTATAGGTGAGGCACTATTAATAGCAAAATGTATTAACTGATATGATGATCACTTATTGCAAGCAAAGCATTCAAGTGAAAGAAGCAGTTCAAGACTGATTATCCTTATAGGTGGCAGATATCTATGGCTTAAGCATACAAAAGCTTGTAGAACATTATGAAAAATGTTTAAACAAATATGGGAACTATGTAGAAAAATAGAGAAACATATACAGAATTAATAAAATGTTTTTTTTTGGAAATATCTGTGATGGTTTATGTTTTATAAAAAATCAGACCTTACTTTCCAAATAACCTATATAATTGGTTAGAAAGTAGTTACAAAAGCAAAAATTCATTGAGGTTTCTGCTTTTTAGAAAGACCAGTTACTCCACTCATGCCTCTGAAAAGAGTTTGAGATCCATTAAAGTAATATATTTGAATTATCTTACTATATTGAAATATTATAAAATCAAAGTATGATTTAACAGCACTAACTTTGTAATACTTATTATTTCTGATATGTTGGAATTAACAACTGGCTCAATTCAATAAATAATTTGGGGATTTAAGGTATGAAGAGAATGCTTTCCTTAACACATGACTCAGTATTTATCACAAATTTAAATTTATCCAGCTACAAAAACAATTTATCACACATACCTAGCTGGGGACATCATATCTAAATCTCTAATGCTTGTGTTAGGTTGTTTCTGTATAGTCAATTCTTGTCCATCAAATGCATTCAAATACTGAATTTGCTGAGGAGATGGAACAGGCATAAGACTCGGTTCTTTCTGACACATCCCACTATGTCCAGAACAATGCTCTGGCTTCTGGGTGGACTGACTGCATGAATGAATGTTATGGCAAAATAATTCACCTATAAAAATTACCAAGAAAATGACAATTCAGGAAATACTGTACAAAAAGCATAATAATACACAAATTTTGAAACGACACCATGACATTAATTACCTTGCGAACTACTTGATGTTGATATAGGACATGGACCAGATACAAACTCATTGTTTGTGTTAGTTGCTGACCCAACTGAATTAGAATCTTGAATATCACATGATAGACTTTGTTTTCTATTTGAAGTACAAGAGCCTGCAGGAGTTGCAGGACCTGAATTAGGTAGCACAGGGGCACAGGAACTAGTTGGAGTGCCAGCGGGAGTAGATGCAGTGTTGGATGGAGTAGTAGGAGTCCTAGTTAATGTTCCTCCATTAGAACCGGGACCTGATGTGTTATGAGGCTTTGGAGAATTAAGAGGAGTAGTATGCAAACTACTGCTGCCTGCTGGAGTGCTTGACCCTGGGCTAGGATGCGGTAATCTTGGACCAGGAGGAGTAGGATGTGGAAACTGTCTTGAAGGATCTGCAGGAGATGGTAGTCCTGACGTCATGCGTGGAGAAGGTAATGAAAGAGAACTAGGATTAGGTGATGCAGGATGAGGACTGGGCATAGCTCTTCTGGTCGTTTGGTGATATGGTGGTGGTGGGCCTTGAACTCTTGCACCAGAGTTTAAACCTAAACTTGGACTAGGACTGTTCAAATTTTGCTGTTGTGGTGTCTGGGGCTGAGATATAGACTGCTGTTGGGGTTGCAGTGGTGGCGCTTGCTGTTGAATTGTAGTCTGTTGAATCTGTGGTCCAATGGCAGGGTGAGACAATGGAACACTGCTGCAAACCTTTTTGCGCCTCTCTTCGTAAAATTGATGTTGTAATTTTTGCCATTCAATCTGAGCAGATACAGACGCAGCAGGAAAATTCTGCTGATGAAATCCTGCTCCTACCACTGGTGATCCCATATACATATCTGAAGACGGATGGGCATGCTCATGGTCACTCATACATGGTTGATGAGGACTGAAACATACATCCATACCAGGATGAACACACATATCACCAGGCCCAAAGCGTGATTGTGGACCATGCTGTTGGGGCATTCCAGCAAGGACTGGTCCCATATTACTCTGACCTTGTTCCATTTGCTGTTGTTCTGGAAATAATAACTGCTGCATCTTTCTTATCATGGAAAGTTGCTCTTCTCGATGCCTCCGTTGCTGCGGGGTTAAGTTTTCATCAGGAACTTTTACACCTAAAAAGATTCATATGTCTTGATGTGATCTGAATAAAATTTTGTAATAAATTAGTCTAAATTACTAATTTATGTACGTACTTGATTAAAAAAATCTGACAACTTGTTATTATGCACAATAAAATATTTTTCTAAAATTCATAGCAAGTTAACATAAAATGCTGAGTTATGTAATAAAGAACAAATAAAAAGAGTGACCAAGTGACAAAATATACATTCAAAGCACAGCAAATTCTGCAAACATCTGTGCCACTAGAATGTTTTTAGTAGTATCATTTACTACTTTAAGAACTTTCAGAATTATCACATTTTTACACATGACATATTCAACTAAACACAGCAAACATTTTCACATAACTGAAAAATGAATTGCATTACATAAGGTTATCTGCTAATAACATAAAGAAAATATCCTGGCAGAGAGGCCAGCTGCATGGGTTTGGTTTGGATGATTATGGCAAAGAACATTAGGACTATGTGCCTAAGGGAAGGGATGCTTTTGTGGAGGGCTTTCTGAGGGAAACTGGCACATATACAGGCTAGCTGCATGCATCTTTTTTATTCCGCTGTGTTGCATTTATATGAGCCATTTACTTCCAGAATGTACTTCATGTCTTCTTCCCCTCAAGGAACTGTTTGCATGTTTTGCATAATCAATTAAGCAAATAAAAAACATTCTTATTTACAGCCATCAGTATGGAAAATAAAGACAAATATTCACCAAGTGAAAATTTGTAATATCTTTCACGGAAAGTACGGAAAGTTTATTTAATGAAAAATAATTTCAGTTTTTCATATTCACACATGTACTAAAATAATACAGAATTGTGAAAAATCATCACAATTCCTCAATAAAAAATGATAGCAAATTATACGAAAATGGGCAGTAGATCTGTAAGCTACAGAAAATCTGTTGCTGTTACAAATTAAAAATGACAGCAATGAAATAGCAGTAGCTGTTATCTTAGTATTTTCTTGATATCTAACTTAGAGATGTTCTGTTAGGGACATGACATCTGAAATCATAAAAATTTAGAATTATCATAAACTAAAGAACTTAAAATTGAGGAAATAAGATTGGTGTGATTTTCTAATACAAACTCTGAAACTAATAAAGCTGATAAATTAGGCCATATTAATCAGAAATGTTTTAACAATAAACAAAAATAATGTATGTAACAATATATACAGAGTAATACTGCATGAAAATGCTCCCCAGATATTCATGAATAAAAAATTACTTGATTGCAGTAATGCTACATTCTACGAGACTTCAAAAATTGTATCTGTATTTTTATGCAACATGATGAAATGAGATAAAATTATTTAGCCAGGGAATAATGCATAAATAGGAAGTTTCATGTTCATTTCTCAATTATTTCTTCTTTTGGGAATTAATTAAGTAAATGAAATTTTATGACAATTAAATGCAAATTCTCTGAATATTGATTGCACTTTACATATTTAAGTATCAGCTTTTGTTGGCATAGATTTGCCAACAGGATACACACACACACACACACACACACACACACACACACACACACACAAAAAAAAAAAAAAAAAAAAAAAAAAAACTGCTAGTTAAAAAACACCATTCTTCAAATACTTTTATTTATTGAATTTTACCCTGTTTACATTGGATGAAACAACAATAACAGATCTAGATATTCACCAAGTATTTTGAAATAAAGATTAAGGAAATTTCACAACACAGGAAGTTTTATTAAATGTAAATTAATGATATGAGAAAATCAAAATGTAATTCAGTATTGGGAAAACTAACTGAGTAGGATATAAAGCTATGTTTGCTTCAGAAATTAAGATTTAAATTCTTTGCAATAATCATTGTATGTACATTATTTGTCGCCCCTACAGTATATTAAATATCACTTCATATTAATGTATCACAAAATATTAACAAAACAAAATAAATTAGCATTTCTACCCAAGAAGTGTGATTAAGCCATCATGTTGGGTTGATGCTGAGTAATGATGATGCTGGATAATTATGGCTACATGATTCTGTTGTGCAATTTTTACTTGGTTGACCCTGTAATCTGTCAATAAAAATTCCAAGCCTTAAATTTTTTCCAAGGTTTAGAAAAGAACACTTCACAGAATAGTGCTAATTCTAAGACACTACCTAATTGCAGCTAGACAATAATTTTTAGGTATCTTACTATATTTAATCTCGTCCACATCAATATCTTGCTTAATGCCTTTTGAAAAGGAAAAAAAATGCAAAATCATATTCTTCACATCACAGACACTGTATCAAATAACTAAACTAGTTTTACAGGTTTTCTTAGCGACCAATTTCATGAAAATGGTATTAATGGCTGAAAGAAAGTAAGATAGCACTGATATTACCCATTTTCAAGCAGAAGTACCTTTAATGTTTCCAGGCAATTTTCTTAACTTATCGCATAGCTATATTTTGCAACACTGACATTCTTCTTACCTTCTTGTAACAAATGCATTCTTTATAATTTTCATTAATCTTGAATTGAGAAGAAGCACTTTAAATGCCTCAAAATATCTACACACCTTGTTGTTCAATGATTCATATCCTTCTTTACTTGCTGGGTCACAGAACAAGTTCTGGAGTTCATTAAATCGAAGCATGTTTTCCTCAAATTATTTTGTTAGTGATAAAGAGTGACTTTTATTAAGTAGACATCTAAATCTGCTTATGTGTAATTCTAGCATGCATTATTGCACACTTTTGGTTTCCATACAGTGTTAAGTATGGACAGCCCAAAAGTTTATTTTTATCATATTCTTGCATTCTACGGGTTCGTGGATTTGGAGTGATTGATGACAACACTTGATGAAGAATCAAAACACTATTTAGCCAACATTACTCAGGACAGCTCCAAAGTCACATTTATAGTCATAAAAAGACTACAATAAACCTGCTGAAACAATCAGCAACACAGCCTTCAAGCTATAACGGTGAAGGCAGCTTCATGGGAAAACATTAAAGTACCACTCCCGACTTGGTTGATCACTCTTGAAGCTCAACACACTCAAGGTTAAATTCAATGCTACTCCGCATACAGGCAGGGTTTACATAGCTCGACTTGCCTTCGAGAACATTCTGGGCCAGACTGGTAAGAATTTATTCTAGAATATTCTCCATCCGCCTATGGCACATCACCAATTTTGTTGCCAAATGGGCGATTTTGCACCAGATCTGGTATCCCTGCCCTTTTCTGACAACCTTAAAACACACTTTGCGGGGAAGCTATCTTATCGCAGCTCAGCATTTCATAACACTGCCCCCTCCCAAGGCCTGCATGCCCTGGGCAGTAAAATCCTTGGTCAAAAGCCAAATTCAATACAAGCTAAAGGTAATAAAACAAACATTTACAGTATTTACAAGTTATATACAAAAATTAACCACATAATTTTAAATTATACAGATGAATGAATTTTAATCTCTTTTTTTCCCCATTAAGTTATTGCCGGTTTAAATACCTTCACTGCAGTTCTTAGATGTATTTCTGTGTTGCATATCACAGTCTGAAGATTCAGTCCTTTCATCCACAGGAAGATCTAAAACAGTTTGTTCACTACTCTGTGGTTTAGTCACATCATGTGTACAGTTCACCTCGGTACTTTTAGCAGTTGGTACATGCTTATTTACCTCAATTTCTTGAAAGTCAGTTCCGATGTTTGCATCAGAGTTATGAATACAATCCAATTCTTTACAAACAGAAGTCTCCTGGTTAAGAATCAAGTTTGTATCTATACAACTTGCACTATGAGACACATACCCAGTTGGGGTGTATTTTCTTGCAATACTGAAACACTCTGCTTAAGCTGTACATCACCTTCTCCTATCTTTGCATCACATGTTTTTTCAGATGGTTCAATACCTGACCTGTGACTTCAGTAACTCCAATATCAGTTTCTACAAACTTAACAGTCACATTTTCACTTTTTTCCATCTTTACTTCAAGCACTTAAAGAAAGAACTTTATTTCCATGAATTATTTCTTCACCTTTTTGTTCTTTTTCTTTAATCTCGTTAAATGTTTCCTCCTTCATTTCTTGATTTTTCTCAGATACTTCACAAGCTACTTCCCTCATTTCTTCAGCCTTTGATTCTTCAGATGCTACTACTGTCATTTCCACGACTTCTATTTTAGCTCCAATTTCTTCTGTAAGCTCCACTTTCATCAGTTGGAGTTCCTTTAGCAGCTTTTCTTGCCGGCTTTTATTTCTTATTGATACCACCTTATTTCGCTAAATAATTCTTCTTGTTCGACTTCCATCTCAGTCTTCATCTCTTTGAGTCCAGCTTTTACAGCTGTTAAGAAGTTCATCATTTTCATTTTCTCCACCATGGGTTTTCCTATACGGCGGGTCACTGGCATTTACTCACAAATCCCACTTCTGACACCGGTTGTAGCATTCTACAGGTTCGCGGATTTGGAGTGACTGATGACAACAATTGACGAAGAAACAAAACACAATTTATTTAACCAGTATTACTCAGGACAATTCCAAAATCCGGTTTACAGTCATTGAAAAACTATACAAACACCCTGAAACAATCAGCAACACAGCCTTCAGGCTGTCAGGCCATAACAGTGAAGACAGCTTCATGGCTAAACACTGTAAAGTACAGCTCGACTCAGTCAATCGCTTTCAGAGCTCAACACAAGATAAAACTTGACAATACGCACTACTGCTCTGCATAAAGGCAGGGTTTATATAGCTTTTGGCTTGCATTCGAGAACATTCTGGGCCAAACCAGTAAGAATTCATTTTAGAGAATTCACCAATTTTGTTGCCCAATGAGGGATTTCGTGCCAAATCTGGTAACTCTACCTTCCCTTGACATTTTTTGGCAACCCTAAACCTGCTCTGCAGAGAAGCTATCTTTTCGCAGCTGGGAGTTTCATAACAATATTAATGCCTTTTTATTAAAAAAAAAGGAAAAAGTGCTTCATAAAATTTGCTCTGTGTATGAACTATTAGCTCTTTTATTTTATTTACGGAATAAAGCAAGAATTTTATTTAGTTTAGTCTTAGCTTTATTTAAGGGAAGCAAAACATGCTTTGCCTTTAACACCACTGCCAACAGGGTTATGGGCCCAGCGCCAACAGCTAATCAGTCATCCAGTTCAACTCAGCATTAAAGGAATGTAGGTGAAGAGGGCCGTTATCCACGAAAAGAAGCTGACCTGTCTCAGAAGTTTGTTCAAGTCGTTGTGCTCACACTTAATTGAAGATGTCATTACTACCTGAAGGTTTTGAGTTGTTAAACCATGACAACTGGGATCGATAGAAAGTCGACATGAAAATGCTGTTATTGGATAGAAATTGTTGGAGCTTCATAGAGGACAAAGAAGAAGAATTAGATAAAAGTGCAACAAAGCATAAAAAGCAGGAGTTCACACTGAGGGAGAACAGAGCCTTCACTACGTTATATTACGGAAGAGTTCAGGCCGATGATACAAGAATGTTCAAGTGGTAAAGAAGCGTGGGAAGTTCTACAGAAGCAATTCGAACCCAAAACAAGAGCAAGGATAATTCAGTTACTGGATGAATTTTTTAGTATTAGAGATACGCCAAATGAAGAAATAGGATTATTCATCGCAAGAATAAGAATGACTGCAAAGAAGTTCGCTGAAGCTGGTCACAACTTGGCAGATCTTTTTAAAGGATTCCAGGCAATAAGGAGATTACCCCAGGAATACTCCGGCATTGTACAGTTGATATATAGGTGGAAGGACGAAGATTTTACGCTGGAAAGAATTGCTGAAGAGCTGGTAAGGGAAGAAAGCCGACTTCGCCAGGTAATTGCCGATTTAGAAGACAGCAAGGTAAGCGTGTTTAATACTATTAGTTTAAACGCAGGGAAAGATAAAGTTGAAAATAAAACTAAATCTAAAAAAAAAATGGGGAATATGAGAATAGGACCTTGTTTCAGATGTCATAAATTTGGGCACTTAATTGCTCAATGTAAAGAAAATGTAAGTAAAAATCAGAAGTTTAAAATAGACAATAAAAATGGACAGTTTAAAGATAAAGAATTAATGTTAGTAGAAAATTATGTAACAACTACAGATAAAGGAGGTAACACAGATAAATTTAATTGGGTCGTAGATACTGCAGCTACAACTCATTTATGTAATAATAGAAATTTAATGACGAATTTTGAAGAAATAAACGATATACGTATGTCTTTAGCTGTAGGAAATTGTGAAAGTAAAGTACTAGGAAAGGGTACTGTCAAATTTGCAGTAAAAGTAGGCAATCGAATAAATTGGATTGAGTTAGATAATGTGTTATATAATCCAAATCTAAGAAGAAATTTATTATCGGGAGCAAGGTTAGAAAAGGCTGGTGTTCGTTTTGTGATTTCAAAAGGGAAGATGTGGATATACTTTAATAATTGGGATAGATTATGCTACGCTAAACGATATGACGGACTTTATCACGTAAAACCATTTAGATATGCAACAAGTAAAAGGGAAGCTAGTTACGGTACAGAAATTGGAAAGTTAAATAAAGTAGACGATGCAATGCTATGGCATCGGAGATTTAGCCACGTAAATTTTGATTACATTAAGAAAACTAGTAAGAATCAAAGCGTGAAAGGATTACCAGAAATTGAAAAACCAATAGAGAGGTGTAAATCGTGTATTATTGCTATATCTAGTAGAATAACTTTCAAATCTGTTCCGAAAAGATTGGATAAACCATTGCAGTTGGTTTATTTAGACGTTTGTGGCCCACTACCAGTTCCATCTAAGGGTGGGAGTAAATATTTTCTTGCTATTGTAGATGACTATAGTAGATTAGTAACAGTGTATTGTATGAAAAATAAAAAGAATCGTTCTACAACTTTAAGAATTATCATAGGTAAATGGAAAGACTGATGAATAGAAAATTAATAAGTATACGCACTGATAATGGTGGGGAATTCTGTAACAGGCAATTCGAAGGGTACTTAGCCGAAAATGGAATTAGTGTTGAACGCACGAACGCGTACACCCCAGAAGAGAACGGTGTGTGTGAACGTTTTAACCGAACGGCATTAGACGCAGTTAAAGCTATGCTTAATGATGGTAAAATGGGAAAAGAATGGTGGGCAGAAGCTCTTGGCTGTTTCGTACATATGTGGAACAGAGTACGTCATAAAAGCAACCGAACCCCTTATGAAATGTTCCTAAATAGAAAACACAGTGTTGTTTATTTTAAGGTATTTGGTTGTAAAGCCTATGTTGGCGTGCCAAAACAGATTAGAAATAAATTACAAATGAGGTGCAAAGAAGGAATCATGGTAGGTTATGTGAAGAAAACTAGGTGTTATAGGATATGGCTGCTAGAAGAACGCAGATTAATAGAAACCTGTAATGTGAAGTTCGATGATAAACTGTATGCAGTAAATGGCATCCTGGAACAGAAATCAAAACCTAAATTTAAAAGACTAGAGGAATCTGAGCTATTAGCAGAATCAGATGAAGAACAGGAAATTTCTAGAGAAGAAATAAAGTTGTCAGATGACAAATCTACTCCAAAAGAAGTCTCAGACTTAAACTGGCAAAGAAAAGCAGTTAAAAGGCCAGATGGAACACGTACAGACATATATTATTATGTAGAGGGAACAGACACCCGTTTTAGATCCTATAATGATATTGAAAAGTATTGTGAGGCAAGAAATATTAAATATGAAAAAGATAAGTTCGATTTTAGTGGAAAAAACGAATACTCGGGGAAAGTTAATTTGGTAGAACAGGAGACTAGCTCTGTGTCTGAAGAGGCAAATTCCGTAGAAATAGTTATCCCACAAAATTTTAAAGAAGCACGAAAATCAGTAAATGCCGAAGAATGGGATAAGGCAATGAAAGAAGAAATCAACACAATAAAAAAAAAAAGGTTTGGGAATTAGTCGAAAAGCCAGAAAATAAAACTATAATAGGAAACAAATGGGTCTATACGCTAAAAAGAAATGAAAAGAATCAAGTGGTTAGATACAAAGCACGCTTAGTAGCACAGGGATTCAGGCAGAAAAAAGGTGAAGATTTTGATGACGTTTACAGTCCTGTAGTAAATTTTTCAATCATAAGAATATTTTTCACTATACTGGTATGTTTATATGGATGGACTAATTGTCAGTTAGATGTAAAGAACGCGTATTTATATGCAAACCTAAATGAGAAAATATATATGACCCAACCAGAGGGATTTATCGAAGAGAAAAATAAAGTGTGTTTATTACACAAGGCCATTTACGGTCTACATCAAAGCGGCCGTGAATGGTTTTGTGAATTTGAAAGTACTTTAGAAAATCTACATTTTAAGAAAATACAATGGTGTAATTGTGTTTATAAGGGTTCAAATGTAATTCTCTTGTTATATGTAGATGATATTGTGATTTTTAGTAAAGATCAATATAGTATAGATAAAGTAATTTCACAGCTGAGTAAGTTTTTTGATCTTAAAGTATTAGGCAAAACTAAAACGTTACTTGGAATTGAATTCTTAGAGAATGAGAATGGGGTTTTTATACATCAGCAAAAATATATCGGAAGAAATTTTTGAAAAATTTAAACATTTCCAGATACCAATAACTTCACTTCCCATAGCTAAGGGCACTCACTATTCTTACAAAATTAGATTGTCCATCTACAAATGTAGAAATTGCGGAAATGCATACATTACCCTTTAGAAATCTGTTAGGATATTTAGTTTTTGTAGAGAACAGGACAAGGCCTGATATTACATATGCAGTGAATATCTTATCACAATTTCAGGAGAATCCTGGAATTAGGCATTGGGAAGCATTGTTGAAATTGCTTGATTAGCTCAATAGTACTAAATTATATAAGTTAAACTTATCGAAGATTAAACATCTAAATTTATATTGTTATTCAGATGCTGATTATGCAAGTAATAGAGATGACCGCGTGTCCATGGGAGGATTTATATTATATTTAGATGAAGTACCTGTAATCTGGAAAACTGTTAAACAAAAATGTGTAAGTTTACCAATCATGGAAGCGGAGTATATCACTTTATCTGAAGCAACGAAGGAATTAATGTGGACGAAAAATGTCTTACAAGATGAAATTTTAAAGTTTAATTTAAGAGAGTGTAAACTATTTTGTGATAACAAGTCTGCCATTGATTTTTCTAGATCGCCAATAGAAAATCGCCGAACTAAGCACATAGACGTAAAATATTACTTTGTTAGAAGACTAGTAAATGATGGAGTGTTTGACCTTGAATTTATCACCAGTAAATTAAATACTGCCGACTTATTTACAAAAGCAGCGACTGCTGTTAATTTAAGAAAGTTTTGTTTAGATGTTTTCAGTGTTTAAAGACAATAAGTGTTTTCGTATAATAGAATTGAACTATGAACTTCTGTGAAAGTTTTGTTTTTGTCTTTGCATGGGGAAAAGAGGGCTGTTTGTTGGCTTTAGTTTTCCACATGCAAATTTTGATCGGAGGTCAATCGGCGGTAAGCTAACGTGGTTGCCGCTGATTAAGCGATGACGTCAAGATCGGCGGGATGGCCAAGTATAATATATATGTACGCCGGTATCGGTGAATCTTGTTTTTTTTGTTTCTTGTTCTCTTGTGTGATTATCAGTTAGCTTTATGCTAGTTTGCTTTCACTAAATGATTTTAAAATGTAAAGGCTACAGTATTAGCTCTTTTATTTTATTTACGGAATAAAGCAAGAATTTTATTTAGTTTAGTCTTAGCTTTATTTAAGGGAAGCAAAACATGCTTTGCCTTTATCACCACTGCCAACATGAACAAAGTGGTGAAGTCTGAAGCGCTACACAGTCTGAAGGCAGTTTCAGAAATTTGGAAATTTCTGCCTTGATAATTATTATTGCAGTTCTGGGTGACCATCCGTTGTAAACAAGGAGATCTAAAACAGTTTAAAAAAGTTTCTCTGAAAATCAACATTATAGAGTTAAAAAACCTGCCAGATAGATTAAGCATTCTATAAAGTATACAGTGAATGATCATTTAAATAAGACCGAGTATGTAAGCTAAAGGCTGCTACTGTGCATAGGTACCTTATATTTTAACAGAGCAGAATATGCTTGCTCCAATTTTGGCATGGTAGGCTTTTTCCTGACACAAAATAAAGCTCTTTTCTTTTTAACCACTTGCGCTATGGCTAAACTTTACGGTTGTGGTGCCGTGCACTACAATATAACAAGCGGTAAAGTGTCTCATTTACACCGCTCCGCGTCTGCGAGTGCAATCCAGAGCTGTAACTCAAGAAATAAACAATGTCGTTGTTAGGCGACGTGTGCACCACGTTATTTTCATTTTTGCAATAAATGCCTATCGATGTGGTGCTCACGTTGCTCGCGGTTTGAGACAAAAGTATATCTTTGTGCATGGCACGTCTTTTTAGTGCAAGTGGTTAAATGGCTCATTACTTGAGATGAAAATTGAACACTGTATAATAATGTTAACAAGAAAAAGATCACAGGGTAAGCCAAATGAACCTCTTTCAGTAACATTAAATGTGTCTGCATCCCAATGAGAAATGCTTTGTGTATATACGGTGACATACAAAGGAATTGTATTCCAAAATGGCAATTTTAAAAGCAGACATTGAAGCAAAACACATAGAACTGATCAATTTATTAAGGTGTTGTTCCTCATCATAACAATACTTCATCGCATAGTTCAAAGAGTCAATCAATCATTCAGTATGGCCAGGATGTTTTGTGTCAACCCCATATTCACAAGACCTTGCAGACATTTGAATTCTGATCTCATCAGATCTCTTCAAAATTCTCTGAATGTTCCAGAGCTCACTTTTTTTAGAAACTATCACATAGCAACTCAACCTGTTTATGAAAAAAACATAATGATTTCTTAAAAAGGACTATTTCAGCTGATCGACAGATAACAAATGAAATTTTTTATGTTCTTGTTCTGCTTCATTTTCATTTGACATCAACAAACCACAAAACTTTCCAGGTGGCTAATATATGAATGCAAACTATAAAAGGATTTAAATTTTACTATCTATCTTACATGCAGCATTATTACACAACGTGGAAGTGAATCTCTAGTACAAAGAACAGATTTTTTTCTGTTGCACTCACTTTAAATTATATGAATGTGAAAGAAATAATTTTATTATAAAAAAGTTATAGGTATATGAAAAATACACAAGAAAGTAATTTAAAATTAATCAGTTTTACTTTTTCTTTAACCAGATTAATTTCATACAGACAATCTGTGCACATTATAAGGTATTTCTCCCGCCTTCATGATGTGGTGGTCTGCACGCTGGGCGCGTATTCCAGAGGTCTGCGGTTTGATTCCCGGCAAAGTCGTTGCATATTTTTCATCTTTCCTGCTTCCAAAATACGTAATGTCTTTGCAGTGGCGCCTGAACTAAAAGGGTAGTGGATAATGAATTTTCTCACCCAGGATTTGGCAATAGGGTCCCTAAAAACCCAGTTGCCCTTTAAAAAAGGGAGTATATAAGGTATTTCTCCCGTCTTCTTGGCATGCGTTTGTGGTGTGGTGGTCTGCAAGGCGGGTGGGTATTCCAGAGGTCCACGGTTCGATTCCATGCGAAGGGATTGCATATTTTTCATTTTTCCTACTTCCAAAATACCTAATGTCTCTACATCATTACTTTATAAAGTTTTATTACACACTTCTGCAATTTTGCACTCTACTTGCAAATTTAAAAACAAATATTATATATGCGTTGCATAAATTTCTCCCAGTTTCTGAAAATTTTAACATAGGCAGGCATCGTTACTCAATATGCAAAAATCAGAAAAAAAAGGGGGGAAGAACGTTTACCAAATTTAGGAGCAATGATGCATACAGAAAATTTTCTCTCTGTCCAATTAACCAATTAATCCAATGCTTGAAAAGAGATATTTAAATCGAACAATAAAATTTTCCATTTTGTCTTTCAAAATAAATAATTGTGAACTTTGGTGCTTTGTTAAAATTTCTAAGTATCTATAAAAATATATAATGCAATAATTGAATATCAACTGAAGATAAATGGAATATTTACTATGCTTACCTGTCAAAGTTGTAGGTCCTCCAGGTCCTTGATTTAATTGCATAGCATTTAGATTTGGATTTGGAAATGAAGGACCACTAACATTAGAGTTCATGTTATTCATGCAGCCTAATAAAGGGCTGCCTGATGGCACCATTTGCCTGACATGAGGCATTGGACTTGTAAACCTGTGATTCATGGAAGACGAGGATGCATTAAGTCCAAACTGTTGAGGTGACCATGGCTGTGGACACATTTCATTAGGCATTGTAGGTCCCAAGCTAGTCCCTCCGCAACTATTAGGCCAAGAAGGACCACGAGGGGCAGAACACATACCTGGCCCATGCATATTGCAGGAACCAGGACAAGGAGTTGTTACAGATCCAACTGATGCTCCAGGAAAGCGACTGTTTAAATTATGTCCTGGAAACTGGTTTAAAGTGTTTTTCATCTGACGTCCAGATTGTTTCATCTGGGCAAGTGTATTTAACCATGCAGCAGGATTTTGTCGATTGAACTGCTGAACTTTTAATGGATATTTCTGAAAGAGAATCAGATTAAATTACTGAAATATTACCTATTCTTAAAGACACTATCAGAAAACAAAAAACAACAATTAATTAATTAATTGTAATTGTCAGAAAACAAAAATTAATTAATTGCATTAAAAGTTGTAAAGAATGAGAAAAATCTAGCACACAGGGTTCATAGCCACATTTTAGTTAAAAAAATAAGCACCTATAAGCACTTTTCAAGCACATTTTAAGAAAAAAAATAAGCACCTGCCTAATTACATCATACACAACTGCATAACCTTAAAAATTAGACTTGTAATTTAAAATATGAGAAATGAAGTACTTATTAAGAGAGAATAAGCATTACCTCAACCATGGAAAATAATTACTTTTTTTGGTTTTTAATTTTAAATAATAGTTCAGTTTACAGAACTAGTTTACAATGAGAGGAAAAAAAAAACTATGAAGAACTAAACTATATTACAAGATTTAATGATGAAATTTCAGTTCAAAATAGAGAAAATAAATAATAATAATAAAGCATATTTATTGTATTCGCAAGGACAGTAAAACTCTTTTAAGTGCTCATAAACAAATCTCGGACTGAACATCAAAATTAATTATCTCTGCAAAATATCGCAAACGTTATTGCCCAATACGTGCACTGTAATTCTTCCCTACGTGATATTACGCAATCGGAATCAACAACTGCTGGTATTGAGAGAAAAAAGAACTAAATAACTGGAGTGTTTTGCATTCTAATTTTCAACAGACGGCGTTAAAATTCCGGAATAGAATCATTCTTCGCTTGGGTTGGTAGACCGCAGAACTTTTAGTCCTATTCAATCCAGATTGGAAAGTGACCCCCCCCCAAAAGAAAGGTCCGCTGGTTGTTTTGCAGCGAACTGTAACAGTTTCAATATTCAAGATTTTGCGGAGAAAGGGGAGACCTCCCAACCTTCGTACTGTTTAATGTATTGGCCAAAAAAAATGAAACTATTTTGACTATTCGATTACTTTCCCTTTATTTAAGCCATTCCAAATATTATTCCTTAGAAAGCTAATCTGTGTTAAAACACAACCATTTTTGGAAGTTTACTATACTTCAGCAGTTACTGCAACTATGTTGTTATAAACATTCATACATATGCTCGCATAACGATCATAATAAACACGAATATGAACTGACCAAGCAGAACGAGAATGCAAATCTTTTGAGGATCTTGATATAAATTCAAACGTGTGTAGTATTTGGGTGGGAGGAAAAGAATGCCGAATATAGCGGAATTTTCTACTGCTTTCGCAATTCTTTGACCAATAGAACGACGGGCACCTGTCTGTACTCTTCGTGCACACCAAAGGTTATGTTAATGCAGAAAAAGGGGGAGTATGACTCACCATCTGACATTCCATATTAGGAAGAAAAGTTGTTTATTTAATTTCAGCTTCGTTACGGCGAAAATAGCACATTCATTAAAAAAAAAGCACTTAAAGCAAAAAATAAGCACTAAAAACAAAAAAATAAGTGCTTTAAAGAAAAAGTAAGCACCTATAAGGGCCTTTATATTTTATTTTCAAATATAAGGACTTATAAGCACTTATAAGGACCGCCACGAACCCTGAGCACACTATAAAATTTTTAAATTACAAAAAAGAGAGTTCAGAAAAATTTGTATTTTTCTTAATGTGCAAAAATGATGAGACCGCTGACTGTACTGCAACCTGTACACATTCTTTAAAAATATGATTATTTCTTATTTTAACAGCTGAACTCAAGACCTGTTTCATTTTAAAAGCAATAAACACCAAGTAAAGTATTAGTCATGGTATACCTCAAGAAAGGATTTTGTCCCAGGTTGAGCACAGTGAAATGCAATAATGGATGGAAAGTGGCCTGATAAATATGACTCAGCTGCCTTGTTAGCAAGAGTAGTTGAAAACACAAAAATCTGACTCTGCTGCTGCATATACTGAGTTTCCATTTGAAAGGATGTCTTATTAACCATGTTACTGGGTAGAGGCTGGACGGATGCAGTTGTGGCTGGTGCAGAAGTGGACCCTACCATGCTAGACATGGCTGACATAGGAGGGATATCTAGGTTAAAGAGATAAAAAGAATTTTACTTGTACACACTTTTAACCTAGAAAAGTACAACCTATAACAGGTAACATACTGTACAAGAAAAATTTATATTATAATTGACAGAAAAGAAAATTATAGTTTAACAGATCAATCAACATCTAAAGAATAAAGCATATGAAATCTAAATAATGCCAACCATTTCCTGAGTTCCCTGATGATGGAGGGGCATTCTCCTTGTTACTAGTTACTGAACTGCTATCACTAGGAATATCACTCATAGGTTGCAGATTCACTAAAAAAAGGAAATAAAATAAAAACTGAAAAAGCTATTTTGTCAGAACATAATAAATAGTATTAAAACTGAAGCAATAAATGTTTGTTCAGAACTATAATGAAAAAATTTATGAGAACAAGGAAAAAGTAACAACAATAAAATTCAGGAAAGCTGAATTAAAATAACTCTAATTTAGTCCAAGGGGAAAAAAATTCACATATCAGGCACAAACTAAAATAGATAGAAAATTTACATATTTATGCAATAACAACAATTTAATATTTTACAATAAGTTTAATGCACACACCTTCTTGACTACTGTCTTTAGAAGATGGTACTGCAGCAGACGTAGAAGCTGAGGTGGAATTATTACAACTAATGCCATTCCCACATATACCTCCATTTCCATTGCTAGCAGCAGCACATGTATCTTGCGTGCTACCACAACTTGTAGCACAAGCATTCGAACAGGAATTAGCACACATATTTGACAAAGAGCCAGATTTAATGTCCATCATAGAACTACTCAAACTGCTAGTTATTGGAAAATTACCTTCACTGATATTCAAGTGACCATCACAATGGTTCATGTTAGAACTTTTACTGCTCTCTTCAGTTTTCACAAAATATTCTGAAATACCATTTCCATCAGCACTGGAAATTTTCACTGATGCAACTGCACCATTATGTTTTTCATGACAAAGAGAATCTGTACCATTTATATCTTGTTTAACAGTCCCATTACTGCATTCTAAAAAAGTCTTTTTCTCCAGCATAACCTCCAAATCTTCTCGCTCACGATTTATGAGAAATTTATTGATTTCTTCTTTATTTTGAAGTGCTTTACTTTTTTTATCCTAAGAAGAAAAAATGACATACAATGCATTTTTAAGCTATAAAATGACATTTAACAAATTAGCTAAAA
Organism: Stegodyphus dumicola; assembly: GCF_044657685.1. Taxonomy (NCBI): domain Eukaryota; kingdom Metazoa; phylum Arthropoda; class Arachnida; order Araneae; family Eresidae; genus Stegodyphus; species Stegodyphus dumicola. The sequence goes on from NC_140780.1 coordinate 240,366,562, forward strand.
AATACTGGAGGACATAAGCTATTTATACTAAAAAAATTGCAACAGGATGAACATAGTTTAAAGCCCAGCATTGGAAACTATCATATAATTATATTCACAATGTGAAATTTTTTTAATATAAATTAAACTGAATAGTTAAAACATTATGACCATTTACTCAATAACACATTGCGTAATCTTTGGCCTGCAACTCACCTTGGCATGGATGTCACAAGTTCTTCGTAGATGCCTGGAGACAGGCTGTAACAAATGGTTAAGCAGCGGTCCCGCAAAGCTTAGACATTTCGACTTAGTGGTGTTTCAGCTCTTAGCTGCCACTCCTTGACATCCCAAATATGATCTACCAGGTTAAGATCTGGCAAATTAGGTGGACAGGAAAATTCATCCTTATGCTCCTCGAATCACTCTAACACAATTTGAGCCTTGTGACATGGGGTGTTCTCCTACTGGAAGATCCCATTTCCAGTTGGGAAGACGTTATGTAAGGGTGCAACTTATCCACAATTATGTTGTTATGTTCAGATTGTCCACAGCTTAGGTGGTCTGTTCTACCGCAACTAAGGTTCCTAGAGCCCATGAGAATGTTCCTCAAAGTATAATAAATACCACCACCACATATGACCTGCTGTACTTTCATTGAGGTAAGCCAACTGTTTGCCTGGAAGACGGCATACCCTGACATGACCATCCATATGATGAATGAGAAATCATGATTCGTCTGACCATACAACTGCCGTCCACTTATGCATGGTCCAGTCTCAAAGTTCCTCAGCACACTGTAGGCATAGTTGACAATGACACTTGGTCAACAGAGGCACACAAGTGGGACATCTGTTGCACACTCTCATATCCAACAGTGTCCACTTAACTGAGAGTTCTGAAACACTTGCACTTGACCTGCATTGTATTAGACTGCCAGCTAAGCCACTGTCTGGTGCCAATTTTGCTGTACCAAGCAGCACAGTCTTGATGCTTTCTTTCTTTGATGATGCATGGACGTCCATCACATTATTTTACCACTGGTTTCACCGTCATTTATTCACACTGCATAAATACTAATGGAAGATTGTGAAGAACCTATCAGTCGTGCAGTTTCAGAGATACTTGTTCCAAGTCTTTGGGCCATTACAATCTGCCCTCGATCAAATTCACTTAGATCAGCAGCTTTTCCCATCACTAGCACAAGTAAGTGCAAGAATAATTCCTTACCTTCTCCAGTAGAAGTAAAATACCATTCCCACTTGATCACGTGCCTTCCACGCAATTCAGATGAGTTCACTGAAAATGTGGGGATGATCATAATGTTTTGGCTTCTCAGTTTAGTTTTAAAATTACTTCTGAACATTCTTCACATTCTAAATCCAATACATTATTTTCCCTAAAAAATAGGTAGACCCTATAATACTGTTGCAAGCTATAGGTTCACTGATATCATTACAGATAAGCAAGAAGAAACTAACAGTTTATTATAAATACTAACACGAAATAAAATACATAGCTGTAAATAGCTCAAGAAGAATGCAGATATTAAGCAACTGCTCTGCATGAGAAATATTGTTAATACTCAAAATCATCCTTAAAATAAACTCTAAAATACAAACTTTCACACTTAACTTTCACAGCTAATTAAGAACTAGTTTATTTTGGCTCTCAGAGCCACATGCATACAGTGTTTGATTGGGCACAGATATGGTGCAGCACAAGCTTTTGGAAACTTTGGGTAATACATAGGCACCATAAATCAGCTTTCCAAAATCCTCTAGAAAGTCGCCAAGTTGATAAGATATCGCTAAATGTCACTATCTTGCAGATAAAAATTGTGATAAAGACTCATCAGAAGCATAGTTGCCCATATCTTGCAGTCTACTTGAGCTACAGAGTTTAAATCTAGTTGAACTCATAAAAGATCTGCAAGAATTAAATTTTTATATACAAATCTTGCAGCCACACATTCAACTGCACATAAAATGCACCGAAAAAATAACACCTTTAAAGTAAAAATATACATAATATTACAATATATAAAAACAACACAATCAAATAAACTCAAATGTTTACATATATTTACCATATTATTTTCATAAAGAGAAACAACTTTTTGATCCAATTAAACTGCATTTTAAGAATGAAAGAAAACATTAATGAAATTGCCACCAGAAAGGAACATTAAAATAAATTTCAATTCTATAATAAAGAAGTGTTTCCTCCACCAGATGAAGAACATTTAACAAAATTTCCACATAACTATACGTATCACTAAGTCCAGAAATTTTTAAAAGCAACTTTTAAAATAAAGAAAACCATAAAAAGAGCCCTAGAAAAATTACACCTCATTTACTACTGACTAGTTTAAAGTTTATATGGAATTTGCTTATAATAAGTGTTTAAGAAAATGTGTACTAATTTTCTTCAACACCTAGAAAGCTACTTTGAAGTTTCAAATGGACATTTTTTTAATAAAAAGTAGCAGTTGAAAAGCAATGCTGCTATTTAGCAAACTGTTTTGTTATTTTACCTCAATAAAAAATTGGAAAAAGCTTGATTATCAGTATAACACATTACGATTTTGCTACAAATATAAATGCAAAAGTTAAATGCTTTATACCGAAAATCAAACCATTAGACTACAAAATTACTACACCCTATAAGTTTATTCACACATTCCCTCCTCCTAGCTTTTTTTAGCATATTATTTAGAAACTTTTGATTTAATGATTATCTAGTGTCTGTATGAATTCAGAAAATTAACTCTTCCAAATGAATGATGAGTTTTTAAAATTTCTCAGAAAATTATTCTTTACACATGTATCATAGTCATTCACTACTTTTTTTTTTTTTAATATCCTAGCTACTACTATTTATCATCGGCTTTTCATCATGGTAGAGGAAAAATCTAAGATACATTCCCTCCACCTTTGAAAATACAAAGTAGTTGATCTGTTTGATCTTTTTTTTTTTTTTTAGTGAATAAATTTATAACCTTTAAATATGCAGATAATAAGATAATACAGCCTTTCTCTTTCATCTTTTTGTTTCAATACTACACTCTTGTATTGGTAAAATGAATGTTCCAGTTTAAATTATGCAGTTAAGCATGAAATTTTGTTTTTACACATGGTCCGAGGAATGAATGAAATACAAAGTAAGAAAAACAACACATTCCTTTGAAATACTACAGTATTAATAAACATATTCACACTTTTTTTAATATGCTAAGTACTTTTCACTTAAGCTCACAAATAGAATATGCTATATAAATTTTCCACATTAATTTTCAAGCAGTAAAATTAGAAAAGGGAATGTAGACAAGTAAGTAGAGCACCTATTATTCAGAATATGCTTCTTAATTTTAAGCAGTAATGAATGGTGAGAGATTACCAATGATAATCACTAACAGGGCAGCCCTAAAATACACTACACCAATGACTCATTAATGAACTTCAAATCATGTACATAAATAGCTGTTTTGTAATGTAGCATAAATAAAAGTATTAACTTTAAACTACTTTGAACTAAATTGAACTTTTTTAAATATATGTCTGAAAACATGCATGTATGATGTTTAAAACAGGTGCTACAGGGACTGCATTAAATATGACCATGATCTGTATCTGTACTTAAGTGTTTCTTTAAACAAGGAAAATTTTTTTATGGAAACAATTTTAGCACTGTGGATGAAAGTTTCTAAGAGTATAAAACTCTGACACACTTAATTCAGGTCAGTAAAATAATTGTTATGTTTTCATATGTTACAAGAAAAAATACATGAATATTATTAGACAATTTAGAAAAAAAATAGCCAATTTTCATTTAATATTTAATTAATAGAAGATGAGCTCAGCAACATACAAGCTTGTCATTTGTTACACATAAAATTTCCAAATTAGCAGCAGTAACAACAGTGCTGAAAAATGGCCTGCAAATGCGATGGTCTCTATGAACTTGTTGCTAGTACGTAGTACATAGTGATAACTCCAATTTAGGAAACATTTGATATTAGGCAGGCAAATACTAGCAAGAAAGCTAATAATGTCAAATTGAATTAGCTACTATAGTAAATAATGCATTGATAAAACTAACAACTTAACAAATTTCATCAGAACAAAATATAATCAAGAAAACTTATATAATCATTCACTAATTCACAAATTTCAATAAAATGTTTGGAAAAAAAGTTACAAAATCCAGATGAAATAGGAAGGGATGGAATACAAGAAGCAGCATAATGATAAAGGTTAAGATTGATTAAACTGATGATATTTTTAAATGACAGCAGAATCTTATTCAACAGGATATAGGGAACAACACCCACAGCACAAAGATGCTGATAAGCGATGAATACATTGCAACTTCTTATTTTCTTTCATATTTAAGTCAACAGAGAAATCATGCAGATACTAAATACAGAGGTTAATTTTAGTATCATAATACTATGATACAATATGAGGAATTTTAAAAATTAGTACACTACTACACTTTTCTAAAACTGTCTTGCTTTACAACTCTAATAGAGCAGAGACCATCTTTACTTTTTGGGGAGGCGGTCTTAAAATTTTCCTTCAGGAAACTTCAAAAATAAAGATAAGAAAAATTAACTTTAACATAAATTTTTCAAATTCAAATCTTGGAGATTAGAAGTATTTACAGTTGTCTTTTCATTACTTGACACTGTATCAGAGTGTTAGTAACTGCACTCGAGAATCTCTAGACAAAAAGTAAAGTTTAAAGGAACATACCAAGAATTTTTGCTTTTCATATTTAGATTTCAGATTCTCCAAAATAGCTGAAATTCAAAACCCCCACAAATTCAAATCTGTAAATAAAAACTGATATTTCTTCCTTTTACATGACAAATCACTATTGCTCAGTCTGAAAAAAGCTGTTTCCCATCAGATTAGAGAACTGAATAACTGTTTCTTAAATTAAGCCTTCACAGCACTGAAAATTACTTTGGCTGATGAAGAAGGCCATGCTTTATGGCTTACTGCAGAAGTTTGAATAAGAATTTATTTCATTAGAAACAAAAATTAAGACAAAAGATTATGATTAAATCTTACATGAAGAGTACTGAAAGAGACCAGAATAAAATGTGACATAAATTCAATTAAATCACAAAACTGTACAACTTACAGTCTCTTTTCCCTGTTATGTCAAAAGCATTTTTATGAGCTATGTTAACATTCACCACAATTCTTTCTAATATGATATAGAGAAGGTATGTGGAAAGAAACTACATATTGAAGAGCACCTGTTAGCTTTGCTAATATCTAATCCATTACAGAACATTATGAGCTCACAATTCAGGGTAAGCAATGGTGCCGTCTATTAAGAGATGGGCAAAACTGCTCCTTTAAGGGATGATATTCGAACCGGTCGCTCACTGAAGTGAATCAATTCTTTTTAACAATTTACTGCTCACTAAGAATAACCTTGATGAATGTACTTGGAACAGGCGTGGATCAAGAGCAGTCTGCAAAGATGTGGGAAAAGGCAGAAAGAATCAAATAAGAAGCAGAATTAATGGAATCAACTCAATCATATTAACTATTCAAGACCTGGACTTAATTTTTTCAACTGTAATTCTGAGATTCTCTGAAAACACCTTTCTACATAGAATTAACAATAAAATTCTAAAATAAAAAATGTTAAAAAAGTTAAAAAATAATGAAAATTAAACTCACCCACATTAGACATTATATTATTTTATTATTATAATAGCTATTTTGTTGCTACTACACAGCACAGTGTAAAAATAAATAGAAATTTATTTTGGCTGATCCCAAAGAACAGGAACATGTCTGCTTACAATACGGGCATTCTCTCTCTCTCTCTCTCTCTTTTTTTTTTTTTTTTTAAATTTAATTTGACAAAATGATACCACATATCACTTGATGTTTTTCTACACGATAGGGTCGCCATTTTGTTCTATGAGCTTGAAAAAATAGATCAGATGGAAACATTTATGTTGATAAATATATGTAAATCAAAAGATTAAAGAGAAATTCACAGCTCTTGACTACAAGACATTAGTAATGTAAGTAAATAAATAAAAATATAATTTATTATTTTACGTAAATGTTACAATAATATTATATAAAAAAGGTAATACCTAATATACATAGCTATACCTATACTATGACACAGTATTCAAAGAATCAAAATTAAACTCAAAAGGAAGAGCTCCACTGAAACGAAAAGAGCAAACAATGAAGACTACACAGAATCCAGATTTGGGGCAAGGGAGAAGTGCCGGAGTGATGAAAGGAGTGAATAATGAAGTTTCCATAGGAACCAGATCCACAGCTAAAGAAGGAAGAGCCCGAAGAGGAAACTGAGCACTTATAATTTACATACTTTAAACAGATCCTCGAAAATGCCATACATAAGGGGAAAAAACTCCTTCCATTTGCAAACAAGGGTGGTCAGTTTTGCTGAGATGTGTTGTTTAATGTTTTTTTTTAAATACTAGATGGAACACAATCAAATCAAAAGCATACATATATACATGAATAATACACACATAAAAAACATTAAGAGAAATCAAATTTTTGGCATGCTTCCCAACAACAGCTCTCGGTGAACTGTTAAAGAACTTGTTTCATTTTCGCTGAAGTGATGATCATTCATTCAGTAAAGTAAATTAGTTTACGAGTGGATCCTCTAACTCTACTCTCTACCAACTTTCCTCTATTGAAAGGGCATGGAATATATTGTCATAACAATATTCAGGATATCTGAGATCACAACTAGAAGCCATACCTCCATCTGTTCCAAAGAGCATGATTTAGTCTTGTGCACCTCATCCTTTGCCTAAGCTCAGAAAAGAAGCAAGGTGTGAGACTTGGAATTCAGGGAGCCTATTCAGTAATCAGCTGACCTTCATCATTCAAAATAACATCCTGGAAATGAAATCTCGCCAAGCTTGTATGGTAATTTCAAAATATGCTGACATGCCAGTTTGAATGTACAATTTTATTGATGTTCCAAGCAAGATAAAAGGGTTCAAATGTATTCGTGCTACATCATCAACTACCATACATGATATCTGGTATCACATAGAAAATATCATGTCACGGTAAAATATGCATGTAATACTATTCTAAAACTATAATTTTCCAAGAAATTCTATAAATATTAATATATTTTCATATATCATGTCACAGTGAAGTATGCAAGTATGCAATACTATTCTAAAACTGTAATTTTCCGAGAAATTCTAAATATATTAAAATATTTTCATTTTTCCATAGCTAGTTACTTTCTTCCTACTCTGTACATAGTTCTTTCTTTTCTCGTACATACTGACAATCAAACATGCTTCAGTATCCATACTTTTGAGAACAGTTTCACTGATGAATATGTAGAATAATAAAGTGCAACTATCACAGTTTCAACTGCACAAACAGCTAAAAACAGGTATTTATTAAAATACTTCATTACCTAATATGTAAAGAATTATTTACTTACCAGAAGTTCAAGCTCAACAATGGGAAACAATTCAAAGTTTAGATAAGTATACAATTCCTTTTCTTGCACATTAGAAGTTTTCCGAAATTGCTTGATAAAAGAATGCCAGTCGGAGAGGGTTAAACACACACATTCCCAATCCTTCTTACTTTGCTTCTTATGGGAAAATTCCCGATACAACCTTAAATCTAATGCATAAAGGAAAATTAAAACTGATGGATAAATACATTCCATATGACACATGCAAATGCATTTTATTAGCTTCTTTAATCAGAAAAAAAAGGGGGCTTAAAAACTACTATTTATTTGCTTATTCAGCATTATGCTCAAATCTCCTGTTAAAGGAGAAGAAAGAACAGTATTGTGCTTACCGGCAATTACTTACCATCCAAATACCAGTACACATTGTTAAAGGCATCTTGTCCCGCACAAATACCTCTCTAAATAAATAAATACATTACAATAGTACAATATAAAAACATAAGCACTCAGATGTTTAAAACACAGTAATTAATGAACATGAAATTTATGAAGAGTGAAATTAATTTTCATGCAATTAGCAAACAGACTAGTAAAACTAGATGATCACTTTAACCCTTCAGCAGCAGGAAAAACATTGTTCAATGCCAGCAGAATTGTCAATCCAGCACTATCTTAACTCAATTTCAATTTATAATAAGCACACCAAAATTGACATTTTTACCAACAATTAATAATTTAGACACAGAAATGAATAACATTAATACCTTAGGCATGGTCTTAAGAACTTAATTTACTTAACACAGCCAGTGAAGCTTGGTCTCAATTTGGCCTTAGTCTAATCCCATCCAGAAATACGAAGAAATACTCATCATATATTACCAGATACCTGCACTACAGAGTAACCTTTTATTATATCCTTTATAGAAGCTATGTATCCCTAAAAGATGAATAAAATCACAATATCCTTTATAGATGCTATATATCCCTAAAAGATGAATAAAATCACAATATCCTTTATAGATGCTATATATCCCTAAAAGATAAATAAAATCACAATATCCTTTACAGATGCTATATATCCCTAAAAGATAAATAAAATCGCAATGTTCACACAGATCCACAAAATATTTAAAAATCAGATTACAAAGAAACTAGATCCCCAAATTAAAAATACGAGGGCTATCCAGAAAGTAGATTACGTTTTGGAATAAAAAAATAAACAAAGTATAGGAAACAAATTTTATTATATACAGATGAAAGCCACACTCAAATACTACTTTTCTACATAGTCACCATACAAATTAAGGCATTTATCGTAGCGATGTACGAGCTTGGAAATTCCTTCGTCGAAAAATTCGGCCGCCTGCGCCTTCAACCACTTCGTTACCTCTTCTTGCAGCTGTGCGTCGTCATCAAAACGCATTGATTGCAATTTCGTTTCACAGTTCACATGTTTCGTCACCAGTAACAATGCGATCGAGTAAAGAGTCACCATCCTTATGGTAAGCGTCCAAAAAGTTCAACGCTGCAGCCATTCGCTGATTTTTGTGGTCCTCTGTCAAGATTTTTGGAATCCATCTTGCACAAAACTTGTGGTAACCAAGCTTTTCGCTGATGATTTCGTGCAACAAACTTCGCGAAATTTGTGGAAAACTCAAAGAAAGTTCCGTTATTGTGAAATTTCGATTTTCACGGACTTTAGCATCGACTTTTTCGAGAAGTTCAGCGGTCACTATGCTGGGTCTCCCACTTCGATCTTCATCGTGAACATTGGTTCGGCCATTTTGAAATCTTATGACACACTGACGCACTCCACCTTCAGTGATAATGTTGTCCCCATACACTTCACGAAGCTGCCGATAGATTTCTATCGGTTTACAGTTTTTTGCAGTCAGAAACCTTATTACTGAGCGCACCTCGCAGCTCGCGGGATTTTCAATTAACGCAGACATTTCAAACCGTCACAGTATCTGAACGGAGCACAGCACGAACCTTTCACTAGCACGGCTAGATGCAGACTGAGCTGCGCAACGCTCTGACCCCAAGATGGCCGCGCTAGCCCCGCCCCTAGCGGACACAGACGGAAACGTAATCTACTTCCTGGATGGCCCTCGTATAACACAAGACGCATCAAATACAACCAAATTAAAAACACATAGTAGTTATAATATTTATTCAAATTTGATATCAATGATCAGTTAATATATTTAACATACATGTAATGTTATAATAAACATTTTTATGAAAAAGTGTTGTTTTCAATATTCTTACACCAAAAGTTAAGAATATAATGGAATAACAAAGAACAATTTCACTCATACACATTTTTAATATATAAACCGAACAGGAATCGATTAAGAAATTTTTGCACTAGTGTTCAGCAAAGGTGCAAGCTCTTGTTAGTGGTCTTTAGACTCAGTTGGCTTAATATAAGACTTATCATACAAGTTTCTCAATATCATATTGTATGATGAATCTGATGCTCAAATGACTAACTACTGTAGCTACAACAGATAATGCTACCACTGTTGGAAGACAACTGAAAACATTTTTATGACAGAAGTGGCAACAACTTCTTATTTTAATTGCAAGAAATTTTCCTCAGACAGATTTCTTCATACTAAAAAAACAGTAACACCTGCCTCCATGCACTACAAAATACATCCATATACACACATTTTATTTACTTGTAATTCTCATCATTTCCTTCTTTATGTAAAAATTTGCTCTCGAAAGGGATCATCAGAAATGTAATGTTGGAGCAGCACAGATCTGCAAACAAGTAGCTTCAGGAGAATGGAAATTAAATTGAGAAAGAATAAACTAGGATGCTTGAAATTGCAGTTCTATAAGGAATCGGTTCACAACGAAAAATTAACTAGTATGTAAAACACTCATAACTATAACACTGAAAGAAATAAAATGCAGATATGCTGTAATATTCAATAACATACACTAAATCCGACACACAATGTGCTTGTAAGAAAAAAGTCACATAATCAAATGCTCACAGACTTAAAACATGTTTAAAAAATTTAAAATCAACTGACAGAATATTTAAAAAACAGGCAAATTATTGCTAATGCATGTTTTAAATAAAAATTTGAATTGCAGTATTCAATCTTTTTTTTTTTTAATTAGTAGTAGTGGATAGCAATTTTTTTGAGCTGATGCAACATTTAAAAATAAGTGATGCACACAGTTCGCCCAGTCGTATATGTACTAGTCAACACAAAATCTACAAGCTGATAAAGAAAGGCAAGTAAGCATGTGAACTGTAGGTAACTCTGAAAATGTTATCAGTTGGTTTAGAGCACTTTTAAATGAAACAAAAGAGGGTACATACATTTTCAAATGTATGTTTCAAATTTTTCAAAATGTTTCAAAATTTAACTATTGCAAATATAGAATTGTTTAGAAATATAAAAGTCTCATTTTAAAAAGAAAAAGGAATCTCTCATCACTGTCGCTATAAATCAAGGGATTATTTTGATATTACTTTTCTTGGAAGATGCATAAGATAAAAATAATCTGTTCAATAATCAATAGTCTATTCTTTAACCAGTCACTTGGTTCTGTGGAATTTCTATATGACTTAATAAATACATTCTCGAAGAAGCATAATTCTTAGATTAATTACAACAAGAAATAGAACAATTCACTGTAGAATTAGAGCAGAAAAATCCACATTTTTTTGACATGTTTTTAATGAGCTCTGAAATGTTTTCAGTTCTAAACATGTAAAATTTTCAAATACAGTGTTAACTCTACATAAAAACTGATGAATAAATGAAGTAAATTAAGACTGAATTGATCAATAACAAAATTATACAATGATCTTCTAAGACATACCACACACATAGACAGGAAGATCAGAATGTCAGTTAACTAAGGAAAAAAAAAAAAAAATGTTTGGGAAAAAGAAAACTACTTCCACATATACCAGATTTATCATATTAGCAACATAACCCTCATATATGTAAATTCTCTTAAACAGCTGACTGGAGGTGAAGACAGAAAAACAAGTAATGAAAATAATCCATGAAGCAAAGAACTTATGACATTTAATCTCTGTTGAGAAGGTAAAATCACAACACAAAATTTCATTTCTTAAACACAGGCATGGATGAGGAAAATTTAAAGTTCTGAATTTATCATGAAGAATAACTTCCAAGTATTTGACAATGGAAATGATTTAACTACTCCAGCAGGAAAATTCATTGCCTTCTAATCAAATGTCATTGACTTTCTCTTTACCCTATTTTAAATGCATGATCTCCCATCATCTTACTCCTTTCACAGAACTTTCAGTGAGCTTTATGTAAGTTGGATGCTGCAAATAACAGAAAGTCTAGCATACATGATGGTATGGTGATTTATCACTTTAGTTAAATCAATATACTCCCTGAAATTTCAGGTTAACCAACTTTTTAATCACCATGAGAATACAGGGTTTTTCTGCTAAAGCATAAATGAACCCAGATGGGTAACAATAGGCATCCAGTGGAACAGATATTGCAAACCATGTTTAGTTAGTAAAAATTGCAAAATTAGTTAGCAGCCCAGAAAATAAACGAGACATAGCAGACTTAATGCGCAGGCTCCATGATTATTGGACATCAAATTCGTTGTTTGGGTTTCAATTATGCGAAATCCACAAAGACATCTCAGAATCTCATAACGCAGACTTTAGCAACAAGCCTAGTACCTTCGAACATACAAATATTTCTTCATCACTGAGGGCTTTGTAATGACATTGCAGTTGCTACTATGATCAATCCCTGCAATAATTTTTGCATTTTCTCTCATCCACACTAGACATTAGATCCCGCATAAGTATTTTCACTGTTTAAATATGCCTTGTGACAACATGTTCCACAGTTTCTCTTGATAACTATTATCAATCCCCTCTGAGTTTGTCTCCACTTCAAAACTAATGAAGTACATTTTGATCCTTCACAATAATGTAAATGTATTTTAAAATAAAATTTAAAAAAATCTGAATGTATTCAGATTTTAAAATTACACCCAAAGGGGCTATTTTTTAACGTTTTGTGTGTTACTTTTATTTAATAATTTTAAAATAATTTTAAAATGAGCATATCTTTAGAATTTCCAATACACAGTTGCGGGTGCTGGAGATAAAAAGGTTCCCCCGACCCCCATAGAGTGTTCCCATTGCTCACTTTTAAATTGTTGAGTTTGTTAATAAAAAATTTGTTAAAGTTTTATAAAATATGAAATATATAATAAAACAAAATCTAAATTTCGGCTTTCAGATGCCCATATTTGCAGTAGGATTACATCATTCAAAATTGGATGTCTCTAGGTACTGTTGTTTTATCACAATCCGAGAAACATACATACATTTATGCAGATTCTTCATTATTTAATTTCTTCAAATATAATGCAGGGCGATAGTATTTGGTAGCGATTTGAAAAGTGATACAGCCTTTTAAAATTTTCAACGCAAAATGAAAACAATAGTCCTTCAGGGACAAAGCCCCTTTGGAGAAAAAAGACACCGCAAACAAATACCTACCAAATCATCAGGACAATAATTTTCATCCAAATAATCAGCAATGTCTTCTTCCTTTTCTTGATAAACATGATCAATAAGCCACTTTAGTGTTCCTAACTGAAAACCAAAAAAAAAAAAATTTTTTTTTACGCATGTAAAATCTTAATAACATACACTTGTACTCATACTGTTGATTTTATATTAGACCAGGTTGATCAATATAAATGCATCAAAACTGCACCCAAACAAATAAATAATAAAAAAAAAAGTTAAAGTTTTTTATTCTATAATTAGAATAAGACTGATTCATTAATAAATCAGCACTTGCCTTTTCTTCCGGAGTTAAATCTTGCCAGGTTGTACCATTTTCAAGGAAGCGTGGAACTTCGGCGTTTTCTTTTATCAATAGATTTCGTAAAAAACAATCAAAGTTGGCAATGCTGAAAAAGAAAAGGTATATTAATATTTTTCTGATAAAAATAAGCCTAAGAAATACTCTAAAAAGATATGAAGTTTTGGTTATAGATAAGAAACTGGGAGGGGGTTTTAATTAAGACTTTCTTGCAGGACTATTTATGAATTGGAATACAGAAAACTAGTACTAGATATCTGCATTCACTTTTTCAGAACTTAACCCTCACTCAACAGAGGCAGACTATGAATGGCAAATTTAATCTTCATAATTTAAATCATTTATTTCTAGAGTTTTCCATGTTAAAGCTATGAGTGACATGAGTATATTGTACGAGAATTATTTCATTTGTGTTAATAACTTGAAAAAAAAAAGTCCATTAGATTTGTATTTTAGAATAAGCACAATTAGAAGATGAGAATTCTGCCAAGAAAATACTAATTTAATAAATAACAAAGTAAATTTCAATAAAATATGTTTAAAATTTTGAGATTTGATTTCATTTGATGGTGAAGATGAATACAGAATCAGAAAAAAAGTTCTAATTCAGAGTATCAAAAAATGGGCTGGTTTAAGAATCTATGAGGCCTGCAGTACCACTCTTTGGTTTGAAGTATCTTTCTTTGTACATCCAGCTTGCCTGCACAGAAAATGAGTTCTGTTTTTCACAGAATTTCTCTTGCTTTCTTACTATACAAAATACAGAATCTTAATTGGTGGTGGAGGGAGTATATTTAAAAAGAAAGATTACATACTTTGAAAGCACATTTAGTTATTGCTACCAGCAAAAGAAACAAACATAACGAAACATTAATTTATATAATTTTTTTTTCCCCCTTATAAAAAAAAACTGATATATGGAATTCTTTCAGGATTTTCTCATATATCTTTCTGGGTGCAGAAATCAGATACAAGCAAATTGTACACGGCATTGCCTCACCATGAGCTTTCTCATAATTATTTCATTCAACTTCAAATTCTCATTTTAAAATAGTTAAATACAGGCACTATTTAGAAAACCTAAAATAATGTGGACATGCAAAAAATACTGTTAATAAGAATGCAACTGATCAAGTATTTTGTTGCAAATTAATTATTTATTAAATGATTACAAGCTTTCACACAAAATTAATTTGTCACAAAATAATATTACAACAAATTTTCCCCCTATCATTCGACTTTGCTTCATCAACAGCTTTATTTTAAATATCAAATCTTATGCCCTACATTTAATATTTGGCGCAGGGATTAATTAATTCTTAATGTAACATAGACTGCAACTACTACGGACTCTCCGTAGTTGGCTATGGAAATTCATGAAAAACTACGAGCTACAAAAAGTATGGAAAAAACTTGGGGATTTTACAGAAACAGGGTAGATGAACCAGTATGCAAAATGGAAGCAACTAATTCATCTGATGATTGGCTGAATATTTGTGTCATCATATATCATGTGTTGAAGAATAGTCAATCGTAGATCAGTAACTCCAACCATTAATGACTTGTCAATAGTACCCTGCAACATGTGTCTACTTTGTCTGTCTGTCTCCCAGGTTCATTGCTGCCGCGTGTTTAGCCTGCATTCTGCTCCATTGTTTAGATTACGGCGAGAGCTTAGCTTGTGTCTTGTGAACTGTGATTCAGGTGGAAGTTCTTTTTAACCCCTTAACTGCCACGGGCGTATATATATGCCTTGCTCAGATGATGCGTTAACTGCCCCGAGCGTATATATACGTCCTTCCAAAATACTATCATTTGCTTTGCACTGCTACCCCTAAAATTATTCGCAAAGCTTTGGAATGCAACACAACAATGACCTTGACAAAGTATGCAAAGGAGGATACTATTTCAGAGAAGTGTGGCGAGAAATTGGAGAGAGGGGTGTGTCTAAAGCGATGAAAGTAATGACTGCGTGGTATTGGCTGGTGTTGTTTCAATAAAACGTATTTTTTAAAATTCTGTGTCCTCCGTTTTCGTTTACTTTTTGTTAGTAGGTTCCAGGAATAAAGAAAGATATAACGGATGTTTCAAACCCATTTATCTTTTTTTGAACCGCTCGTGCTTCATATTGTTACTGAAACTAACCGCTTTGTAGATAAGTATATGAACCAACACACTGCAAACAAAAAATCAAGAACAAAATCGTGGCATTCAACCAGTTCAGAAGAAATATATGTTTTTTTTTTTAGGCATACTGATTTCACAAACTATAACATTGAAACCTGATATTACACTTTACTGGTCTAAAAATGAATTGATCGAAACTCCATTTTAGGGATCTTTTTTATTATAAAAACATAATTTTTATTATGCTTTTACTCAAAACATTAAATTTTGTGCATTCATTTTTTTTCTTTTATTCATTATTTTGTGAAAGTAAACAGTTTCTAGAAATTAAAACTTGCACTTATTTCCCCCCTAATACATCGCATAACTATGCGCACCTATGTGAAAAACTGTGGCACTGGGAAATCAATCTTGTACGTTTTCCACGGCAGTTAAGGGGTTAATGATGCTACCTCGAATGAAGAAGCCAAAATGATCAAAGTAGCAATTTAAAAATTCATATTCTTCAGAATTTCCATGCATTAAAACATACAAAATTCCTGTGAATCATGCCCACTACAATGTATGCAACAAAGACTTCTCAGCTAGACATGGTGGAAAAGATGACTGTAAATGGCATGATTTTCCTCAAACACATAAAGAACTTGGCACTGTAAAATCTAAAGAAATAATGAATTTCTTAATAAAAGATGATGAAACAGATCCTATAAAAGCCGAATGCTATTTTGTTCGATTTTTGATTGAACATAATCTACCGCTTTCTGTTTCAGATCATTCCAAAGCAATGTTTCCAGATTCTGCCATAGCAAAAAAATTTAGCTGCAGTCATACCAAAACTGCTGCTATTGTGAAAACGCTTGCAGAAAGTACTGCTGCCGATATTATAAAATCAGTGTGCAATACATTTTCTCTAAGTACTGATGGAAGTAATAATAACAATGATAATAAACTGTACCCATTGATTATAACATATTATAGTAAAGAAAAGGGAGTGATAATTGGGTCATTGATTTCTATTTTAGAATGCCTGAATAATACAGGAGAAGGTATTTTTAATTGTATAAATGAAAACTTTAAAAGCAAAGGTTTAGAATGGAAAATTCACTTATAATTTCCTTCAGATAATGCTAGTAATATGATTTGAAAGTTTAAAGGTGTAGCATTATTTATCAGAATGCATCAACCAAGCAACCAAGCATAATCATCTGAGGTTGTCCATGCCACCTCTTGTATATAACTGCAAAAATGGCTACTGAAAAATTAATTGGCTCAGAAATCGAAATGTTGTTAATAGATATATATTTTTATCTGGAGAAAAGTTCGAAACGGAAGCATAGCTTCAAAGTTGCTCAACACATTTTGGGACATAATGGAAAATCTCATAAAATTCTGAAATACTGCAGTACGAGATATTGTCTCTTGTAGAATTTATAACAAGGATTTTGGAACATTGGGATGCTGTCATTAATTTTTTGGGGGATCAACCAGATAACAGTGAGAATGAAAGAAAGAGATTGCAAAACATTAAAAAAAAATTTACAATCATCTACCACCAAACCATACTTGTTATTTTTGAAAAATACTTCATCTTTGTTTACAACAGTAAATATTAATTTGCAACAACAAGCTCCTTATATACACAAATTGAGAAGAGAACTTGTTGAACTTTTCATGAATTATATTTGTTAGATTCGTAAAATCATCAGTAATTTCTAAAGAAAATGAAGATTTTGCTCCAACATCTATTCCATTTCAGAAGTATAGTAAAGAAAAAGAAAATGAAAATTTAATAATTGGTGTGGGAAACAAGACTATATTTATAAAAAGCTAAGTTGAATGAAAGTGAAGTGAAATCATTTTTCAATTCTGTGCGAGCTTTTTTTTGTAACTGCACGTTCATATATAATAGATAAATTTCCACTAAGTGATCCATTTCTAAAACATGCTCAAGTTGCTGACATCAACTTGAGAACTGTAGTTTCATTTCCATTTTTTCTTTACTTGATGAATACTTTTCCATCCATTATTGATGAAAAATATCTTAATAAAGTGGAAATTGAATTTTCTATGTATAAAGTATATGATTTGAAAGAAATTGTAGATTTGCGTATTGATACAGCATGGGGAGAAATTGCCAAATTAAAAAATATGAATGGGTGTATTAAATACAAAGTACTGCCTACTGTAATGCTTGCTGTCTTAATAATACCTCATTCAAATGTAGCTTGCGAAAGAATTTTTTCTATTGTTAAAAAAAATCAGATGGAATTTCAACCAAATTTAGGTCCTAAAACTCTAAGCAGTTTTGATTGAAAAAATAAATATGCAGGCAAATGAAGAACTGTGTTATAAAAAAACATTCTCAAAATCAGAACTTAAGCTTGCGACGTGCTGAAAACTTAAATTTTCAGCGGGGACGGCATTTCTACCCATGCGGTGTTTAGGTGCACTAAAAATAAAATATTTCCTATGATGGTCATTATACATAGTTTGGATGGCCTTGTCATTGTACACAGACTGGTGCTTCCTACACAAAAGACCACTCAGTTGCTTTTTGCGAACGTTATTTTGTTTACATTTTTTCCCTTGAACGGACCTACATGCCTTATTCACCCTAAACGGGATTCTCAGAACAATAACATTCTTTTTCCTTTCAAGTCAACATTCTCATCAGTTTGAATAGTCTCTCTCCTCTGCCATTCGATGAATCTTAGAGGACCCATCCTCTCCCCACCCCTGCCTTTTCTGCAATTTTTTCCAAAGGCGGACACGACTCCATCTGCCTCGCAATAAAGAACTCTGACGTATTTCCTCTTTAGCATGAATCGATTTTTCTTGGCATTCTGCCAGATACAGATTTCCATCAGTTTGGGTACAAGTACTTGTTGGATAGTTTTTAAGTACGAAGGGAAAGGGAAATTTTTGAAAATGTCACCTAAACAGTACAGAAGCTTTACTGCTGGTTTTAAGCTTAATGTAATTTTACGTGCTGAACAAATTGGAAATAGAGCAGCAGCTCGAGAGTTTGAAGTGGGCGAGAGATGTATTCGACGTTGGAGAAGTGAAAAAGAACTTCTTAAAAATATGCCACAACAGAAACGAGCCAAAAGATGTAATACTGTAAGGAGGCCGAATCTAGAGGACGACCTTGCAAACTGGATAAAGGAGCAACGAGGAAAGGGAATGGCAATTTCGACTGTAAAAATTCACTTACAAGCAAAATTTATAGCAAAACAAATGAATATAAATGATTTCAAAGGAGGGCCTTGCTGGTTTAGCAGATTTATGAAAAGAAAAAATATTTCTGTGTGTACTAGAACAACAGTCGAACAACAATTACCAATGGACTAACAGGATAAAAAGGCATCTTTTCTAAAATATGTGACAGATATTATTGAAATAAAAAAAAAAAAAAAAAAAAAAAAAAAAACTTCTTTGGTCACAGCTAATAAACATGGATGAAACGCGGTTAGCTTTTGACTCTCCTGCAAACAGAACTGTTGATGAAACTGGTGCAAAAACTGTATCTGTGCTTACGATGGGGCATGAAAGAACGTCATTTACATGTGTGTTAGCTTGTGCCGCGAACGGTGACAAGCTAAAGCCAATGATCATTTTTAAATGAAAGACTATTCTGAAGGGAGATTTTCCTAATGATGTAATTATTTATGCAAACGAGAACAGCTGGATGTGCGAAACAATCATGCATGAGTCGCTACAAAAAGTTTGGCAGTGTCGTAAGGGATCGTTTTTCCAACCAAAAGGGTTATTGATAATGGATTCCATGCGTTCATTTACTTGAGATTTATTTACTTGAGTCGGTGAAAACAAGATGTCAAAAATTGTTTATGACCATAGCAGTAATTCCTGGTGGTTTGACAAAAATCTTACAACCATTAGATTAGTCAGGTAATAAATCCTTCAAAGCTGAAGTCCGAAAGTGGTGAGAGTGTTGGATGAGTGAAGGATTGCATACGTATACCAAAAGCGGTAAAATGCGTAGAGCAGCTTATGATGAAGTTGCAGAGTGGGTAGGAAGTGCGTAGAAATCAGTAAAAACATCGTCAATAATAGCAGGGTTCAAAGAAGCTGAAATTATATCCTTATATAAAGAGACTGTAAACCAAGAGGATGAATGTGACGATCTGGAAAACTTGGAACTTAGATCAGGATTTACTAAATCTTTTTAATTTAAATAGTGAAGAATCAGATTTTGATGGCTTCATATAATGTATAGTTTGCTGTAATTCCTTTTGTAAGTAAAATTTCCTTTTGTCATCCAAATTTAATATTTCGTTGTTGCAACATTTTTTATAATCTAGTCTGAGTATTACAAATATGGACTTCTTTAGTGGGTAAATATAAGTATATATGTGAACATAAATATGTTTTCAACATTACTTACCTTTAATTTATTTTAGAGTTATGGTTTCATTTCATGCATTTTAACTGATATGTCATACATCAGGACTTAGGTTGAGATTTTGCATCTATATGGCCCACGATGATGTCATGTGCAATTTCATCTATTGTGGCGTTTAGACTGATGTGACGTTTCTGTGCAATTTAAATTTTTTTTCCTGCCAATTTTCTCGAGTGCGGCGTTTATGCTGATGTGGCCTTTTCTCCGGAAATTACGGTATAAGTATTTTTCTAATAATTATATGTATTATTCTTGGTTATCTATTTTTTTTAAATTTTATTTCCCTGTGGAAATCAAATCCGGAATAAAGATATATGATTTATGGATTCTGATTTTTTCCATAATTAGTAGTGATTTAAAATACTTGCTTTACTCATATATTAGTAGATTTAGTGATATATGTGCTTGAGGAGTTAAATGAAAATTTCTAATTAAATGTGCATATAATTAACAAGGCATATTTTCCCTTTTATATGTATATGGATTTTAAATGTAATAAAATTGATTAATGATTAATTAACCTTTTCGCGATGGCGCGCCTTCGTTTAAGACGCTCATGGGAATTTAAGGCAGTCACCGTACAGGACGGAGGTTTTGCTTCGCTAAGCCTAATTTTATTCAAAAAATCAGGAAAAAAAAAAGTTTCCTTTCTAGCATCATAATTTTTAGTATCATTTTAGATTATTACTTGAGCTCTTATATATGTTAAAATTAGTACTTAATAACATTTTTTTTTCTTTATTTTATATGAAAATATATTTTAAAAATTGCTTATCTTGTAAAATAATTTTCGGAAGCGCTATTCAAATTATTCCAAAGTTTTAATTGATAAAATCCATCAACAAAGTTTAAAATTAATAAAACAACACAATAAAGACCATTTACATTAAAGAAGTAACAAAATTTAAAATGAAGACTGAGTGTGGTAAATCTCAAAGCATGGAGAAGTACCACTTTCTAACTCTTAGAAAAAGTATCACATGTTCTAACTCTTTAGAAAATGAATCATTAGTCTCATTTCCGTTAGTAAATGGTTCACTAACCATACGAGGGTATTCTTCCTCTGATAAATAGCACCTTCCCGCCATAATAGACTGGAGGTGAGGCTTTCCTAAATAAAAAGAGAAGAAACGGTAATATATCTGAAGGCAATGCAAAACGTAAAAGAATTCCACACAGTAGCCCTAAAAGATCGTGCATTGTAGAGGAAAAAATAGAATAAAAAAAGGAATTGGATATAAATCGGACATGAGAATGTTTTCATTAGCACGCAGCGATTTAAAGAACCCACCTCTGTTTATGCTTGCCCTCCTCCTCCAACCTTTGCAACAGCAGATGAGTAAAATACCAAAGTCAGGCAATATACAGTCAAAAGTCATTAATTCGGACACCCATAATCCGGACCTCAAAGCTAAAAACTTTCTGCGCATGCGCACAGCCATTTTACGCGTGTGCGTAAGACCTTGACTACTGCGCATATGCGTGTGCGCAACTGCAGAATACGTTTTCGTCTGTGCGTTTAATGTATAACGGACGATGTAAGCTAAAATTATCTAATTATCTATTTCAGTTAATGTTAATGATTGCATTGTTCCTTAATCTTTGAATTGGATCCCGCTTATTATATTTTGCAGACTGTAAGAGCAATTTTATAAAAGTAAACTTGAACTTTCGATTATGTCAAATAGAATTTCCGATGCTGGAACTTCCAAAGGATCTACAAAACGAAAGTATGTTTCGATGTCCAACAAACAAAAAGTGGAATTGCTGCAAAAAATGGATAAAGACATGAAGAATGTGACAGAGAGGTTAATGAAAACAAAAAAATTTCGATTGGCAAGTTAGTCGGTATTCTCGGCACAGCAATTAACGGGACTTGAACAGCGGAACTTTGTAACTGAACAAGAAATTATGTCTTTTTATAGAATTAAAGAGAAAGTATTATCACATAAAATGAAGCAACTTAAACAACTTACATTGAGAGAAAAGTTTAATAAAGTAAACAAATAAATATTAAGTTTTTTTTTTTTTTTTTTTTTTTTTCTTTTGTAAATTTTGATACTCTTTAGATCATAATTGTTCTTTATTTCATAAATTACGGTTTCATATTTTTAATTTTAGAATTTCTGTATGCCATCTTACGAGATTTAAACTGATGATCTATAATCCGGAATCGCCGAAGTCCCGACGAGTCCGGATTAACGACTTTTGACTGTATATCAAACTCAAGGTCAGGAACCTAAAACTGTCTTCATTTCAAAAGTAATGGACATAGGATGTCATCTAGTGGCCACCAGAAAAACGCTCCAGCTTAAAATGCGTATATGCATCACCCATCCTCTGAATGCAATCTCTAGTGATGCGTGGATGGGTCACCTGGTTGTAAGAGACATTCTTAGGGAATGCGTATATGGGATGCCCATCTTGAAAGGGCTAATGGTGAATTACAACATGCGTTACATGCACATTTTCAAAGCTGTAAAAATGTCGCTCGCACGTTGACTACTGACAAGTTTTGCTGCAGGTGGAGTCTATGAATGCAAGTGTGCTAATCATAAAACCATTTCAGTTGCTAAAATGAAATCTGTGTACAAGATCAGAACTCAATTTTTTTACCTTACAATTTTTATAGATTTAAGAAACATTTTGAAATTTCTCGATAGAAAACCTATAATATAAGACTATAAATCTAAAGTATACAGTGAGCAACCCCCTTAAAAGGGAGAGACACTGTTGTGTATTCGTTTTCATTGGCTTATTTATTTATTCAGTGTACTTTTATAATAATTGTATCTTTATTTGTTGTATATTTTTGAGTAATCTTTATACTGTCAAAACAGGATATTCTGAAAGTAATTCTTAGTACAGGACAACTAGTTATTTCTCATCAATCTGGCATTCAGAAATTTTCAGAAAACACACTTTTGAAACCCTTGGAGGAATTTTTCCAATAGGTTTCTTGTAAATTCATACCATCCTGAGTTTTGACATAAACAAGAGGCTGGAAATAGCTGCAGTCAGCTGACATTCTACCTACAGCAGAAAGATTTTTCAGTTTCATATACCCAGAATATACATGATTATATGCCATGACAGTTAATGCTTTTTCAGAGCACCTATGATACCATGAGCCATATTGATTACAAACAGCTTTCCATTTTGTGTACTATTGCTATGGGGAGTACCTAAAGAAATATTTGAAGAAATTAACTGTCACAGTGTACTGAATAGGTTACACTCAACACAATCTTACTGCAATTAGTTTTTTTTCCTCCAATGGCAGGCACTAGCCTATAACGGCATTGGCCACTCCTAAGGCCAGAAGTGGTGGCCATTTTATTGTGGAGGCACCTAACACGCAGCCAGGGGCATAGCTAGAGGGGGCAAGGGGGGCATCTGTCCCTGGACGCAGAATCCAAGGGGCACCAAACTGATGTTACGACATTTTAGAATTAAATGTTTTCCATCCTTGGCAACCAGTAGGGGGCACAAAATCTTCAGTTGTCCCTGGGCGCTGAAAACCCTAGCTACGACTCTGCAGGCAGCCACCATTATGTCATATGAAGGGACAGACAATTTTACATCTATGCCTTCTCCGAGATTCAAACCCACGCCCTTGGGTATAGCAGTCAGGCTCCCCTAACCACTATACTGTCTGGGTGGCAAATTACTATAGTTGCCATTATAACAAGACTTAAGACTGCAGACTGTTATTACACCTTCAGGCTCTATTCATGAAACTTCTCAGGGGGGCTCAGCTACTGATCACAGCAACAATGAAGCTGACTGCATTGCTGAAAAGGAAGAATAACTCAAGCGATATGAACAAGATTTCTCAAGAGATTTCTGGCAACAATTTTGGGCATTAAAAAAAATTAGATAACCACAACATTATGGCACATGCAAAGGATTGACTTCTGATACCTAATACTTCTGACCAGCAAGATGAATAAAGTCTAACTCTTCTTAGAACATACCAGTAGTACATGGAAATGGAAAAGATGGGGTAAGACAAAACTACAAACTAAGGAAGACAACAACAACAACATCAACAAAAAACGGCTAAAAAAACGCTCCACCCTGAAACCTGACACAAATTTGAAAGAGACAGGCAGTGTTAGGCTATCTCTGATCAATACTTCCAAAAGAAAATTAACCAACACTTTAAAGAATATGTGAAGTAGTTTATCTAAAATATGAAGCAGTTTACCTTTAAAATTTCTCAGTGAAAGCCTTGGGAAATGGCCCATACAAAAGTGGATGAGAAATACACTTTTTACTTCCACTGCATATACAGTGGTGGCCAAAATTGTGGACACTTTTGGAAATTTTTATGTTTTTGAACTTTGTATGCTTACAGAAAATGTTACTTTTTGCAAAATGCAAACTTGTATATATCATTTTAAAGAGAATTTATTACTGAATTCAATAAAAAAAAAAAAAAAAAAAAAAAAAAAAAAAATTAAATTATTTGCAATACAAAAAAAGTTATATGTACTTTAATTATTTTTTAAAGTATTTTAAACAACCATACGGAGTTTTAAATTCAGTGATGCTGTTTTTCAGAGGATACTGGGAGGACACGAAATGAATAAAAAGTATCTTCCACAATAATAACTGCTGTCTTTTCAAAATTTTATGTTTGTATACCCTCAACTGACTAAAACCTTAATTTCATTTCATATTTTACAATCCTATAGATTAATTTTAAGGTAAACAATTTTCGGGATGCTCTGCTAATTGTAGGAAATGCTTCATTAATTCCTTCAAAATAGTAGATGAAAAAGAGCGTAAAATTACAACAGAAGCTGCTTCAAAATAAATAAAAAATAATAGTAATTAAAAAAAAAATTCCAGCTATTTCCAAAGTAAGAAACAGGAAAAATAAAGAAAGCTACTCATCTGGATTCAAACAAAGGAACTCCCAGTTTTCAAACAGATACACTATTGGCTTACACCATGATAGCATGCATAACGAAATGTGATAATTCTTTAATTGCTGCCATAAAAAGTAGATGAAATATGAATTTGATACATTTAATGAATCGCTGAAAAATTCCAAACATAAGAAATCAATGAGAGCACAAATCAGCACTGCTCTGTGGTGACCTAAAATCCAGTTCTAACGTAAGTGAAAAAATATACTGAAACAAGCAAAAGAAATAGAAAAAGCTTTAACACCTGTAAAAAAAAAAAGTGCTAGACTGAAACCCCAGAAAAAAATTGCATAATTTTTTCTAACACACCGAAGCAGATAAAAAACAAACATGACAGAAATGCATTTATTCCTCTATATAAACAGATGGCTAAATCGGTAAGACACAGGACCGCAAAATATAAAAATGTGGTTTTTAAAAACTGAATCCATTTCTATGGATTAATGTAAGCTATTTTTCCAGGTAATTTTAATAAATACTAACTTTTTTTTGGTTACATAAAGCACAATGTTATGCAAAGTTTATATTCACAATACTATTCTATCCCAGTGATGAGTTTCAGCAAATTTTTGTTGTACGAGAGTAAAACATTTTGTCTGTCTATTTTTTAGAATGAAATATAAATACAGGCTATACATATATGGGGATCATATAAAAAGATATATTTCACTGATTTTTAAAATTTAAAAATGGCAACATATTATTACTCACCTTATTTAAAATATTTTTACAACTGGAAGTCTATATCTACGAGAAACAGTTGGGAAATAAAGATCACATAAGGATTTCCATAGGCATGCTACATATAATAATAATAATAAAACAAAAGGCGGGGCTAACAACTGTCTTTTCTTAAACATTGATCCTACTCATATACACTTTCAATTAAAATGTTTCTCAAAATAAGACAAAGAACTCTATGCAAATAATTCTGGTGATGAAACTGGAATGATTCTGTAAATATTAAACTTAAATATTCATATGGTCCCTGCAGATCCAAATTTCTAATTTGAAATATACATTATATTTTAACATGTTATACACAAAAAGTTCCATATCTCTGTATGGAGCAGAGGAGCAGTTATATTAGAAAAAGAATTTCTAATTTGAAAAGTTATATTAGAAAAGAAATTTCTAATTTGAAATATACATTATATTTTAACGTGTTACATACAAAAATTTCATATCTCTGCATGGAGTAGGGAAGCAGTTATATTAGAAAACAAAGTTACTGACTTTTAAAAGCCTTTTACTGCACACCTTTCACCAGATTTTGTAAGAAACTATAAAACATAATCTATTCTTTTGGCAGTTAGTTTCTCCATACTGAGTAAAACAGAACTTATTAAAAATCTGTCAGACGGTCTCATAAAATTATTACTTTCTAATATCCTCAAAACATTTTGTGTAAATGCAAGAAGGATTTTATATATGACTTATTAAAGCATTTATTAAATACATTTCACTAAAGCATTTATTAAACATATATTTCACTGTTCATTAGTCATACGGGTACAATTTCAACATTTATTAGAATATTTCTGTTGAAATAAAATCTATGCTTTTATATGATCCCCACACAGCAAAAAAATCCGATTAATAAAAGCTACATCACACTTTAAGGGAAACAAATTCTAACTAACGCATGGAAAATTTCAGAATCCTACATGTAATAGTTTCATGGGGTTAAGCTACAAATTTATCAACAAGTACTTTTTATACAGTACAGAATCATTACTCGGAAAAAAGGAGAAATTTAATACTTTACAGCTGTTGTCAACTGAAAGTTTAATACAGTAAAAACTCGACTATCCAAAAAGCTTGGGTAATGCTGAATGCAAGATACAAGAAAATTCTGAATAGAGGGGAATTTAAAAAATAATATTCACAGTAGAAAAACCAAATACATGGAAGACACTTGAACTTCAAAATTGTAAAAACAGGTTTTTTTTAAATCTGCTATTAAATTAAATGCAATTTCAGACCAAAAGTCAAGGCAACATTGGCCCTAAGCACCTTACCCAATTCTGAAATCCCTGTTACTCAGAAAGTAGGTAAAGATATTGCCAAACCTATGCAGATCATTTCAGAAGTTTAAAAGAATAGAATATTCTTCATTAGTCAGATAATCAACAGACATAAGTTATAAATACAGTATATAAAAAACTTAAACCACTTATCACCATTGCATTACCATTGTTTTATCAGCTTTCAAATAAAGTCACATACTGCACCCAGTGACATACACTTTTCTTGATGCCAGGAATCTGTAGAAGGCAAGCAAACTGCAAATTTTAATTAAACTTTTTTTAAATGTCAGCCAAAAATATATAAACAGCAGCTAACTTCTATCTTTCTTTATAAAATTTAAACCAGCTTATTGAGAGTAATTCAGGCTTACATACAACCAAAACAAAGATCTTATGATCGGAGTTGCAACATCACACTTAACGCTTTTGGCACTAAGTCAAACTGTTTGGCTGGTGTGACATACTTTATATAATTACATTCTTACATAATATACATTTTTTATATAGTTGCTTTACAAGCCTCTTAATTTGCTTAATTTTTCCAGGGAAAAAAGGTTCCACAAATCTGAAACATTCCAGCTACTTGAGTTTTCTGGTTAGCTGAATGCCAGATAGTCAGGCTTTTACTGCAGTTTTGTCAACACCTGCATGTGGTCAAGAAATTTGAAATTTTGATCTGTATTAAACACTAAGAAATCATCATAATCAATAAAATAAATACATTTTAGAGTAGCTCAGTGAATTTTGTACACATATGCATGGAGCTTCTAAGCCTACAAAAGTATGGAACTTTAGATCGACGCAACATATACATCCAAAAGAAAGAGTAGTTCCCATACACTGCATATCATAATATATTCCCTAAAAGTCCAATAGGACAAAAAGGATTCCAGCTAAGACAATTTACATACAATGTGGTTAATTCATCGTCTTGTTGCTCAAATTACTGAATAATCAAACACATGAAGACAATGGTCAATAGAAACAATTTCACCATTTTATTTCATCATTATGATGCTATATCACAATGCACTTGCAGACCTCCTCATAATTATTTTTAAGCCTTAATTATATAACCTAAAAATTTTTATCATCAGTTTGACAGTAAAGTCAGAAAAGCAACCTTATACCAAGACAAATATATAATTTCACTGGGCATTACTTACACTTCTTTTTAATTTTAGTATTTATTAGTAACAGTGTTTTTTGTGCTACAAATTTATTATGGAAAATTACAGATAATTAGTGGACTTTCACTTTATAAAAACATGGCTTATTGCTTAACTTTTCCCGAAACTAATTTCATGATAATTTATTTATTCGTAATTTGTCATGTTTTTACAGCAGACGTTTTTACCAAAAATCTATGAATTCTAGAAATCCACATAACTTCTCTGATGTCAACAGGAAAATTTACAGTAAGACTGGAAAATGAGGTTCCAGCAATAAGAAATTTAAATTCTAGAAAAATGGTTCCACTACTTGGTAGTTAAAAAGAACAAGAAGGGGGGGGGATTACACTGAAGTGGAAAGGCTGAATTAAAACTGTGTTTGAATTGTTAGCATGCTGATAGCAATGGCAAGCATTGGTGATAACAAGACATTGTTATATTCTTATTCAACTTCAAATTCTATTGACTATCACTTTTTCTGGAGGCAAATAATTAAAACATTAATTTAGATTTACAACTGATAATAAATTAATGACTTCTTTTGTGTGCGAGAGAGAGAGAAGCACACATACTAGAATATCGTAATTATTCGTTTTAACACAAACTAACATAAAACATTTGTTTGATAAATGTACAAATAACTTTCACATGCTTTTATTTTTTTTACATGAAATTACATTTCTCTATAAATAAGTCAGAAAATTATTTTATGCAAAATTTTTAATTTGTTTTGATTTAGTCTAGCTTTTTAAAATTACAAATCTAATTATTTTCATTTATGACATGAAACCCAAAATCCTTTCCACTGTATTATTTCTATACATATTATATCTGCAACATTACCTCTAGACAAGAAAAAATCATTTTCACTGCAAATTTGAACAGTAACATAAGAGTTCTAGAAAATCCACCAGATTTTTCATGGGAAACGTATATAAGAAGACATAAAATATTGTTTAATTAATTATACAGAGCATTCAAATACTGCATGAATGTCTCTCACAAGATTGCATAATAGGCTTGAAAAGTATATTTTTAAGGCATGCGATAGATTTTACTTTCTTTTTATTTTGCAGGAGGAATGATTTGAAATATTTTGAGTTTATTAAAAATTTTCACTCAGAAAATGCAAAACACCAATAAATATGGATATTATTGAACAGAACTATCAAAAATAGGATACATGCACTGGAAAAGGGTTCCCCCCTCCCTTTTTTTTTAAGGCAGGGGTTCCTGTTTCATTTCCTTAACAGCTGAGATGGGAACTGCTCATATCTACACATTACTTGCTACTAAAATCTTATTAATATAAATGAAAACAGTGGGACTATACATCTAGTGTAATTATTTTCAAACTAATTTTTATGCTTTTAAATAAAAGAAAAACAAGATAAAATTAATAAATATACTGAATACAAACACCCCAGTAGAATGGTTTCCCTCAAACTGAATCCTTACACTGATTTTACTATTACACTCTGCACAGCAGCAACTGGATTAATAACATTCCTAGTGCCTTACAAAAGGTATAATTAAAACTTTAAAAATCCCTTAATATTATGCTATCAATTTTTAAGAATCTGTTAGTATTTGCTACTGAAAATCAGCATTATTCATTATGAGGAGAGTAAGGAAATAAATTTATTATCTAAGAAGGTGTGGATAAGCAAATTTTTTACAAATGTTAATCACATAAAATCAAAATTAATTTTGAAAGAGAGTGAAATACACATCCAAACATAATAATTATAAAAATTGAAAGATTTTCAGATTAATGATTTATGTTTGCTTGAGCTCTAAAGCTTGCAGAAAAAGTTCAATAATTTCGGTGAAAAAAATAAATTCACTTTTTTTCATTCAAAATACATAATAAATCTCGAATATTTTTGTTAAAAACTTTACTTACGTATTTAAGTAAGATAAAGTTATTACTGATACATTTACTGTGCTCATCAAAATTTGGTTTGTTTGCATCCAAAATTGAGTGGGAATTATAGGCATCTGCTGATTATTGGAATTCTACTGTACACAGTATTTTGCAGACAGCTGAAAGACAGCTAGGCTGTTTTTATACTGTAGAGACATATCCTAAATCCTTTTAAAAAGCTACTTCATACAAAATGGGACTCATAATAAAAACAAAAATCAACACCAAATATATTAAAATAAAGCAGTGCTGTACAGCAGGTTTTTCATCCAAATCTTATACCATTAAAAATGACAACAAAACCACAAATGCAAAGGAATGATACCAATATTCAGGAGCTTGAACAATTAATGTCTACAACAGGGATGTCGGGACTGTTGCATTTGTATGGGTTTGTGGATTTGGAGTGATTGAAGACAACACTTGATAAAGAATGAAAACACAATTTATTAGCCAGTATTAACTCAGCTCGAAAAACACGTTTACACTTGTTAAAAACTACAACAAACATGCTGAAACAATCAGAAACAGAGCCTTCTGGCTATGAGGCCATAACGGTGAAGTCAGCTTCACGGCAAAGCACTACAGTACAGCTCCCGACTCAATTCAGTCATTCTCGGAACTCAACGAACTCTCGAGACTCTCTATGCTACAACTCGCCATGCATTCATTAGACGATACACTTGATAGCCTCAATGATGCACACTCTTGATGCACCAACTTGCGATATTAGACTAGACACTCTTGTGTACAGGTAAGGTTTATATAGCTTTTGGTCTGCTTTCGAGAACATTATGGGCCAAACCCGTAAGAATTCATTCTAGAATGTTCTCCATACATCTATAGCATATTGCCAATTTTGTCGCCAAATGGGGGATTTCGTGCTAAATCTGGCAACCCTAAATCTGCATTTCAGGGAAGTTATCTTATCGCCGCTGGGCATTTCGTAACAAGACTTTGTGTCAGTGAGAGCTGCATATTAGATTTCAGCATTATTCAAACACTACAACTATATGTATGTAAATATGCCATTAAAAAAAATAAAACTCTTCCAGCACAAAAAGAAATGTTTGAGATAAATTAACAGGCATTTTGCATTTTTTAATTAATGTGTTACTTATAAAAAAATAATTCTTGTTGCCCTTAGTCTATACTCAGGAAAATATGTTCCTATGATGTACAAATTTTAAACCTTTACACGACGAATTTTACTGAACACCCGTGAGTCATCAAGTGGATAAGAGCAGTGAATGTTGATATTTCAAGCAGGGTTGAATCCTAGTGAAGGGATTGGCTGCATACATGTCTTTTTGTTTCCATGCACATCATGAATAAAAGTTATCTTCCCTTATAATATTCTCCTCAAATGCATCTCTCCCTCAGGCAGCTAAAACCTCTCATATACTGCTATTTTTTGACTAAATAAATTACAAAGTACCAAGACTTTTCTTCTGGTTTTTAAATTTCTTCCTCGTTATAATTGCATAAAGATTTTAAAAGCAGTAAATCAAATATGACACATGAAGTGGCCTTTCAGTCTTTCATGCAGTCTTTTCACGCGGGGCAGTGAGGGTGGGAGACAATAATTTGAAAAATAAAACAGGTGGTTTTCTTTCTCTTAACTATATGCACTCCTTTGCTAAAAATGAAATGAGAGGCATGGACATCAAGTGCTGCAAACAAACTGCAATTCCAAAAAATTACATGATAATTACATATGTTTACAATTTCAAGAAAATAGCATAATTTTAGCTGTTTTCATAAAATTCCCAAATTACAGTCTGCTGAACCTGAAATTCAAGAGTTACCCTTATTATTGATTTCCTGGATTTTACTAAAGCACTGAAATGTGTTCAATTTGTTCTTGAGATACACAAGGTTTATTATAAACACTTGTAAATTTCTTGTACCAATTACCAACAATCTCCCAGCTTAGAGGTGACTTTTCAAAGCTGAACTAAAATCGTTTAACTGCGACAATTTATTCCATTTTGTTGTACTTTGCAACAGAGAACACCTCCACTACAGCTGTGGCTATTTCATCTTCTAAGCTACGTGGCACAAAACCATGCCTGTGTCACTATGCTGGGAAGACACTTCATATTTTGCAGAAATACCACTTCCAAGACCATTTCTTTCAATGCATTTCTTTAAATAAATTATTACACCTCTGTAACATTTTTTCAAAAGGTTGATAAGCTTCTAGAGTTAAATTAAAAAAAGTGTCCATATATTGTTAGATACGGAAAAGAAATTTTAATCTAGATTGTGTTTAATGCCACTACATCAAAATCAAGATAGAAATATGCAAGTTATTATTTTTTTATCAATTAATAATTAATATCAAGAATTGTTCACAAAACCAGCAATGTTTATGAAAACATCATGATCCTGTAATATTAACTACCAAAAGATTTTGGGGAAGGGGTGAAATGCATATGTAAACATATCATATTCTTTGCACACACATTCCCCTTTTGTAATGGGTCAGTCCATAAGTTCGTGCACATTAAGAGTATCCGTGGAATTCACTATGACACATTTACTAAAACAATACAATTTTGAATCTGTTGAAACTTGTCATCATTTGACTAACATATTATTCAGTTCATCACCAACTTTCGTAAATATTGAACATATTTTAGTACCCATAGAAGATGAATATAGACAATCAGTACAAACAGGCTGTGCTACATTTTTTATTTTCGTGTGGTGAATCTGCCAGGTTTGCAGCGATAAAAATTGATAGTGTACATGGTGAACACACTATTAGTGTAAGGAATGGTGAACACACTATTAGTGTAAGGACTGCCCAGAAATGGTTTAAAAAATTTTAAGTTGGAAAAAGCAGCATTGATGATGAGCCGCGTTCAAAACGTTTTGAACTGTTAGAATCAAATCAAACGATTAATTCAGAAGTTTATAGTGAACAACTTTGTCGTCTAAACTCAGAATTGATCAAAAAATGCCCACGATTGGTGAATATCAAGAAAGTGTTGTTTCATCATGATAACGCTAGACCACATACGGCTCGAACAACGCGGCAAAAAATTAGTGAATTTAAATGGAAGATTTTGCCACATCCTGCTTACTCCCCAGATATTGCCCCAAGTGATTTTCACTTATTTCGTGCCTTACAAAATTTTTTATTGGGAAAAAAATTATATTCTAAACAGAATGTACACAATGAACTTTCAAGTTTTTTTGCATCAAAAAACCAGTCTTTCTACAGCAATGGCATAAAAAAGCTGCCTGTAAGACGGCGAGACACTGCGGATAATGGAGGAAAATATATAATTGATTAAAATGTTAAATTGTGTTTTTTTAATATTATTTAAAAATTTACCAAAAAATGTGCATGAATTTATGGACTGACCTAATAGATTAGCAGTATAAGTTACACATTCTTTCTTATTACTTCAACAGATAAATTATATATTTATTATGGATTTTAGTAGTTTTCTGCTAATGGGGTGCCAGCCATCAGGTGCAGCACAGTACAAAATCTGAGATACACACACATCACGACTTCGATGATTCTAGTATTCGGATTTTTTTCGAATATTAGATCATTAGTTTAAATATAGTACAGTGACATGTAGAAATAAAAACAAAATTTAAAAAATTATACTAATACTTTCTCTTTAATTCTATAGAGACATAATTTCTCGTTCAATTAGGAAGTTCCACTGTTTCAGTCCTGCAACTGCTACATTAAAAATTCACACAAAATTTTTAATTAAAATATTTGCATAGAGATCGTTGGATAATGTTCTCGTTGTTTAAAGGTAAAATTCTGATTTGAATTTTTTACTATAGTATCCAAAGTTCAAGCTTAATTTTTATAAAATTGCTCTAACGGTCTGCAAAAAATAATAAGCCTGATCCAATTAGAAGATTAAGGAACAGCGCAATCTGCAACATTTAACTGAATTGCCATAGAATCAGTAAAGATAATTTTAACCTAGCTTACACCGTCCGTTATACATTAAACACACATGCGTAAAGCATACAAAAAAAAATTTGTGGCTTTGATGTCCGGATTATAGATCATTCCGGATTATGGACTTCATACTGTGTATATGTATGCCATTTAGTTAAATTTCATGCCAAATTTTGGTGCTAACTGATGCCCCATTAAAAGAAAAAAAAATTTTAGCACACTGAAGGACATAGAAAACAAAGTTAATTTGTTCTTATTACCTACTCACAGAAGAAAAAGAAAAAAGGTAGGCTTTTTTTTAACCTTTTATGCAAATTAATGAATAGGGAAACTGATTCCAAAATGTATTCAGAAGGCAATGCACTATGGCCCCAAAATAGTTATGTGGCAATGCAACTTATTCATGTGGTGACCTAGGACCATCCAGATGCCATAGTGGTTAGTGATGCTGAATGCTGTACCAAAGGGTCCAAATTTGAATCCCAGATGTTTGGAAAAATATATCATGTCTGTGCAGCAAAGAGACACTCAAAACATATGGCGAGCCGAAACCCTCTCAAGAGCTTGGTGGTAGAAATGAGAGGTGTGAGAATACCGAACTATCCCCCCCCCAGGAATCTCTCCCTAAGAATTCCAAATTAAGCACAAGATTAGCAGTTAGCAGGTGCCAGCCTTGTTTCAACCTTTACCTGTGGCAACCCAGCTATGCATGCACACACAAGACAAGGATTTAAGGACACACAGATTTTCACCTTCTAAATTTGACAGTCCTTTTTTTTTTTTTTTTTTTTTTTTTTTTGCGATTTGTTTTTGCACTAAGTATATTTTTTCCTTTGCAATGAATCATAACCAGACTGTGGAGTTCGCTGAGTGATAAAAAAGAAAGCATTGCATTTCTCCAGAAATATTGCTTTTTGCCCAGTAGTAGAGAATGCAAAAATTCATATTCCATAAAAGTACTTCTTAAATAACCAAATTTTACACAGATGTAATCTGAAAAATTGAAGCAAAGTGTTTTAATCTGAAGGTAGTCCTATCTTGTTTTACAACAGCTATTCGGTTCATTTATTGTTGGACAAAAGAATATATGCCAGTGAAGTTCTGTGAATAAACTAGAAGTACGCCTAATACTACTATACACTGGTGTAATTACGTCCAAGAAGTGTGCAAGCCTTATATGGGAGAAGAAGAATATAAAAAAATAAGCAGCACTGGGTACATCATTGAAATTGATCAGGGTTTGTTAAACTGTGGGTCAAGGGCCTGTGGTTGCGGGACCTGCAGGAGGGGGGTCGCCAAAAATTTTAGTAGTTTAATTATTTCTTTAACTTATTATAATAATTTTACAATTACCAAATATTCTTACACAATGTATCTGAAAACAGATACAGATAAGACAATACGGACAAAGAAAAAATGAAAATGTTTCGATGCATTCTTTTTATAATATTAAAAGTTTATTTTCCTTGCTTTGCACGTCACACTGTCATTTCATCTGTTACTTATTTAAAATTTTCACATGTTTTAAAATTAGAAATTAATGACCTAAAACTGCAGTAGTATATTACAATACAAGTGAAAAAATTGACAGTTTCACTCATGCGTGGGTTGGATTTGCACAATATTTATACAGTCCCACAAAATATTTGTAAATACTATTATGGGGTCCTGGGGGTTGCGACTGAAAAAAGTTTAAGAAACCAGAAATAGATCACAGTCTATTTACAAGGCATAAAAATAACAAGTTTGCACACCTCAGATTTCTTTTAGCATAAACAGATTATTGTGTTCGCAGGGCGAACAACAGCATGCAATGCCAAATTTGTACAATTCTCTTATGTTTTTTAAGGGCGGGGGGAACAGATTGCTGTGTACATATGTAAAACAGTACAAAAAGTGACACAAGAAGTCCATGAAATAGGTAAGTGATTTATAGCACATTTTTTTTTTTTTAATATCAGAGTTGATTACTTTTTTATGGAATTATTTGGATGCTACATTTTGAGAACAGCAGTTCTTTGAGGAAAAATTGATGACATTTTGGAGGTGTGGATAATCAGAAAAGAACAAGAACAATTTTACAATATGAAATCTTAAACTTGTTACTTTAAATTAATGCTATGTCACCTTAGATTTGCATATACATTATAATACGGAGACACACAAGGTGTTCTAAAATGAAAATACCCTGCATACAAGATTAAGAAAGCAAAAAATAGCAAAATTATGGGCTACACTAATTCAGATGAACAAAGTAACTAACTAAAGTTTATGCTTCTTTTAAAAATATTTTAGATTACAAAAATCATAAAACATGGACTGCAAAAATAAGCCTTTTACTTTTCATACTAGCGCCAAACTCAAAACATTTCATGTGAGAAACAAATGCTGATGGCATAATTCCTTACTTGGATGTAGAGCTATATCTACAGTTTTCAGTGCCCAGGGATAGATGAAGATTTAGCACTCTTTCCTAATTGCCAAGAATGGAAAACATTTTATTCTAACGTTTTGTAATCTCAGTTTGGCACACCCTGGATGATGCATATGGAAATAGATTTGCCCTTGCTTCCCCCAGCATGCCACTGCCTGGATGCTAGTTGATTTGTTTGCTAATTACAGGAAAGCACTTGAAGACTACTGCCTTGAGGGAAAGGCCCCATTTTTAAAGGAAACCAAGCTTGTATTTACATAACACACGTGAAAAAACATTAAAACATGAATCCAGCATGTCCCACTCCTGGGAATTGGACTCGCAAGTCATTATCAGAGTTTCAAGTCTTATATACTTCAATAGTAGCCAAATTTACATTGACAAACAGAAAAAATCTTCATTTATAATTTTCTAAAGACCACTTTTCATACAGCTATGGTTTTCAAGATCCCATATTACATATATCTATCCATATATAGTCGAGATATCCATCCATATATAGTCGATTGAATAAAATACGAGAAAAATATTTGGTCTTAGGATTCACTAAGCAATTTAATTCTTACAATTGTACTTTGACAAAGAGGAAATAAGACTTTATTATATACACCTCAATATCTTTTAAGTTTCGCAACTTCCCGACGTATTCATTCTGTAGTTTCTTTAACCTTATTTACTAGTATTTCTCAGATCATTTTGGCTTTTAGGTTTTTCCCTTCAATACGTACAGAAGATGTTGGAAAAGGTCACTCAGGCTTTACTTCTTTATATTGATCCCAGACATGCAATCCTAGTTTCAAAATTTTCAATAAGGTAGACACTGTCTCAGAATGGGGCTGTTGTAAACAGACGTCATGCTAGTCATAATCATACCTCATATCCCAAATGGAAAAAGGGCATTATAATGAGTGACTGAAATAATGGAAATGCATTTATGATATTCGTTTCAGTTGGGTATGTCTGCACTGGTTATTGCAATAGAATAATAATCATAAAAACTGATTATAAAATTTAATTCTTGACATCACAGTTATAGATTCATTAGGTTATATTGATGCAAGAATGTGATAAATTGCACTGCCCTTTCTGGGTTTCAAACTTGTTAACTCCTGAAGACGCGTGAAGCACGCTTCCAGTTACATCACAAAGGTATGCGGAAATGAAGAAAATACCTCATATATTCCCCCTTTTAAAGGATGACTAGGGATTAGGTGACCCAATCACCAAATGATAGTGGTGATGAATCATCAACCACCACCTAGTAGGTGCTGTTTGCACAGTCATTAGGTTATACTGATGCAGGAATGTGAAAAATATGCAATGCCCTCATTGGGTTTGAACTCCGGACCTCCCAAATACGTGTTGAACACATTCTCAGTTACAACATGGAGGCATGCAGAAAGAAGATACCTTATATAGCTACGAACTTTGAAATCAGAAAAACCGGGAAATTTTTACGCTGCGTAGTTATGTCATAACAAGAGAATACAAAACTGACTTCAGTTCATCTTATAATGCATGAGTTGGGTTACTGAACTGTTTATAATGTAACTCTGGTGTAAAATATAATTTAATTAGACATTGTTCGAAATTTGCAAGAACTAGTCATTCTTCTTTCTCCTAATAAACTTAAAATAAAATAATTTTTCATTTAATATTCCAAAGCATCATGTTTATTTCCAAAATTCATAGCACAATAACAAAACTAGCACAAAGATCAAAAGGTTGCCACATTTACAATGTCAAACTATGAATGAAAGATAACAACGGAGGCTTTGCTCGAACAATACTCCCACCTTTTCATTGATGACATACACTTATCAGACAAAACAAATATATAAAATACTGTCCCCACAAATATGAAGGCTATACCAAAAGAAAATTAAGTTCTTGAATTTCTACTTCTTTCTCCTAATAAACTTCAAATAAAATAATTTTACATATAATATTCCAAAGCATCATGTGTTTATTTCCAAAATTCATAGCACAATAACAAAACTAGCACAAAGATCAAAAGGTTGGCTCTTTTACAATGTCAAACTATGAATGAAAGATAACAACTGAGGCTTTGTTTGAATAATACTCCCACCTTTTCATTCATGACATACACTTAATCAGTCAAAACAGATATAAAAAATACTGTACCCACAAATATCAAGGGTATACAGTGAACAAAAAGAAAATTAAGTTCTTAAATTTCTACACTAAAATATCATACTCAATGGCTGTGGATCATACTCAATGGAAATAGAGCAATATGATTACGGCAGGCAGCTATGTTTCAAGCCAGAAATGATTTTCACCTCACTAACTTGAACTCTTTCCAGCCTACTGAGATTAGAATTTGCAGCACAGAAATAAATAGGAGAATCATATTCCAAGATAGGTCGAATAAGGGAAATCTAAGTTTGTTTCAGAGTTGGGGCATCTGCTCCCCATTCTTGCACAGAAATATATTTTAGTATATTTAGCCTTTTTTCTGCTTCTTACCTCCAGTCTGGGTATGTCTATTACTAAGAATCTCTTGATCCATTGTATATCCCAAGCATTCTTTTCACATTAGCATTCTTAATCACAAGTATAGCATTAGTATAACAATAGTAGGTTGATAATTATAATTGTGTCTATTAGTAATATTAAAAACTGGTCACAGATTTGGAACTATTGAAATAAACTTTAATGTTCTTGATAACACAGCCTGAGTGCCAGAGGACAACATTATCAGCAAAATGCCAATTTTACATCTCATAGATATCACCTTTTCGATTTCAGCAAAGAACAGTGAAAAATGCAAAGGGCCCATGACCAAGCCTAGGAGTACACTCTGACTGAGTCTGAAATCTTTAGATAGGGTCTTATAAAATTTAACCCTGACAGTTCTGGCTTTCAAAAATTTAGAAATCCAGGGTAAGACAATGCTCCTCACTTCAAACTTTTCAAATTTACGATTAAACAGGTGCATTTCATAATTTGCAAATATGAATCTTTTTTTATGATGCTTGCAAAATCAGTCTTCAAGTCTACCATAGCAATTATCACGAAAAATTGCATTTTCTTCTAAAGTTTTAATAATTAAGTGTGCTATATATTAAAAGCTGTCAAATCTCCTTCTAAAGTGGGGATAGAAAGCAAACTATACTCAGATTCTGAAAACTCTGGATTTTAAAAAACATTGGATACAGTTTTGGATCGGTATTATAGCTTCCATCTGTAGAGAGGCAGAATGGAACTGTTTTAACGCAATCAATAACTGAAGATTTATTTTTCATACCACTTTGTTGACTCATTTCTTTTACAATTGCAGCCATTTTTGTCCTTGCACATGAGTATTTCTTAGCAATTTAACTGGGAAATATTTTTCAAAAAAAGCTGCAGTAGAAACCGATGCATTCAGTGGTGCTCCAGTAAAAAGTTAGAAAACAGCTGTTCTGCATTAATAACTTTTTGGTTCTTTGTTTCCACACAAAAAAATAATCCCCCCCAGTACAACCCACATTTGTCCTTGTATATGCACATGATTAAGAACATCAGCCCTACCACCGTGCAAAATCCAAAAATCACAATGACAAACCGTACACACAACAATATTACACTTCCTTGATGAAATGAGAGAAGGAAAGTTATCTGTGTATGATTTTTGAAAAATATGTATTTTACATATATAATAAGATCACAGTTTCTTAAAATGTTTCTGGGAAGCACATGGAACTTATGCTTATCACTAGCAAGACGAACAAAATAAACAACCTCAATTTTGCTTTGTGCTCATTGACTATGTGCCAGATGACCTACAGTGGCACTTGATTCCTTATTAGAGAACTGGACCAAGACATTTTCTGACATGTGTTTTGGACTCCCACACACAAAGCAGAAACGTGACATAATTGTTTGGATGCAGATAATGAAGTATTAAGCAAAACTGCATAAAAATATGAGGAATTTTAAAAAAATGAGAAAGCCGATAGAAATATGTTGCAAATCGGGTTGGCAGGGGTAGGGTCAAAATCGAGAGTATCCCACCTAAATCGGGAGAGTTTGCAACTTACTTCATATTTAAAAGTACATGAATGCAGTAAACAATCTTCACTTCACAGTAATTAGGTTATGATCGTTCATTTTGATTTGAACATTCTATGTAAGAAATCTGTTTTTGTGCTCTTCTTTGCCTAGTCGTCTTGCATGGTCACACAGCCATTCCTGTTCATCCATAGTTTAATGGGCAGAAATAAAAAATTACATCAGTAGCGCCGAAATAAAAGGTTAAAAATTAAAAGCTAGGATATTTGCTAATCTACCTGGTGATAAAGAGATTCCATGGGGAAGCATGGATTGTTCATCATGCTTTAAAAAGTTAAACACAAAAAAGGTTTACGTACGTTCACACCCATGGAGC
This sequence comes from Stegodyphus dumicola, assembly GCF_044657685.1. Lineage (NCBI taxonomy): Eukaryota > Metazoa > Arthropoda > Arachnida > Araneae > Eresidae > Stegodyphus > Stegodyphus dumicola. The sequence continues at coordinate 240,407,270 of NC_140780.1, forward strand.
AACAAAGACACACTGAAACTCACAGTGCAAAAGCGCTGCATAGCAGTCAAACAGTTAAGGCTCTTCTTCTCTTACTGAAAGCACTTTATAACAAGCACTGAAAATCATTCCATTTTGCTAATTTAGTCATTAATATCTCCCCAAATTTTAGAGGTTTAGAATGTTTCTAGATTCAACTAAATACAGAATAAATCACATTTCCTTAAATGGACTTTCCGATCACAAGGACCATGCAAAAAACTAGATTTTATACTTGTAGAAGTCTTTTTCCTCAAAACTTTAAAGCCCTTTTTTAAATTTGAAATTCTTCACCTAAGCACTGAAATGGGCCTAAGGTCAATATTTATGGAAATACAGCCTCCAGTCACCTTTTCTACATATCCTCTATGTTGATATAGTATATGAATATAGACCTATTATTAGGCTATTACACTTCTAACACTGCATTTTTCAAGGTATTACTGATATAACAATATTTTATACATAAAAAGAGCTGTAAGTCAAGTTTTCCTCATACACTACAAGTATTCAAAATGTGCCCGTTGGTCATATGGCATGCATTCAAGAAGTAAATTCAGTTTGATCTATATCTTTCGTATCGTGCCTTTCCCCATGTCTTCCGATTTAATGCCATGACTTCTTCTTTTATGAAGAATTGAAGGGAAAAAAATATTACTATATACATTTACATATATGTACTTAGGATGTGTACATTTTTGTACATGGAATTTAACCCTCTCAGCGTTACGGAAGGAAAATTCCGTACAGAAGGTTGCCTTCCACATTCATTATACATTAAAATTTCTGCTGGCTTTTAATGTATCTGATTTAAGTTTGGATGTATATTGGAAGAAAAGGGCTCAAGGTACAAAATGAAAGAGTCATTTTTTAATTAAACTGAATAAAATATCACTTATTCATGACATTTTGAGAAACTTTGAAATTTGAGAGCTAAAACCGTAATGCTCAGAGGGTTTTAAGGACTTCTAAGGACCTTTAATGAAAAAATTAAAGGCCTGTCAGCAGAGGGAGTTTAATAAATGAGAGCAATTATCAATACCCAAATTCACTTTTGTAATATATTCCCAAAATAAAATAAATCTACAAGTACGATGCATTATTATAGTTAACAGAATAGGCATGTAATTTATTACATTGATTCTAGTAGCCTAATAGGATAATTATACATAAAAAACTACAAAACATATGTGTTTTATAGCAACAACTCACAACAAAATATTTATGTTTGGCTTCTACTCTTATATGGGCCCTAAGATCACCAAATGTGGCGATATGTGTTCTGTGCTGGTTTTTGGTGCGTTTCCGTGTTGTGGGATGGTTTGGTGGACAATGCTGTTTGTATGGCAACCCTTTTGACATTGAAACTTAACTCTTTTGCTGCAGTGGTTTAATTGCTCATTGGTTCGTGTTGTGCATGTTTGAGAGATGTGGTGGCAAGATTTCAGTCGCATATTTTAGATTGTGGGCAAAGTAAATTTAGTATTAAAAGGTACGATGTTGGAGTTAATAACGAATCTTTTGTTTACGGGTGTGTTTATGTGGGTAGAAGTGCCTTTTTGGAATTTCTGTGGGAGTCAGGATTTTTAAACTGGAATTTGGCGTGTCTGAAATGTGGAGCTGATATGAGAACTTGGACAAAGAATGGTGTTTCTGATAGACTTGTGTGGGTTTGCAGTCAAATGGTTGCTGATAAAATATGTGGCTGTCAGGAGTTTTAAGTTATGGATTGTGGTTTTCGTGCAGTAAGTTAACTTTGGAGGAAGTTTTTATCATTTAGTTTCGAAATTTTGAATCGCAGAAAGATATGTGATATAGCAAAATCGTGGCACTTTTGTTCACAGACGTTGTGTGATTGGCAAAATTTTATTCACATATGTATTATGGTAAGTGCATTTTATTTTATTGCTTTTATTTTGTAGAATATTATGTTCATTGTTTTTTTACTATGAATTTCTGTTGTTATTTGAATTGTTTGTAATTTATTTTAGTTTCTTTTGTTTATTTGTGAGTAATGCCTAGATTGTGCAATTCGTAGATTTTTTTTAAAGTTTAAACAGAATGCTGTGTACATGGCATTCTTTTAAATTTATTGCTATGTTAATTTATTAAAGCGAGGTACGCGTATTTCGTAGATTTCTTTGCTGCGTAGATTGTGCAATTTGTAGATTTTTTTTAAGTTAAAACATATAGCTGTGTACATGGATTCTTGTCAAATAGTTTTGTTAGAAACTACATTTTTGCTATCTAAATTTTTTGTTTCGGATTTTTAGCTTAAATTAAGTGTTCAAAACGTAGTTTTTGGAGACATTTTAGGCTTACAGTTTGAAATGTAGAAAAAAATTTAGATAGTAATATGGCATCGTGGAGTTTCACGCCCAAAGTATTTGGCGAGAAATTGTCACCAAGCGAAGGCATATATAAGAGTAGTTGCTTAAGTTTTTTTAATCTGAAAATTTTAACAATATTTTACGTAATTTACATCATTCTTCTTTCTAGCACCTTTTCTAAGTTTATTTGTATCAATATACCTTTGAGGAAAAATTTTTTTTATGTAATCAAATTCTTTCTCAAAAAGTTTCCTCTTCATTTTAGGATTTCAGATTTAACTGAAGATTTTTGTTGTTCTAAAGTGCATGTATTTAGAATGTATCGAAGAAACTGCTAATTTTATTTCATTAATAATATGAGTATTGAGAATAAATTTAAAATGATATAAGGTCAGGGTTGGTGCCATAGCCAATATGGCAGAATTTTTGAAGTTAGTGAAGCAGTGAGCCAAAAAAAATTACAGATTAGTAAAAGTTTGGGGAATTAAAGGTTAGCAAAATTTTAGAATTTTGGAAAAACCCATAGAAGACAAATTCAAGATACATAGAATGTGTAACGGGTGGCAATACACCTATCCCTGTGTACAGTGCAGTAAGACATATAAGATAGATCTTGTGAAAAGATGAGAAAATAAAATGAATATAAACATGTTAAGAGTAAGGCCTTTTAGGATAAAAGTAGAAAATTCAAATAATTTTTTTTTTCAATGTTCTTAGAAATATTCTCCAAAAAATTTCCCATTTCATCCAAACCCATTTATTATATGATAATGCCATGGAAACATTTTTCATTTTGTGATATTTTTCTATAAATCTTGCTTTCAAATCCTAAACCTTCCAAGGTGCAAAGTCTAAAAATTAATCCACTCTGCAAAAGCTCCTCCCCGGCCCAAAAAAATATTCTTGAATACAAAATTCAGAAAAGAAAAGGGTAAAGTGAATTTTTAAAAGAAAACTGACACACATTTGAATATTCTGAAACAATTACATACAAAGAAAACTCTTGAAAAAATATGAAACAGGACAGATGAAATTTATTTGTAAATAATTAGGTAGCTGTTTTGCATTTGCTAAGAAATGCTTTGGAAACTGTGCTTTATGGTATTTTTTATCTTAAGACGTATTCATTATGAGCCCACAATGGAAAGCGATGTCATTTTAAAATCTGACATGGGAAAATAAAAACGCTATATTTTAATGTTATTTCTTAATTACAATTCTAACAGATTATTCTTATTTTAATGATATTTATAAATATTATTATGTTTGTAAAAAAGCAAATTTGAAAATTTGCAAATCATCAGATAAAAATTTCGTTAACAAATTGGTCTTTTGGCGATTTCAATCGCCAAAATGATAGGCTGCTAAATTTAGCATCGCATAAATACAAGAAATTATATCTCAAAAAGGGAAAGCTGTTTTAAAGCATTATTTTATGAACTCTTCATTCTCAGAAAAGAAATAACTTTGAAATATAAATGTTTAAATAGAGGCAGAGTAGCATTTATAGGAAGTACGAAAATTAGACATAAGAAGGAATTCACACGATAATCCATCATATACATATTTGTCAATAAATCACCAAAATATTTTCCTCAAAAATCTTAATTAACACTCAAAATGACAGTAAAAAAGTTAGAAATATCAGATGAGTAAAATTAAGGACCTTTTGCTAATTTTGGCCAAAACTAAGGACATTTAAGGACTGTACGATCCCTGTCAACTGCTAACACCAATAAAGTTAGAATTCAATAAAATATCTTAGGTTGATAAGCAAAAATATGTTTTAAGTGTTAGTAAGTAAGGAAGTTTTATAGTCAGCCAATCTGCTTTATCAGTTGGGATCAGAATGGATACTCATTAAAATTCTTTTTTTGAGGACTAATATCCAGATTTCAGGCAAGGTCTCTATTGCCATATAATCTTATGATCTAACGCTTCTTTACCCCTCTCAGCATTATGGACAAAAAATTCCGTATAGAAGTTTTGCTTTTGTAATCATTACATAAGAAAATTTCTGCCAGCTTTTAATGTATCAAATTTTAGGTTGAATGTATATTGGAAGAAAAGGAATCAAAGTACAATGGGGAAAGAGTAATTTTTTAATTGTAGTCAAGAAAATAACATTTATTCATGATATTTTGAGGAACTTTGAAATTTCAGGGCTAAACCCATATGCTCTTGGTGGGTTAATTTTAAGGCTGCATTTAAAGCCAGGGTTTGTTGATGATTTTATCTTGTCTCATTTAAGGACTGAGTCTGAATGCTTCAAAGAGTATTATACAAAAGCAGTGCTATTTTATTTGCTGTATTGGCTGGCTAAAAGTCTGTACACTTAATATGTTTTTTTTCAATGATATAGATATCACCAACATTGATATTTCAATGATAATTTTTAATACTTTTAAACAATATACTGAACTTCAACATAGATGGGGATGGTATACAAACATGACACATCTCTTGTGCTGGATTCCAATTTGTGCAATCTTAACAATTTCCAGATGGATGAGACTTGGGGTATGTTTGTATAAAATAATTTTGAAATCAGAAGTGATATGTGGGGATAATGGGATAGTGAGGGAATGTTCCAATGAATTTACTTTTGTCTGCTTCATGCCTTAGTAGCAATTTTACATTTTCCAAAACAATTGCAAAATTTTATTTGTTGATTTTATTGATGCAGTTTTCAACAAAAGTGGAAGGGTATCTAACATTTGTTGGATACACTTATATTTGTTTTCATAAAATTCAGGTATATTACAGAATTCTTTAACTATCTAAGGTAAAAATAAAAAGCAACTGTTTTATGAGAATCAAATAAAAAAGAAACAATAAACAATAATCAATCAATAAATAAATAAATATCAATAAACTGCATATACATAAGCCATGTTGGAGAATCAAAAAGCACAGGTTATTAAAATGAAATATTCTACTCAAAAAGAATTGCTGGGCATATGATGGACAGACTGGATGCCAGCACAAAAGATACATCATGTACAAATACCATCCCCATCCGTGATCAAAATAGAAATATGGAAATTCAGTATACTGTTTCATTACCTAGAAAATTATTAATATGAATTGCTGAGTATACAAAAGATGTACGAACTCTCCAACAACCAATATAACACATCTTTAACAGAATACTCCTAGGAGTAACTAAATAAAAGAATAAGATAAAGCTAAAAACATCCAGAAACCTGAGCTTGAAAGCAGCCTTAAAATAGGAGAAGCATTAGAAATCACCACAAGACCATATCACAAAAAATACTTTTTTCAATTTGCCATACTGCAAACTGTCAAAGTTAAGGAATGGTGATATAGCCATCATTCCTCAAAAATGCAGTAACCTTATACCTAGTAACAACACAGGAGACAGCAACAAAAGATTGGAAAATTCACTGAACCATTCATTTGTTCCCAGAACTTCAGTTTGCTTTAACTTCATTTTAAGTATGGTTTAACTCTTCAACACTTGTAGAGTTCAAGGAATGTATCAACACTACAAAGATGAGAAGAATGCTACAAAAGATATGAACCAAACTTGATTATGTTTGAAATACATACGTGTCATGTGACCAACAAGGCATAATTAGAACATTTGTAGTACATGAGAAAAAATTGGAGAGTTTCTATCTCTTTCCATGTATTAATTATTATTGTACATGTCATACAGTGTTTTAAATTTTGATGAATCATTTAGAGTAGTGCTGCATATATTAAATTTCTTGTCATTTACATTACTGTCAATAAAAATGACTTTTAGGATATTCCTTTAACATAATATCTACTTTTCAATGTTATTCAAGAAATCACATTTACCACTATCCTTAAATTATCCAAACTGTATCAGTTTTCAAGTCTTGACAATGTGCAAAACACTGCTTAACCATTAAAAGCAATGCAGTGTTCGTAATGAGCATGACAGGAACCATCAAACTTATGCTGAATATATATAAAATATATTTAGACTTACTGAATAATATGTACTGATATATAATATGTGGAGTCTAGACGACACTGGTTACAGATCTCTTCTACAAACAAGCGGCTTTAGACGCTATTGGTCATGTATTTAAATTCCAAATCATTAACTGTTGTATAGTTAATAACAACACAATACGTACAGAATGTCTGAATTTCCAGTCACATATCTCAGCAGTCTTGCAAAGATATCTGCAAGTGCTACACTTTCCTCATCAACAAGAGCTTCTTCCAAATCCTGCAATGAGAAAATTCATGCTTATGTTAAATCTTTATTAATATTAATAACAATTCAAGAAATAGTAACCAAACAAGAGTTTGGCTACAGGAAGCGCAGCATTGATAATAATAATAAGTAAGTAATATTATGCAGTAAAACGGTATGTTTCTCACACTACAGTATGACGTTTAATTAAAGTATTAGATTTGTCATGGCATTTTAGTAAAAAATAAGCTAACCAGATGATTCTTCCACAACACTGAAAATAAAAATGTATAACTACTCATAAACAATAATCCTCTTGAACCACCTGAGCAGCATGGGTTTTTGGATCTATCATGAAGACGTGTATTTAAACAGCTTTTATTAGGTAAATTTGTATAATTATTTATTTTATTTTCTATTTTCATGAACTTACATTCATCAAGACAACTTTTATGTTATTGAAGAAGGTAAGAAAGTAAAATAACCTTAAATTATAAGCTAATATATACCAAGTCACAAAAAATCTCAAGACCAGATAAAACTGATCATGCCGCTCGGTTAAATGGTGAAATGAAGCAAGAAATAAGCTGCCATGATGTACTTTATTTGCATACCAATGTAAGAGAAAAATCTCAGGAATAGCAGGAAAAAAATATCTTTTTAATAAAAGCAAAAAGGATTTAAATACAAAATATTATTCGATATACTTTAAAATTTATTTCCACTGGCATCTGGCCACACTTCCAAAAATTCTTCATCTCATGGCTTCACTGACGGCAGTTTCAAAATGATGCGATAGTATGAGATTAAACACAGAAATTATGGTATACTGACCTTCAAAGGACTACTTTGTGATGGTCTTTCATAAATGACTAATTTCTAAAGACTTTCATAAATGCAGCTAAATCTCTTTTTTCCTTAAAATTTCTGTTTCCTGTTTTTAAATATGCTTTTATTTACTCATTTTGATACAATACTTAGCAATTTTTGCTAATCATTTTTAGCTAATAGAAGACAATATTTTTGTGCTAATCAAATATGTACATATGCTAAAAATATTAAGTGTAAAGTTCATGTACATAGGAAAACAAAATTTTAAAATTCTACTCCAAATTTCATTAAATAATTTACCAATGGTAGTCAAAAACATTAAACTTAATAATTTTTTGGAAATACCTATAGATTAGCAATATTTTTTTATTGTTTTATATTTCTAGAACAGTTCACATGCATTTTTTAATGAGAGTTGGATAACCTTCTTTGCTAGGTATGTTTGATCGATTTTGATACAATACACAAGGACTACCTGGCCAGACTGAAATGCATTTGAAGAGAACTTACTAAGAGACACAGGCTCATATTTGCATTGCACATAACCTACCTCAAGACAGTTTTCGAACATGGCAAAAAGATGAGCGTTAAACATATAAAATATAAATTTCAGGGCAGTTATTCCAATTAAAAAGGAAATAAATACAATGACACAATTTAAGAGCTTCTTAATGTTTTCAATTATAAAATAAGATGCTCCACACAGTTTTCTACAGAAACATAGGCACCAACATTCAGTGGTGTAAATATAGGTATGCAAGGAATGCTGTTGCATACAGGCGTGAAGGCTTAGGGGGCCCTTGGAATGTCCTGCTGAATTATATTTATATGTTTCAATTTAAAAGAAGACAAATATATATAATAGAATCCAACTTCTTTTAAGTTTTTAAGGCCTCCCTATATATATATATATATATATATATATATAAGATAAAAAATATGTGAATCAAAATTATAATTTAAACTAACGGTAAAACATTAATTCTCCCCCTATTCTAAAAATCGCAATAACTTCTCTGGATTGCGTCATTTCTAGATCATTCTGGCCTGCGCAGTTCTGATGATATAGTAATTGGGAACTGAAACTACCACTGTAAACCAAAACTTTTCTCTTCACGTGCTTCCATCTTTCAAAAGAACGCACTTCAACTTCTGTCTGTGCTGTGCTTGTACGCAATTTTGCAATGCTGCTTCCTATTGCAATAATATCAATAATGTAAATGTTCTTGAACAGGCACGATTAGGGTGCTAAGTGATCTGTGGCCACATAATGTCAACTGGAAATAAAAATGGAATTAAAATCGCCTCGACTGCCAAGTTTTTTAGATACTCACGAAAACAACACTTTAGCTTACAACACAAACAGAATACTTCCTCTTCAATATACGATAACTATGCATCAACCATGCTCCGCCTTTTCCTTGCTTTTATTATGCCATATACATACATATGTGTGTATACACATATATAGATAGGAGGCTCTTGTGAGCAGACAAAACAGCTGAATTCAGTGCTGCACTGAACACAAAGCAATAAAGCTGTATGCTTTTGTTTTGATTCCCCTCCAAGACAGCTTGCAAGTCATTAGCTATAACCGGGGCCTGACTCTTGTTGGGTTTTATTGTGAGAATAAGTTCTGAATTTCTCGAAGTGAGCAGCTGTTAAAGGCAACAAAAATGAAGATACAGGAAGTCAGGCCACCTAAAGTTCACTATAATTATATAATTACCCGAAATTCCACTTTTAGGAAAAGATTTTATATTGCAACTATGTTTAAAATTTTCTCGTATATGAAAAGTGCGAGTTGGATGAGGCAAAAATTACTACTTCATTTGTGCATTGTAGACTTCACACTAGTTCTTGTTTTAAAACTTGGTTATATAATTAATTTATTTACATCTATATCTCACAATAATGGTTCATTCCGGATGAAAATTAAAAAAAAAGAGATTAAAATCTCTTTTTTTCCTTTCTATTTACGTTTCCTACTCTTAAGGGTTTTTCACATTTCATTTTTCAGCAATCAGAATTAAATAGTTTATAATTCTTCAGGTGCACATAAATTTCAATATTGGTTTTTGTGTATATAATTTTGGGAAAAAATATTTAAGCCTCTTTGCTTAATTATTTTTTAATCTCGTACAGAAATCTTATTCGATATGACTTATAAGTTACTGATATTTGAATTTTTTGCATCGCAGAGAAGAAAAGATAGGTTATAACGAATGACAGTTGTTGCGATATTTGACCTAAAATAGACTCTCAGCAATTCTAGGCCTTTATAGTGGTCATTGTAATAGAGCTGCTGTTATAACAAGCGTTGATTGTGTTAACATTTCTAGCACTTTCCAAATCAAAGAAAATATAAAGGTAGCAGACAACAATCAGCTATTTGACACAATGAATGTTTTCCTGAAAAATGAAGAGACCCCAATAGAAGCTTTAAGTAATGATATAGGCTAAATAAGAATGTTACTTTTAAAAGATAGTTATTACTAAAAGTTTCACATAAAGATTTTCTCTGAAATTTTCCTTAAATGTCTTGTCTGAAGAAGACCTTTTTATATGTATGTTTATTAGTTATGTTTTATGTATGAGTACATCTAATCAGAAACGAGCCGAGACTTTGCCAAGTAAATCTTTGCAAAGTTTGCAGGTAAATGTATGGAAAATTTTATTTAAATAATTCAAATATAATGAATGATTTATTAATAAAAATTTTTCCCCCATAAAATTTATTAGTGTGTTTATTATTTTTTCACAGAAAAGGGGGGGGAGGGATGTGTAAGTAATTTACACAAATCTCCCCTCTATGTGGAAGCCATTTTCAAAATATTATGCAATTTATTTTATTGGAAGTATATGCACACAATCAAAGTGCAGTAAAACAAGCTTACAGAGCCCTTTTCAAACATTCTGTGTTATAACAAATAAATTAAAACGTGTCGTCTTTCTAAATTCTGTAAGAAAGATCTTACAGTGAATTCGAAATAGATTTTCACAATTACAAGATACCTGAAAACAGGTCTAATAATTTTTTTTAGCATGTTATTTTATGTAACTATTTTGCATATTGTTTTATTTTTATATATTTTGTTATTATGATAACATAAATTATGTTATATTTTGTTAGATTGGTTCACCATTAATGGCCTATCCCTTTTCAAATTGTTGCCAAATATTATCGCCCTATTGTATTTTTAAAGTAATTAAAGAATGAATATTTCACATGTATGAATGTGTGTTTCTTGCATCTTAAAAAAAAAAAAAACGAAGGTACCTAATTAAGTTAAGCCATTAAATTTTGAATAACGTAGTCCTCCATCTGAATATGTGTACCTGGAAGCCCGAATTTCCAATTTGCCTTATTATTTCATATTTTTAAGAATTTTTATAAATTTTTGATTAACAACTTTAATGATATGAAAGCAAGCAGTGGTAATGCTGTTCAAAATAAAACAACTTTATCTCAGTTCATGAGCTTTCAATTTTAATTAACAAACTTCACTCAAAAAGCAACATGTTGCCGATGCCGGTTTTTTATCTTCCACTCGTCTGCATGTTGATTTTCAGTAAAGCCTAAAACACTTTCATATTTAATCTGGAAGGTTACTGAATAATTAACTAAATGATTTGAAACCAATAAGCGCTGTTCTTGAGAATATTATTTTTCTTACTTTTTAATGCGATTAATTTAAATAAACATGTTTTAAACTCATGACATGTTTAATTAGAACTATTCAATATTTTTTTGCAATCAAATTAGCTGGACTCATTAAAATCATTATATACTTTTTCTCTTTTTAAGATAACTATTAGGCGGCTGGCCCCATGTGAGAGGCTAGTTTTGAAAGAAATGATGTAGCGAATATAAAAGTATATATGGCAAACTTAAACACTCTATCTGGAATTCTATGCTGATTTTTAAATATATTATGATTTTGCTGTTGAATTGTATAAGTGAGATGAATGTGATATTTAATTAATAAATTTAACACGTAAAAAGGTAATAATGAAAAAAAAACACATACACACACAAAATATTAGCCATCTTATTGAGAAAACTGAATATGGATATAATGAACTGGGAAAAAACTAAAACGAATATAAAAATTTACGCTAACACTTAACGCTGCATTGGGAGCTGTAAACATTTGCTGTTATTCAGCTTTTAAAAATTTTTGTGATTTGGTGTATGTGGCATAAATGCAAAGAAAACGATGCTTAATAATAATGCTAAAAAAGACAAAAAAAAAAAAAAAAAAAAAAAAAGAGGTGGTGTGGTCTGGTTAGCAGGAATACGACAACAGACTAGTAGACTGTGTGTTTGGGCGAGAGCGTAAAAAACCTTAACAAACACTTCTGGGTGGCCGTTAAAGTCTAAAAACTTTTAATTTTTTTGGAGTATCTAAATTTTTGGGGAACCTCAAGAAACTTTTTTGCATAGGAGCCCAAGAGTCTTAGTTACACCACTGGTTACAGCTAACACACTAGTCAATTACATTTATCCAGTTTAAATATAAATTACGAGATATCTATTTATTAAATGAGCGTGCTCCTGTATTTTTTTACTTTTTCTGTGTAGCTTTCTCTTAAAACTCGTCACGCACTGCGCTGCATGGGGAAATAAAACAGGAATTCTAGTTACAATACTGCCAACATTGCCTATAAGCCACTGTTAACACTCTAAGCGGCAAGGCCGTATATATACTAGAATATTTTTTGTGATATCTGTAAGAACGTATATATACGTGCATATTAAAATATGCCAAAGAAATTACGGCAATATATCAAAAATACACAAATCCAGGTATGAAATACCAGGAGAGTTTCTTACATTAAAATCAAAAAAATAATTTGTTCTCATAGTAGTTTTGGGAAATTTGTGCTTACTTAGCGAAAACCCTGGCCGCTTAGAGGGTTAAATTAAATGTGATATTCTTATCTCTTATAACAATGTTCTTGTTTTCAAAGTATACACTATCTGTCAAAAGTTTTTTATGCAGTTTTAATTTTTGTCTAACTTAAGAGATACATTTCTAATGCTCAGAAAAATTTTACAAGAGTCAAAGTAAATTGATGATGAAAGTGTTTTCTTACAACAAATGTCAAGTTGGCATGCTACAACCACAGGACCTGGTTTTAACGGTGAGAAACGAGGCATCTACACCAAGTATCCAAATCCTCCTACAGCATTCAAAATATGTATTTTCTATTCCCCCCCCCACCAGTTAGAGGTCTTAAATATCACCTAAGAAGGAATAAAATGTTAAACTTCGTATTCCACTTTGTTCATGCATCTCTTTAAAACTCATATGCAAAATTTTTGAAAGCTGAAGGAAGTGACATGATTTTTGAACAGTTTCAAAACTAATATTTAAAGATAGTCAGGACAAAAACACTAAGCAGTGACCCATGCAAAGAATTGATTTCTTTCCAGGTTTGAAAGTACATTTTTTAATTCTACATTTTATTCATATACTTGTTCATTGAAAAGATAAAAAATTTAATTGCATTAATTTGGTCATATTCTACTAAACTGGGGGTGGGGTAGGCAAAATGGAGATGTCAGAGCTGCACAACAGATTTGGCTCCATACCTCTAGTTCTGTAAATCAAGCCCTCAGAACAACACGTTTAACTTAATAGTTACCAACCGACAATATTTTTATTTGTATAATAATAGTAACTTTTTTTTTAACTGGAATTTCGGAAAAAAACACAAAATTGGTAGATCTTTCGGTACTTTTCCGTTTTGCCGGCGCAAACGATAAAGTCGCCAATAATGGTACAACCGATGGCAAACGGAATACCTTCGCTGGCAACCTTTTACGCTTCATTTTCAAAACAAGTTGCAGCCATTCTTTCAATACTGGCATACAATTACATAGAATTTTTGCAAGATGGTTCAATTTTATGCCCTAAGACCATTCCCGGTAATTAAGTCAATTAGGATGCAATCACACCGCTCATCGGAAGGAGAAAATATAAAAAAGGCAAAATCAAGGTTTAAATTCATCCATTCTAATGAGAATGCACTAGCGAAGTAAAGCAGTGCGGTTTTACATAATTTCCGAGTAAGCTATTCGTACGAATTGAAATAATTCTTGCATTTAAACTAACTTGTATTCCAAATCAAGATTTAACTTGAAATTAATGTAAATCATTAATGGGAGAATTAGATTTTTGTAGCGTAGTTTACGTGAGATGAGATCACTTGGGGGTCACGTGATAAGAACTGGCGAATTGGGATGTTGAACCATGAAAGCATAGTAAATTCTTAAATTAATGTCTTTTTACGAATTTATTGTCTTTATTTATTGGCTTTTTAAAAAATTTTAAACCATATTAAAATGTTTATGCCTTCAAAATAACAAATTCTTAGAACTAACATTAACATTTTTTATGTGTATACTGTATGTTGTCGCCAACAAAGTCTGCTTGGCGAGATTTGCGCCGGCGAAACGGAAAAGTACCGATCTTTCCCTATGAAAGACAGAAGCGTTGCAACGGGAGACATCCGTCCTCCGGTGCAGCATTCAGGAGGCGCTAAATTGATGTTAAGAAATTTTAAAATGAAATGTTTTCCATTCTTTGCAAACAGGAGGGGGTTGAAAACCCTAACTACGGCTCTGATGAAAGAAAGTGTTACCACCAAAAAAGAGGAAAGAGTCTTTAATCAAGAAGGTTAAACTAAAGTCTCCTTGGTTTTAATAGTCAGGTCTAACTTACCGGTCATTCAATGCAAATGTTTTCAAGAGTAAAACACAACATAAATGCTGATAAAGCGGTATGTAACTACATGGTTTTTCAACATTTAAAATATTACTGTTCCCGTTAGGAGAATTAAAAAAAATAATAAATAAATAAATAAAACCTGAAAAAACTGTCAGGTCAAAAGCAATGCTAACTCGGATATTATTAGAACTTTATTTAAAAAACAAAAAAGGGCTACGTTAAAAATTTATAAAATTTCTCTGTTTACTTAGTAATTATAAAATAATAGAATAATATGCATTTATAACGTTCAACATAATGCACGAATTTTTAATTGTTAATATATCTTTAAACCTTCCGCAATTTCAAAAGGCTTATTTCAAAATGCGAAAATGAAGAGCACAACAGATACTCGTAATCAATCTATGTATAAGAAGGGAAATCAACTATTTCCTTTTTATATAAATATCACGATTACTAAACATAAGCATAGAGAATAAGCAGCTGGTATATGGTAACGCACAAACAGATCACAAATACAGCAAAATGGACAGCTCATGACTATTCATCAAAGTCAACAAGTTATACAACTGGAAAAAATCCACTCAAACATTACATCAAAACACCCAGGTCTTCAGGCAAGTTAACTCTTCGTCCATCCTTTCTGACAACGCAATTTAAAAAAAATAATACGATCGTAAAAAGTAAACGAAAAAGAAAATCCAAGCAGGAAAAAGAAAAGAAAAGAAAGGAAAAAAAAAAAAAAAAAAGTGAATAAGAAACTGTAGCGAGAAAAGACAACCTCATGGGTTGATGAAAGAACCGCCCCATCTTGATTTCCCGCAAAAGATCAGGGGGGTGATTCAAAAATTTACAATTAAAAGTTCTTAAGAAGTTGAAAAACTAACTTTAAATACTGATTATTTTCATAAAAACAAATGACTATTATATCATTTCGGAACAAAATTTGCTCAAATGACCTATAACAGCTTTTACTTGATTCGTCGCTTAATAACTTATCAATGCCTGCACAAAAGCATAGCATCGATTACTGCACTTTTTGCAAATGATCCCAGACGCATAAAAACATCCAAATAATTAAAATGATAACTTTCACAGACTGCAATTCTACATATCCTGAGAGCAGTCGTAAATATAATCCCTCCCGTTTTAATCCTTCACGAAAATGTTCTTAAGCGAAGATTTTAAATATCGTCGGAAAAAAAATTACAGCATATAGTAGGCATATGAAGTTCCGCATTGAAGAAAATTCAGCAGCTGAATTATAATAGTAAGACTATAAATAATAATCATAATAAAAAAGATCACCGTTTTCAATGACAAATGAAACATGGCAAAAACAAAAACAACAACAACAAAAAAAAAAAAAAAAAAAAAAGCGAACTATCATAAATAACTGCCAAGCGAATTGTCAGCGTAACATCACAATGTAAAAAAAGCGCAAAATAAATTTTCTTTAGCACGCTATGATCAGTATTCATCGTATACATGTTTAAATACTGATACTGTACACCAAAAGTTTCATTTATTTTTATACTTAATGTAAGTTACGTATTAACCGCTCTGAATAAAACTCTGTCACGTTCACCGTAGCTGGTGTAAATTATACTTCCATCTCACGTATTTCTTTAGCAAGTCATGCTACATGCGTGGCACATTCAATTCATAACAAACCTAGTTACTGCATTCGAGCCATTATATTTGAAATCATTAAAAACAATTAAAATGCAACTGTACATATGCTTGTCTTGTGAAATACGGCTTTTTCTAAAATATAATACATAACGGCCCGGTAGAGATAACACTACAGCTGTTTTCAAATTAAAATGACATTTGACTTTTATAGATGATGCATTGTATATTAGTTACAACAACTCAGTGTGAATTCATTTATTGACAGTGTACGTATAATACTGATATTTAAAGCAGTGCGAATTTTAAAAGCGTTATACCAGTAATCTACACACTGTGATTACGAATAAAACCATTTTTTATACGACGTATTTCTAAAAAATTTTAAGTATTACAAACTGCATAAATTGGATAAAATTTATGAGTATCGCAAAACATGGCAGGGTTACCTCCCCCTGAGGAAAGAGTTTGGTCATTTGAATATAGCAAAGCACATGAGAACTATCAGTCAAAGGGAAAGGATGCCTTCGTGGAGGAATTTCTAAGTAAAACTGGCTCGCATTCACGTTACACATGGGAAAAACCACAAAAGCTAACCATACAACCAAGCCCATTCTCCTGGGTTCGAGCCCGAAACGAAACTCTCAGCAGCCTTTAGGGCGGGCCTACGGGAAGGATGCGGAGGAGTTTGAGAAGTGAAATTGCCGAAAACTCTGGTATTTAAACTCGGGTTCAGATCTCGGCGAATCAGCAGGCTGGATGAGAGTCTTCGTGGTTTTCCCCGCGCACAACACGACTAGGAGCCAGTATCCCTTAGAAAGTCTTCCACGAAGGCATTCCTCAGGCTGGTAGCTCTTGTACGTTTTGCCGCAACTGAAATAACCAAAATCACGGAGGACTTCGGAAACGAAATTGGATGGTATTCAGGTTACAAATAAGGAAAAACCATAAAAACTCCTCTGCAAGCTAGCCTGTTCGCTAGGCCATTACTTTATATTAGAAATTATGTATTCGGAATGCAAATAACATTTATTCGCAAATGAGTGTTTAGTCAATTGAATTAAAAGCAACGCAAGAGAAGTATAACTGTGAGGTCAAATGAGAGGTGCTTTCATGGATTGTGGCTTTAAATATTAATTAACCGATTAAAGCAAAGTACGTATTGAAAGAATGCCTTCGAAGAGGTCTTTCTAAAACGACTCTTTACAGGAAATTAGCTCGTATTCACGTTACAGGATGCAAAGTACGTCAGAAACTTCATGCAGCTATCCCGTTCCCCAGGAAAACTGAAGGCGAACAACCAGTGTTCAACGATTTTAGTCACTCGGTCAATAGTGGATTGCGCAATATAGCACACCAAATTTATAAAAAAAACTTCTGAAAAGTAGTATCCGATGGATGCATTGTTCTAAAGTTACAAAGTAGCACAAAAAGTTGCACTTAATAAACAAACAACTCACAAACTCTCTGCTATGGTGATATTAAAATACATTTATTACAGTTTTAATTTAAGACACTAATACTTAGTTTAGAAATCCTACGATCATATGCCCATAATCGTTAGTGCCCCTTATGGCGGACACTAGCGATTATGGGCGTTAGCCACTATTAAGGCCGGAAGCGGTGGTTACTTTATTTTAGAGGCACCTATGCGCCACAGTTGCCTCTATGAAGGGACAGACAATTTACATCCATGCCTTCTCCAGGATTTGAACCTTGGGCCGTTCGGTACGGCAGTCAGAGTCACTAAGCAGTTTCCCGTTTAGGCTGCTCATGATGCACATTAATACGTTAATTAATACACATAATTACTTTCTGCTTAGCACAGCTAGAATGCGGGGTTTACACTAAAATCTTGTTAGCGGATGCATTTGTGCCTACAAAATACCACTTTTCTTAAAGAAACTACGTTCTTCTCACAAATGTGAAAATTCTTCCGCTATTTAATGCCAGAAAAAGACAACCTTTCTATCTATATATATATACAAATATATACCAATATAATACCGGATATATCAGCAGCCTTTTTAAACGTTCGCAAATATTAAAATAACTATTTGGTACTTTTTTAATTGCTAAATAATGCAGTTTTTTTTTTTTTTTTTTTTTTTTTTGATTTGCCAAATAATGTAAAATAAAAACTAAAACTAACAGGAGACACCCAGACAGTCAAATTCTGAAACCTGGCTTCAGTAGTAACACAATTCTACCTAAATCATCAATCTGTTTGCTGATTTAAGCAGAAGCGGAATGTAGATATGGAAGTAGAAGATGCAATGGATAATATAGATGAAGTTTGGGAACTGTCCCCCCAAAAAATAGAAGCAGGTAGGCAGTCAGACATTTTGATCAGTCGAGAACTGCATACCTGGACCGATACTTGCTTCCCCTTGGGGCAGCAGTCAATCCTCACATGATTCTTACCGACCCCTGACCTACGCTGTCCTTGAGCTTGAGCGCCAAGGTGAATAAGGTACCCTCCCATATAAGGAAGGGCGGCCACCTTTCTCTTATATTTTATTTCATATTTTTTTCTCCGTGATCCGGGGACAATAGATTGGTCGACTCGACTGTCCCCGCCGTACGTTCCATGTTTTGTTCAAGATAAAGGTCGAGCGCGTTCCGTTTGCGAACGAAGAACAAAAAAATAAATATTAGTACTAATAATAATATAAATGGTCACGACATCACAGGAGAAAAATACCATTTTTATTAGTACCATAATTATGGTTACGCATATTATCACCATTTTCTAACTAAAAAGTAAGCTTCATCGAAGCATTACCAAGAATAAAAAATATGCATTAAAATAACAAGAAATACAAAAGTGGGCCTAACAAATTTTTTTAAACATAAGTGCTGTTTGTTAATATTACCGGTTAAATGGAAAAACATGAAACTTCACTTAGTACATCTGCCCACAACAGTTATGCAAGTATGGAAGTGAGAAACGTAAAACTTTTCTCAAATACTTAATAATACTTCTAAATGAACGCTAGAATAATCCAGACTTCTCACACGCACATACACAGGATGTAAATGATTTGTAAATACTCTTTCAATATAACACAACGAACAAAGGTGAGAAAAGTTGATTAGTTGGTTACTTGATATATGGCAAAATAGACGGAGCTATATGGTTAACAGAAAGGATTCCTTAACGGCTTTGGGATTTAAGAAAAAAAAAACTGGTCTGCATTTAAAG
Organism: Stegodyphus dumicola; assembly: GCF_044657685.1. Lineage (NCBI taxonomy): Eukaryota > Metazoa > Arthropoda > Arachnida > Araneae > Eresidae > Stegodyphus > Stegodyphus dumicola. The sequence continues at coordinate 240,426,218 of NC_140780.1, forward strand.
TTACACTTGCTAAAACCATGAACACTCCATGCAGCCATGCCATCCCCGGTTCACCAGGAACTGAGACAAAGTACCAGTATTCAGCGGTCTTACTCATTCAGACCCGGGTAGGCTCGGTGAGGATACTACACGGAAATAATATTTCATGTCGTAGTGGCAATATACGATATCAACAAGAGTTAAGCAACCAAACGCACAAGCAACTTAACTGTCAATTCGACACCATAAATTCAACAATTCAAACATGTAAAAATTACCGGTTCGCACCTTTGGCAGAAACTGCTATTTCATGTTGGAGAAAATCTTTTAACATTGACTACATTCACCGACCATATGACGTGCATAGGGACGTGTAATCTCGAGAAAAACAAGACTCTTATACGCTTATTCTTGGGCTACAAATATTCGTAGAGAAATTTCTAATCATTTGACTAGACAAGAATTTATACTTAGTTAGCTACTAACCCCAAGAGAATAAAATAACTCCTGAGTTACGCAAAATACTCATGAAAATCAGCTAACTGATGTATAAATATCATTACGTACTACAAAAAATTATATAATTAGATCATATGAAGATCTCACACATAATAATAGTTTTAAGAAAAGTTCCACAGATAATTTTAATCATATAAACATTCATTAATTATCAAAGGATAGCCGCTAAGACGCACTACATAATCAACTCCTGATCTACCGGGTATCGAGGACAACGGCCAGGTTAACTCAAAATCACGGTTCATTCGAGGGCAGTTAAAAATACGCAGAAAAGAAGAATAACCCACTTTATAATCAACAGAAAAATACTCCTAAAAATTGTCTGTATCTTCAAGCAGTTTAATTTGGAGAATAAGTTCGCAAAATTAAGTAAATTAAATAAGAATTCAAAACAAAAAAGATTTTTGTTTTTGGTTTGGTTTATTTAATTATGACAAAGCACACCAGGGCTATCTGTCCAAGGGGAGGGAGTGGAGGACTTTCTAAGGGAAACTGGCTTGTATACACGTTACATGTGGTAATTTTCCATGGACAGTTTTGCCCAACGTTCCGCGATAAACAAACTTAACCTCTTCTTTAGACAAAGCATGGTTAATCCGTCTCGGCTAATCTTCAGCTGATAACACATACAAATTAAATGTGACAAATACTGAATATTAACATTTATGTTTTTCCTTCATAAACAAATTACACCAAATTTTAGATATGTATATATAGTTTATAAAGTTTCACAGATGCTATACATTTTAGACCTATAATAAGTTTCATCAAAAGTTACTTAATAGTTAACTAACCTGGTTTCAGTGGTACCACAATTCTACCTAAATCATCAATCTGTTTGCTGATTTAAGCAGAAGCGGAATGTAGATATGGAAGTAGAAGATGCAATATTCCATGAATTCCCATGAATTACTGCAAATTCCCATAAATTAGTGCACTTTCAATAAGCATCACGGTAGCATCTCCCCTATTAACACTCAAGTAATCTGCTTCCTTTCTTTAAAATTTGAGTTTCACTTGATATTTCATTCCATATTTCTTTTTACCCATCTTTGTTGGTTTATTTTGATTTTTATTTATTCGTTTGACCTGGTCCTCCTTTTCGTTTATTTACTTTTGTAAGTGTTCGTTTTTCTTTAATGCAGGCTGCAGCTGATTTCCTTGCACTGATTGCTTCTTTGAAACTTTTCCCCTCAATTATTTATAACTTTTAATTCAGTTTTTAATGAAATTAATCACAAGCACTAATGGCGACGTTCTACAAGCTTTCTTCAAAAACGTACAAATTTCATTGTTGGTTTGTTTTATTTTTATATAATAAGCTATTAAAACTGTTAATTTGGAAACAATGGGTTAATTATTGTCCCCTTTTTAAAACTCTCTCTTTGAAATAAATCCAGAGGTTGTTGAGGAGCATTGCCTGTAAATTAAACACAAATCATGGCTGCTATTGAGAAAGTAAAAGTGCGAGTATGAAATCAGTTTCAAATAGTGAAGCTTTCTTTTAAAATAAACAAAATCATCAAATAATCTCTAATACTTATAACATATATATGCATACAATGCGAAATGAAATAAAGTAGAAAACACGTTCAAAGTTTCATCCCACATTCAGCTAGGAATAAACCACATGCAAATACCAAAAAAACAGAAGCACAGTGGCAAACTTGAAAAAACAGGGGGCAAAGCATGTCAAAACAAATTATATTTACATCTTTCTTTGCATCGTCATAAGGGTATTGGTGCTATGAAAGAAGCAAATAAATAAAACAACCTATTCCTGACCTGACAGACACAAAGTTTATCTTAGAAAACAAAATATTCTGCATCTCTACAGAGAAATTAAAAAACGATGCGAAATAATAAGGTTTTCGAAGTTTCCCCTATTTCTTGAAGTTTGCCAATGCGCTTCTGTTTTTTGGTATTTGCATGCGGTTTATTTTTAACTGAATATGGGATGAATTTTAACTTATTTATTTCATTTTGGATTATTACCATCACTTGTTGCTGCCACCAGCGCACAAATGGATTAGATTTTGTTAAATTATTCTTTTTTATTCACAGTTAGTAAAAATTTTTAAGCCAACGTAAATAATCGGCGCTAAGAGCGCGTCTATTTCAGATGAACTACATCGGCACTGATTATGAATTTCAGAGAAACGAATCAGCATGATGTCAGCGAAACCGAGAAGCAGACAGCAAGTGCGATGTCAGCAAGTCATTTTATCAGAAGAAAATACACTTTGATCGTATTAGAAAACAATAAAATGCTCTGAGTGTAATTTAAGTACCGAAAACATTTAAAAATAAAGAACATTAGAAAATTAACGATGCGAACTATCTCAAATAAAGAAAATCTACTAAGCTCTTTTGATTAAATGATGCAAGAGGAACTCGCTCCGTTATTATTAAATGTAATGTTAATACTATATATGGATTATACACGAATAGATTACAAACGGAAAACGTAACTCCGTACTTTTAGTTTCCATGTACAAAATAAAAATTATTCATTACATAAAACGGACGGTGCATATTAAAATTTAATACAGAGCGTTGCAGTTAAAAGTTCGACCGATCCGTGTTTAAACAGTTTTTAGCAAAAAGGTTTTATTATTTGCTCTTTCTGAAAACTATCTGCCTAGCGAAAGCGATGACTTCATGGAGGAGTTTCTAAGGGAAACTGGCTCGTATTCTTAGTACACACGGGGAGGACTACGAAAACTTCCACGCAGCCAATCCGTTCGGTAGGAATTTAAACTCGAACTACAATTGTTCAATAGGGGTGAAAAGAAAGGAGAAGGAGCTTAAGGCCTTTTCGTGCAGCTGAGAGCAACTTAGGACATTACGCGCAAGTGTTACAGACTTTTATGAATGAATAAATAAATGACAAGTTTTAAACGCTAAAAAATATAATTTCAAACTTTAACATTAAAAAAAATAAGGAAGGAATGCCTAATTTACATGCATGAGGTTTTCGTAGACTGAATTAATAGCACTGCTCAAAAAATACATCGAACATCGATGAAAGTATGTTCCTTGTTGCCAATCACTATCGACTAAGGCGAGCAATCGACAAGAATATTGCCATCAGACTTGTGTGTCTGTTTATTTAATCAATCATAGAAAAGCATGCGAGAACTATCTGCCTAGGGCAGAGATGGCGAACCTATGGCATGCGTGCCACATTCTGCATGCAGAGCTTCATCAGATGGCACGCGAATAAAATATTATTTCCTTAACCAACAATCACAATAGAATGATACTATGTAATTTAAATAAGTGTTTTAGTCTGTTCTTGAATGTTTCACTTACTTACTTATCGCATAATGCCACTGGCGTAGGGCATAAGCCTAGATACAAGATTTTCATATATCGCCATAGAAATGATATATATATTGACCCAATTTATGACGTTTCAATTGTTTGGACCAATCATATTACTTGTTACATGGAAAGAATACGCCAAAAATGAAGCAGCTAATGCTCGTTAAAACGAATTCAAATTTATTACAGACTGCCGGTGAGTTTTAATACTTTGTTAAATAGATTCCAGTTTTCAAATCTAAGCATTTTGAAGTAACTTTTGAATATTTCTAATTTAATACCTCAAACGGAATGGCATGCAGCCATTCCACTCTGGGCATGCGGCCCCCAAAAGGTTCGCCAGCACTGGCCTAGGGGAAAGGAAGACCAGAGATTCTCAATTAAGAGGGGAATTCCCTACAAGTGAAGGATTTCATAGTTTTCAGTGGGAAAAGCGATCACCCCGACACCATCTGCTTCCTACTGTACAGTTAAAAAATAGTCTAATAAATGCATATGCAACTTTTCGAATTTTGGAAAGGATGACTGATCTTGAGTGATAAAAGGGGGGAAAACAAATTGAGAACCATGTACTAGATGACTTTTAAAAGAAAAAGTAACTAGTGTTCACATCATATGCATGGCGAAAACGACAAAATCGAGTATGCATTCATCCCGCTTGCCAGATTTTGAACTTGAATCAAATTAACAGTGTTCAGAAGTTTTTATTTACTCAACCAGTGCTGACCTCCAATTAGATAATTACTGACATCAAATAAACTGGAATATATTCGACACTATCTTGAATACAGACTTTCCCCACAAATGAATCGGAAAAGGGGGACAGTGGCTTCATCATAAGGGTTCTCTGATACTGCATCAATGCACTGGACTGCATTATTCGGATTACGACAAAAGACAGGTAGGTGCCTTCGCGAAGAAGTTATTAAGGGAAACTGGCTCGTATTACACAAGAGGAAAAATACGTAAATTCTCATGTAGAGCGGGACCGGCCTGTTCTCCGGAATTTGTATTCAATCTAAGTCGAACTAACAGTGTTCATCAGTTTTATTGCTTGGCCGCTGGTAGGCTATTGCATCAATGGATTCTTCCCATAAAAGCAATCTTCACTATACGGCCATGTGTCTGCTGACAATGGTGTTTCCGTTGAAGCCTAAAACGGAAGACCTGCTTCTTTCACGTAAAGATAAAATTTTATTTGCATACTAATTAAGGATTAATCAGCATCAGTTTTGGTTTTTAAATATTTACTTACAAAACTGAAATTAATTCCGAGTTCTTATGAAGAGCAGTCACTGTGCCTCACCATAAAGATAACGGATCTATCACCGTGAACATGGGCCAGTTTTCCTAAAAAATATGCTCCATAAAGACATCCTCTCCCTTTGGCAGACATCCTTATGTATATCATTAAATCCTTGAGCTTTACCAAAAGTGACTACGCAAACAAACAAACAACGGTAGCATTCCACCGTAAATCCACCACCGGTTAATACTAACCGCTTAGTGTAACATCACTTCAAATATGTAGCCTTCTTTTCGTTTAAAGACTGACCAATATAACAAACAAATAAAAATATAATATAATAAATTAAAATAACGCAGCGCCAAGCAGACATTCTTAATATTTATGATTTGTCAAACAGCGTAAAAACAACAAACGGCATTACAGAGATTGCATTTACCGGAGTTCAATATTTAGACCAAATTCTGTTTGTAAATGTCATGTGCTGGCTGACACAATCGACTGACTGACATTTCGAGAGGTGCAGCATAGTATACAGAAGTAAGCACTGTTTCGGTAAATGCATGACTGAGGGCAGATTGAATAGTTTTTTATTTCTGATAAATTACACATTTAAAAGCAATGCACCTCTCCCTCCTCACCACAGCTGATAACAACGCTTTAGCGCTTAACACTCCCTCGAGTTCAAATCCCAGGTGGTTGTATGAATGTCTTTGTGGTTTTCTCTGTATAACGTGAATATGACCCAATTTCCCTTAGAAAAGTTCCCCCCAAAACCACCTCTATTTTTTTGACGGATACTCTTCACATGCTTTGCTCGACTTTAATTCTCCCGCCTTTCAAGAAATATGAATTATTAAGTGCTCTTTATTTCATTTCTTTGTAAAACGCAAATTAATGAGCACTTCTTACGCATTCATCAACATCTGCTCATAACACTGAGTTACAAGCAGCAGCTTATACGGCTCTCTTTCTTTCTTCTTATTTCAGACTCATTAAAGAAGATTATGAAAACAGTTTAATCTGTCAAAAGCAAGATTATTTTTTATTTATGTACCAAAAATAGTATGAATTTTCATAAAAATCGCCAAGCGGGAACTTATCCGCTTAAAATGAAAAAACTTAATTACTCAAGAGTTAGCTGTGCATTTATTTCATTAGATTGCTTGCGCATGAAAATATTTCTTCAGGTCCTTTCTTTTTGTTTTGCCAAGGCGCGAAATCCGCTTATTGAAAATAATTAACAGCTCTTTGAGATGTTAAAAAAAAAAAAAAAAAAAAAAAAAAAAAAAAAAAAAAAAAAAGGAAAAACACTTTTAATCAACTAGTTAAATATTTTAAAGGAAACAAAGTACTATTTCACATGTAGAAGATACTGCAGCAGTATTAAACTTATAGGAAACGCCAAGACTGCTCAGCTTCTTATCAAAAACATCAGTTGTTTAAAACTCACAAAGGACCGCAAAACCGGAATAGTGGTTAGCGACGCTGACTGTCGTACCGAAGGGCCTGGGTTTGAATCCCGGAGAAGGCATGGATGTTTCTAGAAGTATGGTATCTGAGCGGCATGGGGGCACTCTAAACATGCGGCAAGCCGAAAGTCCTCTCGAGAGGATGGTGGCAAAGGAAAAGGATGTAGGAGACCCTCGGACCCACCCCCGGGGTGCTATCCATAAAAACGGGGGGGGGGGCGGAACTGAGCAAAGTCGCATTGTCACCTGTACGGCGCTCAAGGCTCTTGCCAACGACAGGCACAATCCTTATTTCGCTTTCGATTGAGTAAATTTGCTTGAAAAGGCTATGAAGAATTGTTTGGTAAATATTATGAGCAAGAAGAGATTTATCTCGTGATAATAACAATATATGCATTTATCTGACCTAGTATCTATGGCACATTTAATTAACCTAGCACACAAACATAGTACGAAAAAAAACATAAGCTTAAACTAATATTTAAAGTTGAAAATAGTACGTTAAATATGGTTCATTTATCCCACAATATTTTTTTAAATGTACGTAAATAGTAATCTATCGACAAAAACATTGATAAATTTCTGTATTTGCTAAGAATTCTTTTTGAGTTAAAATATCGCAAATAATGTCACAAGTTGCGTAATAGAAATATTAAAGAAAATTATGCAAATGTATTTTCAGAATACGTACTTAGAAAGACTTTAAACCCATCTGATTAAAAATTAAATATTGCTAATAATAAATTTCATAATACATTAAATCCAAACAAATTTCGCTTCATTTATTTTCGTGTTTCAACTAACACTCGAAATGAGTTAATCAGATTTTCGTAAGCCTTTGCAGTGACTATTATGAAAGCATTATAATGGATAATCAGGATTACTATGCAGCGTCCATTACTCATAAAATAATGAAAATATTCTAAATTGATATTTATATGCTTTCTTATGTATACTCGTGCATTCTTATATTTTAAAAGTATGTATTCTAATGCTAATTTATCTCTGTGCAGAATTTCATAATTTATTTTGTATAATTTTATAAACAACTAAAAAGTGCATACAATAAGTAATATAACAAATTACGTGAATACTAAACCAAATAATGATTTGAAATATTTTTTGATACAATAAAATGAATTAGTTTCTTTCAATTTACCTATTTTCTGGTTAGCTTTTCTTGCCGACACAAGGGATGTATTCCAATTATTGTAAACGCTTATGAATGTTCGTAAGCAGCAAAATAAACGAATCGTGTTCTTATTGACGGAAGGAAAACTTTTTTCAAATTTCGAAATATGATTTTTAATTGCTCCCATACATTTTCAAAAATTTTCTTCAACATTCGTGGAGGCGTTTTAAGGAAAATGGCTTATATCTACCTGTAATTTTACGGATAATGATCTGATTACAATGCTCTTTGAAATGCATTCTGCATAGTGATGAGTCGGTACTACCGAACCGGGTATTTTGTAACGGGTACTGAAAATCGGTACGTCCAATTATCCGTTACTTCAGTACCGAAATCGGTACTTTTGTGTATTCGTTACTTCTGTACCGAAACGGGCACTTTTCTGTATTCGTTACTTCTGTACCGAAACGGATGCTTTTCGGTATTCGTTACTTCTGTACCGAAACGGGTACTTTTCGGTATTCGTTGAGGGTTCATCTCACTTCGGTTTTGGTACGAGGACAGTAGTATCTGGTTGTATTTGCGAAATGGTGATATGCGCTCCTTGTGTCCATGAATTGCCTGCTCCTCAGGCACTTCTGTAGTTCACATGTTTTCTGATATTCAAAATCTTACTCCGTACAGATAAAATCAAACACGTGGTGACGTGGCAGAGTTCCTTCAGTGCGCAAAATCGTTAGCTGCGTATTTCGGTACTCCAAATCGTTACTAGGGCACTTCGGTACTCCAAATCGTTACTAGGGCACTTCGGTACTCCAAATCGTTACTAGGGTACTTTGGTACAGCAAACCGTTACTAGGGTACTCCGGTACAGCAAACCGTTACTCCGGTATTTCGTTACTTTGGTACTCCAAATCGTTACTTGGGTACTCGGTACTTAAAATCGGTTTTCGGTACTTTTCAAAGTAACGGTTACTTGAGTAACGGGTATTTTGTACCGGGTACTTGTCTGTACCCGTTACTCTCGTACCAGGTACAAGAAAGTACCGAAGTTGCCCATCACTAATTCTGCACACAATTTAATTCGCTTGTTTTTCATTAACGCACTTCTTTGTGTTTCGGTATATATGTTTCAAACGTACATTTTTTAAACGGTTATTTTCATTTTCCGTAATTTTCCATTTTCTTGACTAATTTTTAGGCCGAAAGGGATGTTACGCACAAATGCGATATTAGTCTCGAAACGGTATTTTGCGTTGAATCTCTGTAAACGGGGTATACTTTTCAAATTGTTGCCACCAAATATCATCACCCTGTATTATATTTAAAGAAATTAAATAATGAAGAATCTGCATGAATGTATGCACGTTTCTCGAACTATGACATACCAGCAGTACATAGAGCCACAACATTTTGAATAGCATAATCCTCACCCGAACATGGGCACCTGGAAACTCGAATTTTGAATTTCGAATTTGTTTTATTATCTATTTCATATTTTGTAAAACTTTAATGAATTTTTAATTAACAAACTCAACGATTACAAAGCAAGCAGTGGCAATACTGTACGAAAAAAAAAAAAAAAAAAAACACACATTTCTACCTCCAAGGGCGCGAGACTGTCTATCTGAAATTTTAAAGATTTGATGTTTTTAAATATTTTGTGATTTTGTTGTTGAACCGAATTTTATATGTCGGAAGCGTCAAGAACGGGATATTTAATAAATAAACACCAAAACATTAATAATAAAAAGACAAAAAAAAAAAAAAAAAAAGTTTTGTAAAGCCATTTCAGTAAGAAAACTGAGCAATGATATGATGAACTGATAAAAGACTGAAAAAAGTATGCATGCTTCCCCCCCCCCAAAAAAAAGTATGCATGCTTCTGCAACACTGACGCAGCCATTCCTTTGTCTACTAAACGTTTTCTGTACGGAAATGGATGAAATATTACGTTTGTTTCTTTCCTATTATGATACGTATTATTACTGCAGTTAGCAACGGCACAGGCCCCATTTTTTTCAATATTTTCCCGTTACAAACACTTTATAAATAACAATTTATTTTATAAGTATCCTCAGCTATAATTTTCCAGTAAAAGAAACCTCTTTCAAAGAAATAAGAAGTAAAGATTTAAGCTTTCGCAGTATGAAGCTCTGGTTAGAAGGCGAGGTAAGGAACCCAGTGACGTCAAGTTGCTCCCCAACTGGATTCGTGTCAGCATCGCTTCCCTCAAAGGGATGACCCAGCCTTTCTTTTTCTTTAGCCCTGGATAAAGTCACACCAATAACAACAGACTTTCAAAGAACTTATTTTCCTGATGGCGTGTTAGAACTGCAATCCGAATATTTTTATGAATGAACAAACATTCTACTGCCACTTACGTATCCTTTTCATTGTCCCATCAGATATTACAACAAATATGAACATTTTAGTTAAAGACTGCTTTAAAAAAAAATCTCTAAGTACCTGCCGTTTCTATATTTACACATTACCAAATCCGCTACACTTAGAAAACATCTTAACGGCATAACACATTGAAATCAATATGAAGTACTTATGCATTTAACCACATACACATTCCCATGGAAAATTTATAACAGTAACAACCAATCATGTTATGATACATGTAATAGAGTAAAAACCAAATGTTAACTTCCTTCAATATTTAGTTTACAATCAGAATCCTTCTCTTAAAAAATCTGAATTAACTATTACTGCAATACACACTGGAAAAAACAGAAGATGCACACAAAACAAATCCCGACATAACTGAATTATATAACACCCGTTTAACTAAAATTTACTGAAAGCATCATTACTAATTAACACAGCAATGTATTTCGTTTTTATAATAAAAGATGTCTACTTTTAGAAAGTCAATAGGGCTAATTGACTACGACACAGCATATGAGAGCTATCTGTAGAAGAAGAGGGGTTGCCCTCAGGAAGGCCTTTTTAAAGAAAATATGCTTGTATTCAGTCTATACAATAGGAATGCGGCATCCGATAAGATGTAATTTTATATACATGGTAGTCTTTAAGATTACGACAGTTTTTGGCATTTAATAAAAGTACAGTAATTTTAGTCGCCAAACCAGAATAGCTGCTAGAAACGCTAATTGCCGTATCGAACGGACCGGGTTCTAATCCGAGAGAAGGCATGTATGTTTGTAAATGTATAAAAGGGTTGAGAGACCCTCGGATCCGATCCCTGGGTGCTCTCCATCAAAACTGGGGGCAGAACTCAGCAAAGTCGTACTGTTACATGTATGGTGGCTCTAGGCTCTTGCCTGGAGCGCAATCTTCCATTCCTTGCCACGACGAATTTCGTGGGCTTGTTTTGATGTTACTGTTAAACAAGTGAAATAAGTCACCATTACAACATAATCTAAGTTTTTTAATGCGTTTTCTACATAAATATATATTTTTTTATATTTCGATACTAAGATATGCAAAGATATGTCCTTAAAAGAAATTATTAATTATTTCGATAATTTTTTACTTAAATTGTTTTAAACTGGCTAAAATAAACTGCAAGGAAATCGCTACAGGGGTAACATATCATATTAAAGTAAATAAGTAATAAAAAGCGAAAAATTTAAAAATTAAGCAAAGCGATTCTACAAGTGAGAAGTTAGCCCAAACGTCTGCAATACGGTTTGGATGTTAGTTTGAAGTAAAAGGTTATCAGATTACCTTTTAAACAACTGCATTCGAAAATTTAACAAACGTTGCTGTCTTTGGCGCTATTTGTATATCGCCCCCAATATTTGAATTAATGATATCTCAGCTAATTTTGATCGATGGTGACAGAGCTGCAACTGACTATGAAAAATACTTTTTCCTCACTGACACACTATGTTTACAGGACCTGCCTGGCTAAAAATGTCTAAAATTTTGTACTGATATCAGTAAAAGTGGATCATACTTTTATTGAAAAGTGAGGTGACCTATGAGCTTGCTATGCATCCAAAATTAACGTCATTTCTGTGCATATATATACCGTGATTATCGGGACTGATTTAATAAAACACATGGACAATATTTATATCACATCCTTTAAAAAATAATCCCCTCCGCTTGCAATGAACTTTATACAGTGCCTTTTCCCATCCTCGAGGCATGTTTTAAACTCGTTTTCGTGAACTTCTTTTCAGGACTCGTAATGAATTTTCTTTTATTGCATCAATAAATTCAAAATGCTAACTGCGAAATGGCAATTTAAACCGCGGAAAAACCTAAATAGTGCGGTATCATATGAATATGGAGCTTGCGAATTTTTGGTAAAAAATTCGCAAAGGGCAACGAACCCACCAGCACCCGAACGTTAAAGTCGTTGAACACTGGTAGTTCGGTCCGGGGTTCGAATTACGGCGAACGGGCTAGCTGCATGGGCGTTTTCGTGGTTTTCCCCACGTGTAACGTATATAGAGCCAGTTTCCCTTAGAAAGTCCTCCACGACGGCACCCCTCCCCTTACGCAGATAGCACTCGTGTGCTTTGCCTCAATTAAATAAATAATACCAAACCAAACCACAAAGAGCAACAACATTACAAGTTGGTGCATTATTATAGTTTAAAGTTCATGAATTACCGCGCCACAATTCGGACAGTTTTCTACGAAATGCTTCCAGCGAGTGCCGTTAAATACTCAAATAATATTCTCTGTTAATAGTTTGACAAGTTGGTAGAAATTCAAAACGTACAACGCCTCGGCAATGGGAAAAGAACAGTAAACCATTACTTTGATTTTTGATTCAATCTGAATTTGTCTTTTTGGTCTTGCTTGATATTTCAAGCACTTGATTCCTGAGCTATTCCAATACCAAAAGCGCAAATTCACCTCTCACTGCTGGTAAATAATGAGTTTTAAGAATCACTCGCACTGAGATAGAAGCTCTTCGGTTACTTGGTCACGTTGCCTTTTTTTTTGGGGGGGGGGACTAGATAAGCGACGATACGCAAGTCCAAAGTGCTTCTCAAAATTAGTTGAGAGGATCCACATAGTACACGAATTCGTTTAGTGATATCCCCAATTGTTAAATGACAATCGATAAGAACCATATATTTAACTAGATCGTCGTGTTGCTCATTAGCTGAAGTAGATGATCTATCTCTACCACAACGTAGTTCATTCATCTTCAATGCATTTTCTCCCATAACACCTCGTACCGCTCAAAAACTCTTCGCAATTTTGGGAACTTAACAAACCAAATCCATCTTTATTCATTAAAACAATTTTTTTTTTTCATAAGATGAAACGAAATACGGATTACTGACGGATGTCGACGAAAGGTCGTAACAAATGAATAAATTCTGCAAGCGACTTTTTGCAAATGCGCATTTGGCTCACCAGCAATCAAGCGGTAAAATCGCTGAACACTGGTAGGTCGATCTGACAAATGGGCCAGTTTTCGTGGTTTTCCCCCATGTATAACGTAGATACGAGCCAGTTTCCGGCCCACCAGCGGCCGAGCGGTAAAGTCGCTGAACACTGGTAGAACCGGTCCGAGGTTCGAATCCCGCGAACGGGCTGGCTGCATGGGTGTTTTCGTGGTTTTTCCTATGTGTAACGTGTATACGAGCCAGTTTCCCTTAGAAAGTCCTCCACGAAGGCATCCCTCCCCTTAGGCAGATGGCCCTAGTGTGCTTTGCCATAATTAAATACACCACACCACCGAGCCAATTTCCCTTAGAAAGCTCTCCACGAAGGCATTCCTCCCTTTAGGCAGATAGCTCTCACGTGCTTTGTCATAATCAAATAAACCAAGCAAACGCGCATTGTATGAATCATTCAAAATGTTTTATGATTACTAAATACTGAACACATTTAAAAACGGGGGTATAAGCTGTGTTTAATTACGTCCGCTAGTTTATATGTAAATACATCATTGACGGTTATTTGACATTCATTGCTCGCTACATAACATATCACGCACAAGTCTGTAACATCAGAACTATGATACATATAAGTAATATCCGTACAGAAGTCTTTCTGCTGAAAGTTAGACCGATGTATAAAGAACCTAAAACTACGAACTAATGGAGTCCAAACTGAATGTTCGGATTTCATGAAGTTGATAAATGAATTGTTTCACATAATGCTCATGCTGCGCACAGTAGGATTGGAGTCTCAGGACCAAGTTGTTTGCTACGCAGATACGAGGATTATTAAGCGTGACTAGCTGTTACAAGGCAGTGACGTTTTGCTAGTTGAGATACACAGCGACACCGCCCACAACTCTCGGTGCGATCAATTATTGTTTCTTGTAACACATTCGAAACGTTTGATCTGTGCAATGGATTTCCCGTCTTTCATCCGCGTATCGTTGCAAGTCAAGTCAAGTCATCGTTAATTCTTCTGCATGGGAGTTTCGATAACGCTGATCTGAGTGGTACATTGGCATTGGAAATTATCAGATTGGTATATGGAAGGGGGGTTCCATCGCTGCATAAACACACTGATGTGATTAATTAATAAGCGTAAATGATACTGTCCTAGATACTTAGGCCCATATCACACGGCGTTTGTTTCATACGAACAACTGTTTCTGCCTGATTTACTATTGAAAGAAAGACGCGCGACGTTTTTTTCCTTTCCAAAAAAATTGCAGGTTGTTCGTTTTCAACCAATCAGCTATCAGCTTCGAATGCTATCAGCTTGTTTGTAATGGGGAACCAGTGTTCCCTGCATTAACTCCAAAGCGATCTGTGTTGATTGGCTGTTGTGACAAAGCAGAAAAATTGTTCCAAACAGTTGTTCTTCCGAAACAAACCGACGTGTGATAGCAGCCTTACACTATTATTTTACATCTTATGTGGTCGACATATTGCACCCGTAGACGTAAACAAAATTTAAAGTCGTTCTCCTCATTATACAAGTCAATGAGGACAATGAAGTGACTCAAAGCTATGAGCACGAACAGACTTTGCTCACTTCTCGTATCTGTGAAGGATTTAATACAATGCGAGTCTATACAATACAATAAGTCTGAAAAGACTTATGAAATGTGATGCGCACAGTTGAAGCTGGATTCGCAAACAATTTCATATCTTAGGCTGAAGCGTGAAGACACCAGAATTCTTCAAAAAGACTTCGTCGATTTACAGCTGCTAGCTTTCGAAATCCTGTCGGACTGCACCTCGAACACTTCTGACAAGTCCACCGACATGATACTGCTCTCGCCTTTAAGCTGCAAGATGCGAGGTATTAAGTCGTTCCTGTTTCTTCTTTTTTGGCAATTTTTGCTTATGTAGCAAGATATTGCGATATTGATAGTGTCCTATTTTATCCTATACGATTCGAAAAAACATAACAGTTTCAGTACTTTTTTCCTACTAAGAAAAAAAGCTAAAAGCTATCGGACTTCAACGGTAATTGGTAGGAAAATTTTATGAGGTGACCAAGTGTGTGAATAAAAAAAAAGACATGCAAAGCGTTGTATCTTGGAATCGCTCGCAATCACCCAAAGAGGTCATTTAAAGTGGCGTACGCATCTACAGCATTTGCAGCCAAAAGATTGGAAAACAGCGTATCTATAGTTACGACGTCTTTGTATACTATGAGGCATTCTTGTTACGACGCATGCGTGTTCGTATAGCAGTGACTATTGCTTGAGTAGTGTGATACAGAGTACTGGAATGTTCGACTGGTAACAAACAGTGCTTTAAGTATTTTCTTAAACTGTGGGTCGCTAAACGAAATGTTGGGGTCGCAAAAATTTATTTCACTTACATAAATTTAAAAAGGAAAACATTAGTCGCAATCCATTCATCAGCTTTAACATATTACAGTTTCTGAACAGCGCCATTATAAAATCGTAATACTACCCAAGTTGAACTGCAAACTGTATTTACATTAAAAAATATCGCTACGAACATCATGAAAGCGGTGTCGCATTGCAATTTAAGTACATTCTTTCAGAAACAAATTATGCAAAATATGCGCAGTACGTAACATCTTGCGACACACAGGTGTGCCGTGAATATGGTCCACGCCTCTGCGACTAGTGTAGTGTTAGCTTTTCCACTATCGTGTCGTTTGTTTCCTTTTCATTGCAACAAGTGTGTATACATCGCAACAATAATACAATATTATACTTAAAGGTTCTACTTGACTAAGGTTGGTATTTATTTGAATAATTATTTTACCCATAGAGAAATAGTTGAACTTGAGTAACAAATGTAATGACAATGATGTCAATGCAAATCAGAAAAAGGCATCTAAGACCAGAAAAAGCAAATAGTGATAAGACATTTCTCCAGTTTGGCTTTACTTTTAACAACTGTGATGGTAACGAACAAGTTCTTTGTTTAATTTGTAATAACGTGTCAGCTATGGTGAGTATGAAACCACCAAATTTAAAAAAGGATACAGAATTCAAGCACCCTTCGTAGGTCAATAAACCAAAAGAATACTCCGAACGACTGTTGCAGTCTTCAAATAAAAAGAAATAATATTTTTAGACTTTCATGATTGTTGGCGAAAAATGATTACTCGCGTTATATGAAGTTTTGTATCTCGCTGTTAGGAGAAAAACTATACAGCGTTGGAGAAGATCTTGTATTACCTGCTGTTATTAAAAGGGTAGAAATACTTTGCGGAAATAAATATAGCACGAAAATCGGAAACTACTTGCCAAACGTGCCAATAGAATTTCTCAAATTAACAGCGACCAATTTGAGCAACTTGCCAGCAGACTTGAAAGCGCGAAATTTACAATTCAATTAGGACGAAACAACGGATATTTCAAAAATTGCTCCAAATGTCAGATATATTTATAACGAAAACATGGATGAAGAATTGTTATTATACCACCCTTTGGAAGAACACACAACAGAACAAGACATAAATAATAAAGTTGACTTTTTTTTTTTTTAATTGAAGGTTTAGAATGGAAAAATTGCACTCGAAAATACACAGGTCAGATGGTGCAAAAATCGATGATGGGCGAAAATACTGGTTTTAAATCATTCGTTAAAGCTGCTGGTAATGATTATTAACTTTCACACCTTGCCTGATCCATCCAGAGGCCCTTGGAGGGGGGATAGCAACGGAATTGAACAGTGTGCTTCAGGATACTCACACAATTAAAAAGCCGTGCCCTTAATAACTGCTTTTTCCCTCCTCCCAAATCTCTGCAAAGGCAAAATTCAGGATACAAAAATTTATTATTAAACATGCAAGTAAGATGGATGTTAAGGCGGCGAAATTTAAGAAGATCACTGTTAATAAAAAGACGATATTATTATATTTTTAACCGAATAAAAATCTCATCTTGCCGTTGTTTTTCAAAATGCCAAGCTATCAATAGTTTGGCATTTTGAAATCCAGCTATCAAAACTGTGCTAATTGTCAGATATTTTTGAGAAACTAAATGATCTCAACTTGGCTCTTCAAGGAATAAACAGCAATATATTGTTTCGAATGATAAAACTGAATGTTTTATTAAAGAGCTCAACATCTGGGAGAACAGAGTGGAAAATTATTCTTTCGAAATGCTTTCGACTATCGAAAATTCATTTAAAAAGTTATCTTGTATTCAGAAACCATTTTACTTGACATTAATGAGATTAGTTAACTGCCATATAAACCCCAAGAGAAATTTGTTAAGCTATCCAGTGACTTAAAACTTGAATTTCCGCAAATATCCTTGACTGAATTCTGGATAGGAGCTAGCACTGAATTTTCCCATAAAGGTGTCATCTGTTTCATCCGTAACTGTGAAGCAGTGACAAATACTGCACCAAGATTTAATTTGCTATGCAGGAAAGTTACAAGCACATCCGTCTCATTAAAGCTTGATTTTCTTTCATTAATGTCTTTACACTTAAAACAAATGCTAAAACTACTTTTTTCCCCCCATATGTATACTGTTTGCTAAAGATACAAATTATTTAAGGAAAAATATTTACTTTTATTTCTTTACAATTAAATTAATACCTCAGGTCGCGAAAAATCTCGATGATAAAAAGGGCTTGCGAGTGAAAAAAAGTTTCAGAAGCGCTGCTGTAGAGTTAAGTATGTTGTACGATTAGCCAAACGGTTTATCATCCTCATATTAAGGTATAAATACAAGTGACGGAGGTAAGATACAAGTAGCCAACAGAGGACATGGTCCAACGTATGGACAAACGAGAGCTCTGTACGAGAGCTGTTTATCCAATCGGAATAAAAAGAATTCTGAACTGAAGTTACGTGAAAATACAAGAAAACATCGAATAAAATACGGTATATTGTATTCGATGAACAAATAATTCGATCTTGAAACAGAGGGTACAATGGAACACAAATTAGCACAATATTCGTCAGCATTTATAAAGGAAATTCCAAAAGGCGTTAAGATGGATCCCGTTCGCGAAAATAATACCTAGGATCTCAAAGATGTAGTATGTTTGCCAATCTATGACTGCAATTATTGCGAAAGCGCCGCCGGGCACGAAAACGCCCGATTTTGGGGGTTGCGAAATGTTGCGAACTTTGTACCCGTGTTTTTGTTTAAGGAGTGATTAAGAATGTACATGTGCATACTTTATACATTTACATTCTTAATCACTCCTGAAAGTTTCGAGGTGACTGTAATCCAGATGTGCCACACAAACGGTATAGTGGTTAGTGAAATTCTGACTTTAGTTCTGACTTTCGTTCAACTCTAGGCGAGCGGGCTGTTGCATGCCCGTTTTCGTAGTTTTCCGCACATGTAACGTGAATACAATCCCATCCTTTAGGCAGATTAGTGTGCTTTGTCATAAACTAAACCAAAGCTACAGAAAATACGGACGAAAAGCAGAAAACGCACAAGAGAAAGTGTTGAATTTCATCAGGACTTAGAGCTTTCTCTTTTGTGTGTGTGTGTATACTCATGTTGAAAGGAATAAATGTTACATATTGTTTCTTGTTTACAGTATATAACAGTTCCCGAGTTAATCCTCCCGTTACGTTTCCTTGGTTTGGTTTTTGGTTTATTTAATTACGGCAAAGCATTCTGGGGCTCTCTGCCTAAAGGGAGGGATGCCTTCGTGGAGGAATTTCTAAGGGCAACTGGCTCGTATACACGTTACACATGGGGAAAACCACGAAAACGCCCATGCAGACAGCCTTTTCGCGGGGTTCGAACCTCGGACCGAACTACCAGTGTTCAGCGCTTTTACCGCTCGGCCGCTGGTGGGCGACAATGGTTAACGAAGGCGACGATTTACAAGCTGTAAAAGACGACACAGACAGCAGTTTTACCAACAATAAGTGATTTGGGGCCTAGGAAGTAGCAGAGGATCAAGAATAAAAACGGGCGAGATTCAAAATACGGGGAAAGTAGAAATGAAGATATTTTACTAGATATTGTAATGTTAATATTACTATACATATATTCTTATTGGAATGCAGGCTTCTTTCAAAGAAATTATATTATGATATTTACCGGTAATTTATTCCTGAATGCTTTTCATTTGTCACGTGCTTACTGTAACTGCTTCTTTCGGAAATTAAATTATTCGCATGATTTTCCCCTATCGATTTTCCTACGATAAAAATAGTAAAAAAAAAAAGGGGGAGTAAAGCTAATAAATACTGTATAGCTTTTTTAATACGACGTACCTGGTTTAGAATAACAAGTAAGAAACTAAACGTGTGTCAAACACTACCTAAAAAATCCTCAAAAATACGAAACGGCAAAATGACAGTGAAGAAGAAAATTAACTATTGTTCAGTACAGAGACAATTTTCTCATGGACTTAATTATTTCCCCCTTCCTCCCCCAAAAAAGGAGCTGGATTTGGATACTCTGTGACCCTTAAGTAAAACTCAGTAATCCACGCCGTAAAAGGCCTTTTCATATTTCATTTTAGCAGAACTAACCAATGGAAGGAACACCGATATAACTGAGTCAACACCTTTCAGAACATCTTAAAACAGTTCTTCTAGACAGTTAGATAGTTCTTCGAGACGGCGTTGACTGAGCTTGAGAAAGAAGTCCCCAAATTAAATAAAAAATAACAGAGGTTGTAGCCAATTAAAATTAGAAGTTTGCCTTAGCGTAAAAACGTAACCCATACTGGAGAGGAAACTTGTCAGCCGAGTAAGATTAAACATTCAACTTTGCTTCAATTGACATTTGCAGCCACAATTTACTTGGCACTCTAATCATGCCTATCCAAGAACATTCACATGTTTGATACTGTTGCGACAGGAAGGGGGCAGACCGAAATAGCGTCTTAACGAGAAGAGAAGTAGAAGCTAAAGTCCGCAGTTATCCAACACGGAGGCTCACTAAGAAAAGGTTTCGGTTGCTTTATTAAGAGAAAATTTTCTTTTCTCGAAATTGAGTTGAAGTTCCGAATTAGTTACGTCATGAGCATTATACGAGCCATGTGACGTAGACTGATCTAAAATGGCGCAGTCAAGAAAGTTATTACTATTTTTAGAATACAGAGATGAAATACCCAAATTAAAAAGTAGGAATCAAGAGGCTATTCTTAAATTAAATTACAAAGCTGATTTCCGTATTTATCTTACATATATATATAATGTAAACTAAGGAAATAAATCACTATTAACCAAGACATCATTTTTAATTAATTAGTTAATAATAATTAAATAATTCAAGACTATTCTATTTTTAACAACATATTAAAAAATAATATAAATAAAAGTTCCTGAAAGTGAGCCTTAAGCTAAAATAAAAGAATTTAGCACGCAAAATGCCTTTCACCTAATTACTATATATTAAACAATACACTGTTGGCCATTAAAATTGCAACACCAGGAAGGAATGATCTGACGAACGTCAAAATGAAATGAAAGGAAGAAGAGGTTGGGATATGCAAATTATTAGAAGTTCAGCGCATTTAGATGACGCAGGACGTAAAAATGACATCTGAAGTACTGCATAAAAAAAAAGTTGTGTAGAGGATTTCTCATTCGGAAAGCATGCTGTGAGGTCCGAGTTTCCTCAGAATATCGTGTTATGCCTCGAATAATAACAAAAAATTCTAACCAGCAAGTGTCAAAATTCGATAGAGGCAGGACCGTTGCCTATCGAGAGTGTGGGTTATCATTCCGTAATATCGCCCGTCGCAATGCTCGACATCCAACCAGTGCCATGCGAATATGGAGTCAATGGATTGCTGAGGGTCATACTGAACGGCATGCAGGGTTTCAACGCCCTCCCATGACTAACGCCCAAGAAGACACACATATTGTAAGGCCAGCCCTGCAAAACCGTACAACCATATCACGGACCATTAGTCAGGAAATGGGCATGTTTGCAGTACGCCCAGTATCAGCTCGTATGGTGTGTCGACGTTTTCAGTAGAATGGACTGCAACCATTACTTCGGCTTCCCTTTGGCAATGCAGCATAGAGAGAGACGGCGACTCTGGTGAGCTGAACGACAAAGCTGGATACAGGAGTGACACAATCGTCTTTTCAGACGGGTCCCGGTTCTGCGTGCTGTATTTTGATGGCCGTATACGTGACTGGAGGCTCCGAGGGGCCCTGAACCTGGTGTGATGGTTTGGACAGGCATTGGGTACACGACACGCACATCTCTAGTTCGGGTCAATTTGAACGCAGATCGGTGCATTTCAGACATGTTACGTCCACCGGTTGTGCCCTATATTCGAGGTCTGTAGAACGCCATCTTCCAACAAGATAATGCAAGACCACATGTTGTACGGCGTGTTCTGAGCTTCCTCGATACACAGGGTATTCAACTGTTGCCCTGGCCTGCACGGTCTCCACATCTGTCACCCACTGAAAACATATGGTCATGTGTTGCTGAGAGACTGGCCCGCCACCCCTCTGCAGCTAATACGGTTAATGAAGTGCGGCATAGACTTGAAGCAGCATCGAATGAGTTGCAAGTTCCTGTCATCCAAGCCCAGTTCGATTCCACGCCTAACTGGGTAAGGGCCGTTTTAGCTGCCAGTGGTGGCAATTGTTTCTACTAATTTCATTCGCACCCCAAACTGCTTACAAGTTTAATCATTTTGTCTTCATGTCACACTGTTTACGTACAATAAATATCTTTTTTGTATTTGCTTTCCTTCATGATGTTGCAATTTTAATGGCCAACAGTGTAAAAAAAGGCAATACATACTAGCGGACGGTATTAATTATACTAAATTTAATTTATACTTATTTTATTTGCATAATAGTATGCAAAGAGGAAATAGAGAAAACTCCGACAAGAATAAAAATAATTGACGTTCGCAACAAAATTTACGACTAATTTATTTAAATTTGTGTATAAAATATTTTTTTCGGTCTTTTATATTCGTAGCCGTTATGTCAGCTTTAATGAAAATTCATTTATTTTAGTAGTATATTTTAGTAGTACTCGCAATATTAAATTTTGGCAAAGATCTTTTTTTTTTTTTTTTTTCTTTTTTATACCTCTGTTTCCAGTGTATTAATGTGTTTACTTTTTCTACTGCGTAGTGTCCTCTACTTCCAACAAAAAAAACCTTTATTTTCAGTTTTTCACATCAAATAATATAACCATTTTATATCAACAACAACAATTTCTTTAAGCAAAAAATATCACATTTATTTCCACCGCCTCCTGAAGACATACCTATCTTTACTTTTTTTTTTTCTGGTTTATATCGTCAGCCATGTTGTGTATTGAAAGTTAGCGCGCTGCTGCTGCTGATGGATTCTTTTTTTCGTGATTAGTCAATTCTATGGGTCTACTAGCGCTAAAATGAGATTTTTCGAACGGGAAATCGTAGCTTTGCTCTGTCAGACAACTGATTTTTCTGTCTCCTCTAACTCAGATAAGTATATTTGTAAAAGGCCTATAAGGTAAAATGCTTCTTGGTCTCGCCGTAGGAAGCTAACATATCTCTGAATGGTACAAGATCTTTCATATACACAGTAAATAGAGAGAAACCTCGGTTCACGAACTTAATACATTCTTGAAGGCAATTCGTCAAATAAAATGTTCGTAAGTCGAAACAAATTTTTCATTAGGACTGGTTTGGTTTATTGAGATTGCGGCAAAGCATACTAGGGTTACCTGCCTAAGGGGAGGGATGCCTTCGTGGAGAACTTCTAGGTCCGATAAGAGTTCATGCAATATAAATTAATTCCTTCCTGGATCACAAGTGATTACTTATTTAAACTTTACTACAGTACTTTGTGCACAAGCACCCAAAACCAAAGAAATCATTAAATTAAAAAGAAAAGAAACATGAACAAAATATTAAACACATAAAATAGACGAAAATTGTACTTGTAAAAAGAAAGGACAGTGTACGAAGAAGACGGCATAAATAAAAAAATGATGAGGAAGATGCTATAGCTTGGATGCGAATTTCCCTTTCATATAAACATAACTCTCTTCATAGGTATCTTCTTTCATTTTTTCTTTGTCTCTAAATGCCACTTTGTCTTTGCTTGTAAATTTGTCTTTGCTCTGAAGCCTCTTTTTTACTCAAAATTTGCCCCCAGTAGCCTAATGTTTTAAAACATTTCGAAAGGTGAAACATGGCATTATCGTTGAAAATGCTTATACTTTAGCTTGCTACTGCTCTATCAGAATGTAATCCTTAAAAACTTTGCATCTTACCCCATTTTACACAAATTTCGTGGATAAGAAACTGGGGTCACTTTTTTTCCTCCCCTTCTTCCGGAGACATTTTTTCTGATATCGCTTTTTGTAGATGATTCTCCAGCTGTTGTATTTACCCCCGTTTATTTAAAATACAACATCACAGATAACAAAAAAGTCTTAAGTGTCAAAAGTACCCAATCTCTGCCAGCAACCCCATTTGGCCATAATTTCTTCCAGACCGAAGACAGGGTTCTGTAAGTCACTTGCTGACAAGCTTTCTTAATGAAAGTTAAAGCAATGGAAAACGTTAAAATGATTTTTCCATAAGGCCATGAATGTGAGTCATGTCGCACAGGCTACCTCAAAACGCCTTTGAAAATTATACGCTGCTGATTTAAGTGTTCCTAACTCGAGACACCGTTCGTAATCAGAGACGTTTTTTTATTCAGATAATTTGTCAAGGAAGAGAGGAGTTCGTGATCAGAGGTTCCACTGCATCTCTATCATATGGATTGAATTATTTTATTATGGCAATGCACGCTACGGAAGAGTGGATTTAAGGCTTTGACGCTGCTAAGGTAAAATTGTTCTGCCGCCCCTAAACTATAGTAATTTGCCGCTTTATTTATTTATTTCTGTGTATTTCTATTTATTTATTTATGCAAGTGCAAAGTGAAATTAAAAACTTGCCAAAAAAAAAATGCAATGTGAAATGATTGAAGCCCCAAAAAAGAAAAACATGATTAAGCATAATAAAGGAGAAAATCACTATTTAGTTCGCAGTTTACCTTTTGATAAATAATTTGCACATTATCAGTTATTAAAAAGTAAACACAAAGATACGACACCTCTTGTTTAGTTTGTAATTTTGTTTCTTAAGCCTTTTACTTACGTCATCGAAAGAAATACTATTGAGCACGTCACATTTTACAATCAAAATTGCCAAATCGTTTAATCTTTCCTCACACCAATCTAAAATAATATACTTTATTCATAGAAGAAGGGGGAGGGAAACGATCGTACAGGTGCACATTTCCAGGGCAACATCAACGCTCGGCTATTTATTCCTAAAACAGTTTTAAATCGCATTACAGCAGCATAAATTGCTTAGAGATGCATTTACTGGTTTAAATACTTTCGTAAATAAATATGTTCTTTATCATTTTTTTCCCCAACCACTTCAATAAAATTTACAAAAGTTCATGCTACATGTCCTTATGGTTTTGTATACAAATTCCTGTAATTATACAAAATTTCAAATTTAATCACATACCGATTCGTATGCAAATTCGCAAAGAAAACCTATCAAAAATTAAAAAGGCGGTTTTACCTCAATAGTTATTTTTTTTATTTAACATATGCTTTTTCTTAATTTACGTCAGAGAAAATTGGTCACAGAATTTATTAGATTATTGCAAAGCATATTACGGCCTATCTGCTTAAGGGAATGGATGTCTAGCTGAAGTCTTTTTAATAGAAATTGGTTCGTTTACACAACAATGGGGAAACACACGATAAGTTCAACCTGGGTCGAAACACAAGCATTCAACGGTGGTCTTATTCGCCCGATCGTTAACGGGATTTCGCCCACCAGCGGCCGAGCGGTAAAGTCGCTGAACACTGGTAGTTCGGTCCGAAGTTCGAATCCCGCGAACGGGCTGGCTGCATGGGTGTTTTCGTGGTTTTCCCCATGTGTAACGTGTATACGAGCCAGTTTCCCTTAGAAAGTCCTCCACGAAGGCATCCCTCCCCTTAGGCAGATAGCCTTAGTGTGCTTTGCCATAATTAAATACACACACACACACACGTTAACGGGATTTCATGACAGAGGTTAGGCTGATTGATTAAAGCAGGGTTTCTTAAACTGTAGGTGGTTTTTCCCATGTGTAACGTGTATACGAGCCAGTTTCCCTTAGAAAGTCCTCCACGAAGGCATCCCTTTCCCTTAGGCAGATAGCCCTCGTGTGCTTTGCCGTAATTAAATACACCACCTTAAACTGTAAGTTGCCAAAAATTTTAGCAGTTTTTATATTTCTTTAACTTATTATAATAATTTTACAATTACCAAATATTTTTACCCAATGTATCTGAAAATAGATAAAGACAATACAGACAAAGAAAAAACGAAAACGTTTCGAAACATTCTTTTTATAATATAAACGTTCAATTTCCTGGATTTGCACGTGACGCTGTCATTTCGTTTGTTACTTATATAAAATTTTCACATTGTTCTATGACTTAAAATTAGAGTTAATGACCTAAAACTGTAATAGTATATTACAGTCAAAATGAAAAAATTGACAATTTCACAAACGTGTGTGTTGGATTTGCGCAATACTTATGGGGTCCCACAAAAGTTTTGTAAATATTATGGGGTCCTGGGGGTTGCGAAAACATTTCAGTGATAAAAAGGGGTCGCGACTGAAAAAAGTTTAAGACACCCTGGTTTCTTAAACTTTTTTCGCCAGCGCTTAGAGAAAAGAGCAAGAAGGAAGGAATTTTTAAAGGAACGGTTCATACTCACATAATACATGGAAGACAACGAAACCGCCTATGCAACCAGTTCGTTCACCGAAATTTAAATCCAGGTCTGAATAATTTATTAGATTATGCCAAAGTACACAAGGATTATCTGCTTAATGGATCGTGGAGGACTTTCTAAGGTTAACTTGCTCACAAAATACGTTAAACATTGGAAAATTACAAAAACTTGTGTGCAGTCAGCCTCTTTCTCGGAATTTGAGCCTGGTCTGAATTACTAGTGTTTGTAGCATTCACATCCGCTGGGCTACTACTGGATTTTTACTACTGGCGAAGAAATTTTCTTTCGTCTCACTAATCTTACTACTTAATCAATTAGTAATGTCGCTTTTCTTGGAATTCATCTGAATTATTTCTTACATTTTTTTAAGTACTCAATGAAAGATTGCAATCTTTTTGCTATGTTCCTGGTTATGCTTCTTTAAATGCCGTTTATTCGATGTCACGTGAGGTATTAATATCTTTTTCCATAATTGCATTCAGCTCCAACAAGAGTCATAGCTTGAAGATCACAGAGTTATGGATTTAACTTCCTCTGCTAATTGACTATAACGTTTGTTATCGACGGTTAGACGAAACAAAATAATTATACAGTTCTTACACACTACCTTCACACAATTCGACATAGTATATTCCCTAACAAGATTCAATGAATGAGCAGCACACGCTACGTATTCTGCATGAATACTTAAAATTCCTGGAAACGGTTACCGCCATTCCCAACAGAGGTATCTGGATAAGAGAGAACTGAGTCAGAGGGTGAAAAATCTAGCAAATAAGGCCATTATGGTATAACAGAAATCTGCTTCTGATCAAAGAAATCTGGATTCCTTTGCTAAAAATGCGATATCGCTCCTAATAGTCGAAAAAGTCTTTCAATTCCTTTACTTTCAATTATTTCTTATTCTTCAACACGAATCAAGGCCATTCCCAAATACTATTACTTCACACATTTCATTTAAAGTGAGCATGCTAATATTATATGCCAGAACAAATTAAAGTATTGCAAGTTTCACGCACGTGGCGTGACTCTTTCGCAAACATTAAACACAAGATTAAATAGCCTTCAACATGCACGGTAGAACTACACACTTGCTACTAAACGAGGACATTGATTAACATATTAATTTTTTAAAATGAGTATAAATATTTACTAGAAAACCGTATAAAAAGTTAAAGATTCCGTAATTTTTTCAAATGTGATTTTTAAAATTTGAAAACGCCAAAACATTTTTTTTTTTTTTTTTTTTTTTTTTTCAAAGCATTTTTATAATTGGAAGTATAAGTCTACAATCAGCCGCGCTGATCGGTACAGTGGTTAGCGCTCCCGGCTGATGCATCGTCGGGCTCTGGTCGAATCGCGGAGAAGGCTCGGATGTTTGTAAATGTGAGTGTGCTGCATCAAGGCAACTTCAAATAGTGGCGAGCTGAAAGTCTTCCAGAGAGGTTAGGGACAGAAGTCCCCCGTACTCGCGGGTGTAAAATCAACCTTCTAAGATGCAACTCGGGCAACAGATGAACGGGCAAACGATGATCCGACTGCTAAATGACAGATGGGTATTGGCATTTTCCAATAAAAGCATTAAACTCCAAGTGTCCAGTCATTTAAAACAACAGACACGATGACGAAAATTAAAAACCGCTCAAGGCATACTAAGGCTATCTACCTAAGGGAAGGGATGCCTTCGTGGAATACTTTGTATGAGAAACTGGCTCGTATACTCGCTACAGATTGGGAAAAACCACGAAAACGCCCATACAGGCAGCTCGTTCGCCTGAAATCGAATCCAGTTCGCAACTGCCAATGTTCAGCGACTTTACCGGTCGGCCGCTGGTGGGCTTTTTGCTACTTGGACTACAACGTCTTGTTGCTAAACGTGTTTGTATGTTTGTAATATGCATTATTAATTTATTAGAATTTAACTGCAATTTTTTGTTTTTAATTACAGGAGCTAGCTAACTATAAACCTATTATAAACTAATTTTTTGAAGTTCTCGAAGAATGAATTACCGCCCCCCCCAAAGTGACACTTCAATTGAACATCTGTTTCCACTTAAAATATAGATACACAGCATAAATTTTAACTGATTAACTTGCACTGTTTCGATGTTTTTTCCAATCGGTTTAATGCACACTAACCGTTCATCACACAGTCAATGCTTAGTGTCTTTCAGTTTTTCCAATGCGTTTGGTATTAAGAGTTTTTTTTTGGGGGGGGAGGGTGTTCCGATTTCCCGCTTGAGGAGTTTTTATTCTGATATGTACCACTTTAGTTACTTATCGATTTCTTTCATCTTCTGAGTATGGGAATGGAACTGCTGAGTATGGGACTTTTGCAAAAGTTTCAGTTGTGTAAAATACTTGATTGGATCCCCATTGCCCCACTAGAAATCTTAAAGAAAACAAGAATTATACACAGACTACTAGAAACCTAATATCCGATGTATAATTTTTTTTGAGGAAGGGATGACTTTCTTTTATTTTTAACATCATGAATAATGGCTGACTACTTAAAATTTCAATTTTTACCCATTAACCTTTCATGTGTAAGAGAACAATTACATTTTAACCTTTCGAACAATACATACAACTTTTCATTTTACACCTTTTAACAACCCTGCATAGAATTATATGCCAAAGAACCATGGTCATTTTTACATAAAGAAACAAAATATTTTAGGCATACAGTGACACTTCAATCCGCCATTAGCTACGTGGCTAAGGCAGCGACTAAATCCTATGTTGTCCCGAGTTCCGTTCCGAATCTCTAGGCAGAGATGTTTGTAGTCGTACGCAAATGGCCTCATATGCAATTAATGGTTGAACAGAATGTACGAATCCTCATACAAAACCATGTCTCTGTGTTTTTGATAAACAACTGGATGGCGTAGAATGATTAAAATTCGCAATTTAAGTTTCTTCGAACAAAAATAAAAAGCAATTACATAATTGAAACAAGGATAAAATACAGTCTTCCCACTGTACCAACAAATTTGAAATGCTTCGAATTTTGAGCATAGTTTAATTTAAATAAACTGCTTTATGAAAGGTCTACAAATTAAAAATCCTAAATAGAACAACATCAACTGAAGAAAGAGTCGTACACAAATATGAAAAGCAAAAATCACCCCCCGCCCCCAAATAAATGGAAAAACCTCAAAGTATTGCAACAGTAACATCCGGGCTAAATGTGTGTGCGTACACATATTTACAAGGTGCTGTCGCAGAGTAAAAGTCTCCATACGCGAAGACTGCATTCT
This sequence comes from Stegodyphus dumicola, assembly GCF_044657685.1. Taxonomy (NCBI): domain Eukaryota; kingdom Metazoa; phylum Arthropoda; class Arachnida; order Araneae; family Eresidae; genus Stegodyphus; species Stegodyphus dumicola. The sequence continues at coordinate 240,455,251 of NC_140780.1, forward strand.
ACAGTCGAAGAAACGTAAAAAATGTCCCATTAATACATAGCAGGAGAGGCTCCTCTCGTTACTGATCCTCATTTACCTAATGCTCCAATGCAGCACTATAGCAGGGGTCTGAAACTGGCGGCCTGCGAATATATTTCAAATATATTCTTGTTGCAAATACGCTGTTAAAAATATTTTAAGATTTTAACTATTTGAAGTCCCAGTCAATTTACATTATTTTCATAACCATTAATGACGAACATCATAAAACCGAAATAGCGCTAATTAATTTACAGTGTGATTTAAATCTTATTCAAAGATTTTGAAGACACGCATTTTATTAACATTTATTTGTACTTGTCAAAAATATATCAATTACGAATTTTTGCGCTAAGAATAATCGTTTTGTTTGGGAATATATTTATACGCGAACAGTTTTTTTTTCCTTCACATTTGAAAATTAATAAGAAAATAACCCGACTGACCGATGAGCATCAATAATCCGTGATGAAGATAATTTCTAGTAAGTTCACTCCAAAAGTACACTTATCGAAAAGCTACTATGTGCTAAGCTGAAGTAAGAAACAAAAAAAAAAGTTTATAATTATGAACATACAAACATATGTATTTTTTATTTAGGCGAATGAATAAAGAATGCGTCGATACGTTTTGGTTTTCTTCTTTGTCTGTATTGTCTTATCTTTATCTATTTTCAGATACACTGCGTAAAAATATTTGGTAATTGTAAAATTATTATAATAAGTTGAAGAAATATCAAAACTGCTAAAATTTTTGGTGACCCACAGTTTAAGAAAACCTGCACTACAGTATACTGGTCTATTCTAGCTGTTCAAAGAAAATTCTCAGCGGCATCTTTGCCAGTTTTTGAGTTAGGTTGAAAAAGAAAATACCTAAAGATTTGAAGCGCAAACAACTTCCCCTATTCAACATAATATACTTCATGTTAGCAAGCCAGTCATGCACTGCGGTCCTTTGATGGAGTATTAAATTAAGTAGTTGCGGAGAAACTTAAATAAAAATAAAGGAAACCAAAAAAATAATTTTATTGAAAATCTTCACAACAACATTATTAGTTACAAACTAAAAGTCAGCAGTATGAGACCAAAACTAAAAGCGCAGCTAAATTAATAATTTGGGTCAATTTTCTTCGGTACTTTTAACAACATCTAATACTAACATTTTAGACAATTTTGAATTAAAACAAGTTTACTTTCACACTTTTTAATTAAATAGCATTAGTGAGACATACATATACTGCAAACTATAGGCGGAATGAAACCTAGATTGTTTTTGAATTTGAATCCTAAAATGTTTCCGAATTGGGGGGAGGGACATATGCTAACTCATATTATATACAGTTGTTCGCTGGGAAATATATTTAGGTGTTTTAAAATACATATATAATAAAAAGTGCTTTTTTTCACAATTAAAGAAGCAGCAGCCTGCATACGATACGAAAAAAAAAAAAAAAAGTACGTATATGTAAGAACCTGGATTTCTTCATGGCAGACGTAAATTTTGTCCACTTACAACGTATCATTTATAATAGATTTTGCAAGATTATGTAGACGTTAAATCTAGCAAAAAATTTATCTACAGCTATAGAGACATTAGGTATTTTTGCTGCGGGAGACGTAAAAAACAAGCAATGCCCTCGCCGGCACTCGAACCTCTCCGAATACGCACACAGTGTGCTGACCACTACATCACGAAGGCATGCTAAGAAGGCGGTAGAAATACCTTATAGATTATTATTTATTTAATTCCTATTCAAGAATTCAAAACGAAATGCCTTATAACGTAACCGTTCTTTACAGTTATGCTACATCCCATATTACCATGTTATATTTATACAAAAATAGCCCTGCTTTATGACTGCTTCATGCATAGAGCTAGCTCTATGCATGAAGCAGTCTTGTTTTTCTTAAGATACAACATAATTAACACTTCTCTACTCAAAACAAATCTACGAAAGATATACTACGTATTTACAGTAAATAAATGAACTACACGTTAAATTCCGACAAATTACACAATATGATGCAACGGTAACGACACCTACAGCGACAGAAAAGACGAAAGGAGACAGAGGTAGTCAGCCATTATTATTAAGACTGAAAAAAGTATAGAAATGGAAAAACGGAGAACAATGTCACCTTTGCGGGAATTTAAAAATTGCCGTACAAAAGAAGGGAGGGTAAGCAATAACCAAAAAGAGCGAAGCAAGTAACCACGAAAAAGACAACCAAAGAACAACATAATAAAATTAGAATTTTGGCCCCTCCTCAAATCACGTCAATCGTTTTGTTCTACAGGTTATGTTTGAAGGTCAAGGCGGGTTGAAGGTAATCCAGTCACAGGATCGTATGACAGATAAGTTTATCGACCCACTGTGGATAATTCGGACTCAAGCAGAAGAAACAATTCTCTAAGAAAAAGGAGTCTCTATCTTTTCTCCAGTGAAATGACTCACATCCACTGCATAAAAGCTGTCTTTCAAACTTACTTTAACGTTAAAAGGAAGGAAGCAAGGGGAATAAGCAAATTGTAACCTCCTTAATTACCTGTAATATACAGAGCTGCACAAATTACTAGCATTTATGCAAATCAGACACAATATTTTCGCAGCAAGATTTTAACTATGAGGAAACGGTTTGCAAATGTCCACCGTCCAAAAAATATAATTTCTTGACGCATATTATATAAGTAAAGTGAAACAGCTACGATAAGCACACCAGATTCCCCCCCCCAAAAAAAATTATTTCAAAAGTGTATTTATTACGAATATACATAATATGAGACATTGGCAACAATTTTCATGATTCATTCTGTACTCTAAAAATATAGCATGCTAAGTACAAATTTAAAATTCAAAATAAACTTTACACTGTTACTTCTACAGAAAAATTCCATGTATTCCCTGATGGACAGCCATGGTTTGCAACTTCTTCATGAAGCAAAACTATTCTAAATTATCAACTACACCTCACAAAACTGCGCGAAAATTTCTTTTTAGTATTCCTTACCAACCAAGGCCTCAACTCCCCGTGTCTGGATTTTTAGCTTTTAAATATGTCGTTTAACGAGATATTTAAAAGCTAAATATTCAGACATAACAATTTCATCTACAGATGACCGTTGATTCAACAGGATTGAAAACAGATAATCACAAAATTGAGCGAAGATTCTGTTCATTCAACAACATTCTTCATTTAAGTAAATTTACATATTTAACGTTTTTATTGCGCAGCCTTTAAGCTGAACAGGACCTTTCAATTGTTTTCGCATGGCTTCTACACGGGTCTTTGTAGTTTGCTTCTGTAATTTTTTTTTTTTTTTTTTTTTTCCTTACTAAGAACAGGTTTCCCTTAGGAAGGCTATCATGAAGGATCCTTAGATAAATAGCGCTTTGTGATGGTTTACTTGTTTACGGCAAAGCAATCGAGGGCTATATGCCGAAGGATGCCTTCATGGAGGACTTACTAAGGGAAACTGACTCGCGTACATGTTACATATGAAGAAACCCCCCCCCAAAACTCCCATGCAGCCAGCCCATTCGCCGCGATTCGAACCCCGGACGGAACTACCACGGTTCAGCGACTTTACCACTCGGTCGTTAGGGGCTAGCACTTAATGATATTCAGTTAATAGAACTAACAAAAAATTTTATTTTGCACTTCTTTCAAGCTCTTTGTTCGTGAAGGTTTACACCTTCTGTAGCATCTACTATAAATTCCGATAACACTAATCTTTGGAAAATGAAATGGAATCTAAAGCTGCTTACAGAAGTACAGCAATCGCAATTTTACTATTTCCGCATGTCTGATTCTTTGTCATAGTCGAAAATAAAATCTCGTCTTAGAAAACTTCACATTACCTCTTCTGATACTCTCTTAAAGACTTCAAGACGTTTCTCATTATTCATGATGATATGGATCAATATCAAGTTTCCGACTTTTTTCACAGTCATACAGATCGACACAAGCTTAGAACCATTTCCGTGTTGTTGATGCAATAATGTTTTATCAACTCGTAGTTCATCCTATCAAGTAGAGCAGCCGCCATAATTTCTAAAAATATGTTTTATGTCTTTATTTATTTCAACTTTTCCCAAACCTTTTAGCCTCAAGGCCCACTTACATATGTAGATGAGATTTATCGCAATAAGTAACATGGCCAGTTACTCTTGGTGAGGAGGATAGCCTGAAAGAAAAAGTAATAGCGAGGTTTACAAGTAAATTAAACGTACCGTTCCAATTTTAGTATATATACTGACAATAAGCATTAACACTAATTGGTTATTATAAAATAATTCGCAATTCTAATTAAATATATGTAATTACAGTGTAAGAAAAATAGTTGTCTATAGGATGTATCAGTACAGCGTTGACTAAACTTTCAGGAGAGACAGAGTACACTTAGACAATGGAAAATCACATGCATGGTCGGAAACGCTTTCTAGGCGCAGTAGCGATGACACAGAACGCAAAAAAGGGAGAAGAACAGTGAGACAAAACATGTTTCATTTAGTACAGCAGAAACATACAAATAAGAACAAAAACAAATAACGATCGTCATTAAAGAAGCAATGCGACATTACGACACCTGACCGTGATGCAGGTTTCATTTCTCTGGCGCATGGGAGATCTGCATCACGAATGGAAGATGCATGATGCACAGTTCCTGCATCACGGTCCGGGTTTCGAAAATCCTCTTTGATGATGATCGTTGTCTCTTTACGTTGTTTTTTCTGTATTTTTGTTGTATTCCGAATAATAAACATGTTTTCTCACCCCGTTCGTGTCCTTTCATTCTTGACTTTTGTGCCGTCACTACTGCGCCAGAAAAGCGTTTCCTATCATGCATTCCTATGTGATTTCCCATTGTCTAGGTGCTATCTGAAAGTTTGTCACCGCTGTACTGATACACTCTGTATAATTGTAGTACGTGAAAAATAGCATACGAAAATAGTCGATCTCCAGCATCAATGGAGATCGACTTATAACGAAAACTATAGTCAGACTAAGAACTGGCCATCACAGAGGATTGAAAATTGACAGAGAAGGTGGGAAAACCTACAAGAACTGTGATAACTGCCCGGGCACAGAACTGACAACTGCACATATTTTTGATTGTCCGGCCATTCAGAGCTGCTAAAAAATGGGGGCCTTCGCCCATGGCACTATTTGAATAGGCTTTATGATAGACACGACAACAACAACAACAGCACCAAAAAGAAAAACAGTACAGCAAAGTTTTTCTCAACCCACCATAAATTGTCTCGAAACACATAAACACATACTGTGGGAAACATGCGATATTATAGTGTTGCTTTATTTTCCGACACCAGTTGTTACATTATTTTCTTCCTTCACGTTCGTACGGGGTTCGTGTGGATTTGGAGTGAATAACGACGGCAGCACTTGATGGAATATCGAAACACACTTTATTGGCCGGTATTAATCAGGACAGCTCCAAAGTCACGTTTTACAGTCGTCGAAGACCTACTATAAACTCGCTGGAACAATCAGCGACACAGCCTTCAGGTTATCAGGCTATAACGGTGGAGACAGCTTCACTGCAAAGCACAAGAGTACAGCTTCCGACTCTGCTTGGTCGTTCTCGGAACTCCACGTACTCTCGAGACTCTCCCCGCTACAACTCGCGATGCGCTCGACGAAACACTAGAGCACAGCTTCCGACTACTCGGTTCAGTCGTTCCCGGAGCTCAACACATTCTCTCGACGATGCACTAACGGCGATACACTAAGAGACTTTTTCGGTGCACTCGACGACCCACTCGACACTCGCTGACCGACTGTCAACTCGATCGACTCCGCACGGACTGACTAGACGAGGCACTAACTAACTCTCCTTAGACTTAAACACTTAAGTATACCGAGCTATTGCACAACGCAACGTTGCCCGAAGGCACATGACATAATAATTTCCAGACGTGGGAGGATCTCTAAAGAGAAGTCGAAGTAGGTTGGAGCAGGAGTGACTACGAACCACGCAGGTAGAGCAAAGCAGGGCATCATGAAAAGTCACCGTAATGTGCCATCTAAGGACGCTAGAAGGAACTAGGACAGTCATCTTTCCAAAGCAGATGTAAATTAAACATCTATGCCATCTAAAAGTTCACTAAGACAGCAAGCTTAAATTTTTCAGCTGCAGTTTTCTTTTTCTTGAATTGATCAACAAATGAAATCAATCTGAAATCTTTAAACTAACATCTTTAAACTAACTCTCCGCGTACCAGCAGAGTTTATATAGCTTTCGGCTTGTGTTCGAGAACATTCTGGGCTAAACCGGTTAAGAATTCGTTCCAGAAGGTTCTCCATCCGTCCACGACATATCGCTAATTTTGTCGCCAAATGGGCGATTTTTGCCAAATGTGGCAACCCTGCCTTTCCTTGCCATTTTATGGCAACCCTAAATCTAATTTACGGAGAAGCTATCTCACCGCGCCTGTACATTTCGCAACAATAGCTTACATCTGGAGAAATAACTAAATTTTATATCTTATACATTTGAATCACTACATGATCTAATGGTCGCAGTTCTCAGCGACAACCAAATAAAATTTTTCACCGAGCGAAGACAATTAACCTATTTAAGCAAGAAAGAAGAAATTATGGATACGAATATAAAATGTTTTTTTTGGGGGGGGGCGCTTCTTTTTTGTAGAATGTATTAGAGTATATCCTCTCATTTCACGCAATGAAAACTAAAATTTATAAGTTAATTAATCTGCCCTCCAACAAGCACCCTAGTTCCGTAATCTAATCAATGTACCAAACTTTGGAATTTAAATGCTCCAAAAATAATAAGGAAAGAGTTTAAATCCCTTTTTCCTCTAAAATTCCTCATTTATAAAGCCGTCTGCATTTCCAGTTACAGTACTGTGGAAATGAGGCTATAATGCAGTTTAATTTAGTACTGGAAAAATAAGACAAGAAAAGGCTAGAAATTGCTATCAACAATAAGATTCTGTTTAAAAAAGATGAAGCCTATAAAAACCTAGCAAGCAAAGTACTTCTATTGAGTATCTTATAACGCTTATCATTGAATTGCATATATATACATCATTCAGTCATTACTTATGCTATTAATATGTAATTAATAAAAAATATATCAGTAATGTACTTTTCAGTATTATTAACATTCATCGTTGTTAAGAATTTTCTGGTAATCTACACTAATTTTATTCATCACTTCCGAATAAAAAGACTTAAGTATATACGTGGCATTGCAAAATTAATTGCGAGCTAGCGATTCGAAACTCATTTGTAATTTGAAAAACGATCCTTAGAAGTGAAAAAGTTAAAAGCAGAGTATTTATTTACTTCGTTTCCATGTAAGTATTTCTTATTTACTTCGTTTCCATGTAACATGACGTTCAAAGCATAAAACTGTAACAAGTATTATGTATCTTTCGACTCTGTCATCCATTCCCTTAAAAAATGGTGTACTTGATGTATACTTCATCTGTCAATAATCTAAGCACAAAATTGCATTCATTACAAAGAATAAAATTTTCTATATTTCCCTTCAACGATTACGGATAACACTACATGCACAGATATATTGAGATTTAACCAATCGCGAAGCAATGCCTCCGTGGATGACTTTCTAAGAGAAACTTGCTCATATTCAAGTTACACACTGCAAAACCTATGAAAACTAGTCAAGCACCCAGCCCGTTCGTTTGGGATGTGTGTGTGTGTGTGTGTGTGTGATTATGGCAAAGCCTCGAGGGCTATCTGCCTAAGAGGAGGGATGCCTTCGTGGAGGACTTTCTAAGGGAAACTGGCTCGTATACACGTTACACATGGGGGAAACCACGAAAACGCCCATGCAGCCAGCCCGTTCGCGGGATTCGAACCTCGGACCGAACTACCAGTGTTCAGCGACTTTACCGCTCGGCCGCTGGTGGGCCGTTCGTTTGGGAATCTAACCCGAAGTGAGCTTCCAACATTTAGCGCATGAGATATCTTCCTACAGGGCTGTAGATTGGTTAAACCCTCAGTGGATATAGAATTTTGACTTTTAATAGAGGTTACATGGGGAAGTCGGTTATTTCATTAAAATTAAGTTACATAATAATTCTAATATGTATTTAAAATTATTTAAACGATATAACAATATTATTTTGACCAACCTTAGGATAATACAAGAGCTAAATTTAAAATGAGTTGAGACTGTGAGTAACCCCTATACGCATTCTAGAGTTAATTACAAAGCATGCAAACGCTTATCTGCCTCATGGAACGGATGCTTTCGAATCACTTAACCTTAAAATAAGTTCTGCAGAGCTTCCTTAAAGGAAAACTACTAAATCTCCATGCAACCAGCTTGTTTGCCGGGAACTGAACTTCGTACGAATTACCAGCGGAGAGGAGCTTTTCCCAATTTATAATTAGTTGATTCGAAAGCCTGCTGTTTAGGAGAGTTTAGGAAATGGTTCATATTTGCTTTCTGCATGTGAGGAATACTGTGAAACTTAATGCAGCCAATCTACTGAACAACCAGGAAAAGAATCCGACGCACATTATCAGCGTTTTGCAGCTTTCACCATTCCACATTGTTCGACCACTTACATATTTTAAACTACCAAGTATAAAAGTTTGTAGGTTTCTGAAAAATATTAAAATTTTACATTTTATTTTTATTGATTTAAACACCGGTAGAATGTTCTTACGTACTTCAATTAAAACTGCAAAAACTTAAACTTTCATCGGTCAGTTTTAATACTGAAACAAAAACAATGGATTCTAATTAAAGTATTAAAAAACTGTAAAAATTTATTTTACCAACGAATAACTAAGTAGCGATTGTCAAGAAATGCAATACTAAACTCTCCAAAAATACTATTTAAATACAATCAGTGGAATTTATGTTCACGGTTTACTAACGAAATGTTATATAATTCAATTCTTTCCATAGCGCCCCTTTTCGCTACGATGTTTGCTCATTTCTTAATTCACGTAGATATGAGTGGCAAGTACTATAAAGTTTAGAATTGTACCAATAGGAGTGTGACAGTTTGGCCTGCGGTGCGCTGCCTTGCCATTTAGAGCAGTCTTTGGTGAAGCTAACAGTGGCTTTGCTATAAAAATGGTAGGTGAGGTTAGATCCTGCTCTGGTAAGTGTGCGTTTGATTCTCTGCCCCAGTCTAGGTAAGTTTCTAACCTAGGTTAGACTAAAACTGTTGAATTTATAGCTATTTTGGAAAAAGAGCTTCGTATTGAAATGAGGTCCAGGTTGGCCAGTAATTTTATGCTTGTATAGTTTAATTTAATTACTTCTAAGAGGTAAGGTACGATAAGCTTGAAGTGTTTTAACGCAATGTCTGTTTGTTTCATGGTTAGATGTTCTGGTGGCGATAATTCACTGACAGTGTCACATACGTAACACCTTGACACTGTTAATGTCCTAACCCACAGCAGGTGATACAAAGTGAACGCTCATTATAACGATCCTTCGCGTTTTAAAGAATAAGGACACGACAATGAGTGGTTGCAGCAACGCAAGTGGATTTAATGTTTTCTCAATTAGCTAGTATCTTTTTGCACTGGTCACTTTAATCGAACGGTCACTGTTATAAAGAGAGGTCTTTAACAACTTCTCTTTATAACGATCAATGTAAGACAAACGCCGACTGTAGACACAAGCAACCACACGACTATTCATCCGTTTGGACGCTAACAAAGTGAAAGTGGCGATGAAAAATAATGTCTTGTTATTGCACAAAAAATACTGTTGAGTGCATGTGGAAGTTTAACTTAAAAAACTCAATAATATTATTACACTTCTTTGAAGATGGGAAACAGGCACTTTTGTATAAGTATTTAATAATAAAAATTTTTCAATTTATTCAAAATTAAGAGCCATTAACAAAGCACATTGAATGCGTATTAATATATTTTAATTTAAAAAGAAATCCTTTGGAGACCTTTGTTTCAGACGTTCCCTCGGGGATGGGAGACGATGGGAGTCGAAAGGAATCATCGCACAGGACGGGGGTTTTGCGTCCGCTACGCCTCACTTTAGAGAAAATAATGAAAAAAAAAAAAAAAGTTCACATCCTAACGTCATAATTTTTGGTACTATTTTAGATTATCACACGAACTTTCATATATATATGCTGAAAGTACTGGTCTAGTCCGAAGCTTTCGTATATGTTAAAATTAGCGTTTAATATCTTTCCCCCTTTACTTTATATGAAAATATGTAAAAACAAAAATTGCTTATTTCGAGAAATAATTTTCAGAAGCGCTATTCAAATTATTCTGAAAATTTAGTTGATAAAATACATGAGTAAACATTTAAATTAATAAAAAATACAAGAAAGACTATTTACAAGAAGTAAAAAAAATCTTACACGTGAACAGGAAAACAGCCACTCAGCTCACTCTCTGTCAATATGTCCATATCAAAATCACTAGAAACTCTTTAAAACGCTCTCTAACTCTTTAGTAAATGGACCATCACTCTCATTCATGTCACTAAGTGGCTCATTTACCATGCGAGTATGTCTTTCGTCTGATAAATAACGCTTGCTAGCCATTATAAACTGAAATCAAGGTTTTCTGAAATAAAAAGGAAGTACGCGAAATATACGCCATAAAAAAGCAATACAAAGGATAACAGAATCCCACATAGCAACCCTATGAAACCCTGCATAGTAGAGGGAGAGAAAAAAAAAAAAAAAAAAAAAAAAAAAGAATAAAAAAAGGTTTCGAAGGGATGTATCAGAAACGCGAATGTTTATATTACGTGACGAGTTACAACGTTGTATAAACATTCGCGTGATATAAAGAGTCGAGTTGGTTTGCAAAACGCATTCTCTCCTCTAACGCAACAGCTGACACCAATATTACGCAAAATGTGATCAAACTGAAGGTCAGGTATCCTAAAAATATTATTCAGTTAAAAAGTAATGGACACAGGACGCTATCTAGCGATCTTTAAATCGTTCCAGGAGACTGGCACAAATATGTGACAGCCGGGGGTGAAAGAGAAAACGGTCTGGTACGCTAACGTGCCGGTCGGAAAATGAGTGCGTTTCTTGATGGCACGTATGCGTGACAGTCGGTGCGAAAGGGTTAAAAAAATGCCCTATAATGTTCAAAAGACAGTTTATCGTATGTATTAAAAAAGAAAAGAAGCACTAACATAAGATAGATAACTATAGATATTGGCATAAGATAGGAAGGTCAAAGCTAGGTATAAAAGCAGTTTCGTCGAAGACAGTAAAACATATAAGCCCTATCTGTCTTAAGGTAAAGATGCTTTCGTTAAGACTTTCTTAAAGAAAACTGACCCTAAGATTCAAATTTCGGTCGAACTACCTCTGTTCTGCGATTGTATCTCTTTCGCTACTGTGGTCCCACTCGCCGAACAATAAAACCACTGAAAGCTGGTATTTCGATCCGGGTTCAACGGGAATTTTCTTGATTTTCCTCACATATAAAGTGATTATGAGTCAGTTTACTATGAAGGCGTCCATCTCCTCAAGTTGACAGACCTCGACTGCTCTACCGTAATCGAATTAATTTAAGCCCCTACGTAACGCGAACACATACTTTCGTTTTAGAAAATTCTCCACGAAGCCATCCCTCCCTTTAAGAAGTTAGTTTTCGCGTCTTTTGCCATAGTTCAAACAATTCAATCCAATCCTGCTGGTTCGCAGCACGAGTTAGAACCTGGTGAGGAAAAGGAACAGAGAAGCAAAGAGAGACAGGCAGTACTCCATGTCGCTTCCTTTCATCTCGCTGTGGGTGAGATGGAAAAAAATGTCAAGGCCCGAGCCTAAGATTCGAGACTGCAGGGACTGCAGGAAGATCGCTGCCTCTAGTATTCCAAGTTATCTTCGTCTAGCTCTGAATACAAGGGAGAAAACAATACCTCTCTCTCTCTCTCTCTACAGCAATAAAGCGGGAAAGAAGTTTTCATAGACTTAGGATCTAAGCAAGATACCATATAAATGCATCAGGATATGAACCAATATTTCAGCATTTTCTACCAAATGCACTAAAATTTCAGTCAGGCTTCAAATGTGGCGTTTCCAAATCTAGCGAAGCTATTTACAAAATGCAAGGAACTTAAAGTCTTCTGTCAACTATTCTGTGCGACATCTCTTACTGTATTAAACAATAATTAAACGTGCACTCACTAAACATAATTTACTCATTTCATACCAATATGTATAAGGAGAATCAGCTATAGTGGTAATATAAACTAAATTTTTAATTACGGTACCAAAATTGTAGATTTTTATCAGAAAATTATGTGTAATACAGGAAGTAATCATATTGACGAAGTAGACAGCATTTCGACCAACTTATCTAAAATATTATATAAATCTACTTACAAAAAGTGCGTTACATCTGCTTGGCAGTGTAGTTTAGCGTTTGGTCCAAGAATGTTTTGAGTGATGACTCAAAACAACAACAAAAATTTGACTTAATTCAATAAAAACAGCAAAAAGCATGTGACATAGCTAAACAGCTAAAAAAATAACAGATTTTCCAAAGTAGTTTTACAGCTGAACACAGTTCACATTCTAAAGCTGCATGAAACGTAAGTTCAGGAAGTGTATAAATGAGGGTTCGAAAAAATTAATGACCATAGGAGCCGTCTTGTTAGAATTCAGGAAAATTCAAAACTCTCAACTGGATATTTTGCATTACTTTAATAAAAATTTTCGAACAGGGGAAAAAAAAAAAAAAAAAAAAAAAAAGCACTTGGAAAAAAAAAAATAATGAGAATTTCGCATTTTTAGTGTAGATAATATGGTTATTAGTTTTTACGTAATAAACAGTTTGGCGTTTTTCTATATATTAATGTATAAACACAAATAAATAATTTTCGCTGCTCCTACTCTTTCATTAAAGGGTGTTTCTAAGATATACGCCGCCTCCCTACCAGATACTATGGTGCTTAGTTGACGGATTTCAGGGTTCGGGCTCGAATCACCGAACTACAGCATGTTTGCGGCATGAGAGCTCTTAAAAGCTGTCGAGCTTTCAAAACTTTTTTTTAGAGGAACCGCAATCTGACAACGTATGGCACGATGATAATGTTGATGGAAAATCAGCTTGCACCATACAAAATAGTAGGAAACTTTTGAAGTCAAAAATACTTAAAAGTATTTATAAACACAGACTATATTTCTAGCTCTAATAATTTTCTATGTCTCAGTGAAGTCTCGATGGTCAGACTCTTCTTCGGAGATGCAGTCGATTCCTTAAATCCAAAACCGACGTTTAAATTGAAAAACCGACCAACAAACCATAGTTCGGAAACCTGGAAAGGCCACCCATTTGTTATTTCCCCAAATCCTCGCTCGGATATATTGTCAGAATACAGCTATTTGCATGCTCTTACATGCAACACGGATAGATTTTTCTGTAAAATAGTATTAATAAATCATTACAATGTAAAAAGTACAGTTTACATCAGAGTTTCCCAACGAGAGCCCCCGGAGGGCAATTCGAAAATGGACTCGTCCAGAGTTTAAGGAGACCAGGGACGTTCAAATTACCAAATCTTCTCCAAGTAGAAATTTTTCAAAATTTCATTTTTTATTCCCAAAAATAAAGAATAATGTAAGTGATATATACGTAAAAAAGTTTTTAAACTGCGGTGTATTTTAAGTATTTCATAAAGAATTTTCGATGTAGACATGGACATTTAAATGCTAGTGGAAGCATAAGAATTTTAGAGAGGATTAGGTGGGACATAGCACAAAAAAGGTTGGGAAACACTGATTTACATAGTTTTTTATTATCATCTTTAGCACACACACCTAATTTAATAACAATAGAATATGTGTAGACTAAAATTCCACTGCACAACTTTTTTATTACAGTGGTCATTACACACTATAATTTATGTAAAGTTCACCCTCGCATATTTGATATTAGTAATTTCATGTACTCAAAAAATAAACAATTCAACTTCAATTTATTGTTCCCGTAAAGATCGTTTTCTCGCATGTGCCATCTTTGGTCCCGAATGAAGTTAAATGACGTTGTTTATTCTTGCAACCACTCTTCTCCGAACTATCATTTCCTGGTATTAATTATTTACAAATCACGTTCCTCACGTTTCCCATATGAATTGTTTAAAAAAAATTCGAACCGAAGTATGAGTTAATTAAGCGAGTTAACCTTCTTTTCAGATTACAATTATGGAAACTCTGTACTGCATTAATTCATCGCACGTAGTTCTCAGCTCGACATCCGCGTTATTAACATCATTAACGAAAGTTATTTTGTTACAAGAGGCAATAAATTTATTCCCGTTATGTTTTCAGGAGTTTTAAGATTAATTTCTGTCTAAAGCGGCCGAGCAGTGAAATCGCTGAGCACTGGTAGTTCCGACTTCGGTTCGATTCCAGGCGAACAAAGTGGCCTGCATGAGCGTTTTCGTGGTCTTCCCCACGTGTAACACGAATACAATTCAGTTTTACTTACAAAGTCCTCCACGAATACATCGCTCTCCTTAGGCAGATTGCCCTGGTGTGCTTCGTCATAATCAACTAAACCAAACCTAAAAGGGAATATGGACGAAAAAGCAAAAACGGAGAAGGGAAAGTGCCAAATTTCATCGAGACTTAGTGCTTTCATTTTTTTTTTTTTTTTTTTTTTTTGTGTGTGTGTGTGTGTGTGTACTCATGTTGAAAGCAATAAACATTATTTATTTCTAATCTGTTTCTTGTTTACAATATATAACAGTTCAGTCAATTTTCCGCGTTAATTGCCCCCTCCCGGTTTCGTTTCCTTAAAACACGACAAATCCAGGTTCCACTCCAAAATAATTTCATATATTTTTCTACAAATTGTTGTAAACAGCTTTAAAAGTACTTTTATACGAATAAAATACAATTCAACGTAAATTTAATGATATCCTCGATTTTGTAATTGTTTTCGTTAGTTTAGCTCGAAATGTGCAAAAAGCAACGGAAAATTATTCCATACTAGGGATTTTTTTAAGTAATATTTTTCTGTATGCGTCCTTAAAACGTAAAACATATAGACAATCGGTTAATGCAAACAAAATAAATTTTACCATTTTAACGATTACATCATGTTCAAACCTTAATCATGATGATTTCTCAAATTAATGATAATTTTCAATAGTCCCTTCATGGCTCAGTTTTAATACCATTGCACTGTACTTAGACTATAGCTAATGCATAAAAAATATTTAATAAAACATAATTTAGATCTCCTAATCAAAAAAATAAAACACATATAAAAACCACTAGCAAAGAAAAAGGTTAAAGAATAAATACAGCTGCAATCTGAAAGCATCATACTGATACGCAGTCGCATGGACCTCCGACCTAAGGTTCTACACCAATCAGAGTTATATGTCCATGCGATGGAAAAGAATCTACAATCCATCGCCAGCGGCATTCACTGAATCAATGATAGTAATATTACAATGTTAAATTGACAGTGTCATCTATACAATAATTGTTACATAATAATCCGTATGAAAATACATATACGATCAATTAATAATTACATTGTCATGGATAGGATCTATGTTGTGGAGAGTGGAACTTATATATCAACCAGTTTTTAAACCTATGTCTTCTTCAATACATCATAACTTCATATTCTTATCAGTTACACACCTAATGATGTGTGTCCGTATTATTTTTGCAGTTATCCACAGAGTAAGCAAGTCACATCAGTTCAGGCAATTGATAGTTCCATAGCCCAAAGTATATGATGTTGTGTAGGCTATTCTATGTTCACTTTTGTTAAATTCATCGTTCAAGTAAATACTACTTGTCCACTTTGATACATCATAACTTCGTGTCCTTAACAGTTAGCACACCTCATTATGTGCGTCCATAGCAATTTGCACACTGTGTCGCAATTATCCACAAGACAAACATGAAATTGCAATTGGGAATTTCATTGTCTATCTAACACCTCAAAGAAGTTTAAAAATAATAAGTTAATACATTTTTAAAAATCTTTATAAATTTAGAAAATAAAAAACGAGGGGGGGAACAGCAATCTGATTATACTGATCTACGTAGCCTTATCGCTCAATCACTTAACTTGGAACTCCACGAAGGGGAGTACGTGCAAAGCAGGCGAACCCCTCCACACACTAAACACATGGAAGTAGGAAGTTAGACCTTTCTTACCTCCATGACTAAACACGGAGGTAAGAAAGGAAAGAGTGGCCAATCCGAAGCTTCGTTCACCCGATGGGGTGTTTTTTTGTTTACATTCAGAAGCTCGCTTGACAGCGCTCTGATAGGATTTCGACACAGGACAGTTCCATACAAATCGAAAAAAGGGACACTTCCGCATAAAAGAAATATTCATAGTGTGATGGATAATAGCAATTTGTATAGTTTACTAACATTTACGCAAAAATCACATCTTAGTTCGATAATTAACAACACGATTTTGATTATGAATTTGTTTTATAAAATTCTAAGCTGTTGACCTGCAAAAATATAGATTTTAACAAAAATGTTATGCTTAAAAGAATGAAAAATACCTTATGGTACCTTTAAAATTGTATACATCTTTCGATACCCTTGATAGAGTATTCGCTACTTTATTTTATGTTCCAAACGACAAAATATTTTAAATAAAATATTTTTTTTCACATACATATTATTGTTATTATTGTAACATGTACTTTTTAGAGGAGAGGCATTACTGTTGCTCATTTCATTTTCATATATCTGAAAAATAATCACTTTGGGCTTACAAGTTTTACTTATTTGGGTAATTAAAAATAAAATTACCACCAAATGCTGCAGTCTTCAAAATTAATAAATATACACACAGATATGCCAATAAGTTAACTTTTCCTTGATTTGTAACCAAACATTTGTGTCAAATTATGTACAGTTTTACACAAATGTGTGGAACAGAAGACGGATACATTTGCGAATTCGGCGGTCGTGCGGTCAAAATGATGTGACCATGTGAATGTGCCACATCATCAAGACAGCTTATTAAGAATTTAAAAATAGGATAATCGACGGAGGTGAAAACATTTGCGTATCTTGCTAAAGGAGGTCCGATCATGAATGGTACTGTGAAGAAATCTAATTATTAAATGTATCTAAATTTATAATGATTATAAATATTATCTAAATATATAATAACCTTAATATTGAATTGTAAACATAAATTGAAATCATGTTGACAAATACGTTATAAAACTATTTAAGCAAGAAATGTTCGTACTGGAAAGCAATCTGTTAAAAAGTATTGTAAATCAAATTTTATGAGATGCGTACTTAAGGAAGTAATAAAGAAGAGTTTTGGAATATGTATTGTTGAAATTAAGGGTAAAAAAATCTGATAAGTATAGTTAAAAGAATAATTTCCCTTACATTTTGTAATAACTCAGTTACAAGTTTTAAATAATATTAAGAAAAAATCCTTATTTTATTCCCTTTCAGAAATATTCAGAGAAAGTTAAGTACTATTTAAAGTATATCGCTATTAAAATAAAAGGTGCTCTGATTTGAAATGGACCGAATAAAGCATTAATTATAAATTTACCTATATTTTTCGATTTAAAAGATGCCTCAGGAACTAAAATATCATGCCATATTTGAGAAAGTATTTTAAGAAGAAACTCTATAAATAGAAAAGAAATAATGCATAATTTTAATATTAATAATAAAATAAACTTTGATCTTAATTTTTGTAATCCTTAACCGAATAAAATGGAATTACCTTAATTTTTTTTCTAATGTAATTAACGAAAACTAGTGAAAATATTTCATTAAAATTAAACCATTCTGAGCAAACTGTACTGTGAAAAGTATAGCATTTAATTCCGTTCAGAATGAAATGTTGTTTAAAAATGTATTTTTTTCATATACTTAGGACTCTGAAGAATTGTAGAAAAAGAAAATATATACATTTATATGTATATTTAAAACGTAATTACAAAATATTTACATCCGACCGTGTCAAAACCCATTGAACTTAATGGTAAATTATCCAATGTTTTGTTCACCATGTAGGGATCGCCAATGCTTCAAAGCAGGGTATGGGGGAACGCGGTTAGGGCCACTTCATCTTACTTCCTACCTCCATGACACTAAGCGGGGGCAGATAATACAAGCGCTTATGCCATACCCATGCGTTTTACGCAAACCTATATGGAAAACATATCGGTTCATGTAAACCAATATGTTTTCCGCTAATGAAGTGAGAACAATTTCTGTCAAGGATCGAAATTTTCGCAGTGAAAAGACCCCATCTGAGAGACGTTAAAGAAGTTCTTTCAGTACAAGTGTTTAACGGTGTTATCCACGTGGCTATGAGCCGAAATAAAAAATACTAACAAATTCGCAAAGATCTTTCCGTTACAACTTCTCTCCAATGCCGCAAAAGTAACTCACGTTTCTCTATTTAGAAAAAAGTGGCTGGAGGAAATTTCATACCCGCTGTTGTAATGACAGGTTAAAACACATTTCATACCATACTATTTCAATCCACTATTAGACCGCTAATTGAGATATACAGTGTAAGATACTAAAGTACAAAGTAAAAAAAAATAAGTTTTGAGAAACTAAAAATCATGGTTCTATCAATGGTTCAAACCATTGGAATATCAATTAGTTCAGTTAGAAATTAACAAAACACAGAAATGACCGTCGTATCTACGTCTAATATGCAGCTATAACATAGTTCACTTGCTTACAGATTACGGCAAAGTACAAAGAGGATGCCTTCCTGAAAGACTTCATAAGGGAAACTGCATTTATATTACACACAAATTATGACATCTTTATACAGTCATAAAGTCAGGCCAGCCGTTGGAATTCCGAACTGAGCGATTTTTCAGCTTTTTATCCATTCGGCCACTGGCAGTTCAACAATTTTTACGGGGGAAAAAATCAACTGCCCTGTAACAAAATTTTTCGTTGGAGGCAATAGATTTCATTATAAAAGTGAAATGCACTGCAGAACAAAACAACATAATCTATGTATACAAATTTCATCATATAAACCAAAGATTCTGTACAGTTAACACCCTCCCCCTATTAAAGGGGAAGGAATGAAGGGAAAAAAGAAGTAAACTGAATACCACACTAACAATTCGAGTGAATCATCACCCATCTGCAATGTGACATGAGTTATTGCAGGGGCCTTGCCATTATGAGTGAACGTTATTATTTACTCATATAGGAACAATTTCTTGAAATACTTAAGACGCAAATACATTATATGTCAAGCAAAAACGAGCTTTTGTAGTTCTGTGAATATACACCGTGCCTTACGCAACCTTTATTTTCGCAACCTCTAGCCGTAAATATACACTTCCAATTAGAAAAGTGCTTTAAAAATAAGGAAGATATTCGTTTCATGGAGTCATTCGTTCATGGCATACACTTTAAGAAAATTCATTTTGTAAAAAATTACGAAATCCAACTTTTAATGTGGCCACCCTATATTTAATCATTTATTAAAAGTTTATATACATTTTAAAAATCAAAACACAAAACGTTTGATTCCGCAGACAAAAAATGACCAAGATATTTATTTAATTTCAAAATCTGAGATCACGCTCATGGATCGTCCACATATTGAAAAGCGAAATGTTTGCATCTGTACGTAACCAGAAATGAAATATCAGTTTAAGAAAGTTTTCTGGAATTTAAGATTATACGTCAAAAATAATGCTAACGAACTGTCAAGAAACGTTTTCATCCAAACAAAGTTTGCCAAAAGATCTTACTTCATAAAATCTTAGAATTCGTGTTCTAGAAAACAGAAACAGGATACAGCCAAATCATAACATTATTTGTATAAAATAAGAGTGATATGTTTTTCCTTTTTCTTTACTATTAGATATGCTTTTTCTTTACTAAAGCAATAAAATTGCGGATGAATATTTTAAATGCATGTTTAGCGTTAAAAAGCTTACAAATTACATGTGTGTGAAAATGTTTCCGGAATATGTAATAAAACTATAAACTAAAGAACATTACACACGACTAAGTAATATCAATGAATCACAAAGGAATACCACTCACTGAACGGTGTTAAAACAAAGAAAAAATTCAATCCGGAATTTATTCTGTTTTATTTTTTTTATAACCGACCCGTCTAGGAATGCCGAAAAATGCAGTAATTCCATAATCTAAAAATATCTTATTTTGTAAGCAACTGAGATTAATTTCTTCAACTACTTCAAAAAATTTGAAAATTAGCTAATATTAATTATTTAAGACATTTCAGACTGGAAATTCGATAATCCCCTCCCCCATAACGACACCGAAATTGCCTGAAAGATAAAAAGTCTCTTTTGTTGAGATTTTTTAGAACTTAAGAGAATCAATGCCTTCTACAAATTTCCGAAAATAAAATTTATGGTAAGTTACAGCGTAAACAAACGGATATTTAATTGTGAGGAAAAAGAAAAAAAATATATGATTTAACAACGATTACAACAAAATCATTTAGTATTCTAATAGATCTTAGGAAAACGCAAAACTTCCAGCTAGAAATCTATTTACTTTAAAAAAAAAAAAAAAAAAAAAAAAATTGTTCCTACTTAAATTTTATCAGACAGAGGCTGATCTCACTGGAATTTAAATCCTTGTCTGCATACTAATCAGCAGACTTATATCCACTCCAACACTTACGAACTCTGAATATGCAGATATGCAATTAATATACACATATATACAAATTAATTACGTTTATGTTACCTACCAATCCTCTAAATTACTACAATTAATAAATTATAACAATAACTCAAGAATACGAGCCTATTTCCCTTTCCGAAAATCTTTCATGAATGTCTACCTCAAAATACATAGTTCTGAAGTGCTTGAGGTACTGAACTGAAAAGCAAACATACACGAGTAGCTTCCTTAAAAAGAATTTTCAAATATTCATTAAAAGCAAGGATAAATAAATAATAATAACAATAATAAAAAAACAGCACTGAACGGAAAATCTAACGCGAATGAAGAAATGCTGTTTTTCCTTCATGAAAGAACAAGTATTTTCCGGTTACCCACGGATATTAGTAGGATGAGAATAAGCGTCCACTGCGCTATTTGTAGTTTTCTGCGTAGATTACCAGGTTAACCTTGAAAATAACGTGCGTTTAAGTGTAGGATGTGCATAAGGAATGCTTGGTTCGGCTAACTGTTCTTTATAAAATTTTTAGTTCGCTCATAAACTCATACTCGAATTTACTCACTTCAGTAACACAAATTCTGCGAAAGTTCAATGGTTATTTAAAAAAAAAAAAAAAAATTCTCACTTTTTGCAACTTACGAATTATGACAGCAATAGCAATACTTTTTTAATTATATGCACGCAATGCATCAGCTTAGCAAGTACAAGTGAAATCACATTATAAAATAGAACTTACTCTATATTTATTTCAGTTCCTTTTACTGTTAAAATTCAAATAACAATATAAACCCAATTCAGAACGGTGAAGCAAACGAAAAGTAATCAAGCAAGGTTTCCGTTTCATTATTTCCGGAAATTTTTTAATTTTCTCGTAATTAGAAATTAGTAAGCATTCGCTATTTTAATGCACTTTATAAAAAGGGGAAAGGAAGGAGGGGAAAAGAGAGAGAGAGCACATAGCATCCAGCGGTGAAAAAAATACCAAGAAACAAGTTTCAAAATAATTAAGTTTTAGGGCTACATTTTGACAAGTTGGACATTTCACATTAATAAACGCAGTAAATTAAAAATAACTATTAGGCAATTAAGTTCAAAGCGAAAAAATGCATATTTTTTCAAGAGAAGCATAGTTGACAAGGACGGATGAAGAAGCAGTTAAAAATCTTGTAGAACACAGTGCTATTTCAATGCTATTAGGATTAGTAATCGTATTTATAAACTGCTGTAGTAATTCATCAAATTGAGTATTTTAAATTAATAGTCACAGCTAAAAAATAAAAATTATTTAAAAGTTTTTGTATTTTCTATGATTTATTGTATTTTTGATTTTGTAGTATTTTTTTCCAGATTGAAAGAAATTACTTGCAACATAACTCCCACTGCAATTTTTATAAAATAGAAAGCAATTTAAAGTTAAATATACAGCATATTTACACCTGTGTCTGAAATTTAACCACAAACATCCCTGTGAAAAGTTAAGCTGCAGAAACCTACAAATTCTTTGCGATTTATATGCTTAAAATATGCGCGGAACGAAGCCAGCGAAAACGCAATTTTTTTGTTCTTGCATTCAAGCTAGTGTTGAACAGGTTAAATCAATTGCGCTCTTTAGAAATCCTGAAAGTAAAAAACATAAATCTACACTGTTGACCATTAAAATTACTACACACAGGATGTAAAGCAAGCAGAATCTTATTAATCATACACTGGCCATCAAAATGAAAGGATAATGACAGAAATAAAACGTAACTAATACTTAAAAAAATATTCACATAAATTTGTACAAAAGCACTAGTTAACATAAATAACAATGTTTGGCAGTTGATTATTCGAAAATATTGAAATCAAAACCAAATTTATGAAAATTCGAAACTGATGGAAAAATTAAGTCTCTTGTGGAAAAAAGTTTTCTTTAATATGGTGTACGGTCACCTCGGACAAATACGCATACCTCACATCTTGATTTCATACTTTACTAAAGTGTTGCTCAAGTCTTGTGGCCACTCTTCTTAAAAGTGCAATTTTTAGCTCCTGGAGTGTCCGGAGAGGAATTTGGTGTGCTGAAATTCGGGGCCCTGAAGCACCCCATATATATCCAATCCGGTAAGTAAGGTGGCCAATCCATTCGGAGAGACATATTCTGTTTGCAAGTATTCTGACACCACATGTACTCGATGAAGCCGAGCATTGTCATCCATTAGCAAAATCTTTGCCGACAGCACCCTTAACAGTCTAACTTCCGGTTCCAACACCTCGTCCGCATATATCTGAGGGATTACAGAACTTCCTAGAAAAATATGCAGCTCTGTGCGGCCATTTGTCATCATTCCTCTCCAAACCATTAAACCGCGGTCGCGGACAAGGGAAGGCAAGTTGCTGTTCCTTCCTCTCTCCAGATCAAAACACATCTAGAATCACTGTTCAGACTGTATCTGCACTCGTCAGTAAACAATACTCGTGTCCAGTCGTCTTGGTTCCATTGAACATGACGACTGCACCTGTTTAAATGAGCCCCTCAGGAAGCTGGAGTGAGTGAAACACAAATCATTGGCTTTCTCGCATACAGTCCAATATCGTTAACCCTTCGTGGAGCAGTTAAAATGGCTGATTCGAGTTCCTGTGGTAGCCTGAAAGTCTAAAACCAAATCTCATGTAGTCGCTTCGCGGTTTCTTCGCGCGGACAACGACAGAAAACGGTCTTTTGATGCAGTTATTGCTCTTGGTCGCCCCTGACCAGGCCGTCTATCAACTGATCCAGTGCGTAAAAAGTGGCTCTAAACTTATGATATGACCCTCTGAGAGATATTCAAATCATGGACGATCTGTGTTTGACCTCCATCGATTCTACCAATTATTCGCCACTTTTGAACTTCACTTAAATGATGCCACTGAGCTATAACTACTGAATAACAATCACTCTAAGAAATCACATTCAATTTAAACAGCACTACAGACCGGAATTCCATCATGCGATCATTGCGCACCACACTGTCAATCACCGAAGTTGCATATTTCTGGCGCTGAAGTAATTTTGTGTTCAATTGTATTTAATTAACATACATAATTACAGCATTGGTTATTGGTTGCAACATTAACTTAATGAGCACATTTTTTTTTTTCTCATTACCCTTTAATTTTGATGAACAGTGTACATATACAGTATAATGGAAGGAAGACATGGTGAAATTTGCAGGTGGTTTGGGATACACAATGTGCAGAATTCAGTACACAGCTCTAGCAGCAACAACGCCTGCAAGCCGACTGAGCTTCGAATCGAATTGTGCACGAATGACAGACAAAGATACTTCATCTCATGTGACTTCATCTTCACAATGTGACTTTACACCCAGAGTTCACCAATCGTAATGGCTAACAAGCGGTGGCATGCAGCTCTCGGCAGCCCATGACCAGACGTTCTGAATGCATGACAGATCTGGAGCAAGTGCTAGCCAAGGCAACATTCGAACACCTTCTGTATCGAGGAAGGTCAGGACGGCATAGGCAGCATGCGATCGTACATTATTTTGCTAAAAGATGGCCTCACGCAGGCCTCGGAAAACAAAGCACTCATGTGGGCCTTAACACGTGTGAAATGTAACGGCCGTTTTCCACATTATCGACTATGCCCAAAAAAAAGAAAAGAAAAAAAAAAAAAAAAAAAAGAGTCCGTATGACAATGACGAATGCAAATTGGAACTTTCGTTTCTCCTTGGTACTTCCACATACGAATACGTCGATTATGATGTTGTACACAGATTCCGAATTCGTTGAAAAGACAACGCGCTGCCACTCCTGTGTTCAGTACTACTGTAGGCGTGTCTGCCTCTGCTGCAGGGTCAATGGAAGCCACAACAGTTACCGTGTTGACAGTCCGTGGTTCTATAGATGACGCTGTGATGCTGATACAGAGCGGAGACACGCCATTCACGGCAAAGAAATTAGCGCTTTAAATTTGAAGACACAGCCTTAAAAGGCGTGAACTGTGCGTGAAAAATAGCTACAATATGGAAAATACGATGCTACTGTTGTATGTATTTTACATTAAATGTTTAAGAAGTTAATGCTACTTATTCATTAATTTATAAATAACAGGTAAAATATGCTACGATTTTACATTAAGTTTCATTTTCTTAAAAGTTGCAGTCCCCCTTCTCATTTGCATACTAAATGGGAGAAATCTACTGCTATTTCTAAGATAACACACACAAAAAAGCAGCTGTTAAAGAAGAGGAACTTATGCTTGACGGTACTTGAAATCAATAGTTTTATTGAAAATTTAATCTAATCCAAGGCTGCTTTTTGGTCTAATTATAAATTTTGCAATGGTGTACTTCTCTTCCGATTAGACGAAATTTTTTTAATAATTTTCCAACTTATGCACACCATCTGTACATAACATGCACATTTTTCTTTTTATCATAGCTGCCAACCTTGAAATCTTAAAAAAATGTTTTGCGAGAAAACCGGAACGTTCACGCTGCCCTGCGACACTATTTGAAAGAAGCTACAAATTTTCACTTTTTAACCTGTTCTTGGTCGGAGTTTTTATTTTTTATTTATTTGAATTTCCGATCCAAAAAGAGCACTTTTTTAATTGCTGAAAATTAGCGTTATGTTCTATCCTAAATTCGGAAATGCAAAACATTTTTGCAAATAAGTGTTTTTTGCTAGATCTACTGGATCATACATGTAATATCCCGTTCACTGATCTACAGTTTTTCCAGCAATGCACCCAAATATTAAATTTAAAAAATACTCTTTGATACTATATATATATATAATCTATTGCTTTGAAGTACTTAAGATAAGTAACTGCATAAAAATAACTATTAAAAATATTTTGGAAAATAATTTTACAACATTACCCTGAAAAAAGCTTTATAATCTTTCTTGATATCAGAGCGTAACAACCACATTGAAATCATTTATTGCAGATTATTTTATTGCTTACTTTGTAAAAAAACGAAATCCTGGCCATGTAATTCACTTCCTTTGGACGCATACTCTGAATGCTTTTTGGCATGCAAAAATAAAAAAGGGGGGAGAGAAATTACAGAAGATGCAAAATGAGTATGTTTTTCATTCAGGATGGGAAATCTCACCGTAAAAAATGTGAAGAAAGTAGGACTAGTAACGCCAACTCTTAGCAATATTCATAAATACAAAAAATTAATCGCGGAATTTTACGAGACGTTAAGTAGCGGTGATTTTACTTTCAACGATGCAGTTTATCGCATGACATTCGATGCCGACCGTACGGGCAATAAAGAGCCGAACGTGTAACATGCGACGCCGACCAAGAAGGGGTTATTGCATGGTTCAGGTTATTGACTTATTGGTGATTCAATTCAGATGCGAAATATATTTAACTGAATTTTATTAAATTAATTGGATATTCTAAATTTTGTGTTGTTTCGTTGATTTCACTCTGTATACACTTTTGTACCAAGAAACTCCCGAGTAAGGAAGGATAACATTTATTTGTCGAAGTACTTTTAAATATGATGAAAATAAAATTAGAAATTAATGTACATAGTATTTTGTGTCAATAAACCGTTTATCAGAGTAAACAAAATTAAATATAAATATTAACTGATTAAACGTCGCCTGAATCTTCACACAGAAATCTACAAATGCCTACAGTAGATTAAAAATACTCAGAACAAATTAAATTTAATAAGATTAATAAAATGTAATATGAAAAAATTATATTTCAGATGAAATAAGTTTTAACGATTAAAAATTATTCTGAAAATCATTAAAGGTGGGGTGGAAATTGCCTAATTTATGTTCTCTTAATTCAATAAATCTCGTTTTTTGCTGAGAAACCTTGCAAAGGCTAACCATTAAAAACCGGAAGCGTTGGTAGCTATGAATTATGGAATAACAAAAGTGTATTAAGAACCGATAAATTCGATTGCTTGGTTTGTTAAGTTTAGCATAATTAATTATCACACTGCACTCGCTTAATTCTTCTTCCTCTGCTGAAACGTCATCTTCACAAACTAGCAGAAGTGTAACTTAACTTCAAGAAATATGTAAAAGTGAACTATAAGATTTGTGAGACAACGCTTTATAGTTTACAACTTCAAAATCAACAACTATTTGCGATAGTTGCCACAACTATTTGCAATATTCAAAAATCCACATATTTAAGTCAGAACAACATACAGTTAACTTAACCTTTTAACTCAGCTCTCGATGCTGGGATTCAAATACACGCTAATAGAGTGGTGCCAATCTTTAACTTAATGCGAGACAATATAGAATTTAAAAAATTTTGGCAAGCCACAATTATATAGTACACTTTTCATATTTCAATTATAAATGTATAATAATGCAAAAACTATAAAAATTTGTGGTGCAATATGTTAAAGAAAAAGTGTAATTATGTAATCTTTTTATTACTATTTATTAAAAATTCAACAAGACGTGAATTATATACAGGAAAAGCATATTTTAACGCGAAACCTGACACTGCAGGTCTTCTGCGAGTTTATTGCAATCTGTGATGCATGAATACCGTACGATATGATGGCCATATGATATATGATATTATGGCCATTGTAATGTATGTGCGCCATATGATATTATGACTAAATTCATGTAGTCATTCAGATTTTAGTTTGTCATCCTGGATCTGAATTTTGATTTTAACAAGTTCACTGTTGAAAAATCACATTCGCAAAGGTAAGTTAACTTACGAAAAGTTTCTTTATATTTTTTCTCACTACGAGTATCCAAAATTCTGTTTGTGATTTCTTGTTTTTAATTGCAGATCAGACTGAAAATTAAACTTCTAAATCAGTAGAATTTTTATTTAACATACACCGTTCTCTCGATTATCCGCCTAACCCACGGAAGCAGGCTATGGAAGTTTTTGGAAGCGGAAGATTAATTTTAATTGTACGGTTTTAAAAGCTTGGTGTATGTCCACTACGCATGCATTGCCTTTTAATGGCAAAATTAACAATGTACCTTCATTAATGGGTAATCGTTAAAGACCATCTTCATAAAATTATTTAATTAAGCTACATTGCAGATATCTGTTGATTCATCACACTGTAAACTTAAGGAAACGCACTTTTATAAATTATCTTTTACTTGTCCACAGGAGAGAAACATAATTAAAGAAGAAAGCATTGCTTCCTCAAAGGGGTTTCTATGAATGGCAAGTATATGTGCAACCTTAAATAATGCAATCGTAGCAACCTTCATTTTTATTTGCGGACTTCGTAAACACTGACTATTTTCAATTTTTTTCACTTTATATTTTCCTGCGAGAATATTCAGTACCATACTTTTTATGAACTGTTGTAAAATATTGTTCTATGTTCTTTTTTTTTTCCAACAGAAGTTGTTGAACGACACATCAAACAAATGCATTTGCTCTTAAAATTAATAAAGTATATTCCCCTTCCTATTCATCGTTAAAATTAGAATGGTAGCGTTTTTTTTTCCATCTCAAGTAATCATCTTTTGCAAAGTAACTTCAAAATCATTATCTTTAAAACTAATGTTTAACATACTCAGAAGAAAGAATATTTTTTACACTTGCATGAAACCACAAATTAGCTACTTTACAATTTAGTAAATTCGTTCTGTGTTCACTGACGTGTGTTTCATGAAAGCTACGGCAAGAGAGTGGTGCTGTAACGTATCTTAACGTTGAGTGGCATATGGATTAGCGAATGAAAATGCAACCTTTAGTTCAATACGAAGCAACTCACCGTGACATCAATAATAACGCGAGGAATATTGAGGAGCAATGTTACCGCGCAACGTCTGAACACGTGTGAAAACGGCTGCGGCTCTAGAATTTGACTTTTCTTTTCCTTTCTTGGCACTTAACTTCCCAAGACTGAGAAGGGACAAAAAAAAAAAAAAAAATTGCAATGCGAGTTACATCAAAAGGTGGCTCGCATGGACCTTATACGAGACAGACTAACCCAGTGGGCGGAGCGTGCGTCACCCACAAGTCCGCAAGAAAGAGTAGGGACGATCTGGCTTACTTTAACACGGAAACCTATGGCGTTTGTATCACATAACTGTTTTTAATTATTAAATGTGATACGTTGTATAAGTGATGAGATTATGAAAGTCACAGTTTTTGCAAATAAGATTTAATATATCTCATTAAAGCACTTTTTACTGCATTTTGCGCATTTTTTTCACGCGTAATTCTTGTACAAACATCTTTACGTTGGTAAAACGGTAAAAATTCTAAACACAAAACTTATGAACTTATTTCTGTGTACAAATAAAGTAAAATTAAATGATGCTTTGAAACAAATAAGGTAAAATTAAACAAGATCTGATAGTTTTCTTTGATTTTATGAGTATTTTCAGGTAGTAGTTTTTAAAATTATTATAACATAACAAGACTATCATTTATTTGATTATATGATCATTAATTAATTAACATTAAAAGATGATTATTTATTTTAGTAGTTCATAAAATTCAGAGCATAAACTTTTTTGAGTGTAATGAGGGAAAAAAAGATAAAACTCTGGAAGCACTCAGATTTGATTTCATAGTATTATGCCCAAAGGAGCGTTTTTTGTAACGTTTTGTGTATTACCTTTATTTATTAAATATCATGTTTTTCGCAAGTAAACGACATAAAATTCAATTCAAGAGCAATATCTCAGAATATTTGAAAATGACATATCTTTAGAATTTCCGCGCTGGAGATAAAAATCTTATTTTCTGTCCAGGGTTGCCATTGCTCTCTTTGAACTCGTTGAGTTTGTTACAATATATGAAATGGATTAAAACAAATTCGAAATTAGGCCGTCCAGGTGCCCATGTTCGGGTGGAAGATTACGTTATTCAAAATTTGATGGCAGTACAGTTAAGAATTTTAAACAAAAACTTTCAAAAATCCCCTTTTTTTTTTTATTTTTTATTTTTTATTTATTTATTTATTTATTTTTTTATATTTATTTACACCAATAGAAAAAGTAGATACAAGTTTCCTTACAGCATAGGAAAAGCTAAAAAAATATCCAGACATGAAAGCATGCAATGGCTTTATAATTATTTAGGACATTAATTATGCTTGATAAACATGCTAAATTTTTAAAAATCAATCTCAGTTTCAAAAATAAAGGTATCTAAAAATTCTAATTTGTGAAATGAGGCGCTATCACCAGCTTTTTCTTGAAAATTATACGCGCTGCAATAGCCAACTATTGTTAACTTTCTGCAAATCGTCCCTACTCCTCCGGATGTGGTCAAGGTGACAGCTGGGAATGCGCTAGGACAAGGGAGAAAACCCACTTGGGTTGGTGTATTTCTTATAAGGTCCATGGTGGCTCGCGAGCAACTTGTTGAGCATTCCTGCGCCAACAGATATAAAATTTAGTCACCAGTACACAGGCTGGCAGCTGTGTAAGCATCTTTCAAGCAACTTCTAAGGAGGAGTAAAGGTTCCTAAAGAAAATGGTGGCCAGACCGAGGGGACACATTTTGTACATCCCTGAAGTTTATTTCACAGAGGCAATCTATCCTCGCTCAGAATTTTTCTACGCATGTGCGAAATAACTTCAGAAGTCAACAAATCGGCGTCCCGGCAAAGAAATTCTATTGGGAGCCATATTGGTAATCTTTTACTGTGTCAATCAACTTCTAAGGAGAAAACGTCTTTTTACATTTAAGTTAAGTTACACGCAAATTTTGTTTTCATTTTCACTCTAAAATTTTAAATGCGGATTCGTTAAAATTCAATATTTATTGTAAGGTAAGTAATATTTTTTTTAATTATTTTTTTTAAAGCTTACAGAACTGTAGGTACTCCTTGATCAAGTTATTATGAATTAAATATTTCTCATTAGATTTTTTTGCAGAATTAAAATTATGAAAAGGCCAAGCATACAGAATTTTTACAACTTGTTTAGTGAAGACTGAAAATAGTCGTTTTTGTAATTTTTATTTACAAAAATTCGTAATTTCATAATTTGAAATAATCTTTGTCAGTGATATAACAACATTCCATTCAGTGAATTATTCTGAAAATTTCTTCCCAGGTTTTGTTAATAGCTATTGATTTGATTCAGCATAGCTATTGATTTGACTCAGCATATAAAGATAAGCATTTTATCTCAAATTATTATATGGAATAAGTATTGAAAATTTTATGAAATCAAAGGAATAAAATTAGTCATTTTAATAATTTATGTGCAATTCTTTAAAAGACTTTTTTAATGCAATTTTGTACTTGTTAATTTAAGTGCAATAATTAGTTACAAACTCTGCTCTTGATTTTAATAATGGTTATTTCAAATAATCGTGTACAAAATTTTATGACTAGAGAATAAAACTTGCTATTTGTGAAGATGTTAAAAATCATCATGCAATCACACAGAAACTGCAGAACTGTCAAAAATACTATTATCAACTTAAAATGTGTTGTTCTTTATTTTAATATTTAGCAATATGCTTAATATGAAAAGAATCAGAATTTTGCTATTTTTTAATTCTGCTAATTTTAAGTAATTAATTTCTGATTAATTACGTATTAAAAATGCTTTTTCATTACCATCACAGCAATAATTTATTTTGCTTGCTATTAATTCTGATGTTAACCATAATTTGAACCTGGATATTACATCAAATGAAAAACAATTAAGAAGATTAACAGAAAGAAAGGTTGGGGTGGAATGACAAGTATTTTTAGCCCAGAAGGGCTATTAATTTCGTTTTGGAATTTTGCGTCGAAAAGTTTAAAAGTCCGGATTACATTTCAAATTGTTGCCACTAAATATTATCGCCCTGTATTATATTTAAAGAAATTAAATAATGAAGAATCTGCATAAATGTATGTATGTTTCTCGCACTGTGATAAAAGAAAGGTACCTAGAGCCACTAAAGTTTGAATAACGGACGTCTCCACCCGAATATGGGCATCTGGAAGCCCGAACTTGGCATTTGTTTTATTATCTATTTCATATTTTGTAAAGCATTTATAGAGTTTCTGATTAAGAAATACAACGATTTCAAATCGAGCAATGGTAACACTGTACGGGAGGAGGAAAAAAAAATTAATGGCAACACAGTACGGGAGGACTGGGGGGGGGGAACAAATTACCTCCTGTGTGCAAGACTGTGTATCGGAAATGCTAAAGATTTGCTTTTTAAAAATTATTATGCCATATTGCTGTTGAACTGAATTTTATGGTTTAAATGGGAAGAACAAGATATTTACAAATGAAGATAACACACAAAACGTTAATATATATAAAATCTGAAAGCTCTCAGATTCCGTCCTCCCCCCCCCCAATCTCAATTTTAGTAGCTTTCATGTTAAACAACTACACATAGATTACAACATAAAAGATCATCTATACAAATTATTAAAAATAAACTTGAATCCTGATAAAAAATAAATATTTCATTAAAATTTTGTCTTATACATGACTTGCCGTTTAAATTAAAAGTAAAACTGAGCAGGATTCCCGCAAAATTTCAATTAAATTAAAAGTTAAAACTGGGTAGGATTTCTATGATTCCCGCAAAATTTAAATCTATAATTTTTCATTAAAAATTTCAGTCCACCTTTTGAAACAAAATGCTGTCTCTGAAAGCGTATTAATTAATATCATTTTGCTCATAAAACTCCGAAAATATATGCATGTTTAAAATTTTGAGTTAATGCAAAATTTAAAAAATTACTATCTCCTTGGATTCCCCTTCCCTGCGCTGATGTTTCACTGCACAGCCGTGTCTTCACGATATAGCGGTAAAAAAAAAACAAATTTTCATTGCTCTAATGGCAGCTCTCATTCTAAGTTCTTTGGCAGCTCCTCATCTAAGGTCAATTCGCTATACTAAGCTATTGGCAGAGCATTCTCTAGATCTCTTCGGGGCCCACCAGCGGCCGAGCGGTAAAGTCGCTGAACACTGGTAGTTCGGTCCGAGGTTCGAATCCCGCGAACGGGCTGGCTGCATGGGCGTTTTCGTGGTTTTCCCCATGTGTAACGTGTATACGAGCCAGTTTCCCTTAGAAAGTCCTCCAAGAAGGCATCCCTCCCCTTAGGCAGATAGCCCTCGAGGCTTTGCCATAATCACACACACACACACACCTCTAGATCTCTTCTAATTCATTCTCATTGAAATTCCCTCGCTGTTTGAATTCAGATTAATTTGTATTTTAGCGAAGGCCAACGAAAGGATAGAAAGTAAGGCAAAAATATACAATAACGTGTTAGCTTTAACTTTAGTAAGCTTAATACTTTAACTGAACAACAGAAAGCAACACGAGTGCTATTTGCCTACGACAAATGCGAAATAAAATGTATGAGACGTTCGAATTGCATTTCAATCCCTTTAAATTCAAAAACTGTCTTATTATAAAATTACTTTTTAAGGGCAGAAATACTAAGTGATTTCTCCAATAAATGAAAATAACAAGGAAAGGGAAAAACAAAAATCTATTTTGCACACCTGGAACTGAAATGATAATTTGGCGTGAAATGATGGAACTCACACAATTCGGAAATACGTGGACATACACTCAAATCATTTGTTTGAAAGTCTCAAAAGTAGGGTTTTTCACTCGTGTATTCTCAATTTTTGAGGCAAAAATCTGCATATTTTTATTTAATGTTTTTGAAATTTTTCATTTTACAATTTTTTTGTTGATTGTTTTTTATTTTTAATTAAATAAATTTTTTAGGGTAAAAATAAAAGCATGTTTCCGCTTCTTGGTAATGTGTTATTTACACTGAAAGTTAGATTTATCAAGTAAACATAAGGTGTATTCTCCATTGTTTGAACCACTGTATATAGGAATAGGGAAAATGAACAGTTTTAGAAGATTCCTCTAATGTTCTTGCGATACCCAACTGCCTCGATCCTAACCAAGCAACTAAGAGAATGCATTTTACAGAATAATATCCTATTAATATTAAACCTTGCACTCGAGAGGTGACTCTCACTCACCATGTGATTTCATGCCGCAACTCTAGACTCTCGCTCACCACTTGGTTTGATGCGGAAACTCGATGCACGCCAATAACTGCTTACGCTTAGTTTCTTGGAAGCGGGTTCCTACGCTCTTTTCTGTTTAATCTTATGGAGTGCAAAATGATACCCCTTTAAATCTATCTGAATCTTATCTTTGATATCTCTTATCTGAAATCTTATCTTTTCTTATCTATCACAAAGTCTGTTCTCAGAGAAATGAACTCCGAAAGAGGCACCATGCGACATATTATTGTAAAAGGCACCATGCGACATATTATTGTAAAAGGCACCATACAACATATTATTGTAAAGGGCACCATATGACATATTATTGTAATACTTGCCCCAACAAGCCAGGCATGAACCTTGGGAATTGTTACATGAACTATCATACACAGAAAAATTACAGAGACTAATATTACAGAAATTATGTTTATAAAGGTGTACAGATATATAAAATGTTAAAATATAAAAATTTTATACATTAATTTGTATGTGTAATGATTTTAAGTTACTGGAAAGAAACGCGTCAAAAAGACTGCGAATGTCTCGAGTTGCTGGTGCGCCGCGCGAAAAACGCCCCAAGTGCAAAGAGTTAATCACCGACTTGAATATTACTACACTTTTCCGGGCCATAACGAACAAGTAATGACAAATATTCATTTCTGATCTTTGCCTCAAAACTTCTCATAATTTTTGAAAATATCTAAACCATCGGATTAAAATATACCTATCAACATAATCTAAATATGGCACTTAATTGTTAGAAACAATCCTTTGCACCTCCATGGCTGGTTTTTAGTGGCGTCTGTACGTGGAAAAGGAAGGGTAATTTCTTTTTCTGAGGGTCCGCAAGTCGTAGATGATCGGTCACAGGGCAAATCAGCTACCTTCACTGTGACCGGAACCTTCGTTTACTTAGCGGTTCGTTTGAGCACGGTTGGGACCATACAGGTACTCTCAAATTCGGCTAAGAGTGCGTCTAGTTATAATTTTTTTAAGATTTTTCTGGTGCCATGTGTATCGTGTAATAGCATCCGTCGAGTTGCTTGGTCTGAGCTTGTCACTAGCATTCTGTTAGAAACACCTTGCATAAACACTACTGATGACAATGGAATTAAATCGTTCGTATCATTAGATACGTATGTCAAAGAGCTAGAATTAATAACGACTTCGCAGTCGCAAAGTACAGAACACAGTTCTTCACAGTTAATGGAAACCTTGCCAAGAATTCGTCACAATAATTCTTTAAGCATCCTGATCATTCGTGTCCACCAGCCACCCTAACTACGCGGCTAACCGGCGGAGGGGGAATTACCCCATATTTACTTGGCGTTAAAAAAAAAATCGAAAGCTTTCAGATTTTATATTACGCCCAAAGGGACTTTTAACATTTTGCACGTTACCTTTACTTATTAAATATCATGTTCTTCGCACTTTCAGTTCAACAGCAATATCACAAAATATTTAAAAGAGCATATCTTTAGAAATTCCGATGCACAGTCTCATGTGCTGGAGATAATTACCCCCACCCCTCGTACAGTGTTGCCATTGCTCATTTTGAAATCGTTGAGTTTGTTAACCAAAAATTCGTTGAAGTGTTACAAAATATGAAATCCATAATAAAACAAATGTCAAATTCAAATTAGGGCTTCCACATGCCCATATTCTATGGAAGATTACGTTATTCAAATTTTGATGGCTTTAGGTATCGTTGTTTTATCACAATGCGAGAAACATACATACATTTATGTAGATTCTTCATTATTTAATTTCTTTAAATATAAACACAGGGCGACAGACAATATTAGGTGGCGCAAATCTGAAAAGTGGAACGGGCATTCAACGTTTTCAGCGTAAAATGCCAAAACGAAATTAACAGCGCAAGGGCTAACGCCATTTAGGCTAAAAAAAATTAATTTCAGTTTGACATCTGCTCTGAAACTGCTAGACTATGGAACTTTCCATGACGATTATCCTAATGTTGGAACAAAGAATAAATACTCTGCCTCTTTCTAGAAATAAATCTTCTACGAGCTCGACAAAAGCAGAGTCAAGGATTGGACGTCTCGGTAAAACAGCGCAAGTTATGTAACACTATGCATGCCTTTTCTCCAGAATTCAAGCAAAGCAAATGTACATAATCATGTAATTTAGATATTTATTTATATTACATGTTTTCCATAAAATATATTAATGCAAATTTTTAAAAGAAAACTGACGCTGAAAAGAAGCTTGCTAGTAGTACCACTATTCTTGACTAGGTCAACAAATCTGTCTAGAAAAATAAAAATCACATCAAGAATAAAAGAAATAAAACTAGTATTACTACCTAACGGCAGCTGGTGATTTTTAATAATCGCTAAATCCCCTACTGTTGAATTCCTACACACAAGGAGGTTAGTTTTTGCTACAAGCAGATGACCGACTGCAGTTTTAGCCGTCTCGAAACTCTATTGCTTAGAATCTTTTGGAGCTAAATAGCCTTTGATTTACCTACTATTGGATATTTACTATGCACCCACATATTAGACAAGCATATAGAGAGCATTGGACTTTCAAACTTCCATCGTCTGTCCACCTTTCTGTTTAAAAAAAAAAAAAAAAAAAAAAAAAAAAAAAACCTGTTTTTTGCTTTCAAGACAAAAATATTTTTATTTACATCGAGCTGTTGCGTAGAACATAACTTTAATTGTTAGGTACTGACAGCCAGCTATGCCGTAAGTTAATTCATCACCCAATACTGTATTCATATACTGGAATATTAATCAAATATTAAATATTATTCATTTGCTTAATTTTTGTAAGGAAAAGTAGCGTAATCCCAATTACAACGTTTTCTTTCCTACCCAATGTTTTCCATTCAAACCTAAGCACAACACAACGAAAAATGAATACTTCTCAAAACATGGCAGTTTAGAATGCAAAATTGCTCACTATACGATGAAAGAACTGAAAGAGAAGAGTTGAACAGGTTTTTAAAGCTCGCATGTACTACTCAATGTGCGAATTAACTTCCTGAAAGTATTCCACGTGAAAATATACTTTGGTGTTTATTCTATACCAACAAGGGTGAAAGGAATTTGGCAGTGAGGAACGCAATTTTTTACACACGTCAATCTTTTTGCAAGTAGCGATTTGTATATGCTACCAGGAGAACTAGGTAAGATAAATTAACGCCTATTTTCTTTAAATCTAGCATACCAAGCACAGCAGCAAAACTCACAAAAGATAATAGACCGAAAGAAAAATGAATAGTCCAGAAAAAATTTACCCTCAGTTGTTAAGTGTAATAAACCTCACCATAGGTCCACTTGACCATCGGCTAAGGAGAAAATATTATTTACAATAAAACTTATAACCCATAAAAAAAGTAATATCAGCAGATGAAAAGACAATAAAACAAGACATGAAACATTGCCTTATTCAACTTCATAGTTTCATTATCATCAAAATCAAATTTTAATTTCAAAACTCTACGACAGAAACTTTATAACAACAGGCGTGAGACTACCGATTTTAGGAACTCGTACGGATCGCTAAAATATTTCGCAAAATCGAGAGTTCGTAAATTAGGATGCCATTAAACAAACGAATATAAGCGATGTGCACTAACCTTTGCTTAACCCAGATTCAATTTTTGTTTACTTCACAGCTACGCGTCAATAAATAAGAAATTCCAAAGATTTCATGTTAGCAAAAATAAAATCATTTCATCATCGGATATTTTATCTACGCATAGTTATATATAATACAAGACTCTATACAAGAGGTCCTGATATGTCGTCTTAAACTAGAGCGTTTCGATAACGAAATTTTTACTATCGAAGCTTCATCTCTACTGTGATTGGTATCAGTTTCGCTCATTCCTTCCACTTCGACAGCCTTATCTCTAATGAGCTCTACGTGTCGAAAGTTTGGAGAAATTTCGTCATTTAACCAATGCCGGGAGGCTTCACTTACGTAAAATTTTTTATGTTGAAAGGAAAGGAATGAAAAGAATGGACAGCTTGAATTCTCGAAAAGGAATCTGCAATTTTAATTCATAAATCAGAGGTTCATAAATCGTATTTAATTCATAAATTGAAGGAAATTAACATTGGTTCTACACATTACTACTCGCGATCAACGAAATAGGCCGCAAAAACGAGCAGTTCATAAATGGGAGATTCCTAAAGATACGGGTCAACTATGTATATATGAAATTTAAAACTGTTTTAAGGAAAAGAATGTTTTATGTGTACGCATAATACCCACAGTATATACGTTTTTTTTTATAACGGCTGAGTAAATGTTTACATTTATAATATTAATAGTTTCATGAAAACTTTATGCCAAGCGCTATCTTTTCCAGACTCATAACCTGTCGGAATTGGACAGCTATTGCAAAATTTAATATAATTTTTCGAAGTTTCTAATTAATTTTAGCCGCCCTTAGTTGTACATTAGTTAACTTCGAAAAAGGCTATGATTTTTAGATTTCTCAGGGCGCTAATAGTTTTACACATTTCTCAGATGAAGATGTCACGAGAAATATAAAATTACCTTTTTAAGATTTTTAAAATTTGTACATAACTTTTCTCAGCTTTATGCTGTGACAGTGTTCACTAGTTTTCCTCTACTTTACTGTTTCAAAGGAATATGAATTTAAATTTACTACTTATTTTTATTATACGTATGTATATATATATAGAGAGAGAGAGAGAGAAAGAACTGTAGAATATTTAATTAATAAATATTATTAATGACTCGCAAAATGCTTCGAAGTTAATAAATTAAATAAGAAAGATAAAATATAGAGAATTAGTATGCACTAAGAGTGGTAAACTATTTAACAGGAAGGCAACATTAAAAACAATGAAGAATAAATTTGGAAAACTAAACTGAAATAAAAGTAAAGTAAAACAATAACAAAATAATAATAATTACGTAACTATTAAATAATACTTGATAATACTTTGGTCTTTGTCAAGAAGCAGCTAAAAGAATTATCAACACAGCCATGTTTCGGAATTATATCTGGATGAAGTGGGAGGGATGAAATTCTTATTTCAATTTAAAATAAAAATAGTTAAATGAGAATATATTTATATAACTTAAAAGTTATATAATCAAAAGATAGTAATTATCTCAAAATAAGTGGTGAACTAGCTAACAGGAAGAATAGGGTTGTGTGCGTACATGTTCGTAATGAAATGAATGCACACAGGGTCGATAATAGACAGATAGAATATTATTTTCCCATAAGGAACATTTCATTTCTGGAACTTTCCACAAAAGTACTCGCACAGATCTTCTCAGTATAATAAAGCAGAATCAATATTTACTACTTCCTACTAAGAACGTTAAGCACAACGTAACGCAAAGCACATCTAAACAGCAAAGCTCGCAAGGAGATCTCTCGGTACTCCGAAGTCTACACTGAACTAGGGGGGGGGGAAGACAGCTGATGCTTTCCCTGGTCATGTATAGTAGCCCCTCCGTCCAGTCGAAGCTCGAAATTTATGGAAGGTATATAAGGTTACGGTTACAGTTACATATACGGATCAATTACAGTCGTACAGGGAGCGGACCAAAATGTAGCCAAAACCATCGCCAGCTTGGTAATATTACCTTGGCCACTTTAGCGAGATAGCCATTCCTCTCAATGTTAAATAGACTTGTCCTGTAATCTTATTTTTCCGGCAAAGCTTTGTTTTCTAACGTCCGTTCATGCTACATTATATGAAATTCCTAACAATATAAACCAATAAAATTAATTCCGTTTTTATGAATTATCGCAACCACCTTGGCGCAGTTTGGCGAATTTTACGGAAGAAGAAGAACAATTACTTTTATTGTAAAAAATGTATTACACACATATTCTACGTTTAACTAATACATTTATTCCAAAAGACAATCAGTAAACCTAGTTATAAACATGTTTTTGTTGTGGTGGAAATTTCGGAAATTCTTTTGATAAAGAATACGAAACATTGCTTCTTTAGCGATTTTGCAGCAAAATAATGTATTTCTGCAGAAATTTAATCTCTCTTTCGTCTACTATAAGAAAATCCTACACGCAAGAATTTTAAAATCTAGTTTGAGACAAAAAATAATCAGAACTTTCTCAAAAGCGAATGTTGGAATAATAATAAAAAAATAAATAAATAAATAAATAAAAGGAACGCATATGAAAATGACGACGTTCGAAATTAAAAATTTGTCATGCACATGGTTCCTGAATAACTGTTATGCAGAGTCTGGTGTATTCTGAAGCTTTGGCGATTTCTACTAAGGTGGTTGCGATAATATGTAAATAACATAAATTCTTGTTGTTGGCTAGTTTGTAGAGACATTAAGTTATTTCGAAGCAGGAGAGATGAAAAATGAGCAATGCCCTCGCCGGGACTCGAACCACGGGCCTCTCGAGTATGCGTCGAGCGTGCTGACCTCTACACTACAAAGGCATGCTAAGATGGCGGGAGAAATAGCTTATATACTCTGGGGTTTTAGGGGGCCTAATCGCCAAACCCTGGTGGTGAAAAATCCTCATTCATCACCTTTTAGTTCGGGCGCCACTGTAGATACATTAGGTTATTTCGAAGCGGGAGGGATGAAAAATGAGCAATGCCTTCGCCGAGACTCCAACCACGGACCTCTCGAATACGCGTCAAGCGTGCTGACCACTACACTACGAAGGCATGCTAAGAAGGCGGGAGAAATACCTCATAAGTTCTCTACCTATTTTGATTTAATTATTATCTCTTGATTATTTAAAATTTTTTCCGCAAGCAAATTTATTAATACAGAAGTATTTATGTTATTCAAACCTGAGTATTGGCATCCAGTTTCACAACACTCACAGCTATGTATTTATTACTCTTTTAAAAACAAGTTTTATAAGATCAATTTGAAGTGTTTTTTTATTTTTTATATTTTTTAAATGTGTAATAGATAAACAATTTTTATAGAATCAGACAAAGCATCAATTTTTTTTTAAAAAAAAAAAAAGGGGGGGGCTAAATTTTTCTTCAGAATTACATTTTAAACAAGGGGAACAAAGAGTGCACCAAATCCTTCTTAAATACTGTATGAATGTATTGCGAAGCTTACTGACTTAATCAATCTGAACAAAAACAATCTGAACGACCAAAACTTATTTTTTTTTTAAAGGATAACATCTGAAAAAGAAGCACTACATTTAATTCTTTACAATTCAATTCCCGAGAGCTACAAAGAATATTCTAGGAAGTATTCCCGCACTATCGGTTAGCTTGACGATGTTTGCTATGGATTTTGAATGGAAATAACAATAAAAATAAAAAAATCTGAATATTTTCAGATTTTAAATTACATCCAAAGGGACTTTTTTTTAATGTTTTGCGTGTTACCTTTATGTATTAAATATCATGTTCTTTGGTTCTTTGCACTTAAACCATAAAATTCAGTTCAACAGCAATGTCGCAAAATAATTTTAAAATGAGCATATCTTTAGAATTTACCATACACAGTTCCGTGCGCTGAAGATAAAAAATCCCCCCCCCCGGTAGAATGTTGCCATTGCTCGCTTTTAATTCGTTGAGTTTGTTAATCAAAAATTCCTTAAAGTTTTACAAAATATGAAATCGATAATAAAACAAATGCCAAATTTTGGCTTTCAGATGCCCATATTCGCAGTAGGATAACGTCATTCAAAATTGGATGGCTCTAAGTAACATTGTTTTATCACAATGCGAGAACTATACATACATTTATGCAGATTTTTCATTATTTAATTTCTTCAAATATAATACAGGGCGATAGTATTTGGTGGCAGCGATCTGAAAAGTGATACGCCGTTTATAGAGTTCCGACACAAAATCGCAAAACGAAAACAATAGTCCTTCAGAGACAAAGCCTCTTTGGACTAATAAAGAAAAAATAGTAACAAAATTTTGTATAAGATTTCAAGAGAGAAGTAGTTAGTCATGATCAGTACAATACGTGATAATTACTAATATCAGTAAAAGTATATTGAATTCCAACTACTACTGCCATGCCAAATTTCGTTTTTGATTCTGTTCCAACGGAGAGATGCTTGACTCTCTGAAAGCACTTTCAAGTTTTCACTTGCACGTGCCATGACACACTTCATATCTGCCTTCACCTCTTCAAACAGAATTCACTCCATTAAATAAAGCCAAAAAATTCGGCAAACTGTACTGTTCTTGAAACTTCTATGATTTTTTTATGAAAAATAGACCATGTTCTAGCTTTTAAAGAGTTGTTAAAGTTTTTAACTTCCAGTAAGTTGCGATTGATTATCAGTCAAACAGGTACACGAACTGAAACAAATTTTCAGCTTGTCGTGTAATAAACATGGAAATTATTTCAACTCGCTGAACTTTTTCAGAGCCATGAAGTATATAATACACACCAGATGCGAAATTAAAGCGTCAATGAAATCACTCCTTTACGAAACGAAGACGCGACATCTGGCCCGCGTTGTTCAAGCAAATGAACATCTGCTCTTCGGAAGAAGAAAGTTCAAAAGACGCGTGAGTATCATACGAATCAGTTTACAGGATTAATGACGGGAAGCATACTAATCATACAAGCATAGTAGTCTTTGACCCCAGATATCTGAAGTTCTGGGTGATAACTAGAAATGAACATCTTGTCCGATAAATGTATGAGCAATGAAAACTTCTCAACTGCTGAAAATAATATAGTGAAAATGAAATAAAAACAAGCAGAATTTCTCCAGAAGATGACAGCTAACGTGCCAACTTCCGTACTATATCTAACCATGAAATCTAGCTGACCTCATAAACAATGATTATAACACTTTCATGGCAACGTGTGAGTCCGAAATTTTGTCATATCCTTACGCAAATTATTGTCAAAATCGACATAATGAATGTTAATGTGAGGCGCAATATGGCTCATCGGTTTAGTTTGCTTTGATTATGGCAAAGCAAGCAAAGGCTGTCTACGGGAAGAGATGCCTTCGTGGAAGACTTTCTAAGCAAAACTGGCATGTATCTAAGTTAGACATGGAAAAAACTATGAAAACGCCCATGTAATCATCCCGTTCGCGTGATTTAAACCGGGACCGTACTACTAGTGTTCAGGAACTACCACTACTTATTACATATGTGCCCTAACCTCGCATTAGGAGCCGCATGTTTTGGGATTACTGTACTGTTATAAAAAGAAGTCGACCTAATTTTCGAGACTTTTTTAAAAATTTCTTTTTAAATAATTATATATATTGATTCATCATGCCGCCAAAAAATTCCACACCCAGCCCAATTCCCCCCCCCCCATTGGCACTTACGATTCACTTTGCGATGGAAACGCCTAATAGGTAGACTATGAAGGGGGACGGACACTTACTACCATGCCTCCTCCGGGCGGCAGTAGGCACCCTTAACCACTATACTGTCTGGGTGGCTCAACAGCTAACGTAAATCAAGAATTTTTTTACTGAAATCCCTCAGTGTTTGACAGTCGAGCAAAGAGATGCATTGATCAATCTCTGATCTGGGCTTTCATATAAAAATTTTCCTTACTTATGTTAAATAATTTGTAGCTGAAAGTAACAGCATTCCAGAAATTCTGATCATTATTAACATTAAATAGCTTCGAGATATGGTATTTGTATACTGATAGCATGCGATTTCTAAGACTATGTTATCACATGCGTCGCATGTGATAGCTGGAGGGTTGGATGGACCGGAGAAAGGGCTGGTTGGATGGACGTTCTTGTGGTTTTCTCTATATGTAGCATGTACGGGAGCCAATCAGTTTCTTTTAGAAAGTCCTCCACGAAGGCAACCATCACCTTAGACAGACAGCCCTCGAGTATTTTGCCATAATCAAATACACCAAACCAAACTTGTAAGGAGGTCGAATACTTACTTGACCCATTTTATAATATATATGTTATCGTGAAAGACCGAAACTGGAGAATGTTGACTTTCACCGGAAAACGTCACCAAAAACGTCGGTGAAAGATCGAATACTGCATTACATTCTTGTACATTCGAACCCTCACCAGTGTATGTCCACAATCACAGATATGCTCTCGTGTAGGTCGAAAAGAGAGGTCATAAAGTGTCATAATAGTTTAAGTTGTTGTAATAAATAGGGTTTGAATCACATAATTTAGTAAGTTTTTTATTACTATCATTTTATTTTCTCATTTAGAACGTACTGTATAATTAAGTAAGTTTTTACTTGTATTATTTTCCGTTCTCATTTTGAATGTACTGTGTGTTTTAAGTTCTTATATTCTTAAGTTCTTATTTTAAGTTTCAAGTGAGTTTTTTCGTGACTGAATTACGGAGACGAAAATATAATATTCTTAAATGTTCAACATTCATCCGGTGTAAGTCAGAAATAAGAGATTTTTGA
The DNA here is from genome assembly GCF_044657685.1 of Stegodyphus dumicola. Classification (NCBI taxonomy): domain Eukaryota; kingdom Metazoa; phylum Arthropoda; class Arachnida; order Araneae; family Eresidae; genus Stegodyphus; species Stegodyphus dumicola. The sequence goes on from NC_140780.1 coordinate 240,499,267, forward strand.
AAATATTTCGGACATACACCAAGCGACTATGTGAATGTTGACATTCACCGGTGAAAGTCGACATTCTCCAGATTTCGGTATTTCACCGTAACATATATACGTTATGTGTGTGTGTGAATAGTTTACGATTTGGATATATAGAAAGCAAGTTCTTTACTTCAAAATACCGGAACAGTAACCTGAATTCATGAGTCTTACACACGACCTGAGCAACTACTTATTTAATCAATAATATAACCCTTTCTCCCATCAGTATCTTCTTATTGCCACAATCAAGAAAACGTTTCAAAACAAAAACAACAAAAATGTCAATAATTGTACAAGAGCAATAATGGGAAAACTATGATAGATACATTGTGTTTGGATACATTGGACTGGCAAATGATGCCCCCCCCCATGAGAAGTTTTACTCCTCCCAAATGAACACACTAAGATTAAGAGTGTAGGTAACCTGGATTTCCTGTTTAATCGCGTTCATGTTACCGCATGGAAACGGAAAACATCTGCTCACCTTCTTGAGAGTCTCGAGAACAACTAACTGGCTGAAATTCACATCAACAGAAAGAGTTTTGAGATTAGAAAAGATAATCTTACTGTTTATGAACTTAGATGCATTTGGCATTCATTCAAAGATAGTGTTTTCTAAAAATATCTAAGGCTACTCATGCAATCTGGCATTCACACATATTCTTAAGCTCATGCAGCTTGGCTTTTCGATTCTGTTTATGTACATCATTATTTCTTTCCTCATTAATTAGCTTATAAAAATATCAATAGATCTTTTTTTTTCTTTTATGAATTTATTCTGTTTTACAATTTTCGAATCCAGTCACTACTGGTGGCTCTTATTTTGACTTAGTAGGAGCCAAGAAATCTGGCAGATAAAGTCTTTGACTCAAATGTAAGCATTTATCTCTCCCAATGCTTAAAACAATCTCTACAATACTCGCCGTTCAGTAGATTGCTTACTGGCGTATACAGCTAAGTTAATTTATATCGCATAGTATTTCAGGGATGTGTGTCTTGAGATGGAGAACTTTTGGGTTACCCGAGTCCCTAAGGTTTGAAAGTCACTAGTCTAAGCAAATGATGTCTCATGAATTTCAGTATCTGTAATTTACTCATATAAAAGGACTAAAAATTTGAGCTCAATCTACATTTCGCGGGATTCATCCCGAAACCGGGTTATCACATATAACTGCCAACCTTGAAACATAAAAAAACTGAATAATTCGCGCAGCATGTCGATACCATTTCATAACAACACCAAACTGACTCAAATTCGCTTTATACTGTATGATTCAGGTTACTGATGAAAAATGTATTACTATACACGTTTCGGCTAAGAAAATTCAGAAAACTTGTTTACCAAAGTATTTTTAAATACGATAAAAATATAATTAATCAATGTACATATTATTAGATGGGTATAAATGTCTGCAGTAAATTAATGCCATTTAGACCAAATAGTATTTAATAAGAAAAAATATGCTGAAAATCACGAAAGGTGGGGAACGGAATACGTATAATTTACGTTTAATTACTTAATAAATTTTAATTATTGCTGAATAAACATCTTCGTAAATACTATTCCTTAGTAAAGGCTGTTAAAAACTGATAATTTCGGTAATCTGCCGGAAGACCGAGACATATGCTGAAGAACAAGAGTAGTTGGCCACTATGGCATATGGATCGCTTACGACAAAGGCTTTCAAACTGTTTTCCGTGAGACCCTGGTTCCATGCAACTCCCTTAAGGGCTCTGCAAATCAGAACAAAATTAGGGAGAAATTTGTAACACCACGAGGACGTCAAAACAAAGCATCTAAAATAAAGAAATAGTTTTTTTTTAATTCCTATTGTTACTGTTACTTAAAACATTATATCTTTTTTTAAGTAACATTTTAATGAAATAATGATTTTCTTCTCATATTCCACATAAAATTAATGCAATATTGATGTATTTTAAATGCTTTAACATTTACTTTTTGTAGGATGTAGGGTTGAAAAGAAAAAAGAAAAGAAAAAAAAAAAGTTTTTTAGGTAATTTGAGTAGGTTTGAAGATTATTTAGTCTAAGCAAATGATATCTCATGAACTTCAACATTAGTTTGGAGTGCTCTAATGAAAAATTTATGATTACTGAAGTTAAACTTCAGAAATAAAAGTGTGTGGATTAGTTGTATGCTTAATATCACAGCTGGCTCAAATTTATAACGAAGCAAAATTATCCCAGAAAAGCATTTTAACTGGCTGGGCAATTACATTTAACCTTTTTATAAATAGCGCCACATAAAATTTACACAATAATAACACGTATTTATGGAATACAAGTGCAGACATATCGATGATCTCTTGCACCAGTCAAAATATCTGAATAGTCATTTCACACAATAGTTAAGCTCTACTAAATGCTTATCTCTGAAAGTGCACTCTAGATATTTTAAAATGGAAATTTAATATAAGCAATGAAAGCAGAGTCAATGCACATGAATCGTTGCTGTGGAATAAGCTTTTGTCAGTACATCATTCACCATTACACATGCATATCATAACACCTCGAGAAACGTAAGACAGTTCAATGAGACGGTGCTGAAAGGTGGCTGGATTATATAAGCCATGACTGTACAGTTCAACAGATAGGACGCTGTACGCTCAAGGGCACTGCTTCCAAGCATTTTGAGTCAGTCTGCCATTTACCATGCGCTGAAGATTGCCTTGCGAATTCAGTTGACGAATTTTAGCAAGATTATTTTATTATTTTGTAAGAAACGCGACAGATCTGCTTCTGAAATCTTCGAAATGTTTCATCACGGCTTCTGGCGAGCATGCGTTAGGTCAAATGCAGGTTTATCAGCAGCAAGTGTGTTTCAGGCAACGGAACTGTTCAAAAAGACCAACGTTCAAGACAACCAGTCAACACCAAAAATGTAGTTCTGGAACACTTGTGAGAAGCTATATAATGAAAAAGTTTGAAAACGAAGAGCAACCGATAATTTACTGTTGCATCAACGAAAATGAACCTGTTCACATCGCCCTAAAGAGGATATTTCATTGTTGTCTAATGGGAATAGATGCTTTAAAATTGATAATTAAAACATGTTTCAAATCCGAAAAGTGTTGAAAGGTATTTTGAAAAATATAAAAGAATCACAGAAATAGCTACAGATCATTAATTATCCATGTTAATATATTATTTTAAATTTCTGTAAATATTTGAATGAGTTCTATTATACTGTTGTAATATCATGTATTTATTTATTTGTTAAACTGTTGCATTTTAGAATGCATTTTACGTGTAATTGAATTATGACCACATAGTTTGCATGTAAGTACCCATGCCTCGTACAAAAATGCAATCTTGAAATTCTGAATGTTTAAAATGGGAAAAATAGCTCAAATAGAACCATCTACACTGACCGCCCCCCCCCAAAAAAACATAACAAACCAACACCAAAAAGGAATTCTGCTAAATAAACGAAATTTGCTAAGTGTGCTTATACATCTGAAGGATGATGTCTACTGAAATTTCGCGCTAGGTACATACATACGTGTGGCTGACAGCGCCACTATGAAAATGCAAATCCAGTTGGCTTTAAAAACGCGCTGTAAAATTCGTGAGCGTTATTTGAGGGATTACGAAGTTGACGTTGCCGCGCGACGGACATATTTTTCTAACGCTTCTGTATTACCTAGATATTTTCGTGTTCAGGACTTTGAGTTTCTCATCATGTCTGCCACTGAACGCTTCCTAATTAATGTGAGCAAAGCTAAAAGCCGTCTTAAAAGATAGGGAGTTGAAGAAAACGATTATCTATTCGATGATCTGTTTGAGATTGAGGACTGCAAAAACGTCTCAAATGTTGCAAAACAGATGTTAAAGTGGCTGCGCTCTTAATACGCAATAAATTGAACTTTAATAAAAAGATAATGAGTGAAAATTTTCCAGTTAAAATTTCTCGACCGGAGAAATGCCATACCAAATGATGGATGGACTATCAGAAAAGAACCACCAAGCTTCAAAAGACCCAAAACAGCACTTCGCTGCCGGTTTCTCCAATCCTTTGGCCAAACTGGATACTCAACACGTCGAGAAAAAGTCCACGACTGTTGATACTTCGCTTGGTGAGGAAACTCAAATCGAAGTTGATTCTCCTACCACACCGTATGTTAAGAAACAGAAATTTCCGCCGATTATCTGCAGTCGTCCGGAAGTAACCTGGAGCGAACTGAAAGGACTTTTTACCCAAAATGGAGTATATGACTTGGAACCCTTTCTCGTGAATCTATCGCGATTTCCTTCAATTCCAGTGATCAGCAAGCCCGTGCGCTTGCCATCCTATGAAATACGAAGTGCAGTTCAGCACTTTCCGTGAGAAAGCCGAAACACCACTAAAAGTTGTGATTTGTGGTACTCCATCTGACACGTCTCCAGATGATATTACAAATGAACCGCGAAGTCGCTAATGCAGAAACAAAAATTGGCTTTTACAGTACTGGAAATATTTGAAGGTATTTAATTTTACCTTTATTTTGTGAAATATGACTTCAGAAACTTAAATTTCTACACCTGTGAAATATGACCCGACCGCGGCAGTCACATGTTCTGCACCCACCGGTTTGGCTGCTTCGCTTCTTCCTGATTCGGTTAGTTCCAGATCTTTGGCTCCACTTCAATAGCCTGCCTTGCGTTATTTTAACCGCACTTTCAACTAACAGATGGCAGCACGTTTGCTGCCGTTTCTACCTGCGAGTTTTGTTGTTTTACTCAGCTTTTTTCGAAGCAAAGAGCTTCATTTTTCTTTCTTTAAACAGTACTTCGTTGGGGATATCACCTTTACGGACTTTTACATATGTCAGGCTCTGTGAGGACTCTTTCAGGAATCTGGAAAGAGCAGGGATGGGAATTCCCCGCTGCATGCTAGAATAACAATAATAGTACCAGAGTGAGCGTTATTTATCGTTGAGATTTGACGTGAGCTGATGTTAGGCAAGAATGCTTTTAAGAAGATTAAGAAGGCATTATCAACAGCTCAGTGAGTTCGAACGAGGCCGTAATATAGGGCTACGAGAAGATGGAATTTCTTTTCACGATACTGCAGAAAGAATTGGGAGGAATGTATCCACTGTGCATGACTGTTGGCAGTAGTGGTAAAGGAAAGGTACTGGTTCAAGAAAACAGTGTTCCAGACGGCGCGACACTACTGAGAGGGAAGACCGCCGTGTTCGGCGTATGACTGTGGCGCATTGTTATGCGTCTGCAGTACACATTCGTGATGCATTTGGCACCACAGTGAAACAACGAACTGTTACAAATCGGTTACCTGAAGGACAGCTCCGAGCCAGATACCTTCGAGCATGCATTCCACTGAGTACAAACCCCTGCCGTTTTCGAAGTCAGTGGTGTCAAGCTAGAGCTCATTGGAGGATCTGTTGTGCTTCTTGATGAAAGACAGCTCTGCCTTGCTGTTAGTGGTGGTCGTGTGTTGGTTAGAAAGACGGCAAGCGAGCGCCAACCCGTTTCCGGTTTAGACACACTACAGCTACAACTGAGTTATGGTTTGGGAAGTAATTTCGTATGACAGCAGGAGCACTTCCGTGGTTATACCACGCACCTTGACTGCAAATTTATGCCTCAGACTGATGATTCTTGTTCTGCTGCAATTCATGAACAGCATTCAAGGGGGTGTTTTCCAACAGGATAACGCTCGCCCTCGTACCGCTGTTGTAACCCAACACATTCGACAGAGTGTCGACATGCTGCCTTGATCTGCTAGATCACCAGATCTTTCTCCAATCAAGCGCATTGAACGACAACTCTAGCGTCATTCACAATCTGCATTAACTGCCCTTGTATTGGCCGACCAAACACAACTCCATCCCACAAACTGAACGACATAATGCAAGCACGTTTGCATATTTGCAAAATTCTGGTAGTTTACACCGGTTATTAAGGTACCAGCATTTCACACTTGAAAAGGCTCTTCTAGTGCTTGCAGTAAGCTCTGATCACGAAAAGTTAATCAATTAAATATGTTACCTAGACATATGTATTGCCGAAATTTCATTACTCTTACAATATTTTTCTTATTATTTGGATTCCCCGCTCCGTCAGTGTATATAAGCAGAAACTTTTCTGACAAGCCTTGGAGATATGTGATGATTTTGCGCAAAAGCATTTTCGAAGCTGTTATCAGGAAATTTTTCCCTACGTTTGCAGAAGACTGCGCAGCACAATATACATACTAGCCAATTTTCAGCGATTTCAGAAAAACTGCGGTTATAACAGTTAGCTGAATGACATTATTTCTTGTGAGTTACGGCATCTGCATAATCTTGCGTTCTCGAGTTATTTATAACTAATTATTCTGCTGTGCTGATCTCTTATTAATTATAAAAATTGTCAGTTTCTTTCTGTTCATCTGGAGAAATTATTTGATGAGATCTCCGTGAACCCATAGCTCGCAACAATATTTATTTCTTAAAGAGCAGCTACGTTTGATGTCAATATTTTACAGCACCTTTCAATTGCTACTTTATACTATTTTTTTTGGGGGGGGGAGAGAGGACAGTACAGAAATTTCTAGTTTCGTCATTTTCCATATTCCCTTAATCCCTTAATGAAATGATATGTCAGAGTGGTCTAAAAACGAGTTTTTAGTTTCTGTATACGATGGCTTTGGGAGGTGTTCCAGATCATGCTTTAGAATTACAACGGGTTGCATATTAAGTAAACATAAAATACATATTGCATTTAGCTTGCATTTTTGCTTAATTTAAAATTTACGAATGTGAATGAATTTTCCCAGAGCAAATCTATATTCTTCTGTTTAAAGAGATATTCACACCATTTAATATCAATGATTACGTTACGTTGACGAATATTCAAAAAAGTTAACAGTATCAATGTGTCTTACAACTGATAATTAATTTTAAAAAGACGCATTAGGAATAGAAAAAAATTAAGAACGTTATATGGAAAATGCCACATCATAGCCTCGTGTTGCGGAAGATGACGTATGGAAGTGCTGTGAAAGATATTGTTGCGTGCGTAAGGGTTCGTTATGAATTGAAAGCGCAAGTCCGAAGAAAAATTTTAAAAATTTATTATTATCACAACAAATAAAAAAGAATGCTTAAACTTCCTCAAATATTCGTACAATATCTCAATACCTCACAGCAGTTATCTTTTAAATTATTAAAAACGTTCAACAGAACTAATTCAAAATAGAGAAACGTAGAGAAAGCTAATCAGATTTCACCGCGAATTCGCTACAGTAAGCAACAGCGGTTTTCTAAACAAAAGCGAGCTGATTTTTGTTTTCCCCTGCGGAACATTAACATATTCAAGTGAGTAATTCCCAATTACCTGTGAATGGTATTTGTACAAGAAATTTCAATTTTCAAATATGGTGTTTTACGTTTTATGAAATATTAATTAATATCCCAGGATTGATTCACTTTTCTTTTCAAAACTGCTAAACGTAGACTGGTTGACTAACTATATAAGTACATTTGAAATCCACCTTTGGAATATTTAGTATTAATGTGTCTTTAAGTGTGCTGTTAATCTGCTATGTTTATCATTTAAGCAACCTCTTCAGAATTAGTATACACAGAGCATTTTTCCTTTCTCGGTTTTCAAGCGATAAATTTGTAGGAAAGGGTTAGAGGAAATCACGGGAGTAAATAAATGCAGTACATTTTTCATAAGCTGGGTGTGTGTGAGAGAGAGAGAGAAATCGAAGTCGATCGCAATTTCGTTTTTGAACGTATTAAATTGCACCACTGCAGACTGAATATCCGCATACCTCAAAATTATATTTAGAGACTACTTAACTGTCCTACCAATGAAATAAAGGTCCTTATATAACGCACCACTGAAGAATTTTTATTTTATGTAATGTACTGTGGATTGATAAGTACTCCCTTTGTTACATTAACGCACGAAACAAAGTACTGCAAAATAACAGCATTTTATAATATTAAATAAGCCTGATCACAACTAGCACTGCAGAAAAATTCAATGTAATCCATTACGCAGCACCAGTGCATAGACTTTAATGGACCACGTGGTTACTACTTAGTACGTCTTGTGTGAATAGCATCAAGGGTTCTGCATATTTCTCTACATTCAGGTTATTCTAGCTGCTACTAGAAACAGAATTCTGTCATTTCTTTAACCAGCATCAGAGCTAAAATACTTGTTTAACAGACTCAGATTAGGTGAAGCATTTCTAAACGGTTTTGTTCTTCATTTACTTCCGTTTTGAAACTAAGCGAGACGAAAATAACTTCACTCCGTATGCGAAGCCAATTTTTTAGACGAATTTCTGCTCACTATCACGGCGCCAGGTCGAAAATAACGCAGCATACCATTTGAAAACAGCAGAGAAGTTATTTTTTGTCAGTTTTATGTCCACCTTCCCCCCCGTCTTGTTTGTCTCTTCTTAAAACTAATACATACACATAAAAAAGAGGGAAGGGAAACTAAAAAAGCTTTCAGGCTACTTTGTTCTTGGAATTTGATGCAATACACTTGTAGTTAATATACACAACTCTAAAATTTCAAGGATCGTCAAGCCTTTTCAATTACTGAATGAATATGAAGTTATAAATACGAGGCAAGAAGGTTACGACATGCAAATAGTGAACAAAAACACAATTTTAATATAACAATATATTATATGAATTTGATCAAAGGTGGCGCAATCAGAGTCTAAAACTTTATTTACATCAAAAATAGGTTCTTTCAAAAGCTACACATACTTTCCAACATTCTTCAACCGTATCAAATAAACCTCCAAATTGTCTTATTAATTCAAGATCGCCAACGGAGAAGCATTAAAATCGCTGAACACTGGCAGTTCGACCTGGATTCTATTCCAAATGAACAGGCTGGATGCATGGTTGGTTTTCAGTTTTCCTCCTATACACCGTGATTACGAGCCAGTGTCCTTTAAAAAGTTTTCCACGAACGCGGCCCTCCGCTTAGGAAGACAGCACTCGTATGCTTTGCCATATTCAAATAATTTAATCTGAAAAGAGAGACGTCAGTGTTTCAAAAACAGTTGCCTTTGTCGGCTATTCCGCTATCACCGTTTAAATGATGCATTAGTATTGGATTTACCACGAACAGATTCCAGCAGCTGGATGCAAACTAGTTAGTCTCGAATGGATATCAATGGCTGAATGTGGGTTCTACGCGTGGTATCACTGCAGTAAACTAAAATCATTGCACAGATTACCAGCCAGTATAAAAGCGGAGCGTCATAAAACCTTTTATAGTTAAGATACAATAACCAGCCGAACAAATATTAATTCAGAAGTCAAAACACAAAAATCAGCGTTATAAGCGCAAATGATTTGCGCTTTGCAGCTGAGGCTGATGGTTCGGTAAAACCATCGAAACTAGTCTTGTGAAAATTTGAAAATATAACGCTGATTTTTGTTGTTTGACTTCTAAATTAACCTTTTATAGCTTAAGGTTACACAATATTACGATAGTTACCTCCAGGCACTGCAACCATTCCTCACATACATGAAAGAACTCTGGAAATAGGTCTCGGCAATTGGAAAATGATCATTTGATGTTAAGAATAGTTTTTTCTTTTACGAAAGAAATGGGAAGGTTCACAAATCCAAACCATATCACAACGTTGCACAACTGCATTCTCTGAAGCTGCGTTCAGACGATGGTAAAAAGGGCATAAGTGGTTTAAGGCGAGCTGCGTTTCTAGGCAACCAGTCTGTGCTACAGTGAATAAAAAAAGTATTGGCTATTGCCTATAACTGAACACTATAGCTAACAAAGGAAATGCTTGACAATTTTAGCTGGACATAACGAACACATGCGGCAATAAAGACACAAACACTAACGAAACCTTCGTTTTAATACGCCTTTTACACAAGATATACAACAAAAACGTAAATTTACATGTCAAAAAAGTATTGGCAAGGTCATACAGAAAAATGTCGGAACAAAATCTAATACTTTGTATTCATATCTTTTGAATTTATAACAGCTTGTAATCCATTTCTCATAGAGAAAATCTTGGTTGCTGAAAAAGGTCTTGTTGGGAGTTTTGTGCCATTCTTGTAGGAGTATACGCTTGAGTTCATCTTCATACGAAACTTTATGTTCCCTGACTTTTAGGTCTAATTTGTGCCATAAATGTTCAATTGAATTTATGTCAGGCGATTGAGGCGGTGTCTATAACTAGCAAGGAGCGTTATAGAGTAGCTGTTGCAAAGTGAGGTTCACTGTGTGCTTAGGGTCATTGTTCTGTTGAAACACAAATAATGTTCCTAAAAGTTTTTGGGCACTGAATTTCGTGTTATGGCGCAATACGTCAATGTACGTATGTGCTGTCATAATACCATCAAGGAAGTACAGGTTACCAACTCCGTTTGGCTGCCATACAGCCTCAAACTACGATGCTCCCTCCAACATGTTTTACAGTCGGTGTTAAATGTTTCTTCAGTTCAGTGTTAGGCTTTCTTCACACAAATTGTCGTCCATGGCTCTCGAAAATGTTAAACCTTGATTTGTTTTATAAAATAACTGTGTTCCAAAATTCGTCTGATAAATTAACATGAAATTTTGCAAAATTCAATCTCTTTCTCCTGTTTATTTCTGAAATGAAAGGTTTCTTTCTAGCTGCTCTTCCATAATAACTTCCTCTATGTCAAACATCCCGTATAGTCTGTACACTAAAAGTTTTATGCGAAGTATTACTGTCTCTTTGAACTTTTTTACTACACTTCTAACAGTAAATAAACTTATGTTCAATTGTAATCCTATAGCACGATAAGTTAAACCCTCAGTTCTGAACTGAATAATTATGTTTTTAACATTAACATGCAACTCCTTCGTCTTCGAAACCAGTTTACCACAGTATTAGCACATAACATTTTAAAAGTTTTGAAGTAGCACGACAGACTTTATATTAGCAGGGTTTCTTATCAGTCTAAACACGTGACCTCAACATAACAAAATTTGCATAGTAGTTAAAACTTTGCCAATACGTTTTCCACACGCAAATTTACGTTTTTGTTGTATATTTTGTGCAAAAGATACATTAAATTGAAAGTTTCATTACATTTGTGTGTTTATTTCCTCTTGTGTTTGTTATGTCCAGGTAAATTTGTCGAGCATTTCCTTTGTTAGGAAATATGATCAATTATAGGCAATTGCCAATACGTTTTTTACCCACTGTACATCACAAAACCTGGTTTAAAGCTCTTGGCATAGAGTTCGAAGTTTTTGACTTTATGCGACTTGGGATAAGCGTCGACCAATCAGAGCGATTGCGCGAAACCTGAATGGGAAAAGAGACTGGAAAACTGTAGACTCATCCATGCATGCGCAAATTTGGCTTCTCTAAGTGGGTGCGGCTTACACCCTGTGTCGCATGTGTGAACGGAATTCCCGCATTTTATTCCTTGTGACTATGCCACATTTACGTCGCCGTTTGAACGCAGCCTTATTTACTGTAGGAGACAACGTTTCTGATATGAAAATTTGTTCGTGTGACAGGCTGCTCTCGTTGGTTATCTTCCCATAAAAAATGAATGATGAACACAAGCTTGTCCCCTTTTAAGCGATCATTTCTATCTGTAACTAATACCGCGCTTCGGCGTGATATCGCGGCAATACTCGTCCAGAGCGAACGTAACTGTTAAGAAATCTAACAGGATCATAGCACCATTTTTCAGCAGGAAAACACCGCACCTTGTTATTGGAATTACTTTTATTACGGAACGGCTAAGTCAAGATGAAAACGAATTTGAAACAACGCGTTGACCTCACATTCCACTGACTGTAACTTAAATGAATACTTTGGAATATGCTGAAATAGGAAATAAGCGCTGCAGGTCCTCTTCCCAGAAATGCACCAGAACTGGCGATATTGCTGTAACGAGGAAGTCAAATTAAGGTGTCGATGATGAGCTAAGATTGCACAGAACGGACAACCATCGCATTTAGCAAGCCCAGATGACACCTAATGTACTTTCGGGAATACACCAGATGCCGAACAACATTTGCTATTCCAGAAATAACTTCCCCTTTAACCTTCTCCTTCAAATTACTACTAGACAAGGAATTGTAGTGGCGGCGCAGGTATGATTGTATTCAGCGCGATTAGGTTCCATATCAGCTGTTCGTATTTCATCCAAAAACACGTTTGTTTTAGGATGAATTTACCTGCCCCCCGCACAAACACCACTAAAAATAAAAAAAAAAAAAAAAAAAATAAAAAAAAATAAAAAAAAAACACTACGTAAACGAACGCTTCGCTTCCTTCAGCCAAGACTTCACAACTCTCTCAGACTTTAATTAAAAAAATATTTTACTCCCCCATACTTGTTTTGAAACTTCTTATTAATATACTATTATACACTATACTATTAATATTTTACTTTAACACACTAGTGCCGCGATTTGCATGCCAGGGAGACACCACAAGGAGATGAAGTCCAACAGATTTTTTTATATAATTTCTTATTCTTTTTTTTACATTTATCACGTTTACAGTAAAATATACATTTAAACAGACAAATAATTTATGAAATCATTTCAAAAATTAAACTGCAAAATATTTTAATTTCGATAAAAGAACCTAAAAAACACAACTTAGGCAAACTTTCACAAATGGTTATTCCCTTGAGCAATTTTTTTATGCTAGTTTTGCGTATCTTTATTTTCGTTTTTCGTATTTAATTCCAGTTAGTTTCTTTCAATATGTCACAAAAATGCACATTCTTCTTCATGTATAAGAAGTTTCAAGATGTCTGGGAGCAGATTTTTAATAATTTAATTTATTATGCCCGCCTTCTTAGCGTATTTATAGACTTTTGCCTTTAGTATAATGATTCCTAGTTATTTCGTATAACGATTCCTAGATCTCTAGTTATTTTCTTTACTGATCCACCATATATATAATCTTTAAATTCATAAATTTGCTCGCTTTGAGAGAAATTTTCCTCCATGCAACGTGGAAGTTGTCCGCTAGTTCATATGTACTAAGGCGCCATCTTTTTTCATCGCCAACCCTATAACTGGAAGTTAGCCCCAGTCTTTGTACTTCTCTCCAAAATTACCGATTGCAAATTTTTGAAATAGTTCTAAAAATTTATTAAATCACACTTATAGCTTTAAAACGAGCAGATTTAGAGAAATGCCGAGTCTATAATCACCCCATCAGTGGCTGAGTGGTGAAGACCGCCGAATTCTGATAGTTCGTCCCGGTTTCGAACCCAAGAGAGGCTGCATAGTTGGTTACCCTGTGTACCGTGAATACGAACAGATTTCTCTTATAAAGTCCTCTACAAAGGTATTCCTCCTTAGAAGACATATACGGCAGTTATTTAAGTTCAAATACAACAAATGCAAGATAAAACTTTGGTACGATAGATTTTGAAACTTAAAATAACACGAGCGTTCAACAACTCATACATGTTATGAATGTTCCATAACTTATACTATTATACATCCCCTCTTCGCATCAAACACTTCAGATTTTGATTTAGTACAGATCCTTAAAAAAACTTTAAAAATTTTTTCACAATCATCTGCACTGAATGAATATCATAACATTAGGAATTTTTTCCTACACGGTTTTACTTTTTTGTTATGTACAAATGTAAACTTTTCGCTCCTCAATTTGTGTAAGGCCCTCTGAATATGACAAGGATATTAAAAACACATCTCGATCAATTTCTGTCGTACGCGAGTGAAACATTTTGTGTTTTATTTTTTATAAAAAGAACAAAATTTTACCAAATATAAGTACAGGGATCGGAAAAAAGTTACATTTCGAAAGATTTACAATTTTCTTTATAATTTTTCGAAAGATTTACAATAAAATGCCAAAACATGCATTTTTGTTATTTAAAACATTTTTGTAATAGGCAGTATATGTTTTCAGCCTACGGTCGCAAAAATAAAGGCCTGAAAAATGCTTGTGTACGTGTGTAATAATAATTTCGATTTCGAAGAAAGACGTAGCCGTAAATTTCACACATAATTTAATTCCTGGATAATGAATTCCGAGGACGCATCTTCTTGTTCATTTCACATCATCGTTGTGGATGCGCTATGTACCCCACAATTTTATACAGATTATATTTTTAGAACAATGGACAATAGCTGGCAGAGGCTAAGGGAGCGAAGTAACGTCTTAACGGAAAAAGAGCTGAAGCAAAAGTGCGCAATAATCCAATATGGTAGCTCACCCAGAGAAAGTTTTGATTCAGGTTGCTTATTAAGAGATAGGTTTCAGTTCTCGAAATTGAGTTCGCGTGCCTAATTAGCTAGGTCATCAGCTTTACGCACGCCATGCGACATGGACTGATATAGAAATGACGCAGTCCTTAAAAGTTATTACTATTTTTACAATACAGAGAGGAAATACCCATATTCCAATTTTGTTGCATGTGAAACGTCATCTCTCCACCTAGCACAGCTTCTTCAGTTACTAAACTGTTAATGAAATCAGCAGCAGTTCCCGGCACGTGACTTAAAAATTCGGAGCGGAAAATGCACATTTTTCTTCTTAGCCAGTCAAAAGAATGATAAGGATTAGAATTATGCTAGATGGCCAGATTTAAAATGGCAAATTTACTTTACTTCTCGGTAGGTTAGGTTAGATTATTTAAACACGGCAAAGGCACGAAGGCTATCTGCCAAAAGGAGGTACGCTTTCGTGAATGGCTTCCGGAGGGAAAGTAGCTCATATTCACGTTCAAAAAGGAGGAAACCAATCACGAGGAAAACCAATCATGCTGCAGCCCATTCGCTAGGATTCGAAACCAAGAGAGGTCGGACTTAGTAGCCTTAACCACTCGGTCATTGATCGAAAGTACCAACTGAACTTCTCGACAAAGACACATTTATTATCGCTCTTTATGAAAAGTTTTGGTACAAATATCATTGTATGCAAGACTTCACTGCCTATAAATTATATACATAATCTTTCTTAACAACGCTTTTTCTCTACTGCGATATTAATAAATAAATAAAAAACTGGGAATAACACCAGTTGAATGTCGCATTTTTTAGAGGTGAAATAAGGACAACAGTTTCTAAAAGCTGATAAATAATTACGATATAAGTACTAATTTTTTGAACAATTTCACGATTTTTAGCTTAGTTTTTTTTTTTTTTTTTTTTTTTTTTTTTTTTTTTTTTTAAGGTTACGTTATAAATTCAACGCAGACCTACAGCGCGAGCTAAATTAATCCCCAAGTAAAATAAGCACGTGCACGGTCTTGAGTAGGGCACGGGGCGAAAGCACCACAGAAATTTCTCATTATCGATTTCGTCATGGAATATAGGTGCAGTTAGGCAAGATTAATTTGGGGATATTACTAAAGCACATGCTCTTATAAAAACGTGTCATACATTACTAAAATATACAAACTAAACGTTCTTTTCCATGTAATTTTAACTTTTGCTTCACTTCGAGAAAAATCTTATTTGGCAGTCGTTACTGTTTATATTTTGAATTACAGAAGGATCACTATCACTGGAACTCGTTGCGACTGACCCACTTCGCATCAGCAAAAATCCGGACAACTGAACACTTAGGAATACAATGTAATATTTGTTCCAAAGCAACGCCTCGCATTCTCAGACTTTCTGGATTAATACCGAAATTACTGCTATCACATTTGTAAAGTAAGTTACATATTTAATAAAAATTAGTGCTTAATTTATTTCTTTAATTATTAATAGAAAACATGGAACTAAGTTGATGTTTTTCGTATGAGGCCTTACTAACTTGTTTCTGGTCATAGAAGGTAAACTGGATCAGAGCTTTTTTACCTTTCCGAAATTTCGTAACTGCTTCTAAACACTTAAAAGATCTGAAGTAAGTGAATCTAATAATGTTACAGCCAAAACTTTTCTTGTAAATAAGACAACCTGGTAAATATAATTAGGGGAAACGAAATTCACCAAAATGTACTCATAATGGATCTTAGCTTCTATAGTTAAAATTCGTAACAACGTTTAGTGCTCCCTATATCCTGCTTGCTTTTTAACATCAATCTGAAAAACTGCTCGCTTTAAATACTAATTTCCGTTGCTCAGACTTCTGAAACTTGCCCACAATTTTTCACTGTCACTGGTAGCGGGATACGAGTTTTAGGGTGCTAAATTCTGATCACGACTTGCTCTTTCAAAGCCATTATAAATCAAACAGTCATGGCACGTTCGGTGACACATTAACTATCAATTTATAACTCCCTAATCATGAAAAAAAAAGTGACCAAAGCGCCTTAGATAAATAACGACGAACTCATAAGAAGGTTTAAAATTAATCTTTTTATTAGAATCTCAACTTAAAAATTACACAGCTCGTGCAGATCAAAATAAGTCAATAAGAGTTTTAAGTCAAAAAATTAAAGCATGCAATTCACAAGGAAAAATCCTGTAGTGAGTTCAGGTTCAGATCCTCTACTCACGCGGGCAAACCACAGCTATCAAAAAGCTAAAGCCAAAGCAGGCAATTCTAAAAGTTCAGTGTCAACTGGTTCAAAGAAATTCAGAGCTCGCAAGCCAAAACTTCCACTTACGGCTTAACTTAAAAAACTCTGTCCTTATATGAATTAACTAATTTGTATCTTGCTGGGAGCATACGAAAGTAGAAGTGACAGTAAAGATAAAAATAATAACATGATGAATTAATAAACATAAAACTTTACAAGTTGAAAGAATATTTTAGCATATTCAAGGAAAGCCAAATCTCAGAAAGCAGAACCAAAGAAACACAAGATAAATTCAAGATATAGACAAAACTCGTTTAAGGCTAAAAACGAATAGGTAAGTAGCTCATAATAAGTCATAACAGAAGCATACAACCAAAAAATCATTTTGATGTTACTTTCTGAACGCAATTTTCTGAAAAATACTCTCTTTCTTTAATATGAATTACTATTGGATTCAGTAGTACGACAAAACAACCATGGAGTCATTTTTCAGGATTAAGTTGTAAGGACTTTTTGTCTCCCTCATAGCGTACCATCGTGGCGTAATTGGAAGCACGTTCAGCTAACATCGGATAGTTCGGAGTTCGAATCCCGGCGAAGGCATCGTTGATTTTTCATGTTTCTTACTTCGACAAACACTTAATTGTTCTATAGAGGCGCCGGACTAAAATATTCCAGTCCTTTAAAGTGGGGAAGAATGTAGGGAATTTTCTCCTTTCGCCCCACTTTCCTACGTGGACGCATGTCCGACTATCGGAAGGTCTATAAAATTCCAATCCCGTCGAAGGCAAAGCTGATATTCTCACGTTTCAAGTTCCAAAAATTCTTAAGCCTCTAAGAAGTGTCTCAAATTTAGAAGATCTCCCTAAACATAAGATACAAAGTTCCCCCCTTCCCTTATGACAGTGAGATTATATGGCTAAATTACCTTCATTACAAACATAACCACAAGTTATCAGATTAGAAAGCATTACAAAGAGATAGCTGTTTATGTATGTGTGAGAATACGTCTATGTCTTATTTTCAGGCTGAATGACCGGAAGTATTTCGAGAACCTGTAACATTACTGTAACAATCATTATAACATTGACTTCTTTTCATCTTGAGTACAGAATAGAAGACGTCATTTAAAATTTCATACTTAAGCTCATTCGAAGCGACAATTAATGGCTTAGCTTTCATTTCGATCGTAATTTATTTTGCACTCCTGATATTCATTATCACATTGTCCAGTTTCATTATATTCATTTTCCAATTTTAGTATCGAAAATCAGATCTTATTTAATTAGTTTGAATTGCGATTTTACGTTGAAACTGAAATGCTCGGATAACACATCATTTTCAGAGAATTGCAATTCGTATAACAAATACGTTATAATACACGCGGGAGCTACTAAAATTTTTAAAAATTTTAGTGCCTTTTAAAATTCTCATGGCCTTTAAATTTAAATCGAAGAGTAAAGCTGCAGAAGAAAAAGAAACAAAATCCATATTTATTTAATAAGAATCGGTTTGAAACTAAGTCTCCACTTGAAAAGAACAGCTTCCCTTGCGTGTAAGAAATTAACAGTGAACAGTGTCGCCCTATACGGCTTCTTCCAAGAACTTGCGCAAACTCGAATGTTTTACACAGTTGGCATTGGATACTCAAAAAAAAAAAAAATAAATAAATAAAATAAAAATAAAAGAAAGAACGCACAAATTAATGCGGCAGGTTCTGACAGCCCCCACAAAATGAGGGAGCACACAAAACGAAAACCAGCCAAACCAGCAAGGCCGATGAAAGACTGAAGATAGTGACCCAACATTAAAACACACACACACACACACACACACACATACCCCCAATGACTCGTTACATCCCCTCCTCAAAAACCTACCTTCTCCACCTACTTACGATATGGCGTCTTCCTCTAACCCCTGAGGCCTAATCGGGGTCTGGCCTTCTCCTGGTAAGGGAAAAAAGTCAAAGTAAAATGATTTAAACGGCAGCTAAAAGGGAAAAAAATAAACATGATCGACTCTTTCGAAAAAGAGTGGGAAGAGCGGTGACCGTTTTATTATTTGGGAGTTACGAAAGATGTTTTTCTAATGTTCTCAGGCGTCAAATGATGCCGCATGTTTCCCCTTTTCTGAGTAGAGAAAACTAGACCTAAACTGTGATTTCACAATCAGGAGAGGTGCTCTTCCGCAACCACAAGGGAGGTGCTTGCTCTTCTTAGATAGTGACCTTTTCGGGTTGCATTCAGCCCGCGGGGAAGGGTTCCTTTTTCAAGCCTGTGAAATTCTGATATTTTCTTACTTAAATTTAATTGTTATAGGGACATTTCTCTGTTGCTAATAATTAATGTTAACACCTCATTTTGTGTTTCTAAAAAATACACTAGTCATTTGAAGCACGTTCAGATACCAAATTACATAAAACAGAGAAAATTTATATAGTCGAAGCTTAATGACTTGTCTCCAGTGATCCGTTATAATGCCTCCCGCCATAAGAGGCAAGGATTGCTATAATAAGCATCAACTTTACTGGTTTTGCACTATTAATATAAAAGTATATCAGTGCCAAAACAAACATCAAATAAATCATAAAGTTTGATTTGGTAAACTAAGAAATTATTTTTTAAAAAAAGCTTCACTAGCATTAATAGCTTCATAATAGGGGGTTACAAAAGGTTTTGGTTATCATTTCCAACATAAAAAAGCAAAGCAACGTTAATAAAACTTACGAGACTCAATATTTACAATGACAAATGAAGATCACGCAAAGTTCAAAAGCCCAATAAAAAAAAAAAAAATGCTTTTTGCCATTTCTTAACACTAAGATACATCTGAAAATTTAGGAATTTTTCCTCACTATACACATGCAACATATATCATATTATTACACATGAAATGCAGAAATGTGTATATGTAATTCAGAATCGAATATAGTCTTTCAAAGCAACTGAATAAACAGGCCATTCTCATTTTATTATATCACCTCATTTACTGCTTTAAAACACATTCGAATTAGTCACACAACTGTAAACAGGCATGCACAGTACCTTACAAAAATAAGAAATTTTGATATAAATGTGAATTTATGGATAAAATTTAATAAAGTCTGTAAACTTTTCCTTTTTCTTGGGGAGGGAGAGGAATATCACCGATGATTCACCAAATTTAAACTGAATTCTGGTACAATTCTAAAGGCAATATCTTTTGATGACTCCAAAAACAGCTTTAGGCAACAGCAACTTTGGAATACCACACCCCAAACTTCTGCAATCAGCTGAAGCAATATATATTGAGATTATGAAACAGATACTGATATAATACTGCTGTATTGTATTTTTAAATGAGGGTTAGTATTAAGAAAACATTGATTCAAAGTTCTAATATGTGAAAAGTATTAAATGATAAATTGTAGCCTCAAGTATAGAGCATCGAGTCAATTTTTTTTCAAATATGAAACACGACGTAAAATGTTTTAAGCATTTCCGGTGCTCAGCATAAACAGAAAATGATCTTTGTGTGAATTCAGGTACATCAAAAATTATTTACGAACAGTTCTGGCTAAATATATTTAAATAACTTTTTAATAAAGTTAACTGCAAACTTTAACCAAGAACTTGAAAATATTCAGATTCAACAAACTTTTCAAAAAAGTAGCTGAACATTGGTAGTTCCACAGTCAGCACTGGTTCATTGAATAGAAACAGGCTTTTCTTGATTATGCAATTCCTCTTGGTTCCTCTGATAAACAGCAGCCAAGACTTTTGTGCATTTATGCAGACTTTCCATTGCCTGCACCAATCTTGAATGAGTGAAATCTTGAAACCAAATATGTAGCTTAAAAACAGCGTGATTAACATTTTCACATTTTACCACTAAAGGAGTTTCATCTACACAACATGCTAACAGGGGGTTGCAGATCAGCTTTAGGAAGTCTGATACATAAAACATATACAATATGTCCAGTTATCGATCCTTTGGGGATGCCAACGCTGATGGGAATTGCGAGTTGTCGACCAACACTTTAAGCTCTGACAAGACAGGAAGAAGTCAAGAAGCTGGATGATTGCTCTCTCAAACTTCATGGTCAATGAGTTAATTGATAAGCCCCTCATGTTAGATGTGGACGAAAGCTTTTGCCAAGTCTAGCACGAGGAGAGCAAAGTTCAACTTACAATGCAGGGCAGCCATTGTACTCAGTGATTCTGATGATGGATGACTCTCTTGAAGATTTTGCCAAGGCCACTTGGTTTCAGAATCAGTATAATTTTTGCCTTTCCCACTGAGGATGAACTTCCTATTTTTATATACAAACTGTAAGGAGCACTGCAGTTGCCCACGATATACACATGCACTGTAATCATAATCATTTATGTATTCCATCATGGCATATGCATGATGCAAGTTTCATGCTGTTTGGATGCTTTCTTCATGGTGTTGCATTTTGGATGGCCAGCAGTTTACATGCTTCAGCTTCATACTAAATGCTTTTGCCACTGTGCTCATTTTGACTGTGGTAAAATTTTTCTAAATGTAAGAAATGCACTTATTCCGATAAATAATAAATGAAACAGACTGACACACTTTACAAACTTTTTTTGACAATACTTAATTTGAAAACAAGAACACTATTATAAGAATAACATGTTTAATTTGACATTTCTGTAGAAAATTGCCTGGTGCATATTGTCTTCAAACAGAAAAGATCTATCCTGTGTCCTGAGCTACTGTTAGCTGAAGTATTATTTTTTAGGGACTAGTAGCTTACAAGAAGTTACTTCATTTAATGCTTTTTCCCCCTCCTGCTTTCAGAATTTGATATACACAGAATGTGAGAATTTTAAAATTTGTAACTGTGGAGAACATATTTTTCTAAGAAATCCTGGTGTGGCTGAACCTTGGTTGGTTCCTAGCCTGGTTGGAAAATGGAAAAAATATTAAAGCGTGGTATTTTATAAGCTATACACTTCACGCACTTAGAGAAACCTCCTTCAATGACAGCCTAAACAATATCTTCATGAGGAACATCTGATGGCAATTCTGTAATAACAATTTGGTAACTTAAGGTCTTCTAGCTTAACTAACAAAGTTTTCAATATTATACAGTAAAAGTCTTTAATCTGGACTCGTTGGGACTTTTCCGGATTAGGGATCATCAATTTAAATCTGGTAAGATGGCATGCAGAAATTATACAATTAAAAATATGAAACTAATATGTTATAAAGAGCAATTATGATCTAAAGGGTATCAAAATGTACAATAAAAAAGCTTAATATTTATTTGTTTACTTTATTAAAAAATTTTTTCAACTCGTGCATGCGTAAAGCATACATTATGCATAGTCGAAATTAGAAAATTGCAACCAGAAAACTATCTGATGTGTATTTGTGATATTTATAATGACGAGGAAATTGATTTAAATCATATCAGAGTACATCGAGATGAAACACTACATTTAGTAAGGAATTACAAGCTGAATAAAATAAAAACATCTGCCCTGAAGATAAGGATAGTGCTGACTTCCAGTTCATTGCGCGCCGTAACGTCCCCCCCCCCCCCCCGCAGAGCAGCATGAAATTGATAAACAGATTTCGGAATGGTTAGAGAAACAAATCACCTCTCTGTTACTTTCTTCATGCTTTTATCCATTTTTTGCAGCAATTCCACTTTTTGTTTAATGGACATTGAAATATACTTTCGCTTTGTAGATCCTTTGGCAGCTCCAGAATTGGAAACTCTTTTTGACATAATCGAAAGTTCAAGCTTACTTTTTATAAAATTTCTCTAACAGTTCTGCAAAAAATAATAAGTCGGATCCAATTAGAAGATTAAGGAACAACGCAATCTGCAACATTAACTGAAATAGATAATTAGATAATTTTAGCATAGCTTATACCGTTCATTATACATTAAACGCGCATGCATAAACGTATTATGTGCACGCGTAAAATGCATGCACAAAGGTATTATTCACATGCGCAAACACATTATGCGTTTACACATGTGCGGAAAGTTTGTAGCTTTGAGGTTCAGATTATGGACGTCCGGATTGAAGACTTTATACTGTAATAGCAAAATTGATGATCCTCTGATCCCCCTACCACAAATATTTTCAAATAACTACCACTGATGCAATCGCCCAAATGCAATCTTCACGCAAAGCTTATTTATGAATATCTGATGCATCTTTCAATTCTCTCAAATTTCCAAAATTAAGCATTACAATTTTTGGTGTCATTTAATATTACTTATTAGTGTGTATAAATGCATTGTGTGTAATAAAATTTCTGATGCAACGATGAAGATGCACATTTATGAAGCTTGGCGCATAAACAGAGCAGCAATCGTGGAGGTGTAATACTCCTTTATTCTTACCAACAAGCATATTATCAAACATAAAATGCATAGCTGAAGTAGTGAAATTTCAATCCCATTCTCAATCAGTTACACATGTGCTTGTTTTACATTTTTATAATGAAATATTCGGGAAAAAAAAAAAAGCAGATAAGAGGTGACATTTCTACAGAGCAACAAGGAAGAAAAAATTGTACAGACAATAATATGAAGGTTTGGCTTAGAATGATACAGTTTTGGAATTATCCAATTTAGAGGGGTTTATTAAAAGCATTTTACTATTTTGTGGACAGAAATGGGAAACAACCAAATTAAATAAGAGATTTATTGGCTATTACAAATTAAAGTTAGGTTATTTTATATATTTTTCCTCTTACATATATGTATTCTATTGATTTTTTCCCCATTCATAAAAACAGCAATTATTAATTTCTAGCTATGATGAAGAAAACAGACTGTTATTTAATGAATGCAAAATCATCAATCAACAAGGATTAAAATTCAGTTTCAAAGATCAACTAAGAAATCCTTACCCATGCAAAATATTAAATCATATATATATATTAACGTCACATTATACATAATTATAAAAAAAGGGCCAAAAAATTTTTAATATGGAATCTTGTTTAGAATTTGAATAGTAAATATATACAATCATCTACTGGTCAGCAGATCAAAATTTCACTCCACCTAAAAGGTTTTAAGCATCTATTCCATTTAATAAATCAAATTATACATAAATACATATAAAACTTCTTACTAAAACAATATTTTGTAGAGTAAATATATATAAAAGTGTTTAAAACAAAAATCTGAACTATGACTAAGACAGCTAACTGTAAAGAATTATACTAATTTGAGAATATATTTAATCAAACTTACCTGATTCTTAAAAATTATTTAGCCTTTTACATAACACAAATACAGTTTACACGACCAGATCTTTACACAGATTTAAGTCTTTCATAACACAGGTCATACTTAACTGAATGTAGTGACTCTCACTGTTTCTCGGAGTATGCATACAAATCCATACCTGGTATAACCTTCAAAGCATTAGATAACTTCTGAGATTTTTCAGACCTTTATATTATTTTAACTTACCTCTAAAAGGTCTACTAAATTTAATTCCCACATGTCAACGTAATGCATATGCCATGAAGACTAAGATCCCAACAGAATAATGTAATTCTTATTCTTACTTTTGTAACTTTTTAAATGCAAGTTAATCCTTTATGGTACCAATGCAACTTATTCATGACAGAAGGTGGGAAAACATACATTTAGCACTGAAAATGAACTAAATTTTTATAATAAATATTACCTGAGTTGTTAGACAATTGAAACCAAACTTTTTTCTGAAGAGTCGAACAAAATGAGACACGTAAGCACCTTCCCACATGCCCCGTATGATCTCATACGGATTCCCATCTGAAAACAGAAAAAGAAGACTGAGCAATGATATAAAAAATTCACTAAATTTGAGAACAGTTATAATCAATTTCAAAACTACAGATTTAAATTTTATACCTAATAACATAAGCTACAGCAAGCCGTTTTTGTTACTTTCATATATTTGGCAATTGTAATTACTACTTTTATTAACAACTATGGACTTTGGTTTTTCATTAACAACTTAAAATAGCACCGACTAAAGAAAAGCGATTTGGAAAAACCATTCAGAATGAACCAGTGGCACACTTTTGGGTAATATCTCTTATATAATGAAGGATAAATGAAGTAAGCAAAAAAAAAACTTAGATAAATCAACTTATCTAGAGTAAGCACTTTGAGTTATCGACATAGAGGGAAATTAAAATATCTTTTTCACAATGTAAACTTTGAAAGAACAGACATATAATTTGGTAAATTATTTTTTCTTTCAATACAAATGCTTTTATAGGTTTCTTTTGTTGGGAGGGGCTCACTATTAAACAATGCAATGGTTCAGCACTTAGAGCACAATGGATTTATGTGCAATAAAGATTGTTTTAAAACACTTTTAAAAACATCCTCAATGACAATTTGCTTTTGTTTTGCCACTAGATGCAAACTATTTTTTACACTATGTCCTGATTTCCAATTCATTTTTATACCACCTTAAAACCTGATAAATTGATAAATCTCATTCACAGTTAATAAGGTTGCTTGTGGGTGTTTGATTCCTCTGAGCTATCGTCTTCATCAACAGTGTCTGAATATGCACAGTTTCAAAAAATGAGGGAGAAAGCTTCCCCGTGTGGTAACGTGTATACGAGCCAGTTTCCCTTAGAAAGTCCTCCCTGAAGGCATCCCTCATCCTTAGGCAGATAGCCCTTGAGGCTTTCCCATAATTAAATAACCTAACCTATTGACTCGGATGGGATCTTTCGCCACACCCACCATACAGCCCCAAAATCGCTCCTTCAGACCTCTGCCTTTTTTCACACCTGCAGCTTCATCTTGTTGGTGCTGCAGCCACCAAGTTTCTGGGCTGAAGGCTTTGAAGAACTACAAAATGTTGGCAGAAAATCATAGATTTTGGTGGTGATTACTACCCACACTAAAGGTACTGATTTTGTGTTCCCCCCTAACTTTATTAAGAACGTTTTTCGGCGGAAAACTTTCATTACAACCAGATACAAATTCTTGAAAAATATCCTTTTTCTCTTAACCTACAATATTAATTCTTGCAGTGGTTTATTTTCAAATTTTCACCCAAGTTTAGTTCAAAAATATACCAAAAATATCAAATATGTCACATACATTATTCATTTATTAATATGACTGGTTCAGAAATTAAGAAGTACCATAATTTCACAGGAAATCTCTGTTTTGCCTCTTATGAGATATATTTCTTTCCAGCTGGTTCCACATTCATTTATGCCATGCTCTTGCATGAGCTCAGATTTTAATTAACCACTTGCGCTAGAACTAAACTTCATGGTTGCGGTGCCGTGCGCTCCAATATAACAAGCGATAAAGTGTCTCATTTACGCCGCTCCATGTCTGCGAGTGCAATCCAGAGCTGTAACTCGAGAAATAAACAATCTCGTTGTTAGGTGACGTGTGCACCACGTTATTTTCATTTTTGCGATAAATGCCTATCGACATGCAGTTCACGTCGCTCGCGGTTTGAGATAAAAGCATCTCGATGTGCGTGGCACGTCTTTTTAGCGCAAGTGGTTTATAAGTGAGCATACAGTTTAATCAGATTAATTTTATTGGTGATGAGCTACTATGCAGAATTTAAAAATTTTTCAGTTCAACTTAAATTTTAATCGCTATACAAATAACATGGATCTTTGTATTTAATAAACAACTGTTGAATTAAAGTTCGAAATAATTCAATACTAGCATATACACCGAAGAATCATTACATTATGACCATCCTGTTAATAACATATAGGACCACTTTTAGTTCTCAGAACGCCAGCACCAGGCATGGCATTGACTCCACAAGGGGCTGATACTAGTCTGAGGTATCTGGTACCAAGTGCTCACCAACTGGTCCTGCACACTAAAAGGGGGTAGTGTGGCAGTACAAATTTGGTTTTCCAGGTGGGACCACAAATGTGGATCAATGTCAGGTGAATTTGGAGGCCAAGACATGATTTGAAAGAAACTGGAATGTTCTTCGAACCACTTCCTGATGATTCAACCCTACACTGCTGCATAGGTCCCCCATGCAACAATGTGCGCTGCACGAGAAACATTGTCTCACTGTTGTATCTCTTCGGCCATAGTGAGCAACGTGTAGCAGCAATCTCACTCTCCTCTGGAATCAATACGCCATCGACAAAACACTGGTGGCTGGTGGCTTAGCATTTCATCACCCATACACCACTTTCGATATGTGCTCATAACAACTGCATGTACACAGCCCACTAAACATACCATTTCTGATACTGATGTTCCCAGTCGCTGAGCCATAATGATCTGACCTTTATCGAAGTCTGATAAATCAGCTGCTTTTCCCATTATGTCACTATTTACACTATGTTTGGAAAGACAATAAATAGTCGCTTTATATATTCCAACAGTGGCCACGCATGTGCAGTGGTTTTGTTCCTGGGTGAGTTCATTATTATAGATGGAGGGTGGTCATAAAGTAATGGCTCTTTGATGTATATATAGAAGCATATACGTACACACACACATATATATGCATATAACATACATATTAATTTTACGTTATCCCCCTAAGTTCATCTTTTCTCCCAAATTCGAGATATTTCCAAAATCATATGACACTTACATAATGCTGCTTGCAAAGAGAATTACAACCCAAAATTAACTAATTGCAGTTTACCTGTATATACGCACCAGCCTGTTCACGAGCAATTATGTCACTCTTTCCTCAACTTTTGCTGTCCTTTGAAACATCTCTGCGCTGTTATGCTTAATTATCTAATTTGTTCTTTAATGATGTAGTATTGTTTTTAACCCACGCACATAAAAATTATTGTAGTTAACTTTAATCTAGAAATATCTTACACACAAAAAATGATTTCATGTGCAGAAAAAAATATTCCGAGTCTCCGAATTCAGTTTTGTCAGGGTCATCTTCATGCATCTACACTCAGTCTTTACGACTGCCAAATGTTAAAAGTACCGCTTTCTTCCATCATCACATTACTTTCAAGCAGCGTGTACTAAAATATTATATATATCATACATATCATAATATATATGCATTATATCATACATATAATGCATATACATACATATATGTATATACATCATTAACAAGAATCAAATTTGCATGAAAGTATTACAAACTGAAATGTGGAAATGATTAGCACTTCCATGCATGTTCACAAAGCAGATAGGAGTAATGCCATCTACACTGTATATAAATGGGAAGACTGAACAGCAAGTTCTTTATTTGGAAATGGCATTTCAACACATTGTTTGTGTAAAATGTCATATTATGCCTCATGTAAGGAGAAACTCCTAACAATATATGTAGGAATTCAAATACAGCAGGATCAAGGCTTATCACTGCACAGCATTGCAACTGCTGTTGTTTGGGATCCCATAACTGTCATCGATGGATCCATGAGAGCCATACTGAACGAATGCCATGTAGGATATCAGCAGCCCATGGTGATTAATGCCCAAGGAGACAGGCAAGTTTTCCTCTTACAAAATCACACATTCATGTTATGTACCCTGAATCAGAACTTGGCTCACATTCAAGTGTCTCCACAGATAGTATGATAACAAGTGCAGCACCATGGACTGTCAATGCGGCAACCATTGTTATGGCTTCCCTTGATGCTACAGCAAAGAAAGATATGCCTAGAAAGGTGGGACAAATGACACCACATCATCTTTTCAAGTGAATCCCATTCTGTGTATAGGATCATAATGGACGTGTATGTGGGTAGACCAAGAATGAATGTTGCTAGCAGGCATTTGTCATCATCACCTGGTTTGCTGGTATGGAAATACCATTGGATAAACATCTCAGTCACTTCCTCTTCACATACTGGGTAATGTGGACAGCTGCCACTGCATTTTAAATGTGTCCTATTTTTGATACCTGCATGACAGAACCTTTTCAATAAGATAATGCAGACCACATGTCGAACATGTTGTCCTGCACTTCCTCAATACTTAAAAAATGTTCGATTGTTGCCCAGGTGAGCACACATTCCCTAGACCTCTCAACTGCTGAGAATATCTGGTCATAGGTTGGTAAAAAAACTGACACGCTACCACGCACCAGCTGTTACAATTGATGAATTCTGCCATCCACTTGGAATAAAAGAAGTACCTTTATCTGTCATCCAAGCTTGGTCTGACTGCATGCCCAGTTGGATTACAGATGTTACCAGAAGTGGCAGATCTGTGTGCTAAATTCAGCATGCTGCATATCCCAAACCACATACAAATTTAATATCTTCCTTCCATTATGCTGTACATGCACAGTAAATAAAATCCTACTATTTGCTTTGCTTTGTTCCTGGTACAGCAATTTGAATGGCCAGCAGCATATTAGGCTGCTTAAAACTTACAAGCTTACAAGGTAATTCATATCAATGTTAAGAATATATTCTAAATAATGAAAATGTAATCATAACAATGATTTTACATGAAGTGTGTAAGGGCCTCATTTTAAACTAACCAGTTATTATGGTTTGGATATGTACTTTAACTTCTTCTTTCCTTATTCCTTACCAAAATGCAAATCAATTGTTTGTGTATTTATTAAGCTGTAGTTTGGGGACTTTGCGAGAGAGTTCGTGCCACTAGAGCAGGATGTTTAGTTTCAGCCAGCTCTAGCA
Source organism: Stegodyphus dumicola (assembly GCF_044657685.1). Classification (NCBI taxonomy): domain Eukaryota; kingdom Metazoa; phylum Arthropoda; class Arachnida; order Araneae; family Eresidae; genus Stegodyphus; species Stegodyphus dumicola. The sequence goes on from NC_140780.1 coordinate 240,528,383, forward strand.
GTTGTAACCATCTTGGCTTTGTTTTCTCTCATCACTAATACTTTAAACTCATGTGCTGGTAATTTAGTGAGCTAGCTTATAGCTTAATATTTAAATATGTAGTATTAGAGTACTGATAAATGTTTAAATTTAAATTGACTGTTCTTATTTATTTGTATTACAATGAGCTGTGGTAACTGTAACAAAGTCGTGCCCTTAGGTACAATGTTGTGTTTAAATAACCAGGTTGTTTTATAACCTTCACAAGGATTTGCTCTGTCTCAGAGACAGAGATAACTCGTTATGTCTTTTAGGGCTATATGACTAAAATAGGAGGTATAACCTTACAAGTTCTTATAACCTTACAAGTATAACCTCACAAGTTCAAAAGAGAAAACTGACAATAAAAGAGAAAAATTTTTTGTACACATAATAAATAGTGAACGTTCTTTGTAATAATCACGTATTGTTCTAGAGAAGTTCACTTTTCTGTGGAAGTAAGTGGCTCTCTTAGAGAAAGCAATTGTCAATGATGATAATTATCAACTTGTACAATGTTGTATTCAAACCTCCGAGATTTCGTAAATCACACATCTCAGGAACTGACTCATTTAATATTCCCAAATACTCTAAGTGAATATATTTTGAAACATACAAAACAAGTTTTATGGTGCAAGTCTAAAAAAAGAGAAAATTATAATATATTTTACTTAGTAATAAAAACTTTCACTACTCATTAAATGATTTTTTTTTTTTTTTTTTTACATTATCTTCTCCTTTAGTTCATCACTTCATTTCTGAAACAGTATGAAATTCATATATACCAACCATCTCACATGCTGTCTAGTTGTTTAAATTTATTTAACAGAATTTACAGTTCATAAAAATTACTCATGTCAACCAGGATTTTCAATATGCATACTATTCCACACACTGATATACAGTCAAAAGTCGTTAATCCGGACTCGTCGGGACTTCAGCGATTCCGGATTATCGATTTTTCCGAATTATAGATCATCAGTTTAAATCTGGTAAGATGGCATGCAGAAATTACAAAATTAAAAATATGAAACCGTAATTTATGAAATAAAGAACAATTATGATCTAAAGGGTATCAAAATTTACAAAAAGAAAAAGCTTAATATTTATTTGTTTATTTTATTATACATTTCTTTCAATGTAAGTTGCTTCGTTTCATGTGATAATACTTTAATTCTATTAAATAGACATAATTTCTTGTTTAGTTACAAAGTTCCGCTGTTCAAGTCCCATAATTGCTGTGTTGAGAATACCGATTAATTTGTCAACCGAAATGTTTTCGTTTTCAATAACCTCTGGGTCACTTTTTTCACTATCGGAAGCGAATTATAATGACAAGGAACTTGATTTAAATCATACCAAAGACGGAGTACATCGAGATGAAATACTACATTTAGTAAGGAATTATAAGCCAAATAAAATAAAAACATCTGCCATGAAGATAAGGATAGTGCTGACAGATCAACTTCCAATCCGCGGTGTGAAATGATAAACAGATTTCGGATTTCAAAACATACTTTCGCTTTGTAGATACAAATTACATATTAGTAAATATATATATCGGAAATTCTATTTGACATAATCGAAAGTTCAAGCTTACTTTTATGAAATTGCTCTAACAGTCTGCAAAAAATAATAAGCCGGATACAATTCAAAAGATTAAGGAACAACACAATCTGCAACATTAACTGAATTAGATAATTTTAGCTACACATTAAACGCGCATGCGCACAAATATATTCGCAGCCGTAAAGGTCTTACGCGCAGTCGTAAAAGCCTGTGCGCATGCGTGAACGCGACGCATGCACAGAAAGTTTGTAGCTTTAAGGTACGGATTATAGATCATTCCGGATTATGAGTGTCCGAATTAACAACTTTTGACTGTACTTTAAACATCTTGGTTAGATAAATTGTTTATTATTAATTAGTGGTTTCTCTTCCCCCACACCTCCACTCACAGAACTGACACACAGCAACACTATTGTTACCCTTTGCTTTACCTTTTTCGTGTGATAAGTGTTTGACTTTTGAATGTCAATGATTTAATGGGTATTGAATGACAGCAAGACTCATCTAACCAAAAACGTTAGACAGATAGCTCTTGGGTGCTTTGTTGTAATCAACACTATAAATGTTCTTACAATCAGTCTTTTAATAAAGACAGTAACTGTCATAACCATTCTGTCATATTAGTTAACACAAATATGAAATACAAAAGTTAGCATTGATAGTTCAGGAATGTACTGAATCATTTGAAGCATGTTTTGTCATAAACAAGCCAATAAGATAATTAGTCCGCTATGATACGGATGAAATTTATGTTTCCAAAATACATACAAACTGTTTTCCATTCTGCACAGGCTGTCTGAAATGAAGTTGATCTGTTTTTGGACTCACAGCCACTTTTCTTTAAAGTTTCTAGGCCAAAGGCTTCGAAAAGCTACCAAAACGTTGGTAGAAAATCATACGTTTGGGTGGTGGTTACTACCAGCACTAAAGGCAGTGCTTTCATGATTTTTTTCGCTAACTTTATAAAGAATGTTTTTTGGCGGTAAACATTTGTTACAACTAGATAAATAATCTTTATCATGCTGAAATCATAACATTAAAATCTCATGAAAGTGCAAAAAATGATTTAAAAATTATTATGAAAACTGTTTACATATTTTTAGAATAAATCTCTGTTTTAATTTATGTTTTAAATTTTATTTTATTTATTTTACAAATGTCAAACATTAACGCTCAAGCCATTAAGTTCACGGGCTTTCCAGTACTTTTTAACAATGTCCTCATACAGTGAAAGTGCAATACAATTAATTATTTAAATGTTCAAAAATCATAGGCTGATTAGAATCACATAAAACACAGTTTGGGGAAACACCATTCCAATTCTGTACAGATGGTCTCGCAAACAGTCATATGTGGTCAGACGTCTAAATAGAGCTACTGCTGTCTTTCTTGGAAAATTGGGAATGAAAGTTGTCTCTTTCCCCAGAATACTCCCATCTCTTATCCATAGCACATTGAACCATATCTAGCTTAAGAATTTATTTAAGATTTGATTTTCTTAAGGTTAACAAACAAATTAGCAGTATGAAAATAAAGCAGTCAATTAATGTGTTGCATTATCAAAGTTCCTTTCTTAGCCAATGTATCAGCTTTTTCATTGCCCATAATTCCGCAGTAGGCTGAAGTCCATTGGAAAGAAATTCTGTGTGCCACTGCCTTAAACAAAAACCGACAGTCTAAGATTCTTTGGGAACTATTTTATTATTCAGAAGAGCTTGAAGTGCACTTTTGGAATCTGATAATATGACTTCATTTAGAAGAGTGGCTATGAATCAACAGTTGTTGAATAGCCACAACAATGGCTTCTGTTTCCCATCAAGTGCAGTAGTAAGAGGGCCCATTGGTAAGTAGAAACTAAAAACTTGCTTTAACTACCTGCTCCAGCCCTGTGCACTCTCTCTAAGATAGACCCATCAGTGTAGACACACAACCACTGATTTTGAGAATAGTGAATCCCAATAGTTTCCATTGCAGTACATCTTAATTGTGAATCGCTCATTTTATTTTTAACAACTCTTTGAATAAGATCAAAATTTATATTTAAATAAAAAGAGGTTTAAGGGACAATAGAGAGGAGGTTAAAATTAGACAACCTCGGCTCAATTCCAAACCATCAAATTCTCTCTAAGCGGTCTGGATAAAGCCAATTTGAGTTTGAGATTTCTAGATATTTCATTATTATATTATAGTTCCTGCAAAAAGGGTGGTCAGGCAAACACACCAACTTCTAGTATAATTGGATCACTTTTCTTTTAATAAAATCATAAACAGGTTCCAAACTGGTTAAATGCTGCACTGCAAGAATAGGAGTAGATCTCACTGCCTCAGTAATTATGCATAACGCTTGGTTCTGGAAGACTTCGAGGATCTGGACTACATTCTCTGGAGCCATGATGAAGATCTTGCTACAATAACCAATAATTAGTTGAATGTATAATTTGTAAGTAGTCTTCAATGTCTTTCTGTCACAGCCCCACCTTTGAGCCAGCCAGATGTTTTGACACAGAGAGTCTTCTCACGGCTTTGTTTTTCAAATGTTGCACATGTTTCCTCCAATTTAAGCATGGATCGAGAATGCAACCTAAATATTCAGCTGAATTATTAAGTTGAACATGATATAGCTGAAGCTATCAAGTCTAACAGAGTTGGCCCCTTAATGCTGAACTGCGAAGCTATCAAGAGCCTAAGGCCGAGCGTAATAATAGCTTAAGAAAGAGTAGTCTTGAAAGGCAGACACGTGCTAACCAGAATCTCTGGTTCTCTCTCACCAAGAACTTCGGGGTTAACCCGTTCAGTACAGGCGTGTCATATATGCATCAGCAGCAAACATTACCTCACAGCCAGGTGTGTCATATTTAAATCGCCATTTAATTCACTCTATTACCGGGCGTACCACATTTGACTTTTTAGATAGAACATTTAATTAGTATTTTTTTTTTGCTCCTAGATGTAGCTGTATGTCTGTTATGGTGAAATATATCGAAAGTTAAGTATGCTTACCTTCATTCCTATGCAATGTTTTTTATTTTTGGTATTTTGTTTCGGAATGAGAGTGAGATTCGTGGGTGAGAGTTGAGCAATGTAATGTCTCTTTAATTGCCTCATTTGATGTAAGCAAATGCAAGTGTTCTCGCTGCATTGAGGTACTTTTTATTTTTGCGGTATAGTGGGATAGATGTTCTATTATTAGAGGATTTTTTTAATTACTCTTAGATTTTTCCGGCATTTAGATGAATATTTTGTAGCCTCAGCGAAACGAATCTTTTTTTAATGGCAAACGAAAGCAGTATATGAACCTAGAATATACACAAATGCCAATTCGTCAGTGTTGAGTAATGTAATGGCTCTTATTGTGTCATTTTATATAAACAAATGAATATATTCTTGATGGTCTGGAATTATTTTAAATTTAATTTATTAATTTTTCTTATTTTTATTTTATTTTTTATCCCGTTATAGTGGAGTACATGTTCTATCATTAAAGACTTTTTATTACTCTGAGTTTTCCGGCATTGAGATGAATATTTTGTATCGCTGAGAGAAAGGTTTTTTTTAAATGGCCAAACTAAAGCACTATCTGACCGTAGAATAACATAATGCTAAATAAGTCAAATTTGCTGAGTAAAATAGCAGCAGATATTCTATTCTTGTGACATATGCAACGTTGGACTTTACGCATACCCATGTTTCACAGAATATCATACACTGTCTCTTTTTTGAAATATTGCTTCTTTTTCGTTGAATTTTTATGAAAGACACTTTTAATATTTTTTAATTTTAATTATGTGTTCTGTTAAATAAAATCTGCGATTGTTTGGATAGTTTTCCATATATATTTATTTGTGGGATAAGGGGGAAATTATATTATTCTAGAATGAGTGTTTTTTATAAAATTTTTAAGAAAAATATAATAATAAAACTTTAAAATTAATTCTGACAACTATTTGAATGTTCTTCTCATAATGTACCAAAAATTGGAACAATTGGATGAAATATTAAATTTATATGAATTTTTTTTTTTCAAAGTTGGGCTTAGCAGCACGAATTGCCTGTACCCACAAGACGATGCATCCGGTTAATGCGCCGTCCCAAGACAACGTTTCGGTGACAGAAATGCCCGTCGTGAATGCGTTAAATACCACTCTTCCTCAATTTGCATTCAAACGTGATTCTAAAACTATATTCTGGCCGGAAGTTGCAAGTTGAAATTCAGAAATGATAGGAAAGGAAGTTTAACTCAAAATTTAACTGTTAGATAAATTAATATAATCCTTACAATCTAAAGAAGATGCAAACTAAATACAAACCAGAGCTCCTAAAATCACAGTTCCACTGCCAATCTTCCCATATATATATATATATATTTTTTATTTTTTTTAAGCATCGGAACAGTTGTTCAAAATTTATATTACATGATGCCAACTGTGCACAAGCTAGGTTTACCTTATATCACCTACTCGGACATCTAAACGAATTACCAGAATCAGAAAGTACTTCACATACGCACGGTCAGCAATGTATATGTTCAAATAAGCTAACCGTAGTGGACACGGAGCTTCTAGTGATTTTAAAAAATTATAAAAGAAGGTGTATGTTTGAGAGTGCATATATGCCACACCTGTCTGAAAGATCAATGCAGGCGGCGATGCACCAGAACATCACACGGCTGTTAGCGACATTTGGGACTAACACATACATAACACATCTATCTTCAGCAACATGCAATTGAAAAGAGGTTAAAAAACCATCTTGCTCCATATAACCAAATTTGCATAGAAACATTAAAACGAATTGGGCTGATGATTGTTTGTTCTCTGTGGAAGGCCAGTTTCTGTCTGTTTAAATCTAAAAATATCACAACAATATAGAACAAGAGAAAAACACTGTGATAAGAAATTTTTAACCCATAAAAACATCCTGACATTTATTCCCAAGTTCTGTAATTTCTGAATAGTACGCAGTCTCTATTCTTTATCATAAGCCGATTCAAAGTCTATAAATGTTGCCAGAACAGACAAACTATTGTCTATTTGTACTAAAAATGCACACATAAAAGACATTAGATTAAAAATTGGTTGCTCTTTTAAATATCAAAATTTAATGCAGAAGTCAAACAACAAAAATCAGCGTTATATTCACAAAATTTTCACAGGACTAGTTTCGATGGTTTTACCGAACCACCATTTTTTTCCTGATTTTGCTGATTTGTTGCGTTGCTGCGCGGTTTTGCTGATTTGGTTGATTTTTGTTGTTTGACTTCTGCATTAGTATTTATTTGGCATGTTATTGTGTCTTAATTATCAAAATTTAAGTTATAATACTTTAATTCTACAATTTAGTGTGAAAATTTGCACCTGTTTAAGAAAGATCAATTTCTTTATGCCTGGTCTTATTTCACTTAGTTTTAACCATAAATTAGGATCCACTTTTAATTCTTTTTCTGTGTTTATTTTTCAAATATAACTTGGTGGAAAATCTTTATTCACACAAATAGATTGTGCAAAAAGGCAATAAAAATTTCATACCTTTATTTGAAATGCCGATACTCTTTTCGGTTCAGCCAAAAGTTAACAACTATGTTACTTTTGAAACATCAATTGTTCTTTTTCTTCAGGTTTTTTCAGGCAAAATTTCAGGTACATTTGAACAAAATGGATTTCTAATCTAATTTTCTTTTTCATAATCCATGGGAAAATACAAATTGAAATTATTTATCAATGAAAAACAATGATTTTTAATGTTGTATGCTAATTCTTTTATTTTCAAATTATTTTTGGTTAGAAAACTTTTTAAAAGTGGTAAAAAGCTTAAAATATTATTATCCAGTTCTTTAATTACTAGCTTATTTTACCTCTAATGGTAAAAAAATTAACACATTGTCCATGTAATTATTAATTCAGTTCATTTAACTTTCCAAAATTATCAGCTAAATATGCTAAGTGCACCAACCATAATTCACTGTATAAATATTTTTGCAATTCAAATTTTGAATGATAGAGGAAAATTTGAATTTCTGATTGTTCAAAAGGTTAAAAAAGACAAAAGTTCAAAAAGACAATTTAAAACTTTCCCTCTGGATAACCACGTTACTTCGGAATGTAACCAACTTCAGGAAAAAGAGCATTAACTGATGGAGGAGTTATGGTCTAGATAGGCATCACATGCAATTGTCACACACCATTCTATATGCTTGACTGAGGCTTCCTGATTACTTAGAGGATAAACAAGTGCTTTTACAGCCCTGTGTGTGAATTTTTACACGTGAAGTTGACACTCATTTCCATTTTATGAACAACATTCATCCACTTAAAGCTCAACTGATGAATGAATACCTTAAAAAAGAGGTTATTAGGCAGATGCTAGAGTTCCAAACATTAGCCCTATTAAACATGGTTGGGATGCACTCTGAAGAACAACTGCAATTTGCCACCCACCTCAGAAAACAGTCTAGGACCTGTGAACTACTTTGGTGCAGGGATGGGTCCATTTACCACATGGACTCATTCCCTGTCTTGTTAATAGTATGACAACATGCTGTGTGGCCTATGTGTTTGTTAGAGGTGACTACACCCCTATTAGCCTCGTTTTATTACATTTCCCCTTACTTCCCCAGACTGGGCTATGACCATTAAAGTCTCCTATTGTGACAAAGGGTTCATGCAGTAGTCTATTAGATCATCTAAATCTTACTGATCAATGTGGTGATTTGGAGGCAAATAAAGGGAAATTTTGAAACTCAAATCCATACATTTATTTGGATAGCCACAACTTGGAGGTTTGTGGTTAAAAAAATCATACTGGAAATATAGCCAAGTGAGGTGAGGAGACTTACACCTCCCCTGACACACTCATGTCCCAGATTACACTTCCTAGTGAGAGAATATCACCAAAGCTTTGCTTGTTCTGATTCTAGCATAGCTTCCTGAATCACAAAGCACACTGGTTGATATACATTGGTCAAATATTTGATGTTAACAAGATTTTGGTGGATGTTGTGACAATTGCAGGATACAAGGGTGACCATTACAAGTCATGTTTGCTTTTTCAATGCTTTTCTTTTTTTTACTTGGAAATAAATGTTTTAGCATATCTGTTCTGTCCTCCACATCCATATCTGAACTTTACACGATACAAGGATGACCATTACGAGCCAGGCTTGCTTTTCAAAGCTTTTTTTTTTTTTTTTTTTTTTTTTTAATGTGGAAATAGATGTTTTGGGATATCCATTCTGTCCTCCACATCCATATCAAAATTCAGATTTTCTGAGCTAATGCTCCCAAACAAATTTGCCTTTAAAGTTCTGGAAGGCTTTGAAATTTCCCTTTTTCCTTTAACATTTTATCTTTTATTTCTTAATTATACCCAGTATTTCCATTATTGTTGGTTTTGGTTTTAGTGCTACGTTATGCTGAAGATTTCGATCTGGCTGCATATTTTGCATGCATATTGTTTGTGTGCCTATTGATTTTATTGATTTCACTGCATTTAAGTAGGATACATTTTTACATGGCTGTGTCTCTGCTACTAACTTTCAAGCTTCAACATATGAAATATTCTTTCGTGACTTTATTGGTTGTACCTAATTTTCTGGCTTTAGTTTTGGGCTTAGAAAATGCTGTGTGCTCCCTTTTGCAATTAGCACATAGTGGGTTTGCACTGCAATTATTGCTGTCATGGTTTTCCACAGAGCAGTGTGCTCATGTGAATTTGCTATGAGAGGACACTTTTGAGTGGCTAAAATGCCGACACCAAAAGCATCGCAAGGGTTTGGTATGTCAAGTCTTATGGGGCAGTGTAAATATTCGGCCTTAATCCTTTCCAGATGGGTGTGTCGTATATGTCAAAGTTGTATTTGGTTCATCTATGGCGGGGGTGACATCTGCGTCTCAGAGGATTAGGGCCTAGCTAGACTGCTGTATGCCCAATGTCCATGGTACCAAGATAAATGGGAATCATGATGCCTGACCTTTGACTGCTTCATTTCATTCTGAAAGGTAGATAGCAGGATTCAGTAATGTACACAAACATGGTGGGTCTTATACATGAGTGTTTTTGTTTATGTTTCTTTCAAGTAACTTTTGGACGGAAGATTATCTTGTGCTAGTGCAGTGTTTATTTAGTTTCTTCTCTTCATAGGTAGAGTAGGGTATTCTTTAATTTTTCAAGTTTTTTTTTTTTTTTTTTTTTTTTTTTTTTTTTTTTTTTTGTGTGTGTGTGTGTGTGTGTGTGTGTGTGTGTGTTAAAATGTCAGAATGAAAGCAATATTTATTGGAAGCTGATTATACAGCTTTATTACAAGAAGATCCGAGCGATGTCAGCGGTTTTAGCAATGAATTGTACGATTCCGATATGGATATTTTATCAGATTTCAAACTGCTTTCATAAATGACAACTGGTCTAATACACTAAGAGATTTACTGCTGCATGCTTACACTGGTACACCTGGTATAAATTAGAATGCAATAGATGGTGAATGTGATAAATATTTTTTTTGGGGGGCGGCATATTTTTCGACGATGACTTAATAAAAAACAAAGAATTTTGCAGAATTTAACCTACAACGAGATCCATACCTCAGTGGGTCATATGGAGATTCTCCCTGGTTCTTCTCATTTCAGTCCCATGTCACATGAAGAAATGAACATTTTTTAGCATCAAATATGCTAATGGTTATAATAAAAAAGCTGGAACTAAAAATGTACTTTACTACAAATCAGGTAAGTGCTAATTTTTATAATATTATGTCACAAGACAAATTTTTGAAGATATTGCGATATCTTCACTTTACACCAGACAGTTATAAGGTATTTTCTCCCTCATTCCAGCCTGCCTCCATGGTATAATGGTAACACAATTCGGATGTATTCGAGAGGTTCAGGTTCGAGTCCCGCTGAGGGCATTTCTCATAACTCCTGCTTTTTTTTTTTTTTTTTTTTTTTTTTAAACCTAATGACTCTACACAGTAGTGTTAAAAAATTGGATAAACTGAAAAAGTTTTAGCCAATTGTACAAAAATTTAAGAATATGTATAAACTGGGAAAAAATGTGTCCATTGATGAATCTTTGTTTATTAGTGCTACCTTATGCTGAAGATTTCGATCTGGCTGCATATTTTGCATGCATATTGTTTGTGTGCCTATTGATTGTTCTGCCCTGAAGAAAAGTTTATGTTTCAGACAATATATTCTGTTGGAATGAACCTGATATGGCACCAAAGTACACTCCTCAAAAATGAAATTGCAACACCAAGAAAGAATGCTAGTAGCGTCATGCAAATTGCAGGATCTAGAGTTGTGGTACGGATATGCAAATGATTAAAAAACAGACACATAAAGTCATTACAAACTATTTTATTCAGTACCTAATGTGCCTACCTCAGTCAGCAATACAGGGTGCAATCCTGCGAGGCATGCTATCAATGAGTTCATTGATGGTTGCCTGAGGTAGCCTTTGCCAAGCCACATCCACTGTTGTATGCAGATCATCTAGGGTTCGCGGCCGTGGTCCTCAGTCAATGTCACATCCAACGCACACCCCACACGTGTTCGATGGGATTCAGATCTGCAGAGACTACCGGCCAGGATAGGACATCAAATTGGGTCGGGCTCTTAAGAGTACACCGCGCGACATGCGGCTCGGCATTGTCTTGCTGGAATACCATGTTGGATGCACCCTACAACCAGGGCAGAACAACAGGCTCTACAACTTTGTGATGTAGTGGTCCCCTGTCAAAATGCCGTTACTGTGTACCAGGGGCATCTAGTGATCAAACATTATGTCATCCCAAACCATAATGCAGGACTGGTGTGACGCTCGGCAAAATGGGCTGTTTCATAGTGTTCTCTGGGTCACCGCCATATCCGTCATTTCTCCACAGACAGAAACGAGGTTCATCTGTGAACAAAACGTGATGTGATTCGATGGTCCTCGCACTATAATGCTGACACCACACCAGGTATCTAGTCTTGTGTTCAGCAGTCAATAGTACCCCAGTGGCTGGTGCCCATGAATGTAAGTGTACTTCATGCAATCTGTTGCGCATAGTTTGGGTGGACACAGATCTACCTGCTCCTGCAGGCAACTAGCTTCGAATGTCACGTAACGTGGAAAAAGGATCTTCAATAGTTGACCGCCAAATATGCCGGTCTTTGCACTCTTGACGTGAAACTGTGCACACTACTTCCTCTTTGATGTGCACGCACACCTTCCTGAATCCATTGTGTGACACAACATTGGATGGTACTCATGTTGTGCCCAACACGAGTAGCTATTGTGTGCAGCGACAAACTAAGTTCAAGGAGTTTGATGATACAGTCACATTCCCCATTCGTTAACTGATGGTATTGAACTCGCCGAGGTCTCAGAGGCATTTTTTGTGCTTCTTCTAAAAGTCTCCAATGCTCCACAAACCCTCAGATGCTGTTTATGAGAAGGGAAAGTGGCTGACTTTTATGACCCGTATATGCGTACCACGTGATCTAATGCATGGGCAACTTTTCTCATTTCTGTATCCACCTCACACCTCTTGCTCCTACAATTTACATGATGCTACATGCATTCTTTCTTGGTATTGCAATTTCATTTTTGAGGGGTGTATATAAACCAAGTTAACCCAATACGGGTTATGTTTGAAACTTCTTAATATGTAACTATATTCTTAATATTAACTTCTCAATATAGATACCAATCTTATATCGATAAATGGCCTATATGTCAAAAACCCTCATAAGTGATCTTTTGGGAAACAGATACAATTTATATCTGGATATTATTTTCATTTCATCATCACTTGCATTAGATTTATATGACAAAAAATGCATGTTTGTGGCACAATAATGGAAATGAGGAAAGGTCTACCAAAAAATTTCCCTCAAAATCTATGAGACAAAACGATGTAAAAATGCATAGTTAAAATATGTATTTGGTTGCATTTAAAGATAAAAGTACAGAAGTACTGCTTTTAACTACAATGTATGGACACTAGAAGATTCTGGTAAACAAAATTACAAAATGGGAGAAAGTATTAAGAAATCAGGTTGTGTACTGCAACACAATAAAAATATGGGAGGAGTGGATATTAGTGATGCAGTTACCCATCTTACAGAAAATCTCTCAAATGTTTTAAAAAATTATTTTTTGAGCTCCTTGACATTACAATCTATAATGCACATGTTTTATACGATGTGGAAAAAATGGTACAAAAACACCATCACTTCCTTTTCAATTAAAAGTAATCAAACAAATTACGGAGAAGAAGAGAAGAGGGTCCTTGAGAGAATGTAAATTTCAGACATTAGGTGCATCAGTGCCATTTTGCCTCTCAGAAAGGCATTTTTCATCTCTCATTCTTAATGAGAAGAAGATGCATTTTTACTCTCAAACTATGTAGAGAAAGCGAGATTTGGAGAAAACATCTTATTTTGAGCACAAAGATTGTAATGTAGTGCTCTGTGTGGACTCATGCTTCAGAATATATCACAGAGAAAACAAAAACAAAAAAAATTTAATTTAATTGTAAATGTATATACTTATGTGGGGATGTGCCTGTGTAGCTTTACTGCCTTTTATTAAATATTTTAACTGCAGTTTAACAAATGCTGAAAGTTTGTTTTAAAATTCTTTTTTCATCGGCTGCATGTATTATTACCACTGAAAAAGTTATACATATTAAATTCTATCGGGTTGCCATCTAAAAAGAATTAAAACTTTTCGGCAAATCATGAGAACTGAAAGTCAGGATAACATGTTTAGTATTTATCAACTGACTTCTGCACATCTTAATTTGCCTAGCAGCACAGATATTTTGGTTGGACAGCTTAGAGACATTTTCCTCTTCAGATACAAACAAGAAGTCAATCTCTGAAGAATGTCATCCTCAACAAGAATTTAAAGTTTTACGATCTGATGTTCTGAGACACATCAACTAGCCCAAGTTTTTTTTTAATCCAAGGAGTGTTACAGATTGAGATAGAGTAGAAGTTTCAACAAGAATATCACCAGACCACACACACTTAATAGTCCTGGGTTCACCTATACAAAGACTATACACACTTCACTGAATAAAGAAAGGTGACATTTTAAGCAGATCACTCATCGAGTTGTTAAATAACCAGAAATCTAGGTGTTTTTGTATCATTATTAGCATTTACACATGTTTTGACTTTTTATTTGGAATATTACTGGTAGAACTAGTGATATTTAAAGTGACCATATTTGAAGTTTAAGTAAGATTCGAAACTGGCAGCCCCACCACTACGGAGTCCAACAAGGGAACAAAGATTTCTGCACTAGGGTTAACTGGGTTTGCATGTAATCTGAAGGCCCATAGTCAGCTTTTCTGAAAGCTTATCCCCAAGCCACTGATCCTAATGGCATGTGACCATCCAACTGATACTAGTGGAGACAGCTAAGTGCCTCCTGTTTCAATCTGAAGCAGAGGCCAAAACAGTGTGTTGAGGACAGTACCTCGCCCTTCAACTACCAGGACCAGGCTTACAGGTCACAATACAATACATGACAAACTCATATGGGATTTTCTCTCCATTAGAAACTAGAAACAGAGGGATGTTACAGAATCTCACTTTGAGGCCCAACCTCTGAAAAGGTAAAGCACAAGGAAGAAATGGAAATAGCATAGATATGGAGAGACGAAAATGAAAAGAGGCAAGATCACTAGAGCTCCATGATCATGATCCAAGTCTCACCAAAAGGGCAATCACTTGAATGGCTAAAGTATTTTGGAATTGCCACGCCCATACTCACAAAGAATGAGCACATGAGAGAGAGGAGGAAGAAAGAAAAATTATCATAGTTCTCCGATTTGCAAAATTTGTGACAAATGGACAGCCACAAAGTCATGGATGCACAGGTGGAACCAGAAATAACAAAGTCACTCTTTTTACCAGCTAACATGCTCATCACAAGATACAAAGACTCACACACTTCATGCATCATGAGCATGCTCATCACAAGATAGATTACAGGACTAGATAGCTAGCTCCTGTAATCACAAGATAGATTACAGGAGCTAACATGCTCATTACAAGATAGACTACAGAACAACATTCAAACTAGCTAGCAAACCAATTCCTCATAGTTCTGATTTCAACACAAAACTGCACATCTAAGAAAAATGATGAATGAAATCATATATGCTACAGCACTCTTGTATATGCCCCCAAATATGCAGCAAAGTCCCCAAATACAAACACCTAACCCTAGAGCCATACAATGGGTTGATAAATCACATAATACTCAGAGCTGCCACACCCACAAAAGGGGCTTAAATACATCAAGTATCTCTCCTTATCATTATGGATACATCTTTTTCATACTTAAAAATCAGATATAAATAAATACAGAATTTACCAGTATTAGAAATTAAATATGGAATACTGTTTAGAAGCTTTTTTTAAAGAAAACTGATGGAAAGTAAGTTTTTAAAGATAATTTAGTTAATCTATGTGATGCTTGCTGTCTAGCGATTTGCCACATGTTGTTCAGAGCTTCTGTCTCACTTGTATGTGCCCCTACTGCCCATCTCCCTCCTGTACATACTTACTCACCCTGCATCAGTCAGTTAGTTCAGTTGTGTCAAAAACTATGAAATAAATGCAAGTTTTGTTTTTGTTACTATATTTCCTTGCATATCCCCCTTTTTTTTACTAATTGCATTACCTAAAAATCAAGAGGGGAAATTTATGCAAATAATTTAATTTCCAAAGGACACAGTTACAAGAACATAACAAATGAAAAGTAATCATGATATACAGCAAAAAACTATCACATTGTTAATTTTTTTAAAAGAAACCTACATTTTAATAATGCATGGTATCAGTAACATTGCAATACCAAATTAATATCTTCCATTCTACCTCCCTGTAACTTGAACCTTACCCATCCTACTGCTGTCTCTACTACTCTTTAGGACTCAAATCATCCATACATAATTACAAAAGGTGAACATGAAGCTGACTCAGCAAAATCATAGACAATGTCAGTTCAGATTTGCTATCATAGACAATGTCAGTTTCAGGTTTGTGATTGGTCACTTCTTGTGTTAGTGGCACAAAGTTCAACAGTTAAGATGCATCCACATGACTATGATAGCAGTGTAAATTACAGAACAAAACGCATATCGCTGGTGAAAGGTCATCCAAACAGAGATACAAGCAATATCTGCATTTAGCCAATAGAATTATTGAAGAAAAAGAAAATCATGTGACACTCATAGAAGTCTACAAGTGCATAGTGTTTCATTTGCTGTTTCATTGTTTGGTCAGAAAAAGTGTTACACTCAGTTGGTTTTATTGTGAAAATTTACTTACTACGCAATTTAACAACACATAATATTAAGATTTAAAAGTTATTATAGGCACAAATAAATTTTTATGCAATGGCCTAAATAAAAATAAATTTTTATGCAAATAAAATGGATAAAGGCCTATCCTTCGTATTCTAACCATTCCGTGTATCAATTTCACGCTGCTCTGGGGGGGGGGGAACGCCGCCGTGCCCAATGAATTGGAAGTTGATCTGTCAGCACTATCCTTAGCTTCAGGGCAGATGTTTTTATTTTATTTGGCTTATAATTCCTTACTAAATGTAGTATTTCATCTCAATGTACTCCGTCTTTGATATGATTTAAATCAAATTCCTCGTCATTATAATTCGCTTCTGATAGTGAAGAAAGTGACACAGAGGTTATTGAAAATGAAAAAATTTACTTGAAACTTACATTGAAAGAAATGTTTAATGAAGTAAACAAATAAATATTAAGTTTTTTTTTGTAAATTTTGATACAGTTTAGATAATAATTGTTCTTTATTTCATAAATTACGGTTTCATATTTTTAATTTTGTAATTTCTGCATGCCATCTTACCAGATTTAAACTGATGATCTATAATCCAGAATCGGCGAAGTCCCGACGAGTCCAGGCTAAAAACTTTCTGCGCATGCGCCGCGTTGGCACATGCGCACAGGCGTTTTACGCGTGTGCGTAAGACCTTGACTACTGCGCATATGCGTGTGCACAAGTGCAGAATACGTTTTCGCCTGCGCGTTTAATGTATAATGGACGGTGTAAGCTAAAATTATCTAATTATCTATTTCAGTTAATGTTAATGATTGTGTTGTTCCTTAATCTTCGAATTGGACCCCGCTTATTATTTTTTGCAAACTGTAAGAGCAATTTTATAAAAGTAAACTTGAACTTTCGATTATGTCAAATAGAATTTCCGATGCTGGAACTTCCAAAGGATCTACAAAATGAAAGTATGTTTCGATGTCCAACAAAAAAAAAAAGTGGAATTGCTGCAATAAATGGATAAAGACATGAAGAATGTGACAGAGAGGTTAGTGAAAATGAAAAAATTTTGATTGACAAGTTAGTCGGTATTCTCGGCACAGCAATTAACGGGACTTGAACAGCGGAACTTTGTAACTGAACAAGAAATTATGTCTGTTTATAGAATTAAAGAGAAAGTATTATCACATAAAACGAAGCAACTTAAACAACTTACATTGAAAGAAATGTTTAATAAAGTAAACAAATAAATATTAAGCCCTTTTTTTTTGTAAATTTTGATACCCTTTAGATCATAATTGTTCTTTATTTCATAAATTACGGTTTCATATTTTTAATTTTAGAATTTCTGCATGCCATCTTACGAGATTTAAACTGATGATCTATAATCCGGAAAAATCGATAATCCGGAATCGCCGAAGTCCCGACGAGTCCGGATTAACGACTTTTGACTGTATTTAATGAATAACGGTAACACACAAAACGTTAAAAAAATAGCCTTGTGTGCATAATATAAAATGAGAGCATTTAGACTTTCATTTCTTTTTTATCTTCCCTCCAATTAATGAGAATTTGAAATTTCTACCTATATATATGGTTTGAGAGACCTGAGATGCCGTAAACAATGCTGATGATTTTTTGCTGTGGATAGTTAATATCTTTAAACAAAAACTCATCGCTATGTAGCTCCAATGTGATACTGAAAAGTGTAAACAACAAGTTTTTTCCCCCGATTATGACACATGCGATAAGAACTCAGTTGATAGCTGTTCGTTCATATTGTAGATGAAAAAGGTTGAACATGAGCGATCTCAGGTTTATGTTCTTTGCGTAATGGAAAATTTTGGTGACGGAAACAAAACAGTGGCAACTACGTCGTGAGAATACTCTTATGGATTGACCTTCAAAAGTGAAAGATCTGGCATAACCTTTACAAGTTTGTGAGAGTTTGTCTTGAGCAAGACGAAAACAATCACTATGTTGATTAATCTATTTTAAAACATAACAGAGCTCATGCTCTAAACACACTGAGGGACAGAAAAATTACATGAATCTCTTTAAAATGTTCAGAAGGGGGGAATATGTAAAATATATATATATATATATATATGGTAAATATAATAGTTGAATTTAGTGAATGCAAATTTTCATCAAAATGAGTAACCAGAAGGCCAGAAAAAGAATACTATAACAAAACATACGACTAGCAATAGTCATTTGAAGAAGAAAAATGGCCATTGGGCATTCAAGATGCACTTCAGGCCCATACGGGATTAAGAATATACCAAATTGGCAGGAGTTTTCAAGTACAAAAATGGGGGGGAAAAATTTGTTGAAGCCCACTTCAGCTTGCTGAAAATATTTGGAGGAAACCTTATTTTGCACAATCAATACTGGGAGCATAAAGTTGGTATGTATTTATGAAAGAAAAGGATTAAATACAACTGCAGCCCCCACCAAAAAAATAAAAAAAAAAAAGGCATTTTTGTACTTAAAAAATGAAATAAGTGTCCAGTAAAAGCTTGATTATCCAGAAAGCTTGGAAAATAACAAATACAATCGAACCTTGTTTAATGAGCACAATTTGTTCCTGATTTATTCATGATGTGAAACAATTTTTTCCACAGGAATCAATGTAAAATGGAATAATGCATTTCATTTTCGAAAAATACTCAAATAAATTTATAATAAAATAATTTATTACTTATATACATCCTTTTTTACAAGAAAGTTCTCTAAATATGTTTGTTTTTGCCTACACTTTTAAATTTGGCAAAAATGAGATACAGCATTACCATTAAGTAAATTTGTAGAGCACATAAGTGCCACCTTATTACAGAAATAGTTCTCAACATACGATGCAAGAGTTTCCCATGCTTTCAACATCTCCATTATTTCACTGGAAGGTTGTTGCTTTGCTGAAGTTATTATCTCCTCCTCCCCCAATGAAATCTCCACAAATGTTGGAGTGACACAGAACGCAGCTCCAATAAGCTCTTCAGTGGTCAGCTCATGGCTATGCTCGTCCACTAGCTCATCAGTCATTGCTATCCACCTCTAGGCCCATAATCTTGGCCACAGACACAGTCTCATGATTACAGGTTGCACAGGCACTTAGTCAAACCCCTTGAAATTTTGTTCGATAACATTGTATGAACAAAGCAACAACACTTCTTCCATGCAGAAATAAGTATTCTCTTGGTGACCCCCTTCCCATGCCTTGTCTCCCATCTTGAGGTAGGCAACGATGTGAAAGTAGTATTTCCAAAACTTAATGAGATTGGTTCCTGCAGTTACCTTAAAACAAAACTCGAAAAGTGCTTTAGTGTACAGCTTTTTAAAATTTGAAATGAACCGCTGCTCCATTGGCTGAAAAAAAAGGATAGGTGTTGAGAGGCAGAAAATGGATCTTAATATGCTTACATTCTTCAAAGAGGTCACCTTCTAGCCCTGGAGGATATACAGGAGCATTGTCCATAACAAGCAAGAGATAAAGTGGCGAATGTTTTTCACAGATGAATCAAACACTTCATTGATCCAATCTGCAAAATGGTCATGTGTCACCTAAACCTTGTTATTGGACCTCTCATGGAAAGCATGCTCTTCTGAACTTCAGATTTCTTTCGTAGACCATCTGAATGGTAAACAAGCAGTGGTTTAAATTTCAAACTGCCACGTGCTTTTGTATGAAACAACAGCATGAGACGGTCTTTCGTTGACTTGTGGCCCAGCGATACCTTCTTCTACACCGTAATACAAGTTCGCTTGAGCATCTTTTCCAGAAGAGACACATCTTATCACAATTATAAATTAGCAAGGCAGATAACCATCAAAATTCACAAACTTCTTAAATATGCTAATGAAATCCTTTGGTGCCTTTATGCCTGAGGTAGCTGCTTCTCTACGCCTCACAATGCTTTCGATGCTAATTCTTCTCTTCAAACCACTCACGGCTTATCTTGAATGCTACTTTTTGTCTATTGATGATCCTGGCATCTTCTTAACGAAATTGGAAAAATTAGATTTACCTTCTCACAACTATGTTTTCATTAATATTGTCACATTGCGTTGTTGGTCCATATGAAAAGCAATCTATCAGCATCATCAAAAATATGTGGTTGCTACGTAGAAATTCTAATGACACTCTTTGAAGCATCAATCTTCTTAATCTTACCCTTATTTTAAAGCAGTTGTCGCCAAACATTTACGAAGCTTCTGAGCTACTGTACCATTTTAAAATTCTACTGTGAGCTACCTACCAAAAGAACTACAATTTTTTTTAAATCTTATATTTGTTTATTGCCTATAAACTTACATTTTTTGTAAATATGAAGTCAATTAAACTGTATATAACAAAAAGAAACTGAAATTGAATTGCACGTAAGAAAGAAATTGAAGTGAAATTACTAATAAATAACAAATGTAATGACAGATCTTTTTATCAGACTTATTAACTTTAATGAGAAGGATGGAATTCTTTTCTGTCATCAACAAGTTTTTTAGTGTTAGAAGAGTAGGTAGTGGTTGCTACTATATTAAAGCAGTGTTCACCAAACTTATGAAGCTTCTGAGCTACTGTACCATTTTTAAATCCTACTGTGAGCTACCAACCAAAAAGAACTACAATTTTTTAAAAAAAATCTTACATTTGTTTACTGCCTATAAACTTACATTTCTATTAAATATGAAGTCAATTAAACTGTGTAATGGACTTCATGCTTTATATAAATGTGTTAAATTTAAGAATTTGGATGTTAAAGAACTTTGTAAGAAACAAGAATTGTGTTTTTTATGTTTAAATTCACATCTAATCAAAAACTGAAATTCACAGTTAAAGTGTAATTTGTGTAACTCAGTCATCTATTGAATGGCATTTTATACTGCCTGCTTCACCCCACTTCGGAGGAATATGGGAAGCCGGCATTCGCTCAGCGAAATTTCATCTGAGAAGAGTATTGAAAGAGACTCTCTTGACCTATGAAGAGTTGTCAATGCTACTTACCCAGATCGAGGCCATTTTGAATTCCTGTCCATTTACGTGAACGATTCTGATATTGACTCTATTAATGTTTTAACCTCTTCTCATTTTATTACAGAAGATACTTTGACTTCCTTTCCAGAGACACATCAGCCTGATCGAACAAGGAGTTCTAGGTGGGAACTTGTACAGAATCTATGACGTGGATTTTGGAATCACTGGAAAAGGTAATACTTGATCTCTTCAGCAGAGATCCAAGTGGCAGCACACCAAACCCAACTTTAAGATCAACACGGTGGTTTTTGTCATTGAAGATGGATCTCCACCTTTAGCTTGGCCTATAGGGCGGATCATCAATGTCCATCCGGGTAAGGATGGATTAGTTCGCGTAGCTACAGTCAAAACTAAAACTGGTGTCTTCAAAAGACCAATTAATAAACTTTCACCTTTGCCTGTATATCAGGACTAAACTAGACAGGGTGGGAGTATGTTCACTTCCATGCCTATCGGATTTATTTTCCACTTTTCGTTGCCCTGTGTTGGCAACATGCTTTTGAGATTTGTCGTCAGAAGAATTCGGTCGCTAAAAACGTAGCTGACCTATAACTGTTGTTATTCTTACTTTAAAGCTTATCTATATAGCTGAATTATTACTAAATGTTTACGTGTGAATATTTTATTATTATATGTTTACAAATTGATTTGTATAAACTGGAAGTAGTTGAATTTGTTAAAGTTATTTCAAAACATAACTTCTCACTCCGACGCCATTTGATTAATGGCGATTGAACAAACTGTACATAACAGAAAGAAACTGAAATTGACTTGCACGTAAGAAAGAAATTGAAGTGCAGTTACTAATAAATAACAAATGTAATGACAGATCTTTTTATCAGACTTATTAACTTTAATGAGAAGGATGGAACTCTTTTGTGTCATCAACAAGTTTCTTAGTGTTGGAAGAGTAGGTAGTGGCTGTTACTCGAATACAGTTGTTCAAGTGTTCATCAGCGAGTCTGTCTCAGCATATCTTTTTAAATTTCATACTGGAAAAAGAAATCTCGCACAGATATGTAGAGCTAAATATTGTCTTCACTTTGAGACAAATCTGGACAAAATTGGGTATTCTTCTTCAGGAACAAGAGGCAAAATATTTTCAGAGCTTGAAAAAAGCAATTTTACAGATATATCACCTTGAAAATTAATCCGTTCCAACTTAAGTGCAGCATTATCTTCTTGAAAATCAGAATTCTCCGTAATACAAGTAGAGACCTCTTCAGCATTAATCTCTATAAAAGGCGATTTGGGAAACAACTTAAAATCCTTTTGAAATCTTGGAAATGTTTTTTGAATTCCCTACTTTCTTACTGACTGATACACTTCCATAACACAGTCAACACACACATTTGTCCTTTACCTGAGTAAAGAAGTAATAGGTTTCCCATTCCGAATGAAAGTGATAAGAATTTTCTTTTTGCTTGAACAAGCCATCGTTAGAACAGACCTAGTTAGATACCAATGCCTAAATCAAACTATCGAAGTTACCAAATGTCTAATACACACACAACAAACAAACATGCTTATACCATCAACTATAAGATGAGGCTGACAATGGCAGTTGTGCAGGAGAAATAAGCAGTTGTCGTCAGCTCAGTGACGGAATCAAGATTAGCCAAGATAATGCGATCTACCGAAAATGACCTCGCGATCTACAGTTTGGGAATCACTGTTTTAAGGTATAGTGCAAATTGCTGATGTAGACTGATTATATGTGCACGTAGATAAGCCACGCTCAACCTTTCAGACTTCTCAATTATTTGTCACTGCAGCATTTTCTTTGGGAGCATGCTTATACTTTGCTCTAAAAAAATACACAATAATGTATCTGTATACAACTTTCACAGGTGACAGTAAGATGCTAGCTGAACAAATGCTAAACACAGACTGAAAGTCTAGATACATCCTCCATGCGACATCATGATTAATCCATTTCACTTTTTCTGATGATCATACCTCATTAAGAGAGTCATTTTTTACATTTTGTTTTGCTCGTTATGCGAATTGCTCATTATGAGAGATGCTGATTAAGCAAGGTTTGACCGTATGTGAAAACTGCGAATAGCTGGGCATATTAAAATTGCAAATCATGGCAGAAAAGACAAAAAAAACTGAAAAACTGGAAGAAATTTCTGATTTAAAATTATGGTACTTTTCCGTTTTGCCGGCGCAGGTGATTAAGTCCCCAATAATGGTGCAACTGATGTCAAACAGAATATCTTCGCTGGTAACCTTTTACACCTCATTTTCAAAACAAATCGCAGCCATTTCTTACCAGTTTGATTGTTTCTTTCAATACTGGCATACAATTACATAGAATTTTTACCAGAATTTTATGCCCTAAGGCCATTCGTGGTAATTAAGTTAATTAGGATGCCATCACACCTCTCACCCGAAAGTGAAAATGTAGAAAAGGCAAAGTCAAGAGTTAATTCATCAATTCTTAATAAGAATGCACTAGCAAAGTAAAGCACTGCGGTCTTACGTAATTTCTAAGTAAGCTATTCATACGAATTGAAATAATTCTTGCATTTACACTGGTATTCCGAATTAAGATTTAACTTGAAATTAATGTAGATAATAACTAAGAGAATTAGATTTTTGTAACGTAGTTTACGTGAGATGAGATCACTTGGTGTAACGTGATATGAACCGCCGAATCAGGATGTTGACCATGAAAGCATAGTACATTCTTAAATTATTGTCTTTTTTACAAATGTATTGTCTTTATTTATTGGTTTTTTACAAAATTTCAAACAATATTAAAATGTTTATGCCTTCAAAATAAAAAAATCCTTAGAACTAACATTTTTTATGTGTATACTGTATGTTGTCGCCAATAAAGTCTGCTTGGCGAGATTTGCGCCGGCGAAACAGAAAAGTACCAAAATTATAAAACCAATCACCATTAAAATATCATTTGCTATCACTTTAAATATAAAAGGCCTAAATTTAAATTAGAAGATATGGGAGAGGGGCATTTCACACATAAAAGCCGATGTATTTCTTAGACCTTAAACATAAAAGTAAAATATTTTATCCAATTTTGAAATCCTGTCAACAATAAAAGTTGGTGCAGATTCTGCAAAATTGCATCAATCATTCTGAAAGAAGCTCAAAGGAGCAGACTTATTTTTCAGTTAGATAATCCACAGATACAAGTAAAATTGCTTATCATAATTTTTTGCCGTATTTTCAAATAAAGTCATATTGTGTCTCATCTTAATGCCAATATCCTGAAACTCCGAAAATAATCCATTGCATGTGCAAAAGAAGGGAGGTCTAAAATTTTAATAATTTTTACAAAATGCAAAGGATAAATAGCAGTTACCGTAATTTCCGGAAGAAACGCCGCGGCATTTACGTGTTTAAAACTTAAATTTTCAGCGGGTGCGGCGTTTCTACCCATGCGGCGTTTAGGTGCACTAAAAATAAAATATTTCCTATGATGGTCATTGTACATAGTTTGGATGGCCTTGTCATTGTGCATAGATTGGTGCTGTTCCCACACAAAAGACCACTCAGTTGCTTTTTGCAAACCTTATTTTGTTTACATTTTTTCCCTTGAACGGGCCTACATGCCTTATTCACCCTAAACGGGATCTCAGAACAATAACATTCTTCCCCCTTTCAAATCAACATTCTCATCAGTTTGAATAGTCTCTCTCCTCTGCCATTCGATGAATCTTCCAGGACCCATCCTCTTTCCACCCCTGCCTTTTCTGCAATTTTTTTCAAAGGCGGACACGACTCCACCTGCCTCGCAATAACGAACTCTGACGTATTTCCCCTTCAGCATGAATGGATTTTTCTTGGCATTCTGCCAAATACAGATCCCATCAGTTAGGGTACAAGTACTTGTTGGATAGTTTTTAATTAGGGAGTGGAAAATTTTTGAAAATGTCTCTAAACGGCACAGAAGCTATACATTTCTTACCTTTAATTTATTTTTGAGTTATGGTTTCATTTCATGCATTTTTCTTAACTGGTATGTCATATATTAGGACTTAGGTTGAGTTTTTGCATCTATACGGCCCACGACGATGTCACGCGCAATTTAATCTATTGCGACGTTTACGCTGATGCGGCATTTCTGTGCAATTTTAATTTTTTTCCCGCCATTTTTCTCGAGTGCGGCGTTTACGCTGATGCGGCCTTTCTTCCAGAAATTACGGTAACTTATAGGCTCTACAAAAACTAAATTCACTAATCAAGAATTAGATTTACATAAAACCAAGGTGAAGATCTTATGACTGTACTGTTATGTCACATTTATCTATTACAAAGCATACTGCTTGGTAATAAAAGTCTCATTTGTTTCATTGTTTTGAGGTGCGATAGTTTCTAAAATTCTAAAATATTCTGGCTACTTGAATGCTGAATAGTTAAGCTTTTACTGTACTTTAAAAAGGGGAGAGGGTGAAAAAAAACTTCATTCTTGGTTTGAAGCTGTCATTTTTATCAGAGCAAATGCATGGAACACACTGTTTTCTCAGTGAATATGAGGATGATATTATAAATTTTGGTTTTTGAAAATGAAATTCCATCCCATAAAATAAGGGTTCAAATGACTTTCATTTCTGATTTCTACTAAAATATTATGAAACTGTTTCATAATTCAGAAAGATCAAGCTATGCATTCACTCTTACCTTGTGAAACAAACAGAAAAAATTATTCTTGTTCAACAGAACAAGCTCTTTGATAGCCTTTTGGCAGTCTCGGCACCAGGGGATAAACATAATGAACCTGTTGGTTCCCGAGAATCCTTGGGGAGAAATATTATCCTAACTCTTTGTGGGTCTGGTAGTCGTAAGTCCCCAAGGTGGAGATATTGGTAGTGGTGCAGTGGCTGGTCTGTTGTCAACCAAATTCCATTTAATTCCACTAAGGCGGAGCAATCCGCATACTATCAGTGGGTAGCATTATCAACAACCAGTCAGATCTTTAGGCATTCAAGTTTCCCACCGTTCTGATCCTTGGAAAATGGAAGTGGTAACCCCCATGTGCTCAGGAGGTAGCAATGGCTACAGAGAAAAACTTTAAAGTCTGTGTCTCAAGCATGGCGAGCCCAAAGTAGTAGCATGATTATCATACTTTCATCTCATGGGGAAACTGAAATGGCAACTCAGCCCTTGCCTATTATAGGAGTTCCTCAGTTGGAGTCCGTGTAGTGGAGCACATAAGACAGCTGAATTAGTGGAACACACAAGACAAAGATATTACCATCATAATACCCCTCCCGAAAAGTATTCACAATACAGCCCACTATGTCAACAAAATAGTTAACTCATGACATAAGCAATACATCCTGGTCAATTTTCTGTTTTTGTTACATTTTCATATTTTGAGGCGCTAAAGAATTTAATGGGATGGTGGAGTTTTCCAGCTGATACAAACAAAAGCATTACATTTCTTCAAAAATATGGGATTTTGTTTGACAATACAGAATGAAAAATACACATTTCATAAAGTTTTACTTTCTAAAAATAATCGAATTTCATAGATCAAAATTTGTGTGTGATGTCAAATCTGCAACTCTCTCATGATTTTTTTAAAAGTGAAAACAAACTGCTGTGTACATGGGGAAAACGAAAATGCATGGAGTGTGCTATGTTCTGCACAAGGCTTGAATTCGTGCAATTTTCTGGTGTTTTTTTAATCTAAAACAGATCACTGTGTAAATAGAGAGAAATGCACAAAATAAAAGAAATTTTTTATTATGGATGTTTCTAGAGTTCTGAATTTTGTTAATTGGTTCCTGTTTTTACATAGTTCTTAGTATTGCACCATTTTTGAAAATGACTGTTGTCTTTCTTTCTCTCTTAGCTTGATGAAAAATTAGTCTCCAATATTCAGGGACTTTTCAGGAGGGTAATACAGTTAAGAGCTTGCTTGTCCTTTTGTTTTTTCAATCCATTCTACTATGATATTTTATCACCCATGTGGCTTAGCACATATTCTTTTTTCATGAGATAAAAGGTCTTTCTTTTATCCTCAATGTTGCCCACCAAACTACCAGTTCCACGAGGTATTGCCAGAAAATTATAACTGCACTTACCGAAATCAGGAATTTAAAAACAATACACACACTTCTTAACAATTCATACATACAGTGGATGGACAAAAATATGGAAACACCTTGTGAAATGCATGTTTGAAAAGAAAGATTGATTTTAATGAAATATGTAGGTGGCGCTGGCGTTTTTGACTACTGACGCCACCTATACAACTTCGTAAATGTGCTAAACAGTTCAGTTGTTGTCGGAGTACTCTTATGTGAGGTTGTCATTGCATTATGTCAGAGTTAACAGACTTCAAACGTGGGCAAATTGTTGGAGCACGTATGGTAGGTGCTTCCGTAAGCAAGGTAGCCAAGGTGTTTAGTGTTTCAAAAGGTACTGTATCGAAGATTTATTCCGCATATTTGAAAAGCGGAAAAACATCACCTGCTAAATCACAGCGCGGACGAAAGTGTGTCCTGAGTGATCGTGACAGACGATCATTAAGGACAATTGTGATGAAAAATAAGAAGACCACAGCTGCAAAAGTTACTGCTGAAATGAATGTTGTGTTACCGAACCCTGTGAGTACCAAAACAATTAGAAGGGAGCTTCATAAACAGGGAATTGCTGGCCATGCTGCAATTGAGAAGCCACTCATCAGTGATGTTAATGCCCGTAACAGGAAAAGGTGGTGTTTAAGTCATAAAGCCTGAACTATAGAGCAGTGGAAGCGAGTAATATGGTCTGACGAGTCTTCTTTCACATTGTTTCCCACTTCTGGCCGAGTTTACGTCTGGAGAACGCCATCTCAAGCCTATAATACAGACTGCTTGTTGCCAAGAGTGAAACATGGCGGGGTTCTTTTATGGTTTGGGCAGCCATATCGTGGTTCTCTGCTAGCCCCATGATAACTGTGTCAGGGCACATGACTGCCAAGACTTATGTGAACATTTTGGCTGATCAAGTTCATCCCATGGTACAAACTTTGTTCCCCAATGGTGATGGTGTCTTCCAAGACGACAAAGCCCCTGTTCACACAGCTCACCAGACTGGTTTTCTGGTTTTTTCGAAGATGAGTTGTCCCATCTCCCCTGGCCACCACAGTCACCAGATCTGAATATTATCGAACCTTTGTGGTCTACATTGGAATGGAAAGTGCGTTCTCGTTATCCACCGCCAACATCGTTATCTGAACTTGCCACCGTTTTGCAGGAAGAATGGTATAATATTCCCTTGGCAAACATACAGGAACTGTATTTATCCATTCCGAGAAGACTGCAAGCTGTTTCGGATGCCAACGGGTTTCCTACATCATATTAAGCAAAGAAACATGTTTTTTTAAAGGTGTTTCCATATTTTTGTCCAACCCCTGTATCTACCATAAAGTAAATAAAATTAATATTTTAATATAATTTCTAATTGATTTATATTTAACATACCTTTCTGTAATTTAAAACACATTTAACTGGCAAAAACAAAAAAGGGAGAAACAATAAGTCATTCTCTTTCTTAATGTATGAGCAATACAGAATCTGGGTAGAGTAGACTTTAAGGTACCCCTTGTATTATGGCAAAGATGTTTGACTTATCGCCAAGTTGTTGTTTCATTTATGATAGCCTGAGTAGTTGAATGTTATGGAAACCCTATTGTGACGAAATCGGGTGCATGATTCTGGGAAATTTTGAATCATGGGTTGTTTTGTAAGCGTTTTTGTGGTGTGTGTTAAAACTGTTTAGATGGATTTGAATGGGTTTGTAGGAAGAAAGGTTCAGATGGTCACTATGTGAAGCGTTCGATCAGAAAGAGTACCTGGTTTGAAAAAAGACATTTGAGTATGATTGATATTTTGATTTTTACGTGGCTCTGGGTGTACGAAGCGAACTCGAAAATCATGGTAAGTGAATATTTGCTTTTGGTAGTGCTTAAATGTATAACATGTTTTTCCTTTTTTATGTTATTTTATTGTTTGGTTTAAAATGTATTTTATTGAGATTATGTATTTTTTGTTTGCCTATATTGTAGAATTTGGTGCTCCTTTGACTTTTTAAGTGAAAATATATCAATGTGTACATGGACAAAGTAAAGGGAGTGTGCACTGCAAGTTTGTGCAATTCTGAGATTTTTTTTTTCAAGTGAAAAATAGGTCGACGTGTACATGGATAAAGTTAAAAGAGTGTGCAATGCCATTTTTGTGCAATTCGGGGATTTTTTTTATAAGTGAAAATGGGTCGACGTATATACTGAGTTTGTGCAATTGTTTGTCTTGCTATTTTGACTTTTTGGCTCAAAAATCGCCACTTCGCAAGCCAAAATAACGAGTCAAAGAATTGCACAAAATCGGTATCCATGTACCGCCAAAAATCGCCAAGTTTCACCAAGGTGTACCCTAAACTATACTTTTACCCAGAATCTCATATGTTCAATGTATAAGATTATTTTATTTTATTGAAAAGGCTTCTTAAAAATATTCACTGTTTTTAAATTAAACAAAAATATGCCATATCATAATTACTGTTGTTGAAAACCACTTTTACTATTAGTTTTATAGTACGATAGAAGCACAATTGACTAAACTTACAGAATCAAGGGGATGAAAGCCAAAAAATAATTAGATGGTAAAAATATATTTTAGGGTCACCCTTGGCGTAGCTTGGCGATTATTGGCGGTACATGGATACCGATGTGCAATTCTTTGACTTGCTATTTTGGCTTGCGTAGCAGCGATTTTTCTGCCAAAAATCACCTCTTCACAAAGCCAACATAACAAGACAAAGAATTGCACAAACTCTGTACCCCATCGACCTATTTTCACTTAAAAAAAATTCCCAGAATTGTACAAAAATGACATTGTGCACTCCCTTGACTTTATCCATGTACACATCAACCTATTTTCACTTAAAAAATATCAGAGAATTGCACAAACTAGGCTTTGTGCACTCCCTTGAGTTTGTCCATGTACACATTGATATATTTTCACTTAAAAAGTCAAAAGAGCACCCAATTTTACAGTAGAGCCAAACAAAAAATGCATAATCTCAATAAACTACATTTTAAACCAAACAATAAAATAACATAAAAAAGCAAAAATCTGTTATGCATTTAAGCACTACACAAAGCAAATATCCACTTACCTTATTTAGAAATTCCTTAATATTCAGTCTGTAGCACACAAAATTCCTTAACAGCATCCAAAAACTTCCTAAAATTATCTGAATTAGAAACCGTATATCGGCATCGCCACATAAATTCACAAAAATAAGAGTCAAAAATATCCTACGTATTCTGGACTATCCGGAAAATGGCTACGAAGTAAACCTTCATTTACACATTAGCCAATTAATGCACTTTTCTCCTTTTGTTCCAAATCATACAGAAACTTCAAATTAATCTTACTACATTCAACCATTCTACCGTCCAAACAACGAAACAAGCAATGTACTTTCTAACCACACGCACCCCAAAAGCCCTTACAAAATATCCTATGATTCAAAATTTCCCAAAATAATGCAATTACCTCATAATAGGGTTTCGATAACATTCAACTACTCAGGTTACCATAAATGAAACAACAACTTCCCGATCATACAAGGGGTACTCTAAAGTCAACTCTAACCAATTAGACTCTAATGAATTTTCCAAAAACATTTTACTTGTATGTATATTACTGAAATGAATCGCTACAGTTTCCAGAAAACAAATATTTTCATAATTCACATTACATTTTTAATATATATATTTTCATCTTATGCTTCTTGGGAGAAGAAAGGAAATATTACAACCAAACTAGTTTATATATAAGGATATACTCCTTGCTTTATTTCTGCTCACCAGCAACATCAATGCTTGTTTAGATTTGTGAATTGTTTCGATTTCTGTACAATTTGTGTATAACTAGTAACTCTTTAACCAGTGCTGAACTTCCATAATACTGGACCAGCACAAGTGCGACTGCTTTGGGCGGCAGAATAGGAGTGGAAAATTTTTTTTAATTCATAAAAACACTGAGCAATAAAATCTAGGATGGCAAAATTTTTAGAATTTAGAGAAAGCAGTATTTAGAGGTGATGGATTTTTCAGAATTTAGAACTTTTCGAAAGAATTTAGGACCCACAGAAATTGAACCAGGAGACAAAATGCCTAACACCAGCTCTGATGGTCACTGAAATCAGCCTAAAATGGATACATTTTGTAATAAAGGGTAATAAATTGCATTTATTTAATTAAACTATGCTAATATAAGGTTTTTGTGACAAAAATGTATATCAAATATTTATTTTAATATTAAATTAATAAAATAAAACAATAATGTAATACCGACTGTGCTGATTACTTCTCACAAGAATGATACATTTTTTGAAGAATAAATAAAACACTCCAATACTGCCAATGAATTCAAATTATTTAACTTGATTCAGGGTACATAAATGAGAATTTGAAATTTTTGTAACAATGGTAATTTTTTTTACATTATCTTTAGATGATAAAGGGAAATAAATTGTTAATGATGTTATCTTTTGAATAATATAAGCTCGCATTTCATTTATAATTTTTAAATTTAAGTACTGCTTTTTAAACTGCAATTTAATTTACAATACTGCTGTAACAAAAGCAAATATGCCATGAAAGCTATTTTACAAAAACAAAGACAAGAAAACAACAGAAAATGTAAAATGTTTTAAATAATGTTTAATGGTTTATAGTAAATTATTCTTAAATTTTCACATATCAGCAACTTACTCCACATTTAAAAAAAAAAAAAAAAAAAAAAAAAAAAATTCATCTTACAACTGACGGATATAATTATTTAAATTAGTCAGATCACAGAAGAGTTATCTCCCAAGGAAAATAGCTTTTTCTCGGTAGTAAATACAGTCCATAAAAACTTCCTTTTGATCAATTTGTTTTCTAGTTTTTTTGAAGATCTCAGATAAAACCTAACACGCCTCAATGTTTTGATCCATAAAAGTTCACATTTAATTCTTCGAAGCTCCGGATGGTAATCCAAAAAATAAGTTATTTTTCTTTTGGAACAGATATTGTTTTATTTAATTTTTCATAGCTAAAGAGACTATTTTCACTTATACAGTAACAGAATAAAAAATTTTCTACAATATGAATTTGCTTACTACATAACAAAATTATAATAAACCTCATCACTATTATCCTCATTGCAAATAAAGCATTTTGTATTTAAGTCAAAATGCTGATAAACTTTAATGTATTAAAAACCAGGCAGTTAATGATGAAATAAAATTAGAGATCTTTATATTTACTTTTAAATATGTGTTTAGGGTAAAAATTTATGTCACAGTATTCATAAGTAATTAAAAAGCTAAATCTATCTACTTTCCCAAGAGCTTTACTCATTTATGAAAAATTAAAGGAGCTACATAAACATCAGTAAATCCAAAGAGAACTATCAATACCACTAATTATCATCATCCATCCCACAGAACGAACAGCTACTGAACATGGAATTTCTTTCACACATACCACATCTCAGCCTATATCAACTACAATTAATGCAGAGTTTTGATTTTAAAAATTTTAGAGTAAAATTAAAAATAAACATAAATGTAAACATCCAATCAATAACAGCAACAATAAACGAATGAATAAAATATTTGTAGGTTCTTATCACCACTACTTAAAGATAAAATATACATTTACCATTTACATTTTACATACATATTTCTGTCATCAGGACAATATTCTGAATTGGTTTAAAAAAGGCACAGGAAAACTCAAATCATACTATCTCAATAAACACCTAAAATTGCATGTATAAACACAGAGGATTTTAATCTATAACCTGGCAAATACATTTGACAGTTCAATATATTAAATAATGCTAGTTTCATTTTTAGTATCTTAAAATAGGTGACATCTTGTTGCATGAACCATGTCTTACAACATATGCAACAAATACAAGCTAACCTCTATGAAAATTTCTTCTAAAGAGAGACGAATATAAGCTAATCTCCATGTGAAATTCTTAAGTGGGATGTATACCTACATATATACAGAACTTGATAATCCAGGCATGACAGCCTCAAGACTAGTTTATGTGCTTGATGAGTGAATATTCATTTTATAAATGTCAGGTATTTAAATTTATGTGCAATTTATGAATAAATTTATATTTTTTAATATGACACTTCCCAATGTTAACTTGAAAATGGGATACAGACATATTTTAAATTATCACAATGCCACTTCTGAGTTACCACAGAAAGAAAACAATTTCACATAAATATGTGCCTCAAGGCTTTAAAATACAAAGAAATAGAATTGATAGGAATAAAATATATAGCATGAAAAAAGAGGCCTTTTTTAACCATCAGTACAAATCTTAACAAAGTTTTCTTTTCTTTCCCTACTCGTAAGAGCCTGATAAGTACTAAAACATTTGCATACTCTGCATCGATTCTAAAATACTTTAAATTTCAGAAATTCCTTCCAAAAATTCCAACCAATAAATATATCCTTTGCTATGCTAATATCTGCATTCTTATTAGATAAAACCTACCTTTTCAAAATATGGCCAGAACTGAAATTTATTTGAATTATGACACAGAAACAATACAATAAATCTTTGAAATAAGTCCGAGAAAGTATAGTCATGATCGAATAATACATAAATTCGATAAAAATATTCCGTTTCCACGATCATGAAAACAAAATAAACAATTGCAAAACAAAGACACTGATCGTTTTTGAAGGAGAAAAAAATATTCTCTTTTGCATCTGTATAATTTTTTAAAACTTAATTAGAAGAGAATAGTATAGCCTATTTTATCCACTTTGTTTACTATTGATAACTTCATACCTAATGCTCTGCATTCATAACAATGTTTTTAATACAATAACAATGCCGTTTAAAAAGACGGAATTAAAAAAAAAATTCTCGGCACATCAAATACATTAAAGTTTCGCCCCAGCTGAAACCGTTATTAATCATTATTTTTTTTATTGTCTGCATTGTTTCTTTAAAAAAAAAAAAAAAAAAAAAAAAAGATGTTTATTGAACATACACTGCACTGCTATCAAATATGATGATTAATATTCCCAGAATTTAAAGAGCCAAAATGATGTATACTGAAACTTGTGAAGTAAAATTATATGCAGTGCAATAATATTTTGTAAACATTTTAGAAAGCTAACATATTTTCAGAATCATATGTCTATTTGCCATGCATTGCTTAAAGGGGAAATTGTCCTCTAATAGCACTACAGTGAACTACCATCAATTAACGATGAAAAATACCCGTTATCTTCATTATCAAAGCGACAACAAACAGTTAAAACAAAGTTGCACATTAGCAAAGAAGTGGGATATCAGTTCATTAATAGTTTCCGACTACAGGGTTAACACAATTCCTTTTTTAGCCCCCCGCCCCCTCTAGCTGGTGATAAAAATAAAGCGCGCTTTACCTAGTAGCGATTCGCGGGGCGACGAAAGTATTCATAACAAAAATATTACATAATAATACAGATAGTACAATACCTTGAGATTTAAGCTTCCTTGGCATCTTCTAATGATTTCACCTCCAAACTTTAGACATTCTTGCCTGCATTTTAGCCGAGGCCTCCATAATGAATATGTCATGTTGAGGCCATGTGATCTGGAATCTTGGCTGGATTGGCTCGATGAAAAACTAAGAGGCGGCAAAAGACTCGTATTCCACAATTAGAATTATTGCAGGCTAATATGCAGATCAAATAACAAGATCGGAAAATTAACACTTCCCAACACAACGAAAATTGTTAACATTCTGCCCTCCAAGACAACGACGCGCAATATTCCTTCGAGACACAATAACGATAAGCAGAACAACTTTTCAGACTTTGCGTCTCTTTCACTCATTTCAACCTGAGGCTACGACTGTGCCCATTTCGTTCGATGGGGGAGAGAGGGAAACGACCTCCGACAGGGTTGCCGCTATCGCAGCCAAATCGTCGCCAAGATTAAACAAACGGTGAAATAGATGGACTTTAAAGTTTCCTGAATTAATGAATTTGCAAAATAATTGATTAGAGAAAAGTAGTTAAACCATTTTTAATAATAGCTCAAAAAGCATTCCAAAATAAACAAGAATCGGGGAAATTATTTTTTTATGGAAAATACGCAAGCACAACGGTAAAAATTTTCTTATTAAGGGAATGGAAAAAAATATTGAATGAAATTTCTGTCTCATTAACAAATTGTTTTATTTTTTACCATTTGTACGTATAATTTTTCGGAGTAACCATCCCATACAGTTTTTATCGCCTTACGAAAAATTACGAGAGGTAAAATCCGGCTCCAGTACTTCTCATCTTTAATCTGAAGAGTAATTCCAGCCGAAACCCCCTAGTAAGATGAGTTCCAAAATTTTAATTTATTACTTAACTATTTGTCATAATTAAATTTATTTATTTATTTATTTAAATTTTCTTTAATTTTATTATGAAATTAATTAAATAAAAGAATTAATAATAAAACAATTTTAATAAATAAAAACTATATTTAATTTTGGTTACCTTTTTTTATGGCCATCGATAAGGCTCCAGGACTTTAATTTTAAAAATTAAAGCCTGGATAAAAGTATAGTTTTTCGTTTCTCGTTTGGTATATATTTGGCAAATGAAATGATCATAATTTTTATGAATGATGGAAGGGAAAAGGCATATTAATTGAAAATATCTTTATATTAAGTTATAGAGCGATTTCCCTGACAATTGCTCATCTAAAAGTTATTGCTCACCAGCGTCCGAGCGCTGCTGATGAATACTGGTAGTTCGGTCTGGGGTCTGTATCTCGGCGAACGGGTTGGCTGCTTGGGCTATTTCGTGGTTGTTCCCATGTGTAACGTGAATACGAGCTAGTTTCCCTTAGAAAGTCCTCCACGGGGCATCCCTCCCTTTCCATGTAGTGCCCTAAGGTGGAGCATGTAATAAATAAAAGCTCAAGTTATTTCATTAACTAAATCTGTAATGACCTGAATCTATAATAATCATTTAGAAAATAATATCATATCTGTATCTATCTATCTAGATATATATGTGCATTGGTTCATTTATTTGTATCTTTGCTCTTTTTCCGTAAATAATATTGCCCCACTAGTGACCAGAAACTACTAAACATGGGTTGCTTTGGTTTTGAGGTAAAGGCGGGGCAGTACAGAAATTTTCTTTTTTCCCACATCTAAATGTAATTATGATTGTTTACGTCTCCCGCCCTAAGGCAGTACACGGAAGGGAGGGATGCCTTCGTGGAGGACTTTCTAAGAGGAACTGGCTCGTATTAACACGTTACACATTGGGAAACCCACCAAAACGCCGATGCAGCTAGCCCGTTCCTGGGTTTAGAACCTCGGACCGAACTACCAGTGTTCAGGGACTTTACCGCTCGGCCCCCTGGTGGGCCTACATCTAAATGTAAGGAGCCAGGTCTCTTTAAACTATCACTTCCATACCGGCATATGGACAAGCTTGCGAGCGCTTTGCTGCTGTAAATTACTTAATCTTCTCTGAATAGTGCACATGATGCATATACGTATTTTTTTTTTTTTTTTTTCCCTTCCTCCTAAGCTCTTTACCCTTCCCCACTTTTTTTTTATATATGATTTATTCAAAAATCTGATTTATGTAATTCCTCGGAAAAGTCTGATGAATCTGACTTATTAAAAATAATGTAAGTGTCAGTTCATACTATAAATCTTTAAGTTATTTTTTTTTATGATGATGATCGAAAATCTTTCAATGATCGAAAAGGACTAAATAAAATTATTAGCTGTTCTTTATTTGTTTGAAAATCAATCACTTTGGAGCTGCAGTTTTCTAAGCGGCAAGCAGGGCCGACGCTAGAACCGATGCAACCGATACGACGGCACCGGAGTAGCAAATTTAAAATTAAGTGCAGTAAAATTTAGAGATGGGAAATCTTTTAGAATTTAGGTCACGCACTGACCAGCAGAATTCAGGGGCGGCAAATTTTTTAGAATTTATGGAAGTGCCGTGTAGCGGAATTTAGGATCCGCAAAGATTGTACCGGGCAGCTACTGCGTAACTCCAGCCCTGGCGCAAGCAGCTAGTAAAAAGACAGTAAAAATTTCAAGCAATGTTAAACACGAAGTATAGTATCAAATTTAACTAAGACAAATTTCTTGATAACATTACCTGTAAAAGAGTATCAAAGAAATTAATTGGGCTCGTGTCTAACCATCAAATTTTTTCTTCTTTATTTGGTAGACTCAAATGAAATAAGAGATGAAATCATTTATTATCCGCTGATTTAGTCCCTAGAGGTTTAGGTTATTAGTGGCTTAATAAATCCTTAAACACCTTGAAAATTAAACAAAATAAACTATTTATAAATTGAGCGCACCAAGCACACGAATGGGACGCAATAATAATGAAACAGAGCAGCTCACATTCTCATTACCCTCCGACTCTCCTGTCTCCGCTACTGTCTTGCATGTTATGCAAATAAAACCACATATGTGCTTGCACGTTTCTGTCTGATGTCGTTTCATTATTTTTGCAGAAGCTAATGACGGAAAAGTGATTTTTATTTAGTCATTTCTTAAAATTGTGCTTGACTTTTTTGAAAACGCTATCTTCTTTTCAGAACTAGGTTTAAACGTCAGAATTGTTATTACTGCTACACATACGAGAAAGAAAGAGCGAGAGAAAAGAAAAACGTTCTAAATACATTTTATTGTCACTTTGTTTAACACTGGTAATGGATAATAATTTAAAAATTAGAGGCTTATTGATATAATCTACGGAGCATAGATTTCTTTTGTTGCTCCGAACACTCACTTTAATTATTTTCACGAAAGTATGTTTGTGTGTATGTGATTATGGCAAAGCCTCGAGGGCTATCTGCCTAAAGAGAGGGATGCCTTCGTGGAGGAGGACTTTCTAAGGGAAACTGGCTCCTATACACGTTACACATAGGAAAAACCACGAAAACGCCCATGCAGTCAGCCCGTTCTCGGGATTCGAACCTTGGACCCAATTACCAGTGTTCAGCGACTTTACTGCTCGGCCGCTGGTTGGCCCTATTTTCATGAAAAGAGAAACGGAGTTATGAGGATGATTTTGGAGCCTCGAAGACTAGAGCTCTAAAACCTTGTCTTGTTGGCCTGGATGGCAATCAAGCCCTGTATATGCTACACAAATTTAGCCTTATATGCAATGTTCTGTACTTGGATACATGAAACCGCGCGTGATAGCGAATCCTATCTGAAATATGGTATTAAGGTAGCATAAAATAGTTACAACTGACTGTAACTGATAATATACGTACAGCAAGACTCAACAGCATTATATAAAATAATAATAAAATACATAAAGCATTGCCCTACTCTATATATTATACTTGCAAATAAAATATGGAAAATGTATTGTGCATGAGAGTATTGTGTACGATATACTATTTTGCCTCATGTCTCTTTCAAGACAAAAATAAATGCGATTTGTTCCAAAGAAACGTACAATTTCAAGTAGAAATGGGGAATTTGAATCTTCAAATCCCACGAAGCTTTAAAATGATGTGCGAGATTCGAAAATTCGAATTTTCATGTTTGTTTTCATCATTTGAGGCTTTTGAATCTAGCTTAAAAAGAACTGTTAAAGATATTTATTCAAAGTTTTTAAAAAATGAGTTTTGCCGATGTGGAGTAGAAGCATCCATAAAAAAGCAACGCGATTATTGCAATTTCAGTAGACATGAATTTCCGATATCACTTCGTAGCAGCCGAGTGCCACACTGCGAATTTTCTGAACCGAATTTAGCTTTCTAATGTTTAATATTCATCGTTGTTAAGTGCTGAAATAATCCTTTTCTTCTTACATTTGCTTTAATTTGAAAAGACTGTAAACACGTAAAAAATTTAATATGGTATTCAAATACCTTTCATCAGATTATACTTGGAATATGAACCTCAAGATCCAAGAACTGTAATTATGTACTTCGTTTGTTATATTCATTTGTACTTTTCTAAATATTTTTGAAAACTGTGTTCTTAAGTCCTTTTTTAATAAAACGCAGATTTCAAATTTTGTTTTAATTAAAAAATTGTCTCAAATTTGCTTTTCATTAACCACACATTGGTCGCCCAGTGATTAGGGGAGCCTACTACGGAACCGAAGGGCCCGGGCTCGGATCCCGGAGAAGACATGGATGTTTGTAAATGTATAGTGTCGGTGCGGCATGGCGGCACTCTAAATATGAAAGCCGAAAGTCCTCTTGTGTCGAATGGTGGGAGAGGAGAGGGGTGGGACACCCTCGGACACCCCGGGGCGCTCTTCGTCAAAAAGAAATCCAACCCCTCTTCGGGCAGCTTATGACAGCAGGTCATCTTTAGTCAGCCTCCGCACATCTTTAACAGCTCAACGATATGCTGATACCATCCTGTGGCCGGTTGCATTACCCTTCATGGCAAGTTATCCTGGGGTCATTTTCCAACAAGATAATGCCAGGCCACATACCGCTCGCATATCTCTGGACTGTCTCGGTGCGGTTGATACTCTTCCTTGGCCAGCAAGGTCACCAGACCTTTCACCAATCAAACATGTCTGGGGCATGGTAGGCCGTCATACTCAGGCATCACAAAATATAGATCTGGAGCGACAACTGATGAATGCCTGGCAGAATTGTGTCGCAGGATGACATTAGGAACCTCTACCACTCCTTCCCTCGATGAATTCAAGCATGCATTGTCGCCAGGGGCGGTTCGACCAACTACCAATTTGAACACTCAATGGGTGATTGTGAGCCGTGAACAGGTACTATGACCTTGATTTTCCAATCATATTATAATATGTATATGAGCTGTACACATATTCAGTTTCATCAAATACAACCACTTCCTTCATGGTGCTTTGATTGTTTGGCAAAAGAGTGTACGTAGATAAGGCGAACTACCAGTATCCAGCGGTCTTTAACCATTCAGCCACTGAGAAGACAGAATGCTACAGAGAGAGTGGCAGTTTGTTTAAACCACAGCAAAAGAAAAATCCTGATCCCATGGGAGAAATTTTGATCCATACTAAAGAAAGGTAAGCCAAGTACTCGTTATCCTCTGCCCAATATACGAGTATTTATGATGGTCAGGCCAAGGTGTCAATTAAGATATACTTGAATTCTGAGTCTTATGGAATTTGAAAACATGCATAAAGATCCGCATTGACAATTTTCATTTCCCTTACTTAATTAATACATTAGTGAAAAATGAATACAGGTGCAGATTACTGTGGGAAAAATAGTATTAAACGTGTTTGAGAGGTGTATAATGTAAAAATAAAATATGCTAATGTACTGTAAAAACAAAATTTGTATTAATACCGTGTATTGTAAATGAAAATTAAAAGCTAGCATACCTAATTTATTTAAAAGTTAGGCTCTCCAGTCAACACTTATAAAACTTGATGAAATTTAAGTCTATAGCATAAAGTATAGATTTTGAAATAGTTTCATTGTGGTGTGTCTAGTGCTTCTAACCATAAAAATTCGGTCAGCATTGTAGTTGTTGAAATACTGCAATTTTATACACTCTCTACCCAATACAGGCTGAACAGAGGGGCGAAAAAGAGGTTAAGAGGGAAAGGGAATTATTAAAAGTTATTCTTCTAGATATAGAATTGTGCATGTCGTATTTCCTCTGCTAAACTACTTTTCCTTCCAGATTCCTGGCAGGAGATGTGAGGCAGAGTCTGTGATGGATCTGAAAACGCAAGTTAAGTGAAATCTTATAGAATATAAATTTAGCGGTAAGAACTTAAATGAAATTAAAAAGAGCTGGCTGATGCTTTGAGATTGTAGATTGTTTAAATTCTGGTGAGGAAAAATACACGATTTTATTTTAATTAACCAATTATGATTTAAAACTTTACTATAACTTCTTCTTTTTGTAGTCTTCACCAGAATTCATATTAGTTGCTTGAGTATTTAAGCAGGGTGTTTGGATGTTTTAGAGCTTCAGGCATCGCTCAACCGGTATAGTGGTCAGCGTCGCTGATTGCTGTGCCAAAAGGCCCGGACTCGAATCCCGGAGAAGGCATGGATGTTTGTAAATGTATAGTGTCCGTGTGGCATGGCGGCGCTGAATATGCGGCTAGACGAAAGTCCTGTCGTGTGGTTTGGCGGAAGAGGAGAAGGACGGGAGACCCTGGGACCCGTCCCCCCGGGTTGCTCTCCATCAAAATTGGGGGGGGCGGAACTGGGCCAAATTGCATTGTCACCTGTTAGGTGCTCAAGGCTGTTACCAACGACAGACGTCAACTCTGCTGCGTCAACTACGTCAGACAAGAGAGCTTCTGCACTTGCAGTTAAACCTTACCACCGGATCTGCCAAAGTTTGTTTCGGCTTCATTTTGCTAACAGACTTTAAAGGCGCGTCGTAAATTGAGCCAGCATAAGTAGACTATTTTGTATATAGTTTTAGGCTACACAACTTAAATTTGCATTTAAATTTATATAATTTTATACACCAGGAAGTGGTAGAGTTCGTTTTTCAAGAATTAAATAAAAAGGTTATTTTAACCCTTGTAAGACTTTGTCACTGCTTCAGAACAAAGCGATAGTCAATCTAGTAGGGTATGACAGACATTGATTTGAGCTTCTGTAGAAGCAAAACCTTACAATTTGAAGAGGGTGAGCTTCTGAAGTTATTCCTTCAAGAAAATGCTTAATTAAAATGAATTTAAGAAAAAATAATTTTGATATTGCGTTTCCGGATCTATTGAAGCTTCGCTGGAATGTTCATTTATCAAATTCTAATACTACTGAATGGAAGTTACAATACAAAAACATAATAAATGTAGTAGTATGAATGCAAAATGAAATTAATTGCACAGGTACAATTTTGAGATAAAGAAACAGAGAACAGAAATAAAATTTCCAAAAAAGATAGATATCCAAAGAAATTAAAAAGCTTATTCAAAAGATAAATTTAGTTTGATAAAATTATGAAGATGAAATAGGAAAAACAATCCCTTCTTTAAGGAAATTAGTAGTTTCAACATTCATTTATCAGTAGTCATATGGCATATCCCATGCTTTGCAGTAGACATTTAGGCACCGAAATATTAAGTATGCTTAATATGCTTGCAGTACTTTAATATTTTACTCTTGTCATCAGGATATTGACGCTTGTAACAAAACGTTGTGCGTCCTTTTTGAAACGGCGCCCCAGGCGGCTGCCTTAAGTTGTTTATGGCTAGATGCAAGACTGGATATTACATAACTTTAGTCCAATAAAGTGTTCCAGTCTGGACCTGGACAGTAGACAGGCCTGCATTCCGATCGTTCCTTGAGAAGTACACACAAGAGTAAGTACCAGCTGAAAATATTCTGTTAAATACGTATTTGCAAATCAGTTAACGAGAATGCTTTCGAAAAATTAG
Source organism: Stegodyphus dumicola (assembly GCF_044657685.1). Taxonomy (NCBI): domain Eukaryota; kingdom Metazoa; phylum Arthropoda; class Arachnida; order Araneae; family Eresidae; genus Stegodyphus; species Stegodyphus dumicola. The sequence goes on from NC_140780.1 coordinate 240,570,711, forward strand.
AAGGGGGTGAGATTAATAAGATACATATTTCTCCTGACACAGTAGGATACAGGAACATGGCTGTTTTAGCTCCGACTGCAAGCAACCTCTGCAAAGTCATGCAAATGATATTACTCGCGCATACGTTAGATCTACTGTCAGGGATGGATGGGGTATCGGGAATTCGACAAATTTCACGAGGCGCGAGGAGGCAATAGCGCCGCATACTCACCTGATATGGATGATTTAAAGATGGATGCAACATTAATCATAAAGGTTAGACTCATACAGCAAAAAAAACAATAAGCTCATTGAAAGAAAAATATTTGATTGCACCCTTCTCTTCCCCCATCCCCCCCAAAAAAAGCTAAACTAGTAATAAACGTACAAAACGCGTCGTCTCGACCCCGTTGTGGTTAGCTCGAGTCAAATTCATCACTGCTGGATCTCATTCTTTACTCCGCAGCGTAAAAGCAGAGAATTTTCATGTCCCAACACATCGATAATTTTATAACGATGCCCTGTCACAAAGCAGTTAGCACGGTTAAATCGGTAGCTATTAGCCAAGATTAAAGACTTTCTCATGGGCAACTTAGCATCTTCATTAAGGTTTTCTTCGTGATGTAGTCCACTAGAGGCCAAGCGGTAAAATCGTTGGACACTGGTAGTCCGGAGTAGGTTCGATTTCAAGCGAACGAACTAGCTGCATGGGTAGTTTCATGGTTTTCCACATGTAACGTGGATACGAGCCAGCTTCCTTTAGAAAGTCCTCCACGAAGGCATTTCTCCTCTTAAGCATATATCCTAGCGTGCTTTGCCATAATCAAATAAACCAAACCAAATCAATTTTCGTGATCTAAATTGAACTTCACATAAGAGTGCTGTGTATCTTTGTATCTTTATGTCGGGGTAACCTTGTGACTTTACCGAATAATGCGCCGGCACATTTTTACAAATTGACCATCCAGTCAAACCAGCCTCATCCTTTCCTGTTTACTCTACATTCAGGGACAGAAGATATTACGAAAGAGAGGACTATTTTAACTTGATTAAATTAATCTTTAAAATGAATACAAATTTTAAACCTAACTTAATTGTTTTAAGAAAGTTCTTCACACTTAAGGTATCTGCCTACGTTCGGAGCACTTTTTTTAAAAAACATAGAATTCTGATGAAATATATATTTATTTAGTCAAAATATGATATCAAATCATGAAAATAGGTAAATTTTTAGGAATATTTTTATAAATTTTTGAAATATATGCAATTTTATGCAAATTTTTAGGAGAATTTAACACTTACGTTAAATGCCGTATATTTTTTCTCACAGGATATATTTCAATTTTTTTATACTGTATACTACTACAACACTTATCTGTGTTATGAACTAAAATGTATATGATATTTCTAAAATTTACTATAATATGTGTAATTACATGAAAAAACACAGTTTTTTGTAAAATATTTCTTATCGTTTTATATAGAAATACTTATAAAACAATCAAATTAATAAATATTACTTAGATTGTAGCTTAAAACCTAATAAATAATATAGAAAACATTTTAGTGAAATTTAATAGAGATATCTTTAGAACATTTCGAGTAATTACATTTCTTGTATGTAAAAACACTAGAAAAATTAGTTTTTCAGAAAACGCATTTAAAGATTTCACATTAACAGAAAAACTGTTCTGTTGTATTTACACACTTAAAATTCTCCACATTTGTACATCACACCCTCCATATCTTTATACTTAAGTAATTTTGATTTACTATTTGATTTTAATTTTTTTCTGGCTATTTTCGAAATGAGCGACGAATGAATTTTCGAGTTCTTTATTCTTTCGTTTTCAATTCCAAAGTAATTTTTAATCATTTCTTGTTCAATTGATATGCCTAAATGTTCAAACACAGGAAGTAATCCAAGATACCCTGAATTAAAAATTAAAACGGCTATATGTGCACCCAGCAACATAGTCTTTATACTTAATCGCAATGTTGCCAAACCCAGTTAAAAAAACCGCAATGTTGCCAGTCCCAGTTCAAAGAATTAAGGCAAATAATTATTTCCAGAAACAAAAAAAAGTACCAGAATTAAAATGAAATGTTTTAGCACAATTTTACACACAAACAGTTAAAAAAAAACACGGATAACAACATTGTTTACCTTTAAGTTGAGCCTTTTAAATGGCACTTCCGGTCTTTCTGCTTTCACTTCCAGTGCAGTTAATTGGCTATACCTTCTCTTCTAATTATCGCAAACGTAAAAATGAACCATTTTCGGAATCCTACAAAATTGACCTTTCAAATTGGGCAATAAAAAAAATCAAATTTTTTCGCCGAAATCGCTTTTTTAACGTAGGCAGATACCTTAAGTTAAAAGCAATTTACAATCTTCACTATGCAGCCGAACTATGAAACGAAGTATGCGGGTTTGAATTATAATGCAGATATATTTCAATGGATATATCGGAAAAAATTTTGAGATTTACAACAAGTTGAAAAAATTAGAAAACAGACCAGGTACACTACAGATAGAAAGAAAATTAAAATGAGTTAACTACGTCGTCAACATAGTCGTCAACAGTTTTCCTGGTCCATCCGCAACAGAATCAGATGAACTAATTATTCACTGTTGCAGGCTCCTAGGCATGTAAGCTTTATCTTGAGTAGAACATGCTGGGAGTTGTACATAGCTTTTCGTAACGAACACTTTTGAAGGCTCCTTAAGCTTGTAAGCCTTATCTTGAGTAGAATATAGTGGAAGTTGTACATAGCGTTTTATAAAGAACATAGATGAGAGCATAGATGCTTGAGGTGTGAACTTAGGGATAACCCCGGTGTAAAAGTTCATAGCAGAGGTAAATAGAGGATAAAGTAGACTTGAGGAATTGGCTGCGATGCTAAGTGACTAGGTGTCGAGGCGTCATGAGCGATAGAGCAATTATAAGAAGATTATAATCAAGAAGCCAGAAGACTGCAGCGGCGATGTAGCTTGGGTGACGGTTGGAGTCAAATGAACCCAAATCAGAACAGAAGGCATATTCAGTAGATGGGCCCGTCAGCTGGTCATGTGATGGTACGTCAGCTGGTCAAGGAGTTTCAGGACTGGTGGGAAGGTAGGTTTAACGCATAAGCAATTCAAGCAGTTGGAAAAAGGGAAGACCAAGACCGGACTTTTCTAGAACCACACTTTTAGAAGGGAATACCCAAATAATAAAATGGGGAATGGTCAGTTATAAAAATGTAAAAAGAATAGCAACGAAATTACGTAGCAATTACTCATCAAGATTTATGTTGTTTTAAAGTACAAGTAGAAACAAAGTATTTTTTGTAGTAAAAGCATGCGACACCAGGACAGCCTGATTTGGCCTTATTTAATCTTTTTGTTCAATTGTGTTTAAGATAAGTAAATAGAAAATATACATTTTATTGATGGTATCAGTGGCAAAACTAAGTTTTTGTTCATATTTGTTTTTAAAGGATGAAATAAGATCGCCTACTATATTTTTACCAAGAATTTCATTAACTTCTTTAACAAATTAAAAGATGCTAAAAAGTCTAAGATTATAATTTTTTCATTATTACTACTGGGATTATTGACTCTAGAATTATTAAACATATTATTATTCGTATGTGTAGCCTTAGTCGACTGTGGGGCGTCATGTTCACGATTATAATTTTGATTTCTGACCGAATTGCTTAAAGCTTGAGCAAAAGACTCTCCAAGCTTGATCAGATTTTCTATCGACTGCTATTTAGTCTTGTTCTTTGGAAATTTAGCGCAACCTCTGTAGTTGGCAGTTTGTGGACCGTTACAGTTAACATACTTGGGAGTTTCAAGTCCTTATTGATGCGGAAATCGCCTTATGCGGAAGAGAGCATTTTACGCATCTCGGCTCGAAATAGCAGTTTTCCGAAGAATGCTGCCTTCCATTTACGGCAGTTATGACACTACAGCATCTATTTCTTCGAAATGTACTTTCCTACCAAAATTGCAAAATACATGACAGAATGCAAATTGCAAATTTTATCTGCCATCACCTACTTTACAATATGGGAGCCTTCGAGCGTCTTTTGGTCAGTTGCATGACTTTATTAAGGGAGAAACCATGATCTGTGAGAGCTTGAACAATCCTGGTAGTAGCTGTTTCCGTAAGGAGACCTCTTACTACGACTTTAAGTGGTCGTGCATATTTCGAGTATATCACATAGTGCTCAATGCGTTTGTTCTTGAAAAATGTACTTAACAGTCTATGATCATCGTCACAGTGGTGTAGAATCTTGAGGTATTCGCCGTTGAGCTTGCGAATTAATTTCGCAGTCGTATTCTGAGCCAGTTTTTATAAAAAGTCCAAGTAATTTAGTGGAGGGGTGTTTACCATTATGGACGGAATACTAGTAATAGGATCTGGTGTCGGCCGAGGTTGCACATGTTCTTCTTGGTTTAAATTTTGAGAAGTAAAATTATCATCGTTAGATGGAACCTTAAATTTATTACTGGTAGATAACGGATTTTTCTTTGGAGTATCTAATTTAGTCTGCTTTCTAGTTTTAATTACTTTAATAAAGCCTTCAGGGTTGGTATTAGGATCAACTTCATTTTTACGTTTATTAGCATTATAATTAAGAATACTACTAATAGGGCCTGAACTGCAAGGTGGAAAACACTAACCTCTGAGTATCTTTACTTGCTTCCTGATTCTGGCAATTTCGTACAGATCTCTTAAGAATGATCCCGTAGAGCAGCTTCCTGATGCAAGCTGCTTTACGAGATCATCAATGATACTTGTGTCGGTCGCTTCTGAACACTGACACAGTGTGTTCCAAACAGGTGTGATTGCCATAAAAAGAACTTCCGAACACTGGAACTTCCTTTTATGACAATAACACCTTTCAGACCAACTTCAGATTTTTCCAAATACTCAGTTTCAGCCTTGAGTCAAGCAAATTCATCAGGATCAAGGTGATTAGCAGATGTAGATGAGCCAGGATCATGAACTGAAATGTCCAGCAGAGTCACCGTCAAGCAAGAGATTCACAGGTGTTGGTCCACTGATTTCAACAACGTCGGACTGTATGATCAGGAAGTTCCAAGCATTAGGGGCGCCAACTACTCTGTAGTGTTTAGTTTGATGATAAAAACCTCTTTCAGAATCTTTTAATTCGTAAACGAATATCTTTGGTTTCAGGTCCTGACATTCTTTTCAGTCTATATTCTTGTTTATGTTGGCCGGTAATTTACGCTTTCACAGAGCGTCGACTACACGCAAGATTACCAGTTTGTGTTTATAGCGTCAGTGCAGGGTGTGCGGTCATGCGTAATCCCACCAAATTTGGATTATTCTCATATTCTAGCTATTTGAATGGAAATGCAGCCGTCAGACGTTTTCTTCTTTGTGGGCAAATTCTATTGTCCTCGAGTGTATCTTAGTATTCTAAAACAATCAAAACTGCTGCTCATTTATTTTCAATGCATGGATTTTTGTATTTGTAAACATTTCTTTTAGGCTATCCTTTTTGATGCAGGTATCAGTAAATTAATTTTAGATGTTAATAATGTAGATTTTTAAGTTGAGAAAGTTTGCAGCTGATGTCACGTGGTTATAAAAGATGTCTTTTACTTTATTATGACAAATGTCCTTTATACTAAAAGTATATAAAGGTTTATAAAAGAACTAATTTTCACCAAAATATTGATATATTGACAATCTTTTTACAAATTACAATAGAGTTAGTGCATGGCAGCCCCCTTTCAGATAGCAAATATTCTGTTAAATATCCTACAGTCATTGAAAAGCATGAAAATGAGATCCATTACAGTGCTTTAAATGATCTGTTTTTTTGTTACATTGATTTTTAATTCAAGAGATAACTAGAAGGTCTACAGTCATCAATTTTAAGAATTGATAGCCACATCTATGTCCCAAGTTCTCTTCAATAAATATCTACAAACACTTGGTGAAGAGAATTTGATGTTTCCGATAGAAAAAGAAACAAGATGTTGAGTTAGGTTTTATCGCTTTTGTAGCCGCCTTTAAAATAGTAAGAAAGTGAAGCGTTACAGGTTTGCATATTCACAGAAAATGGACACGTATTGCTGTTGTTACAAATATTTCAATTCTATTTGTAACTTTCTTGTGAGACATGAGTACAGATACTGGATAAAATTCTGGAAGCTTCTCTCTAATCATGAATTATCTCAAGATCGCCCATATCATATAAAAAAGGCAAAAAGTTTCTCTAAGACTCCAAAACTAAAAATTAATTCGTAAATTAATTCTAGAACAAATTGAGAAGGAAGAAGAAAGATATAAACTAGTTTTAGAAATATTTGCTTTGTGAAAACTTGCATCTTTTCTATCACTGTTATGTAGATTTTGGGGATGAGTATAAAGATTCAGCCGCTGACCAATAGTCGCTGTCGAATACTGCTATTTAATCCTGGCTGAAGTAGATGGTGCCGGAGAAGCCCTGTCCAGAACGGTAAGCTATGGTTGAAAGCTTATCACATTACAATTAGAATTGTGGTTCCTCTTAGGGTAAAACTGACGTGTGAATTTTAGCACAGTCGAGTGGGCTGTTAACTGCATATTTTTTGTTAATTCTTAAGTAGAGATTCATTAAAGTTTTAAGGGAACTGTATTTGAGTTTTTGTCTGCGGGAATCTAGAAGCATCACTTCTATCTGGATAACTCGGGAAAGGAAATCAGTGGCACCTAATAATTAGACTTCGAAGAGCTAGCTGTAGTGGTTACAATAACCCAAACACTCTCAAATCCAACATTATGGTGCCACATCTTCTCTATCATTATATTTCCAGCAGAAAGGAATTTTCCTTTAAGCGCGCTTATGAGAAGCTTGGAAATCCAGCCCATGGGAACTTTCCAGGAAAAGTTGAATTAATTGCCAAAAACGACGCTTAAGTTATCAGGTTCTGTGTTCCGCCTTACTTGCTTTGGGAACATGCAAAGACCTGACTCGGAACAGGGAGCTTACTAAAGCTATGTTCAATAAATGTGGGAAGTAGACAAGATGCACAGGAAGGGTATACGAAACCCTTTATTTTTCACTCTTTACAATAATTTCCGGACTTCGGAATACAGAGACCAACCACTTGTGGTCTGAACGTAAGAATATAAAAATATTAACTAAACTCTAACTTAACTTTGGAATAATAAACAAGGGCCTACGTGGAAGATTGGCCGTATATTAACAGGAAGCCGTATGTAGTACAGAGAACTGTTAACACTACAATACGTTTAAAATTATCAAGAGGATTAAACCTCTGGCCTGGAAGGCAACCAGCAACCGAGTAAACTACTAAGGCACGTGGCCTGCTTCTACTAACTCCTTCCTCTTCTTCGCTTGGCAAAAAGCCACAACTTAAGTACTTGGCGTTCGCCAGACAAATTTGCATAAATAAGTTAAAGCTTTTAATTCTGGCCGGAAGTAGAAAATAAGAAGTGATAGTAAAGATTTAAAATAAACTAAACTTAGTAAAACTTAATATCCTTACAAAGTGATCATGATCTATGGGTAACGAAACGAGGGAGATTGGTTACGTATTTTTGAAAGGTAATTTAAAACAAAAATTTGTATCATGTTCTGAAATAGTGTTAGAAACAAATATTATTCATTTATTCTAGATTGTACACTAAACATAAGTCACAAAGAAAAGCTGAATGTGATTTTAAGAGTGACAGATGTAAATTCTAGATCCAGAGTCGTAGCTAGGGTTTTCAGCGCCCAGGGGCAACTGAAGATTTCGCGCCCCCTATTGCTTGCGAAGGATGGAAAACATTTAATTCTAAAATGTCGTAACATCAATTTGGCGCCCCTTGGATTCTGCGCCCGAGGACAGATGTCCCCCCTTGCCCCTCTCTAGCTACGCCCCTGTCTAGATCAGTTATCTTTTAGAAACATTTATTTCCATATTATGAAACTGGCCATACCACACATATTCGAAAATGCCTCACTGATTATTGTTTTTTATATTACCTGGCCCTGTGATATCTTGTAGATTGCAATGGAAAGTCATAGGATAATGAAAACATCATGAAAAGTTCAAAAATACGACACATGGATATATTTTTCGTGAAAACCCAAGAACACGTTGCATACATTGTTCTGTTCATAGCACGAATTTGTTGTTAGTTATGTAATTAAATCTTCAAAAACTGAACTATTTTTTCGGGGGGGGGAGCAAGGATCAAAGATTAGTTACTTTATTTTCTGCATCAATGAAACCACTCTAGAAATTCTGATCAGTCATGTTCACCTGACGTAGACACTCCTCTGTGAAATTAGATGGGAAACGAGAATTGAATATATTAAGAAGGCTATAATATAATTCTTAGAGGAGATTATAAATTTTTAAAAGGGTATCCCATCTGTTTCAGTGAGACATCTAGTTTGTCAAAATCAATTACATCACTTACATTTTATTAGTACCGTGGGATTTGGTACAATATTTTTAATCATGTCAATAAAGTAATTCAAAATGAAGGCATGCAGTTAGACACACATTTATTAATCAGGCCAATGTTAGACACTTTGTCGCTCGGTGCAATCTCTGTGGGTCCTAAGTTATGCTGCTTGGTGCCGCCTTAAATTTTAAAAGTTTGGTTTCTGTTAATTTCTGCTGCCCAGTACCTCCCCTAAACTCTAAACATTTTGCCATCACCAAAACTTATGCTTCTCCGATATTCTAAAAAACTGTGCCGCCCCTAAATTTTGTCGCTCAGCCCTATTGCTATGCGTTACTGATCAGTCTGGATAAATGAATTTGAAAGAAATCATAAAAGTAAATGAATATTTACATGTTTAGGGGGTGCTCAATTCACTGACACCAAATGTAGAAAGTTAAAATAGTAGTTTTCTTTTGAAGCAGGGATGAGAGCAATCTAGGGGAAGAAAGTGTCACTCTTGAGTTTTTTACTATTCTTGTATTTTATTTAGCTGTGAAAAGTTACCTAATTCTGAAAATTTTTAATATACAAAATATAACATATAAGTGCTTGCACATTTTAATTTTGGCATAAAGTGACTAGTGGTAATGATTTATGTAATAGTTGAAATATGCTATAGAAAATGTTAATAAAGGGGTTCACATTAGGGGGCCACATGTTCCAGCTGGCCGAAGGCCTCAAAATTACTTAAACCGTCCTTGACCAGCGATACTGCGTTATACTACTAATCGAGAAATAAGATTTCTGATGCAACATCGAAAATTATGGTATTGTGATTATCGTGATATTGTGATAGCTACAGGTTAAATAAGAAGACAAAATTACTAAAATTTCTACCTTTAAAAGTAACATCAGGCGGCAGCTTGATCGTAAACTGACCTTCTGACAAAAATAGCCATTCCTTAAAGTAGGAAAGTGTGATGGCATAACAAGCATTAGTAAGATAACATAATCCATGACTCAAACGATAAGAATCACGCCTAACAGGCTTCCGTGCATTACGCTATATTAATGGTACATGACGAGCGTGGAGAATTCTTAGATGAAGGTGACTATCCATTTGTTAGAAGGCCTACGGGTATTGAAAGAAGTCCGTAACTTGCATATAAATATGCCTTGAAATGAATAACAGAAACAAGCCATTAATCTGGGAAGATACCCATTTACTACTCATCAGACTACTGAGAATAGGTAAAAGCGGAAGGAGTCAGGTGACATGCAGAATACAAAGTGACTCGTTTTAGAGAAAACGTGGTATCTGAGCTGCTGTGACAACTTTAGCAGGGAAGAAGGTGATAAGTAAATAAATGTAATAAATATTACCAAAGGGTGGTTTTGAAAAGTGAGTTGGAGGATCTCTTATTGAAACTACACGAATTATGAAGAGTAGTCAGAAAAGGAGGAAAGGAATAATATAAAGCATTTTCAGTAAAATATTAGCAGCATTAATTGAGAACTCTTAAAATTGCTTTAGACCTTTTCTAAAAAATATCAACTAAATATACTTTAATAAAATAAGTATAATCTAGAGCTGGAATGGCCGAATTCTTTATAACGTATTTTATTCTTTACGTATTATTTATAGGATATTTCAATTTTTTTTTACCTATAAAGGCTTGAAGGAGTTTCACATTGAACTCTTAACGTATTAATTTACTTCTCATGAAGCAGCTAGCATGGATGACTGACTTAAGTGTAACATTCTTCATTTGTTGCAATAGATAGATATGTGCGTCTCGTGTACTATCCAAAATGAAATTTAAACCTAGTCCATAGCATTGAAACAAGTATTTCACTAGCAGGATCCGTAGTAGATCGTGAGCAGTAAAGTGACTGATAGAAAATGAAAATGATGCTTTCAGTCAGTTTGTCTGACTAAGTGTCTCTTTGGCTGAGGGTGTGGTAACTTAATTAAAGCGTTGTATTCAGAAAAGAGAATGAGAGGACCTGCAGGAAATATCTTTGGTGCTTATGTTCTGATAATGGAATTTCGGAATATCTTTTATAAAGCTATACAATAATTCTTAGGACCTTTCTAATAGTTTTGAAGCTTTGGAAAATAGTTTAAATCTTCCATGATTGCAGAAAGAATACACAGTTTTTCAGTAAAATTTGCAGTATCTCTGATTTTATCGATATAACTTTGCATCGATTACACTATACTGGGTACAGAAACGTTAACAAAGGCTTCTTTTAATGTGCAAATAATTTTCACGAACTCAAATTGTTTATAATAGCATTACCATTGTTGATGTTTATTAATTAAGAACAATAACTGTTTGTACAAGATTACAAGAGCTGCTTGTACATTTGAGGCTGTATATGGATTTTCTGTTGCAGTTTATAGGAGCTCAGAAAATTTATTACCAGCGTCAGCCTAGTAGTATAGTTTTCTGTTATTGGAATTAGTTGACTAGGGATGTCGTCCGCAATCTTAGCATTTTCACGGACTTTCATTTCAGAGCATTTTAAAATTATAATGAGATCTGGGATGCATAAAGCTTTTGGATTTATTTTTTAAGACACATAGGGCAACCTATATAGCTTGCAGCGTTACTTGAGGCCTCCGCAGTCCAGTGAAGTAGATATTATTAATACTATTATTACTACTATTTCCTGGATAAGAGGTGAGCGATGAGCTAGAACAGCGATTCTCCACCTGTGATACGCGTATCCCTAGGGTCTCCTAATCTCGTACGCGTATCCCTATATCTCCTAAGTAATGGAGTAGTGAGGGGCACGTCAAGAAATTATCACTAATGGCGAAAAAAGACAATGCTATAATAAATGCTGTTAAAAATCAAAATATTGGGAAAATTTAAATTTGGCCTTGATTAGGAAAAACAAATCAGTTTGACTATTTCCGATGGGAATGATATGATTCGAAATGTGTTTAAAAGGATGTAATAAGTTGTAGGTAATCCCTGCGACACTTGTCGTATTACTTGATTTCATTGTCGTATTACTTGATTTCATTGTCGTATTACTTGATTTCATTGTCGTATTACTTGATTTCATTGTCATATTACTTGATTTCATATACATTGTATCTAACCTTTCATCCCAGCGTATCGGATACGGGGACTCTATTTTCGGCATGTAGTGAATAATTGTGTCAGTTATGCAGTTCTCTCTCTTTAAACTGTAATAGGAAAAGCAAATTGAGCGTACAGCTTTATTTTAAATTCGTATTTCTTTCAATATTGCGAACTGTAAAGTGTTGATTGTATAAAAATAGATAAATTATCAAGTAGTAGTTCTTTGCACAGAAAACGAAATCACTTTCGGCAAATTATTCTGATTTGGCGTCTGCGCCAAGCAAGTTTTGGAAAACTACCCGTTTCAAATTAGCTTGAAAATTCACAATGAAGAATGGCTTCAGGGACTTACATAACTATTCAATATTTTTTCAAATGTAAATAAACGGAGCTTATAATTACTGAAAAGTTCCATAACTGCTTTCAAAGTATCTGACATCACTAATTCTATGCTCAATATGCTGAAAATTTTAGATATCTGGGAATCGTGCATTGAAAATAAATTGCACCGAAATTTTAGAGACACTATACAAATTCTTGTCATAAAAATTAGCTTCAGTTTACCGACGAAGTCAAAGAAAGGATAAGAATCTACTTACAAGGCCCCAAGGGTCGTTCAAATATTACTTCCCCAAACGAAGTGAGAACGACAATTGGATTTCAGATCCTTTCAACGAAAAATCTCTTAAAGCAGCCTCAAAATTAACATTCTTTGAGAAAGAACAACTTAAACTTTTCTGATTTTATTTATTGCAGTTTACTAATTTTGTGGTGTTTAAAATATATTGCATTGTAAAATATATTGCATTGTAAAATATATTGCGAGAATGCTGAAGAAGGATCAGGATTGAATTGGATTGGATTATTCAATTATGGCAAAGCACACAAGGGCTATCTGCCTAAAAAGAGGGATACCTTCGTGGAGGACTTTCTAAGGGAAACTGGCTTGTATACACGTTACACATGGAGAAAACCACGAAAACGCCCATGCAGCCAGCCTGTTCGCGGGATTTGAACCTCGGACCGAACTATCAGTGTTCAGTGTCTTTACCGCTCGGGGGCCTGAAGAAGGATCAGGACATAATAGGTCCTGAAGGGGAAGGTTAGGGATGCTCTGTAATTACTGTCTTATTAAGGGGTAGGTGAAATAATTAAATCTCATTAAGGGGTACGCGAAAGAAAAAACAGTTGAGAACCGCTGAGCTAGAGAATCCGTTATACATCTTACAGAATCATTAACCTTGTCGAAGCAGGAAGCATGAAAAACGCGTTTTTGCTGACATTCGAAATCCAAACTTTCCAACTGCTAGCTGAGCGTGCTTCCAGTTCCACCATGAAGGCCTGCGGTAAGGAGAGAGAAAATACCTTACATTCTCCCCCGTTAAAAACTGGGAGGAAGAAACCGAACCGACAATGTCTGGTAATGACGAATCATCGCAGATCACGTTTTATTTCGTGTGCCACTGAAGACTCATATAAACCTAGAAACAGGAAGAAGCAGCTGTGCCTTCGCCGGGATTCGAACTGTGGATCTCCCGACTGCTAGCCGGACGTACTTCGAATTACACCACGAAGGCAGGTAGTAAGGAGAGAGAAAACAGCTTACAATCTGGCTTCGTCATTTAATTGTTTATAAAACTTTTTTGTCACTTATGGCGTCTAGCCACTCTGAAACAGGTTTTGTACTTTCCATATGAGTATTAGGTTCTTCCTAGGAAATAATTTATAAGTTTCCAGTGTAATATGGACTTGTACCTAGAAGACAAGTGGCGATTTGTGTGCTTTCAGTTTTTTTTCCATCAGTGCGACTTCAACGATGCTGTAAATCTAAGCAGCAGAGGTCTTAGGTGATTTCACAATCTGTATGAATGGGAACTCAATTAAACACAACCATGGGAATGTTACATTCGTAAAGGTAATAAATAATATTGCATTCTTTCAGACTGCTCTATGATAATATTTGCAATATCTTATTCCAAATCGAGATGGATTTTAACGCGGTCCTTAACAGTTTTTCATGGAATTTACCATTAGTTTCGCTCATAAATATGGGGCAAGTAATGGCTACTCAGTTTTCTTTACGTTTGACAGAAACAGGTTCTATCGCAGATGTGGTTTTAGGAGTAGTAGCATGATAAACATCTTGATAGGAATTTGTTCCAGTTACATGTTATTGTCATCAACAAAAGATCCAGAACTTTTATTGATGTGGGGAAATAACGATGAACAAATTAATTAACGAAAGACATTTTAATGAAGACAAACGATTATAACATTAAAAATTTAGAAGAAAAATTCATTATTTGTAGAATAGAACACAATAATTCTTTTTAGCAGAAGCAGCTTCTCTGCTTCTGTATTCCTCCAACATCAATCATCTAAAAGTGATTCTCCCAATTTATGGCTTTTCGCTTTTAAGGCTCGTAGTAAAAAGGATGGCGTCATGGCTGCAAACTATCCGCGGAACTGCATTGATAATAATTTTAATAACAGACTTAAATATATCACTTGACTTTACAATGTACTCTATCCGCAGATTTCTTTTCTGAAGAGGACTAATCATCTTTTTTCACATTTGCTCTCCACAAAAAGATTATGCATACCTTTTCCTTTCTGAAAAGCTGTAATGTTTTTTCTGAATCTTTTCTATACGCATGTCCTCTCAGCAAGAGGCTTCAAATTGTTCAGCTCTTTGATGAGGGCATGGTGTCAAAGAATGTATTTTCAGCTGGGAGTGATTTTCAGGCTTACACTGTTGCTGTCTTCATAAAGTCCTTGAATGGCAAAATTCGAAGATCCAGAAGATGTCTGTAATCTTGAAGGCATTTGGAGGGTCTGCTATTAGCGAGGTTGCGAAGCTTTTTTCCATCCCCCTCCTTGTTGACCACAGGTCGTACAAGAGCAATCAAACTGCTATCATGCATTGATAAGGGTCACGAACTATTTTCCGCTGAATGATGCCTTGGGCCAGTTAATGAGGATAAAGTATTACGGAAACCTTGGAGGCAAGAATAAAAGGAGGAACCAACTTCACACTACGAGCGAAGCACTGCTCCCGGACTTTGGTCTCCAGATGAGGTGATTTTTGTTTACAACCAGAGCTTTCTTGACAGCGCTTTGATAGTATTTCCATACAGGACAGTTCCAAATAAATCGAAAAGCGGGACACTTCCACATAAATATTTTTCTAATGTCATTAACGAAAATTGTTAAAATACGAGTATTTCATTCAAATTAAACTGTTTCGTGCAAACTGTTCTAGAAAAAGTATAGCATTTAATTCCGTTCAGAATTAAATGTCATTTAAAAATGCATTCTTTTCACATACTTAGGACTCTAAAAAAAGAAAATATGTACATTTATACGTATATTTACGACGTAATTACAAAATTTTTACATGCGATCATAATGGTAAGTGACTGAATGTTTTGGTCTTCACGAACGGATCGCCACTGCTTCAAAGCAGTGAATGGGAAAAACCACTTAAGGCCTCTCCTTTTACTTCCTACCTGTACTATAAGTAAATAAAGACTGTATAAATAACTAAGTAAATATTTAAAATAATCAATAGACAATATGAATACCAGTAAATTTTGGTTTACTGATACTAATATTAATATCCCTCAACTTTCATTGTTTACAAGAGGTCTATTGATGTCAGTTAGGAAATTTGCATAAGCCCATATAAACCAATAGAAGGCATATTAACACCCATTTCGATTGCATTAATATTTATATAAATCTATTGCAATATCAATCGATGTGATATTAATATAAATCTATTAATACCAGACAGACAAACAGTAAAAATCAATATAAACTAATACGAACTAGTAGAAAGTTATATTGACGTTGATGCTGTTTGTATGGGTATCAATTGATACCAGTAAGAAACAAAAATCACAGAAATGAGTAGAAACCCGTAAAAAACAGTAGAAACCTGTAGAATTCGATGGTAACAGTAGAAAGGTTTACTGGTTTCTATGAGGAATTTTGATACTGGTAAGAAAAGTCAGTAGAGACCGATAGAAACCAGTAAAGGTCAGTAGAAACCCATCGGATCCTATGGGCAACCATAAAAATTTTACTGGTTTCTATCAAGGCCATCATGGGAGATCTCCCATCAAGATGGTCTTTGTTTCTATCCGGCATTTTTAGCTGGACAGATGTGCTTTTCAATTATGCCGTGGAGGCACGCGTAAGGAAGGGGAAAAACCTTACATTTCTCCTCAGAACGGATGGGCAGTTTTTTCAGCCATCACTTTTCAGTTCAGGGCGGCACTTGTATAGTCTTTTTAGACAATCTGTTTTGGAGCAGGAGACATGAAAGTTGTGCATTGTCTTTGCCAAGATTCGAGCTCCTGGCTTTTCGATTGCTTAGGCGGGCGTATTTTCCAGACACATCACGAAGGAGAAAAACCTTGCAAGTTTTCCTATCAAAGAATTTTTCACAAACAAAACATCAAATAAAACTCTTCCTAATCCGAGTGCTCTTTTGCAAATAAAGTCATATCTTACGTTTCTGATTACGTAAAAGAAACGAAGAATGATTTTTCATGTTTCACATTTCTTTGTAAAGGAAAAATCCTCCTCGGATTTATTTCATTCATAGAGTCGCTCTTTTTGTAAATAACTGTTAAAGAACGAATTAATTCATGAAAGAGAAGCGTTCGTGCATGGCGATATACATGTCGATGGTATAAATTCATGAGGCTTTACTTGATCTGAAACTATTAAGCAATCAGACATGAAGCGATTATCGCTAGGCCTGAAATAACTACAAGTAATGATAAGGTTTTATATAACTTTTTTATTTAAGCAGATTTTAGAACATAAACGCACTTTCTTGTACTAACAAAATTAACCTCAGCTCGTGGTGATGCAACTAAAGGAACACTCAAATTCAAGTTAGGATATGAAATAGTAGTCAAAGATTGCACAATTTAAATTTATTCTATGCTGGCCCAGTAATTCTAACCCGAGTGCCAAAATCAATTTATCGGCAGCCAGTTACGCAAAGCCCGAGAATGACAACTATCAAAGCTGACAGGAACTAAACGTAGCGTGCATGCGCATCCAGAATACGCTCTGGCTTAAAATCTTAAAACCTCAGTTTAAATACTAGCTACACTCATTTGCATTCTGGTGAGGAAACGGAAAGAAGGAGTTATAGTAAAGGCTGAAATTATAAATAACTGGTTGATTTAAATAATAACCTTACAAATTATCACTATATATGTAAGATGTCTTATAATCTCAAAGGAAAAAAAATTAAAAATTCACCGAACAATCATTTTGAAGGCATAAGGTATTTGTTTGGGTGTTTTACTTTAGCTGCACCTCTCATCTCTCTACACACAAAAGCAGTATTTATTCGTATGATAAACGAATCCAAGGTTAGTCTGCTAGGACCCATTATAATTTCCTGTTCACAGCCCTGTGAATCCTACCGGCGTCCTTGAATATGATGAAAAATTTTGGCTCATGTTAAATTGTATAAACGTACGAAGCTCGCTGTTTAACAAGTTAGATGCTCACTAGAATAAATCTGAATTTAAAGTTATTGATGCTGGTGGAATAAAATACTGAAAAAAAAATCGCTCTGGCAACTGCTAAAATTAAAACTAGACAGGCAGCTAGTTGAAGAATAAACTACACTTTCTGTGCAGTTAAGTGTAATTATCCTGTAGTGTTAAGCGTGTATAATGTGGCAATGTTCTTGTTTGATAATTACATTGCTCGTGTGTTTTTATTTTTTCTCTTTCAGTAGGTTTTCAAATCCAGTCGCGTTAAAGATCAGTCTTTGCAATAATTCAGAATCCACATGACAAATAATACGCCAAATTCTTATTAGAATGCGTCTGACAAAAAAGGCGGAGGAGCGATATGGTCAAGAATGTTCAAAGAAACCAAAGCAAAGTGAGTTGTGTGCAACGTAATAAAACATATTTCCGCTTGTTAGATGACAGGAAGCAGATAATTTTCTGTATTAGATGGAGATAAAGCTGTAATTGAACCTTTGACAAATCTGCAGTCGCCTCAAATCTGTTTGTCAAGGCTAGAGATAACAATAAACGTTGGTACAATGAACTATCTGAGATTCTGTAATATAATGAAATAGATAACCACCGCCGAAAAAGGACAGTTTTGTATGCTATTCGGCAGAAGAATCGAAAGTTACATATTGACTATTCAGTAGTTGTTCATAGTAGCAAGAGTTTGCTTTTGCCATCGAAAACATACTGTGGAACTCCAAAACTTGCTTTCGGAACTTTTAGCTCTTTTTGAAGTACAGGAAAGTGACTTTAAACTTCTCCTTCATGAGTTATGCGAAAAATAAGTAACCTTCTTTACAAAAGATTTCTTTTTAGTGCTACAGAAATTTCATCGTACTTTCAGTTTCGTTTTTATAATGTACATATAATAATTTTATGTTATAAACGATAATTTTTCATTTCATTATTTATTACTCTAATTTATTACGTGTGCTTTTATATGTGACCGGTTAAGAGCACAACTAAAGTATGTCCTTTTTTCATGAAAGTGGAGTTAAATGCATAGGGAGAAGACTGAAGTAACAAACTTTTAGCGTTAAATAAAAAAACTTCTTAATTTACATTGTTTACCCACATATGCTAGCACTGTATTTGGGCACAAACTATACTTCTTTTTTTAAGGGACAAATAAAGAAATCCATTCGTTTATAATAAGAACTTATTGTACGTAAAACGTAACAACTGAACTTACTGTAAGTAAAATATACTGCCTTTATTCTATACTTGACCTGGGTAAGAAATTTTACAAGGAATCGTAAGCAAAAATAATGTTATCATATCTTCATTGCTAAATTCAGCATCATTCTAGATCTCCCAATGCTAGACTTGAAAAGCGCTACAGTTAAAAAATAAAGTTGTAGAGATATTAGGTTATTTTGAAGCAGGAGACATGAAAAACGAGCAATGCCTTCGCCGGGACTCAAGCCTCGGATCTCTCAAATACGCGTGGAATGTGCTGGCCATTACATAACGAGGGCGGGAGAAATACCTTATATACTTCCCTTTTTAAAGGACAACGGCGGATTAGGAGAATTAGTGGCCAAATCCTGGTGGTGAAGAATCAATATCCACCACTTTTTTTAGTTTGAGCACCACTGTAGAGACATTAGGTAATTTCGAAGCAGGAGAGATGAAAAATGAGCAATGCCCTCGCTCAGACTCGAACCTCGGACATCGATACGCGCCGAGTGTGCTGGCATCACGAAGGCAGGAGAAATATCTTATAAACTCCCCCTCTTAAAGGGTGTCTGGGGTTTAGGGGACCCTATCCGCAAATCCTGGTAGTGAAGAATCATCATTCACTGCATTTTAGTTCTGGCGCCATTGTAAAGACATTAGGTTATTTCTGAAAAAGGAAAGTGAAAAATGTGCAGTGCCCTCGTCGGAACTCGTACCTCGGGCCTCTCGAATACGCGCCGAGTGTGCTGACCATTACACCACGAAGGCATGCTAAGAAGGCAGGAGAAATACATTATAAAGTTATATGCAAGAGAAAAGACCTAATCTGTAATGGAAGAGAAATAAACATCTTGCAAAGACATACGAGTAAAAGAATCAGTATAAATGTTGCAGAGGTGGAAGAAGCTAAAAGAACCAAAATTATAGTAATAGTTTTACTCATTTATAAGAGCTAGTTTTTTAAAGATGATTCAACATGTGTGAAACACCTGAAGGAAAAAAAAATACTGAGCAATTACTTATCTTGTAATTACTGCTTTGGCTGATCTACCTGAAGGACGAAATCTGAACAATCTGAACTGTAAGGTATGTATATTTTTTACTTAAATTAAGCATGAAAATAGTAGTGCACTAGAAATATAAATTCATACCTTCATTCCTTATGATGAATACTTCTGTTTGGTAAGATTCGCCAAGAAAGAGTGCATTTACTCGCCAAGTAAATTTAAGGCAGTATAAAATGATTTTTTTTTATTATTGTGCAACTAATGCAGAAGCATGGACTTCTGCCGCCGGAGAGGATACTTGAAAGTACACTAGTTAAAAAATCCCTGTTAAAACATCAGTTACAATGACAGAAAGTCATATGGGTGTGATCTGAAAGCACAGTAGCGTTTGCTAGGAAATTTAAAGCATACACGAGCATACAATCTGCCTTTCAACTGTCATTACAAAAAGATCACTTAATCATTCTTCATTCACTGAAGATCATAAACTTATTATTATTATTATTATTTTAAAATCTGGCTGTTGAAAATCTACGCTCAGCTGAGGCTACAGACATTGGATGCACAAATTCTCGGAATAACTGACACCATTTGGGGAAAACGTCTTCCAACTAACTGCTTTTCACAAATGCACTGAAATACGCTATTAGACACATGTTGACTGTTTGGAGTAGCAACAGGGGATAGCGCTTTTAATTCAGCACCAATGTCGCAAAATCTGATGCACTTATATCGCCCGTGTTTTATTCTAATCACTTTGAGCATCGGCACATTTTTTAAGATTGATATTCTGATCTCCCTTGTTTTTTAGGAAATCCTCAATGCCGCAAATGCACTGAACATTAAACACATCAAAGTAATGATTTAACTGCTGAAATCTTTCACTCACTGGCATATGAGCACCATTTATTATAATATTGAAAACATTTACTCGTAATTGCTTTTCTTAACCTAAAATGGGAACATCCCTTCTTCTACAAGAAAATTGCATTTTTACACTTCTGCATCTGATATGACTAAATTGACCAGTACCGCCTAAAAGATTCAACCAATTCCCTTACCCCTTCCTCAGCTTTTTCAAATCCATTTTCCCAGAACTCTTCAATACAATCTAACGTTGTATTTATAAGTTTCACTGTACCATCTAACTGCATGTCTGCTGATGGAATTGCTCTACTAACTTTATTGATATGAATAAAGAATATCACACCAGACTTACAAAGCACAAATAAAAGTTAAATAATGTGATCTCTTCAACAGTTATCTACATAATATGACAAAACAGAAATGTGAAACTAGCTGAATAATTTAATTATTTTATTTTTCAAAGATAATAAGAAAATTTGATGAAACTTGCACTTAAGACGGCACAAGGTGCCATCGTTAAATGCAAGTGAAACAATTAAAAAAAATTAAAACGTTTAATGATCTGGGGTATTTATTAATTTGAAGAATCGTAAATAGACCTCTATAAAGTCATAAATACACTTGTCTTAGTCGAAATATACGCGGTTACTAACTGTATACAATTTTAAATTTCAAAAGATTATTACATGCTACTAGCAACTCACAGTTTAGATAAGTTTGTTTTAAGTCAGTGATTCCGACTCAACCCTGCGAATTGTGCGTAAAGACAGTGGCGGATTTGATTTTCAGTCTTTTACAGAGCCGGTTTTTGTGTTCTTTCTCCTTGTGTCGGTTAAGAGCTCTCAATGTTTTGCGAGAGGAAAAACCGAAGCCATCCATAAAGCTGTTTCCAGGTGTCAGAAGCAAAGTAATCAAGTAGTTGATACAAAAAAGAAAGCTATTTAATGAAGCACTAAAAGTGTTTACTGCTTGGATTTAAAGAGAAAACCGTTCACAGACGGAGAATTTGTTAAAGAAACACAGATTGTGCTACAGTTTTGTTCAGCGAGGTTATCAAACGAATAAACAGACTTCTCCGGTATTTGGGAGGTACATGCTTCCGCCAGATCAATATGAAGACGTGTGACAGAGACGACATAAAATGTATCTGAAAAGTAAACAAACTATTTACAAAACGTTGTCAGCTTCAGTGTCGCTGTTGATGTGAGTGATGCGTCGCGGTTAGTCGTTGTGGCTAAGTATCGTGGTGACCGCTTATATTAGAAACTGCACTGCCTAATCCCAGTTTATGGTGCAACTGAGAGAGAGAACACTGCTTCCGTTACTTTGAAAATCAAGATATTGACATTAGCAAAGTATTTTGCGGTACCATTGATGATGCTCCTGCATTAGTCGGTAAGGGTTTTGTGAAGCTTCTTGGAGATCATAGTGGCTGTCATATTTTGAGCTTTAACTGCATTATACATCAACAGAACTTGTATGCAAAATTCCTACACATCAGTTGAACTGTTATTAGGATGGTGAATTTCGTTGTGTCTCGTCCTGCACTGACTCACAAACGGTTCATTTCATTACTGGAAGAAATGTAAAGCTCATATGGTGATCTCCCTCTGCCAAGTAACAATTGTTGGCTTTGCCAAGGTAAGGTGCTGAACGTATCTGTGTTATGCTTGGATGCAACTAAAACGTAATATCATCAGTAGAAATTACAATATCATCAGTAGAAATTACAAGTATTTCCCAAATATAAAAGCTCAACTCAAATACCATTAACTTTCAGATGAGTTTTTGTAATATGTAGAAGTGCTTAAAGCAGCGTTTACAATAGGAGGGCAAGACTTGTAAAGTTATAGGCCAATGGTTTCTTACCTCACCAAACATGACTTGATGGATTTTACTTCTGATGAATTTGATTATGTCCATTTTTGAATGGATAGGCGTTGATGATTTTGAGATGGAACACATAGAATTTGAGATACCCAAATTGTGGAAGAAATTTTACAGTTATGCAAATGGTCTTGAACAGGACAGTTCAAATAGTTCTACAGCAGTCCTACTTTGCTGGGCATCTAGTACGTCTTCGCGTGTTTGAAGAAGATAGCATTTACTCTCTTTTCTGTTTTCGGATGTAGCTACACATTTCACCAGGTTTTATTTATGCATGAACTACGTCTTGAATCCGCACAGAAGTTTCCTGACAGCTTCACATTCAGAAGCATGTGTCAAGCTGAAAGTGTCGAAGTACAATCTTGATATACAGCAACTAAGCAAGAAGAAGCAAGATTCTACCGGACCCAGTATGTATAAGCTTTCTGTCATTAATGTAGGTATTCCTACGGTTTACAAAATTTTCTCTCTTAACGCGATTTTGTTAAAATTCCTGAATTTTCTTTCTTGTATTTTCAAAAAGTTTTTGAACAAACATTTTTACCGTTTTAATTTGAACTCAAATATTTTCCCTGCCGCTATATGTAGAAGGTATCCGAAAAAGATGGCTATTGGTTTTATTTCCTTAAATGACGATCTTAGATACGTATTTCTGGTTCAAAGTTTATCAAAGAAGATATAGAGCTTTTTGAAAGCAGTTTTAAACACTGTGCGTGAGAAGCTTCGAAGTATGCATGAGAACTATATTATAATAGAATTAATTTTTTGCATAATTTGCTAAAATAAAAATTATAATTTGTAAAATATTCATTATGCCTGACAGTTTGGTTGGTTTATGTGATTATGGCAAAGCCTCGAGGGATATATGCCTAAAGAGACGGATGCCTTCGTGGAGGACTTTCTAAGGGAAACTGGTTTGTATACATGGGGAAAACCACGTTACACATGGGGAAAGCCACGAAAACGTCCATGCAGCCAGCCCGTTCGCTGGATTCGAACTTTGGACCGAAATGCCAGTATTTAGAGACCTTACCTCTCAGCCGCTGGTGGGCCCTATGCCTAACGAATTAAATTAAAAATAAAGAAAAGAATAATTCCATTCCTTTTGTGGAGATTCACGGAAATACGTATATCTAATATTTTCATGGAGACCAGGTAAAAATTAAATAAAATGTCTTGTTTTATCCAATAGGAAACTATTAATTCCCAGAACGAGCAACTTTTATTTTGCAATCTCGTTTTAAATGTGACAAAAATATCTGGTAGTTTTGTCAGTTAGAGGCACTAAAAAGCTATTTAAATTCGTTCTTAGATATTTTCGAATCTCGCACTTAAAGTTATAGAATATTTACTGTTTAACTGACTAACGGACCACGAATGTCTCACTAAATGGACATTTTGATATACAGGGACCATGTAAGAATTTGAATTTATATCTGCAGAATCTTCCAACTCGAAGAGTTGAGTTTGCTATCATTATATTTTTTTTATCTTTTTTCCGGGAACTCTGTACTTGAAAGTAGATGTCTAGAATCAATATTTAAGGAAATAAAGCCTGTAACCACCTTTTTTAAATTCTCCGGATTTTAAGAAAAGAAAGTAATTCAAGAAAAATTTTATGGCGAAATAAATATTGTAATATAAAAAGGAAAGAGCAGGAAATGATGACTGGTTTAACAAAGGCTCTTTATTGCTTACGAAAATTTCGTAATAAGAAACCAAAGGTTCAGTTTAAACGACGTCTAGAATTTTAGACTATAGTCACGCAATTTTATCTTCAGCAAAAAGACATACATTAATTAGCGTAATTTTATGCAACACAAAGATTTAAACGAGAAATAAAAAAGTTGTTATCAGCAGTCATATCACATATGTTATTGTTGTTACTTATCTCACTTGTATGACAGTAACATCAGAGTAAGCCCACGAAATTGATGGTAGCAAGGATTGTAAGATTGTTCCTGTCGCTGGCAAGAGCCTTGAGCACCTTACAGGTGACACTACGACTTTGTTCAGTTCCGCCCCCAATTTTGGTGGAGAGCATTCCGATGGAACGGGTGCGAGGGTCTCCCACCACTCTTTCCTTAGAACCAACTTCTCGAGAGGACTTTCGGCTCACTGCGTATTTAAGAGTACCCCAATGCCGCACAGATACTATACATTTGCAAACATCCATACCATCTCCGGGATTTGAACCCAGACCTTTCGGTTCGACAGTCAGCTCGTTAACCACTTTCTCGGTTGTGCGGCCATATCATATACAGATGGATTTTCAGAACCACTAAGCTGTGACATTTTTAATACTTTTAAGAGCTCTTAACAGATTCAAAAAATTTAATCTAAGGAGTACATCAGGGAAAGAGACGAGGAAGGAGTACGTCAGTACGATTCAGCGGAGAAAACCAATATATTGGAGAAAAAGGCAGATACGTAGTAAGATTTTCAAATTCGCTTTTGCAAGTTTAATAGTTTACAGTTTTCAGTAACAAGCCGGTTTAAATTATTTCTTTAAATATTTTCGTCTTTGTTTTCAAATGCACTGCATTTTATTTCATTTTAATTTATTCCGCGATAGAATTCTGTACATCATATTAATTCAAAAATGATGCAATGATGCTGCATTTGGAGCACTGTATTTGTAAAACCATTTTTTTCTTTAAAGACCAGAAATCTGCAGTTTGAAAACTCCGGATTACAATCTGATGCCTCAGGTAAGAGACTTCTACTACAAATTTAAAAAAAAAAAAAAAAAAAAAATTAAAAAGTATAAAATAGATATTGATATAAGAAATGATTCTATAGCAGTTATGTAACATATGACGTTAGAGATATTTCTTGTTAATTTTAACAAACAAAGATGCAAAAGCAAATAAAAATTATTGATTGGGTATATAACAGATTAAACGCATTTTAATTTTTATCAACTAGATTCATTATTAAAGAAAATAAAGTAAAGATTCAGATTAGTTTAAAGCACATTTTTTTTTTTTTAAAATTGCTCGGTTTGTTAATCAGTAGCAAACTAATTAATTCTAAAATAAAAATTAAAGATAATACATTTTGAATGACATCTCTCTAAGGATCCACCTATGCGCGAGGCGCGTGGGAGATAAATTAAAGGTCATTTGTTTTATGCAGCGGCAACACTTCACTATCGTTCAGTCTTTTCATCAAGTATAGACTAACTAAATCCAAGAGCTAAATTAAGAACCTTATACTTTTCAGAATATTAACACTCTGAGAATTGGTTATGTCCTAAAGCGCGTGGATGATAAATTCAGAGGTAGGATGATAAATTCAACCCGGTAGGTCAACCCGTAGATCAAATCCCGGCAAACGGACCAGTTACATAAGAATTTTCGTGGAAAATACAAACATATTTTCCTTAAAAAGCCCTCCACGAAAACACATCTTCCTTTAGGCAAATAGCCGCCTTATGCTTTGCAGTAATCTAAATAATCCAATCACATACTAAACTTTTCCGTATTCTGTTATCCATTCCATGTGCTCTTCCCCATTATTTCAGGATGTAACTTTTTCTTTCTTTCTCTCTTCCCTCCCCCCCCAGGGCCCATCAGCGGTCGAGCGGTAAAGTCGCTGAAAACTGGTAGTTGGGGCCGAGGTTCGAGTCCCGCGAACGGGCTGGCTGCATGGGCGTTTTCGTGGTTTTCCCCGTGTGTAACACGTATACGAGCCAGTTTCTCTTAGAAAATCCTCCAAAAAGGCATCCCTTCTCTTAGGCAGATAGCCCTAGTGTGCTTTGCCGTAATTACCGTAATTTCCGGAAGAAAGGCCGCATCAGCGTAAACGCCGCACTCGAGAAAAATGGCGGGAAAAAATTTAAAATTACACAGAAACGCCGCATCAGCGTAAACGCCGCAATAGATTAAATTGCGCTTGACATCGTGGTGAGCCGTATAGATGCAAAAACTCAACCTAAGTCCTGATATATGACATACCAGTTAAGAAAAATGCATGAAATGAAACCATAACTCTAAAATAAATTATAGGTAAGAAATGTATAGCTTCTGTGCCGTTTAGAGACATTTTCAAAAATTTTCCGCTCCGTGAATTAAATACTATCCAACAAGTACTTGTACACAAACTGATGGGATCTGTATTTGGCAGAATGCCAAGAAAAATCCATTCATGCTGAAGGGGAAATACGTCAGAGTTCGTTATTGCGAGGCAGGTGGAGTCGTGTCCGCCTTTGAAAAAAATTGCAGAAAAGGCAGGGGTGGGGAGAGGATGGGTCTTGGAAGATTCATGGAATGGCAGAGGAGAGAGACTATTCAAAATGCTGATTTGAAAGGGGGAAGAATGTTATTGTTCTGTTTATTGGAAGAATGTTATTGTTCTCGTTTAGAGTGAATAAGGCATGTAGGTCCGTTCAAGGGAAAGAATGTATACAAAATAACGTTCGCAAAAAACAACTGAGTGGTCTTTTGTGTGGGAACAGCACCAGTCTATGCACAATGACAAGGCCATCCAAACAATGTACAATGACCATCATAGGAAATATTTTATTTTTAGTGCACCTAAATGCCGCATGGGTAGAAACGCCGCACCCGCTGAAAATTTAAGTTTTAAACACGTAAACGCCGCGGCGTTTCTTCCGGAAATTACGGTAAATAAACCAAACAATCTCTTTCCCCCCCAGGGATAACCTAGTAAAAATATGAAAATTCAAATAAAAGCAAAGCAAAAGTTAAAATTATTATTTTTTGTTCTATTGTGCATTTAGCTACGTATACTTGAAGACGGGGGAATATATCTCCTTCCCTATTATTGGCAGGTTATTAATCTTTCCTTTCTGACAGTAGATGTAAAAAAGCTGAAACTACTCGAGATATTTTAGAATCGGTAGATGTAATAGAAGATACTTTAGAATCTGCATTGACACAAATATCTTATTATATTGAATACCATCAAATTAGCCAATTTCTCTAATAAGTTAGCAAATTTCGTCAGCCTCCAATTAAGACTAACTGAAATTTATGAGTGATATGTGAACCTCAAACATGAAATCATACAAGCTTGTCCACGACTGCGTCGCAAGGTTAACCGAATGGTATCTTGCATCAGTGAGGAAAATCGAGTAAGAACCTTCATTTTACTTTAAAAAATAACTCGATTTCGTTAAATTATTCTTTCATCTTTGACGTTACTTTTGTGTGCGTGTGTGTTTTATTCAAAAAGTACTTTTTTCAAAATTTAAAGTAATTGAAATAGCCTTAACCCTGGAATATTAACCTGCGTCTATTTTACTCACATAACAATGAAAAGCGCGCGCAAAGGCCCTAGAAAATATTGTTCTTCTCGTTCATATTTTAAAAGAAAGTATACTACTATTTATTGTCGTAAATGTAAAAGCGAATATCCGGCGAACATGAGCACTGAGCAGAAATTCTGTTTGACTTCTGACAATACGTTCTTGTAATTTTCATCGTTATGTTTTCTTTTTTAACTCATTAAGTATGCTAATTTTGCTGAATTTTATTACAAAGATGTGTTTAATAAATAAATTTGGTACTTTTCCGTTTCGCCGGCGCAAATCTCGAAAAGCAGACTTTATTGGCGACAATATACAGTGTACACATAAAAAATGTTAACAAATGTTAGTTTTAAGAATTTTTTATTTTGAAGGCATAAACATTTTAATATCGTTTAAAATTTTGTAAAAAGCCAATAAATAAAGTCAATAAATTTGTAAAAAGATATTAATTTAAGAATTTACTATGCTTTCATGGTTCAACATCCTGATTCGCCTTTTCATATCACGTGACCCCAAGTAATCTGATCTCGCGTAAACTACGCTACAAAAATCTAATTCAATCAGTAATTATCTACATTAATTTCAAGTTAAATCTTAATTTGGAATACAAGTTTAAATTCAAGAATTATTTCAGTTCGCACGAATAGCTTACTCAGAAATTTTGTAATACCTCAGTGCTTTACTTTGCTAGTGTATTCTCATTAGAATTGATGAATTTAACCCTTGACTTTCCTTTTCTATATTTTCGCCTTCGGCTGAGCGGTGGGATTGCATCCTAATTGCCTTAATTACCGCGAATGGCCTTACGGCATAAAAGTGAACTATCTGGTAAAAATTATATGTAATTGTATCCCAGTATTGAAAGAAACAATAAATCTGATGAGAAATGGCTGCGAATTGTTTTGAAATTGAGTCGTAAAAGGTTACCAGCGAGAATATTACGTTTGGCATCAGTTGTACCATTATTGGCGACTTTAACGCCTACGCCGGCAAAACAGAGAAAAGTACTATAAATTTTTGTGTAGAATTTAAATGTATGCTCATATACAAGAATTACGTTTTTTAAATATGCTGTAAATGTTATTTAAATAAGTAGTGAGTAAATTTTACGCATGGTTAGTATTAATGTACTAAATGTCAGGGTTAGTATTCTAGGAACAATGAACTTTACCAGAGTCAGTATCAAAAGTATTCATACACCAGAAAAAAAGTTGAAAAACTTTTATTTGCAAGTAAAATGTGTATTTAATATTATCGTCATGTACTTAGAAAAATAAGTTCTTTTTATTTTCAGTTGAGTTAGAGAAACTAATAAGTATATAAGTTATTTCTCCTGCCTTCTTAGCATGCCTTCATAGTGCAATGGTCAGCACACTCGGCGCGTATTCGAGAGGTCCGAGGTTAGAGTCCTGGCGAGAGCATTGCTCATTTGTCTCTTCTCCTGCTTCAAAAATAACCTACAGTGGCGCCCAAACTAAAACAAAAGGTGGTGGATGATGATTCTCCACAAACAGGATTTGGCGACTGTGTCCCCTAATCCCCAGTTGCCCTTTAAAAGGGTGAGTATATAAGGTATTTCTCTCGCCTTCTTAGCATGCCTTCGTGGTGTGATGGTCAGCATACTCGGAGCGTATTCGAGAGGTCCGAGGTTCGAATCCCGGCAAGGGCATTGCTAATTTTTTATGTCTCTCAGCATCAAAAATCCTAATGTCTCTACAAGTATCTGGGTTCTAACTGAACGCATTAAAGGTATTCAAACACTAAATTCAAAACAATTACTTACGCATAATTTCTTGATTTTTATTTAATTAATATTTGGTCGGGTAGCGTTCTTGACTTTTGTTAATCTTCTTAGCATTAAATTAACTAAGTTTTTGCAAAATCTTTGCATATTTTTCCCCCGTTTCTTTTGCAAAACTTTTTTCCAATTGCATCTTATCAGAAATTCAAGGAATTAATAGTTTTCTTGCAAATGTTCCAGGCATAATCTATCAAATTTATATGTGGTGACTGAGGTGTATTTAATTAATTGCGCATATTATATAAAAGCCACAGCCTGGTATCCAAAGCGGTGAGCTTCGGATTATTATCATACTGAAATACGAAATCACTTTCCAATCCTATTATTTGAGCAATGTGCCTAAGATTTCTTTCGAATGTCTATGTTCTTAAATCTGTCAGTTTTTTCTTCGATAAATATTAATTTGCCAGGCAAGTATATTGCCATCATCATATTTTACAGTGGCTCGTAAGTTTCATATTTAAATCTTCAATCAGGTCAAAAAATGTAAACTTAGATTCATCACCGAATACAACCTTATTCCAAAATTTTAGAAGGCAACTTTTGATATTTCTTTACAAAAGTCTTTTCTTTGCGTGAGCTGATACATGGAACTTTCTTCAAGAAGATCGCCCCCGTAATTTATAGTCTTGTTCATCTAACGCTTTTCTGATTGTTCAGCTAGAAACAGTACAAGATTCTTATTGAAACTCAGTTCTGAGTTTTGGGATGATATATGCGGATTTTGTTTTATTATATGCAATATAAGTCTTTTACATCTTGGGATTAGTTTTTGAGGATGGCCAGTGCGAAGTTTATTTTCAACAGTTCTGCATACTTAAAATATTTTTAATTAGACTTTGAATTGTAGCAAAGCTTTTACCTAAGATTTAAGTCACAAAATTAATCAAAATATTATAAAAATATCATGAAAATGTTCTCAAAATAGTTAACTGCAAAAGTAAAGTGCAGTCACATGGCGTTTCAAATTGTTTTATATAACATCAGAGGGAATATGTGAATACTTTTGACATCGAACAAATTAACATAATTTTACATATTTTAAACAAAACACAAACTGTGAAGACTAATTTAAATTTCTTAAATTAAAATATATTCATAGTAAATAAAAAGAAAGAAGAATTAAATGCATTTTAAATGCATTTCTTGAAAAACAGAAATGATTTCTTTTAAAATTTTTTATTAATATATGAATACTTTCGTAACTGGCTGTAGTTCGTAGCGCAGTTGTTAAAATTCGATTGCTTATTAAAATGGGAAATTGTTTCAATAGTCTCTTTTGATTTACCAATGATGGCAGTTTGGATCTTTCCGAGATAGATTAGGTTATTTGAATATGTCATGGAGTAATAGAGCTATCTGTATAAGGGATTTCGTTTGGTTTATTTAATTACAGCAAAGCACTTGTGGGCTATCTGCCTAAGGGAAGGGATGCCTTACTAAAGTACTTTCTAAGGAAAATTGGCTCGCGTACATGCTACACATGGAAAACGCCCATTTAGCCAGCCCGTTCGCCTGGATTCGAAACAAAGACCGAACCACTAGTGTTCAGCGACTTTACCTCTGGGAGTCTGTCTAAGGTAAGGAATGTCTTCGTGGAGGACTTTTCGCGCGTATATTTCTCTACAGAACATATTTTGAACTATAACAGAAAAAGCTTCGTCAATAATAGTGTAGAAAATGAAAGTAATTTTATATCAGAAAATTAAAATGAATTATTTGGATTACGGCTAAACGCTCCAGGACTATCTGCCTAAGGAAAAGATGCCTCCACGCAGGCATCTTTCCCTTAGGCAGATAGCCCTTAAGGAATCTTAACATAGCCTTTATGCAAAATTTGCTACACACGAAGAAAAGTCTTGAAATCTCTTATGCAATCTGCCCATGTACGGGGACTTCAAGCCGGTTCGAACTATAACTGTTCAACAATTTCACCGTTGACCACTAATAGGCTAAAGGAAGAACTGGGTTGGAAAAAAAGAAAGTGATTTCCTGATTTTGCTTTGGTGTCGTTTTGTAACTGTGCTAATTATTAGGGAGGTAGTTGGTTGAATATATGTACGAATACAAATTGATTAACTATTTTAATGAAGTACAAGTGAATGGTTTACTTAGAGAAGAAAATGCCTTTCGTAGGAAGCTTTTTAAATTAGCCTGGCTCACTATATTCGCTAGGTAAAGAAGAACCACAAAAATTCCAAGTAACTAAAATTCAGGAAAAATTAAGGTAAAGGCTATCAAAGGGATCTCGAGATATGACGCTAAACATATTGATATCCTTTCGTTATACGGTTCTTGTTTCAACAGAGACTGTAAATTAAACGGCGGAACAATTGAGGAGCAAAATCTGATTAATACACTTTTTTTTTTTAAATCGGTCTGATCTGTTTTGTAATATTTTGCGATTTTTTCTCTTTGACATGTTTTTATTACTAAATTTTAACTTAAAGAAATTAAAAAAATGTCAACTTTTTAAAATATTTTGCCCGAAAAATGGTATAATAATAAAATACTAATTTACATTATAATAGTTAATAAGACTGCGTATAATTTTTTTAATTAAAATTAGAGTAGATTGTATAAATTTTTGGTCAGCATAGCTAAAACATAACTCATAAGCATTTTTTTACCAATTTGATTGTTCTAATCCAGTTATTATTAAATGAAATACTGTTAATGATTAATCATTCATAAGCTTTTTAGTATAGTTTTTATTAAAGCAAATGGAATTTGTGAAAACATCTCTATCGCAAACAAAAAATAAATAAATAAATAAAAATAAAAGACAAAGGAAAAAGAAAGAAAAGGGGGTAAAAGAACTTCAACTTTTTAACGTATTTTACTTTACATTTGCCCCCGTCCAGGTAAATGTTCAGTTCTCTAAGCCAGCTTTCTGAATCTCATCTAATCTCATTGCCATACCTGAGGAGGCGACACTAGGTTACCCCCTTGGGCATAATTTCCCTTCCCCTAGAAGTAGTGAAGATATTTTCTTTCTTATAGGTTATTTAATGGCACCCATTTGACCTAAATTTCAGTGTCCTGTTCAAAGTTCATTTATGATGCTCTCCCCTGCTTCGAAATCTAGAAGTCTGATGTAGCTTCTAGCTTTGGAACTTTAAAAATTTGATTTGTAATTGAAAAAATATACGTTGTCTATCAAGCGTATCAAAGCAAGATAGCAATTATTTGATTTCATATTTAATAATTTAACTTGAAACTAATATACAGTAGGTGCTTAAATATTCATTAATTTTAAATGCAAAAACCTAAGAACGTTGCAATATATATTTATAAACATTTATGACTGGATTTGGTCAACTAATTATGGCAAAAAAGTTTATTTGAATTATCAGTACATTTTAATACATGCATTAACGGCACCCATATAGGATCATGTAAAATTAACAACAGGTACACTTTTATCCCATACTAAAAAAGTACGATTAACTTACATACATAGCAATAGTCATCTTTATTTTATCAAAAAAACGACTGCATTCAAGTACGAACATTGTGATATACAGTGGGTAAAAAAAAAGTATTGGCAATTGCTTATAATTGATGATATTTACCTAATAAACTAAATGCTTGACAATTTTAGCTAGACATAACGAACACAGGAGGTACTAAACACACAAATCTAATGAAACTCTGAATTTTATATGCCTCTTATAGAAAATGTACAACAAAAACATACATTTGCATGTCAAAAAAGTATTCGCAAAATTCTAACTACGTACTATACAAATTTTTGTTATGTTGAGGTCACGTATTTAGACCGATTAAGAAACCCTGTTAGTATAAAGTCTGCAGTGCTACTTCAAAACTTTGAAAACGTTATTTTGCTAATACTGTGATAAATGGCTTCCAAGTCGAAGGAGTTGGATGTTAACGTTAAAACCCGATTATTCAGCTCAGAAATGGGAGTTTAACTTATCGTTGAACAACACAACTGAACACAAGCTTATTTACTGTTAGAAGTGTTGCAAAAAAGTTCAAAGCGACAGGATCGACGGAAAATAAGATTAGAAGTGGACAGCCTTGAATATTTTCTGCAAGGAAAAACATGGCATTACCAAAAAGGTTAAGAAAGACCCTAAAATAAGTGCACCCCAGTTAGCCAAAGATGTTGCTAATACTTCGCATTAAACTTTTAATGTATAGATAATACGGAATGTTTGATATAAAAGAAATTATTATAGAAGGGCAGCTAGAAAGAAACCTTACATTTCAGAAATAAACAGGAGAAAGAGATTACATTTTGCAAAATCTCATGTTAATTTATCAGACGAATTTTGGAACACAGTTATTTTGACCCACGAATTAAAGCTTAACATTTTCGAGAGTGATGGACGACAATATGTGGGGAGATAGCCAAACACCGAACTGAAAAAACAACATTTAACACCGACTGTAAAACATGTTGGAGAGAGCGTCGTAGTTAGGGGTTGCGCGGCAGCAAACGCAGTTGGTAACCTGTGCTTCATTGATGGTATTATGACAGCTCATACGTACATTGACATATTGCGCCATAACATGAAATTCAGAGCCCAAAAACTTGACTTAGGAACATAATTTACGTTTCAATAGGACAATGGCCCTAAGGATACAGTGAACCTCCCTGGCAATAGTTACTCTATAACCGTCCACGTCAGTTAAAGACACCTGCCTCAATCGCCTGACATAAATCCAATTGAAATTTCTTGGCACAAATTAGACCTAGAAGTCAGGAAGCACAAATTTCATCTAAAGAGGAACTTAAGCGTATACTTCTGCAAGAATGGAACAAAATTCGGTTTTTTTTTTCCAACAGTGCAACTTTTTCAACAACCAGGACTTTAGTTTTCTCTATGAGAAACAGATTAAAAGCTATTATAAATGCAAAGTGTTAAATTTTGTTCCCACATTTTGCTGTATGATTTTGCCAATAATTTTTGACATGCAAATTTATGTTTTTGTTGTGTATTTTGTGTAGAAGGCATATTAAAACGAAAGTTTCATTAGATTTGTATCTTTATTCCCTCATGTGTTCATTATGCCCAGCTAAAATTGCGAAGCATTTCCTTTGTTAGCTAGATTGATTAATTATATTCAATCGCCAATACTTTTTTTTTACCCACTGTAGAGCTGAATATTATTAGCTTAGAATCTCTACATTAGCTTAGTCTATCTACAAACCTTCCCTGAGGGTGAAAAGTGCTATTCGTAGCACACATTCTTTTTTTTACTCGGATGGAACCGTATTAAAATTCTGATGGAGACTAGGTTCAGCTCCGAGCAGGTAAAATCGCCGAGCTCTGATTGGAATCGGCTTCAAATCTTGGTGAACGAGTTAGCTGCATGGGTGTTTTCGCAGTTTTCCTCATGTCAGAAATGTAAAACGAGACAGTTTCTCTTAAAAAGTCTTTCACGAAAGTATCCCTTCCCTTAGGCAGATGGCCCTCGCGTGCTTTGCTATAATCCAGTTAACTTCCTACGGACGATAAAATTAAAAGGTTAATTCTTTTTAATGGGTTTTTCAAACATTAGGTGCCTCCTTCTTGTTAACATCTTTATTGAGTATTCACCATAGTTTATATTAACTATTCTAATTAAATTAGTGTCCTGTTGTTTAAAAGCGAAGCATGCACGTGCAAATGTTAACAATGATCGTGAATGACGAATTGAAATTTTGTCAGTTTATTATACTTAAACAAAGTTCATGAAATTAAAATACTTATGAAACGATATTCGGTTAGGTTACGTTATTTGAATACTGCAAGGCATACGAGGGTTACCTGCCTAGAGAGAATATGCCTTCGTAGAGGACTATAATAAGGGAACCTGGTTGAAACCAGTGGGAAAACCGTGTAGACAACAACCGTGTAGACAACACATTTCGCCTGGGAAAGAAATTGGGTCGAACTCCCAGCATTCAGTGATATTAACCGCTCGGTCCGTAGTGGGGGCAATTGATCAGTGATGAAGAAAGTAAAATCTGCATCCCTGTTTCCGTTTATAAGGTGCTGTCTTTGTAATAATTTTCAAATAAACTATAGGCTATCACCCGATTTACTCTAGGGAATAAAATGATCTGTACTTGCCTCAGATTTGCCACAGCTTAAAACACGTTCGCTGCTTCGCGCTGGCATCATTTAATAAACAGACACGTACCAGTCCATGTGCAGGTATATTTCCACATTTTTTCCACCTTGCCAGAAAAAGGGTTAAGATGAAACGTGGTTCTTCGTTAGCGGACTACTATAATCTCTATTTATAACACACATTGTCAAAGATGTAGCTTAAGATTTGTTTTTGCTAAAAAGTCGTTTGCCCTTAATTGCTTCATTTCGCATGCTTCTGAGATTGGAGGTTTTCAGCTTCGTAAAAAATGGTATATTTAGTGTTGCTGAACATACCCGCTACAGACTATTTCATTTGAAATAATTTTGTTGTTGAGGGTTTTCAAAACCTTAAGGTAAATTATATTTAATGTAAACTCAACATTCCCACTACACGTGGTTAATTTATTATGGAAAAGCATCTTACAATCTACCTTCAGAAAATATCTTCATTGTTTGGTTTGGTTTACTTGAATATGGCAAAGCACTCGAGGGATATCTGCCTACAGGGGGAGGGATGCTTTCGTGGAGGACTTTCTAAATGAAACTAGCTCGTATACAAGCTGCAGATGGGAAAACCACGATAACGCCCCTGCAGCCAGCCCGTTCACTGGGATTCGAAATCGGAACCGAACTACCAGTTCAGCGACGTTACCAACGATATCTTCATGAGTAACATTCTGAGGCGTAATTTGTAATATAATTGCACAGACACACTCATGCAAATAATTCATTCATTTAGCTCTTAAGTAGAGCTCATCACTCACGAATTACTTGCAAGTTTATTTCGATTTCGCCCACTAGCGGTCGAGTGGTAAATCTGCTCGGTTATTCGACCAAAGCTCAAAACTCTGCAAAAGGGCTGGTTGCACAAAAGTTTTCGTGATTTTCTCCAAGTGCAACATAAATACGAACGAGTTTCTCTAAAATGCCTTCCACGAGGCTTCTCTTTTTTTAGGCAGCTTGCCTTCGAATACCTTGCCATGGTCTAAATAATACAAGTCCAAATCGTCGCTAGCTCAATTTCTCGCTCCTGAACATTGATTACATAGGATTTTCGTAAATTCCCAGAGAGCAACGTGAATACGTGTTGATTTGTTTTAGAAAAGCGACAGATGCATCTTTCCCAAAGTAGATGGTCCTTTACACTCTGCTGCAATAAGTAAGTAATGTTATATGTGACTCGTAATTTTGTAAGTGTGAATTGAAAAACATTACAAGAGTAAAAAATCCGGCAGTCTACATAGTAATACTTTGTTACTTAATCTATTAAAATCAGAAAACTTATTCTAAACTAATAGTTCCTCCTCGGTTATGTGCAAAATTAAATATTTCTCTTCACTTTGTATACGAGCTCTAAACATAATAAATTTTAAAATTAAATATATCGGTGAATTTTTGTCTAACAGGAGTCAAATAGGTTGTGTTTTGTTTTTATCATTTTTGTACAAACGGAAATATCTGGGTTAGGTTTACCTTTTGTGATTATTATTTCTTTTTCTTGAAAACATAAGATCCCAACAAAATGATGGACATATGGTCGAGATAACAATATCGTGATACTAACTGCCAATCAGAGACTACAAAACAGGTGGCCCTGGGAAACATTTCTGAAGGAGGGCCTCCCACCATTGCCAATTTTTTTAATGGATTAGGTATTACTGATGAAAATTACATAAAGTATTTCATGAAATAACTTACCAATTAAATATTTTTTTCGTTTAAAGTTATTCAGAAATAATGCATATTTCACTCTTTTTTATGATTTGTTTTAAGGTTTCAGTTTATATGACTTGCATAAATATTAGCTTATGCATTTTAAACCAGATTCAGATTCCCTCAGATGAATTCGGAAGAAGGGAAGAACCTGAAAATTTGTTATTGATTGCAAATCTTGGTTAATTTCATTGCAGAGAGAAGAACCAACTTAAAGCGATTAAACTATTTATTGGCTTAATATTTAGCTTTATGAAGAAAATGTTGACATTCAATTTTATCCTGCCACTAGCAGTAAAGGCTCTGAAGACTGGTAGTACGGTCCGGTATTCGAATCTTAGCGAACATGTTGGCTTCATGAGCGTTTTCATGTTTATCTTCATGTGTAGCATATATACTAGCCAGTTTCTCTTAGAAAGTCCACCGCGAAGGCATCCCTCTCCTTAGGCAGATAGCCCTCGAGTGTTTTGCCATAATTAAATAAATCATAAACCAAACCGGCCCACCAGTGGCCTAGCAGTATAATCGCTGAACACTGAAAGATCCAACCGGCGTTCAAATCCCAGTAAACGGGCTGGCTGAATGGGGGTTTACACCCATGTGTAAAGAATTTCTGTTAGAAAGTCATCCATAGAGGCATTCTTACCCTTAGACAGATCCTCCAGTGCTTTGCCATAATCAGATAACCCCCTCTACCCCCCAAAAAATCAGCATCTTCTTATTAAGAAGAAATCATTTTTTTTAATGACGTTTTCTACTAGGGAACAGGAACCTGCAGTTAAAAGTAAAAGAAGTGTGCAGTATCTTAACATCGCGTGGCAATAAGGATGCGAGACACAGACACAGTTTTGAAGAAGGTTATGAGAAACTGAAATAAGAAGATTAAAATATAGTTAAATGTAACATAATTATTACCTTAATTTTATTGTATATATTCGTATGATTTTACTTATTTTAAATAGTAGAGTGAGATTTGGAGGCATCCTTAAAAACGAAGGTCGGAGCACATGTCCCGCATACTTGCCCCTGCATAAATCAGACTATGCCGCTGATCAACCGTGCCGACTTAAAGCGGTTTCATGACCTCCATGAGTATGACAGTTTGCTAGCTCATGGGTTGTAACGCCTTTTGTAAAAAGAACCGTTCATCATACCGAGTGCCCTTCCATATTTTAAACTCAGACTTACGGCTCCAATATATTATTTTACTCTGAGCTCTTTTAAGTATCGTAGAACACTTTTGTGAATGCCACCTAAATTATGGCACTACAAGTTAAAGTACTATCACTTAAAACGAGTATGAGAGAGGAAAAATTTATTACTACCTGCCGCCACTCGTTAACAATGCACTCATGGCAGCGATGAGAACAGGTGAAAATTAGCTAGTCCACCCTCAAAAAGAGCCGACGCAATCCAAGGTCGTCCGATTTGCGTGAAAATTCGAAAGCACGCGCTCTCAGAACAGATAAAATGTCATTCGTCTTTCATATAATTTTTAAATGTTAAGTAAAAGTATTATGTCTAAACATGTTAAAGGTTAAATGTTAATGCCTAGTCTGAGACGTCCATTGGCGGCACGTGACTGATTCTTTGCAATGTTTTAAAAATCTTCATCGTTATTTTAATTTTTTATTGCAAAAATAAGTTCAGTCTTTATGGCTGATTATGCTTTACATTTTTTTATAATTAATGGTATTGAAGAAAAGGATCGATATTCATATTTTATTTCACTCCGATGCAAGAAAAAAAAAAAAAGTTTCCAAATTTTGCTCAGTCCTGTGTCCTCCTCGAAGGTATTTTTCAACCTTCAAGTGCTTTGCCGTAATTAAACAAACCAAAATTTCTGATAACAGAATCAGCTTTGTCGGGCACTTTAAACATAGTTATGGAATAGTTTTATGTTCCTAAAGTCATTTTATTAATTTTATTTCTTAAGAAAGTATCGAATATCGAGCGGTAAAGTCGCTGAACACCTGGTAGTTCGGTTTGAGGTACGAATTCCGCGAGCAGGCTGGCTGCATGGGCGTTTTCGTGGTTTTCGCCATGGCTACATATCTACGTGCCAGTTTCCTTAAAACGTCCTCCATGAAGGCATCCCTTCTCTTAGGCAGGTAGCCCTCGAAGCTTTGTCGTAATCGCATAAACCGTCAAAAATAGCTAAATTTTTTTTTCACCTTGAGAATGGCATTATCATATTTAAAATAAAGTGCAAATTATGGAAGTGAAAACTAAGGAAAATTGCTTTGGAAAGCTTTCTTTCTTGTAAAATGCATCCTGTCCTAACATAGGATCGATTTTTCACTTAGCTAAAACAGCATTTTGTCAACTAATTAATCTGCTGGCCATTGCACCCCTTATTTCTGTGATATATATATTTTAAATGTGCCAAATCTTTTAATTTAAATGCTTTAAGAATAATCAGAAAACAGTATAAACGCGTTTAGTATAGTCCTCTTTTCCCCATTAAACTATAGAAACCCACCAGCAAGCCAGAGGTTACTGATTGCATAGGCATTTTTGTGGTTTCTTCTATGTGTAACGTGGACCTGAGACAGTTTGAAGGCATCTGTCCCCTTAGACAGATAGCTCTAGCGCGCTATGACATAATCAAATAAACCAAACCAAAGTTAAGCTATGAAACTGCATTTGCAGTTGTAGTACTATTGAGAAGACTCTTATATTCTTTAATTTAGCTTTATAAAAATAAGTCATACAAACGGCAAAGTTATTAAGGATCTAAACTCTATTTAATATATATGAAGCTTATAAAAATGTAGCAAGCAAAGTGCTCCTAAACTCTTATTGAATTTATGTATATTCTGTAATGACTACGCATGACTAGTATTATATTTTTAACTCAAAATTGCGCAATACAATACATGTTTTAGCATTTTTAATATTTACTGATGTACCGCTGTTAAAAACACTCTGGCAGTCTAGCTTGTGTTATTCTATTTATAACTTCCAAATAAAAACTGTTAAGTTTTTACATGGTATTGCGAAATTAAGTACAGGTAGGCGATACGGGACACATTTGAAACTCAAAAAATAGTCTTTAGATGTGAAAAAAGTGAGAAGCCATTTTGGTAAAGACTGTGTACTTGTCATTCATATAATATTAAGTTTCAAAATACAAAATTACATCTGCTTCTGTAATCTTTTCCTACAGCATAATACATCATTATTATCAGAATACAATTTTTCCGTATTTTCCTTTCTATGATCATGGATAAAACTGAATATCGAGAAAGTCAGATATTTAGTCGGTCCTCGCAGAATTTTAGCCGAACCTTGTGTAAAAACATTTTGGAAGGGAGCGCTTCCTCTCGAGAAGAAACATAATACCAAATGCGGCTGCGCGAGAGAAACGCATGCTGATGCGGATCACCGCAAATAGTGTGCATTCATCACGAGAAGGCGCATTACGTGAAAACGAAATACCATTTTAAAGTATTTTGTGGTATGTTTTCAAAAATAACTTGAATGATTTCATATCATATCCTTGCCCTCTAAATAAAGAACAGCATTATTTTTTATGACAGTGGAGTGCGATCCAAATATTGTGACAATCATGAATAAAATTTAGGGACGATTTTCATTAATTTAAAAAAAAATTACCTTCCTTTTTACCAAGTAAATTATTCAAAGAATCTCTATAAGCTCTGCATTTCTATCTGATAAATACAATGTTCTTGATTTAATTGTTTAATAAGACAAAACTAGTATTTTTTATGAGTTTCGCATATGCTTCTGTGTTGAATCAGTCACACATTTATCTCTTAATGTAATTTTACGTTCGCTACATGTTAAACCTTTTTTAATATGCACAGCACGTGTTTCACGTTTGATATATAAGCATCATATATAGTATTATTTGTATTACTAAAAGTGATCAAAACAAAGGTATTTTTTGAGAATGCGGATCACGTGACTGGATCCGCTAGAATATATGTTCAAGCTCGCTGCAGTGTATGACACCTGAAATTGGCATGTCGAAG
Source organism: Stegodyphus dumicola (assembly GCF_044657685.1). Lineage (NCBI taxonomy): Eukaryota > Metazoa > Arthropoda > Arachnida > Araneae > Eresidae > Stegodyphus > Stegodyphus dumicola. The sequence goes on from NC_140780.1 coordinate 240,611,588, forward strand.
CGAAACGTGTAATCGATTATTGAATGTCTCAGTAATCGATTAGAGTTTTTATCGATCGAGTTCCTCCTTTTTTTTTTTTTTTTTTTTTTTTTTTTTTTTTTTTTTTTTTTAAGAAGTAGGAAATCCTGAAAAGAATTCACTGAGAATTCAAATTTCCCAACTATCATTTGCATATGTGAAACTCTACGTCTTAAGAAAGGAATGCCTTTCACTTCCTTACAGTTTATTGTTCGAATTTATCACTAATTATTATTTGAGTAGTCAATGTAAAAAAATTTTACTTCGTGAATAAGAGCATTGCAGGAAAATTTACTGTTATTTGCTGCCATATCGAATTAAAAGATGGGTTATTGGGGGGCATACGGGACCAAACGGTTTGGTTTATTTGATTATGACAAAGCATGTGTGTTATGTGTCTAAGGTGATGGGTGCTAAGATGGACCTTCTGTCGTGATACGGTTCTATGATGGAGATAGATGCTAAGATGGATAGGTGGACTTTAGTAGCCCATATCCACTTTGCACATAAGGAAAACCACAGAAATGCCCACCTTACTACTAGCCCTTTCGCCTGGAATACGTCTAGTAGGAAACTATAGCTATGGCATTTTCACGTAAAAAATGACCATTCAGATAACTATTGCATTTTTGCAAAAGGCCTAAGAAATTTAAACTAACTTTTAAAATCTTTCCCGATAGATTGCATATGGCATAATATGGAAAGCTAGTTACAATTCAGTTTAAATTCAGTTCAGCAGTGTATTTTTTGGCAGTGAAAATGATAGTGCTTAAGTTCTTACGTCACAGAATATTATTATTTTTTTGGCTTATTAAGTGCTCCGTCCTTAGGCACTACACGGAAAGCGAGGGATGCCCCGTGGAGGTCTTTTTAAGGGAAACTGGCTCGTATCCACGTTACACATAGGAAAAACCACGAAAATGCCCATGCAGTCAGCCCGTTCGTCGGGACTCGAACCCCGGGCCGAACTACCAGTGTTCAGTGGCTTTTACCGCTCGGCCGCTGGTGAGCCATAGAATATTATTTGACATCTGAATTAGGATCTTGCTATAACGGACTTTTAAGCTGTTAGCCGCTGAAATCTTTAAGAGGTACTAAATTGTACAAATGTGAAACTCATTTTTGATTCAATAAATAAATTGTCTTGATTTTCAAACAATTTATTACTATCATTTGTGTCACGCACAAAGTTTCGATAGTGAGTTAGAAATATTTGACCGCTCATTGGAGGGGGGGGGGCTAATTATTATTTCAATTGTGAAGGTAGATGTAAAATGTTTTAAATTAACAGAGAACTACTGGCGTATTGTAGCTTGCGAAGTAAATGTATAAGTGTAAGACTAAAAATTTTTCTTTTGCTACTGTTTAAATCACAAAAGAAAAGAAAAGAAAAAAAAGGTCAAGGTTAACATCTTTCTCTGATTATGCCGTAGTGTAATCAGAGAGAAAGAAGTTCGCGCTTTGTAAGGAGTCATAACGACAGTATATCTTGCATCTGACTGAACCGACAAGAAGTCTGAAGATGGTCTAGAACCGGTCGAAAAAGCTTAGAATAGAGGCCGCGTGATTTTGCAAGGAAAGCAAAAGAAATAAAGTCGAGAGCATTGTTTTTGTAAATCACAAGAGATACCTCATTAGGCATCAGTATAAACAAAGAAAGATATTGTGATGATTTTTATTTTCATAAACAGTGTTTTATTTACCCTTGTACCTTGATGTTCCTTTTATATATTATATATTTGTATTTAGTATTCTTCTGTAACAGGAACTACGAAGCATTGAATTTATGTTTAAAATTCAACATTGATTATTCGCTTCATAATACAATACGTATTTCACGATTTTTTAAAAAATACAGCCAGCTGATGGAAATATTGGAAAGTTACTCGTTAACCCTTTAACTGTCAAGTTATTTTGATGATTTGGGTACACAAATTGTCACATTTTTTTATTGCAAAAATCAAATGTTTAGTACAAAATAAAATATACTTAAGTAGTTAAAAATTGATATTTTGAAGTACATGGGTAAAATTTTTAAAGTTTTGTAGCCACTGCATATTTGCTTGAGGCGGCTGCCACTCAACATGGCAGTTGTAAAGTTCGCTTCTAGTGGAGCATTATTTTCTAAAAATGAAAAAAATTAATTATTTTCTAAAAAATAAATAAATAAAAGTGAATACCTATTAGTAGTTCAGTAATTCAGTCTTATGTGGTACAAATGGAAACACTTTTCCAAGCACAAACCAACTCCTCAATCACTACACCAGAATCGTGTTTCCTTCCTTATCTTTTTCCATTTTTATCCTTTTTGAACAACACACTTTGCACTTGTAGGCTCACGTTTCACAGGAGTAGGAGGAATATGGGATATAAAATGTCGTTCAGTAAGACGGACAGGGTTATCTATTGTAGGTGGCCTGCCAACATTCTTTTGTCCAGAAGCTGCATCATCATATTTATGTAAAAGCTCTTCTACAACTTGGATTCGAAATTCTAAAAATGTAATACGTTTCCCAACTACAATTTTATAGAGAAAATATGAGTTCCAGAGTACCTTGTCTAGTAAATGTAAAAATATCTTTTTATAATATTTTTTCTGACGTTTTCGGATTGTTGAATGAAAGGATATTTCCTGATCACAGCGATCTACACCACCCGTAGTTAGACTGTAGTCAGAAACAATCTTAGGCTTGAGTATATCTCCATTTTTTTTTTATTTTAGAGGCTGACCATGGAAGTATCATGAATACTGCTCATCAAACACACATCCTTCATCTTCGATTGAAGAATATAAATCATCTATATAACTTTTCAAAGAACTGGACGCCATATTACAACAAAAAGATCCCGTGAACTTTGAACCAAAGAACTTATAACCTCTAACCTTGAAAATCTTCAGTAAAGTGCTGTCATCTATTGAATTGAGCGCACATTAACTTTTCCCGAGATACAGTCGGGTTTGACAGAGAGATGAAGCCGAAATAAACGTCTCCCGATATATATTCGGGTATAACAATACGATGCACTCAAAAAATTACCCCGAGTAATACTCGGGCGTGAAATTTTCGAACATCAGTGCTATGCCCGAGATTATCTCGGGCATGACACTTAAAAGGTTAAATGGTCTGATAAATGTTTAAACAAAAGAAGAATTAAAAAATGGCAATCTATAGAACTGAAAGATGGGATTATATATAGATAGATTCAATGTAGACCAATCATAAACTACATTTCGGTAGTCTAAACGAACTGCGCGAAAGTTAATTGAAGGCCTCCTCCTTATCTAAAAGCTCCCCTACAAAGAATGATAGCCAGCTTTTCCGTCCCCCACCTTATATACGAAGGTGAATAAAGAAGACTCACGAACTGCGCGACTTTGTTTTTTTCCTCTTTCTAAGAAACCGAATTCCCAAGTAGATGGGTGCTACAAAAAGTCATTTATCCGTATTAAATGGCACGTTTGATTGAGACTGCAAGCCTCTCTCTTTTCATTTATGAGATATTGTAAAAATTGTGGATACAAAACAAATATTAAATTGAAATCTGGTATGTTCTAAAGTAAAAATGAATTTCTTTTACATTCATATTATAGTTTTATAATGCTTAAAAGAATAATGAGCCAGATCTTGTTTATTCTCCACAGAAATTCAAAAATTTTCAAGTTGTAGATTTCAGCTACTGATATATATATATATATATAATCAACCTATCAAATATCGGATTTGTAGAGCATCTTAAATTAGTTTTCTTGTCTAGATGAATATTAACAAATCTTCTCAGATAGTAGAATGGTTTTTAACTTTCAAATTTACCATTTTAGGTTAATAGCTGTAATTTAATTTAAAAAATTATCTTTATTAAAACTAAAAATTAGGTTTGTTTAAGCGGTTCTAAATTCACAGCAATATTATTGTAATGTATGTCTTATTAAGCTTTCCATTTTTAATCACTGAACTTAAAGTTATTTAACTTTCTTACAAATTTCATATTTTAATATTAGAAACGTTTAAATATTTATTCCGCTTTCTAATTACTCTAACCGGACTTTACTCATTTACTCTGATATAAATTTGATTTATAATGCCCCTTTAATTAATAATATATTTTCGTAATTCATAAAATAATTTCGAACTCCATTATGCTCATTATCTTGGGATTTTAACATCCTCTTCATCCATTTTTTTTCATATATTGTTGTATTACATTCAAGTTTTCATGCACCTAGAATTTGTATATTGTTGTATTGTATTTATGCCAATTTATATTTAAATGGTAATTTTCATAAACTCTTACATCATAATTCTAGTTAGCAGAAGATGTTTCTAACACCTTAGTACAGATTAAGCTTCAATCTTCAATATGCAGCTTGTTTTCCAAACTATTTCAGGCTTGATTATTTGTAAAATCAATTATTTTGAAAGAAAATATATGTAAAGAAAGATGGTCGCTAAAGCACGCTAATATTTCTTTCTCTTGTAATTTATAATACATTGCTTTCACCTGATTTATATTATATCTCATTTATAATTTTTATAACATTTTTCAGCAGTATTGGAATTAACAGCATATACTCCTAATATACAAATAGATTACAATGATTTAAAGCGTCATTTCCTTCTTCATTGATGCTTTTATATCATATTCTTAATATTTCATAATTGCATACAGATAAGTTTGGCTCATTTACCAAATATGTTAATCTATAATTCAGCATACTTTTGTGTTTACGAGTATTGTAGCTTCTATTTTCTTTAATTTATTGTTCAACACATAACATCTCATCAGCCTAATTTCAAGAAGTCTTAAGACCTGGCAGTGAAGTCACTAAACATTGGTAGATCGACCGGAATTTCAAATCCCAGTGATACCCCAGCCCTTTTTATTTCTGTACATAATTGATATGGAAAATGTATTGTAAAAACTTCAGTTTACGAAGTAATAATATTTTTAAAATTTATTCTTTAAAAATACTACAAAGTTTTATTCACTGGTAATTTTCACCTTTACCTTAGCTCATCTCTTTAATAAGGAAATACTAAGTAACGAAATAACTCAGTTTCTATGATTGACAATTTGGTGCAAATTATACTCAAGTTTTTCCAAAAACATAGACTTTATACGGATTATCAATAAATTATGTATTATTTCTCTATCTAATTTACTTAGATTTAAATGATCAATCAATGGATTATTTCTCTATCCAATTAGCATATTTGTTCCGGGACTATACTTTAATACCGAATAATCGTTTGCCCGCCAGTTAACTATATTAAATTTTCCAGTCTAGTTCAGACATCATGACTATTATTTTGAATAAAAGATATTACATCAATAAAAGCATTAACACATGTAATTTATAAGAAATATAATTCGTACGCTTTTATTTTATAACACTATTCACTCTAGTACTGTAATTAATTAAATGTGTTTCCAATGCCAATATGTGTGTTTACTAATGCATTTTATTTTCTATGTTACCTCTTGCATTTATCTCTATTATTCAAGTAATTGGCCTGCTTATTAGATATTCTTTACTTATTCTTTTGATATGTAATCTATTTCTCTATTTTTCTTTTCCTGTTGGCTGCTTTCGGCTTCGAAAAGTAAAACTAGACAGTAACCCTCAGCATTTTGAAAGGAAAGGGTCTACTTCGGAATAAGATCGTTAAATATCCTCGGCAAGCAAAGGGAAAACCTTGATTCGCGCAGTGGGGCAGTAGGCAGACAAAGTGGAGGAGCTGGATTCGTGCAGTTGGGATATACCGCTAAATTTTGTCTTCAGGAATGAATTACTTGCACATTGGATCATCCCCTGGAAATTAATTAAAAAATTTCCTGTTTATAGAGTACTGCCTCCTTCTTTTACTATTAAAGGATTTCTGGAAAGGCTCACAAGCTCTGCTAAATTTCACGTTATCTATCTCATATGCTTAGCAGCTAAAAACCGGTAAGAACCGCTGAGTATTAGTAATTCCAGCTGGGTTTACGTTCTGGCCAGCGAGCTGGTTACATGGAAATTTATTGCATTTCCTTTAATTGTAACGGGAATATGAGTCAATTTCCCTTAGAATATCCTCTCCGAAGGCACCCCTCGCCTTAGGAAGATAGCCTTCACGTGTTTTGTCACAGACTAAGTAATCACAATCAGCTACTTTGCATCAGGAGGTAAAAATTTGGGGAGTAAAGTTTAATGTCCCAGATTTAGCCTCAGACAAGGCCTACCAGTGCCCGAGTGGTAAATGAACGGGCTGGCTGCATGAACCTTTTCGTGATTTGTCCCATGTGTAATGTAGATATGAGCAAATATTCTTTACACAGCCCTTCACGGTTTGGTTTGGTTTATTTGATAACGACAAAGCACACGAGAGCTATCTGCCTGAAGGAAGGGATTGCTTCTTGGAGGACTTTTCTAAGGAAACTGGCTGGTATACACAACCACGAAAACGGCCATGAAGACAGCCTGTTCGCCTGAATTCAAACCCCGATCCGAACTACCAGTGTTTAGGGACTTTGTGGCTCGGCCGCTGGTGGGCTCACAAAGCCCTTCGCGAAGGCCTCCGTGCAAGATCCACTTGTGACCGCTGTTGTCCGTGCACGGTTAACTACACCCAGATTAATACTTTTTATTAATTTTACAACACACTAGGTAACTTATATATACTTTATACAAAAATATTACAAACTATATTAACTGGATTAGAATATCCGGTTTCTCCCGTCGAAAGTTAGGGTCCAACTAACTTTTTTCTTCACTTAGAGGCTGCTACTTACTTTTAAAATTAAACTTTATGACAAGTAGGCAGTACACTCTCCTTACGCAGATTACATTCGGGTAACTGTGCCTTAACCTTTTCATGGTCATTAACGAGTTCAACTAGCATTCCAGTTTCGTACTGCAGTGGACGCAAACGGGCACAGCTCGCATTGCAAATTTACGACTGGCAGATATCACACGTATACTACTTGGAAAGGAAGAATTGTTTAATCTCGCAAACGCCGAAGGTTAATCGACTTACCTAACCTAACCTAACCTACGTTTAGCCCCAGAGACTTCCTTGTATCCTTTTATATGATGGAGATGAAAACTTTAAAATAAAAGAAATCAAGAGACTTATTATTATTATGGCAAAGCATGCGGGGCTATCTGGTTAAGGGAAATGATACCTTTAAGACGTTTTAAGAGAAACTGGTTCGTATTCACGTTACACGGACGGAAAACTTCTAAAACTCCCATGCAGCCGGCTTATTCATTGAGATTTGAACTGGGTTCGACAAATCGGTGTTCAGCGATTTTACCGCTGGTGCACCAACAGAAGGAAAGAGGAAGAAAAAAAAAAAAAAAAAAAAAAAAAAAAAAAAGAAAAGAAAAGAAATAGAAGAAACAAGAGTTTGGTAAACACATGATGGTGTATGAGTTTGGGAAATTACCGTACATTTTGTTAATAAACAAAACAGAACTTGAAAAATAGATATAGCAATAAAAAAGAAATTATTTCAAAATTTTATGTTAATAAAAAAATTGTTTATAAATGACAACACTGAGAAACAATGAAAGGGGGAAAAAACTATTCAGAATGAAGACTTTTGCAACCAATGGGAAGAATACAGAGGAAAAATTGTTGTCTTGTTAATTTCAGTCAAAGATTACGCATAAATGACTATCAGTGTAGATGAAATTCAGCACGTAATATTTATAATATGAATTGTTTTATAAAAATTCTCAGCACAGTTTCGTTCAAAAATTTAATTTACAGTGCTTATTGATTAGGCATCAAATGTGTCATCCCTCTGTAAGAAACTTTGTTTTTCCTTCAAGATTGTAGCTCTATAAATATATTTCTAACTTCTTTAGAATTTTTTTCCTGCAATCGTTAAAAATATCCGACTGTCCGGGAATGGTAAAAATATCCGACTCTGTTAAAAATATCCTACCACTAAAGATGCATAGTTTCGTTTGGGATTCGATAGCTCGCCGAATGGGGTTCCTGATGAGGGATTTTTGTTCATTTTCTTCTGCATAATGCATATAGATACAACGCTGTTTCCCTTAGGGAGCCTTCTTCAAGTTTTATCTTTTTTATGTTCATTATGGCAAAGCACTGTAAGGCTATCTGCATTAAAGGGTGGGAAGCCTAAAAGGGACTTTATGGAGGACTTTCTAAGGGAAACTTGCTCGTATACACGTTACACATGGGGAAAATCCCCAGACAGAACTGCCAGTGTTCAACGACTTTACCGCTCGGCTGATGGGGAGCCACAGCCTTCTTCAAAGGCATCCCTCATGAAGCAAAGCATCTGTTGTTTTTCACCGTAATTAAACTGCCTCATTTTTTTTTTTTTTTTTTTTTTCTTCGTATTTCTGAAAATTTCACAAAGGAGTTAAATTTATGCCAACATATTTGAACGTGACATTGATTTCCGAAAGCAAATACAAATAAATAAAATTTTCTTTTCAAAGTAACGTTAGATAAATTTATTTTCCTATGGTAGAGGCTATTTGAGTTTGATGATCATTTGTAGTACTACATGCTTCAAAATTTGGAGGTAGGACCTTTTTGCCTTGACAATTTAAAACCAATTTTATTGTTTTTTTTTACTAATCTCACTTGCCCGACAAATAGTGAACCCAAGCCCACGATATCATTGGCATCATTGGCATGATCCTTGAGCATCATATAGGTGATTGCCCAACTTAAACTCAGTACCGCCCCAATGTTGAGGGAGAACACACCGGAGGATGGGTCCAAAGGTCTCCCACTCCTCTTCCCCAACCATCACCCTCTCGAGAGGACTTTTCGGCTCGCCTAACCTAACCTACGTTTAGCCCCAGAGACTTCCTTGTATCCTTTTATATGGTATTTTATATGGTTTCCTTGTATAGAAGTAGAAGATTTTTCGTATTTCAAGAGATTAAATTTTTAAAAACAATCAGTTTTTTTAATTGATAACCGCATACTTGCATGAAAGAACAAAATTATCAGTTTTGCGTGAAATAAGCAACGGCTGGTTTTATTCGTAATTTTCTTTAAAACTTCTGGACTGTAATTAAAAGAGAAAAATGGGTTTTACCGTCCAACGAGATAGTGGTTAGTGACTGATACGCCGTCGCATGGACCTTTTTTTTTTTTTTTTTTTTTTAAATTTTTAAGAAGTAAGAAGTTTGAGCCTATAATATAGCCTTGTAAAAACTGGAGAAGAAAATGTCATGCTTCCTATTCGAAATTATTATCAGTGTAGAATTTGACTTAATTCACAGCATGAGAGCACGAAGTAATAGTTAAATGGTTTATTTAATAGAAAGAAATAGAAGTAAATAAAGAGGAAGTTAACGGTATGCAGGATTAACATAATGATGTAAAGGCATAACATCGAAAGCGCAATTAAAGTTCATAAACTCTTGAAGACGTGTGAGCCGTCTGCTCACGTCTGCCTTCCACTCTCGACCAGGTCTCAGCGCTGTCTGGGATGATTCTTACTGCGCTGGGTGATGCTGTACTGATGACGTCATAACGGGCAATTCTCATTCAGCATTGGACGGTATGATTTCCCACAGCTTGTATAGTTCCGAAAAACAATTACGTTTAGAAACCTATCCCTGTTTAAATTTTAAAGTTTATTAATTAATGTTCAATGTGATTTAATTCAGGTTTCAGCAGCTAAAAGGTTTGGTTCGGTATGGTTTGGTAGAATATGGCAGAACATACTAGACAGCTGATTTTTTTCATAATGAGACAGAAATAGTTAGTCTCGTAAATAAACTGTATGCAAACTAAAATCGAGATCTCTTAGAAGGTCCTCCATGATGACATCGCATAGAGTGCCCTCATGCCGCACAGATATTATACACTTAAAATCACCCATTCTTTCTCCGGGATTCAACTCTGGGCTCTTCGGTACGGCAGTCAAAGTCAACCACCCATGGACATAATTCTGATTTGGTGTAGAACCTTAAGTCGGAGGTCCATGCGACGGCGTATCAGTCACTAACCACTATCTCGTTGGACGGTAAAACCCATTTTTCTCTTTTAATTACAGTCCAGAAGTTTTAAAGAAAATTACGAATAAAACCAGCCGTTGCTTATTTCACGCAAAGCTGATAATTTTGTTCTTTCATGCAAGTATGCGGTTATCAATTAAAAAAACTGATTGTTTTTAAAAATTTAATCTCTTGAAATACGAAAAATCTTCTACTTCTATCTATCTTTACTTTGAAATTCAAAAAGAAGCAATTTGTTTTTCAATATGTACACCATAAACATTTTAAACAAGGATACATTTATAATAGTTTAATTATTTCTTTTTTTTTTTTTTAATTTTTAAGAAGTAAGAAGTTTGAGCCTATAATATAGCGTTGTAAAAACTGGAGAAGAAAATGTCATGCTTCCTATTCGAAATTATTATCAGTTATAGTTCCGAAAAACAATTACGTTTAGAAACCTATCCCTGTTTAAATTTTATAGTTTATTAATTAATTTTCAATGTGATTTAATTCAGGTTTCAGCAGCTAAAAGGTTTGGTAGAATATGGCAGAACATACTAGACAGCTGAAAGATCTTATGGACTTGTATCCTTACAAGTATGGAAAGCCTTCAGTCTGAAATCGAAATCAGATTTTTTTCATAATGAGACAGAAATATTTAGTCTCGTAAATAAACTGTATGCAAACTAAAATCGAGATCTCTTAGAAGGTCCTCCATGATGACATCCGTTCCCTTATGCAAACAGCTTTTGGGTGATTTCCCATATTCAAATAACCTAACTCAGCTGTTCTCAACCTTTGGACTAAAATTGAATACCTTTAGTACCACTACCACAACCACTCTTGAACAAAGCTCAGATCGCATAAATTTACGAGTATTAGAGACAAAAATCAATCAAGATGTCGGGGTTTTAATTTTTGAATTCAAAAGTTAAAAATACTTTGCTTCTTTTGCGTACCACCTATTTTCCTCTTGCATACCACCAGTGGTAGGCGTACCACCGGTTGAGAACCCCTGACCTAACTTAAACTCGAAATAAAAGGTAATACTCAGTATTGCCTTCAAATAAAACTTCCGTCACGGATGTTTCAGACGAATGGATTAGTAATGCTTCTTATTTTTTCAGGACAAAAATTATCTGCTTGGCGAATACTGTGGATGCGATTATCCTCGGGTAGCGAATATATTAACTGATGTTAAGAAACTGCAGATATTTAAAAAATTAAACAGTGAGGAATGGCTTATTTTTACAACGCATGCCCATCATTTACTTCTGGCAAATTTGCGTTTTATTATTTTACATACATTTCTGATTCTCCCAAAGACGTTTTCTCCCCATAAATGTCCTATTTTTAGTGTAAAGGGAGTATCATATAGCAATGCATCGGGGGGAAAAAAACTGAGTCTTTTTAATAAAAAATAAAACATTTTAAGCCCACCAGCGGCCGAACGGTAAAATCTCTAAACACCGGTATCTCTAACCTGAGTTCGATTCTAGGCGATCGGGCCGACTACGAGGCGTTTTCGTGGTTTTCCCATGCGTAACGTGTATACGAGCCAGTTTTTTTTCTTAGAAAGTCCCCCGCGAAGGAATCCCTCCTCTTAGACAGATAGCCCTAATGTTCTTTGCCCTAATCAACTAAAGCAAACCAAAATACTTCAGATTTTGCTAAAAGCCAAAGTTTTTTTATTCAAAAAGCGAAGAAGCTGTGGGATTTCTGAAAGTCCATCTTTAACGGGGCCCAACAGGGCTCGAGCTGTAATATCACTGAGCACTGGTAGTTAGACTTCGGCTCGATTTCAGGTGAATGGTCTGACTGCATGGCCGTTTTAGTTTTCCCCGTATGTAACGTGGATACGAACCAATTACCCTCAAAAAGTCCCCCACGATGGCATCCCTCCCTTTAGGCAGATAGCCCTGACATGCATTACCAAAATCTTATAAACCAACCATATTTAAGATGCATCTTTTCACTGTAACTTATTATGGTTCCTATAACATCCATTTTGCTTTGCCACCATTTTTACTTAAAAAGGGATGGTGACAAAACTGATTTAGATACTAACTGAAAAGAGATAGTGGATGACAAACTGAAAAGAGATAGTGGATGACATAAATTTTAATTTTGCACCCAAAATTTACGTATTGGCTTGCTTTTCTGAGGCTTCGCGTTGCCTTAAAACAAATACCATCTCCCTGGTTCTCTAAATTCTGTTTTAATTTTAGCAATGTTTCACCACGAACGTTCTGTAATAGGTAAGTAATACAGCTTAGTGACAGTTTTATCTTTTGGGAAGAATTCAAGATGAACGAAGCCTTTTGAATAATAAAAACAAATTGAAATTTTCTTCACTTGCGACTTCTGGAAGCACGTTTCTTTCGCACCCGACCTTGAGATTTTCATAATATACTCTAAGACTTGGTTTTCATGTCATGCTTGAAACGCCATGTCTCGTCACCAGTGGCGATAGGATCTCAGAATTTGGGCGCGCTTTTACTTGATTTAATAATCTGTTTGCAGTATTCAACGCATGTCTTCTCTTAGTCTGTTCGCTTGTGGAATACAAATCGAGGACGTTTTCCTTTTCATTAAGTGTTGACCAAAATAACATGAATTCTTGAATATGTCAAACTCTTCACCAAGCATTCAGCTTGGCTCTTTGAATTCTGCTTTAATTTTACCAATTTTTCAATAGTTCATCGAAGATCCCAGCCTAATTTTGCATCATTAGTAATACCGGTACTATTCGGTTTCGAAGGCCGTAAAAAAATTGCAGCAAAATGTACGCGCAAAAGCGCCAAATCTAGCAAACCCGCCCATTTAATAGCGCGTCAAATCCAGCGTACGCGCTGATTTCAGATTACGTAAGTTTATATAGTTCTATATTTCTTAAGACGCCACTGAAATACTAGTTTAATTTTTAAATCCTTTTTTTTTTATTCGAAATTCTTTTCTTTTTTTTTTTTTTTTTTTGAAATCCTATGGATTTAACAATTTGGGAATTGCCCATGACGAAAAGTCGGCAATAGAATTTTGGGTAAAGAGCTGAATTACCCACTGCTTGACGCGTTTTTAAGAATTGCACATACTCGGTATCCATGTGCACATCGACTTATTTTCACTTAAAAAAAAATTCCTAGACTTGCACAAAAATGGCACTGCGCACACTCTTGACTTTATCTATGTACACATCGACCTATTTTCACTTTAAAAGTAAAAGAAAATTGACAAAAATCCACTTGTTTTCACTCTTGTAAAAAGCGGCAAACAAATAAGTGAGCGATTCTGCACTTTACCGAGAATATTTTCAAAGAAAAGGCATCATTCATTATCGAAAATTACGTTTGAACAACAAACGAGATGAAATTATTCTTTAGCGATAAGTCGGTAGCGAAATAGCGATGCAGGCATCCATTCAGTTATGTTTAGCAATTTTTATATAAATTATAATAATGATCTGAAATAGTTATTTACTCTTATGCTTCCATTCAGTCATGTTTAGCCTTTTTCATATAAATTATAATAATAAAAAAGTATTATATGAAATTAACCTTTCATCTAAATTAAAACATCAAACTTAAATAGTTATTTACTATTATACTTCCTTTCTTGCCGCAATTATTTTTGGCAGCATTGGCATCAACAATAGATTGGCGATTTTTTACGGCCCTCGAAACCGAATAGTTCCGTAATACCTTGTCTCTCGTTTTCGAAATTTTTGTAAGTAAAAATTTGTATATCCCATAATACAATCACTGCTGTAAACTTAATACATCAATACAAGTATTTCGAGAACATTTTACCAAGTAAAACGCTCTCTCTTGGCTGCATTCTGATTTGGGAACAATTTAATATTAGAATGACCATTTGGCCTATATTTTTCTGAAACAATTATCATCTGTTTCTCATTTAATTTAGCACGAAGGGGAATAATATTTGATTGGATTTCGTATTTAAAATAACATTAGTTTCGGAAACTTCGATTTCTTTTTAGACAGAGTGATATTTGTTTAACTGAATGTACCAAAACATGTGTAGACTCAAGGTATTCGACTACGGCAAAGTATGCATGGGCTACCTGCCTAAGGAAAGGAATGCCTTTGTGGAGGACTTTCTAAGAGAAACTGGATAGTATTTAAGTTACTCACAGGAAAACCACTAAACTAACCAGGCACTTTTGCCTGAAATCGAACCCGAGTTGAGATCCAAGTTAACAGCTCTGCCACTGTTATGGTGGCTAATTATCTGTAAGGGAAGGGATGCCTTGCTGGGGGACTTTTTAAATATAAGAGAAACTTACTCCTATTTACTTTACATACGGGGAAAAATATGTAAAAACCTATGCAACCGGTAACTCGCCTGGACTGGAACTTGGGTCAAGCTACCACCTTTCTATAATGTTACCCACATAGTCATTGGAGACGTACTCCTAAGAGAGGAAATTCAAAAGTTTTTGGATGTGGGGACTTCAAAAGATTGTATATCCATTCGAACTCTTATATCTTTATTATTAAACCAAAGGGACTTTGTCCCTGAGAGACTATTTTTTCGTTTTGCGATTTTGCATCGAATCACTCTGAATGTCCGTTTCACTTTTCAAACTGTTCCTACCAAATATTAATGCCCTGTATTTGAAGAAATTAAATAGTGAAAAATCTGCATAAATGTATGTATGTTTCTCGCATTGTGATAAAACAGCGGTACCTAGAGCCATCAAATTTTGAATGACGTAATCCTACTGCGGATATGGGCATCTGGAAGCCCAGATTTGAATTTTGGAATTTGTTTTATTATCGATTTCATATTTTGTAAAACTTTAACGAATTTTTTATTAACAAACTCAAGGATTTCAAAGCGAGCAATGGCAACGTTGTACAGAAAAAAACATTATTATATCCAGAGCGTGAGACGGTGTATCGGAAATTCTAAAGATATGCTCAATTTAAAATTATTTTGCGATATTGCTCTTGAACTGAATTTTATGGTTTAAGTGCGAAGAACATAATATTTAATAAATAAAGGTAACACACAAAATGTTAAGAAATGCCCCTTTGGGCATAATTTAAAATCTGAAAACTTTCAGATTTTTTTTTTTTTTTTTTTTTTTTTCAATTTTTTTCCCTCAGTTTATTATTGGAAAGCACGCTTAGGCTATCTGCCTTTATGGAGGACACCCTTCGTGAAGGAATTTCTAAGGGAAATCGGCTCGTATACATGGGGAAAACCACGAAAACGCCCATGCAGCCAGCCCGTTAACCTGGAATCGAACCCAGGTCGAGGCTACCAGTATTTACCGATTTTACCTCTCAGGCGCTAGTGGGCCGAAAAGGCGTTGCATGGCTTAAGCTTAGGCAAGTGGATGTGAGTGAACTGAAGAAATCCATCAGCTTCTGTAAAATTTTTATTTCAGTTTGAACTTGGTTTAAATTTCAGAATGTCTGATACACTCTAACATTTTGTTTCAGGCTTAAAATGTTCAATGACGTTTTGACTTTAAAAACTAAATAAGGAAAAAGGTTTCGTCCACCTACTTGTCAAAATCATGTTCCCATTATCAGATGAAGTCGTCGAAACATTTCTGTCCGAAACATTATTAGCAATAAAACACTCCCCGCAAAAATAAGAACAGGAAGAAAGAATCGTCTGTTCTAGTCATTTCGAAACAAATTGTGCGATTAAATTTGCAAATAAAATAAACAAACAGAATCTAAAATAGAAATGTTTGCAAAATATAACTGATAAAACGAAAATAAAACTCAAATAAAAAACTCCTTCTAAAATTACAAAATTCCTAATAACATAATTGGAGAAATGTTGCAGAAAGATTAAATTATACAGTATTAGGCTTCATTTTCTTCATAACTGCGATAATATGATGAGTAACATTTTATTTTAAATACGATTATGTACGTTGAAAGCACAAAGAATCACTCGTTTGTAAAACATTTACTTAAAATCTGTCATCATATCTAATTAAAGATAAACGATGGAAGACACCCGATAAAGAACGAAACTCCGAAAGTTGAAATATTTATTCATTTATTTATTTCATCTAAAATGCCCATTCGTCTTTCCCCATGATTGCTTACTAATTTCCCCCTCCCGCAGCCTCTTCAGAGAAGATGAAGAAATCGGTCATGCGCGTATGAATGCCAAATCCAAACAGTTTGCAGCACGTGAATCGTAAATATGAGTTCAAAATCAAGTTTGCAAGCGTTCAGTTTTTGTCCTTTATGATTAATAATTATTTAATTGCCTGATTTCTCCAAATTCTTTCCTCTACTGAATTGAATTCGTATTTTAAATACTGCAAAGGTAAACGGAAGCGAGGGATGCCTTCGCGGAGGACTTTCCAAGGGAAACTGGCGTTACACATGGGGAAAGCCGCCCAACCCGTATAGTGGTTAGCGTCGCTGACTGACGTGCCGAAGGGCCCGGTTCGAATACCGGAGAAGGCATTGGATGTTTGTAAATGTATAGTGCCGGTTTCGTAGGCTTGGGCTGAATACGTCAGAGAAGTGAGCATAAGCTACAACAACAACAAAATGGGGGAAACCAACTAAAACGTCCATGCAGCCAGCCCGTTCGTGGGATTCGAACCGGAACCTACCAGTGTTCAGAGACTTACCTCTCGTCAGCTGGTGGGCCATTGAGTTGTGAATGAATAGAGGAATTCCCGCGAACGGCTGGCTGCATGGGCGTTTTCGTGGTTTTCCCCCCATCTGTAACATGTATTAGAAAGTCCTCCACGAAGACGTCCCTTCGTTCCGTGTAGTGCCTAAAGCACACAAATAACAAAAAAGAATGAATAGATGATGAAATTGAGCAAATAGTAATTCAATAACGCAATGCTAAATTTAGTGTAGCAACCAGTGTTAATGGCCAAAAAGCAAAAAACAAGCATAATAAACAGAATTAATATCATTTACTTTTTGGTAGTAGAAGTTTTTAAACGCGATGTAGCAGGACCTATACCTAACTTAAAACTGCGCAGTGAGAAAAATGTAGATATTGCGACCGAAATAAAAATTTGAGAAACAGGTTTAACGCACTATATTTAGTACATGCATATAAAACAGTTTTATAAGCTTAAAACATGAGAAGTTAAAAAAAAAAAAAAAAAAAAAAAAATGTAGCGACTGTATTGTATAAAAGCAAAAGCATACGCATGCATCATATAAAATACCAATTACCGTAATTTTCGTAAGAACATTTATTGAATTTTCTCTAAATACTGTCAGAATCCCAATCTCTGAAACAGGAATGCGAACCGGTTTAACCTAAGAAATCCTTCCTCGGAGGTTTGGTTTACTATGATTGCGGCAAATCTCGCCAGGGCTATCTGCCTAAAGGAAGGCATGTCTTCGTGGAGGACTTTCTAAGAGAAACTGGTTCGTATCCATGTTACACACCGGGAAAATCACAAAAATGCCCATGCAGCTATCCCGTTCGACGGATTTTGAACCCAGATTGCACTACCAGTGTTCAACGACTTTACCGCTCTGCCGCCTGTGAGCCCTTTCCTCGAAGGAAGTTTTTTCTAAAACAAGTGACCATCGCGCTCTTTGTAGTAGTCAGTTAACCAATATAACTAACAAACTTATTGACAATTTATTATTTAAAACAATTAAGCGGAATTGATCTTTCAGAACAGTATTGTTCATCCCACGAATGGCTGAGTGGTTTAATAGTTCGATCCGGCTCCGAACACAGGCGAACGGGCTGGTTCGATAGTTGGTTTTCATGGCTTAGCCCATATGTACTTTGATACTTTGAGTGGTATACTGGTACCTCATAATGTAACGTGAATACGAGCCAATTTCTCTCATCCTTGATAGTTCGACCCGGCTCCGAACACAGGTGAACGGGCTGGTTGGATACGGTTTTTATGGCTTACCCCATATGTACTGTAATATTTTATTATTTAACAAATAATTATATTTATTATCTTTGATATTGGGGTGGCAACGCCATATTTGTATCGTGTAACCGTTGCTGAGCAACGTCAGAAAATGTTTAAAATTGTTATTCTAAAAGTTTTACCATTAGCAGATGTATGGAAAATTTATAGAGAAAATTGGTTTGGTTTATTGAGATTACGGCAAAGCACACTAGGGCTATCTGCCTAAGGGGAAGGATGCCTTCATGGAGGACTGTCTAAGGGAAACTGACCCGTATAAACACGTTACACATGGGGGAAAACCACGAAAACGCCTCTGCAGGCAGCCCGTTCGCGGTATTCGAACCTCAGACCGAACTACCAGTGTTCAGCGACTTTACCGCTCGGTCGCTGGTTGAGCTGCTTTATAGAGAAAGAAACTGTAATAGTAAGCTGGAGTGTGAAGCTGTAACCTGTAACGGATAGAACTGAATTTAAATTATCTATATTTGTGAATTGAGAATAAAATTTTATGTTTTACAGAAGCTCATCTGTTATTTCAATAAAATCTGCAAAATGCGTTACAGTACTTTGAGTGGTATACTGGTACCTGATATGTAACGTGAATACGAACCAGTTTATCTTATCCTTCTCGAAGGCGTCATTCCCTTAAGGCAGATAGTCCTCTTGTGCTTTGTCATATTCAAGTAACCTAACCTGTATGGAATGGCTTCAACTGTGTAACCGAATAGAGGCGCTATTATCTCAGGCGAGAATCCCGGATTAGAATTTAAATAAAAACGGGCTGGCTGTACTGGCGCTTCCTTTATTTTCCCTTTATTTTATAATAAGGCATACTTTCGATTTACCGCATGCGGGTTATCCGGTTTGCAAGTTATCCGTACGTGGCAGTACCCACACACTCGCATCAATACTGTGCGAGAAAATGTGTAAAAAGCAATCATGCACAAGTCCGACCATGTTCTAAAAACAGCTGACTTGCGTCCTTAGGTTTAGTTGCAATGATTACCTTATAAATTTCGTTTTGCATGTGCACAACTGAAGGCATCGTTTCGGTTGATCTCTGGGAGTTTTTTTTTTCGTACTCATTTTCGAGTATATTTTCTTCATATTCTTTTACAAACTTATTTAAAATTTTAGACCTAAAAAGTGATACACGTAAAAGAGCGCGCTACAAGACCAAACCCAAAAAAGTTGCTTTAACATTAAAAATTTTGATTTGAGCAGGGTGAATCGACAATAAAGCTAACGAAGAACAGAGAACTATTCATGATTTTACTAAACACAAAATAGCATTTCAAAAAACACTCGGTGAAATTCGACTAATATTTAAACTTTTTCAAAAACACAGTAATATTGCTGGTCTTTTTAAGAAATAAACATATAATATGCATGAAAATTGATAGTTTGGATTATCCGTGTTTTTCATTCATCCGTAATCTGCTTCCCGGCATAAGCTCTGATAATCGAAAGTGTATAATATGTAATTTTCCTGGAAACACTCTCCATAAAGACATCCCTTTCAAGCCTGATAACAGTCGATTTTTCCCGCAATAAATTACTTATCCACTAGAAGTGATTTTTCTTTTGCTTTTATAATCGTTTCTCCAAAGAACTAAATTAAAGAATTTTGGAAAGAATTAATTTTAAATTTGTGATGAATGCTTTCTTGAATTCCTATATTTGCTTCTTAGTGCTATAGATGATTCAATTAACATCGTTTATTGCGAACTTATAATTGTAATGCCTTAGATTATTAGAATTACTATTTCAAATAACTGGAATTTTTACCAGCATTTTGTACTTGGGAACTAGGCCAATACACACTTAAATTTTATCTACTTCAGTATTTCCGAAGCAAGGAGAGGGGGGGGGGATTCTTAGAAATAATGATCGCTTTGATCCTCATTTCGAAGACCTTGGAGATTATTTGTTGTTTACAATCACTCAATCGGCAGACACAGAAGCTTAAATTTGTTGAAACAAAGTTATCTGCTGCGTACATTGACCTAAGATGGGCTATCTACACTGCCACGTTTATCAAGTGAATATTTCTATTGATGCATTTTGGTCTTATCAATAACCCTGTCTATCAGCAGAGTTGCCAAATCTTCAGTAAAACACACTATTTTATTTTTATCTTAAAAAATCAGTTTCCGTAGTTTCCCAAGAAAGCAACCGTTACACAGTTTTTACAATAAATGCCGAAATATCACTTATTTATATTAATTATTAATTTAATTTCAATGCTGAAAATTAATAAAAAACACGGGGTATGATGGGAAGGAGAATTCATTTTTTTTCCTCCCAGGCTTTCAGTCGCAGAAATAGCAAATTCCTATATTTGTTTTATTTACCAGAAAGACTAAAATTTTCTTAATTTACGTAAATATTAGGACTGCTTGTATTTTTGTAAATCATATGCTTTTTTGATTTCTTTTTATTCTGGAGCTGCTAACGAATCTCTCTTACTGTGCGAATTGGATTTGAGGAAAAAAATCACCCCAAAAAATCCTCCTTTATTCTTTTATTCAGTTTAAAATTTTAATTTCAGACGAGATATTCATTTCAGAGTTTTCACGTTCATACAAACCAGTGTTATTTCATTTGATTACTTGATTACTGCAAAGATTTAAATGCCATTTTCATAGAATTATAATCATCTGGTGTATGTAACACAAGTATTCCTTAGCAGTATTCGCTAGGCTTTGAAAAAATTGTCGTCTGATGCTTTGATGCTTGTGTTGCTTATTCTGGTGTATAGCAGGGAATTATCCTGCTCTTTACCAGATCAGTCGATGAATCCCACTTCAGGCCATCTCTTAAAGGTTCTTCATTACTGTAACCCCATTAAAGATGGGAGCAAATGGGTTGGTAAGCGAGGCATTTTGCCTCTGAGGTCTCACTGGCGGGTGTGAGTACAGAAAACTGGCTATTAAAGTCCCTGTCAAATCCGGAGCATCTTTACGATCACATAACATCAGTAGTACAGTAAATGCACACTTGAGTTCAGTAAACTATGTACAGTATTTACAGTTAATGCACATGCGATATATCAAAATGATGCAAAAAATACATAAAATTTCACTGATGTTTCAGTTTCAAAGTCCAGCGTATTCAAAACACAGTAAAAGAAATCCAAACGACCTATCGGTTTGGTGAGGAAAATAAGACTAGTTTAAATTCACTGAAATCTACGTTCGTTAGGACATTAATAGTCAATCAGAGCACAGTTCGAAATTTGGCTGCGGAGTATGAAACGCAATCGGTGATTGGCTGTCGAATCACGTGACATATTGTAACTGTGAGTTTGCATTCTTTGAGCAGAATGCTGGAAAGGGCCTGGTGTTCCTATATTCATCTATGATCTCGTAGTCGAGAACATTTGCAAATTCCGCAGAATTATTATGTGAGGCATTTTCATAGAACTTTTGATTAGTTCTTTCAAGTTTGGTTCGGTTTATCTGATTACGGCAAAGCATTCAAAGGGCTATCTGTCTAAGGAACCACACACGCATTTGTTTCACACGAACAGCTGTTTCGGACAATTTTTCTGCTTGGTTTACTATGGAAAGAAAGACGCACGATTTTTGCCTTCCTTTCGAATAAAATTACAAGTTGTTCGTTTTCAACCAATCGGCTATCAGCTTGTTTGAAATGGAGAACCAATTTCCCGTCCGTTGACCCCAAAGCTATCTGTGGTGATTGGCTTGTGTGACTGTGGCAAAGCATAAAAATTGTTTCAAACAGTTGTTCTTCCGAAACAAACGGATGTGTGATAGCGGCCTAAGGGGAGGGATACCTTCGTGGAGGACTTTCTAAGGGAAACTGGCTCGTATACACGTTAAACATGGGGAAAAACCACGAAACGCCCATGCAACCAGCCTGTTCGTGGGATTCGAACCTCGGACCGAACTACCAGTGTTCAGCGACTTTACCGCCTGGCCGTTGGTGGGCTCTCTTGTTCGCTGAAGTTAATCCCCAGTCTGCTCAACTTTTAGATCTCTGTGAATACTTTTTTTTCTTAAATAGTAGGAGACTCCTGTTATTATCCATAGGATCTTATTCTGTAGCCTCTGGAGAGTCAGAATATCTTTTTTACTTACGTTTGCCCAAGCTGACGATGCTTATGTCAAGATGGGTCTAATGACTGATAGATAGATTTGCTTTTCCAGTTGAAAGATAGAAGCTGATCTTTAAGAAGTAGATATAATCGTATAGTGACTCCCAATGCCTTGCTGCGAATTCTGCTGATATCGTCAAGTCTGTATAATGATGTTTATGATGTCAAGTCTGTATAATGATGAAATAAGTTTCATTTTCAGGTCAGCATGCGGATTTTTGTAGCTAACATAGTATGGGACTCCGGTGATTATCCTGAGGATCTTATTTTGAATTTTTTGTCGGGAATTGATGTCACTTTCGCTGGCGCTTGCCCAGGTTGGCAATGGGTATGTAAGAATCGGCCGGATGACTGAGGTGTAAATTTGCTTTTTACGATATAGCGACCGGAGCTGATCATTTAAAAGAGGATATGATCTAAGGCTACTCCCCACGCCTTGCTGCGCACTCGTTAGATGTGAGAAGACCATGTGAATGAGCGATTTAACGTGACTCCAAGGTAGACAGCTTGGATGACTTTTGGAACTTGATCTCCGAAGAAGGTGAGGTTATTGGTGATGTTGTCCTTGGTACATTTCCTGATAACAACAACAACAACAAGTTTTTTGACTTCCCCGCCCCGTGAACTAAGTCACACTACGGGTCTACTTCCCCTTTGGGCACTTTGTGGAGGTTCAACCTCCACTATTACCCTTCCAGGGAAGCAGCGCACCACCTGGATAAGACACCAGGCAGCACTGGTCGTCAATTGATCCTGCCAGTCGCATGGGCGAGCCCGTCGCAGTGGGCCGTTACCCAGCAAACGGTGGGGAACTAGCCCTCCGGCTACTGTTCCACATTTCCTGATAAGTAAGACTTGCGACTTCTCTGGATGAACGAGGGTTTTCCATTTAGGGCATCAGTCCTCGATACAGGGATTCTGTCTTGTAACTTGGCAAGAGCGTGTAACTTGGCCGACGAGACTTCATCAGGAGTGCCGTGTCGTCTGCATAGCAGGCGAGCAAGGCGTTGGGATCATTGCTGATGTCCAGGAAAATATTTACGTATAAAATGCACAAAATAGGGCTGATAACATATCCCTGTGGGACACCTCTGAAGATGTTTCTGGCACTTGAGATGAAGTTTTCTTGCCGGACAGAAAAGGTACGATTTTGTAGAAAAGAGCGGAGTATGATAATGGTCTCGCGCGGGAAGTCTAATTGAATAAGTTTGTATATAAAATGTGTATGCCAGACGTCGTCAAAAACTTAGCCACGTCTAGCGTCAGGCCTTATACACGGATAAAAAAACTACGACGTCATTTTAAGCAGGGAAGCATAAGCGGCACAGAACTGTTTGCGTGGCAGAAGTCAGGTTACCTTTTTCAAGCAATGTTACGTATTTTGGAATGATCTTGAATTTGGGAAAACAGATGAATTTAGAGGGAAAAGCATCAAATTTAGAAAGTTAATTTTGAGGTCGCCAATTATTTTTTAAAGCAGCCATCATATTTTGTTATATCTTCCATATATGTGTACAGTGAAACTCCGATAAGACGGCATGCCATGAGCTTAGGCGAAAGTCGTATTATTGAAGAACGGAAAAACTTTGGAAATAAATGTCTAAAAATTATTTAAATTTCCCAAGGACTAGAGATACAGTTGTCTAAGTGTTCTTATTTTAATATTTAAAAAAAATTGCAGATTTTTTTATATTAAATAATTCAGGAAGTCAATGTTTATTGCTATGCAACTTGTTTGTAACAAAGATCGTTCGTAATTGCGTTTAGAAAAATCCTCTGCTTTTTCATTACATGTAAACTATTTTCAGCATTGCATATGTATTCCTGTACTATACCATTCTGAGACCATCGAAACTGACAAATTATATGCCATGACTTGGAAATAATTTTCGTCCGTTGAAATGATCTGCAAAGAAAAAAGTTCCAAAAATTTGTTTATTTTCTGAGCTTTCTTATTCATAAGAAGTATTTGCGCATTCTGGAGGCTGCGCTATGCTTAAAATTTCACCTTTCTCTATAATCGTGCAATAGTAAGACCATTATCAACAACCAGATATCGCTCATACACTGAATTTGCATTTTATAAATGAGTTAACTACTTCCTGTTTCTGGAAAATTTTGAGTGGAAGAGACTTTTGTCCATTAGGAAATGAATTTACATTGACAAAAATTGGTATTCTATACAATTTAATGTTTATTAACTAGTTTGCCTTATGATTTTGTCTTTACTTTCATTTCTACTTTCGTCGGCTTCTACCAGAAAACAAATTACTTAATATATTTAAGATTAGAATTCTTGAGTTCGAGAGATTTTTCATTTCCTGCGAATTCGCAGGAAATGTTTGTCCAGAAATAGAAGATGAAGTCAAGCGTACTCTTGGAAGTATCGTAGAAGCAAACAGTAATGATTTATTCCTCCAGTTACTCTTCGAGAAATAAGGTATTTCATTCGAAAACTTTGTCAAGAAATCTAAACGTTCTGATGCCATCTCCAACAATGCTATCAAAGAAGCATCAAGAAAAGCCATCATTTCAATATTTTTAACGTATGTCTTCTACATCACTATATTCAACTGCTGCCTGCGTTCTTCAGATCTCTTATCGTTGAGAACTTCTGGTCAGTGGTTTCAGAGAGACTGTAGCACGACAACGCTCTCCAGCTATATAAGTATAGTACGAACGGTTAATTGCGGTATAGAAATGAAGCCCCATAGACTCCAATATTCCAACATATCTTCCAAAGTTTGTTCGATTCCGTGCCCTGCCGTATAATAACAATTACTGTTGCCAGAGTTGGATGCTCGTGGTGATGTCATGTTCTGCAAAATAATCGGAAATATGAATTATTTCATCCTTGCATTAAAATGATATAATAATAGTAAAATAAATATCATTATACATATAATGGATTTCCTTCATTGTGTAGTTTTAATCGCCAGAAAATCACATTTGTTAACCTTCGCCAATTTCATATGCAAGATGGAGCACAAGCAGCTATAGTATCATTTTAAGCGATAGCGAGGATTATAATTCATAAAAATAGATGCAAAAGACGTAGATTTAAAAATTACGTGACGAAAGTAGGTTTACTTGTTTTCAGCGAAATAATCAACCATTTCTTCTTCAAAATCAAGGGGTACTTTTAAGACGATAAACGATATGTTTTCATGTATCGAAATACATTGAATTTGAAACGGTATTGACTACCTCTGTGATAGATTTAAACCCTCATTTTTGTAATATTTTTGAGCTTGTTTGTTACATTATTCAACGTCTGACGAGATATACCAAGACTCTTTTGCATCTAGGTATTAATATATGCTTCCAAATTTTCTAATCACTCCAGCGAATAATTTCTGAGTTAATTTTAAGTTTCATTCTGAGATTCGAGAAACGCTATGCACCAGTCTCAACTGAAGAGAAATAGCCTACTTTAAATTCTAATCAGAAATGTTCACACTTCATTTTTTCGACAGATAAAAAGTAATGACCTTTTAGCCGCTTCTTTTTTTTACCAGATTTCCTTCTTCAACTTCATTCTCAAATTCACGACACGTCTTATGTTTTCTCTTTATCATCTAAGCAGTAATTTACGCCTTTTACACAAATTGTGGTCAAACAAATGGGAAAGAATGATAATGTTATCAGGAAATACTTTTGCTAGAGGATATCTTTAACATAGCTGCGTGTTCTAATAGCTTAAAGTGAAAGCTAAAGTGTCGTCAAATGAATTTTGATGTCGTATTATTTTCATTTAATCCTTTCACTGAGTTAGAATGTCAAGGATTCTTCCCTTTCCTTCCTTCCAGGGCCGCAAGTCTTTCCTAACCTTCGAGCGGCAAAAGACAAGGGAAAAAATATTCAAATAAATAAGTCTCGTATAAAGTGCACAATAAAGATATCTACAGTACCGCTTAAATTACCTTACATTTATTTTTCTGTAAATGTAAATTTAATTTTAGGAAAGATAACGCTGTATAAGCAATTGTAATTTATAGTTTGCATAGCAATTGAAGCAAAAACCGATCCATTTCTGTAAGTAAACGAGCATTTTCTGTGATAAAAAGTTTTAAGCAGAAATTGAGAAAAAAAATAATTTTGAGTACAAATTTTCAGTTTTCATTTAGTTTTTCTCTCAATAAATAATTATAACAGGTTCTAAAAGTGCGTCTAAACGAGTATTAGAAATCATCGAAATAGTCTTTAGATGAGAAATTTATTTGCATTGGTTCTAGTATTTCTCTATTAGTTTCAGTTTAGTATAGGTATTCAGAGATTAAAGATATTCTCTGAATCTTATCGAAGGTAGTGATTAAAAATATGTTGGGGCACAGGAAATTTTCAAACATTCAGTGATAAAATTTCAGCTATTACTCCCAACCTAAATGCACTGCTGGCCATTGAAATTGCAACACCATGAAGGAAAGCAAACAAAAAAGATATTTATCGTGCGTATACAGTATGGATGAAGACAAAATGATCAAACATGTAAGCAGTCTGGGGGTTTACAGGGGTGCAAAATTAGTAGAATCATCTGCCAGCCTAGCTGCTAAAACGGCCCTTACCGGGTTAGGTGTGAGTCGAACTAGGCTTGGAAGACAGAAACTAGCAGCTCGTTCCATGCTGCTTCAAGTCTATACCACACTTCACCAACCGTATTAGCTGGAGAGGAGTGGCGGGCCATTCTCTCAGCAACCCATGACAAGATTTTTTCAATGAATCACAGTTTGGAAACCGTGCAGGCCACAGCAGCAATCGAATACCCTGTCTATCGAGAAAGATCAGATCGCGACGTGCAACATGTGGTCTTGCATCATCTTCCATATATGTGTACGGCGTTTGGCAGGCCTCAAATTTAGGGCACAACCACTGGACGTAAGATTTCACAAATGTGCCGAACTGTATTCAAATTACCATCGATCCGAACTAGAGATGTGCGCGTCGTGTATCCCAACCTCTTCGTTTCATGTGATTTTAACGTTCATCAGATCATTCCTTCCTGCTGTTGCAATTTTAATGGCCATCAGTGTATTTTTTTAAATTGTTTTCTGTGTTTAAATACCATGGTAAAACTATTCTGATGAATAAAATTAGTCAAAATTTTACCAATAGACACCAACAAGCAATAATGAAGCTAAATTTGAGCTTTTTTGCCCCCTGTAACCCTTTTTAAATGTCTCACAAGCCAATTTCAAATCATTTATGCCTCAAATAATTTCATTGGCAGCTAATATTTAATAAAGAGTAAAAAAGAAAATTCATAATGCATAAATTATCGCTTCATTTTTATTTTTTACTGCTGAAATTAATGAAACGGGTTTTAATCGGTACTTAATTTTGAGGTACTGAATATGGCAAGTGCATACAGGATCTGCAAAGGACTGAAGTACTCGTAGTTCGCTATATTTAGAGTGCATAAAACTCGGACTGCATCAGCATATAGTATGAGAATTGAAGAACGGAATTCGGATATGACAAAGTCTGTTGGTAAAGCGAAAGAATCGTTTCAAATTGTTTTGGGAAACAATGAAAAGAAACTCATTGAAGAAATTATAACCAAATTTATTGCTTTACATCGCATTGTGGATGAAAACACAAAAAGTAATTGCAAAAGAATGCCATTACTAGACAAAATACTTTTCTTTTTTGAATAAATAGTAGTACTGTAACAAGTACCATTTATGAGAAATACGAAGCAATCAGGGACGAAGTTAAGCAGAAATTTCGGAAAAGTATGGAGATTGATACTTTTAACTCTCGTTCTTCGCTGAAAAATTGATATCTAAATGTGAGATCTCGTAAGATGATGAAACTAAATTTTGATGATAAGAATGATAAAATTCTGTATCTGTTTTTCCAACAAAAACCACAGCTGCTTATCCAGAGAGCTGAAAGAAGATTAACTGGATAGCGGCAATATATACGCAAGGGCTATCTGCCTTAATCCTTTATTTGGCACGGCAGAAGCAATATGTGTTTGCACTATTTACCAGTAAAGATTTAAGGAAAGGGATGCCTTCGTAAAAGACTGTTTAGAAGAAATTAGGCTCGTATAAATTACAGAAAGTTTAGGTTAAATATCTCACTCGCAGGCAGTTTTTGTTACATTTTTCGGGAACTCAGAAGCTACTTTTCGCAATAAAATAGATCTACCTACCAATGTAAAGGTTAAAAAAAAATCGATCTAATAATTTGCAAGTATAAATAAAATTGTAAATGAATTAAGGTCAATTTGAAAGTATTTGGAAAATCCCTTTCAAGAACGTAATTCTTTGAAGCTATGTGGAGGCACAGTATTGTAGCAAAACGATGCTAATTTTAGATAGAAAAACGCGATGGGGGAAGGGATATTTTTAGTGGGTCTAACTGAATTTTTTTTTTAAATAAGAGCAGTTTATTGGTGTAAAAGAAACTTATGTTCCAGTCAATGAAGAAACTGATCTTACAAAGCATTATTCAATTTTAATAGCTTCTAAAATATGCTGTGAAGAACGTATGCAATAGCATTGGATTGTTCTCTTTCTAAAAATGTTTTTGTCTTATTTTGTTTTTAAATAAACTGCTACAAACTCAGTATTTTGCGGGTAAATTAAGAACAATTATAGTATCGGTTAAAGCATTTAAACGCTGGGGAAAGCTACGTTAATTCAACATTAAATGCAGACGCTCTTTAGTTGTAAGTGAAAAATCATGATTTCAATTGCTAAGATGACTTGATTGAAATTTTCATTAAAGATGAATTCTGCATTTAACTTTTTATTAATATGAATTGAGCGTCAGACATTTGATGAAGAAATTAAGGTGCTGCGTAACCTATGAATGGCGTAAAATTAAAAAAAAAAAAAAAAAAAAAAAAAAAAAAAAAAAAAAAACATATTAAAAGTAGAGACTGAAGCTAAGAAAAATATTATACAATCTTAACTTTTTTACAAGATCAAAACTATTATTGATAATTGGTTTTAAATGAGTCTTTTAACAAACTAGCTTGAGACCTTAGAATTTTATGCGGCTGATGTACAGTTAGTCAATAAAGTCTGCGTACATCAAGAAAAGTAATATCAAATCCAAATTTTAAAGTACGAAAATGGTAGTTTCTTAAAGTTTTATTTTTAAATATTTAGTTTCAATAAGGAACTTTGAAATTATTTAACTGTAATATTTTCATATCTAATAATTTATGCGCACTAATTTTTAAAAGATAAGTGGCCAGAAATCAAAGCCAATAAAGTTTGCGTACAACGCGAAGGAGGCGGGGGGATTTCATATCTAACTTTTAAACTTCAAACTTGAGAATGCAAAGAAGGTTACACTTCAAGGTCATTGACTTCCGAAGCAAATTTCACGTTGATTAGAAGTTGCTATTTCTATTTTCTTTGACGAAAATGACAACCAATAAAGAGATTCCTTTAGTTACGAGACAACTAATTATCAAATTGAGAGATGAAGGTAAAACATTTTGTTATATTGGTAAAACCATTGGAAAACCATTTTCTAGTGTGCAAAGAGTTATTCAAAACTATCTTGACACTGGTAGTCTTGCTGTAAAACCAAGATGTGGGAGACCGAAGAAGCTAACGCAGAGAAAAGAAAGAAAAATTCTTTTACGAATTAAACAAAATCCTAAACTTTCTGCTGCAAGCATTTCAAAAGACATTTTTTTAACTACCAACAAGGACATTTCTCCTGAAACTGTACGAAAAGTGCTGCGAAAGTCCGATTATCATGGACGCAAACCTAGGTCTAAGCCATACATTTCCGAGACAAATAGAAAGAAAAGAATTGCTTTTGCCAAAATATATTTAAACTCTTCGCAGGACGTCTGGAACAATGTCATTTGGTCAGATGAAAGTAAATTTACAATATTTAAAGTTAATGGCCACCCTATTGTATGGAGAAAACCAGGAACAGAACTGAATCTGAGAAATTTAAATCCAACTGTCAAACATGGAGTTGGCGGTGTGTGGTATGGGATGTATGTCGTCGAAAGGAGTTGGAAATTTTCACATTATTGATAAAGTCATGGATAAGTATGTTTATCTGGATATTCTGAAGAAAAATCTACGAGACAGTGCCCGAAATTTAAACCTTTCTAATACCTTTATTTTCCAACAAGACAACGACCCGAAACATACAGCTAAAATTGTGAAGGAATATCTCGTCTATCACACTTCAAGACAGTTGCGTACTCCTCCACAGTCACCAGACCTCAATCCAATCGAACATTTGTAGGCAAAATTGGAGAAACGAATTCGAAAACACAATATTGCGTCGCGAAATAAGCTAATTAGTAAATTGCAGGAAGAATGGGCGAAATTTACGTCGGATGACACTGAAAAACTAGTTCAGTCAATGCTCAGACGTCTGCAAGCTGTTTTGAAGAATAAAGGATATCCTACAAACAAAGTATTGAAGTAATGTAAAAGCTTATATTTTGCTTTTTTTTTTTTTTTTTTTTGAAAGTGTACGCAGACTTATTGGAGGGAATTTCTGAGTTTTTTTGACAAAATATATTTTTGAAAAAAATGTAAAAAGTATTACACTGATATTATTTACTTTTTATTTAAGCTTACAATTTTAGCTAATAGAAGAAAAAAATGCAATGATTAAAATACATTTTTCTATGCTTTAAGTGTTTTTTTAATTTAAAATTTAGTCTGTACGCAGACTTTTGTGACTAACTGTATCATTTCAATTACTTCTATGACAACAGAAGGAGCATTTATGCAGTTGATTACCTGTATATAATAATAAAAAATTTAACTTTTGTTAAAAGTTAGCAAAAATATTGTTTCTTTATATATTAAAAAGTAATTATCGAAACTGACAAAAATTTCCTTTTGATTGATTCGAACTCGGGTCCAGGGCTACGGTAGCTGGCAAATCTACCATTATGGTTAACACGGCAGCAAGAAGTTACATTTTGCTTTTAACAGGCTCTTCCTCAGCCACATGTTGGGAACTACTTGCAGAAAACTGTGTACTTTTTTTTAAGAAATTTTGCGAGCGGAAGCATATTCTTAAGTTGAGTATTAGGGAAATAAAGCTCAACCGCAATAGCAACTAATTTTAAATACCCTGACTTGTTTGTGATATCCAACTTCCCCTAATTTATGCTTGAACAATAATTAATTAATTCAAGCAAATTTTTATATTCGACTGAAATCGAAAACAGGATCCAATTTATTCAAAAAAATGGGCGCAGCTATTTCGAGTAACCCTTTTTTTTTTTCTTTCCAATAAGCCGTGGTCAAACTTTTTGTTATTAAATTTATTATTATTTTGTTATTATTGGCTTATTTTATAAGTATCATTTTGTTATTTTGATGATCCTTTGACACAAAAGTAAGTTCAGAATTTCACTTTAAAAATAATTTAATTTCGTTTAAACCGCCTAAAGCATTACATCTGTAATTTAAAAAATGCTGAGTTATGCTTTTATTGCTATAATCACATTTAAAGTTTGAATCAATGCCCCGTAAAGAAGCTGGAAAATGTATAATGAAAGTTACTATTACTGTAGTTTAGAATCTTAGCATGAATTTTAAGGGCAAGAAAATTTGTAATAAACATGAACCAGTGTTAAAATCCGATTTGACAAGTTGTCCAATTATGTTAAAAGCACACACTGAGCAAACGTGTTAGTTTTTAAAAACATCTTTAATGCAGGATAATTTTCTGTTAATTTTATGCGTTTCGCAATGATTTAATGAAAAGAATCATTAAATAGAGAACATACTAGAGATCTAACTGCATAATAAAATTACATAATATTGCATAGATAACAGTAAGTCTCTAGTTCTGAAATACTGTCCAGGTCACTATTTGGCCACTTTTCGTTACAGAATGGCAAAAAAATTCCCTCGGAATGTACTGAAAAATTTCTTTTATAACTTACTGAAATATTTTGATGCATCTGTTTTCAGTACGTACTTTCCAGTAAATATTTTCGTACATAGAAAATTTTAATTGAAATAATGTTTCATTGGATGTAGCTCTTTCAAAATAATTTCCTGGACGGTGAATTTTTAGTCCACTACTTTTGCATAGAGTGTGCTGAGATCAACTGTTGAAGCTACAATATGCATGAAAAATGTGTAGCAAAAAAGAATTGATTAAAAAATAGATTTTGCCGTCTTTTGGACTTCTTATTAAATATTACATTTTCCGCAGTTTGAATCAAGCTAAATTTCATATGAGAGAAGTTCAACTGAGCAGGCTTTTGGTGTATTCTGAGATTTATTAAATACAGTTCTCCTTAATGAAACCTAACCTTTGAAATATAACCCTCCCATAAGTAATATTTATACAATCAATTCGTGGGGTTAATCAGCAATATTAAATGCTCATTAACATATACCAAAATCTAGCTACAAATAGTTCTGAAAATGTTATCAAAATGAATAAAGCAGTTTATCTCAAAATGTCCCAGCATGTTTATGCCCATAGAATATTTTTCTCATTTATTATTTTGCAATTATCTAATTTCACAACTCATAATTATCATAAAGCGGAAACCAAGATTTTCCATCATTCTTTTAACCGTTCATTTCAGTTATTCCATAAGTCACTGTTCAAGTGTTTTGCCATAATCACATAATTCAAACCAAACTATCAGCCACTGAGGAAACAGATGAAATGCATCAAAAGACAAATAGTAAATAAATGGAAACGAAAATCAAAATTTTAAAATGGAGCAGCACTGTATAATAAAATATGGTTGTTTTGACACGTTTTTTAAATGAAATGTTTTAAATGAGTTCCAGAATGTGTAGTTTAATCAGTTTCAGAAAACTTCCTTTATTTTGCGTCAGCATATGCTCTCTGTGGCCGCCCGCAATGGAAGATCTTGTTTATCCAAAACATAGTGACGTCTAGCAATATTTTTAGATGATCTCTTCATTTCTTTTTTCTATTTCAGCCCACCAGCGGCCGAGCGGTAAAATCGCTGAACACTGGTAGTTCGCTTCGAATCCCGCGAACGGGCTGGCTGCATGGGCGTTTTCGTGGTTTTCCCCATGTGTAACGTGTATACGAGCCAGTTCCCCTTAGAAAGTCCTCTACGAAGGCATCCCTCCCCTTAGGCAGATAGCCCTAGTGTGCTTTGCCGTATTCTCAATACACCAATACACCACCAATACACCTTTTTTCTATTTCAAATGTTGTTTGGTTAAATTGATCAATCATTCTTTTGAGAATTAGACTTGTTCTTAAAGCCTTTCCATTTTTCAAAACAAGCTTCATGTTGTTTTGCGGTTTCATGATTGTGAACCTTCGCACTAAGTTTCTAACAAGCTTGAAAACCAGCAACAAATATAGATGCATTATTCAAACTTGTATCTGTCTGAAAAGGCCTACATAAAAAAAAAAAAAAAAAAAAAAAAAACCCTTCGGTTTTTAGTTCGATCTGCGATACAAGTTCTCGGAATTTTCTCACCATTCGGCTGGCTGATATAGTACCAATCAGACGTCAACTGTCAGTTAGCGCCTTTCGTCTTATCGTTATCTCCTTATCTCTTAAACAAATGGTCCATCTCTGTTTTGAAACTCTTCACTTCGTCTTTTAATTACGTCAACTTTTGGATTTTCTGGAACAAGGAAAGGTCACTGAAAAGTGTCAGAAAACAAAATATTTGTAATTAATTTCAGTAGTTTCTTCTCCATATGCTCCTCCTTTTTCTTCATCTTCTGATACACAATCTTCTCATTTATTTTCTTCTACGTTAGATTTTCATTTTCTTCATTTTCTTTGAAGTCTTCATTTTCTTCGTTAATGTCCTTTCTAATTTGTTCTTCACTTTCGTGACTATCAATTTTTTCCGCTATCTCCATATTCTCTCTCGGATTAAAATAATGTTATATAACGTCTTCTTCCACGCTGCTTCGGTCTGAGGCATTTTGAATACTTGATGCTGAGGTTTAACAAATGTCAGCATCCTGCCGGCCAACGACTGGACTTCTCAAATTTCCCCCCTTTAATATTTTTCTCTGCTATGCTCCACTTAGACGACGTCGCTTCATGGTTCTATATCTGAAATATGAAAATTCCAGGTACATTCACCCTATAAATTAATCAAATCAGAGCTTCTAAAACTTATTAATTATAAGCAGCCCAATTTTAGTTACAAACTATTTCTTTTTTCGTCTTTATTTAATTCTTCATCTTTCTTGCCTGTATTCCGTTTTATTATTTTGTCAGTATATGAAGGAAATCGTTCGCAGACTTTCATCTAGGATGCAGGATTTAAATAAATATGGCACTACGTAAAATTTGATAAAATATATTAAACTTTTTTTTTAACATTTAAAATTTGCCAATGAAATATAGAGAACTGATTCTTTAGTAAGTCAACGCGATAAAATAAATAAATGATTAATTAAAAAAAATTATATATATAGTCCTGTAATGCCAAAAATTTTACAAATGAAAGCTGTAGCGTATCATTAATGCTACAACCTTCGTCGAAAGACTGCTAATAATGTTAAAAATTTATAAACATTTTTGTCAGCCCTTCAGAGCTGGTGTTCTGTGCGGGCCGCACCCGCCTAGCTAAGCTATTGATCATAAAAAAAAGATTAAAATATCAGCTTTAGAGTCAGCAGAGTTTTTATTTAAAAAAAAAAAAAAAGCTTTCTTTAGATGTTGAAGTTGAATCAAATCCTTGTGATGGAGAAGAGGGTAGGAAAACGTTTTTTAAGTTATCTGGATTTCTTAAAGAAAAAAAATCCAGCTAAGTCTCCTAGAACTCACTAGATGGCTGCACATATGCCTAAGAAGGAAAGAAAAGCGCATTAAGTTTTCTGTTTATTCAGGGAAGCAGAAAATAACGAGTTACCGCAAACATTTTGAATTCTGAAAGAAGTAAGATTTCTGACGCTGTTTAAAGAAACTTTAATGTTTCTTTAGGTTTTCCAATCTTGAAATTAGAAGATCAGAATTTCTAAGGGATGTGTAAGCTGGTA
This sequence comes from Stegodyphus dumicola, assembly GCF_044657685.1. NCBI lineage: Eukaryota > Metazoa > Arthropoda > Arachnida > Araneae > Eresidae > Stegodyphus > Stegodyphus dumicola. The sequence goes on from NC_140780.1 coordinate 240,646,571, forward strand.
CCCGGATTTTATTATTACCGTCTACAAACTAATAGAATTTCAGATATCTGTAACAGGCAGAGCTTAAATTGCGTCAGAGCCCACCGGAGCCCGGCTCCGGTATTTCTTACTTTTGGGGACTCCGGCACTTCTTTTATGTAACTGAAACAACAATTACAACAAAAAATTTGATCTCGAAAATTTTATTTGTAATAATAAAATTATTAATAATATTAATATTTTAAATAATAATATTATATTATTAATTTATATTAAAAATTAAATAAAATAAAATCTCAAAGCTCTCAGATTTTACATTACACTCAAACGGGCGTTTTTTAACGTTGTGTGTGTTTGTTACCTTCATTTATTAAATATCATGTTTTTCGCATTTAAACCATAAAATTCAGTTCAACGGCAATATCGCAAAATAATTTTAAAATGAGCATATCTTTAGAATTTTCGGATGAGCTGCAGAATCGCAGACTTATTTGGCGCGTAATGTCTGGCGCTTTTTACAAGAGTAAGAGATATTGGATTTTTGTCAATTTCCTTTGACTTTTTAAGTGAAAATGCATCGATGTGTACATGGACAAAGTCAAGGGAGTGTGCAATGACGAATTTGTCCAATTCCACGATTTTTTTTAAGTGAAAATAGGTCGATGTGTACATGGATACCGAGTTTGTGCAATTCTTAAAAACGCGCCACGCAATGGGTTATTCTGCACTTTCCCCGAATTTTCGATACACAGTCTCGCGCGCTGGAGATAAAAATGTTTTTTTTTTTCCCCACGTACAGTTTTGCCATTGCTCGCTTTGAAATCGTTGAGTTTATTAGTCAAAAATCCGCTAAAGTTTTAAAAAATATGAAATAGATAATAAAACAAATTAAAAATTCCAAATTTGGGTTTCCAGATGCCCCTATTCCAGTGGAAATGTAAGTTATTCAAAATTTGATGGCTCTAGGCACCGTTGTTTTATCACAATACATGCATTTATCCAGACATACATTTATCCAGACATACATTTATCCAGACTCTTCATTATTTAATTTCTGTAAGTTATAATACAGGGCTCTAATATTTGGTGGCAGCAATTTGAAAAGTGAACCTAGATTTATAGTGAGCCAACGCAAAATGCCAAAACTAAATTAATAGTCCTTCGGGCAAATTGCCCCTTTGGACTAAAAATTCGATTCTAACTTCTGAATGCATGCCTCTCGTTCCTTCGGATCTTTCTTTGGATGGAGGTCGAGACTTTTAAGGTAAACCCCAAACAGCAACACCAGTATAACAAATCCTTATTCTGCAGAAAGTAGCGGGTAAATTTTTCATTTCAACGCTAGTGTCTTTCCGCGGAGAGGAGCACCTGCAGACCTTTTGAAAAGATATAACAAAAAACGGAAGATGAAACTAGTCACTTGTTAATTTTTTCTCAGCTAACTCACCGATTCCGGGAAAAATTTTTCCTTGTCAATTTTCTGCTTGACAGCTACAATTATATTAACAGTTTATCGTGGTCAGAAGACGTTGAAGTCTTCTACCTTTGTTCTCATACCTGCACATCCTCCTTTAAAATTTTCTTTATGCACTGTTAATGTTTATAACAATTTCTCTAGTCTCATTAGTGACGCTTTAACCATTTTAACGTTTTTCAATGGTGAGCTGGAAAAAGAATGGTCTTTATTTTAGTTATCTCTTGAAGTCTTGATACAGAGCTTAAATTTCAACTCAGATCGGTTAAGCTATTTGTTAGTTTTTGCTTAATATTTGTAACTGCAACCCCAAGTAAGTCAAAGCTCATTACTTTATTTCATTATTTAACTATTTACCATTTATTCAATAATTTATAAAATTTTTATTTATCTAGTTACATTTTATTAAATTTTAATTATTTTATTATTCCAGTTATTAATTATTTAAATACTTAATTGCTTAATTATTAATTATTTTATTAGCCTTTTATTCATTTTATTTGGTTATTTATTCTTGTTTCTCTTTTTTAACGGTCTTCCATAGGGCTCCGGTACTTCTAATGTTAGAAATTAAACCCTGACGATAGGGTATATGGTTGTTTCGATACGGTGTAATATGCGTCTATCCCACGCGGTTCGATATGTATAATATGCGACTGAGTCGAAATTTATTTATTATAAAGAGAAAGGTTTTGGGCTAAATTTTGCGTTTCATTTAGTAAGTAGGTATCAAAACATACACTCGTGCCCTAAATTAAGATAATTTTCAAATTATACCCATTTTTATGAAAAGTTTTGAGCGAAAAGTGCTAATTATGCCTCAGATGAATTATGAAATATTCAGAGTCAAATATGTAAGCGTAAACGTGCGTGTCTGCGGAGCTATGATTGTGGAGGAGATATAAGTACACGAGGGATTTTCAGTGATTTATGTGCTCGAAATCCTTCACGACACTCGCTGTATTTCTCGTAGGAATTGGCTAAATTTCATAAGGTGTCAGGTAAAATGAAAAGCCACCAAAATATGGAAAACGGAATGAAATGGAGAATTATCGGCAGATTGGAAGCAGGCCTATTGTAAACGCAGGTGGCTACAGAGCTCAATGTAACGCTCAGCGTCATCTCCAAGTTTGTGGAAACAGTTTCAATACACTGGATTCATATCGAGGAGATCTGTACAAGATCGATCAAGATCCACAACGACGAATGAGGAGCGCCATTTGGCGCTTTCAGCGCTTCGACATAGGACTGCTAAAGCTTCACAGCTTTCACGCGATGTATATGCTGCCACTGGAAACCGAGTTTCACGATCTACTGTTGCCCGAAGTCTTCATGAGATAGGGCTGTAGGCGGAAATTTGTAGTATATAAGAGAGTGTCTCTAACATGGTGCAGACAACATACGCCTTGAACCACACTTCAGTGGAGCAGAATGCTTTTTTACAGATGAGTCGAAATTCAGTCCAGACACTGATTTTCGGCACTCCTGTATCTGGAGAGAGATTGGCACACGATACCATTACTTACTCATCGGGGAAAAGGATTATTATGTTGGTGTAGGTTTGGCAGCGGGCGTCGTTATGTTGGACGGCCACACACATCTGCATATGTTTGACAAAGGCTACCTGACTGCTATTATGTATAGAGAGGAGCCCTGTGTTCGAATTTTTAGGGGCGCAGTTTTACCCGAGTTCCTATTAATGGACGACAACAGTCATTTACGTAGAGCTCAGGTGGGCGAAGATTACCTGCAAAGTGAGGATATTCGCCGCATATATTGGCTAACCTGATTTCTTAATCTTAACATATACCGTCCCATGTGTGGGACATTCTTGGGAGGGTAAATTAATCTCTTTATTCTCCTCCGACATCCATCACGGAATTGAAAGTTACCTTGTTGCAAGAGGGGGATCGACTGCCACAGGTATTCCATCCAGTATACCTTTCTGCTCAACCTCTCTGGCTGTGAGAGGGGACCGTTCTCCATATTGCATTCATTTTCAGTTCGATATCACAATTTTGTACATCCCTACACTATGAGCCTTACTGATAATCGTGAGTATATAAAATGACTTTTGAATGGTATTCTTCTTTCTCTTTTATAAAGGTATATTCATACCAAATTTCATTCAAATCTAACCATTAGTTTTTCAGAAGTTCGACATAATGTGCAAATTCTCTTAATTTTGCACACAAGTGTATTTAAACAATAATAATGATAAAGCAAAAGAAAAATTCAAATTGATATTTATTTCCTAGCTAATGGCAACGGATTTCCGTTTGTTACACTTTGTAATTCATATGCATTGAAAGCTAAATATTAAGTTTCAGTCTAATATTTTTTCAAATACTTTTGAAATAAATATTAGACTGAATTAACCACTAATAACTTACTTAAACTAAATATAAACGAATTATAAAAACATTATAACTTTTCAAAGAATACTCCCCATAATCTGGGATAAAACTTGAGGATACATAATGGCTACTTTCTTTCTATTATCTATTAAATTTTTCATCACCATATACATAAAAAATTCACAGGTTTGTATATAAATAATTATAAACTTCTTCCTTTCTCACTCAGCTTGGCATCTAATGGCATTTCAAGTCTAATACAATCTGTAGCCCTGGAAGGGGGGGGAAATATTAGAAACTATCTTCCTCACGGGTTGTTGATTATCATAAATCATCTGGGTTCTTTCCTTACACATTTTAACTGTCAACTGGGGGGGAGGCATTTTTTCACATTTAAACAGTGTCCTAACTAGGCAGCGCAAGAGGTGCACCCTCACAGCGTCCGCAATATTAAGACTATTTGATTGCAATATTTTGAGAATTTCATTAGTAGACACGTAATGAACGTGCTTTAACCCTGTCAATTTTGTTAAGTTGGGTTTTTGTTATTTCTGTGGGTAATTTTGTACATTTGTATTTGTATAGTGAAGTCATTTGCAATGTTAAGTTTTTATGTATTTGTAGACTATTTCGTTTATTACTTTTTAATGTACCATTTAAATTTTATAATATTGTTACGAATTTGGGATTTAAAAAGCTAATGTTAGTTCCATTATAAATTAAATGGTTTTATTTCTCGCGCAGTGCAGCGCGTGACGAATATTAAAAGAAAGCTAAGCCGAAAAATTGAAAATACAAGAGCGCGTGCATTAAATAAATAAATATCTCTTTTTGATTTCGAGAAAGTACTGGAAAATTCTAACGCGTGATTTTAAAATCTTATAAAAGGAGGAAAACATCTCCGTTTGTAGTAGTTGCTTAGTTTGTTGTTGTTTAGAAAACTGCTCTTGTCGATTATAGCGAATTCGCGGATTAGCGTTCTTTAGCTGTTTTGAATTAAGTTCTATTGGACATTTGAGTAATTAAAAGATAACTACTGTGAGATATTGTAATACTGCATGATAATTTGAGAAAATTTAAGCATTTTTGTTGTGATAATAATAAATTTTTGTTTCTTTTTTCATCGGACTTGTGCATTCATTTCATAACGATTCCGTACGCACGCAACAATATCATTTTAATAATTAATTTTATATGCAACGAATTTTTAGGATTATATTACTTTTTTGTAAAAGGTTTGATTGGGAAAAACACATGGGATTATGGGATACGAGGGCATCCAGGCAAATGATATATCGTCACGCGCTTACATTCGCTCTAAAAATAATAGTTATTATGCAGTTTACAGTATTTTAATACTTGTACAGGCATCATGGTAAAATACTATTTTTGTTTACTTCTAGTTCCAAAGTGTATAAGCAACTGTCGGAGGCACAAAATAGAAATATAAGGAAAGGAAAATTAGAAGAATGCAAGTCAGTGTCTCAATAGTTTGTTAAATGGTTAAGAACAAAAACAGAAGAGGCGAAGTGCGAAAGATGTCAAATCTACAACTGCTTCACAAGCTATGATATAATACTACATTTAACATCTAACACTTCAATTAACGACTATTCTTATAGAAGAAAAACAAAACAAAGAGCCACTATATAAAGAAAAGAATCGATAATATTGCATAAAACATGTGCTCTACCGTTTCAAAGAAATACTGATAAATTACAACAGCCTCCATTCTTTGCCTGTTACTACAAATAAATTAATATATTCCTTATCACATATGGTCTAGATTAAGGCGACCACATTAACCGTAGCACGCTGAAAGCAGAAGATTCAGGGCGAGGATTTACAAAGAACTGTTTTTGTATTAAAAAAATACAGAAACTGTTAGAAGAAAATGGATTTTATATTCATTTAATCAAAATGCAGTATTTTGCTTTTCTTGCATGAATGACACACACATACAAAACAAACAAAAAAAAAAAAAAAAAAAAAGATAAAAATGACACAAATCACATAATATTTGAGACACACAAAGAGGACTTCATGACTGGAGACATCAGTATCCGGTTATTTCATTACATGAAAATTCTCTGGAGCACTGGAATTCGCATGTGAAATTAAAAGTAATGAAAAAAAACTTAAAAGTCAGTATAGTTTTAGTTTGATTTTAGTAGAAAGCCTCGAGGGCTATCTGCCTATGGAGAAGGATGCCTTCGTGGAGGAAAATTCCTCTAGGGAAAACTGGCTCGTATACACGTTATACATGAGAAAAATCACGAAAACGCCTATGCAGCCAGCCTGTTCGCGGAATTCGAATTTGCAATTCGAATGGGCCGAACTACCACCAGTGGTTAGCGTCTTTACCTCTGGGCCTTTGATGGACCCTTAAAATCAGGAAATGCAGTTATGATTATGTAGTTATTTCAGTTAACAAGAAAAAATGGCATGATGTGAAATATTTAAAGTAATATTGGATGCTACTCTATTCCGTGCCCAAAATAATATTGCTTTTATAGATTCAAATGAAATTATTGGAGATCCAAATCATGGCATTTTCTAAACTTTGATTGCATTTTCTAGCCATTCTAACATTAGTTTGAAGAATCATATTGAAAAACACAAAGAAGATTCAGTTTCTGATTCCTCACCCATTATTCAAAATTAAATAGCAAAATTAGTTTGGGACAAAGCTAGAAATGAAAACGCAGAATTCAGAAAGCAAAGTACTAAACTATTTTATTTGATTGCACCTTTAATGTTTGAAGAATTGAGCAAATGGTGTCAGGTGATATGTCCATGTTGACTGTAATGGAAAGGCAATGATTGAAGAAATCTTCATCAACTTTATTCACTGAGAAAGATCTATCGACTGAAACTTTAAATAAGCTAGAAGTTGGTAAACTTAATATTCAGGATTTCAGGCGCAAGGATTCGACAACGGTGCCAATATAGCCAGTAAATGTAAAGAAGTAAGAGCACATATTTTGGATATTAAATAATTTAGCAATATTTGCACCTTGTGCAGTTCATAATAACTAAATTTAGGTGGTGTCTACGCTGCATATTCAACCCTTTTTTTGCTACTATGCAGAGATCATTTAATTTTTTTTCATCCTCAACAACACGTTGAGACATTTTAATGAAGTGTCTAAAATTATCTCTTAAAAGGTTTTCTGACTCAAGGTAGTCATCAAAGATCAGTGCAATAAAGGCACTGTATTTACAATTATCTAAAGAAATGAAAGGACTGAAAACAATTTTTCAAATTCGGAAGCTGCATCGAATACAAAAAGTTTGATTTTGCAAATTAATTCTAGATTTTTTTATACTCTTTTTATGTAAAATAAAATTCTACAATGGATCAATATAATAAACAAAGCATTATAACACAAAGCTTTGTCATAAGATTGTGGAACAAAATTAATTACTAGATTACGTAATGCATTACAAAGGCTTTCGAGGTACAGGTTTTGAACAAAATTTCCAGGAAATTTGGCTTAAGAAATGATTATAGGAGAAGGTTCTTATTAAACGAAGAGAAGAGTTAAGATAATGGAAATAAATGAAGGACGTAACTTTACACTGTAAGAATTATTTAAGGAACAAATTTACAGTGTTCTTGATACTCGTCTCAAATAGATTGGCGTTACCAAAAAATGAAAACTATCTGTGATGATTTTTGCTTTTTTTTATGGCTCGTCTTTACGGCCCATGAGTGTTGCAGATTAAAAAAAAATCATCTACAGATCCAATTAATATAGCAAGGATTAAAAAAAAAAAGGAATTAACATGTGAAAGTTTAAAGTTTGAAGTCAGGACCTTTATACAGAATATAGAAACTGTGTCTCCGTTTAATATTATACAGGCTCTTCATGATTTTGATTTAATTGATTCTTATCCAACTATCAGCGTCTCTGTTCGAGCATTTCTAACTTTTCCCATTTTTACTGCTTCATGGGACAGATATTTTAATAAACTTAAATTAATAAAGAATTGTTTAAGATTAACTATCGGACAAGAACGACTCTCCTATCTTTCTCTTATTTCAATAGAATGTAGTACTAATTATGATGGTGTAATTAACGAACTTCCTGAAATGAAAGCCAGAAAAGTGCAACTAAAATAAATCTTATTCAAATTTATTGTAAGGTAATTTCAGAAGAAATATCCTGTGCACCACTTTTCCTTTCACGCCAATTATGTAGGTACACCTCGTATGAAAACGGCAAGTTGTGCTACATCTGTGATGTCAGTAGTCTCAGCAGCTCCTATTGAGACTGCTGCAAAAAAATCTATAATTTTTTCTTTTAACTGATATTACAAATCACTAGTGATTTCGTTAGTAAGTTCCGCTACTTTTCTGGCTGATAAACTAATATTTTTAAATAATTATTGTTTATTAGAATAAAGAAGTTCGGAAGATTTAATCACACATTCTTTGAGAAATTCACAATCAGAAAATTATTTTGATCGTTTTGCAATCATGTAAGTGATAGCAAAACTTGCTTGACTGTTGCATCACTGATGTATTTGCTTCAGTTAAAAAAAAAAAAAATGTTGTCGCTGCAAGGCAGAATTCCAGGAACTGCAGTGCTTCTTCCGTCAGTTTGCCTTCCAATATTTCAAATTTTTCTTTACGATTTGTTTCGGTAATGGGGACGTAAACTGTGTTCTTTTGGAACTGATATTTTCTTATTGCAAATATGACGTACAATATTACTGCGCACAACACCACTAACGTACACAATTTACCATTTATCTTGAAAAACTCGTTTACTTTTCTTTTACCTTTTGTTAAAGGCATGCCTTACAGTTTAATCTCTTAATTAAAAAATCACTATTATAATTTTACTTACAGTTTTAATTCTACAAGATGAATTCTCGTACGAAAGCAACACTCAAAATTTATGCACAGTTCTAAATGATAGATATTGATGTAATGTAAATCTAACAACAAGCACAAATAAGGTTTTACCAGCCGTATGTTAATTTTTCTCCTTCTATAATAGAGGAGATTATAATTTCTCCTCCTATAATATAAACTACGCGGCAACTAACCAACTAGTAACTGATTTAAGAAATGTGTATTAAAAGTACCGACTCAGTAGATCGTCAGAAGACTTAAACCGCAAACACGAGAAAACTTGGCTGGTGTACTGAATTTACTAATTGTTCCAATGTGGGACGTTTTCCCATCTTACCTCAGTCACGGGTCTTAACATACAAGAATACAGTAAAAAACAAAACGCCCCAAACCTATTTATTCTATCTCTTTTTCCTTTAATATCAGTTCAACCTATACCTCTAACTTTCTAAAACTATAAGCACCGTATTTACAGCTAATGCATAACTGAAAGTGGTCCACCAGCGGTCGAGCGGTAAAGTCGCTGAACACTGGTAGTTCTGTCTGAGATTCGAATCCCCCGAATGGGCTTGCTGCATGAACGCTTTCGTGGTCTTCCCCATGTGTAACGTGTATACGAGCCAGTTTCCCTTAGAAAGTCCTCCACGAAGGCATCCCTTCCCTTAGGCAGATAGCCCGTGAGGCTTTGTCTTAATCACATAAACCAAACCAAACCAAACCATAACTGAAATAACAAAATTGCTTCGGTAACCGAATGCGGTCGGTTTACTCTACCGGCTCGAAAAAGGCCTAGCACGTAGTTTGGATACGGCCATTAAAATAAAATAAAGTTAGTCTACAAAAAATGCTAAAATAATTCAAATCAATTTAATTAATTATTTAAAAAGGATCTACACAAAAGATCAAAAGCTTCTTCCCCCCAATGAATTCATTTAATTGTTTCTATTTTAAATTGGCAAGATTTCGTAAAAATTGCAAAAATCCTAAAATATAACGTAATATGAAACAAAAGAAAGGTGCTAATTGTAAGTAATTAGTGGGAAAAGTAATTATGGTAAACACAATAATGTCAAGCGTCGCTAATCACATAGCAAAAATCGAAAGTTGTAATGTAACTGAGGGCGTTCACCCCTCCTCGATTGAAAAATCACGCTTGCAGTTTTACTTTATCTAGATAACTGGAGTTTCAAAATCCACTATCCGGACAGTTAGATTTATACTCTATTTCCTCACCAAATCGGTTTCGTTTATATTTTTTTAACTCTGATTGTATGATGAACGAGGAAACAAAAGCAAAGCAAAGAAGTAATGGATACTATATAAAGAAATTATCAATCAATTTATTGAATAAATACAGGTAAGGAAACTTCGCTTGTGTAATATACAGGCACAAAAATATTACACAATAATATATATTTTTGTCTGTGTGTAATACATAGGTAAGGAAACTTTACTTACAATTTCAATTCTTATTATGATGTCGACCTGCCTGTGGTGGAATGCATGAGAATATATTCCTTTGGACATGGATTTTTGTAAACTTCAGATTGTTTAAAGGAAGGCTGGAACACTATGCCAATTCAATGTAGAAATTCCATGGAATTCCATTATCTCTTGAAAGACGGCCTCCGGTAAATCCGTCAATACTGGCATTATAACAAGCCGTGAATGCTGGCATTACAACAGGCTGTGCCATCAGAGTACCTATCAGGACGCCGTGATGTCCAGAGTGCTAAAATGCTGCTAAGAATCACCGCATTCAAGAGATATAGGTAAATGTTTCTCAAAACCAGATATAGGAACCATCCTTGTACGTTATAACTGCATTTACTACTGTACTATTTATGCCTCCTATTCTTATGATGGACGCCCTGTTAAATCTTTATTAACAGGATCGTTTGACTGCATCTTATACCCTCGTGCTGAGCAGTCTGCCGATAGAATTAGCCTGCTTCTCTAAAGCGAATTTTTTTTTTTTTTTTTTTTTTTTTTTTTTTTTTTGAGCTTGTTCAACTTATCGTACTCTCATCGAGGGGTCTTCAGGGTATTATTATTTAATGGTGTAAACAACACTACTACATCAATAGTTCAAACTATCAAAACGATCAATATATTTAGTATCTGTGTTTTTGAGCGCATTTTTCCTTCACTTTGGAGCTGCTCCATATGATTATTTACTCTATATTTCTAACATTTGCACGTCTAGCTAAAAGATGTTTACATGTCAGATTGAGAAAATGCGAGACAAATTTTCATTGAAAGTTCTTTTTTAAAGTTGCATCAATGTACCAAAAGATTTAACAACTTTTTCCATACATCTGAATAATTTAACTCTAATTCTTTTGTGTGTTTCCTCGTGTAAAACAAATTTCTTCTGAAGCCTTCTTGATAAAAAAAGAAGACATATATCATTTTATCAAAAAATCAGTAATTAATATTAAAATTTAGCTTATTAAAGAAAAGTTTTTGCAGACTTTAAAATGCGATACAGGGAATTTAAGCTGCTATCTGTGGAAAAGATATTTATAACCTTTGGTATTAAGGTTTCCATTTAACCTTAAAATCCTTATATAAACATAAATCAATTTTTCTCATAACGCCATTAATGAAAGGATCTATTTCAAAACGGTTGCTCTGTGTTAAAATTGCAAAGGAACTGTTTAAGTGAATATACCTGCACACTCTGCATATTTTTCCTTAAGGTTTTGTTGAGTACCATATAACCATATATGATGCCTTTTATCAAAAGTTTTCGATAAAAATTGTTTTGAGAAAAGTACTAGGAAAAGCCTTAGTTTCTTTTGAAGAATTTCAAAGCATTCTGACGCAAATGTAATCGATTCTAAACTCTAGGCTACTTACTTATGTTTGTAATGAACCATAAGAGCCATCCCTTCTCACTTCTGCCCAGTTTCTACTGGAAAAAGGCTAACATCCTTACCTCACCAGATGGCCATATTGAAGAAACTTCGTCAAGTAACAAGAGAATTTCAATCAAAAGGTATTAGTATCGTGAAAAGATTTTAAATTATCTTTGGAGACGATCGAAAAAGAGAGTATCTTCTCCAGTTAAAATATGCAAATAGTGTTAATCTCACTCAGATAACTAACGATTTTAATATAAAGGATTTAGTTTTGACAGGTGATGGCAAATTACCTCTAGAGTTGGGTAAGGTAGGAAAAATAATGGTAAGTTATGTTAATTAATTCATTTATTTATGATTCGGAACTATACAATAACTTTTTCTTTAGGTCTCATCAGAATGTAAATGAAATACGAGTATTTAAAATAGTGGATTTGGAAGCTTAGATAAGGAACGCTTTTAGCAGCTTTCCATAGTAACGTTCTCTCGCTCAGCTTTGCGACTTACTTTCCCGGGCCGGCATTAGCCATTTTGCTAGCAGAAGTAAATTAGATAAATTTGAGCCAGAGTATTTAGTAAGTTTGAACCAGAGCGTTTTAGACTATTTGCATTATAGTCTCTAGCATCTAATTAGTTTAAAATTTAAGTTGACGTTTCTGTTAATAAAAAACCTGCAAGCGACGAAGATTTAAATTGTAAGCACTAGCCGTACAATCTATTTAGTTAAAAGTATTAAATAAAAAGGTTGTTTAAACCTTCTTCGGATTCAGTTGCTATTTGCATAGATGGGCCGATAACTCGCCTGACTGTCTTAGTAGATGTTAAGAAATCAAGGTACAATGGAACTTCCTAGAGGTCGTGGTTAAATGGTAAGATGAGCAAAATTCAAAACTTCAGATGCGATTAAACAACCTATTCAAATGTAGATTTAGAACCATTTAGAACTTTCAAGAGTTTTTGAACTCCATTTTAAAACTTCAAAGTGTCGATGAATAAGTGTTTTTCCAGAATTTCAGGTAGTTATTAGATGTTTTCTTTTGATAACTGAAAATTAATTACTTAGTTTTTGAATTAATTATTGCTCTGAGAGTACCTACTTTTTCTGTTTACATTTAGATTCTGTTAAAAGGTGAAAAATGTACTTTAAACGCAATTTATTCGTGCTATATTATATGCTGCAGTTTTATTTCGTAAAAGTGGTTACGATTTTATTGTAAAGTTTTGAATTCATGATAATACCTTTGCCGAGAATGTTCCAACTTAAGATCCTCAAAGAGACTTCTTTTTTTTTACTGTTGGTTTTTCCCATAATGAGCTAAATAGTAGCAGAACAATAAGGAGTGTTGTAACGAATGATATATAGTCTGATCTGGCATTAATGTTTTGCACGATAATTTCATTTTGGTATATTTCCATGCTCGTGTATGTGTACAATAAAAGCCCGTCTACATGAGAGGACATATCTCAGAACAAATATCTCTCGAAGTCTGGGGGGGGGGTTACAGGTGAAAACATCTCACACGAAAATGTCGCGAAGAAAACAACGCAAGGTAATAACATCGTGGGCGAAAAGAAAGCAGGGAAAAAATATCGCGGGTCAATAACATTGTCGGTATAAAACATTGTCCTGGAATATAAAGCGGTTCAAAAACATCGCAATTTTAAAGCATCGTCTTAAAAATATCGTGGTAATAAATAAAGCATCTACAAATCATCGTATGACGATAACATCGCTGGCATATGTTTTTCAAGCTCTAAAAGTTGCAAATGCATATTCGCATAATAATTTGTAAGCGCAAGTAAGAACAAGGAATATGTTTACCTTTATATTTCATATTTTTGAATTAATTAATAATTTTTTTTCTAAAAAAGGAAGAAGGAAACTTTAACATTCAGAAGCTGAAAATGAGTAGAAAATTAATGCTACATACGAGTACGTACGTATTGATGCTATGTACGAGTATGTAATTAATGATACATAATTAATAGAATTTTAAATTTATGTACTTAATTACTAAAAGTAGTTATTGAATTATTATAGTTTATAAAGTTATAATGGCACTTTTTCATGAAAAATATAGTCTAAAAAACTTATATAAGGGAAAATGAGTAATTGTTTGAGGTTAACTCTATTGAAACTCTTTAAGTAATTATCAAACTGTAAAATTATTTTCTTCTATCTTTCTTAATCTGATATTCTTTTAGTAAAAATTAAGTCTTGTTTCGTTTCAGTTTATTCATCTTCTTAAAAAGTGTCATTAACATTTTTATGTACAGTCTCGTTTGGATGTTGATTCGTTCTGAAAGCTACAAGGCAAGAAATATCTTTTTTGCTATTTCATCAGGAGTTTATCCTCGTAATATGGAACAACAATCACATTATAAATATTATAAGTATAGGTATGTTAAAATTTAAACGACGCCTTATATATTTGTAAAATGGATTAAAATTTGCCTTACAAATGTCTAAAATTCAGAGAACAATTAATGAAAGTAAATTCTTATGAATGACCAATAGATTTGTACAACTACCTTCTTATTACTTTTCTTTAGGCATTCCCATGAATTGTCACTGCAGAGGCATTGAGTCATTGCAAACTTTTATTTTATCAGTAAAAATAGCGGCTGTTATTGATTTGGCGTCTTTGTTTAGGGTACAGCTTTGCCACTCTTACCCATGAATTACCTCCTCTGAGCAATAAAATCATAATGCTAATGTCTACGAATGTTTATTGAAAAAAGTCATTTGTTGGCAAATAATGTAAATCAGTTTAATCAAATTAAATCAAAATTTTGTAATCTTATCCAAACTCTACAGGTCGGAAGACTAATTTGGGCTAATATGTAAAAATTTCGAAATGCCAAATTGCGTATGATTACAATATCTCCCCTAAAATATGCTAAGGTAATAATGCAGTAATAATAATAAAGTTAGCTGTGATGAGAACGGAATCGACCGTAGTTAGAGGAAACATAATATAAAAATTAAATTTAAAGTCAGTTGAACTTTCACACCTCTCTCATTGAGTCTGTAAAAAGAATAGTAAATGAATCATAATAGTTATGTACATACTTACCTCTCAGGTAAACATTTATTACGACAAAAAGTATTTAATGAGTAAATGCACGTAAGTTATCTTTTGAATCTGATCTATAGATATCGCACAGAAATTCTAGGTTCACACTTGCTTCGAAAGAACTTCGAAGCAATCTTCGTATGGGTAAGAAGTTTCATGAATCTAGAATAATATTTAATCAACCTGTCAAAACATGCATAAATTCTATACTGTGCAAGTGTATTAATCTTGTTATGGCCTACGGAAATTCATAAATATAAGCTTTGTAAATATCGAAATTGTTGATCAAGCCCGAGCATACACACATACTCTATGATGCTTTGATGATGCTATTCGTTCATGTACTAGTCAAAAAGGTATTATGAACAAAGCTACAACCACAGTCGCCCAAACGGCAGAGATCGCCATGGTCTGTTGTCTACCCATTCCCTTAAGCATGAAATAGCCTAAGGTGCCTTTTTAGCCAAATGCTTTGTATATGTTTATTTTTCTTGTAAACAGATTGTTGTAAAAAACATTCTTTTGTGGTTCGAATAAATACACTGAGGGATAATGGAAGCTCCCTTGTTAGGAAATACACTAGTAAATATAACTTAAGCAGCAAATTATTTTTCAAGATGCAACTATGAAATTAATGAATAGGGCTTTTTGCAATCAGTCTAACGAAAAACCAACTCAGCAGGAAGGTGATTTATATGCAGATATCAGTACAATGAAGTCAAAGGACACGTAAAGTGTCAGCGCAAGCAGTACAAGGCAACTTAAAAAGGAGAACGGAAGGCGCATTTCCAGGCATTCTTCTGCAAGTGAAAGTGAGATTGTGCATGCAGTACGGCTACAATAAAATATCAGGACACTTTTACACGCAGCAGAATGATTGCCAAGCTTGAGGAAGGGCATAGCTGATATCCTGTCGCTCAAGAGTTTGAAATTGATAAAAGTGTTGTTTTCACAAGCTTAAAAAGCCTTCCAAACGACAAGTAAGGAAGGCTGATGGTGATCGGCTAAGGAAAACAACGGTGACTGATAACCAATATATCGCTTTGCAGTTCAAAAGAGCTCGAAATCAGACAGCGCGCAACATTGCTCCGCATTTGAGCACGGCAACTGGACTACAGGTGTCCCGCTTCACTGTGGCCAGAAGACTTCATGAAGGTGTCCTATTCGTCTGCCTTTCCTAAATGCTGCATATCATTGACAGTAGCTCATCCGTGGCATTGTTTGCAGTGGTGTAGAGAAATCAAACACTGAACACCTCATCAATGGAGTAACGTTCTCTCTACGACGAGAGTCGTTTCAGTCTGACTAACTATTCTTGGTCCCTGTTGGCATCGGGAGAGGTAGGGACACGCTTTCATCCCATTAACATCCGGGAAAGACATCGTTGAGTGGTCCTGGCGGGCTTGAATGGGAAGGCATTATGATGAACGGACACACGGAGCTCCACATTTCCGACAGAAGTTCATTTACCGCAAATCATGACTATGACGAAGTTATTCTCTTTCCTCCGCGTATGGCCCCCGCGATTTCCACGGGATATGAAATCCATCTTATAATACGGTTCGCGTGAAAGTAGCGTGCGTAATTCATTTCTCTTATTTTCAATACGGAATCCGCTTTTTCCCCGTGCAGGCTTAGAATGTTTTAATATTCATATTTCATGTTTCATTTTGCACCTAAATGTCGCTACAGATTTATATCATTCTGAAGGAGTACTATTGCTTCTTCTCAGCCGAACACAATCGACGCTGTTGCTTCTTTCATCGCGGAATGATTAAGAAAATAGTAAATATGCTTAGTTCTTTTCATGATGCGTCATCTGTATCAGTTTATTCAGGGACGGCAAAAGAAAAACTAAAGCCAAAGGTGATTTATAATTATAACTTTACAATGAGTGGTTTCGACAGCTGAGATCAGGAGATGTCGTAAGAGATAGAGGCAACTTTCACTAAACTGATTCACCTACGCAAAGATGCAACTTTCCCAAATACCAGCTACAGTCCATTCCAGTTCGAACGTCCCTCCACGTCTATTCATAACCATCCAGCTCTCAGAGAAAGCGGAATCCACATGAAAATTGACAAGCAACAGACTCACACCTCGACACACGCACCACAGATTGGGGACTAGATCTACACAGACGGATCAAAGCAGGAGAATGGTGTAGGCAGTGCTTTTGTGCACTTTGAGAATGGTAATACTGTACACGACTGGCAAAGGCAACTTTGCACTCACAATAGCATCTTCCAGGCTGAAGTACTGGGAATCACGGCAGCAGTGCAACATCTCATAGATTACCACATCCCACGAGAAATATCTATATCGATAGCCTTTGAACTTTACTTACACTTGAGAACCATCATCATGTCTCGCCGCTCATACTCAGTCTCCAATATCTCCTTATGCAACACCGTCATTACCATCTAAATCTAGTCTGGGTTAAAGCCCATGCGAATAATGAGGGCAACGAAGCTGCTAACACGTTGGCCAAAGATGCAATTTCCAACCCGACAGCTCAACCCATCACCGTACCTGCGCCCTCTCTCATCTAAAGGGCCTCCTACGAGAGCAAGAATGCACCAATGGCAACAAGTGTGGACCGAATGCGAGACAGGCAGACAGACTTTCACCCACCTCCCGAAATTTTCCACCGACCGACTCTTTGCCGTAGCACCTCTCATCTACTTCATCACGGGTCACGGCTAGTTCCCAAGTTATTACAATCGCCATGGCATCTCAAATACCGATATCTGTGTCTGTGGATCAGAAGGGTCACCAGACTATTACGTATTTGAATGTCCTTTGATGGCTGCACACCATCTCCCGTTACCTACAAATAATAGGAACACCTATAACTGGTTCCTTATAACGCATAAAGGAGCGGTTAATTCAATCTCCAGCATCATGAATACCATCGCGGCATTGGGCACAGACCTTTGCCTACCGTGCTAAAGTGACGCTCTGGTGTACTGACGATAAGCTCTAAGACTGGTCCAATGGATTTTACAATATCTGGGCTTCACCACAACTGTGTGTTTAAGCTCCCATGCCCACTAATCTAAAGTGGCAATACAAACAATTCGCAAGTACATGACATCTCCTTAGTGAGATGTGTTATGCCTCCTTAATGATATATGTGTAATTCCTTCAACAGCATGCGAACAAGCATCTTCTTATGCAGTGTCAGTGAAGGCTTGTGTGCCTCACGGTGCACTAATTGCTGGGGCACTGCCCAATAATTAGTGCTACAACATCCTCGTGCTATTTTAATCAGTGTTTTTTATCTATGTTCTTAGTGACCCTACAATAATAAACGACTTAGCAATCTAATTGCACACTTCTGCACACATGAGTATTTATGAACTCATCATTCATTATTCAAGATGTACCTGTATTTATATACAACAGAACTGCCCTACACTAAACTTGTGCTCCAGCTTTCATGTGACTTCATGTACTCCATTTTTAATATTTATACACAAGACATTCCTAAAGACTCTTCTGTTCATCTTGCACGCTTTGCCGACGACACCGCCATACTTACTAAAGATTGCACAGATATCGCCATAAGAAACCAACTCCAAAACTATCTCATAAAACTGGAAAAATGGCTGACCCTTTGGAGGATCAAAATTAACACTGATAAAACTAAGGCAATAATTTTCCGTAAAGGAAACATGAAATACTAAACTCCAATCCCTGAAATATTTGACGAAGAAATAGACTGGATTAATGAAACCAAATACCTTAGAGTCACCCTTGACCAAAAACTTACGTTCAGAACCCACGTCCGGTCCGTAGTACAAAAATTTAAAATCACCACAGCTACTATGCGACCTCTTCTTGGTAGAAAAAGCAACTTATCTACTACAAACAAATTAATTCTATATCGCTCCTTACTTCGCCCAGCCCTCCTTTATGCAGCACCGATCTGGGGACATGCAGCTAAAACCAATATTAAACAATTACACATTCTACAAAATAAAATTCTACGAGAAATTATCAATGCTCCTTGGTATTCCAAACATCTATATTCGCAGAGACCTTCCAATCGAAATTATTCAAGAGTATATATATTAAACGATTAGCGGTCAACTTCTTTTATTCAGTACAAACCTACAGTAATAGCCTTATTAGCACTCTTAGACACTCCCCGCATCCCAGAGAAAAACATCGGTACCCAAGTGACATCCTATCCACATAAGAATTACAACCTTAATTGACTCATTCACGCTAAACTGACTCTGCGGTTACAAATTATAACGACACTGGACTTGCCACCCTCCTTTTTTTCACCGCCGCTAGTGCGGACCTCACTCTCTTTTTCCGCCTCCCACACTTCCTTCCACCCTACTCTTTCTCCTCCTACCCGATCCTTATCAGAAGTCGAGTAAAAAGATGTTTCTACGTCTTGACACTCGAGAATAAAATACGATCTGTTTGTGTGTACTACATTTGTCTTTTTGTGTCTTAAGTGACTATATGTGTATGTACCTGCTTTATGTGCTCTCTGTTGTGCATTTTACGCATTGTGTTTTGTGTATTGTTTGCCTATGTGTTTTTGTGTCTTTTTATGTGTACGTTTTATTGTATTTTTAGTTTAACTACCTACAATCTGTAACACCACAGCTTGCCTCTTCAATCTGTAATACAATCCTACAAATGCCCTTGTAAGGCCATGTACCTCCCTTTGACAACCTCAATAATGTCCTGGTGCAGCCTCGTGTGATTCCAGGGAGCTTTTGCTGTAGTTAGAGGAGGGCGTAGAACACATGCCTGTTTACCTCTGTTAGACATCAGGCGTTCCAGTCCTCTGTAACCTACCTACCTACCCAATACATGCCCTAGTATCAGTTGCCATCGGAGAGTCTTCCCATCATCCGATTCGATTTTTCGGTACAAAACGTCGTTTCGTATCTGGAGTGAGTCCCAGAATGCCCAATATTGTTTTGTTATAGGACTATAGATCGAAATGTCCTGCGAAGTAGGTTTTCTGTTTGATGACTTTATTAAATCAATTATGAGTTTAATGTCACGTCTTCCAGCTGGTCTTTCCTGATTTCATCATCACTCCACGGGTCTCGATCAGCCGATATTGACGTTATAATTTGTCTTGCGACCGGACTCAGCAGCTTGCATTTCGCTTCGACCCTGGAACAATATCTGCAGCTTTCTGGAGAGGGCGTCCGTGTTCCCCTTTCGGTGACGGATAAAGTGATGTCATATTCCTGGAGTGTCTGTATCCACCTGGCTATTTGAACCACGGGATTCTTGAAATTCAAAAGGCAATGATGCATGAGCCGTTCGGAGCAGAAATTTTCTGCCGTACAAATAATGATGGAAATTCTCTACGGCTTTGACTAGCGAGCAACTCCTTCCTGGTGACAGAGTAACTCCTCTCCTGTTTTGATAGGCACTTGCTCCAGTAGGCTATGACACGTTCTTTTCCGTTTATTTCTTGGGACAAAACAGCACCGACACTTTCATTCCTTACATCCGTGTCGAGAATAAATGTTTGTTGAGCTGAGGATACGCCAGGATTGGAGCGGGTGTTAGAGCTTCCTTCAAGTTGTTAAATGCAGCCTCACATTCTTTTGTCCACAAGAACTTTTGCTTGCTCTCTATGAGCTTGTGAAGAGGTCTTACGATGGAAGAAAAGTCCTTCACGAATCTCCTGTAGTAAGTCCAAAGCCCTACGATGCTTCTCAGCTGATAAACATTTTCGGGACGTTTCAAGTCTTCAACGGATGACACCTTTTCAGGGTCCATGCACACACCTTCAGCAGAGATGACATGTCCGATGTAAGTCACTTCCTGTCTGAATAATTTGCATTTAGCTGGACTCAACTTTAGATTGGCTTCTTTTAGTTTCTGAAGCACCTTTCTAAGATTATCTAGATGTTCTTCAAAACTCTTCCCGACGATGATGATGTCATCCAGGTATATCAGACAGGCTTCGTAGAAAAGACCTTTCAAAACAGTCTCCATGGGGCGTTCGAATGTTGTCACCGCATTACAAACGGCATCACCTTGAACTGCCAATGTCCTTGTCCGGTAGTAAATGCCGTCTTTTCTCGGTCATCAGGATGTATCTCTACTTGCCAATGTCCACTCTTTAGATATAGCGTCGAAAACCACTTGCTTCCAGAAAGTAGTAGATATAAGTAGAGATACAAAATCCTTAACAATATTTTCTTCATTTTTGTTAATAGGGCAAGTACGAGAGAGTAATTTGTCAGGTTATTGACATCATCGACTGACAAATAAATAACTCAGCTTCGTGCCTTTTTAAAAATGCTTAAAATATTAAAAGTTATGTTTAAATTCTAGTCAATCTTACATTTGCAAACAACTTTGTGTCAATGATGGGAATTATCCCTGAACAAATCCTCTCGAGATCGAAAGAAAAAGATGTTAGATGTGAAATAGCTGATGATTTTTGTAATGTAGAAGAATTATTCTATGTTTTACAGAATAGCAGTACATAATAATTATCATGCAAAAATTTGGTAAATGCAAGTCCCAGTGCGCAATATTAAAGAAAATATGAGTACAATTATAGAAAAATTTACATAAACAGTACTAGTTAGAAGTAACAGTAACACACAATACAAAAACATGCCATACAGAAGGTAACCGAGGCCTAGTTGAACTTAATCAATAGTGTCGCTAAGAATGCCCGTAGCCGTTATGATGTTACACATTGTTAGTTGAAATAAAAATTTCTTCGAACATTGAAAACAGTACAAATAGTTTACCAATAGTATGTTCTGCGCTTTGCAGTTCAGGCATTTTTTCTGAAATCTTTTTAGAACACTCATAACAGAGAAGCCTTTAAATATATCACACACCTCTTTAAAAACTTTATAAATATCAGTAAATGCATTGAAGGAATAGTCAGACCACTATTGAGCGAAATAGCCAGACTTACGGGTTTATCCGATCTGCCTTTAGTTTGATTTGCATAGCTTACACCAGGGATACATTAGCAGTGTTTATAACATTTTTTGTAGTTGGTCGGAACTGAATATTAGTATCACTAAAGGCTTTAGAATAATTGTTATCATTAACATTTTTCAGATTAGGATTTTTATACAATTTAGGAAATTTGGGACATCCACGGTAATTCGCGGTATGTCCCGACTGACGGTAATTACAACACATAACATTTTCTAATCGCTTCGCAGAGCAATTTTGAGTTTTATGCGACACCGCGCACTTGACGCAGCGGGGCTTAAATTTACACTGATCAGATGAGTGGTGGAAGTGTTGGCAGTTATGACACTGCACAACACTTCCACTTTATATCTATACACAGAAACTTTTATTTTTAGTTTAACTACCTACAATCTGTAACACCACAGCTTGCCTCTTCAATCTGTAATACAATCCTACAAATGCCCTTGTAAGGCCATGTACGTCCCTTTGACAACCTCAATAATCTCCTGGTGCAGCCTCGTGTGGCTCCAGGGAGCTTTCGCTGTAGTTAGAGGAGGGCGTGAAACACATGCCTGTTTACCTTTGTTAGACATCAGGCGCTCCAGTCCTCCGTAACCTACCTACCTACCTACCTACCCAATACCTGCCCTAGTATCAGTTGCCATCGGAGAGTCTTCCCATCATCCGATTCGAATTTCCGGTACAAAACGTCGTTTCGTATGTGGAGTGAGTCCCAGAATGCCCAATATTGTTTTGTTATAGGACTATAGATCGAAATGTCCTGTGAAGTAGGTTTTCTGTTTGATGACTTTATTAAGTAAATTATGAGTTTAATGCCACGTCTTCCAGCTGGTCTTTCCTGACTTCATCATCACTCCACGGGTCACGATCAGCCGAATGACATGAAAGCCCATTAGGTAATTTAAGTCGTAAATTTTATCAACACCTGGAACATTTTCAATTTGCAATCGGAACAGTGGCATGGCTGCCTTTGAATGCATCCTGTGCATTTGCGTAACCTTACGTCATAATAGTCATAATACAGGGAAGACCCAATCCTCCTAGTCCTGGACCATATGATTATAAAGGGTCGACCCCCTCAAGACCACAAAAGGAAAGGAGAGAGAAAAAGAAGCTAATTAACTAAAAATAATTGGAGGTTAATTAACGAACTAAAAATAAGGAAGAGACATACAAACAACGAAGCACAACACCAAACATTCGAAATCCAAAAACAATTAAAAACCCAACGGGCAAACAGAGTGGCGGAAACTCTCAAGAAACATTCATTCACATGAACTTTCGGAACAGGCACAGGCGGTCCAAAGCCATCGAGGAATTCCCAATTTAAATAACCTGCAGAAGGTCAAACCGAATTCCCTACAGTATTACTTTAATAGCATTTTATTTGTATAATCATAATTCTATTTAAACTATTAATTTATTTTTAAAATTTACTTTAATAGTCCTACCACTATCTGAATTCAAATGTATTAATTATCTTTAATAATCATAGAAAAGAAGCTCCAGGACTGCCAATAACCAAAACTGGAAAAATTTAAGATTGCCATGTATCATATTAAAACTTTAGTAATTATTCCATTAAGAACAGAATATAGGAAAAATTTTAAAATTTTAAAATTTCAGAACGTTAAAATCAAAAACTACAATTAAAAATTTAAGAAAAAATATAAAAGTTCCATAAAATTTAAAATTTAAAAATCAAAATCCTAAAACTCAAAACCACCATTAATTTCGATAATTTAAATCTGGTAATCCATCAGGATTCTCAACATTTGCAAAGCCATATCTATATAACAATTAACTGTATTTCCTCGAAATATTGTATGTATAAAACATCTACAATGCATTAAATAAAACAGTACACAGAAAAATTTCAAATATTCGTAGTAAACCTATAAATACTCATAACTGAGAATATAACACATAATAATCAAGATAAATATACACAATACTAAAAAAATATTCCAAATTCAACTCTATTAGAATTAATCAAATCCATTGCACATTTAGAATATGTTTTTAAGATTTCCAAGTTCCATGACTTATCTCCCAAACATTTCTTTCTCAAATTTTCCAATAAGGAACAATGATTCAAGAAGTGATCTTCGTTACCAACTTGATGGCAATGACCACACAAGTCTAAATTTTGTAAATTAAATCTCGAGAGGTACGCGGGAAATCTTCCATGCCCAATTAAATACTGGTTTAAATTAATATTACTAATTGGTCGCATAACCATTTTGAATTTTAATAGACTTCAAAAGACCCACGCACCTCTCTGATTCATTCCATCTAGTATTCCAAATATCATTATAAAAATTTTTCATGTTTCTAATTGTATAACTTCTCGAACCAGAAATTTCTATTTTATATTCACAATCATCATTAGTAGTCGCCTCTTTAGCCAGCACGTTGGCCCTTTCATTTCCAACAAAGCCAACATGGGCTTTTATCCAGTGTAAATGAATGCACATATTCTGCATCAAAAATTTCAATATACATTTAATATCAAATATTAATAAATTAGTAGGACGGGCCGAGGTCAAGGATTGAAGCAAAGACATACAATCAGTATATATATGAATAGAATTAACACAAGTCAAATTTTTCTTCACCCATTGAAGGGCTTTAAGTAAAGCACAGCATTCCGATTGAAATACAGAATTATAATTATTAAGCTTATATTTTATATTTTCAATTTCAGTTCCATAATGATAAATCACAAATGCTGCACCCAATTTATCATCTTGCTTGGACCCGTCAGTATAAATATCCAATTCTCCAATTATTTGGGAGTTTACAATCAAATTCAAAAACACATAAATCAGAAGGATGTACCAAAATATTATTACATAAGTTACGTATCTTATACCCTAATTTTTCCAATTCCTCTTGAATTTCGTCAACCGGGCAGTCTATCGGGAGCCCTCGTATAACTGTTTTTCTAGGCCTCTCTAATTTAGTGGTAATAATATAGTGATCAATTCTTTTTCTTCCAAATATCTGGTGATTATTATGATCCTTCTCCGAACGGGGGAACACTTTCTATATGAACACACCTTCAATATGAATCTACACAACATCATATACTTTGGGCTATGGAACTATCAACTGCCTGAACTGATGTGACTGGCCTGTTCTGTGGATAACTGCAACAATAATACGGACACACCACACATCATTAGGTGTGTAACTAATAAGAATTAGAAGTTATGACGTATTGAAGAAGATATAGGTTTAGAAACTGGTCAATATATAAGTTCCACTCTCCACATTATAGATCCTACCCATGACAATGTAATGAGTTATTGATTGTATATTTATTTTTCATACGGATTATTATGTACCAATTATTGTATTATGTACCAATTATTGTACAGATGACATTGTCAATTTAGCATTGTAATATTACTATCATTGATTCAGTGAATGCCGCCGGCGATGGATGGTAGATTCTTTTCCGTCGCATAGGAATAACTCCCCCTAGTGTAGAACCTTAGGTCGGAGGTCCATGCGACGGCGTTTCGGTCACTAACCACTACACCGTCTGAGCGGCAGGAAGTGTGATAATTAAAGAAAAAATATCTTATATTATGAATGGCATGTTGTCTAAGGCAAATTGATTATCAAACCCAAAAATGTGAACAAAGTATAACAAGATCGTATTTTATTTTCGAGTGTCAAGATCTAAAAACATCTTTTTACTCGGCTTCTGATGTTGGAAAGATCCAAATTTGTTCTGTAAATGTAAGCTTGTCTGAAAAATACATTTATGGTAGGAATATGAATATATGCAAACCTCCTGCATACCAACATAAATGTTTAACAGTTTTTGCCTTTGTTATGTAAAGAATTATTTTTGGTTCAATATTTTTATTTAATGAAGCAGTTTTTTTCAGTGTCATACTCATTTATGTTTGAGTATATTGTGATTAGTATAAACTGTAAGCAGCAAAGAAAGCTAATTATGAAGCTAAGTATACGAAAGTTATCAAGTAACTTGCAAACATGAAACTTGAAATGTTAAACAACTGTTTTTCCAAGTTTTTGAGTTTTTTCCTATATCCTGTGCTGATAGAAAATTATTTTCATCTGTAAAATTATTTGTAAGTTAAATTTGTCATTCATTCTGCCCACCAGAAATCTTCCTTGAAGTCGTTCATTCTACTTGTAAAGCAGAGCTTATTTTCCGTTATGAGTGGAACAGTACCGTTTTTATAATATTTCCTTTCCATCCCCTCGTTTTGATAAATATACCAGATATGTTCCTTTTCAATAAAAAATTGCATATATGCTGTAGAGCAAACGTCTGTGTATGGTTGAAAGACTGCGTTCCCTTTGTTTTCCTGATGAAAATTGTCTTCGTATGTTGCAAGAAATGTCTGGAAAGCCCTTCTAGAAGTTGTAGTATTCATTTGCAAGGGATTTGGGTCTACATTTCTTCTATACTACTTGAAAAAGACAATCTTTCAGCTACAAAAGTAACAGTCAAGTAGCTCCTCTTATAAACAGTCAAGGTCCCATTTTTGTCTGACGGAAGCACAATTAGCTTATTCCTAAACCAAGGATTTTTTCGATCATTTTGCGGTAATTTACAGACCATACTTAATTAAGACACAATAACACGCCGAATAAATACTAATTCAGAAGTCAAACAACAAAAATCAGCGTTATACCTACAAAATTTTCACAGGACTAGTTTCGATGGTTTTACCGAACCATCATCTTCAGCTGCAAAACCGCAAATGAACAAGATAGGAAATAATGATTAGATAAGATAAGAAAGCCTGGACAAGAATAAGCAAGTGGCGCCATCTGTTGGCGAAACCAGAATTAAAACATAATTTCTCTAAAAGCCGAAGGCAAATTTGGATTGGAATTAGGATCGTTAACTAGAACAGAAAGATTTTTATGAATGTGAAATGCCTCTAGAAAATCCAGTTCTCCAATGGAAGATGTTTTTTGAATAATTTTGGCAGCAGAAAAATTGAAAGTGTGATTTTCGGACCAACAATGTTGAGCAACAGAAGACTTCTGTGTTTCCTTTTTTCTAACATATGCCTCATGTTCTTTGACGCGAAATTTTAAGGCTCTCCTAGTTTGGCCAATGTAAATTAAACCACACTGGCAAGGAATCCTATAAATACCCCAGGAATTCATATCCGGAATGGGGTCCTTGAGTATAGAAGTTGGAATTTTATTGATGGGAGAATAAACAACCCGAAAGTTAAACTTCTGCAAAATATGTGCAACTTTATAGCTAATTGATGGAAAGAAGGGAATGACAACAGAATTTTTATAATCTCCTAAAATAAGAGTGTGGCTTTTAGTGTGTTGAGATGAGAATTTTTTAACTGCTTGATTAATAATGTTGGGTGAAAAGCCCCTGTCAATAGCTATTGCTTTTAAATAATTTAGTTCTTCATCAAGGGCTAGTTTGGAGGAGCAAACTTGAAGAGCACGGAAAACATAGGAATAAAATGAAGCTAACTTTTGTTTAGTCGGATGACATGATTTAAAGTGTGGTGGAAGGCAAACCGATGAAGGTTTACGGTAAACTGTAGTACTGAAGTTGGATGTGTTACGTGTGACCAGAATGTCGAGAAACGGAAGACAATTGCAAGTCTCAAGTTCAAAAGTGAACTGAATAGCAGGATCAATAGAATTCATTGTTGAAAGAACTTTATTTAAATCATCTTTATTACCTTCAAACAGGGTAAAAGTATCGTCTACGTAGCGGAACCATGCCGAGAAGTTTAAAGTTTCAAACAATTTTGATTCATAATAATGTATGTAGATATCAGCCAGGATGGGACTGAGGGGGCTTCCCATGGCTAATCCCTCAGTTTGCTTGTAATATTTAATTTGGAATTAGGCATCTTATCGCTCATAATGTGAAATTCAATAATAAACCTTTGAAACCAAATCTAACTGCGAGAGAAAGAGCTACAATGCGCGAAATTCATTCTAACCCGGATATTATCATTTCAAAGGCTGACAAAGGTGGCCAGATAGTCGCCATGGATAAGAACACTTACATCGATGGTGTCACTAAACTCTTAAACGAAGGACCATATAATCCGATCCCTAAAGATCCTTCACCTTCGGACTTATCCAAAATAAAAACTGCGATCAAATCTTCGCAAATCATTTCAAGCAACTTAAAACATTCGCTTATCCCATCTGTTGCGAATTGTGCCAGATTATATGCTCTTCCCAAAATTCATAAAAGTGTTATTCCTTTCCGCTCTATTGTATCAAATTTAGGTACTGCCTCGTATCCTTTAGCTAAATATTTAGGTTCTAGATTTTCCACTCTCTTAGACAATAACATTTACACCATAAAAAATTCAATAGAGTTTGTAAAAAAGGTTAAAAACATTTCTCCTAGTAATTTACTCATGGTTTCTTTTGATGTAAAATCATTATTCACCAATGTCCCAGTGGAGGGTGCATTAAGATGTCTAGAAACCAGACTTCGCGAATTTCATTTCTCTTGCATCGAAATTGATGAGCTAATTTCTCTCACTCAACTCTGTTTGAAACAAACACATTTTGTTTTCCAAAATAAATATTACAAGCAAACTGAGGGATTAGCCATGGGAAGCCCCCTCAGTCCCATCCTGGCTGATATCTACATGCATTATTATGAATCAAAATTGTTTGAAACTTTAAACTTCCCGGCATGGTTCCGCTACGTAGACGATACTTTTACCCTGTTTGAAGGTAATAAAGATGATTTAAATAAAGTTCTTTCAACAATGAATTCTATTGATCCTGCTATTCAGTTCACTTTTGAACTTGAGACTTGCAATTGTCTTCCGTTTCTCGACATTCTCGTCACACGTAACACATCCAACTTCAGTATTACAGTTTACCGTAAACCTTCATCGGTTTGCCTTCCACCACACTTTAAATCATGTCATCCGACTAAACAAAAGTTAGCTTCATTTTATTCCTATGTTTTCCGTGCTCTTCGAGTTTGCTCCTCCAAACTAGCCCTTGATAAAGAACTAAATTATTGAAAAGCAATAGCTATTGACAGGGGCTTTTCACCCAACATTATTAATCAAGCAGTTAAAAAATTCTCATCTCAACACACTAAAAGCCACACTCTTATTTTAGGAGATTATAAAAATTCTGTTGTCATTCCCTTCTTTCCATCAATTAGCTATAAAGTTGCACATATTTTGCAGAAGTTTAACTTTCGGGTTGTTTATTCTCCCATCAATAAAATTCCAACTTCTATACTCAAGGACCCCATTCCGGATATGAATTCCTGGGGTATTTATAGGATTCCTTGCCAGTGTGGTTTAATTTACATTGGCCAAACTAGGAGAGCCTTAAAATTTCGCGTCAAAGAACATGAGGCATATGTTAGAAAAAAGGAAACACAGAAGTCTTCTGTTGCTCAACATTGTTGGTCCGAAAATCACACTTTCAATTTTTCTGCTGCCAAAATTATTCAAAAAACATCTTCCATTGGAGAACTGGATTTTCTAGAGGCATTTCACATTCATAAAAATCTTTCTGTTCTAGTTAACGATCCTAATTCCAATCCAAATTTGCCTTCGGCTTTCAGAGAAATTATGTTTTAGTTCTGGTTTCGCCAACAGATGGCGCCACTTGCTTATTCTTGTCCAGGCTTTCTTATCTTATCTAATCATTATTTCCTATCTTGTTCATTTGCGGTTTTGCAGCTGAAGATGATGGTTCGGTAAAACCATCGAAACTAGTCCTGTGAAAATTTTGTAGGTATAACGCTGATTTTTGTTGTTTGACTTCTGAATTAGACCATACTTAGTAACTGGTAAAATTGTACGATATCCGGAATTATGAAAAATAAACATATTTTTAAATATTGTTTCCTTTCTTCAGAATTAATTATTTTTAACTGGCAGATTTTGTCATGTGTATTAAAGTAACAGACAACTTTACCAAAGAGATACATTCCGGTGACGTCGGAGATTACGTGATGCAAGAACTGCTAATGTAAACAAACAAACTTTTGCTGTGGTAGCTGTGTTGAAAATTCGGAAACTTTGTTTATTTTTAATTAGTAATGAAATTTGCATTTCATCTTTAATTATTATTTCATCCATTAATTAACTGTCCATTCATTTGGTTAGTATAAGGGCCCTATTCACGACAAGGAGCGTAAATAACGATCTTCTCTTAACGGACGACAGCTAAATTTCACAGCTCCAGTAACCGTAAGGACTGTTGGTTAAATTGGCATTCGTGTGGGCCCTAGTCTGGACACCGTCGAGATAGAAGAACGGGTCGTTTTTTGCGATCTACTCGAGAGAGAGCGAGTCTGGTGTCATCGTTTCGATCATTACAGAGATCGACGCTTCGGAACTTTTTCCGTCAGCTGGACAGCTGCCGTTTATGTTTCTGACCTGTCGTTTCAGAGCTAAAGTGAGGACGGCGGAGGTCACGGATTGTTTTTGAAAGTGTACGTAATAGATATTTTAATTTCTTAAGATTTTTGAAAAACTCGAGTATTTCGCTATAGAAATAACGCATTTGATGCTGACGATTCTACATTATTTATTTATTCTACATCACCAATGCCTTAATTAAATTTTAGTGAAAATAATATATTTGGTGTTTTCCTATTTCACATATAAAAAAGGGGTGCATACTTTTAATTTAAAATTGTAATTTTTAAACTGATGTATATATCAATGTACTTAATTTCATGTTTTGATAAGTAATTTATAAATTTTATGTTTTAAATTATAATGTATTTTTCTCTACTTTTATTTGAATTTGTAGTGTATAAAAATGTAATACATTAGACATGAATTAAAGAATATGCAGTATATAATTCAAACTACTATGCACATCCTAAATTCAACATTTACATTAAATTGCTTTGAGTTAAAAAATTTATTTAAGTAGTTTTAACTGTACCGATATCAATGTCAATTTCCAATAGTTTCTAGAATCTCCTGTATAAAACAAGTTAAATTCCTGTATAATTTTCAGTTAAATTCTTGTCAATATTATAATGCAAGATTTATAATTAGTTATCAGATTTTTTAATGTGGTCTACTTTTAGATATTACATCAGTTTTGTGTACATTTATTCAGATCTAAAAAGTGCTTAGTTTTGGTTTTATGTAATTACGGCAAAGCCTCGAGGGTTATCTGCCTAAAGTGAGGGTTGCCTTCGTGGAGGACATTCTAAGGAAACTAGCTCGTACACACGTAACACATAGGCAAAACGACGAAAACATCCATACAACCAGCCCGTTCGCGGGATTGCAACCTTGGATGGAACTTCTAGTGTTCAGCGATTTTACCGACAGCTGGTGGGATCGATTTAAAAAGGGTATAAATATATATGTACTGCAATTTTTTTCACTGCATCTGTTAATATATTTATACAGTTTTATATATATATAAAAAAAACAGATTTTCTGTGCCTTAAACTTCTATGCTTCTGGGAGTTACCAATGATATATCTGTCATTACCAATGATATATTGGTATCATTACCATTGATATTTTGGTAATGACAGATACATTGGTAATGACGCCCATGCGTCCAGTCCGTTCGCGCGATTCGAACCTCGGACCGCACTACCAGTGTTCGGAGATTTTACCGCTCTCTAGTGAGATCGACTTAAAAAGGGCATAAATAGGAATATGCACTGCAATTTCCTTTCCCTGCAAATATTAATATATTTATAATACATTTATATATACATATAGTTATTTATTTAAAACATATTTTGTATGCCTTAATTTTTATGCTTTTGGAAATTACGAGAAATATGTTGGTAATGACAGATATATTGGTTATCAGAGATATGTTGGTAATGCAACAAACCCGTTCGCAGTATTTGGACCTCGGACCGAACGACCAGTGTTCAGCGATCTTACCACACGGTTACTGGTTTGATCGAATTAAAAAGGATATAAATACGAATAATAATTTCAATTCCTTTCACTGCATATGTTAGAATGTATATATATATATATATGTGTGTGTGTGTGGCAAGATAATATGTTTTATGATTTAACCTATATTTATTTATTTTTTTTTTTATTTTTCTTCCTATTACTTTTGTTAAAAGTTTGGTATATTTTTACTCACTGCTTATTGATATCTACGATACATAGTATATTTGTAGCTACGTGATAGATATAATTCCTGAATAAGTAAAATTATTAATATAATAATGGGTTGCTAAAAATTAAAATTTTTTTTGATTCAAATTCATTAGGAATATTAAACACGCGTACGCGGTGCTATATTTCAATGATTTGACTTATGACGTTGTTGCATAACCTTTTCAGACAAAATAATGTATTTTAATCATAAAATTCCTGTTAACAAATAGTTCACAAACATGTAACCTTTTAGAAAATTTCCATTTTGCAAAAGATCATACGTAAAATTATGTTTACGTTTCTTCGGAAGCCTGAAGTTTTGAAAAGGCCATTTCTTTCTGCGTTTAAAATATCCATTAACGTTCCCCATTTCTTTTTTCCAGACTCTTTACTAAATCCAGCAGCGTAGTTTTTCGAAAAAATTCACCATTTACTCGAACTCGATTTTTTTTCTACCGCCATCCTCAGTAATAAGCACGTGCGAAACAGCCCCTTTGACAACAAACTACCCTCTTCCCCTGAGCCTGGAGCAATGTAGAGGTAGATAGACTGGTTGCTATGCAATAAACGTCACTTCCGCACGGAATTTCCACTTCACTTTCCGCCGACGGAATTTGAAGGGGCCAGACTCGCTTTCCCTTCTGCTGTCGAGTGGAAAGAGAATCCCGACTGGTTTTCCGATATCGATCTCGACCGGTGTCCAGACTAGACCCCCGTGACAACGACCGTCGGAGGGATCCTTACGGTAGGTAACCTTCGTTCGAGAGTTGGGAAAGTTCGTTAAAATAAGCCAGTCCTATTACAGCTACTAGAGACACAGGTTGACTCAAGGAGGTTAGAATAGAAGGAGGGAGGGTTCGCAGTTTCCTCCACTATCGGGGAATGAAACTCCGCCGAACAAGCGGCGTCCATGTTTGTGACTTCAAAACATTGCATTACGACAGTGATATGTACGTGTTTCTAAGCTGTTCCGTGCATTTATTTTCCAGTAAAAATATGTTAAATTTATAATGAAATCCTTCGCTATTGTTGAATTTTTGTTTTAAAGTAATAAAGATGATATCCATAATTTACTATGTACAGCAAATTATTAAGAAATAGTTCGAAATCTAAATGCATGCGCATAACATTAAAGCCTTTAAAAAATGATGTTTCTGCATATTTCACGGATTTGCTTAGGTTAGAAAATAAATCTTAATAAAATAAAACACATTTATGTGAATTCATTGATTTCAGTTTATGCGCATTTCATATTTATTAATCTCAAAGAAACTGCCTTTAATTAAGTTGAATTACAGAAATACACCTATATAAGTTTTTGGATACATCTTTCCACATGTTCAATTGTGTAAATATTTTACTTAATTTTATCACTATACTGCCCAGAAATTTGTAAGTTTATGCAAAAAATTTTTAACAACAGAACAGTTTATTTTAACTTAAAAAAATGAATAATAATTAATATATAAAGAAAAGCATTGCTTTACTTAACACCTTTACAATTAATAAAAATAGTAACAATTGATTTCTTACTTTTCGTGAAAGTTATAAAATGAATTAACTAAAACGTTCAAATTATACAATTTAAATCCTACCGTATAGCATTGTATCTTAAGGAACGAAGATACCAGCTATAAACAGAAACATTAAAATGTATTTAATATATTTTGATTATAGTTATATTAAATAACCTATTTTAAGTCCTTTTTTTCACATCTGGAAAGAAAACCACATGACATTGTGATATTTTTTGACATAGTTGTCATATTACATAAAAAAAGAAAATTAATACTTACGTGTGAAAAATAATGCCCGGAATTTTTTTCGAGAATCTATTTGTGCATCCATATGCAATACAAGCTGACATGCTTCAAAAAGAAAAGAAAAAAATGTTGCAAAGACAGTCTTCCTTGCACAAGTCACGGTGATAACAGGAAGATGGCCGCCAAGCTTCACCGTTTGAGTTGAACCTTCCCTCCTTCTATTCTAACCTCCTTGGGTTGACTCATCAGCCATGTTCAAGCGTGGAACTCGTATTGTAGCCGCGCTTTAGGGTTGTATTTCAGGTTTGGGGTGCCATTTTTGGCTCTTTAGCGGTGTTCGCTAAAACGTTATTATTTAACATTCTAGGGTATCCAAACTTCCGATTTTTTGCATTCATATAAAGATGTGTGGCTTTTGTCCTCCTTCTTTTCTCTGCAGTTCAGCTTCTTTCTTGTATTTTTTTTTTAAACTGCAACATTTCTCATATGATTTAAGTTATTTTAAAAGTTTCTAAAACATTTTCATATATTATATTTCACATTCGTATATTAGTTAAAAATACTTTCTTTATTGAATTTCCAATTTTTACTTTTAAATACATGCATAATGTTAAGCATCTCAATGTTAAGCATTTTTTGACAATAAATTTCTCCAGCTGTATGCTTAAATTTTTATGAGGTTGTACTGGATTTATAATCATACTTTCATAGTTATTTAACTTTTTTTCCTTTTAGAATTCAAGGTAATTTCATGTGTCATATAAAAATTAGACGTCTCTCAGTGCTCTATTTGTATGATAATTCTTAATTTCTGAGCTATGGCATTTCAGTACTGATGGAGTTAAGCATATTACTTTTATTTACATTACATGTTAAAATATTTAGAGGCCATTAAAGCTGTGGGTACAAATTGGTATGAATACAACTTCAGTAATTTTTAAGTTTCTAAAGATTTCCTGAATCAACAGATAATTTTCTAAAATTGTCAATAAATTTTTACATGATGAATACATAAGTGCATGCTGGCGCTTTAATATATCTAGCAAGTTCACAGTTTAAACTTCTGAAAAAAATTAATAGCATGTCTGCATATAAAGCATGTTTTTTTATTTTAAATTATGCTATTTGAAGTTTGCTCATATGGAATCTAGCATCTCTTATTGTAGCAAACTGGTTAAAAATGTTATTTTGCATGTGTTTCCAGAAAAGGCAGCTAAAGGCTTTATGATTTTAAATACTGGTTCAAGACATGCATCTTTAAATTATAATGCTTAGATTGAAGAGCAAAATGCTGTAAAAAATACTTCAGTTCTCTGATGGCAAAAAAAAAAATTAATTTTTGTATAAATTTAGTAAAAATTCCACATCAAAAACATTTTTTCACCCTTATTTAAGTAAAACGAAATTAAAAAAATAATACATACATAAATAAATAAAAATAATACTTTTACATACGGAATTTGCAGATATTATTTACTAATAAATTTTTTGTTATTGATAGCTACTTTTTATAATACATAGAAAAAATACTGATAAATTTGTAAGAATTTACATGCATTAAATTATGAAAAAAACATACATATGCTGTTAATATTACACTTATCTGAATATTTAATGATAATTTCATAACCTATATAAGATTCAATCTATACCACTGCAACGACAATGCTTAAATCACAGTTCTTCTTATTAGTTAATTTCCATATGTAAAAACATAAAAATATCATTTAGCTACAGATCGGTAGATTAAGGCCTCTTGTAACAAGCATATGCAAAACACAGATAGTGAAAATAATGCAAAAACAGAAATGTTTTCACTTTTTTTCCTTAATGTAGTGCAATTCATTCCATTATATTGAAATCTTATTAAAATACAGCAGTAATTTGATATGTTTTTCTATTATAAATCAACAGCTTTATATAGAATGATTTTGCTTTGCTGGATTTTTATTTAAATGAATGTATATGGAAATATCAAAATAAATGAAAAAAAAAAAAGGTCTGAATAAATTTTAGCCAACACTGCTAAGATAATATTCTTATTTTCAATAAAATGTTTCAAGGTATATCATTTTAGTTTAGTTCTTTTTCTATTAAAGCAGCTAACCTAAAACATATATCTCATTAATTAGTTAAAAATATAGCTTAAGTAAGTTTTATGTGTATACTGAGTAAGCAGAAAAAAATAGCCTTGATTTAAAACCTGTTTTAAAGCAACAAGTAAATAAAATACACTGGTTCTATTAGCATGTCAAAAAAAATACTGTTATGTACTCTAAAAAAATCCCAAGTATCACATTATGATATATTACACTCTTACAAAAGAAGAAATATCAGATTAGGAATATACTCTTTTATGTATTTAATAACAAAGAAGAGTGAAACGTATGCAACATCACATTATGAAAAATCCTGCAAGTCCTTACAATAATAAGGTGAAAATCATTTGATCATTCTTTCACAGTAGCACTAAGATTTCCAATCAAAATTATGTATATGCCAAAACAAATTCACAATCGGTGCCCAAATTTAAGGTCACACAAAATTAAATTTGATTTAGCTGAACATGAGATCTTCCAAGACAAATTTATGAACAAATTGATTTTCTTTAAAATGTACTTGCAAATTTAACAAAAGCATGCAT
Source organism: Stegodyphus dumicola (assembly GCF_044657685.1). Taxonomy (NCBI): domain Eukaryota; kingdom Metazoa; phylum Arthropoda; class Arachnida; order Araneae; family Eresidae; genus Stegodyphus; species Stegodyphus dumicola. Next base: position 240,682,680 of record NC_140780.1, read on the forward strand.
GAAATTTAACATTAAAATCTAAAGCACTAGTATTTAATAACAGTTACATGTATTAAATGAATTTAATCACACTTTAAGAATGCAATTTTCTGATAAATTTTAATTTTTATACAAAAATAGAATTAATTTTGTAAAGCTAATTAAAACATATTTCCTGTTCACACATTTAAATAAATTTAAAGTACGTATACTTAAAAATGCAACATGAATATCTACTACTAGATAAAGCATTATAATGGGCTCAAAACAATTTGTCGAATATTTAAATTAATACTTAAAGTCTGTTGCAGATTGCGTTGTTCCTTAATCTTCAAATTGGATTCGGCTTATTATTTTTTGCAGACTGTTAGAGCAATTTTATTAAAGTAAGCTTGAACTTTCGATTATGTCAAATAGAATTTCTGATATATATTTACTAATATGTAAAGGATATACAAAGCGAAAGTATGTTTCGAAGTCCATTAAACAAAAAGTGAAATTGCTGCAAAAAATGGATAAAGGCATATCCTTTGTTTATCTAAACTTTAACGTTTGTTTATCTAAACTTTGTTTATCTTTAACGCCGCGGCGCGCAATGAATTCGAAGTTGATCTCTCAGCACTATCCTTCTCTTCAGGGCAGATGTTTTTATTTTATTTGGCTTATTATTCCTTACTAAATGTAGTATTTCATCTCGATGCACTCCGTCTTTGATATGATTTAAATAAAATTCCTCGTCATTATAATTCGCTTCCCATAGCGAAGAAAGTGACACAGGTTATTGAAAAAGAAAAAATTTTGATTGACAAATTAGTCGGTATTCTCGACACAGCAATTATAGGACTTGAACAGCGGAACTTTGTAACTGAACAAGAAATTATGTCTGTTTATAGAATTAAAGAGAATGTATTATCACATAAAAAACGAAGCAACTTAAACAACTTACATTGAAAGAAATGTTTAATAAAGTAAACAAATAAATATTAAGCTTTTTTTATATAAATTTTGATAACCTTTAGATCATAATTGTTCTTTATTTCATAAATTACGGTTTCATATTTTTAATTTTGTAATTTCTGTATGCCATCTTACCAGATTTAAACTAATGATCTATAATCCGGAAAAATCGATAATCCGGAATCGCCGAAGTCCCGACGAGTCCGGATTAACGACTTTTGACTGTATAAAGAAAAAACAAAATTATTTATAATTTAGATCACACTATCAAGTTCTTAACACTGGCGCCAACTAACAGATTTGGCGACAATATATTGAAATCAAAATAGAATGCTACTTTAAATTACCAGTCGTGCAGTAAAATTAAATAAAAATAAGGCACATCACATTTTTAACCTTTGTGATAACCCAGCACAAAATTTACATGAAATGTAGGATACAAATAATAAAAAAGTACTATATGTATATATTTCAAATATTCAAAAAATAAATTTGAATTTATTTTTAATCTTGTAAGTTACATAATTTATGCTCAGAACTTTTTGTTTTTAAATCAAGTAGCTCAAAAAAGAGATTTTTAAGTGTATTTATTGAAAAGATCTACCATAGGAAATAGACTAATGTAATTCTAATGTTTAATGGACTTATAGCACATGTTATCTCAAACTATGGACTGACACAATCATTGATTTTCAAGGACTAAATATACATGCTAATTTAATATTTAAACTAAAAAACTCAGCAATCTCCCATGAAAATTTAGAATTAAGTATAAATTCTTATAAAAGAATCTTTTTATATTAAAATGTTTCAGTATTACTGATGTTTCTAATACAGTCGAATCCGGTTAATTGGACCACCGGATAATCGGACCAGCCGCCTTTTTCGAACCAAATCCTAAAGAACCGAAACAAATCTTATGTACATAAGCCTAATATTATTCGCCTATTTGGACCAAAATTCCGTTTAATCCGACCAAAAAACGTGAGAGCGAATAAGAAACAGAAGCCACAAGTCGGCCGCGTACAGCTGATGTACAGGTGGTCTGCGACACATGGGAGGATCTGTAGTTGCGGCTTCCCAGGAAAATGCTTTATCAAAGGTCAGTAATTAATTAAAGTGCATAACAAAAGCAAAACTGGTGGTAGGTAAACAAGCCCACCATTTCCTTTGACTTGCGCCTCCGAGTTTCGAGAAAATGAACAATAGAGTGTCCGGCTCCACCTGAAAGGAATTCCGTCCTGCCAATCATGGTTAAAGTTTACATGAGAAAGCTATCATTTCATCACCTTTTGCGGATGATTTTAGTGCCAAAGCTTTGAATGGCGAGCATTTTATCTCCCTCTTGACCTTAACATCTTGAATCCGAAACACCAAGGTTTCTTCAGACCACTTTAGTCAGTATACTGTGCGCGTGTCTTGTCTTCCCTGCCAAAATGCCACGACGGGACTTGACGTTACCTGAAAAAATTGGTTTCTTGGATAAGGTCAAGCAACAACCGCGAAACACTAGTCAGCGTCAGTTGGTGGAAATAACCGGATTGGCAAATACCACAATTTCGCGCTTGATAAAACAATAGAATACGACAAGAATGGACACAATATAAAGGACGATGAGGAACTTCCAAAAAACGGAAGCGTGAAGGCAAGGACCCAGATGTCGATGAGGCCCTTAATGAATAGTTTGCCCATGGAGGTAGGAAAGGGAGGAGGGGCCAACCCGCGCTAAAAGTGAAGCACTGCTTTGAGATGCACTACTTTGCACCAGAGGGCACTACTTTACACCAGATGGGGTGTTCTTTGTTTATATTCAGAAGCTCGCTTTACAAGATTCTGATAGTATTTCGACACACGACAGTTCCATAGAAATCGAAAAAGGGACACTTTCGCATGAAAGAAACATTCATAGTGGGATGGATAATAGCAATTTGTATAGTTTAGTGACATTTACGCAAAAATCACATCTTGGTTATTTTTCGATAACTAACAACAGCGATTTTGATTATGAATTTGTTTTATAAAATTATAAGCTGTTGCACTACAAAAATATAGATTTTAAGAAAAATGTTATGCTTAAAGAATGAAAAATACCTTACGGTACATTTAAAATTGTATACGTCTTTCGATACCCTTGATAGAGTATTCGTTACTTTTATTTTATTTTCCAAACGTCAAAATGTTTTAAATAAAACAATTTTTTTTTCACATCCATATATTATTGTAACATGTACCTTTCAAAATTTTTTAGAGGAGAGGCTTTACTGCTGCTCATTTTAAACCCATCGTTTTAATTTTATATATCTGAAAAATAATCACTTTGGGCTTACACGTTTTATAAATATAAAATTATGTACGTTAAAATATTTGTAATTAGGCACATAGGTCAGATTAAATGGAGTAACGCATGCAAGGGCTATCTGCCTAAAGAGAGAGATGCCATCGTGGAAGAATTTTGAAGAAAAACTGACCTTTGAGTGGGTATTAAAAATAATACTTATAATTTTCATTAAAATTATATTCATATATATTTTTTATGTAAAACTTTCGAGTGTATGCTAAATTAGTGTAAATTACTTTACACGAAAAATATAGTGAATGCACAGAAATTAAAGAGTTGCACATGCCGGAACTGAAAAATAGGAAATATGTATGGGTATTTATGCATGTGCTTGCAAAAAGCATGTATCTGCCTTTGACAAAATACTTAAATATTCATTAAATTATTTACAAATGCATTTGAAATGAAGAATTTATTCACTTATAAACAACTGTGAAAGTACTGTGAAGAAATCTAATTATTAAATGCATCTAATTTATAATGATTATAAATGTTATCTAAATATATAATAACCTTAATATTGAATTGTAAACATAAATTGAAATCCTGTTGACAAATACGTTATAAAACTATTTAAGCAAGAATTGTTTGCATTGGAAAGCAATCTGTTAAAAGGTATTGTAAAGCAAATGCTATGAGATGCGCACTTAAGAACGTAATGAAGAGTTTTGGAATATGTATTGTTGAAATGAAGGGTAAAAAAAATCTGATAAGTATAATTAAAAGAATTATTCCCCATACATTTTATAATAACTCAGTTACAAGTTTTAAATAATACTTAAAAAAAAAACTTATTTTATTCCCTTTCAGAAATGTTCAGAGAAAGTCAAGTACTATTTAATACCTATTTAATTATTAGGAATTAGCGAAATACTTATTTAAAGTATTTCGCTAATTCCTAATAATTCTCTAATTTAAAATGAACCGAATAGAGCATTAATTATAAATTGACTTGCATTTTTCGATTTAAAAGATGCTTCAGAAGCCAAAAAATCATGTCATATTTAAGAAAGTATTTTAGGAAGAAGCTCTATAAATAGAAAAGAAATAATGCATAATTTTAATATTAATAATACAATAAACTTTGATCTTAATTTTTGTACCTTAACCGAATAAAATCGAATTACCTTATTTTTTTTTCTAATGTAATTAACGAAAACTTGTGAAAATATTTCATTCAAATTAAACCATTCTGAGAAAACTGTCCTGTGAAAAGTATAGCATTTAATTCCGTTCAGAATGAAATGTTGTTTAAAAATATGTTGTTTTCACATACTTAGGACTCTGAAGTGTTGTAGAAAAAGAAAATATATACATTTATATGTATATTTACGACGTAATTACAAAATATTTACATCCGAACGCGTCAAATCCCATAGAACTCAATGGTAAATGACCCAATGTTTTGGTCACCACGTAGGAATCGCCGGTGCTTCAGAGCAGGGTGCGGGAGAAACCTGTTTAGGGCGACTCCATCTTACTTCCTACCTCCATGAGTTTGCCATTGTTACTGGACGATCTGCGCGAGTTAGCGGCCCATTGTTAAAATGCAAAGCAGAGCTAGGCCACGATGACTTTAAAGCTACGGATGGTTTGTTGTCTCGATGGAAATCTAGACATGACATAAAATTCAAGAAAGCACATGGCGAGAAAGAGAGTGCTGCTAGTGGAAATCAACTGAAGAGTGTTGAAGAATGGAAATGAACAAAACTGCCCGAGTTTCTTAAAAATTTTTCAGCAGATGACATCTACAATGCTGATGAGAATGGGCTGTATTATCGTGCTACACGGAACGGCTCGTTAAGTTATAAACATGTTTCACTCTCTGGCTCCAAAAAAGCGATGGATCGCGTAACTGTTTTGTGCTGCTCAAACATGTCAGGAACGGACAAGAGGAAGCTGTTGGTTATAGGAAAAAGCACTAAGCCTCGCTGCTTTAAAGGACTTAGGATGGAGAGTTTACCAGTTGTGTATCGTGCGAACAGAAATGCGTGGATGACCTCTGAACTTTTTAAAGAATGGCTGAAGGACTGGGACAAAGAGCTACAATGCCAGTCGAGAAAAGTGCTCCTTCTTCTTGGCAATTGTGCAGCATATCCTCATTTAGATTGCTTGATGAACGTCCAACTGGAATTCCTACCTCCCAGGACCACAGCTTTGGTCCAGCCAAAGGACATGTGCATCATAAAAAATTTGAAGACCCTTTATCGTGCAAGGTTGGTTAATTACATCCTTGAAGCAATTAAAGAAAGTTTGCTGATCTCATCTTCAAAAGCCAGCGAAGTAGTGCAAAGGTCAACATCTTACAAGCAGTAGCTGGCGAAAAGTGAGCAGTGAGATAATTCAGAACTGTTTTTCTCACTGTGGCTTTAAGCATTTGGTTTTGGAGATGGATGTGGACATGCTCATTGAAAGTGAAAATGATGATTTACATGTGGAACTTCAACAGGTACAAAATTGTGAAGAATTTTTATCCATTGACAACGAGCTTCAATGCTACGATGAAAATGAAGATTACGACGCTGCAATCGTTGCAGCAAAACACATCGGAAGACCAAGAAAGTGATGATGATGATGCCGCTAATAAGTTGGTGCAAGTGACAACACAAGATGCGAGGAAATGCATTGAAACTTTGCGTCGGTATTTCCTGCAGGACGGAATGAAGGCAGTCCCATTGCTGCGTTAGGTGTTTGTGGCGATTTCGTTCACTGGCAATCCGTCAAGAGAACGCGTCAGATCACATTGGATAAGCTCTTCACATGTTGACTGGAACTTGTTAAAAAAATTGTTTTTATTGCGCTTCGCATGTTGAGTATCGTGGAGATTGTTTCTTAGAATTTGTTTCTAGAAAACGTTATTCAAGGTCTTGGGAATAGTTTTCAATTAAGTGATATACACTTAATATTCTTAATAAAACATTATTAATACTGGTAAGCATCACGCATAAGAAAAATTTATAAATCTTACCTCGTTTTCTGCAGAAATTTGGACAGATATTTCATAATTAATTGATTTCTTCATTTCGGCCCTAACATGGCTTGTTATAAGTACCGTGATATCTGGCATTACTTTGAAAACACATGTTTTTCCTTGAATATAAAAAAACCCTACTTGATGACATCAAGAAAAGAGAAATCATTTCCAAGCATATTTTTTAATTTCTCGCAATAGCCATAAATTTCTAAATTAGAAAAATAAATTAATTTCAGCGGAATATCTGCTATCGACTTTATTGTAAACATAGCACATGTGGATGTTGTTGCTCTTAAACACGTGACCATATTTTTCCTCTTCTTTTCTCTCCTTCGTTGCATCTTGTGACATCTTTGAGTCAAGCCTATTTATTATACGACGCAGATCGGTGAATAGCTTTGTAGTGTTTTGAACTATTAAGGTATTTTTAATAAATCTAAACATTGAGCTACTTCTCTTAATAAAAGTTGTGCAGTTAATACAGTTTTGAAGTGCTTTATCGAAATTTTATAAGAGAAATACGCGACTTTGGTTGGTAAACAACTTTCATTCTTGTGCTCCTATTTTAGTTGCATCATTGTTTAATACGTTTTATTTGTAAACCTTACATATGTAAGTTTTCATTTGTTATCATGTCGGAGCAAAAGTCTTTCAAGGAAAGAAGAAGCTTTTGTAAGTAATTTCCACGCTTTCTAGAAATTGTTTTGTTGATTTAAATTAACGTGCTTATTTTGCAAGGACAAGAATTTTCCGTCATGTGTTCGAATGAGCAGTCAGAAAACTAGTGAGTTTGCCATTGTATATTTGTTTATCACAAAATGTAATGTTAATATTTTCGTATGTGACGATTAAGTTGCCCAGTAATATTTGCATATAGCGTGTTTAGTAATGGTGGTGTAACTTTATTAGATCCCCGAGCTGAGTTTGGACGGGTTTTGTTTGATGTTGAATGGAATTTCGACAAATACGAAAATGCTGTGACAGAAAAACATAGGTTTTACTCATTTAACAAGTTAATCAAAGTGAATTGTTTTACATAAGAGTGACAAGAATAGCGTACAAAATATATATATATAAGAATAATTAAAATATGATTTTCTTCTGTTGTCTAATTTGCTGACTAAAATAAATTTTAGGGAAAAGTGACTGTGTGACAGTGAGATTGTGAAAGTAAATTGAAAGATTAAAAAATAAGTGTTTGATTTTTAGCATTCTTATCAGAAATTAATTATTCAAACTGAAAGCCATTTGGAAGTTTCTATCTGGGTTTTATTTCATTTGTAAACCAGTAATCCTGTCATAAAATTTAACTAATCTAATGCAAATGTATCGGTTTCTTTCCATGTATAGTTCTAATAACCCTTTCTAACAATATGTGTGTATATTCAAATATGTTAAACTCTCGATAATCTATAATTCTGTTAATTTGAATCAAACTGAAGTTCTGAAAACCTCAGTTATGAAAAAATGATTTTGCAAGTTTTTGATTATTTGAACTCCTGATAATTCGGTTTTACTCATCCCTTTGAGTTAAAGTTAACAAAAATCCTACATAACTGTATAATAAAATGCGTTACTCAAGAATATATGTGTATATTTAAATTTAGCAAATGTGTATAATATTCTAACAATCATATTTACACATTATTTGGTGTTTATTGGGAGAAGAGAGATAGTGTACAGCAGGGTTTCTTAAACTTTTTTCAGTCATGACTTCTTTTTACCATCGAGATTTTTTTGTGACCCCCCATAATATTTATAAAAAATTTGTGTGACTCCATAAGTATTGTGCAAATCCAACACACTCGTGAGTGAAAATGTCAATTTTTCACTTGTACTGTAATATACTATTGCAGTTTTACGTCATTAACTCGTAATTTCTAATTTTAAGACTCAGAACAATGTGAAAATTTTAAATATGTAACAGACTAAATGACAGCGTCACATGCAAAGCAAGGAAAATGAACATTTATACTATAAAAAGAATGCGGCGAAACATTTTCATTTTTTCCTTTGTCTCTATTGTCTTATCTTTATCTAGTTTCAGATACATTGTGTAAAATTATTTTATAATAGTAAAATTATTATAATATGAAATATCAGAACTGCTAAAATTTTTGGCGACCCCCCTGCTGTAGGTCCCGCATGGGAGTCGTGACCCACAGTTTAAGAAACCCTGGTGTACAGCATGCTTCAAAGGGTAATGAGGATCACTTTAAAGGCTGAATTTTCCCATTTAGTAAATACCTTTGGATAGGTGTTGGCTTTATACCTAAAAGTTACTATTAGGAGAAAAAAAATCATTTGTAGGTTCAGTAAGATGTTTGATGTAACAAAAAGAATTGAGAAAAAAGCTAGGTTTGTAAGCAATAGTAATCATAAATATGATGAAATTGTGTTTATCGATATGTGTAAATTATGCAGGATCAGTTTTACAAGTTTTCATATGTGAAAAACGTTTGTCTTTCTCAGTGTTTGTATAATGTAGAGAGAAATTTGTGATTGTGACAAATTATACAGAAGTAAGTGTGGAGGATTTAGAGATTCATTTCTCGTTTTGTTTTTCATAGGGTATAACATTATTTGCATTCTGATTATTCCTTTAATTTTATTGTTGAAGGAAATAATATCTTTTATTTTAATATTAGCAACACCATAGCAAACATCTGAGCAATTTTTTGGGGGGTGAAGTGCAGAATCACCCACTTATTTGGTACGTTTTGTTTGGCGCTTTTTACAAGAGTAAGAAGAACTGGATTTTTGTGAATTTCTTTTGACTTTTTAAGTGAAAATATATCAGTGTGTACGTGGACAAAGTCGAGGGAGTGCACAATAACAAGATTGTGCAATTCTCTGATTTTTTTTTTTTGAGAACTACTCTTGTATACACCCTCAGGTCGCCAAATTTCTCACCAAACATTTTTGGCGAGAAACTCCACCGTGCCATATTACTATCCAAATTTGTTGTCTACATTTTAAATTTTAAGCATAAAATGTCTCCAAAAATGTGGTTTTCGCACAGACAAAAACCATGTTTTGAGCACACAATTTAAGCTAAAAATCCGAAACAAAAACAAAAAATTTAGATAGCAAAAACGTAAAGTTTTTAACCAAAAATATTTGACAAAAATCCATGTACACAGCGATATGTTTTAACTTAGAAAAACATCTACGAATTGCACAATATAGGCAGCGAAGGAATCTACGAACTATGCACACCTCGCTTTAATAAATTAACATGACAACAATAAATTTCAGAGAATACCATGTACACACCATTCTGTTTCAACTTAGAAAAACGTCTACGAATTGCACAATCTAGGCATTGTGCACAAATCAACAAAACAAACCAAAATAATGGTACTATTCCATTTTGAGGATCGGAAAAAAAATTCCAGCGAAAATGTATGCGCAAAAGAGCCAAATCTAGCAAACGCGCCCATTTAATGCCGCGCCAAATCTAGCGTATTCACTGGTTTCAGATTGCATAAGTTTATATAGTTCTATATTTCTAAGACACATTTGAAATACCAGTTTGGCTGATCTTTGGAATATGGTAACTGGTAGTTTGGCGACAATTTGGAGGCGATAAACCTAGGACTTTGGTAATAATGTGAGAAGTACTCAGTTCCGATTACGCATTATTTTGTGTGAGGGAAACGAGAGATCATGAGATATGTCATGTGACATTAACGGACGAATTACAGTTCTTTAATCGGAAAAGGTGGAATTTGGGGTTGATCTTTACATTATGGTAACTTGGCGTTTTTTTGGCGAAAATTTGGCGACCAACTCTCCTACAGCAACCCTCTATTTTTTTTCCCGCCGCCATTTTGTCTTCACGAAGTAAAGACATGTTTCTTTTCTTTTTATCTACTGAACACTTCTTCCAACAATCTACTAGCCGAATTACACTTATGCTAGAAATTTTATCTAACAAAACTGCTTAATCATGACAAATATTCACTGCAAAATTGGGAAAAAGTGCACAATACCATACTCCTTATGCGTTTTTCAAAATAACACATACACATAAACCATGTACACGCCGACTTATTTTTACTTAAAAAAACATCCCAGAATTGCACAAAAATGGCATTGCGCACACTCTTCACTATATCCATGTACACTGCTTTTTTCTCATTAATTAGAAAATTTTTTACAAAAACACATGACAATTTTCTCAATCTTTAAACCCGGTAAAAAGAACATATATGAAATTACCTGATCGCGAAAAAGTATTTACCCTTTCCAAATATGAACATTTCCACATATAAAATAAATAAAATATCCAAAAACTTTTACCTCTAAATCATCTATTACATTATAGACGTCACCAACGAATTCATACCGCAAACTTTACAAATACTTAGTGTCAAATATTTAAATTATTTCCATGCACGTTTACTTCAACTTAAACGTATACCAAATTCCTACAAACATAAAATTCACAAAATAACTATCATTTAATTAAAATATCACTAAACCATGTACACGCCGACTTATTTTTACTTAAAAAAAAATCCCAGAATTGCACAAAAATGGCATTGCGCACACTCTTCACTATATCCATGTACACTGCTTTTTTCTCATAAATTAGAAAAATTTCACGAAAATACATGACAATTTTCTCAATCTTTAAACCCGGTAAAAAGAACATATATGAAATTACCTGATCGCGAAAAAGTAATGAACATTTCCACATATAAAATAAATAAAATGTCCAAAAACTTTTACCTCTAAATCATCTATTACATTATACACGTCACCAACGAATTCATACCGGAACCATTACAAATACTTATTGTCAGATATTTAAATTATTTCCATGCACGTTTACTTCAACTAAAACGTATACCAAATTCCTACAAACGTAAAATTCACAAAATAACTATCATTTAATTAAAACATAATTAAATTCGAAAACACTACTTAAAATATAAATGAGCACATACATTAAATTAATACATACATAAATACCCATTCCGAATTCACTTTAGTTACGGCCATGGGATCCAAAAATTCACGAACACTGTTTCACACAACACAGAATAAAGCCACATACAAAATTTCCAGATTTTTTCCCGATTTCCCCCCTTTTCCGATTAAAGAACCGTAATTCGTCCATTAATATCACATGACATATCCCATGATCTCTCATTTCCCTCACACAAAATAATGCGTAATCGGAACTGAGTACTGCTCACATTATTATCAAAGTGTCAGGTAGTAACCTTTATCGCCTACAAAATGTCGCCAAACTACCAGTTACCATATTTTAAAGATCAACCGAATTTGGAAAACTGTAGTACTATATTATTTTGTATTAAGCTTCATTGTGTGTTGTGTGAAATAGTGGAAGTGTGCGTGCCACGTAATGAAGATTCTGAAGATTAGGTAAGTTAGTATTTTTAATCATTTGAGGTTATTATTTTTATGCATTGTTCTAAATGTAAGGAGTAAATAAATTAATATGATATTATTGGAAAATTGTTATTAGCAATGATTTAGTTTAAAGTAATTAGGATTGTAATCTAATTTTTATTAATTTAATGTATGTGCTTATTTATATTTTAAGTAATGTTTTTTAATTTAATTATATTTTAATTTAATGATCGTGATTTTGTGAGTTATATGTTTGTAGTATTTTGGAATACGTTTGAGTAGAATACGTTGAGTATTTTCATGCATTTTCGTGAAATGTTTCTAATTTATGAGAAAAAAGCAGTGTACATGGATATAGTGAAGAGTGTGCTCAATGCCATTTTTGTGCAATTCTGGGATGTTTTTTTAAGTAAAAATAAGTCGACGTGTACATGGTTTAGTGATATTTTAATTAAATGATAGTTATTTTGTGAATTTTATGTTTGTAGGAAAGTGTAAATGGTTTATGTGTATGTGCTATTCTGAAAAACGCGCAAGGAGTTTGCGATTGTGCACTTTTTCCCAATTTTGCAGTTAATATTTGTCATGATTAAGCAGTTTTGTTACATAAAATTTCAAGCATAAGTGTAATTCGGCTAGTAGATTGTTGTAAAAAGTGTTCAGTAAATAAAAAGAAAAGAAACATGTCTTTACTTCATGAAGACAAAATGGCGGCGAAAAAAAATAGAGGCTTGCTGTAGCAGAGTTGGTCGCCAAATTTTCGCAAAAAATCGCCAAGTTACCATAATCCAAAGATAAACCATTAGTTTAATTTTTAAATCCTTTTTTGATATCCTATGGATTTAACAATTTGGGAATTGCCCATGACTAAAAGTCTGCAATAGAATTTTGGGTAAAGTGCAGAATCACCCGCTGCTTGATGCATTCTTAAGAATTGCACATACTCGGTATCAATGTACACATCGACCTATTTTCACTTTAAAAAAAAAAAAAATCTCAGAATTGCACAAAAATGGCACTGCGCACACCCTTGACTTTATCTGTGTACACATCGACCTATTTTCACTTAAAAAGTAAAAGAAAATTGACAAAAATCCAATTCTTTTTACCCTTGTAAAAAGCAACAAACAAATAAGTAGGCGATTCTGCACTTTACACAGAAATTTTACAAAGGTATCATTCATTATAGAAAATTTTGTTTGAACAACCGAGATGAAATTATGCGTTAGGGATAACTTAGTAGCGAAATAGCGAGGCAGGCATCCATTCAGTTATGTTTAGCAACTTTTGGTTGATCCTTAGATTGTGGTAACTTGGCAAAAATTTGGCGACCAACTCTCCTACAGCAACCCTCTATTTTTTTTTTCCCACCGCCATTTTGTCTTCACGAAGTAAAGACATATTTCTTTTCTTTTTATCTACTGAACACTTCTTCCAACAATCTACTAGCCGAATTACACTTATGCTAGAAATTTTATCTAACAAAACTGCTTAATCATGACAAATATTCACTGCAAAATTGGGAAAAAGTGCACAATACCATACTCCTTACGCGTTTTTCAAAATAACACATACACATAAACCATGTACACGCCGACTTATTTTTACTTAAAAAAACATCCCAGAATTACACAAAAATGGCATTGCGCACACTCTTCACTATATCCATGTACACTGCTTTTTTCTCATAAATTAGAAAAACTTCATGAAAATACACGACAATTTTCTGAATCTTTAAACCCAGTAAAAAGAACATATGTGAAATTACCTGATCGCGAAAAAGTATATACCCTTTCCAAATATGAACATTTCCACATATAAAATAAATAAAATATCCAAAAACTTTTACCTCTAAATCATCTATTATATTATAAACGTCACCAACGAATTCATACCGCAAGCATTACAAATACTTAGTGTCAAATATTTAAATTATTTCCATGCACGTTTACTTCAACTAAAACGTATACCAAATTCCTACAAACATAAAATTCACAAAATAACTATCATTTAATTAAAACATCACTAAACCATGTACACGTCGACTTATTTTTACTTAAAAAAAAAAAAAATCCCAGAATTGCACAAAAATGGCATTGCGCACACTCTTCACCATATCCATGTACACTGCTTTTTTCTCGTAAATTAGAAAAATTTCACGAAAATGCATGACAATTTTCTGAATCTTTAAACCCGTTAAAAAGAACATATATGAAATTACCTAATAACGAAAAAGTATATACCCTTTCCAAATATGAACATTTCCGCGTATAAAATAAATAAAATATCCAAAAACTTTTACCTCTAAATTATCTATTATATTATAAACGTCACCAACGAATTCATACCACAAACATTACAAATACTTAGTGTCAAATATTTAAATTATTTCCATGCACGTTTACTTCAACTAAAACGTATACCAAATTCCTACAAACGTAAAATTCACAAAATAACTATCATTTAATTAAAACATAATTAAATTCGAAAACACTACTTAAAATATAAATAAGCACATACATTAAATTAATAAAAATAAGCTTACAATCCTAATTACTTTAAACTAAATAATTGCCAATAACAATTTTCCTAATAATACCAAATTACTTTACTTCCACCTTACATTTAGAACAATGCATAAAAATAATATCCTCAAATAATTAAAAATACTAACTTACCTAATCTTCTTCAGAATCTTGCTTACATGGTGGATACCCTTTTATTATGGATTCAATAAAATGATTGAACGATTTTTTCTGCGAATTTTTCCTCCACACTTCCTCCACTAAATAAAAAGCAAAATTCTCTTTATCACATCTAGAATTCACTCTAGACAGCGCCATACAATCCCAAAATTATTCAACCCTACTTCACACAACACACAATGAAGCTTAATACAAAATAATATACAGCCACAGGTATTTTTCCAAATTCCCCCCTTTTCCGATTAAAGAACCGTAATTCGTCCATTAATATCACGACATATCCCATAATCTCTCATTTCCCTCACACAAAATAATGCATAATCGGAACTGAGTACTGCTCACATTATTACCAAAGCCTTTATCGCCTCCAAAATGTCGCCAAACTACCAGTTACCATATTCTAAAGATCAGCCCAACTTTTATATAAATTATAATAATGATATGAAATAGTTATTTACTGTCATGCGTCCATTCAGTCATGTTTAGCCTTTTTTATATAAATTGTAATAAAAATGTTATATGAAACTAACCTTTCATCTAAATCAAAACATCCATCTTAGATAGTTATTTATTATTATACAGTCAAAAGTCATTAATCCGGAATCGCCGATCGATTTTTCCGGATTATAGATCATCAGTTTAAATCTGGTAAGATGGCATGCAGAAATTACAAAATTAAAAATATGAAACCGTAATTTATGAAATAAAGAACAATTACAATCTAAAGGGTATCAAAATTTACAAGAAAAAAGCTTAATATTAATTTGTTTACTTTATTAAACATTTCTTTCAATGTAAGTTGTTTAAGTTGCTTCATTTTTTATGTGATAATACATTCTCTTTAATTCTATAAACAGACATAATTTCTTGTTCAGTTACAAAGTTCTGCTGTTCAAGTCCTATAATTGCTGTGTCGAGAATACCGACTAATTTGTGAATCGAAATCTTTTCGTTTTCAATAACCTGTGTCACTTTCTTCGCTATCAGAAGCGAATTATAATCACGAGGAATTTTATTTAAATCATATCAAAGACGGAGTGCATCGAGATGAAATACTACATTTAGTAAGGAATTATAAGCCAAATAAAATAAAAACATCTGCCCTGAAGATAAGGATAGTGCTGACAGATCAACGTCCAATTCATTGCGCGCCACGGCGTTAAAGATAAACAAAGTCTAGATAAACAAACGTTAAAGTTTAGATAAACAAAGCATATGCCTTTATCCATTTTTTGCAGCAATTTCACTTTTTGTTTAATGGACTTCAAAACATACTTTCGCTTTGTTTATCCTTTACATGTTAGTAAATATATATCAGAAATTCTATTTGACATAATCGAAAGTTCAAGCTTACTTTAATAAAATTGCTCTAACAGTCTGCAAAAAATAATAAGCCGAATCCAATTCGAAGATTAAGGAACAACGCAATCTGCAACATTAACTGAATTAGATAATTTTAGCTTAGCTTATACCATCTGTTATACATTAAACGCGCATTCGTAAACGTATTTTTTGCACGCGCACACGCATATTCGCAGCCGTAGCATGTGCAGAAAGTTTGTAGCTTTGAGGTCCGGATTATAGATCATTCCGGATTATGGGTGTCCGAATTAACAACTTTTGACTGTACTTCCTTTCTTGCGTTAGGGTTGCCGCAATTATTTTTGGTAGCACTGGCATCAAGAATAGTTTGGCGATTTTTTATGGCCCTCTAAAACGAATAGTACCAAAATAACTAAAATAAATTACAAATAATTCACGGTGCCATATTGCTATCTAAATTTTTTTCTACATTTCAAACTTTAAGCCTAAAATGTCTCCAAAAATGCAGTTTTTGCCGTGCAAAAACCATGTTTTGAACACAGAATTTAAGCTAAAAATATGAAACAAAAGCAAAAAATTTAGATAGCAAAAAGGTAAAGTTTCTAACCAAAAATATTTGACAAGAATCCATGTACACAGCGATATGTTTTAACTTTAAAAAAAAATGTATGAATTGCAGAATATAGACAGCGAAGGAATCTATGAACTACGCACTCTTCGCTTTAATAAATTAACATAACAATAAATTTTAAAGAATACCATGTACACAGCATTCTATTTAAACTTTAAAAAAATCTACGAATTGCACAATCTGGGCAACGTGCACAAATCAACCAAATAAACAAAACTAAATTACAAACAATTCAAAAAACAAGAGTAAGAACAGAAATTCATAGTATTCATAGTAAAAAGACAATGAACGTAACATTCTACAAAATAAAAACAGTAAAATGAAATGCACTTACCATAATGCATTCCTGAATAAAATTTCGCCAGTCACACAACGTCTCTGAACAAAAGTGCCGCAATTTTGCTATATCACATGTCTTTCTTAGATTCAAAATTTTGAAAGTAACGATAAAAACTTCCTCCAAAGTTAACTAACTACACGAAAACCACAATCCAAATCATAAACTCCGCTGACAGCCACATACTTTAGCAGCAACTATTTAACTGCAAATCCACACAAGAACTATCAGAAACGCCCTTCTTCGTCCGAGTTCTCATAGCAGCTCTGCATTTTGCACTCTGTTTTAAAAGTCCAACAGAAATTTCAAAAATACACTTCAATTCTCATAAACACACCCATGAACAAAAGACTCGTTAACAACTCCAACATCGTATCTTTTTAATACTAAATTTACTTTCCACACAATCTGAAATATGTAACTGAAATCTTCCCACCACGTCTATCATTGCAACATTAGGCCATTTCAAAACACGCACGACACGAACCAGTGAGCACTTAAACCACTCCAGCAAAAGATTTTTCAACGTCATCAGGGTTGCCGTACAACACGTAATTGCGCCAAAAACCAGCGCAGAACACATATCGGCACATTTGGTGATATTAGGCCGCATATAAGATTAGAGCTTTTTTTTTTTTTAAGTGAAAATAGGTCGATGTATAAATGGATACGGAGTTTGTGCAGTTCTTAAGAATGTGCGAAGCAGTGGATGTTTCTTCACCTTCCCCCTTTTTTTAACATGTTATAAAGAGTGTGCTTATTTAGATGTGAAATTTTGGTCTTTGTAACCTTTCATGTCTTTGAACTAATGTTCATTGCAACGGGCTCCTGGTCTGGAGGCTCTATCCCAATCTAAATGCTGCATTATTTTTTGAACATTGGCATAATGATAAGCGAATGAAGATGTAAGCTGTTGTGATAATATATATGGTGATTTTAGGTATTCAGTCGAAGATAGCAATTCAGAAGTTCCAATGTAATGCTTCAAGGTAGAGAGACAGGAGCCAAATGAAGGAGTAGATACCCTGGCAAGCTGGTAGAAGTGGGTGGAGTCAGGAATGATTTTAACCTTTCTGAGAATTTAAGCATTGTATTTGTAAAAGAAAATTGTGTTTTATGAAAAAAATGGAAGAATTACTGATCTTGAACTGAACTTTAATGAGTATTGCTAAATTCAGGGTTGTAGTGAGGAAAATGCATAATGATTTTAATTTTCATAGAGATTGCACTAATTGCATTTATAGTGTATCACATGCATAGTGTGTATACTGATCTCATGTATAGTTCTTGTAAAAAGTACACCCTTAACAGAAATGACCAATCGGATTATTTCATTACAAACAATTATAATCTCTTTGTGTCAGGCACTAAGTTTTGTAGGTCTTTCACATTCGTATGAATATTTCATTAAATAACACTGTAAATTGAATGAAATATGTATTGAGAGTACTAAATAAGGCTTTCAAAAGTAATTTGATGCCATTCAAATAAAATGGAATTAATGAAATTCTTGCAAAATTAGTTAGACATTTTACGATTCTATCAATCAAGTGATAGTAATAAGAAAAAGACTATTACTTTTTTATGTTATCTTTTAAAATATAGTCAAAAGTATGTTAATGCTAGAAATTTTAAAGTTTTGCACAAAATTTTAGTCTTGAAATTGGAAATTTGTAAGTTGTACTTTTTTGGTTACTTACAAATTTTTCTAAACTTGCTGCTGCTATATGAAATTAATATTAAATGCTGTATACGGTTCTACAATACTAAGTTAAGTTCAACTACTAAATTAAGTATTGCAACATTCTATATACAGTTTCTCTCACATACGTAAGAAAATCAGGGATTCAGACATCATAACAAACTTATTAAATTTGAGTAAGAAATGAACTTTATGTACCATGCAGTGTAATACATCACTTCAGTGTGATATACTACTACTGCAGTGTAATATACAGTCAAAAGTCATTAATTCGGACACCCATAATCCGGAATGATCTATAATCTGGACCTCAAAGCTACAAACTTTCGTTGATGCATGCGCGTAAGACCTTTACGGCTGCGAATATGCGTGTGCGCGTGCGCAAAATACGTTTACGAATTCACGTTTAATGTATAACAGACAGTATAAGCTAAGCTAAAATTATCTAATTCAGTTAATGTTGCAGATTGCGTTGTTCCTTAATCTTCGAATTGGATTCGGCTTATTATTTTTCAGACTGTTAGAGCAATTTTATTAAAGTAAGCTTGAACTTTCGATTATGTCAAATAGAATTTCTGATATATATTTACTAATATGTAAAGGATATACAAAGCGAAAGTATGTTTCGAAGTCTATTAAACAAAAAGTGAAATTGCTGCAAAAAATGGATAAAGGCATATCCTTTGTTTATCTAAACTTTAATGTTTGTTTATCCAAACTTTGTTTATCTTTAACGCTGCGGCGCGCAATGAATTGGAAGTTGATCTGTCAGCACTATCCTTATCTTCAGAGCAGATGTTTTTATTTTATTTGGCTTATGATTCCTTACTAAATGTAGTATTTCATCTCGATGCACTCCGTCTTTGATATGATTTAAATAAAATTCCTCGTCATTATAATTCGCTTCCGATAGCGATGAAAGTGACACAGGTTATTGAAAACGAAAAAATTTCGATTGACAAATTAGTCGGTATTCTCAACACAGCAATTATAGGACTTGAACAGCGGAACTTTGTAACTGAACAAGAAATTATGTCTGTTTATAGAATTAAAGAGAATGTATTATCACATAAAATACGAAGCAACTTAAACAACTTACATTGAAAGAAATGTTTATTAAAGTAAACAAATTAATATTAAGCTTTTTTCTTGTAAATTTTGATACCCTTTAGATTGTAATTGTTCTTTATTTCATAAATTACGGTTTCATATTTTTAATTTTGTAATTTCTGCATGCCATCTTACCAGATTTAAACTGATGATCTATAATCCGGAATCGCCGAAGTCCCGACGAGTCCGGATTAACGACTTTTGACTGTACTACTGAAATAAAAATCTTTACTTTTCTAACAAAGCATTGAAAAAGTACCACTGTAATCTGGGTTGTCTGGGAAAATGAGAATTTTCTCCTTAAAATTACAGATTAACCCTTTCCGGCACGCTACCTTTTAAAGTCGGAGTTTTGATTAAAGAAAAAAAAAAAAAAAAAAAAAAGGTAGGCAGTCTAATTAGCCCTAGAGAAGTGCACAAGTAAAATTTTGTGAAGATAGCACTTATCGTTTTATTTCTGTGGGTGTGCTCAAAGTGGGCACGCTGATCGAAAAGAGTGCTGAAACGAGCATTGTTGTCAATGAACTGACCAATGAGATGCGGAGAAACAAAGAATACAGACTGTCACTCCTAGATTATCGGTGAGCCCGGTCTGGGCACACCTAGGCTTCGCCGTTTGATTTTAGGCAAGATTTCAAGGTAAAAATTTAAAACTAATATAGAATAAGGAGATTAGCATACAGCCAAAAAAATAACATAGAAATTTCTTTTCAAACAATTCCCTTTATACTCTAAAAAAGTCTGGAAGATTTCTTTGAAAATTATGGGTCTTAAAAAACTAAACATGGCTAAAATGTATGGACAGGTTTGTGTTGAGCTGCCATCTACTATAAATAAAGAAGGTTCAGAGTAACCTATAAATCGTTTTTCATTCAATTTTTCTGTGCATATAGAAGGAAATTTTTAGGTGTGTTAAGGCCGGACACACTGTGCCGCAAAGGGTTAATCATACTAAGAAATATAATGTTTTTAATAGTAAAATAAAAGTTTCTTACGAAAAAGCATTTTAAAAAATTATTATGATTTTTCCCCCCTCACAAAGTATTTATGTATATAGCTTACCAACTCGGGTTCCATTAGTAAGCTGTTAATCTACAGCTGTTGTTCACCCCCTTTCATTAGGAACATAGCTCATTCACCCATTTCAGAGATATAACTTTGATTTGTAATAATGAGTTAAATAAATTAGTTATGTATAATGGTATATTCATTTCATTCTATTATATAGTAAATACATATGGTTATTCAAGGACTGCAAATATCTCGACAATTTTATATACACAAATTACATTGTTATCATAGATGAAGACACCAAGTGCTTAATTACATTCTTATGATATGAGAGCAGGGGGAAAAGTAAGTGTGTGTAAATCAGCTGAAGTTGTTTAATGGCTTGGCTGCTTTTTTTCAATCCTGACCAATGATTGGGGAAGAACTTAGAGCAGTGCAGATTACTGCAGGAAAATTAATGATGCAAAAGGGCACAGTCCTTTGAAGGGGGTTGTATTTAAATTAAAATTCGGAATTAAAAGGTCTGTAAACTTAATAATTTTGTTAGCACTTGTCTTTTATAGTGAGACATGTAAGGATGTAAATATAGTGTCTGATGTGGTAGTGCGCATGCGTAATCGCCCACACATGATGCTGGAGGGAAGTAGGCAGTTGTGTGTTCCGTCTAATTGATGCGGCAAAACATGTGATGACATGTTGGCATTCACATTGTAAAATTTGATTTAGGAGCAGCGAGATGATATCAGATTTGTTGACTGTGGAAGGAGTTAAACCGCCCAATATTCATCGCAGGAATGGTGGCCGCATACAGAGGAGACTGACAGAGGTTTACGACAAGCCAGTGAGAAAGTAGAGTGCCAGTTTTCGTGAAGGCATGGAGTGTTTGAGTTTGGAGGCTAGGTAAAAACGGTAAATCACAACTGATCTCATCGACAAAATGAACAACTTGGTGAGAAGTGGCATCTTAAAAGGAAGCACTTCAACTTGGATGACGAGCTGAAGGGACTGGAAGTGGAGGATTGGGTCCTGTCATAGCTACGGGAATTCTGGGAAGAGGGAATCCTTCGGCTCGGAAAGCAGCAGGATAGTTGTGCTCAAGCCTTTGGTGAATACTTGTGAATGAAGGCTTTCAGCTATCTATAGTGTTGTTTTTTACCTTTTCATTTGAACACCCCTTATTATCTATATATCTTACCATTAAAGTGTGAAATCTGTTATTTCATAGAATAACTAGGTATTTCATAAAATAACTAGACAAGTTGGTTAAAATATATAAAATTTTTGAATTCTACGATTTAACTAGGTATTCTATGGAATAACGATTACGTGATCGTTAAAGTATGAAATATGGCACTTGAAAGTTCTTTGAATCAGTTCTAGCTACTTTTAGTTTTGAACCGCTTATAGCTGCTTTATAATGACGTGTGTGTATGCTTCATTCTATTGCTTTTAGACATAGAATTTAGACTGTGTATTTATGTTAGCATTTTACATTTTGGATTATTAACAAATAATTTTGCGACCTGTTTTCAAGCAACACTCCTGCAGGAATGGGAGACCAACCTGTAAATGAGAAAGATTTAATGCAAGAGAGATCTGAATCTATTAAATAAGCATAGGAGAAAGGAAAACAGTGCTGCACTTATGAAAAATTATTAACTTTAATAGCCGAAATAAAAAGTGCTATTAAGTACAGAAAAAAGTACCATATGAGTTTTGGTTGCTCCAGCAGTATGATATCCTTGAAGTTCAAGGAGTGCAAAAGTTAATTGTGCAGTAACAGATGCAAAACCTGATGTGATATTTTATTGCTCAAGTGACTGCTCTTTGATATTTTATATGAAATACATGTTTCAATTGGATATGGGGCTAGAGACCGCATGTTAAAAGAACTGAATCATCGGTATCAAAACATTACTCAGAAACATAAAGCTGTTTTTGAGTGCTTGTGAACCTTGTCAGCCAAAATGAAATGTGGGAAAGAAAGGCATTGTGGTTAAGCCTGTGGTCTTTCCACATCTGAATTCAAGATGTCAAGTAGATCTCATAGATTTTCAGTTTGAACCTGATGGAAACTCTAAATTTAGTTTAGCAGGATCATTTGATGAAGTGTGTGATTTGAAGACCTCTACAAACAAAAAGAGCAGAAGAGGTCGCAATGCATTTGCTCAATATATTTTTATTATTTGGTGTCCCATATATACTGCAATCTAACAACGGAAGGGAGTTCTGCAGTAAACTTACAGATGACTTGAAAATAACTTGGCTGGAACTTAAAATTGTACATGGCAAACCCAAACAAAGTAGGGTTGAGAGAGCCAATCAAGTCGTCAGAAACATGTTAACAACTTGTTTCTGACATCAATCTGCTTCTGTCAATCAATCTGCTTCTGTCATGGCCTTTAATTTATTCACTTCATGAAAAACAGGGCACCTCATTCTGGTATAAAGAGAGGCTATGTTTGGCAGTGCTTCTAAAGTTGAACTATCCACAACTCATATTCCAAGAGAAGTGTTTGATGCAGTAGAGGATAAGCAACAGTTTGAAAATGACTTAACAACTGTAACTGCATGATACAAACATGAAGATGATGCTGTTTTTGCCAAAGAAACTTCTTTGATTGAAACGGCTTTTGAATGTTACGAAGATACACCCGCAAATAATACTAAAATCGTGTCTCATGTGTTAAAAAAATTGCGAAGACTGCTTATTTTGCTGTAAATGCAAGCATCTGGCCCATATTTCACGTTCAAAAGTCTGTTACACGGAAGATAAAATTGAACAGAAAGCATGTAGCGTGTGTCTAAGTAAAATAAATATTGAGAAAGAAAGGCAAGGAGCTGAAGAATATTTTGAAATTCAAGCTGCGAAAATGAAGTTATTGGGTTAGAGTAGAGAGAAGGGTACCCTTTGTATTATTGCAAGGTTGTTGTTCCATTTATGGTAGCCTGAGTAATTGAATGTTATGGAAACCTCAAATGTCGTGACAGAGGATATTTTTGACTCTTATTTTGTGAATTTATGTGGGGATGCCAGTAGTTCGGATAATTTTAGGAAATTTTTGGATGCTGTTAAGGAATTTTGTTTGACTGAAGACATGTTAATTCGTAAATAAGGTAAGTGGATATTTCCTTTGTGTAGTGACAAGATGAATTTCCTTTTTTATGTTATTTCATTGTTTGATTTAAAATGTAGTTTTTATTGAGTTTATCGATTTTTTTTTTTTTTTTTTTTTTTTTTTTGTTGGCTGCTCCTTTGACTTTTTAAATGAATATAGTTTGATGTGTACATGAACAAAGTCAAGGGAGTGTAGTGTGCAAAGCCTAGTTTGTGCAATTCTCTGATGTTTTTTTAAGTGAAAATAGGTTGATGTGTGCATGGATAAAGTCAAGGGAGTGCGCAATGCCATTTTTGTGCAATTCTGGGAATTTTTTTTTAAGTGAAAATAGGTTGATGTGTATATGAATGCTGAGTTTGTGCAGTTCTTTGTCTTCTTTGCGTAGCAGCAATTTTTGGTGCAAAAATCACTGCTACACAAGCCAAAATAACAAGTCGAAGAATTGCACAAATTCGGTATCCATGTACCACAAAAAATTGCCAAGTTTCGCCAAGGGGTACCCGCAAATATACTTTTACCAGCTATTGTCTGGCAAATCTTATTCCAAGGCATCTACCACTACTAGAGGGAAAAGAGAAGCTAGATCCATTTTAGCTGTCGTTATAAAAAATACTGAGGAATTTTTTTTCTGATTAGGAACAAGAAATGGCCAAATAAAACAACTGTACTCTAGATATCAGTTCAATATAAGATGCAGCTGATCCTTCTCTGTTCAGTATATGTGAGCGAGAATTAATTTCCATTGAAGAAGTTCCGAATATTGACATGTTTAAAAAATAATGTGCTATGCAATTCAACGTATCATCACAGCAATCCTTGCTGTAATAAATAGTGAAAAATAAAATAAAGGTATTTCATAAATTTAAAATTAATATTCTCTTCATTTTTGTTTGAAAAAGTTTGCACAGTGTTTTTCTGAAGCAACAGTTTTTCTTCCCACTATGTTGATAATATTTAAATATAATTATTTCTGCAACATATTCTTTTTTCTCCCCTTTAGCTAATGTTAGCAGTATGAGCAATATTAAATTATATCATCTGCTTTTCCTTATTAATTATCAATTAATCACCTGCAATATGGTTAAAATATATTTTTCGAGAAATTTTAGCTATTCATGATCAATTATTATATAAAATAACTTTGAAATTGTTTATTTTTCACTTTAATGGTCTGTCATTAGTTATTTCATAGAATAATTAGGTAAAGTATGAAATTTTTCATCTGTTATATACTTAAACTGGCATGCCGCTTAGTGCAACTCACCTTGGAGACGGTGTGTTGTTGCTGTAGTACGATCTCGCAAGATGGGGTATTTCACGTCGTTAAGCCTAACTTTAAAAAAATTCATTAAAAAATTTTTTTAACCACTTGTTTTGATTTTTTCTGTAATGGTATTTAACAGTAACATAATCATAAATACAGAATATCAAGAGATTCTGAAAAAATTGTAATTAAAATCTAAATACAAAATAAAATATTTAACGTATTTTGATGAAATGTAAGAAACTTACTTAAATCTATATCTGAATATATGTAAAAAGTAATAGAATATATGATTAAATATTATAGTATAAATGATTCAGAAAGAAGATGGCGTGTGATAATCTAGTCGCTATCATTTCATTAGTTACGAAACACTTTTTTATGTTGAACTTTTTAATTATTGCCAGCAGAATAATTAATCCTATGAATCACCTCATTTTAGGCACATCTATAGGAGTATGTTGATTTTGGATAAAGATGAATTTTCACTCATTTTTCGTTCATAGAAATTATTAGTTTCTGCTGGATTGTGAGGTGAAGGCAAACCAAACTTCCATTCAGTGTTTGACAAAATTTTGGTGTCAGAATGGCTTTTCTCACTTAAGTCTAGAGTCTTCAGTGTCAAAATAGTCACTCATGGGCTCAAATGGACACTCATGGGCTGGCTTTACTATTCGTATATGCTCTTCTTTCTCTTAGGCATGGCACTATTAGTTTAACTCTCTTAATCCTTTGAGGGGCATTATATAAAATAATTTAAATTGTGGTAAAATTTTGCATGAAGTATAACTTATGGACCCTAAGGACAGAAAATTGAGACTTTAAAAAAAATCTAGAGTGAAATCCTAAATTTTGAGAGCCCCTCTAAGACATTTTTTTTTCCAGATAGCTGCCAATTGTTAATTTTTGTTTTTTAAATTAATTTTGCGTACTTTTGATGTGCATCTGTAGAGATGGGTGCTTGAGTATAGTTATGCAAGTCTGAAGACAAAAACTTTTAAAATTTTGGTAGAAATTTAAAATTAAAAAAATAAAATTTATGTTAATTTATGTTTTTATGCACTTTGATGATGCAACTTGGCCGAACATACTTATGTAAAATATGGGTAAAAAGCTTTTGAACTTTATTTAAATTCGATATTATTTTATAAAAAAATTAGTAAATATGACACTGCATGTGTAAATCGTATCATGTTGCAACTGAACTAGTATAATATTACAAGGAGATATAACAGCCGAAAAATTTAAAAAAAAAAAAAAAAAAAAATTAAAAAATTAAGCACTAGGACTCGCATGAGAAAGTATGTTGCATTTTTGAACTCATATTTTATGCTTTAGGTAATGTGTAAAAAATCCATGGTTCATGCTATAATACCAAGAATCGCCCCCCCCCCCAATGCACACACACTTTAGATTATCAAGGACCGTAAGGACCCTTTTTTTTTATTTTTTATAATTATAGGTTGTAATACATCTTTTTGTTCAGGAAGAGACACCGTTAAACAACTTTATTATTTTATACACCTCAAAGCTCTTATTTCGATTTTCAACCCCTTTGGCCTCCTAGGGACTCCTTTTCAACTTTTGGATAAATTCTAGTTTGCATCTAAAACGAGCCATAGAAATATTTTCCCTCATTTCACCAACTGTGAAATTTATTTCAAAGAAACCTATTTCTAACCTAACCCTAAATTTCTCTTGCGCTCCCTAGTCTTTCATCTGAAATTAACAAAGACGATAAGAATAAAATCATGCTCAAATCAGCAGTTTTTGTGATTACACTAAGAGATGGACCTTAAGTGTGCTTCAATTTCCCGTATTTTTAAGTGAGCTTTCTCTTTGTGTGATCTTACACACAAACAAAGGGAAGAAGGCATGACTCCCGAATGACAAATCAGTTGTCAATCACCTACCTCCTTTCATTTTCGTTGGATTCTAGGATTTTGGAAAACAGGAAGCAACGGGTGTCTTTTAGGGGCTTACATGCCACATATAATTCCTACAGTTGTGTAAAATTTTGTCCCCAGATGGCAATTTTGAAATCGATGAGTTTTTCTCTTGGGAAAGGGTGAAGTGCTGAAGTTAAAAATTTAGATAAATAGAGATGAATGAAACTCGCGCAGAGTAAAAAAAGAATAAAAAGAAACAAATATACTTGTATTCAGGTCTAGTACTGAATCCTAAACAGCTTGTAAGTTAATCATAAACAAATAATTACATCATAAACTATTATAATGTAAAGAAATGCTGTCATCTCGCACAGTAGAGAAGAAGAAGCCTGGTGCTGCCATCTATTGGCAAGGTACGCTCAGTAGGGGCGCCGGTATATACTATACACCGGTATTAAAAACGTATACATAATCTTCTTTTAATTATCAATTTTGATTGAAATGCAGTAAATATAAATGGTTCAGCATGTGTATGTCATATATTTACAGATTTTGAATTCTTTCTTTCCCTCTAATAGAATTTATCAATCTTCAAACACGATACCTTGGAACGAGGTATATTAATTTCATAATTGCAAAATATTGAACATTCGTAGAGTGGTGCTGCCATTTAGAATCAAAAGGAAACACTAGAAACTTATGATTATAGCTTTTGGTGCAGAGGAATTAGCATTTTTTCCGAGGTTAAAAAATTGACAAACAACGGGTGTATATTATATACCGGTGCCCTTCAAAGGGTTAACCAGTCCAAAAGCCTTACGTTTGCTATCTAAGAAAGATGCAAGCTGAAAGCAAACCGGAGTTCCTAAAACTGCAGCTCCACTTCCAATCTCCCCATAGAAGGAAAAAACAAAAATATGAAGCATCGAAAACTCTTCAGTGTTTATGTTACAAGAAGCCTGAACTGAGAGTATCAGCTGAATTTCATTTACATTGTAACATCTGCTCGTACATCTAAATGAATCTTAAGAATCAGAAAATACTCTGTGGACACCAGACCAACAATGTATATATTCAAATAAGCTAATTGTAGTGGACGTCTAGTGATTAAAAAAAATTCTAAAAGAACATGTATATTTGAAAGTGCATATATGATAATCCCATCTGGAAGATCAATGCAAGCGGCGATGCACAAGTGCATCACCCGGTTGCTAGTGAAATTTTGGGACTGATGCATATATGACACAGAGGGTTTCTGTCTGCAGAGGGTTTTCAATTCAGCAATATGCCGTCATGAAGGGGTTGAACATTTTACAGTCGTAGTGCAATGCATGGGTTTTGAATCAATTATTCTGGTTTAAGATTACAAAAGATTAAGAATTTGATTATGCTTCAAACAGCATTTTCACATGCTGTATTTTTTTGACACGTGCTTGCATAGAATTTCTGAAGGTTATTTGGAGAGAGAAAATATCCCAGGCAAATGAATCAATAATTGGAACTTCATTGTTAAAATGGCCAAACTAATAAACATACTGCTTGATCATCAGATTTATTCAATTTTTGTTTTTGTTTTTAATAATAAAAATGTATAGTAATTTTATTTATTTATTTAAGCTCAAAGGAAGAGAGATGTTGAGCAAATTAGAGAGCAACATCCAAATAAGATACCTGTAAGTAATATATGTTATCATTTATTATTTATAAGGATTTCATTGATTTATTACAATCCACACATTTAAACTCTATAAATTTTATACTGTAATTATTTATTGATGATATTATTTTGCTAATGTAATACTGTGCTACTTTGTGTAAAATTTTACTTTATAAGCATTTTGCAGCATTGAATATGGCAAGATACACATAAACTAAGATCTCAAGCAGTGTTTTCAGTGATGACGAAAAGTCTTTGAATGAACAGGCTTTGAATTATGTACAGACTATCTCTAAGGCATTTTAAAAAGAAGCATGTTGCCTTATTAGAGTGCAGTTTTCATCTAAAAACTTTACCATGAAAATATATTTACTTAAATCTGTTAAGAAGATGTGTAATTAAATGATAAGCAGTTACATTATTAGTAGCATTGTAATGTGCTCACAGATGCAGTATAATCTCAAATTTTCTCATTTCATTTATTCTTACACCTTATAAGGTATTTCTCCCATCTTCTTAGCATGCATTAGTGGTGTAGTTTTCAGCACACTCAGCGCGTATTTGAGTGGTCCATGGTTTGAGTCCAAGCGAGGGCATTGCTCATTTTTCATGATTTCTGCTTCAAAATAATCTGCCTCTACAGTGATGCCCGAACTAAAAAAAGATGGCAGATAATGATTCTCCACCACCAGGATTTGGCGATTCGGTACCCTAATCCCCAATCACCCTTTAAAAGGAGGAGCATATAAGGTATTTCTCCTACCTTCTTAGCATGCCTTCGTGGTGTGGTGGTCAGCACACTCGGCACACATTCGAGAGGTCCTCGGTTTGAGTCCCGGTGAGGGCATTGCTCATTTTTCATCTCTCTTGCTTAAAAAAAAATCTGTCTCTACAAGCTACCCACCAAAAATCTGCTTCTTGTTGAAAGTGTGTAGGTGCAAATCGCACTTTGAGATACCAGTTTGTTTTTATGCACGTTTTTAAGTGTCCAGATTTATTTATTAGGCACTTCATATGTGCAGTGTGTATGCAAGATAAAAATTTAATTTTAAACCCCTTTATCTTTATTACAGTCAAAAGTCATTAATTCCGACACCCATAATCCGGACCTCAAAGCTTACAACGCGCATGCGTCAAAGCGACGCATGCGCATAAGACCTTTACAGCTGCGAATAGGTGTGTGGGCGTGCGCAAAACACGTTTACGCATGCGCGTTTAAAGTATAACGGACGGTATAAGCTAAGCTAAAATTATCTAATTCAGTTAATGTTGCAGATTGCGTTGTTCCTTAATCTTCGAATTGGATCCGGCTTATTATTTTTTGCAGACTGTTAGAGCAATTTTATAAAAGTAAGCTTGAACTTTCGATTATGTCAAATAGAATTTCCGATATATATTTACTAATATGTAAAGGATCTACCAAAGCGAAAGTATGTTTCGAAGTCCATTAAACAAAAGTGGAATTGTTGCAAAAAATGACCTAACCATTCCAAAATCTGTTTATCAATTTCACCCTGCTCTGCGGCGGGGTATGGGGGGGGGGACGGCACGCAATGAATTGGAAGTTGATCTGTCAGTGCTATCCGTATCTTCAGGGCAGATGTTTTGAACGCAGCGGCGCACAATAAATTGGAAGTTGATCTGTCAGCACTATCCTTATCTTCAGGGCAGATGTTTTCATTTTATTTGGCTTATATTTCCTTACTAAATGTAGTATTTCATCTCGATGTATTCCGTCTTTGATATGATTTAAATCAAATTCCTCGTCATTATGATTTGCTTCCGATAGGGAAGAAAGTGACACAGAAGTTATTGAAAACGAAAAAATTTCGATTGACAAATTAGTCGGTATTCTCGACACAGCAATTATAGGACTTGAACAGCAGAACTTTGTAACTGAACAAGAAATTATGTCTGTTTATAGAATTAAAGAGAATGTATTATCACATAAAAAATGAAGCAACTTAAACAACTTACATTGAAAGAAATGTTTAATAAAGTAAACAAATTAATATTAAGCTTTTTTCTTGTAAATTTTGATACCCTTTAGATTATAATTGTTCTTTATTTCATAAATTACGTTTTCATATTTTTAATTTTATAATTTCTGCATGCCATCTTACCAGATTTAAACTGATGATCTATAATCCGGAAAAATCGATAATCCGGAATCGCCGAAGTCCCGACAAGTCCGGATTAACGACTTTTGACTGTATTAATAAATTCTTCCTTTAACATAAAATTAATTTTATTACTTGCCCTGTTTTATTTCAATTAAAATTTAATGTGCAATCATTACTTGATGCCGTCTTTGGAATAGATGCTAATGAAAACATTTCTAAGTGCTATGTAAACTACTCGTGACATTCGACCTCTTACTCGTAAGAAGTGTGTGAAAACTGGTAATGGCAGTGTAAAAGTTCTCATACTTTCATCTAGTCTCATATAAGGTAATGCTGTTATTATCCAGTAACGCAATTTAGTAATAACACCTGCAGTTTCTTTATTTTTACGGGCCATTATTTAAATGGCACCAAGACTATTGCCAACTTTTATTTAAGAAAAAGTTAGAACTTACGTAGCTAACATGTTTGCTTCAAGCATATAGTTTGTGGTTGCCATATTTTTGCGATTGCTTTTAATATAGCATCAGAAGCATTTTCTTGCTTGAGGATATCTGCCATGTTGCCCTTAAAATTATAGCTTTTTGCTTTATTATAACCTATTGTATGTCTTGTTAATGGACTGCGACTATGTAACAACGATGTTCAGAGCTCCTTTTGTGTTGGGTGGTCTCTTTAAGTTATTACGTTTAAGACTACTAGCCATTTAGCTAAGATTTATAGCATATGATATGATAGATCCATTTAAGTAATGGCTGATAATAATAAGGAAGTACCTAATACCCTCAAGTGAGAAAATTAAGAACCCTGTTGTTTCAAAATATTCTAAAGTTGAGAGACATCAAATAGCTCGACATCAAATAGCTTTTAAAAATGTAAATTTTAATCTATACGTTATTTACATATCATTAATTACAGCATTTGGTGGTTCAGTATAAAATTGATTAATCATGATCTATATACTTTCACAATTGAAAATCGAAATCTTTTAAATAGTAACAGAAGTGTTCCTAATCAACTAGTGTGTGAGACATCTATCTACTGAGCTGCCAGTGGAGAGTATGGAAAATCAAAAGGCATGTCATGTTTAAGGCTGCGTTCAGACAGCGGCATAAAGGGCATAGAGGCGTAGTCATAAGGTCATAAAATAATGGGAGTTCCGTTCACACCTGCAAGACGGGGGTCTAAGCTGTGGGCAAGGAGAGAGGCTAAATTTGCACATGCGTGGATGTGTCTACACCTTTTGCATGCTCCTTCCCCGCTCGATTGATTTCCCGCGTTCGCTCTGCTTGTTTTCATTATTTTGTGTCGTGGCTTATTCAGCTCATCACAAAGTTTAACTGGCTCAACAGAATGCTCTTTTATCTGCCCTTTTTATTAGCCAAGAGGCAACGGAAGAAGGTAAAAAAAGAACGAAATGATCTGGAAATATTTTTTTGGAAAGAGCAATAGTTGGTTGGCACAAATTTATTTCTGTGCAAAGCAGTATGGAATATTTTTGCATTGCACTGTAGTACTCTCTATACTATAAACATGCACGTGCATATTTACATATATAAAACCTTCTTCAATTTTTATATGTAATTTCTCTTAGGAGAAATACGATATTCCAAATATGCCTAATTAAAAAAAAATCTTGAGGATGAGTGACAAATAGCCTGTATATAATGTTTTTCCAATTTGCAGGTATGAAAGCAGTTACGTGGAAAACAGTACTTACCATACATTATTTATTTTTTTAAAATTTTCATTCAAAAGGAACATGTTTCTGTGCTTAGCACTTCTTATTCACTGCCACTGTCGATCACTACAGTAGTTGGCTGCAATACCAGTATCAATTATTACTAGTATCCCACAAATGGTCACCATAACCAGCACCCACAACTAAACTTGTACAATACTATGAAACATTCACCCAACAATGTATTTTATACTCAATCATTAAATACATTTTGCTGTGTTGCCAGCTGTTTGTATGCATCTATTTCTAATCATTTGCATGTATAAGCCGCAGCCCTGAATTTCATATGCTTTTCCTGAAAAAAAAGGGGGGAGGGGTTACACCCCAGAAAATACAAACAAACAATGTACAAAGTAAACACTAACTTTCAGGAATTTTTGTGGATAATTCTGCAAACTGGTATGTTTATATCACACGAGTAATTCAAATTAAACTCTGCTCTGCTTTGAGATATCATAGATGTAAGTTTCATTCATGTCACTTGTCAGAAGTAATTACTTTTAATGATTTTTCATTTGCTGACAGATTATGACAATTCTTCACTCATTGGCAGGCATGCATTATTAAAGCACCAAAAAGAGTTGAATTTCAACATATGCTGTCATTTCTATTTACGACTAATATCTCAAAAGTAATTTCACATTGACAAATTTTAGGTACCCAAGTCTTCAAATACAACAAAATTATAAACATTCATACCTTATCCAGGAATTTCTACCTTAGAAATAGCATGAATTTAATTATCAAAATTCCATTCAAATGATATTAATAAGGAGTGGATAATAATAACAAATATTGTTCATTAAATTATTATCCATGTTATGAATTATGTGTGCTATTCAGTTTCATTAAAGGTGCTATTCCTTTCATGGAAAACACAATTAAAAAATAGAGATTAACAGGAGACAAAACTGTCTAGACTGTTGACTGTTGTTTTAAAGATATTTCACTACACTTTTTCCTTCCTGGACTTCATATGAGCATTTTCTCGAAAGATTATTTTTTTATTACTTATACAAAGCTTACACCATTCAATTGACTATTGTGACTATTCTTAAATAAGTGAAAATAATTTTTTCTTATTTTTAAAAGTAATATTTTTACTGTCAAAAAAAAATAAATTCCTGATATTGATTTGATGTTTTAGTAAAATTAATTCATGAAGTTTGTTTGGAAAGAAAATCAGCATTTAAAGCAACTAGCAATACAATATTTCCAGCTTTTTCAATAAATTTATTCTTAAATATAAAAACAATTAACAGGAAGAAAATGATAGTAATAATTTATACAAAAATAATAAACAGAAAGAAAATAATAATTTACACAGAAAAAATAAAATTTTTGCAAGCATGCATTTTTTAAAGAAATTTCATAATAAAATGAAAAATAACCGATGGGATCAATTCTCTACAGGATCATACACAGCGTGCATGATACTGAGCTTAATTTTGGCTTTATGAGTTTCATCCATATTTTTCAATTTATTGTGCAAATTCGTTAAAAAATGCATGTCATCATCGTAGATTTCTTGCGAGATCAACTCATTATTTCGTTTGGATACGATTACAACTCATTCGGATATGATGTGATTCATATTAAAAAAAAAAGTCCCCTCCAATGTGACAGCGAAATCATCTGCAGAAAGCCGCTTCATTTTAGCTTCGCTCTGATTGGTCAGAGCTTATCTCAAACTCAACGTAAAGTTGAAAACTTAGAACCTTACACAACGAGTCCTAAACCAGATTTTGTGATGTAGCACAGACTGGTTGCTTTGGCAATGGAGCTTAACCACTTATGCCCCCCCCCGTCTGAACGCAGCCTAATACGTCACACCAGTAGTATGAAATTTCAAACTGAAAATTTCGTTCTTCTACCTCTTGCCTTTGTTTTGTGAACAACTGATCTGCTCCATCCTCTTTTATCTGCATTTAAAGATCTGAAGCAAATGCCTTAAAATTTGAAATAATATGCTTTTATTCCATCTCACATGGCCATTAATAAAGTTTGTGTTAATCCATTGTGTTTGTACTGTGTCAGATATGTAGTGGTTGCATTTTCATTTTTACATCACGTTTATGTTTTGTACAAGAAAGGTTGTTAACTGCTTATTTATGGAGAAAAAATGTGATCATGCCAATCTTCATCATCTGTATTATTACTACATGCATGTGTAAATATATATGTGTGTGTATTTACATGAATATGTACATTGCAGGGAATAATATATAAGGTTGAATCACATTATTATGATTCATATCTAATGCAGACATTGTACATGCTGCAAAAGTATACAGTGTACATATTAAAGCTTTAAAATGCGAAAATATGAGGTGGGATCAACCACTGTTATGTAATCCTTAAAAATTTGCATATTAGGTAATCAAAGGTAATGTCAAAGTTGTTTGAGAATAATGTTTATTTTAACTGTTTCTGATTATAGCAATTTCTTTTACTATAAATCCTTATACCTTTGTTTTAAATATTCAACTATATATATCAGAACTATTTTAATAACAAGATTAATTTGTTTATAATGGCTATGAGAGCTTTTATTCTTTTGCCCTTCCTTTTTATGTATTAATGAGCAAAGTCTGTGAGTACACCTGATTGAAAAAAATTAGCCCCTGTTAACAGAAAAAAATATCTCCTTATTTATTATCATTTCTTTCCGAAATGTTATAAGCATTTATTTTTAGTATATTATATATATTATAAACATGAGCATTCTGATTTGGCATACCAAAATGTTGTAAGTTGATAGACCTTGATTTACCAGAGTGTTATAAGCAGATATTTCCAGAACACTTTATACATACAAATTTAATTAATACATACAAATAATTTAATTTTCTAATCAAAGGTATAAATTTATCCATTAATTTTAATATTTTCAAATGGCTGCACATTTATTTTTATAAAAAAGGTATTGTAAAAGGACTTTAAAATACTGTAATTTGAATTCCTTTATCATGAACCTGATTTGTGTGTCAAAATAGAAATTTCCATTTGCTTATAAAAAATTATTTTAAATGTTCTATTGTAATTAAGACTGAATGCTGTATAATGGTCAGCATAGTATATGGTAGATTGTTGAATGTCAATCTGTTCTGTCTTGTATTTTGAATTAGTTAAGCAGTTTCTGATTATTTTTCTGGGAGGCTAAGATTTATATAGTATAATAATTCTTTTTAAATGTGGTTTGCTAATTTTTTAATGTTTATTTTTATTGTAATTTTTCTGTAGGTTATAATAGAGAGATATTATGGAGAAAAATTGCTACCATTATTAGATAGAAGTAAATTTCTGGTTCCTGATCATATCACTGTTGGAGAGCTTATAAGAATTATAAGGTAAGCATTATATTACTATAAAATATGCTTATTTTACCTAAAGCTTAGGTTAATAATCTCATCACTGAAATGTCGACACTCTCCAGATCTCAGAAAATCAGTCCGTAACATTTTGAAGCTAAATGAAAAATCAGTATGAAATGTATTTGTGTAAATTGTTGTTAACTCTAACAAGTTGCATTTTCATTACTGTTATATGCTATTAATGGTGCATTGTTTGTGATAAAAAATATAAATATGTATTTTTAAGAGAGTGTGCATGTTTTTGTATGTGTGCTAGTTACTTTAGTAATACTATTAAATTATGGTTCGAATATAGAGATCTGAGAGGTAAAAATTCCTTTTTCATCCTATATATTCTGTTAATAAAATGAATGTGCATTTAAAGTCTTTTATTTATCACATTCAAAATGGAAAAATTCTGGAATGCTGTTTCATGTTTTTAATTTGTTTGTTTGCAGCAGTTAAAGTGAGTACATTTTTTAAGTCTTATAAGCTGTTTGTTTATATTGTAGGAGGAGATTGCAACTGCATCCAAATCAAGCCTTTTTTCTTCTCGTAAACCAGCGTAGTATGGCTTCTGTTTCAATGACAATGGGTGACCTGTATGCGAGAGAAAAAGATGAGGATGGCTTTCTGTACACAGTTTTTGCATCACAAGAAGGTTTTGGATTACAAACTATGTGTAATTGAAAAATTATATAAAATATTTATACTGCTGTACAGTTGTAAACAATGAAATCTGACAGTTTTCTGTTTTTCATCATATAATGATTTGGCTTTGTTGACTTAGACTGAGTTTAGTCGTAAAATGTAATATCTGAAACATGTGATGTACTTGTCCACATATAGCACACACACACAAATATATATATATATTATATATGAATGATTTATCCTCTTTTGCAAAAGCATTAGGTATAGTACCTTAATTTCTTAATCCCTGTAAGTGTTTATTAATGGACCCAGGGACTGAAAGAATAGTGGGAAAAATGATTTGTGCAAATATTTTATTATACAGTTAGTTCATTTTCAGCTTCTATTGTAAAGAATAGTATGAGCAGTTATAAGCTGATTAACTAGCAGTATATTATTTTTTTGCATATGAATTAACTATTTTTAAAAATTTAGAGGAATAAATTTAACAAGTGTAAAGGCAAATATATAGCTAGTTTTTTATGCTTTATAAAAGTAATTTTTATGAACTGTATTTTCTGTCTTAAGTGTATTAGATTTATAATATAGTTTTAGAATACTAATAGAAATGCAAAGAACTCAGAATGCATCCAGCTTCATTGTTAAATGGATATAAATATATTGATTTTCCTAAGAGAGCAGTTAACACATTTTGTATAAACTTTTATTATATGCACAATATTCAGCAAGTGTGTTTGTCCCCCAAGGATTAAAATGAATTATAAAAATATCCCTTTATTGTAATCAAGTGAAAATATAATTTCTGTTTTTAAAAATCATGTCTTAGTTTCTGGTTAAATTTTAGTATGTATTATGTATTTAACATTTTGTACTTTTTTACTGTGATATTTCTGAACTATTATTTATATTGTAAATAGAAGTTCACGAAAGTATAGTAGTATATCAACATTGGAAATAAAATATCGTATCTGAAAAGAATAATGCTATTTTTTAAAATTCTGTTAAAGCTTAAGAATAAGAGTTGCATAATTAAGTGAATTAATTAACAGTATGATTTTATGCATAACAAGTATTTTAATGAAAATACTTTATTTTAATCTATTATCAATTTTAGCTTATAGCAACTGATGTTTTAGTATTTTATATACTTTCTCCTTGTGCAATTTGCAAGAGCGAAAATTTGACTTATAATTTAATCAGTGTGTCTGAAAGATTTGCATGCGAGTCTAGTAATGTAAGTGAAATAAATCAAATGCATTTTTACTTTTTTAATTCTTTAAATAATTTTTATTTCATTATACTTCTGCATTTTCTGCTTTAGATATTGCCATGAGCACAAATTAATGTAGTACTTGCTTGTATGTACATAAAAAATCTCATTGAAAATTTATTTAGTATAAGCATACAGTTTAAAATAAAATGCATCAAGTCACATGTATTTTTACATGATATATCTCAACTAAAATAAACATGTATTTTGTGCTGAAATACTTTTTCATTCCATGTGTATATTATATTACAAGGCTTAGAATATATTCATTTCTGAGGTAAGTAACACATATAATTTAAATTTTTTTTTTTAAGAATTACAATGCTTCACGAGTTTATGATTATATGGAAATTTTTTTAAAACATAACATTATCAGTGGGTTTTACATAAAGTGTTAGTTTTTGTCAAAACAATAGTTTTCTTATATTCCTAAATACATTTCTCTAAATACAAAATGGAATTATTTATTCAAATAATGAAATATGAAAAAAAAATGTTTAAATAAAGGATATATGAATATTTCAGATGGCAAAAATTATTGGTCTTTTACACAAAATTTTTATAGCCTGTCTCAAATGCGATTTCTACTTGGGTTTAAGCTTTGTTAAAAAATAACTGACATTTAGGATACAACAAGAACTTCAATCAAAGCTTATCCTCAAGAAAAGCAATGTTACCATTTTGTGAGTTTGTTCTGAAGCATAATATCACATTACACTTTAATAAAATACATGAAAATATTTTTTCTATTTTTGTATGAAAATTCTATATTACTTAAATATGCATGAATCAAGTGTATTTATTCATTAGCTTCAGGATAATGCATTCAGTCTATAAAAATTAAGCAAAATTATTCTTATGAGGCATACAATAGCACATGTCTGAATATTCAATATATTGCTCACATACAGAAAAAGTCACAAGTCAAGATATTCTGAGTGATGCAGAAATGTGCTATGTAAAGTAATGTATGTAATGCAGAAAATGTTTTAGTTGCAAGAGAACATACATAGTATGCATTTATTAAATTTTAATCTAGTAATAATATTAATTTCTTGTTAATAATTTTGTTTAAATGGTGGAAAAACATTTAATAGAAAAAGCTTTACAGATGGAAAACATATATATGTATATAAATTAACTTGTAACCTTTTTTATGCATGAACAGTGTTTTCATACAGATACAGATTTTACATATTATACAGATGCATAGACAAATCTACTTCAGAAATAATACAAAAATTTAATCTTTCATTTGACCATTAATTTTTGAAACCCAACCCATATGAATTTGCTTTGAATGGTCCCATATGTCCAGCCATCAGGATGAAATACAAAAATTTTCATATTAACAGTTTTGTTTAAGTATGTAAATTTAAATTTTAGATATCATTTTGATATTAGAATTTCTTAAAATCTTCAATTCCTAAAATCTAGAACAGTTATAAAAGAAAATTCTGTATATGATTTGATGAGAATATACACAATGAAATCCAAATGATACAACAACAGTAATAAAAAGAAATGAATTTTCTGCAGTTTGATAAAATGAAGCAATTTGTATACATAAACCTACATTTATTTAACTCACACAAGGCAGTCATCAAGAGACCCTAGATCTTTGTGACTGAAAGACACTGGTATTCATATTCACATTGGAAAATTGAGAATTGGTTTCATATCACACATACAGTTCTCGGAGAATTTTTCATTTATTGCATTTTTATATTGATTATATAAGCATATTTTCAGCAAAACATAATTCTAAGATAAATACAAACAATGAATGAATATCATACCACCAGTGGAGAAAGTTTTTTTTAGAGTAATTTCTTAGAAAGCAGAGTACTTAAAACTTACAATTCATAAAAATGTAGTAGCAAGAAAAGGGTAATTTAAAGTAAGTGAAAAGGCTAGCAGACATGAAATGAATGATTATTTTTTTAAATAAATATACATGATAATCAGAATATACATTTTTTATGTCGTTTGTAATGCCCAAAGGTTTGACTAGAATACCTTAATGCTAAGGATTTATTAAGAAATACCAGAAAGTTTTATTTATCAGAAAAGAAGGGTGAATTTAAGGTATTAAAAAAGTACTTTTTTTTTTACAAAAGATTTGTAACAGAATTCTCATGGAAGGCAAATTTTCTGCATTATGATTGGATTACTTTTAATTTAAAGTTTAAAAAATAATTTTTATTAAATCGTGTTTTTATAGAACTTCAATGAAATATTTGAAATTGTTCTAAGTAAATTTAATATTTTAGATAGTCGTACACATATATGCATAGTGTTTAACTCATTTACTTCTGCAAGTGGAATAGTTTGCATGGTGCTTCACAGCTATCACCAAGCATGCATAAATCTATGTTTAACAATGTCCACCTGTCATCAATGTAAATTGAAACACTTATGTCAGTTATTTATGAAACATTATGTGAGTAGTACAAAAACAGTAAAGAAAAAATAAGGAGTATTCAGTTTGTTTGGAAGTTTTCATTTTTGACTGTTATTAATGATAGTTATTTCTAATACAAGTTTGTAGTTTTCATTATTACATTATTCAAGCTGTCAGTTGAATGACTCCAATTAGTGAAGTTAGTAGCATACTTACAGGAAAGATACAGATAAGACATTGCACAGCAAAATAT
Source organism: Stegodyphus dumicola (assembly GCF_044657685.1). Classification (NCBI taxonomy): domain Eukaryota; kingdom Metazoa; phylum Arthropoda; class Arachnida; order Araneae; family Eresidae; genus Stegodyphus; species Stegodyphus dumicola. Next base: position 240,722,859 of record NC_140780.1, read on the forward strand.
TTCTTGAATGGTTGGTTGTAAACCCAATGCTTTTAGATTATAGATTTAGTTGTGATACTATTTAGTAAAATTAGTTATATTTTTATGCGGGTTTCCTGTTAAGAAAGTATCAATGTGTAAGTTGTTGCTCATTTTAGGAAGATAGGTATTATTTTATGAACTTTGCTTTAAAAACAGTTGCTAAAATTAAGAGTTAAATCAGTTTTGTGTATAATAAGCACTTTATGCTAGTGTCTTTATGAAATTAAATTATAGCTAACACCTTTTTTAAGCATTTTCTAAAAGCATTGGTTTTTTAAGTTTTAGCATTTCTACAGATGGGACTGTAAAATATTCACCTTTGTATTTCTATATATTTGTTTTCCTGTAATAAAAGGTATTTTTTTAGAAATCTGCTTTTAAAAAATTATATATAAAGGCCATTAGTAGTATTTTATACAGGCCTAAAAATTTTGTAGCTCAGGTAATTTTACTCATATAATGGTGTCTTTTATGAAGGGGGGACTAAATAGGCTTTGAACAAAGTTTTATTACTGATAGTTTTCTTCTGACACTCATATCAAAATTTCTTTATAATTTTACTACAAACCGTCACGGGCTGGAGGCTTATTTTATTTAAACCATTTCTTAAACTGGCTTTATAGCTGTGATCAATGATTTAGGAAAGATTTAGCTGTGTATTTGCATGTTAGCTTTATGACATTTCATTAAAAATGACTTGTATGCACAGTTTACTATGTAAGCAACTGCAGCTTACATTTTATTATCAAAATTTTGCTGAAAATTAGGTGTGATGAAATTATAAATACTAATTGGATTTTTGTCACTACATGCAGTCTCGAGATTGTTCAAGATTTAATTTTCTCTTCTGTTTAGCAACAGTCTGATTTGAAAGCAGAAATGTTGCATTGTACGGAAAAAATACTAAACCAATGAAATGATACAATAACACAAAAATAAAAGGATGTTTACATGCAAAATATTTAATGAAGATTGCATAGTTATCTCTTGACTGATTCAACAGGGCTGAGGTCTTTAAGAAAAATGGGGTCAGATAAGATGGACCTTTTGTACTGGAACACGTTTTTTTTTTTTAAGTTTATGAAATTAAAATTTTAACACAAATATTGCAGGGGAGAATGAAATGCCTTCTTTTAGCCGAATTAAAATTCATTAGTGTGTGATAAAAATACCCAAATATATCATTAAAAGTTTTGCTTAAGATTAGCTATCCATATTTAGGTTTAAATTTCCCATTTGTGGAAAATGCTAATAATTGTAATTTTTTATTTGAGATAACAGTTTTAACCAGTTCAAAAATCTTATTTTTTTGCCAATGCATTCATTTACTAAAATTAGGCCCAATTCAGAATTTTCTCAAGACAAATTGCCTGAAAGATCATTAAGAACACAACATTTCTAAAGTTTTTTTTGCGAAGGCCCGAATAAAAAGACAACTGATTTTTTTCATCCATTAAATGATATCACATGATCAAAATTGCCTTAATTTGGAAGATCTGCTTTTACGGAAATTGAAATGGTGAGTATAGAACCAACTGCTAATTTTTTTTTTTATTGTGCAGCCTTAGTAAAACAGTGTATGTATGTGCATATATATATATATATATATGCATGTATACTTACTAAAGTTTTTCTAATAATTCATAGCTTTAATAAAATTTATTTTCCTTGGAGATAATGTAGCTTTTCTAATATATGCATGAATATACAGTGTTCAAAAACTTTTATGAGCAAAATTTACTGATTTATTCTGATAAATATTTTGTACAATGGGATAAATTGCTAAAATGATAATTTTGCAGCTACTTCATGAATTTATTTTCCAGTTTATGGAGCAATAACAATTTGCTTTAAATTCATGAGTAGCTAGTATGGAAATATTCTTCAAATTCAGAAAAGTTAATTTCAACCTTAAATTTCTGAATTTTTCACATAGTGGACTTTTTTCGTTTAAAAAGGCATAATGAATATTTTACTAATTGGAAATTTTGTTAAATTGTGGCAGTTACATAAAAAGTTAGATTATATATTTTATAAACCATTTCGCTACCTTATTTAATATCCAGAGATATATGATATGAGTATAATGGTTTAATTGTTCACTATTAATATTGAAAGTACCAATCAGTAACTGAATGGTTAAAATGACAGCAGTATTAGTATTACTGAACTTTGAATTCACGCTGAAATAGGCTGGCTGCATGGATATATTAGCCTTTTCCCCAATGTATCAAGGTGAGGCAGTTTACCATAGGAAAGCTATCCATGCATGCTTTGGCACACTTAAATATATAACCTTAAGTTGACCAACTTGTCAAATATCAGACTTTAAATGCAATGAAGATAGAGTTATATTCAGTGTTAGTAGTATTTTTAGTATTAAAAAGATGTAAAAAATTAAAAACCTATGAGTATACATTATTACTTTAAATTATGTTTTATTTATTTATTTATTTTACTGCTAAGGTAGAACTAGGTAAGTGAATTGCTGGTTAAAATCCTCCCCAGTTAAAGGATGCAAAACTGCAATATCTTCATTTGTTTGTAATTTCTGATGTGGAAAGATTTTTTTAGAATATAATTAAAAATGAATAGTTAAAAAAAGAAAAACTAATTTATAATGTAATTAAGAACTAATCCAACTGTATACATTTTACAGTTTAGTATGATCAAAATTCTTTTTGAATAAGAAAAATAAGCTTAAAGTTGAAATTAGAATAACAATATGCAAATTCTTCTTTTTCCTTTGAATAACCCTGGTAAAAAATAGTATGTAATGGGTTACAATAAAACTGATTTAATTTTACTTTTTAAGATTTTTGAAATGTAAAATTATGAGGGACTGGTTGAAAGAATGCGGTATACAAAAATGATGCTGAAAATGTAGCATTTAAATGAAACAAATTCATAAAAATGTATTTTTTCTTGTATGGAGCAAATCATATATATGGGAATATGTATAATTAAGTTACTCCTACTTAAAAGAATGATGAAATATACAGGTAATGTAGTGTTAACAGGTTTTTAAATATAACATTGATTTTAAATTCATTCTCCAGTATTTATAGCATTTGAGAAAAGTTATATATATATGAGAACCTCCACATATTATTCCTGCAATGAGCATTTTCCCACATGTATTGTTTGCTGTTTTTGGTCCCGAATGAAGTTCTGTATAAATATTATTATTTTATTTCAGTATTCTTTGTTTTTATGTTATGTTCCATATACAGCATTCCTGCATGGATTGTTTAGAGAAAAAAGCTGAGGCAAAGTATGTGTTTATTATTTGTGTTACCTGATCTGTAGGTTACCAATGTAGCCATACAGTAATATCATAAAGCCTCACATATAACCTTCAGTTTAGCATCTGCATTATTATCATCATTTTTGAATGCTATTTTGTTTTAAACTTCAATAAGTTTATTCTTATTAATGTTTTAGTTTAAATCTGAAAGCAGTATGGAGGAAAATGATGAAAGTAAATAAGAAATGGTACCAAGCTGCACCAAAACTTGCAAAACTTTTAAAGTTATAGCATTTTTTTGTATGTGCTAATGCTGGAACCAATATGAATATGAAAATATTAAAGCATTCAAGTCTAAAAAATTTGCACTTTCAATGTCAACCCCCCCCCCCCCAGATAAAGGAGAATGTACTACTTTTTTTTAATTACAAAGTAGTTTATTAATATAGTAATATTGAAGTTGAAAGTAATAAATTTATTTATTTCAAATATATTACTTATTTACAACGCGTTGCAGTTTCTTGGATTAATTCTCCCCCCCCATTCATAATTGTTTTCCTCCATTTCAATGAAAACAATAGATCGAAATTCCATTGCATATCGAATTTGACTTAACAGACTGAGAAACTGAGATAATTTCTAGTTAATGTATATAAAGTACAAAACTAGTGTAAATGAAGTGAAATACATAAAAATTTTCTATATAAATTAATTTATATGTAGTGTTTCTTTTATATCTGTGATCATCAATCAGTGATCTTTAGTTGGGCATACCGAATGTGAATGATGGATGTAAAATAAAATATTGAGCATGTTGTGATTGTTTACCTAGGCTAGACCTGATGTTGGAAGAGTCATAGGTTCTGAATTAAACTTTTTGTTGCATAGCTTCATGGAATATTTGTTAATTTAAAGCTAGTATTTTTGGTTTGGGAAATAAGAAAACAAGTATTGAGATTAAATATTGAATTAGTTTTCACGAATGAAAAGTAAAGTTCTTACCAATTAAGAAAACCTAATGCTAATTTTGAAAAATGCATTCCCCTCCCTGAAAATATGTATCACAAATATTACAAAAATAAAGATAAGAAAGTAGTAAAAAACATTTAATTGTAATCCAACTAATATCTTTCTATTGCATAGAAACTAAGTTTAGATTAAGGAAAGCTATGCAAACATGTCTCAGAACAGGCTTGAGTTCCAAGTTAATAGTACCTTTACTAACCTTTATGTTTTTCAACTTAAACTTACACAGAAAAACCGGTTTGAGAAGGGAAAACACACAGTTCTTAAAACTTTATTATTTTATGAAATTTTTCTTCATTAGTTAGACCTTTTTCTCTGTCCCTATACACTAACTCAGTTTTTAATGTATTAAAGTTATTAGTTGGAATACAACTGACAATTTAATATCAAATTATATATAAGCATGTATAAAATCTACACTTATCAAACATTACTGTGTTGGTCTTTTTATCTTCGATGAATTGAGAACTTTTAGAGACTGGAATTCAATTCCACACTAAACAAGTCTTTCTAAATTAAAAAATATATTGTTGCATAAGGAATGTATAATTATAGTCATGTACAAAAACATGTTAGTGCATCCGTTAACTTTACTCTTTAAATAATTATTCAAATTTATTGATATAGCCATAGCTTTTGAACTATTTCAAAAGCACCTAAGCAAAGTGCACCTTATAGGATTGGGCCCATCCTGAAGTAAGAACACTATCTAACACTCATGAATGAGGAATACGTATCATTACAAAAGAACATTGCTTCAGTTATTCCAGTTTGTTTATGATTAATGTTTGGATCCTTGGGAAGGGATTGCTTTCTCTGCTTTAAAACATTTAAACATTTTCTTCTAGTATATATGAACTACGTTTGCTCCTCAAGTTAGGAGAACTGCTGTTCTAATTGCAGCATAACACAGTTGCCTGCTTCATACAGTATATTAAGCAAACACAAGCTCCTGATCAATCTTTCTTCTTTTGTGTATGAACTTGTCCTGTTTTAAAAAATAATTTTTACATTGAAAACAATCTTTACAAAAAATACTGGGAACAACAAAAACCCTTTAACTCATTCTAAGGAAGAATTTGCTAATAAGAATGAGAGTGGTAGAATGATAGGTGCAAAAACTGATATCTTGCTGCTTACTGAAGGCACTAGCACAACACATGGGGTCACAATCAAGGAGAAGCTGTATAAAAACTTCCTTGTGGCACATGCATCTGTGAACACAAACTACAGAATTCTGCCGTAATGATTTGGTAACTGCAGTATATGTTGCCAAAGGTTATAATTTGCACATCTTTACTTTGGGCAGTTTTGGCTACATGTGTGGACCTACTATCCATAGGAAGTTATCCTACATATATCATCTGTACATGTGTTGACTCTAGTACAAGAATAGTTAGTTTCCTTTGTACTTTAGAGGCAAGGCTGTATGTTGATCCCAGTAGTTGCATGTGTGATGAGGCGGATTTGGTAGTCCGTTGATAAAGTCACATTTGCAAGGCATCCTACTAAACCTGAGTGATATTTGTTCATACTTAAGCTTACTATGTTTTCCATACCGCCTAAGGGAGAAAAAATACATTAAAGATATTTCATTGTACAATCATTGGCAACAGTTCTGGCACAACAAAATTTAAGGATGTAATGTACAAAGTCAAAATATGCACGGGTAAAGTCTAAAAGTCACTGACAAATTTAACAAATATATACAAAGTGACAATGTGGCAACATTTGACTAAGAAGCTGTGGTTTTTAGTAAGGAGAAGCCTTATTGGCTACTTACCAGAAACCTTTAAATTTAATGATCACAGATAATTAAATTTAAAGGCTAATGATCAGTGAGAAGTGAGAATAATTACGTTACGCAAAGAGGCTTGAATACCTTTAAAGTGTAAGCTGACTGACTTACATGAGCATAAAAATTATAGACATGTAAAATGTATATATATATATATATATATATTGTAGATTAGTTCAAAAATTAAATCTTTTATATGTTTGCACATTTTTTAATTATTTTAACTTTAAATTTGCTTTTTACGTATATACATGATACTATATATATATTGTTTCCAGTTTGAAACCTCTTAATACAGTACAGTTAGCTTAACACATCAATGCCTTACATGGAGTTAACCAGCCCTAAATCACTTGGTATTGTTTAATCATGACATAGCACACAAGGGCAAGCGGCCTAAGAGAAAAATGCCTCTAAGGACGCCCTTTCAATAGAAATTGGCTCGTATTCACGTTACATATGGGTAACATCTCATTTAGCCATTTGTTCAGCTGCTGGAAACAAAACTCCGAAAAAACGACCGGCATTTTGGGACTTTCACTTGGTTCGAGTTCTTGAAAGTTGCAATGCTAAATTCTCTCTTACGTACTTTTATTTATAGTATTTATTTATTATTTTTTTTTTAAAGTTTGTCAAGAAACTTTTAAACTCCTGTATATTATCCATAATTCATAAAAACGAAAAATAAATTTAATAGCTGGATTTAATGAAATAGAATACATATCATTCAGTTGTAATTACTGGTACACTTTTTAATTTTAACTGTACTCCTAGAATGGATAAATATAATTAAAGTTTTTACATAATTACCTAGATAAAGACCATTATTGACATTAAGTTGATTAAGCTGTCCTGGAGAAGCTCCTGTAACTGCTGTTCCTCCATCAACAACTAAAGATCCTTCTTGCTCCACTCTTGAAATTAAAATTTTGGGGAAAGAAAAATTTAGCAAATAAAATTTATGCATTCATTCCATTTTTTAAAAGAATATATTTAACAGATAGGATATAAATACCTTAATACTCTAACTGAATGCCATTTTCCATCATCTAATCTCGTGTTGTTATAAATAATAACTACTTCTCCAGAACCAAGATTGTACTGGAAATGCAAGTACCCGTCTTTAAGTCCTAAAGCAAGAAAATCAGCGGATGTCGTCATTTCTTTCTTTCCAGACCACAGTAACAATCCACTCGGTCCAAATGATCGAAATTTAAATTTTATATCTATTTTGTTGCCACGAATCCTGAAATAAAATGTGAAATAAATATTAAAATTAGACAGCTTTTGAACTGAATTACAATAAAAGATAATCAAATATAAATTTTAAAATCTCCATGATATTAAAAAGTTTTTGTTTACTTCAAAATGGAATTAATATTTTGCTTATTAATGCAATAAAATAAGATATTCACTTTTTAATGGGAACAATATTATTAATAACTGCAGTTTGAAGTGCAGCTTTGATGCATAAAGATCAGAAATGCAAATATTCAATAAAATGTGACAGATGAACACGAGGAGTTTAGCAAATGAGTCCTGGGAAAGCAGAACAGATTTGGGAGGCATTCCAAGCAAGTGACCTCGAAAAATGGAAGAAGTGCACAAATCCATAATGCATACACTCATGCCCAAAATTTGAGCAAAATTTGTAAAAAAGAAAGTGTTGATTCAAACTCATTGAAAAAGGGCTCAGATCATAGACTACTAGTTTGGAGAAATATAACGAAAAATGATCGATAAATAATGAGGAGTAGTACAGCAAAATACAAGATTTTGGTGGCAAAAAATTTCTTTGGTAGAGGTTTGTCAATGCAGAATATGACGACAGAAAGACTTGCCCAGTAGCATCAGTTTTATGTCAAAAATAAGATGATCAGTTACGGCCTATACTTATTCATGCAGCAGACATATTCTTAGCTTCAGAAGGCATCATGGAGAGAAATTAAACATCCGGATGGGATGCTCAGTGGAAATCAAATTAGGTGATTTTGGTGGCTGTTCCATATGAAGCAGTGTTTCCGATTCTATATACTGGCCGACAATGCCATCATCTGGAGTCACTCGGATGATCTGGTGTACTTAAGCCCAAAGGGTGTTAGCACAGAAGGGCTATTAATTTCGTTTTGGCATTTTGCGTCGAAAACTTTAAAAGTCTGAATCACTTTTCAGATTGTTGCCACCAAATATTATCACTCTGTATTATATTTAAAGAAATTAAGTAATGAAGAATCTGCATAAATGGATGTAAGTTTCTCGCACTGTGATAAAACAACGGTACCTAGAGCCATCAAATTTCAATAACGTAATCCTCCACCGAATATGAGCATTCGAAAGCTCAAATTTTTAATTTGTTTTATTTTGCATTTATCGGTTTCATATTTTGTAAAGCACTTATGAGTTTTTGATTAAGAAACTCAATGATTTCAAAGCGAGCAATGGCAAAACTGCACGAAAAAAAAAACATTTTTATCACCAGCGCGCGAGACTGTGTATCGGAAATTCTAAAGATATGCTAATTTTAAAATTATTTTGCGGTATTGCTTTTGAATTTAATTTTATGGTTTAAGTGCGAAGAACATGGTATTTAATAAATTAAGGTAAACACAAAACGTTAAAAAAAGCCCCTTTGGACGTAATATAAAATCTGAAATCTTTCAGACTTCCCCCCCCCCCCAAATTTAGCTATTTCAGTTTTTCTTCTTAAGTCCAGAACGCAGAGATAACGCTTTTCACAAAGCAAGCGGTTTTTTTTTATACTAACATGTTTTTTTATTAATAATTGTTGGTACGCAAAATCACCCCTCCCTGCGAGTTAGTCTTTGCATACGTAGACCAGTTATGCGCGCTAATTTTATGGCTGTATTTTGTAACTGGTGTTGTATTTTCCGTCGAATATGCGAATTTCCACATTTATTGCTTTTTATTTGTTCGTTAATTGCTGCAGTACAATAGTCTGTTAAACTGTATAATCAGTGAAAGATACAAATGTAAGCGAATGAACACCTTCAGCTCTTAAGAGCTATACGTAATAAAGTTATAAGGTATTTATTCCCTCCTTTCCGCATGGCTTTGTGGTGTAATTGGAAGCATACTCGACACGTATTCGAGTCCCGGCGAGGGCACTGCACATTTTTTCCCGTCTCCTGCTTCAAAATAACCTAATGACTCTACAAGTGGCGCCTGAGCTAAAAGATATTGGGAGATAATTCGCCACCACCAGGATTTGGTGACTGGGTGTCCTAATCCCCAGTCGTGCTTTAAAAGGGGGAGTATATAAGGTTTTTTCCTCCCTCCTTTCCGCATCCTTCATGTTGTAATTGGTAGCATACTCGAGGCGTATTCGAGTTCCGCCGAGGGTACTGCACATTTTTTACGTCTTTTAACATAAAAAAAAGCCATATGATTCAACGAGTGGTGCCCGAACTATACGATCGGGGACAATTATTCGTCACCACCGAGATTTGATGATTGGGTCGCCTAATCCCCAGTCGCCCTTTAAAACGGGAAGTATATAATGTGTTTTCGTGGTGTAAAAGGAAGCATACTCGACGCGTAGTTGAGAAGTCCAGAGTTCGAGTCCCAGCAAGGGTATTGCACATTTTTCACGTCTCCAGCATTTTTTTTAAAAAAAGAAACATCCCAATGATTCTACAAAGTATCATACTAAAAGTACGTTGTCGTGTTAACTTTGATGATCTGTTGCCATATTTGATGACGAAATCATTAAGCAACCGCAGCTCCTTTGAGAATTACTTTACCGGCCAGAATATAAGACCGTCTCAAATATAAGTCTCACCTAGAGTTCTGAGTTAGATTTACATAAAAGAGAAAATGAAGCTTGCGTATAAGGTATGCTATATTTATGAACCTGAAACGCTGAAGGTACTTTACAAGGAAATATATTGTCTAAGACCATATCCTTAAGATAATTAAATGGTTTAAATACCATGGAAGTATCTATATTTTCTTACAAGTGATAAATAATCTTTCTAGATGCTTTAGACGTTAGCTGAATATGGTTTTCAGAATGGAATTTTAAAGAAAAGATAAATCATGTTTACAGAGATATAGAGCTTTTTCTAACGGGCTGTCATCGTCCAAGTGACGACGCAGCATTGTTAAAAATTAATGGAAGAATTAATGGCACCAGGAAGGAATGATCTGACGACTGTCAAAATCACATGAAGGGAAGAAGAGGTTGGGATATGCAAATGATTAGTATTTCAGCCCATTTAGACGACCCAGGAGGGAGAAACGACATCTGAAGATCTGCATAAAAGAAAAGATGTGTAGTGGACTTCTCATTCGGAAAACACTTTGCAAGGTCGGAGTTTGCGACGAATATTGTGTTATGTCTCGAATAATAAGAAGAAATGCTTACTAGCAAGTGTCGGAATGCGATAGAAGCGGGATAGTTGCCTATCGAGAGTGTGGATTATCGTTCCGTGATATCGCTCGTTGCACTGATCAGCATCCAACCACCGTCATACGAATATGAAAACAATGAACTGCTGAGGGCCATATTGAACGGCATGCAGGATCTCAACACCCTCCTATGACTAACGCCCGAAAGGACAAACATATTGTGAGGTCAGCCCTGCAAAAGCGTACAACCACATCACGGACCATTAGTCAGGAAATAGGCGTGTTTACAGCACGCCTAGTATCTGCTGGTACGGTTGACCGACGTTTGCAGCCGCGTGGAGTATCAATTCGACGACCATTACTTCGGCTTCCCTTGATAATGCAGCATAGAGAGAGACGACAACTCTGGTACCCGGATAAAGCTGGATACAGGAGTGGAACAACGTCGTCTTTTCAGACGAGTCCCAATTCTTCGCGCAGTATTCTGATGGTTGTATATGCGCCTGGAGGCTCTGAGGAGACTGTACGTCGCGTACTTGCATGCGATATTGGCATAGGGCCCTGCATCTGGTGTAATGGTTTGGGCAACAAGTGGGTGCACGACAAGCACATCTCTAGTTCGGATCGAAGGTAATTTGAACGCAGTTCGGTACATTTCTGACACCTTACGTCCAGTGGTTGTGCCCTATCTTCAAGGACGCCAAACGCCATCTTTCAACAAGATAATGCATGACAACATGTACCCCTGTAAACTCCCAAGCTGCTTAAAAATTTTATCGTTTTGTCTTTTGATATCTTCAGTTAGAAATCGATTATAGGAAATTCTATCAATGGTTTCCTTTCTTCAGGAGATAATGGATTTCTAATTCAATTTTCTTTTTCTTAACCCTCGGGAAAATACATGCTAAAATTATTTATCAATAAAATTATTTAGTTATGATTATTAATGTCGGATGCTAATTCTTCTTTTATTTTCAAATTATATTTGTTTAGAAAACTTTCTAAAATTGGTCAAAAGCTTAAAATATTGTTACCCAATTCTTTGATTATTAGCTCGAGTTTTTATCATTGCATTTATTTTAACTCTAATGGTAAACAAATTAGCACCTTGTCCTTGTTATCCTAAATTGAATTGATTTTTTTATCATTGCATTTATTTTAGCTCTAATGGTAAACAAATTAGCACTTTGTCCTTGTAATCCTAAATTTAATTCATTTAATTTTCAATCAGCTAAATATGCTAAACGCGCCAACCATATTTCACTAATTAAACAATTTTGCAATTCAAATTTTGAAATTTGAATTTCTGATCAAAGTTCAAAAAGACGATTTAAAACTTTATCTCTGGATAACCGCTTTACTTCGAAATACAAGAAAAGTGTTTCATATTTACTGCCCATCTCTTAGCATAAAATCGTGAATATTCTTGAATTTAAAGCTCGGCTTTTAATAAAATTAAAAATATTCACAATTTGATTCAAAACTATTTTCAGGTTTTCGGGGATTATTTTGGCCCATAAAGCTTTACTATGAATGGAGCAGTGAGTAAATTAAATTTCATGTGCGACTTCCATTATTTGAGAAGTAACACCGGAATGTTTTCCTGCTAAAGCCCGAACTCCGTCACTGCATACGGCAATGCACTATTCCAAGGAATATCATTCTCAGAGATAAAATTGTCAATTACTCTGAAAATTTCATTTGCATTTGCTCTATCATGAAGAGATTCACAAAATAAACACTCTTCGGCAATTCTTTTGTATGTAAACTAATATATAATTGAACAAAGTTCGTTATACCTGCACTTTTCATCCAATTGAAATGCGAAACACTTACTTTGTTTTAGTTTTTGAATAGAGTCACTTTTATGGAATCTGCCATTTCATGAATTCGTAGACTTGTTGTATCATTTTATAACGGAACATTATTAGGTTCACTAGGCGCTTTTTCGTTGAATAATGTTAAAACGGTATCCTTTTTAGCTGCTGACTTTTCTCCACTAGTATGAGCCTGCCCAATCTTGGAACTTCCCAGTCTTATTATGTAACTAGCTTCCAAAGCTTTTTTCCCTTGAAGTAACAAAACCTTTTATTACTTGTTTTCTATTTTTGAATTCCAATAATTTCCACTTAAAATATTCTTCAGATTTATTCCTTAAATAGGCATGCTTAGATTCAAGATGTATTTTAAGAAACGATGGTTTCATACGTTGATGTATTTTAAGAAACGATGGTTTCATACTTTGATGTATTTTAAGAAATGATGGTTTCATACTTTGATTGTTGTTCACCGCAAACAACACACCGAGGTCGAAGGTCGATTTGAATTCCATTCCAAGTAAATCTAAACGATAAATAAATTTAATTATGTTTTCTATAAATAATTTTTCTTTTCTTTTCAATGTTCCTAGTGCTAGTAGATTGTCCTGATTTTATCCCCTGTGAATCATCACTTTTCCACTGAGTCAATCGTAGGCATTCTTCCATTCTGAAAAATCTAGGTTTGTTTTATTATTTTTTCACAACTATTTAAATGCGCAATATATTACGAGCTCTTAAAAAAACAGACAACGATATTCTCAAGTCGCGTAGAAAAGTAAGGAATGCAAAAGAAGAAGAATACTTGCTGTTAGGGACAACAAATAAACGTAAAAAATTATTCTAATTGAAAACAGAGCAATATGAGCCCGGAAATGGCGGCGACGTAAAGTGTAGAATGCTAATAAATTGATCAATTCTAAAAGAATTTGTGAGGTTATATTATCTTTTCATAGGAACTTATTTTTATTTCCTATTAAATACAATGTGAATTTCTATTACGCCTTTTAAAAACATCATTTATGGCAAAATTTTGTATGGCTGAACGAATATTTGTCACAATAAGAACGGATTAGTTTGCGAAGTCTATGAGTGGATTTTGACCTGGAACAAAGCTCAGATCGCATAAATTTACAAGTGCTAGAGAAAAAAAAAACTTGAACAGGATGTTAGGGTATTTAATTTTTTAATATAACAGTTAAAAATACTTTGTGTCTTTGCGTACCGCCTATTTTTCTCTCGCTTACCACCAGTTGAGAATCGCTGCTCTAGTGTGATTTGATAGCAGTGATATTCTAGTACTTTGAATGTTTCATTCCTTGAAAAGGCGAGGTATCTTTGAACAAGTAACCGAATCGTTGAACATTTCGCTTACCACTTCAGTGAAACATATACTTTGCAGGCCCGGAACATGGTTTTCTGCGGCCTGGTGCAAGCTTTGTGGGTTCTAATTTCTACTGCCGAGTGCCTTCCAAATGATAAAGCCCCTAAATTCTGCTACTAAATGCCTCTCTAAATTCTAAAAATTTTGCAACTTTTATATTTTTCTGCTCTGTGCTTTCCTAAAAATTTTGCTGCACCGCCTCTCTCGGCAGCTGTGATCCTCGGGAAAAAAAAAAAAAAAAAAAAAAAAAAAAAAAAAAAAAAAAAACTGAACAGCAAGTGCGACCGCATCAGCAATTGAAGTCTTTCATTATGTTCATTATTCCACGAGTTTTGCTAAATAAAGATGATCTGCGAAAGTATCAAGACTACATAGTCACTGAAAAATTTCTGTGTGCTCTAACTCCAGCATTAACATCTATAAAACCGTCTATATATATCCGTCACCTCTATAAAACTTTTAGAAAATTTCCATCAGATATTTTTAATATACATGTATATATACACCATGTCCACAAAAATCCTTACCCGGATTTTATTTTCAGAACCGTTGGTTGGTTGCAGACAGACTTCCAGTTATAAAAATGTTTTAAATGATGCAAATATTCCTGTTTTGCATTTTTAAATTAAAAAAAAAAAACAATTTTGTAAAAATTACTAAATTTAATATTTTTCCTGTGTCTATACTTACATTTAGAAAAATTTAGAAATAAAACACAGAAAACTGTGACTCCCAACCGACAAAAATTGAACGAGATATTTGATATTTAATTTGGAGATCATTTTCAGGGGTCGTATACGAACTGAAGAGCTATATGTCTGCATTTGTACATAACCAAAAATAAAATATCAGTTTAGAAAAAGGTTTCAAATGTTAAGAGATAAAGTTACGAGCATTTTTATGCAGATTATTGTGAAAGGTATGAATCAGTCTAAATCTTTTTTCAAAATGGAAGTAATAGTCCTAGGAACTTATAGAATTCGTGTTTTAGAAAACACCAGCAGACTTCCGTACAGGTACGGAGCCAACTCGTAATATTATTTGCATTAATTAAAAATGAAAAATATTTGTAGTTTAATGAATTTTTTGTATGATTAGATCATAATTCTAAAATAACAAAACTTCATAAGAATATTAAATAGTCTTCAAAAATTTATAATTATTTTTGTGAAAATTCTTTTAGCATATTAAGTGTAACAAAATGATAAATTAAAGAGAGTATTAAATCGCAAACGCATATTTTAAAATGGTATATAAAGAGGAAAAAAATCAACATCACATCGATTTATTCTAATTTTTTTAATAACCGACACCTCAAAGGAAACTAAAAATGACGTCAGAAATCGCATATTTTGAAATTAAATATGTTGGTCAATTTTTGTGGTACGGAAATCAAACTTTCTGTGTTGTGCATTTTATAACGAGTAAAACATTTCCCTAAATATAAGTACAGGGACAGAGAAAGCGTGCGAAAAGTTAGATTTTGTAGTTTTCACAAAACTCTTTTTTAAATTTAAAAATGCTACAAGATAAACCTTTGCGTAATTTGAAACATTTGGTATTTGGAAATGTATGTCTACCACCAGCGGTTGTGAAAATAAAGGCGGCGTAAGGACTTCTGTGGACACAGTGTATACAGGGTGATTCGCTACTGGTGCGACAAACTTAACAGGAGGAGGATATGTAGGGGTCACTAGGAAGATTCAGAATCACATAGCATTGCAGGATCGCAAATGCCTTCGTCATGCAGTAGAGGGCGTTGAAAGGGAGGTCATGTGAACAGCGATCGTGTTGGAAGTCAACATTTGCGAACCGGTTCGCGAGGCAGTAGGATGGACGAGTATTCAAAAGTTTAAGTGGCCGACATGTACCTCGCGTATGCAGCTGCAGACGAACGGTCTTTGCAGTAGGAACGTTTCCCGCACAGGCATGCTCCTCATCACACCATCTTCGCACGTCTATACAGGAGGTTAAGTGAGACTGTTTCATGAGACCTACCAGGAACCGAGAGTGAACGACGAGAACGCCAGACAATGAGGAAGAATGTCGTACGTTTAGCAGAAGACAATCCGAGTACAAGTACTCGAGCCGATAGCCCAAAGATAGGGTTTGCCCAAATCCATTGCATGAAGTATACTGTCAGGAAAATGCTTTCGTACCATCTGCAACGCGTCCAAGCATGACAGCCTGTGATTATTCCTCTATGGAGGAATTTAGCCACATAGGATCTTCAACAGAGTGCAGCAAAAAGCGCATTTGCTGCGCCTGTATTGTTCACGCATAAGGCATTTTTCACAAGAAAGGGAGCCTTCAATCAAAATAATGCCCATTTGTTAGCTTTGGATAACCCCCATGACACACGAGCATGTGCAGCTCAAAGTCGTTTTTCTGTCAATGTTTGAGCCGGCATTGTTGGGGACCAGCTCCTTGGACCGTACCTTCTGCCCCCTTGTCTGGACGACAGGGCATACTTGATCTTCCTACGAGAATTCCTGCGTGAACTGATTGAAGAAGCACATGTTCCTCAGTTGTTGAATCTCTCAACGTGGTTCCAGCGTGATGGGGCTCCCCAGACTACTACAACGACGTTCGTCAACACTTAAGCGTTGCATCTGAACAACATTAGATAGGTCGTGGTGCTCCAGTTCATTGGCCTGATATGCCGCGAGACCCATAATACCTGGAATTTATCTTCTTCCATCAAATGAAGGCACTGGTGTACGAGACCTCCGGTGATTCAGTTGAAGACCTCGTCGCTTGCATCTGTGTAGCTGCCGGGGAGATACGAGACACACAAGAACTCTTCCAGAACATTAGGAATTCCATGCGGCATCGCTGTGGAACCTATATGACTGCTTCTAGACGTCATCTCGAACACCTCCTGTAGCATGTAGCTTTTTGCCAAAGTAAAACTTATGATAAAATGAATTCTATTACACTAACGTGTTGCTGTTTCTATTCCTTTTCTTTGCTTCTTTTAACAGTAGTTCCGATAGCAGACATCTCAGACTTTGGAAAGCTATGTGATTTCGAATCCTCTTTGTGCTCCCTAAATCTCCTAAAAGTCTGTCGCACCGGTAGCGAATCACCCTGTACATACTAAGCAATATAATGCATCGCATCATGCATGTTCAGTGCTACCGCAATTTAATGTTCCTTTATATTTCTGAAGGCCATCCACATGGTCTCCGTGGGGTGTTCCTTAATATAACAGCTAAAATGTGTGAATGATACCTTATTACCGCTCAAGCAATGAATATTTCTCTACTTTCTAATAAATGAACGAAAACAAAAGTTAAAATTTTTTTTTTTAAAATTATGTACCAATGCTTTCCGGTAATCTAAAATGATCTAAAATGAGGAAATCCAGTAAGTGCATGTTTGGGTGAATACCAAAGTATAGGTTCATTTCGTTCAGTCTGCTATGCTGAGAAACGAATATTTAACACATTCTGCACAACCTGAGATGTTGTTACATCGTGGTGAAAGATAAGTGATTACATTCCTCTTTGCTCTTGTTTCAGAATCATTAGAGCTTCAACATGGCGAGATAAATAATACCAAAAACATGAAACCCAACCATTAATATTTGATAACCCTGTTATAAGGGAAAATAAAGGCATAAAGAGATGAAAAAGAAAGGCTGGCCAAATAAGCTGTGATTTTTTTTTACCATGAGAATTTATTCAAACTTTTAAATGTCAAGATAATATTTCATTTACACAAATTCTACACATATTTTAGCATAATTAGACTTGAAGAAGCATATGTGTATATGTGTAAGTTCGTTATAAATAAGAACAACTAATGCAGTTCTGTTATGCATAATATAAGTAAACATAGATGAAATCCCTGTATGTAAAATCTGGTTTAGGTACACAGATATTCAGTTTTCCCACATGCAGCAAAACTTTGAAATCAAAATATTATTAACAATTGCAAATGTACTTAAAGCATTAAAGTATAAAATACAACATACCTTTTCACTATACTTTCATCCATATAATGTAGATAGCTAGCACCCGTAAACATCGGCTCAGCAATCATTTCAGTAACTTCTAAAAGAATGACGTAAATCAGACTTTCAGTTCAATACTGTGCTTGAATGCTACATATTTTATAAAAGCGTTAAAGCTATTTTTCAATGAGAAATTCATTCTAGAACCATGCGATTACTTTTGAATTCTACTTTGTGAGAACAGATTTAATGATAATTATGGAAACAGAAAAATGTTTAGCAGTTATTTTATGAATGAATGCAAATGATAAAAAAAATCATTAATGATAGAAAATTAACATAGCTCAGTAGAGTGCAATGATTGTCTTCAGAAAGCGCTTTATTTATTCTATTATTTGGTGTGTGCATGAGGAAATACTTCTACTATATTCCCCAAACTAGACATTTTAATGGTATCATATTGGGGCATGATATCACTATTCCTACAAAATGAATACATGCAATATTTTTCAATTATTTTAAAGTTTCCTTAATTATACAGAACTTTGTATTGATTTCTTGATTAAAACTTTAAACACACAAATTAAAACTTAAACACATTAAATTCAAACTTTCTAGCAAGTTCCTGACACAAGTGAGGGCAATATATACAGTGGATGGACAAAAATATGGCAACACCTTGTGAAATGCATGTTTGAAAAGAAAGATTGATTTTAATGAAATATGTAGGTGGCGCTGGCGTTTTTGACTACTGACGCCACCTATACAACTTCGTAAATGTGCTAAACAGTTCAGTTGTTGTCGGAGTACTGTTATGTGAGGTTGTCATTGCATTATGTCAGAGTTAACAGACTTCGAAAGTGAGCAAATTGTTGGAGCACGTATGGTAGGTGCTTCCGTAAGCAAGGTAGCCGAGATGTTTAGTGTTTCAAGAGGTACTGTATCGAAGATTTATTCTGCATATTTGAAAAGCGGAAAAACATCATCTGCTAAATCACAGCGCGGACGAAAGTGTGTCATGAGTGATCGTGACAGACGATCATTAAGGGCAATTGTGACGAGAAATAAGAAGACCACAGCTGCAAAAGTTACTGCTGAAATGAATGTTGTGTTACCGAACCCTGCGAGCACCAAAACAATTAGAAGGGAGCTTCATAAATAGGTAATTGCTGGCCGTGCTGCAATTGAGAAGCCACTCATTAGTGATGCTAATGACAACAGGAAAAGGTGGTGTTTAAGTCATAAAGCATGGACTATAGAGCAGTGGAAGCGAGTAATATGGTCTGACGAGTCTTCTTCCACATTGTTTCCCACTTCTGGCCAAGTTTACGTCTGGAGAACGCCATCTCAAGCCTATAATACAGACTGCTTGTTGCCAAGAGTGAAACATGGAGGGGGTTCTGTTATAGTTTGGGCAGCCATATCGTGGTTCTCTGCTAGCCCCATGATAACTGTGTCAGGTCACATGACTGCCAAGACTTATGTGAACATTTTGGCCGATCAAGTTCATGCCATGGTACAAACTTTGTTCCCAGATGGTGATGGTGTCTTCCAAGACGACAAAGCCCCTGTTCACACAGCTCACATTGTCCAGGACTGGTTTTCTGAGCACGAGGATGAGTTATCCCATCTCCCCTGGCCACCACAGTCACCAGACCTGAATATTATCGAACCTTTGTGGTCTACATTGGAACGGAAAGTGCGTTCTCGTTAACCACCGCCAACATCGTTATCTGAACTTGCCACCGTTTCGCAGGAAGAATGGTATAATATTCCCTTGGCAAACATACAGGAACTGTATTTATCCATTCCGAGAAGACTGCAAGCTGTTTTGGATGCCAACGGGTTTCCTACACCATATTAAGCAAAGAAACATGTTTTTTTAAAGGTGTTTCCATATTTTTGTCCAACCCCTGTATGTGTGTATCACTAACCAATAAACAAAACACAACAAGTTGAATAACATATGTGTATATGTGTAATATGTGTGTATTACTAACTAACAAACAAAATGCAACAAGCTGAATTATTAAACCCACTATAGGGCTGAAAGAAAATTTAAAAAAGAAAAGTAATTAGCAGTTAGCTGCTCACATAAATATATAAATAGTCTGATTTCTGATTTTTCATTTTCTACGGATTTTCAATATGTTACGATGGTCAAAGTACTTGATGCTGAATGAACACTTTTCTAAACTTATGACATGCTATATTTCTGAATAAAATGATATGTTACAGGTTTACACCAGCGTTGATTTAATAATTACTACTGAAAAACAGTTTAAAAGCACATACTCACAGGAGCGAGTTAAACCAGTTGGGGGGGCCACTAAAAAGTATTTATTTACAGAATATGCTGGAACTATAGGTACGGAATATTAGTGCTGAAGTGTAATAATTAATTACACATTACTAATATGTTTTACTAATATTTTAATAAAATTATGGATAATATTTTTGTTCCTGTTCTTATACATTCGCATATTATTTCCTTTGCATATCAAGACTAAAAACGCATTGAAATTACATCAAAAAACTAAATATTCCATGGAAAAGAATAGTAAAACATGAAACAGTTACAACATTTTATGGAAAATTTTAAAATCCATATAATTGTTCATTAAATTAAATAACTATTAAGTAGAATGTTTAATACCTAGCAAATTATTTTCGAGGAATGGGTGTTATTTAAAATTTCATGTTGCATATATAATGAAGCCATACAGTTTAATCTTTCTTCTGACATCGCCCTCAAACAGTGTTTTTCTCTTTTTAAAGCAGATAAAGATTTTTCTCCAGATGCGCTGGAAACTGGAAATGTCAAATTTTTTTTAAAAAATAATTTCTATATTAGGAAAGTTGATGGCATTTTCCGGGCAGCATGATATACTTCAGTGACAGAATAAATTTGCTTCATCTTCTTTTAAAAACAATAAAAACTGTTCCACTTCATCATTAAACTATACACTAGAGGTGCTCAAACTTTACTATGATAGAAGCCGCATGGTAGATTTGAAGAAATTTTGAGATCCACAAATCCATATTTATATTAAAAAATAATGAATATTTGAACTAAATTAACGAGAACTTCGCTTTTTTCCAGTTATTATGCTTGCAGAAAAATGCGAAAATTTATTTCTCCTACTCTGTGTTCAGAAACAACAAATTATAAACCATTAAATTATACATTTGAGACTACCGTACGGTGTATTTGAGCATTCTTCTTTTAGGTAAAACCAAGCATTTTCTTTTGGTTTCTTTCATTCCTCTTCGTTCATAATTGATGTTTGTTTTTATTAGAAGTGAACTGAAGTCGAAAGAATACGTATTGGTCAAAAACAAAGTCCAACATTAAGAATCAGTGTAAATTAAAAAAAAAAAAAAAAAAAAAAAAAAATTGCAGTACTAGTTTCGATAGATTTTTATTTATCTTATTCAACTGCTAAGTGCAAATGAACCAAATAAAGGGTGAAGAAATATAAGATAAGGATAGAGATAAAATAAGAAAAGTTGAACAGAAGTTAAGCTACTATTGATGACCATCTACTGATGGGGGGGGGTGAAATTCTGTAAAGGCTGAAGGTAAAGATGGATTGCAATTGGGGTCATTAACTAGAACAGAAATGTTTTTTTGGATGTAAAACGCTTCTAAAAAAACTAATTCCCCAATGGAGGACGTTTTCTGAATAATTTTGCCTGCAGAAAAATGGAAAGTGGGATTTTCATTCCAACAGTGCTGACCAACAGCGGATTTCTGTTATTCCTTTTTCCTAACATATGCCTCATGTTCTTTAATACGAAATTTTAAGGCTCTTTTCGTTAAATTAAACCCCACTGGCAAGGAATCCTGTAAATACCCCAGGAATTCATATCCGAAATGGAGTCCTTAAGCATGGAACTAGGAATTTTATTGATAGGAGAGTAAACAAACCGAAAGTTAAAATTTCTGAAAATACGTGCAATTTTATAGCTAATTGATGGAAAGAAAGGAATAACAACAGAATTCCTATAATCACCTAAAACAGAACTGTACCTTTTGATGTGTTCCGATGAGAATTTTTAAACTGCACGGTTAATAATGTTGGGTGAAAAGCCCCTGTCAATAGCAACTGCTTTTAAATAATTTAGTTCTTGATCAATAACTAATTTGGAGGAGCAAACCTGAAGTGCACGGACGTCCGTGCCAATGTGGTTTAATTTACATTGGTCAAACAAAAAGAGCCTTAAAATTTCGTGTATAAGAACACGAGGCATACGTTAGGAAAAAAGAAACATAGAAATCCGTTGTTGCTCAGCACTATCGGAATGAAAATCACATTTTCCATTTTTCTGCAGCCAAAATTATTCAGAAAACGTCTTCCATTGGTGAATTAGATTTTTTTAGAAGCGTTTCACATAACAAAACAAAAAAAAAAAAAAAAAAAAAAAAAAATTCTGTTCTAGTTAATGACTCCAATTGCAATCCATCTTTACCTTCAGCATTTAAAGAAATTTAGTTTTAGTTTTTTTTTTTTTTTTTTTTTTTTGTTTTTGTTTTTGTTTCATCAATAGTAGCTTAACTTCTGTCCAATTTTTCTTATTTTATCTCTCCTTATCTTATCTTTCTTCACCCTTTATTTGGTTTATTTGCACTTAGCAGCTGAAGAAGGTAGTTCAAAAACTATCGAATCTAGTACTGCAAAAATTTTTTAAAAATTTACACTGATTATTAATTTTGGACTTTATTTTTGATTGTTATTCAGCGTGTTATTTAAACTAAATTACGTATTAGAAATATACATTGTAAAAGGTTTTTCATTTGAATGAATAAATCACTCTTTTAAAAAAATAAATTGAATAGTTTTCTTAAATTTTAACTTCTACATATTGTTTTAGAAAACATAAAATAAGTGATACAGGTCAGCGCACGAAGCGGAAAAACTGTTATTCCAGAAATCAAAATTATTTTAGGATAAGCTATTAACTTTTTTAGGCTTTAGTATGAAAATTAATAACTTTATTTTCCCACACAAATAACATAACGGCTAACATACTGAGATCATATCTAAATTTAAATAATTGTATTAATTCATTAGATGCGAAAAGGTACAGTTTTCAAAGATTTAACCCAGTTTTTTTAAGGCTGACTCTCGAATCTACAGAAAGAGTTCAAATTTTAAATCGCTATCGAATCTTTGGAACAGAAACCTAAAAAATCATTAAACGTTTGAAATCAAAACTTTGGTATGACTAGTTTTATTTATGCCCAATATAGGAGAATTCACTAAAAATGAAGACGACTGCAATTTCAATGGTATCGGAATCATCATTTTTATTCTTGACGGCCCTGAATGCTGCACTCTTTCAGTATAATTTCCAATGAAATTTGCCAGAAGTTTTACGCATCATTGTGAATTTTCGAAATTATCTCTGGAACTGTCTCGATAATTTTAAACATAGCTAACCTACTACTAATAAATCTAGCAACTTTTGTCGTGATTTATAAATGTTGCTTCGGTCAGGTATTCCATCTGTATACCAGTTGCAGTCTTCAGCAATGGCTGTTGAATTTTGAGCTGGTTTTCAAACACAGTCAAAATTAAGAAACAGAAAGAAAAGATACTACAATGATTTTATTTCACAAATACAGATATAAAATGGAAGCTAGGCTCTCCAAATTTAGATGGACATGCATTAAATGTTTAAAGTGAAGGCTCATTGTGGTATGGCAGACGTCCACATGATCGTTTAGTTCACGAGTTCTTGCCACAAAAGTGAACAGATTCATCTTAGTCTAACTGTTAACTGCTAGACCCATAAAGATAGTCAGATGGCTTATCGTTTCGTCTTAAAGTTCTGAGTAAAATAACTCCAATTCAGTAGTTTAAAATAAACCTTCTTTTCTAATTGTCAGACTAACGGTTATATAGCTTGTATATCAGAAACTACAGCTCATAAAATAAAGATATTAATTTACAAGACACAGTGATTTTACAGTCTTTGATTCAGGTTCTCAAACTTTCACTAACTATTATGGCTAACAAACTAGAGATGAAATAAGTAACACAGTTGCTAAGAGAAGTAATAGTGAGATATAAACTATAGATGCTAAAAGATTTCTGTTAAGAACTCTTAAGTTTAATACGTGAACTAATGTGGATACTGGTGAGTACCGACGAAAATAAAGGCCAAATAATTAGGTGATCTGTTAATAAACACAAAACTATAACATAGCCTGCTAAATCCAGTCGACCGCCTCGCCTGACCACTGTTTTACTTGCTATTAAGCCCTATTGAGAAGTAGGCATAAGGAAATCTTCCCTTTCATGCATTTCCAAAAAATAAATTACAAGGTTATACGAAGAAGAAAGGTCTAAACACATCACATTTTGGCACAGAAAATATTTATCTTCAGAGAATTACGTATACGTTTCTTATGTAACTAGCGAATTTTTATGAACTAAATATCAAATTATACTTATTCAGTTTGCCACATGAAACGTGCCTTTATCATGGATCACGAGTCAAATCATATACTTGCAGATCTAACGCTAAATTTCACCCATTTGACTTTTCGGCAGTTTTTAGTGCTCATGCTTTCTCAAATCTGTAACACTTGAACTACAAAAGCTTGTGGAATACACGCCATAATTTTGCTTCCTTGTCTGTTAGCATGATGTATGGACCTGCTGATGATTCAAGACTAGATCGCACGCATATTTTCTTCCATTCCATTGCTGACTCTGCTTGCTCGACTTGCTTTTTTCTTGCACAAGCAACACCTGTGATTAAAACGCTTCACCTTCTTTGGGATATTGAGACAGTGAGGTGCTTTTTTAAAAAATTCGGTTAAAAAGTGTCTCTAAACAACGATTACCGATGGAGGTTTAGCGTGTTCTAGCAAATAATGATTTTTTTTTTTTTTTTTTTTCACTAAAGCTTCCATTTTGAATATCATCATCTCTAATGAGTTTTTCGGCATTGCGAAATGAAAATTTGAGAGTTAACTCTTCGTTTCATACTTTTATTTGTAAAATAAATTTATTATAGGATCACAAATAGGTTTCATGTATTCATTTTGAATTACTTTATATGTTTGTCAAATTATGTTCAGAAAGTGGACTCATCGTTCTATTAAATGCTTTATAGTAAATTAGCTTTCATTAGAATAAATTCTCCAACTATATTAACAATGAATATTTTAATAAAAAAATTCTAATTTTATCGGGAAGCTGAAATTTTCGATTTTTTCTGTAAATTATGAAAATCCAGACATATTTCTAACGGGTAAAATGCCTGAAAAAAATGGGTCCTGTTTTCAGTTACAGCAGTATTATTCACATAATGCTTTCTGTTGTTTTGAAACCTAGAAATTGTAGATAGTTTCCATGACCTCAAAGACATTTGAAAACATTTATGCGTGATTCTAAGATCTCCAATTAAAATGAAATTAAGATTGCTTGTACATTCTACAATTTTATGTTCTGCTTACACATCGCATATGATTGTTGCTAATTTATATCGCAGGCTGCATATTTCGAAGATGTTCATTTTTAGGTATAAAGTGAAATGACATTGTAACGAGTTTTTCATTTTCGAACTTACACTACTTTTACAAACAACTGCTTTGGTCCCAAAATGTTTCTTTTTTTGACTATATCATTTACAAACTTCCCATCCTACAAAAAACGTTTTTGTTATTCACAGGAATTCGTAAATAAAAAAACTATTGATTTTCTATTTATTTGTATGTTTTGTTTCACGTGCAAGGTTTTTGTTTTCGTAGTATTTTGAAACAAAAACTCTGACTTCATTCATTTCCGAAATGTGAGAGCGAAAATTGAAAACTTCACAGTAACTTCAGATAAGAAATACTAATTTAAAAATCTAATGTCACAGTTTTAGCATGTGAAAGTTAACAATACTCATGCGCAGATATTACCCTAATGCAGAATATTAGAATAGCAGTGCAATATCTATTGTTTTAAAGGTAGCAGATAAAAAATGATTTACGCCTGATTTGCAGAAACATGAATAACATAGGATACTTACGGTAGCAAAGGACTCAAAGGCATACACTTTTAGATGTTTTAATTTGTCATAAAAATAATCGGCAACTTAAGCTTCAACAATAAAATAATTCGAGAAAACTAAAGCCCTAAATGGGAAAACTCTAAGGTAGTGACAAATTCAATATATGCACCAACGAAACTCCTTGGATTGGAAGTATCTAATATATTTAGAAGTTGTAGTGTTTTTCTGAAATCGATCTAGACATCATACGTGCAATCATTTTTGTATATATGCCTTTTTTATGAAACAAATCAAGTCTTATAAAAACATTAGGGATTCATAATAAAGCACTTATGTGAAGGTCGATAGAAACGAATGCGAAAAAATTATACTTTAATGTTAGAGTAAATTATTTTTAAAACCATAGTTTTTTTATAAAGTGCTCTTTATTTGTTTAAAATAATATTTAAAACTTTACATATAAAATAGCGGAATGGCTGAATATATTTGCAGAAAGGAACTTTAATTTGATGTTAATTAATCGTGTTCAAATTCAGGAAAGTCTGGATATCTTTGTTTAAAATCAATTACTGCCATGGCATTGAAAGATCAACAGCAGATTTTGCTGCTATGTTTCGTAATTTGTGGACTAAAAGATTTAAATGGTTGAAATGTTAATGCGTTTCTGCCTGGTCATACGGTGGCTTTGCAAATGCGGTCAAGAGCAAGAGACTGACGTTAATTACGGAAGGGAAAAGTAAACGGCTGCGTCAGGGATCATAAGAGGAGATATATCTTAAAAGAAAAGTGTTTTTAGGTCTCATTTAGTATCAGTATATCAGGAATAAAAACTTGAATGGAGCTAGAGTTCTCTGTTCTTCACTGTAAGTCAGTAATGTGTACAAGAATGCACATGGTACCAGAATGGAGACAAATTACACAGGATATAAAAGTTTTGAAGAGCTCTTTTATGTATTATTAAATAGCTTAATAATATAAGTATGCACTTTTTGGTTTATTAATAACACATATCTCTTTATAATTGCAAATTAAAATATAATTATCAAATTAATTTAATGATTATATTTATTTGTTTATTAACATTACATTATTACATTGTTTTCATCCAGGAATTTCCTCCCCCCTCTGAGCAATACATACAGGTACATGTAAGTCACGAGGCTGAAAAGCACTGCTATAAACAAATAGTCCAACCCAATTCCAGTTGAACAGCGCTAATTAGTGCTAATTGTTTGCGGAAAGTATCCTAGTTTTTGAAAAGCTTCATATCATCTAACATAAAATTAATTACTTAATCATCTTAAGAATGATTTTGTGTGCTTATGTAATTGAATATGGCAAAACATATGAGGTTTGGCTAGGCATGATTTCATGGAGAATTTTCTAGGGAAAATGGGCTCTTATTTACATACCTTAAGGAAATCCATGAAAATGCTTACAGAAAGTGGTAGGCTGTAGGAGGGTTCGTTCAATCCATTTGTTAAATTTGCATCTAATTTTCAAGTGCTCCCCACTTTTTTCTGGCTAGTTTATACATTCAAAGGAAAATACATGTTACTCACTGAACTTTGCACGTTTGAATAACCTTTAAACCCGATGAATAGTATATTTTTGTGACAAGGCGAGCTTTCTGACTGTAGAATCTGTTTTACATTTAGCGAGCTTGCGCTGAATAAGTTTATTCGCTATTTTATGTAATTTCTGCAATATTTTGTAAGTCTTTTATTTTTTTAAAGATATTTCCTTTTTTATCACAAATATTTGTATTTTCTGTTTTTCTAACAAGTGAAACATTTAATTAGATTCTGATATTTTGTTTTCATACGATAAAGTACGAAACCTTTGTTAAAATTTTCACAGCTCACTGTAGTTCAGTGACCGTATTAATGTGCCTTTTTTTTCTTTTAATTTAAATGCTTCACGAATAATTAGAAAAGGACTGAATTCTCTTCTTATCCTCAAATTCTTCATTAAACAAACTGCATTTTCAGCTATAATCAGGTGAAATAATTCTCTAAATATAATTCAAAGCAGAAAAAATAAGGTACATAAACGGCTTGGAAATGGAATTAGCACTGATATTTTCTTTAAGAAATATAATGAAGCTTACAGAAAAGTCTACGAAGTGAAATAATTCCGTAGAATATTTTATAACTCTTCATGATTAAATTGCACTCACTTACACTTTAATGTAAATATAATTTAATGTATATGTGTGGATGTGTGTGTGTGGCTTACTAGTGGTTGAGCGGTCGTTGAACACTGATAGATAAATCTGGGGTTCGAATACTGGTGAATGGGATGACTGTACTGGCGTTTCTGTGATCTTCCCCATGTGTAACGTGTATACGAGTCAGTTTTGCTTAGAAAGTTCTCGACCAAGGCATCCTTACCCTTAGGCAAATAGCCGTCGAGTGCTTTGCTATAATCAAACAATATATATAAATAAGAAGCTTAAAAACTGTTATATTTTATGTTTACTAATAGTATGTTATATATATAATTATCAAATATAAATTGATTGTATATAATTTAACCCATATGAAGGCCCTAACAATTGTTTCTCACTGAAAGTCATAGCCCAAAAGGAGAACAAGTAAAATTGAACTTCAAATACGTATACAATATTGAAGATAATACAAAAAATACAAATATAAAAATAAATTATATATGTGTGAAACCAAACTAACCATTTATATTGATATTACATAAATATACTTATGTTAATGAACATTGTATATTAAAGATATTTTTTCTTGATATTTTATACCTTGTTCTATATTTTGCTCCATTTATATATACTTATACATAGATATATATAATTTAAGGATTCCATATAAACTACTATATATAAAACCCAAAACTGCATCAATAATGCATTTTTCAGTATTAACTTCATTCTGAAGAATTTTCTGCAGTCTAGTTTGAGTAATTTTATTCATAAGTCTCAAATTAAAAACAATTTAACGTTTATATGTCATTAGAAAATTAACCAAAAAGCAGTGACCACAATGTAACTGAAAAACAGTCCTTAGACATGAAAAGTTTGAAGGCCATTTGGGTTACGACTATTTTCGTAGATACTCAGCTACTTCGCATACATGTAACATAGCATTCAAAATGAAAAACTCAATATTTACTACAAATTCACTGATGTAACAAATATCTGTTTATCTACTCCTACTTAAAAAAAAGATGTTATTTGCCTTACAGTTTATAGTTCAATAATACATTTTCATTGTACAAAAATGGATTCATTCGAAGAATTCAATTTGTATTTTCCTCTGTATAAAAACTGAATGTAGAGAAGTTAGATGTTTAAATGACTCCCACATTTTCTCAAGACCAGGAGCAAGATTATCCCTCCATTTTAGCCCCCCCCCCCGTGAAAAAAGGGGTTGTAAATTTACGACCTGACCGCATATAGGGTGATTTCGGTCATACATGCAAGATAAGCGAGACTCTACCCTCTACATATTTACATAATATCTTAGACGATATCTAATACGTGGCATGTAATTATGGACGGAAATTACAGCCAGTTACCTTTCAACACAGAAATGCAGTGGGGCTAGAATGAATGAAAATGATAAAATAGTAGAAGAAAATTAACGTCTATTAAGTTAAAAAACGTCTTAAATACCTCTTCACAGGGAAATTAAAGTGAATATTTAAATATGATACCAGAACAAATGAGTTATTTTTGAGTATAAAGTTTCATACCATTTTCACAGTTGTTTCCTGCATATCCCAAATGACAGTGGCATGAATAATAGTCCATTCTTGGCTCACAATGACCGCCATTCTTACATGGTTCCTCTACACATGAATGAAGACAATTTGCAACACTGATCCCTGACAAAGCATCATCAATAAGTTTCAATGTTCTTCCATTGATTACAACCTGAAAAAAGAAAAGTTTCAAATCACAGCAGAAGGACTACATTACATGTTAGTTCATTTGCCATGAAAGCTACATTACGTATTACATATAAGCAGTTACTCTAAATAAAGGAAAGCGTGTAACATTAAAACTGAGAAAAAATGCAAATAAAATTTTACCTACATAGATGAAATAATTATAATTAGTTCAAAGAATAAAAACTTTTGATTGAAAACATTTACATGGCGTACATCCTAACTGAAAATTACATCATGAAACGATGATGTTTAATCGAAGTACTCATTAAGTACTCATTAGCCTTCGTTTCAAAATATGTAAACATTGTAGTGACGACCACCTCCTTAAGATAACTATTTCTAAAAGATGCTAGTATTTCTGGGAACGTAATAAACATTAGTACTAAACTTCACCTCTCTAAATCTGTCGCTATAAGAATTAAACACATCCTTTTGTTAAAAGAATTACTCACTTTTCCCAGAAATAAAATATAAAAGTTAAAGTTACATGGTTAAATATTGGTTTCTGGTTGAACAGATCTCTTTTCCTTACCGATGAAATTATATTTTAAGAGAATTACCCTAAATTAAGCAAAAGACACATTACCTTTTGGATACAACCAGTGAACGATTCTGTGATGGAGGCCTTTACAGCAACATCTCTTGAATCATGTATCCCACCAACATACATGTTGAGAGGAAGAGATAACTGAGTGAATGCTCCTGGCGAAATACCTTTAACTGTCGGCTGTTCATCAACTTCTAATATACCATCTCTACCAGTTCTAGAAATGAAAGCTGTATGCCACACACCTACTGTCAAAGGTTCTTCACTCCTATTGATTGAAAACAAAAGTAGTATAAAGTACAATGCAGAAGGCATTTTTTTCTTAACGTAGATTCATATTACACATACTTTGACACAGTAGAATCCCGAAAACTTAACTCTTGATAACTTGACGTTTTCTAAAATTGGTGTCCGCCGAAAACATCGCGGCAAACACATAGCGCACGAAAACATCGCGAAGAAAACAACGCAAGGCGAAAACATTGTAGTACAAAACATCGTGGGAGAAAAGAAAGCAAAAAGTGAATACCGCAGTTCTAAAACAGCCTGGTACAAAATATCGTGGTCGAAAATAAAGCGGTTAAAAATCTTCGCAGTTTGAAAATATCGTGGTAAAAAATAAAGTACCTACAAATCATCGCACGATGATAACATTGCGCATATGCGTTTTTCAGGTTTTAAAAGTTGTAAGTGCATTTTCGCATAATGATTTGAGAATGCAAGAAGGAAAGAGGGATATTTTTACTTTTATATTTCATATTTTTGAGTTTCCTTTTTATTCTTGAAGTGTTGTTAGCATTCTCACCCTCTTTCCTTTTTGCGCTCCCGAATCATTTTGCGAAAATGCACTTACAACTTTTAAAACCTAAAAAACGCATATGTGCGATGTTATCGTCATGCGATGATATGTAGGTACTTTAATTTTTACCAGAATATTTTCGACGACAATGTTTTTAAAGCGAAGCATTTGAAGCGTTTTATTTTCGCCTACGATGTTTTAGAACTGCTGTTTTCTCTTTGCTTTCCTTTCTCCTACGATATTTTGCACCACGACGTTTTCGCCTCGCGTTGTTTTCTCCGGGAGGTTTTCATCCGCGAAGTTTTCGGCTGTAACCATAAAATCCGTCATCCAAGAGGAGTGGATGGGAAATCGAGTTTCACTTTCCGCTCCTTGATGCGTATTTAAATTCTTTGAACTGTTTGGTTAGAGGGTGATTCAGTTCTTGGAAGGCTTAGTACTGGTTATTTCTTTAATTTTGAGGAACTAATTTCTTTGTTCAAATTACCACCGCTTCCAACTCTTAAAGGCCTTCAAATTTAGGATAAGTACAAATTGTTTTTCCTACCGACTTTCAGTGAATTTGCTTACATGGAAGTCAGACAACTGTGCCGTGAAAATATATTACAAACAGAGAAGGAAACAAAGTTACGATGGAGATCAAATTAGATATATTAGAATGCTTGGATTAAGGCGAAAGTATAAATAAAACGATTTACGCGAGGACGCGGACAGCATTTGGAGGCAGGGGGGGGGAAGGATCAGAAATTGAGAGGTGGAGTGTGAAACGAGTTTGAAAGGAAATTTTAAACAAAAGCATGAAAGATGCAGAACACGAGAAAGTGAGCAAGGTCCTGTATGTTTGGTTTAGATGATAAGAGCAGAAAGAATGTCATAACAAGCCTCACTGCAAGAAAAACTTTCATATTTTACTTGCAACTTGAGGCGAAAAAGGCTAGATTTACAACACGCCGTTTGCTAAACAAATGGAAAAAGTGGTGCAGAATCAGACAGTTGAGTATTTGTGGGGAAAAACTTTCCGCTAATGATAATTTTCACAAGAGTCTCTATGAGCCAGATTTTATCTGCGATGAGATTGTCCTAAAATTTCAGTTGCCATTAAGAATTCTTATATCTGTGGATGAGAAATCTGCTTTCTCCGTAAAAGAAGTGAAGAAAGGCGTCAATGCAACTGGCGGACACTAACTGAAACTGGTGCTTAAAAAGAGAAGGTGAAAATCTGTGTATTTAAAAGTACGGGAAGTAGGTAAATATGAGTAACACCAGCACTGACCAGTTTGTTTGTTTCAGAAGCCAGTCAAATGCATGGAGGCCGATGCTATTCGCACCACCGGTGCGATTAGCCGCTTAAGCTATTCGCACCAACATTAACCACGCATGCGCATTGAGTTGTCAGATCCGTCAATAGAACCCAATTCTAGTGAACCTTTTTTTTTTTTTTTAAATAAAAAGGCGGGTTTCTACCTTGGCGTAGTTTATCATTTTTTAAACGTTGGTGACTTTCAAAAGTTTACAAAGGAAAATGGGTTCCTTTTTTTATAGGAGCACATTTCTTTTTATTAAAGTATATATAAAAAAGGACAGATTTTTATGTTCACAATGTTTATCCTTTTCCTGAACGGTTTAAATAGTTTAAATGACTGATTTGGGGGGAAAAATCTTGTTTACATTTTTTGTACTTCTTAGAATACATTTAGCTTTAAAGATGTGTTTTGCGCAATCAAGACTTTAATTCATTCCTCTTTGAAAAATTTCGTCCGATAAAAAATACTAAAAATTAGCCAGAGGATCTCTGTGTAAAAAATTTAGACATGAAATAAGTTAAAAGCGATTATATCAGCTATTAAATTAATTATTCTGTATGCCTGCTTATTTTTTTATGGAAATACTTGGAATTTTCAGAACACAAAAAGTGCTTGAAAGAACTTTGAAATATTAGTACAAACACATTAATCAATTAAATTGAAATAAATAATGGGATGTAATTTAAAAGACAAATAATTTAACGTAAGAGATTTTGATTTAAAAATTTGCACACACAAATGATTTATCATATTTTGTATGGTTTTATTTCATAAATAACTTTGATTTTGAAATATGGCATTTGAACCTATAAACCTGTGTGGATACTGAAGATGTGATGAATATATAAGAATATTATCATTTTCAGTAAGTTTTCTAATTGAAAAATAAATTCTGATAGTCCTATGTTATAAGAATAGGGTCTAAGTTTGCATAAAATTTCCTCTGTTAAATAAAAGAATTTAAGTAATTTCTGTAGCCTTTTTGTCACTACACTAAAAACTTTTTAACTAATTACTCGTCCTCGCTTGCAATTAGAACCATCATTAACTCCCTATTTTATCTAATCATTTCCCGAACATTATCATGTATATAGATTGACCTCGTCTTTGTAACTGATAATTATTACTTGCAAATTATTCTCTTGCTGGTGAACTATTAACAATGAATTAGGGTTAACAACCTTCGCTCTCACTACCGCCTGCCTTACGGAAATCGGCGTAAAACCGCTGGTACCTAGGCTGATTGTGCGCATGCGCGAACGTAGGTGGTGTGAATAGCCTGTTAGCTATTCGCACCGTCGGTGCGATTAGCCACTGCGATGCATGGATGGCTGGATGACAGAACGGAAGGATTGCTTCAGTCAATAATTCGTTTCTTTCGTGTGAAAAGTTACAAAATCCCAAAATCTACTAATGAAAGCAGTTTTTATCCAAAAGAACGCCTCTTTCACACTCTAATGCCGAACAACTGCGAGACAGAGATATTCCTCGTTCCAAATGTAACTTCGTATTAAGCAATAAATCAGCAATGAAAAACATTTGCACGCATAGACTTCTTTCATACCAGGTCTTACCTTTGAGGCAAGAATCGACAAGTTAAAAAATAGACTTATTAAGCACAGTGTGATATATTGCATACTCTTAGGATGAAATTTAGTCAGTAAGTTTTGTTTGATGCTGGAGAAAATGATTTGGCAGTTCAGAAAACGAATTTCGAGAAAACAGAAAATTCTAGGCTAGCAGACCAAAGAGAATTCCATTCAGACTGGCAAGGAAAGTGTTTCCGGTAATGTTGAAGAGTCGATTACGGCAAAATGAGACATATACCTTCTAGAAGATAGTAAAATTATTGCACTCATGGGAGATAAATATTAGAGGGTAAGGAAGTAGAAAATAATGAAAACGTTAAGAAGATGACAAACAGTGAAGGAGAGTAGGCGATTGAGAAAATTTTACGTTATTTGTGTGTATTTAATTATGGCAAAGCACACTAGGGCTATCTGCCTAATAGGAGGGATGCCTTCGTGGAGGAATTTCTAAGGGAAACTGGCTCGTATACACGTTACATACGGGGAAAACCACGAAAACGCCCATGCAGCCAGCCCGTTCGCGGGATTCGAACCTCGGACCGAACTACCAGTGTTCAGCGACTTTACCGCTCGGCCGCTGGTGTGCTCGCGTTATTTGAAGAACCAAGATACTTCTGAAGGACCGTCGCCTACATGATGAAGTAGGAACGCAAGAAAGAATGACTGATAGAGACAATCAAGCATCACGAAATTTTTCTCTCGAAAAGTCTAGTTACTCTTCTGTCAATTAGGTAATTTTTTATGTCTTTCTTTTCGTAGCACAGTGATAATTTTTCCCTTTTTTGCTGGATTATATATTTTCTTTGGCTGTTTATGCGTAAAAGGCTTTATTAGATGAATTTTCTGCCAAATATTAAGTGTTTTCTAAAATTTTAACATGGATTATTATTTTGTAGTCTCGTATTATCAGATGGGTCACCACGGATTCTGCGAAGCTCTTCACTAATTTTTTCTTTCGGTAACTCACTAATTTTTTTATCCTTACCGAGTCGATTGTACGGGGCTCTATATTAGCACCAATCAAATTTGTTGCAGAAAAAGAAATCATTGCATAATCTTATGAAATAAAAACAGGAGAAATACTTTTTTTCTTTGGGTACGGTTATAAAATTTCAGTCAACATTTTTTTTTCTGCATAAAGTATTATAAACGCATAAATTAGAGTTTCTCAAAATGGACAATACCTACAATGTGGACCTTGAGGACGTGTGAATTATCCAAGAAGCCCTGGTCATAAAGGGGGAGGAAGAAAGGCTTTAAGCTATTCCAATTGCATGACTAATGCGCATATAATTTTTATTACAAACTAAAATATTACTAAAATATTATGGTACCTATTACTGCGCTAATAATATTTCGTAAGGAATTAACTGATGTTAAATAAATCGATCTTTTTACTACAATTAACTAATTTATAAACTAAATTACTGATTTATTTAATATATAATTATATACTAATTCAGAAGACAAACAACAAAAATCAGCGTTATATTTACAAGATTTCCACAGGACTAGTTTCGATGGTTTTACCGAACCATCATCCTCAGCTGCAAAACCGCAAATGAAATCTTGTTCATTTGCGGTTTTGCAGGTGAGGATGGTGGTTCGGTAAAACCATCGAAACTAGTCCTGTGGAAATCTTGTAAATATAACGCTGATTTTTGTTGTTTGTCTTCTGAATTAGTATCTATTCCGCGAGTTATTGTGTCTTAATATAATTATATGTTATTAATTAAGTATTGTATGTACACACATATAAATGCATATAAAAATGGAAGATGATTTCTTTCAAACTTTGAGAAACACTGGTTTAAAATGTTAAGATTTTCATTACTATTACTACTAATATTGTTTAAAGGAAACGTTATCGTCATCGTATGTTGCTGAATTCAGTAATTTCCCCCTCAAAACATGAATTGTCTTCTCTATTTCAGATGCCTCAAAGGTAAAGCACTTAACGACACAATCACTATCAAAGTAGTGAAGATACGAGTTAAAAGCGTTTATATCTGCGATGATGTAATGAATAACACCTCGGATCCAATAGCCTGAATGTCTGATATAGACACGGTCTGTTTTTATAAGACCGTTTTGATGCAAATTTAACCCTTCAACTGGTAAGTGGTGCACGATAACTTGTCACCTAGCTACGGCAGGTCTATTGAAAAGCTTTCGGCTTCTCTCCACTCATCTTTAGGGATTCCATATTTTTTCGTATATGTACAGCACAACGGTCCGGAAATATAAAGTTACAGATGCCAAAGTCACTTGCTGTTATTAAATACTTTCAGTATACACTAAAGTATCAGTATTATAAAATATCACATAGTAAAATTCATTTAACTTTTTATAAATTGTTTATGAACAGCGGAAGATATCAACATTTTATTCTTTTACTAGTTTTGCATTTACTGAAACAAAAAATATAAGATGTGATCATGTATCAGAAGAAAGAATGAAGAACAGCGATCAAATTTTATTGCATTATGAAAAGGCAACAAATTGCTAAAGAAATACATATAAGATCTAGCTTTTTTAGATTAAACTAAGTTAGATCTTACAATGAGCTTGGCGAAATCTCGCTCAGGCGTGAAGAAAATGCCAGCATAGAAGAAGGGTGAAAAATACCCCTTTAAAATTAATTCTAACTGTCGAACAGAAAGGCACGTTCTTCGTGCTTTACAATAACACCAACAACTTGCGGTGGAACTTAAATGTAATATATCCATCAATTCAAGTCTATCTGGAATACTGCTGGATTAGCACATTAAGTTATAGCTAGTTTAGGTTGACTCACAAACCTAACAGGCATGACCACTATCCGAAATAGCCAAGAGACATACTATTTGCGTAACAGCAATGTCGAGAATGAAACGTGCGCTGGCTAGTGAAAACACGCTTTCTCAGATAAACTCAGACACTCACCCGTTTAAATAATCAGTTCACTTAACTTTATCCTGGCAAGGAAATGCGAGGGTAAAATGAGAGGTTCAGGAAAGGTATTAAACTTAAAATAATTTGTTATGCAAAATAAGGGAAACCCTACACACTGAGCTCATTATTCAAACGGCAATTAGCATTTATGCTGAATATTTCTCATCCTTCTCAAGGTATTGACTAACAAGTTCACGTCAATATCGGACTACATTTTTTCATCAGTTTTCTACTTTATTTCAAAATTTCAGAAATATTCATTGGTTCACCAGCTTACCAAATAACGGAGTAGATAAGACAGAGTTCCACTCAAACCCATATACGGTCCGGACGAATGAAAATTTCGTGGTTTTCTTTCCATATGTAACGCAAATACAGAGGTGTGAAGAATAAATCGTATCACTTTATCATTTTGAGCAACCTAATGCAAGCCTGCGCGCTGTAAATGGACGATTTTACTTCAAGAAAAGTTAAAATTATATTTTACGTTACCTGCGCATTATGAATAACTGTTTTATCTTTCTGGGGGTAAAACGGCTTTCCTTAGTGAATTATTACCATTAGAAGCAGTGTTAGGAGACAGTTAAAGTTTCATTTGGGTAGCTAAGTTCTCGCAAGGAAAGCCTCGTGCTAGCATTAAGTCAAGGCCAGCTCTAAGCATAGGTGATATAGGCAGGGGAACTAGGGCGCCAACTAAATTGTTTTCACAGTTTTCAGCTAAGTAAAAGTGAATTTTTTGAATCATTAATACGTTTAATTTATATGGGGTGCCAACTAGCATATTGATCGCCTAGGTCGCCGAAAAAATTTGGAGCCAGGCCTGCATTAAATGAAGTTTTTCAATTCGTCCGCATCTATATAGTTGATGAAATTACGTCAAACTGAGATTGTACACGGAAAGGCCGGCGGTAATTGCAGAAAATCATCTATAATATTATAAGACCAAAATCTTTTTTGTTGGCCCTGAAAAACAGAAAAGAGATACCAACATTTCTTTTGAGCTGCACAGGATGCAGATTGTTGACAGAATTACTGCGCATAAATATCTGATTCCAAAGCGGATAGTAGGCTGCCGCAAAGGGAAAAGGGTTTTGTTCACTTCAAAATTGAGATCCCTGAACCTAAAGTATGCGAAATCAATTACTGAACAACGGAAAGCAGTTATTTTCGCTGGAGAGTCTCAATTTACCCAAAACAGTCAAAATTGTGCTTTACATACGCAGAAATTAGTTGACATGAGTTTATCATCTGGATTGTCAGCACCTAAGTCTATACAGAAATTCGATAGCATACGGTGAAATATATTCACGATTAATTTGGATACGTATTTTGAAGCACGAGCCATAAAGCCAAATTTTGAATCTTACGCCACTTATATCTTAGACCCCCCCGAAAAAAAAGGCCACAGGACAATAACATCTATATGTTGAATTTGCTTGGTAACAGTCCCATATTCCCCAACCTTACGGATAGAAAATGTAAATTTTCTTCACAGAAAGAAAATATTGAGCTTTGATATTAACGACTAATAAAGGAACGAAAATTTCAACAGCAGTTTTCTCATTCTAGCATGGTGCATCCACTAGATGAAAAACTGGAAACTTCAAAGCTAATTTTATTTCTGTTTATTAAACACTAGGACTCCTTAGCATTAAAATTATTTTTATAAAACTCTCTACCTTATTTTGAAATACTGTGATTGGAAATACATGTCTAATATCATATTTAACAAAATAAAGACTGGTGCCCTGTTTCAAACAGCAGGCATGAAGATATAAAAACAGTACACATTACACATACATTTTACAGAATTATGTACATGAAGAATTTTCTATTATACCACTATGGGCATTTGATTTATGAACATCTAAATGTTTTTTGAGAATGAAAAATATAGATTACTTTTTAGGAGATGAAATAATTAAATTATGATCTCGCCGTGCATATAGTTATATTAATAATAATGTAAGCATACATCAGCAACTCATGTAAAAAGTTTCTAGATTTACATCTTGAAGCAAAAATAACACTAGAAATATTATATAATTTCTGCCAACACTCCAACACACAGTAAAATCATAGCAATACAACAATGATTTATTATGTTTCATAGATTTCATTGCTGCAATCATTTAATAACACATAATAATAAACTAAATCAAATAATAGCATAATAATAAATAAAGCAAATAATGAAACTAATAATTTCTAGGCAAATATTCTTTTTGAAATTGCAGCAATCGTAGTCTAAGATATTCTGGGCAAGGATTAATTGTATACTTTGTTATAATATTATCACTCCGTAAATGCGCTTTTATAGTTTTTGAATGTAAGTGGTTATATTCTCCTTTATATGTATTATTTGACATTCTAACATGATTAAAAGTTAATAACCAAATAGCGCTTGCAAATTAATACAAATAAAGAATATTTCATACAGTTATGAGTTAAAAATGAAATAAGCCAATGTCAAATCATGTGATTTATAATGACACTGAACATAGCATAAATATAGAACAAATATTAATATAATTAAAAATTAAAACATTTGCTACAACTAAGCATTAAAGATAAGGTCAGAGATTTATTAATTACCTTATAACGGCTACACCTGTTCCAAGATCAAATCTGAATTCAAGGTAACCATTAACTAGATTTAAAGAAATAAAATCGCCCGTTCCATCCATTTTGTAGCCATTGTAGAACAGTACTCCATTTGATCTGTAAGGTTTGAAGACGATCTGAAGTTCAATAAACGACAGAACTGTATTACCTAAGCCAGGGTACTGTAGATAAGATGAGCCATTAAACAATGGAACTATGAGCTCCATGGCTAGAAAAGAGAATAGTATCTTTAAGATTAACATTATATTTTTTTACTGTGGGAAAATACTTTTTTCGAATAAAAAGGTAAGCTGTTAAAAATCTTAAACAATTTATGATTATTCTACGGACATTACAAATGAAAATATTATGCAGTATGAATCTTTACGAGCTTTCCCCAGCTCTTTTAATCATTATGTAAGCAGAATGAGTATTTAATAGATTATGAATACCGAAAACATTGGAAAATAGGAACTGCTTTTAAAAGCATTTTTATATTTATACAGAATTCGATATTTAGTTTTCAACGATTAAATAGTCACTTCGTCTAATAGTAATTAAATTTGAAAAGTTAAAAAATGTTCTCTAAAAGTTTAAAAAAAGTCTGGAATCCTTTATGTAGAAAGAATGAATAAAAGTGGGCATATATTGGTTAACTGATATGTAAATGTCTTGCATTGTTTGATTTTGACAAAGCACACGAAGGTTCCCTACTTCAATTTTCACCAAGAACATGACAGGCAGTTGACATAGGGAAAATATAGAAATGGAATGGTAAACTGAAAAAAGAACGCTCATGCCTGACAGTTAACCTATCTTACTGAAAAGAAAAAGATCAAGAATGCGTTCATTCCCTTCATCAAAACTTCAATTTAAGGTGTAGTATTGGAAAAGAACGTATAAGAATTCATTTGGCATCTAGAACGTTATGCTGTTCGGAGGGATTCGTCCAAAAACCCTTTTCGCTCCATGGAGGTAGGAAAGGGAGGAGAGGCCAACCGGCGCTAGAAGTGAAGCACTGCTTTGAAGCTTGGGTCACCAGATGGGGTGTTCTTTGTTTACATTCAGAAGCTCGCTTGACAGGATTCTGATAGTATTTCGACACACGAAAGTTCCATAGAAATCGAAAAAGGGAAACTTTCGCATGAAAGAAAGATTCGTAGTGTGATGGATAATAACAGTTTGTATAGTTTAGTGACATTTACGCAAAAATCACATCTTGGTTATTTTTCGATAACTAACAACAGCGATTTTGATTATGAATTTGTTTTATAAAATTCTAAGCTGTTGCACTACAAAAATATAGATTTTAAGAAAAATGTTATGCTTAAAGAATGAAAAATACCTTACGGTACATTTAAAATTGTATACGTCTTTCGATACCCTTAATAATACATATAATTTTCATTCAAATTATATTCATATATATTTTTTATGTAAAACTTTCGGGTGTATGCTAAATTAGTGTAAATTACTTTACACGAAAAATATAGTGAATGCACAGAAATTAAAGATTTGCACATATCGGAAATGAAAAATAGGAAATATGTATGGGTATTTATGCATGTGCTTGCAAAAAGCATGTATCTGCCTTTGACAAAATACTTAAATATTCATTAAATTATTTACAAATGCATTTGAAATGAAGAATTTATTCACTTATAAACAACTGTGAAAGTACTGTGAAGAAATCTAATTATTAAATGTATCTAATTTATAATGATTATAAATGTTATCTAAATATATAATAACCTTAATATTGAATTGTAAACATAAATTGAAATCCTGTTGACAAATACGTTATAAAACTATTTAAGCAGGAATTGTTTGCATTGGAAAGCAATCTGTTAAAAGGTATTGTAAAGCAAATGCTATGAGATGCGCACTTAAGAACGTAATAAAGTGTTTTGGAATATGTATTGTTGAAATGAAGGGTAAAAAAAATCTGATAAGTATAATTAAAAGAATTATTCCCCTTACATTTTATAATAACTCAGTTACAAGTTTTAAATAATACATAAAAAAAAAAAAAAAAAAAAAAAAAAAACTTATTTTATTTCCTTTCAGAAATGTTCAGAGAAAGTCAAGTACTATTTAAAGTATTTCGCTAATTCCTAATAATTCTCTAATTTAAAATGAACCGAATAGAGCATTAATTATAAATTGACTTACATTTTCCGATTTAAAAGATGCCTCAGAAGCCAAAAAATCATGTCATATTTAAAAAAGTATTTTAAAAAGAAGCTCTATAAATAGAAAAGAAATAATGCACAATTTTAATATTAATAATACAATAAACTTTGATCTTAATTTTTGTACCTTAACCGAATAAAATCGAATTACCTTAATTTTTTTTCCTAATGTAATTAACGAAAACTTGTGAAAATATTTCAGTCAAAGTAAACCATTCTGAGAAAACTGTCTTGTGAAAAGTATAGCATTTAATTCCGTTCAGAATGAAATGTTGTTAAAAAATATGTTGTTTTCATATACTTAGGACTCTGAAGTGTTGTAGAAAAAGAAAATATATACATTTATATGTATATTTACGACGTAATTACAAAATATTTACATCCGAACGCGTCAAATCCCCTTGAACTCAATGGTAAATGACCCAATGTTTTGGTCACCACGTAGGAATCGCCGGTGCTTCAGAGCAGGGTACGGGAGAAACTTGTTTGGGGCTACTCCATCTTACTTCCTACCTCCATGTTTCGCTCAATTTTCCTTCCCCATTGCCACCTGCGGAAAAGTGTCCTTTTCCCCAGTTCCACCACTGCCCTCTTAATGTCGACCCAACGTGCCAGACAGGCAGGTAAGAAAAGACTTCCTACCTCCATGGTGCCAGATGGAGGGACGAGATGAAAGTATTCCCCATCTCTCTGCGGTGCCCTCTCACCTGAAGTCAACTTTCCCTCCCTCCATCCTCTAAACAATTAAGCACGTAACGCTAACTCTCACCCAGCAATCTCTTGGATTATATAAGTTAAACATAATGTTGTTGTCAATGGGCCTATATAAATGTAAAATTATGTGCCCTAAAGCGATCTCTTTCTCGAAGAATATGAAGATTCGACTTGGGATGACAAAGTGCCTATGAGTCCCAATACTCAAAAATGCGTTTTCGAAGAGTGTTGTCGTTGATTTTATATTATATTAGCTTAACTGTGACTCAAAGAATAGATGTGAAAAGTTTTCGATGCTTAGGTGCTGATGGGAGGTTAGAAGCATAATAATCGGGCATCAGTTTAATTCCTGTGGTCTAATCTGACAGTTTTTTGTTTACGGAAACAGTACTTACACAAGTATGACAGTTATATGGAGACCCATTACAATTTAGCTGTATAACATCCCTGGCGACCCAAAAGTAATTTTTTCCTAACAGTTATTACTTAGGGAGATCTACCAATGCTCTCCGAAGGCTAAACCTTGCATGATCGCATTGACTTTCCTAGTGGTAGTGCACTTTTCTGCCACCTGACCTTACAGATCATTATGCGCCTCTGCCACATAACCTTACACGTCATCATGCGCGAAGCATATGGTAAAAAAATAACGTCTGTCTTATTAAAATGAAAATAATTAATTTAATTGATGAATGAAGATGCATTATTTTGATAAAATATGAGAACATGAAATCACATGAAGGAAGTTTAAAAGCTTACTAGAAATGACTAAATGATAAAGGCAGACCGTAGACAATGAGTGCTATATAAAATACATATAATTAAAACACATTAAAAGCAAATGATAAAAATCTAATCTGTTATAAAAATTCAAATACTTTAAATTGAGATATTGACCTATAAAGTCCGTTAATATTAAAAGAGGATTAAAACAGTTTTGGCGAATGTGATTAAAACATTAACAGCTAATTAAAATATAAAATTATAGCAAAGCAACAACATTGTGTTTTGCGTAGATGTTACCCAATACTCAATCGATTTCGAGAGCAAACAGGAACAGGTCCCTCTTCATCAGGAATAAAGAAATCTGCAACAAAGGGAAAGCCATTGTTGTATTTATATCTAAAAGGAGTAAAGCACCATCTGCCGATAGAAATAGTAACGAAAATTGAAAAATTCAGTTAATAAAATTTTTAAAAAGTTAGGCAGGACTGGAAGTCATATTAACTAAAGAAGATAGTTTTGTGAATGTGAAAAGCTTCAAGAAAATCCAGTTCACCAATGGAAAAAGGTTTTTGGGTAATTTTCGCAGATCCAAACTTATGACAAAATTTCCAGCTATGATTAACTATGGAAGAGGTATCAGTGTCGCCTCATCAGGCATAAGATTCGTAGTCCTTGATGCGAAACTTTAATGTTCTATTAGTTTGGTCGATATATCTGAAACCACACTTCAAACATGAAAATTGAACTTCTGAGGAATCCTTGATATTTT
This sequence comes from Stegodyphus dumicola, assembly GCF_044657685.1. Lineage (NCBI taxonomy): Eukaryota > Metazoa > Arthropoda > Arachnida > Araneae > Eresidae > Stegodyphus > Stegodyphus dumicola. Next base: position 240,766,590 of record NC_140780.1, read on the forward strand.
GTAACTGACAGAAGGACGAAATGGAACCACGAAAAGGTTATTAATGCTACTTCTAATCGCGAATGTTTCTTTAATTTTTCTTCTTTCTTCTGATGTTTCTTTGATGGCGAAATGAATTTTTTTAATGACCACGAGAGAAAATTCTAGGTCAACGGCATCTGATATTCAACGAATTCTCCAGAAGTTTAATTTTGAAGTCATTTTTCCACGCCTATCAATCAAATACATGGTTCTATTCTTAAAGATTCCATTTCTGACTTTAATTCTTGGGAAATTTATAGAATATCTTGTCAGTGTGGTTTTAGATATATCGGCTAAACTTTCCCACCAAGAAACAGGAATCACACGTCCGAAAAGCTTAAATTAGAAGTCTTCGATAGCTCATCATAGTTGGAAATTTAATCATCCTTTTGACCTTGGGTCTGCAAAAATTATCCAAAGAGCTTATTTCAGTGGTGAATAGGATTTTCTTGAAGCTTTTTACATTCGTAAAGAATCCCCTTGTTTAGTTAATGACTTCAATTCCAATCCAGTCCTTCCTAAAACTTTTAAAAGCCCATTAACTTAACTTTTTAAATTTCATTACTATTTCTGCAGACAGATGGTGCTTTTCTCGTTTTGGGTATAAATACAACCGTGGCTTTCCCTTTGTTGCGGATTTCTTTGCTCCTGATAAAGAGAAACCTGTACCTATCTGTCCTTAATCGATAGAATTTTGATTAAAATCTATGGCAAACACAAGATTCTAGTTTGTGCAACAAGTGCATTCCAAGCTTTCAACAAATATTTATTAACAGCATGAAAGTGACCTATTCTTACATGAGTTAAAAGAACGTTTTCTTTCCGAATTCTGGTTAACTCCCAACTCTCTACTCTTGATTTTGATCTTTTGTAACTTGCTATTGAAATGGAAGTCTCACTGCAGCTGCCATCAGCTCATATTTTCTGCTTGATGAATCTTCTGATATATATAAAGGGAATGGGCTTGCTGGATATTTCGACTTCAATCTTTGAAGCTATGTTTGCAATTTTTTTCACTTTTATGTGAACATATTAGAGGACCCAATAACAAAAAAAAAAAAAAAAAAAAAAAAAAAAAAATTATGATAACCTCGACTTCGCAATTCTAGATTCCGATTTAATACTTTTATAAGTATAGGGTTTTCCCAGTAATGGCTACCACAAAAATGGGGAAGCCAGATTCTCGCATTACTGCGAAGCAGATAGTGCGATTTATGGTGTGAATGGGGATTCAGAACTATGCTTACAGTGTGTCATCAGGCCATTTCAGAAACCTACCCAACATACCGCCCAATCCTTACTGCACACCCTAAAAGCTATTCAGAATATGAAGTTATGAAAGCCACAGCCCACAAAGTAAGTGTCCTCCGGGAAGCGTAAAATGCTCTAATTCAAGCGACCGTATCCAGCCGTTCTTCATTTGATAGCACAGAATACTATTGATACAGACATCTTACAAGAGCCTCATACTAACGAGGTCATAGAAACGGGACATTGTCAATAAGACGACCTGCTATTCCTGTATATAATGGCATTCCTAACTCCATAGAACTTAAAACCATTGGCCACATTATTTCTACTAATATAAAAAGCCTCTTTTTTGTCATAATCTCAGTCTATTTACTACCAAGAAGATGCGCTGAACCATTGCTTATGAAACAGAACACATATAGTCATTATCTAGCCATGCATCACATCATTGTTGCAGATTTCAGCGCCACATGCTTCATTATGGCTGAAGCAGACAGGCAGCAAAGATTATTTCTAGTTCTAGATTTTGCGGCCACAAAACATATGATAATATTACAGTTGCGGAACTGTTGTACAAAATTTTGGGCCGTCAGTGCCAAAGAATATAATGTACCTAATTCTAGCATTGCTCAATACAGCTACCTACATTTAGACTGTTATCGAATTAGGTTTCCGAGCAACCCCCATTGTAACACAACATGACGGACGGCAAAACTGACTGTACAGCAAGGACAAATCTTCACCTTAAAAGAGCAAAATGATGCTTTCGCAAAGATGAAGCATCCAGGAATGAGCACTTCCTAGATATCGCACGGAAAAGAGTTAAGCAGCAAACAGAGGCAGAGAAACTAGACTTTTGTAAAACATTCTGCACCCAAACGACTGAAAGTTATAGAGCTTGATATAGGATCATATGAAGTAAAATTCAACGAACTATATTTATTAAAATTTCTTAGTTACCCAACGCGCAATCCAACGAGACTGCTATATTTTACATAAAAGTTTGACTTCTCTGTTTAAACTAAGTGGTTTTGAGCAAATTGCATATACAATGCAATAAGAAGAATTATGTAGAACTCTTTTCTTAAAAATCTTTATATATAACCAGTTATCTGTTGGAGACTACGACACTACTCCTGTAGAAATGAAACAATAGAAACTATATTAGTCTACAAAGATGAAAATGGCTTCCACTTCAGTCTCATACAAACTTATTTGCTTGCTATATCGGCAATGGTCAAGAAATATCCTGGCTTCATTCTTCTCTACTTCCTGGTCAGGTTATTTGAATATAGATAGCCTTAGGCAGATAAGCCCTTATGGCTGACAAAGCCATAAGGGCTTATCTGCCTAAGAGGTGGGATGCTTTCGCGGATGCGGAGGACCTTCTGAGGGAAACAGCCTCGTTACACATGGAAAAAACCACCTCTATCGCACGGCTCACAAGAAATGTAATAATGTAATCTATAGGCGACGGTACCGATTCAGAGCAGGACGTACAGCAGAGCACTCCATAGATAACCTCGGTATCCATAAGCGCAATAGTGTGTACAGAGTGAGAATTTCAACTGATATTAGCAGCTTAATGAATTTGGGAATTAAGTAAATTAACTAATAACTAAAATTAAGAAAACAACTCATCAGGAATGCGAAATTTGGTTAAATATTCATTTCTCCATATGCAGGAAGAGTATATTTTTCAACTGATTTCATATACATACAGTACATCACTTTACCACGATAAAAGCATAAAATAATAATGCAAGTACAGAGAATAATAAATTAAATTTATATGGTATTTCCTCCCTCTTTTTCGCATATCTTCGTGGAGTTAATGGAAGAACGCTCGACGCGTATTCCGGAGGTTAGAAGTTCAAATCCCGGCGAAGGAAACTTCAGTTTCCTGACATAAAAAAATTTTAAATGACTCCACAAATGGCGCCCGAACTAAAAAGTGGTGAATACCAATTTATAACTATTAGGATTTGGATACTAGGTCTCCTCATCCCCAATTGCCCTTTAAAAGGGGAAAGTATATAAGGTATTTTCTCCCTCTTTTCTGCAAGCCTTCGTGGTGTAAATGGAAGCACGCTCGACACGTATTCGGGAGGTCCGGAGCTCGAATCTCGGCAAGGGCACCGCGGATTTCTTCAGTTCACTGACATCGAAATATTCTAAATGACTTTACAAACTAATGAAAGAAAATTTTCATAATATCAACATACAAGACAAGAAATGTAAAAATTCTGTTTTATTTTGCAAACTTAAAACAGTTCTCATACATTACGTAGACTAATATTAATATGCTAAATATTTTACCAGTTTCACACTGATCTCCTACGAAACCCAGAGGACAAAGACAAACGCCATAATCAGGACTAGTTGCAACGCATTGCCCACCGTTCAAGCACGTAACTTTGCTGCAGACATCAGCACTACATTCCTCTAAATATAATTTAAAAAAATGTGCAAATTAAAAGAAAAGCATAAAGGTTACTAAAATACAGAAGAAGATAAAATTATTAAAAAAAAAAAAAAAAAAAAAAAGGAATATACTGAGTGAAATTTCGAAAAGTCGAAAACAGAGACATGTCGACAGATTTTAACACCCGAAAAAAATTCCCAAAAGTATACACCACACACTAAAAGCTATTTCTTTCTTATTTTTGCATTTTCAATTAATTTTATAGATTTACTTATGTATTCCCTCTCGTTCTTTAGTTAAAGCAAGTGTCTCAGTCGACATGTCTCCGATCGAAAATAACAGAAAACAAAGCATTCATCTTATGATTTATTTTTGATATTGTCGGTTTTAAACTGAACTCAAAATTAAGAATTAATTTTGGAATGCATAATGAAAATATGATTGAAGAAATAATTTTTAAAAATTTTATTATATGCAAATTAGCAATATGAATAATTTATTTATACGTTAAAAGAGGCCCTTATATACCTCGGTATCTTTATATGACAGCTGAACAGAACTAATACAAATGCAATAAGGAAAAAAAAATACCGATATCAACTCCTTCTAAAGCATCTCCTTTGGGCTCTGGTCGAAAATCATAAACACGTCGATTTATTGCCAAGTGTCTCAAGCATCCTCGGAAACTTGTTCGAGCTTGAATTCTGTCGGTTACTAGAGATATGTTAGGAGATCCACCCACATACAAATTCAGACGAAATGTTATTCTAGAAAACAGGCCCTAGAGGAAAAAATGAGATCATAAACTGAAATTCAAACAAAGTAATTTGTAATTAAAAAAATTATACATTAGCATTTGAAACAATATATTTCAGTGGTATTTTTACAACAAAAGTAACAAATCGCAAAAATTTCTTCAGCTTCAGCCACATGCATCATAATGCAGTTATCTAGATACATTTACACTGAACACATTGCACATACTTACACTGAACACATTATACATAAGGACAAAATGTAGTCACTACGCCGCAAAGAAATTTATATTAATGGCACTTCTCCCAAGCAATTAATTTCTTGGTTTTCATTTATCTAAGAAGAACAGGAGCAACGGCAAGCTTGAAATTTTAACTTTCGTAGATGAAATTAGCTTACAGTTGAAGTATAGTAGAATTCCAAACACTTAGATTAAATGGGACTACAGTCCATCTGAATGCTCCAAAAGTTAACACAACTGGGTTGTTCTTTTTCTGTAGGTAAATACGTGTTTAGTATAATGCAAGAAAGAGAACTTCCTTTATTTTTTTATCGTATTCTTTTCCAACAAGATATACAGTTCAAAATATACAGTTAAAAACTAATATATTTTTCTTTGCGTCATTATACAAATTACGTAAAACGATATACAAAGGGATTTTTTTTACGTAAATCCTAAAACTACTCCTTCCTTTTTTTTGATTTTTAAAGAGAAATTACAGCCTATTTACAGTAAGCAATTGTTTTTCATTAATGTTCCAATCTACGCATTGTAAAGCATTCATTTAAATTAATTTAGCAGCTTCTTAAAATGAATAGCTTATTGGACATATATTAATTAAAACGACGAAAAATAGTAAAAACCCGTGAGTACGTTCACAACAAGCTTAATTTTATTTGTCTAGAAAAATGTCTAGAAATAATCCGGAACATGATTCCCGCCTAATTGTCTTATATTAGGTCTAAATGGCCGAGTTTGTGTCGATTTATGTCTTTCAGATGGATACGTCGCAAAAGTGTCTTCAATAAATTTGAGCAAAAACTTGATACGCGATAATGTTCCATTATTTTTTCTTATATACTATGAATGTATTCAGACACATAATGTCTACGAAATGGAGAAATATCTTTTTGTAGTACTTTTTGAGTCGTTTTCTTGCTGTGGAGTACTCTATGATAATTCCATCGCTCATATCCACTCCACCCATTTTTTTTATTATAATTAATCACTAACTTCGATTTCTTTGTTATTATTTTTCTTTTCTCTGTTTCTATTACATTGTCATTATGTAGAGTACTTACTAAATAAACCTCCCTCTTATCTTTCCATTTCTTTAACATAATATACGCATGACGAGTATACTCGTCAATACACAAAATCGTGTCGCTTCTCCATAACGAGTATACTCGTCAATCACAGTTAACTGATTAAAATTGAACGAATAACTTACTAAGAATCCAGTCATGAAGAAACTGACGACAAGTGAAAAGATATAACTAACTGTATTAGAGAAAACAGAAAAATATTTAACAGTAGCTCGCGAGAATGTTCCTTAACATAAGTGGATGCGAAAAGTACATTTTTATTGATGAATATTACATTAAAATTTGTGAAAATGCGACAGCTAAAACATTTAATTTACTACATGTCACAATTTATATGCCTGACACTGTTGTGAAGGGGGGAAAAAGGTAAGCTGAGACTTCAGATTATTTTGTACATGTACACAAAGTAACTTTGCAGTATTATGCAAGTAGTAGAGCTCTTAATCATTCTAAGTTCTTGAAGTGATTCAAAGAATAACAGGTTTCACTCCCTACTGACAAGGAAAGTCTACCAACTTTAAACTCTCAATACTTTTGAAAAACTATACTTGCTTCTGATAATTTGAAAATATACAGTAGTCTGGGGGAAAAAAACCTTCATAAAATGTTATAGATAAGCATAAAAATATGTAGATCACAACAATATTTGGCGATGCAGCATTAATTGGCGATTTTCAAAAATTTCCAAGTCTTATTTCCCGAGTGCTTTTATTGTACAGTAAAAATATAAAATAATAAACGAATAGATACACGGATATCCTCAATTCGCCTGCATTTGTGCCTGTATGAGTTTCATTCTTTTATATTTTATTTATTAGTAATGGTTAACAGCATATTCATTTTCAGACAGTATTTGTTCACGCTCTTTCCACAATTTAAATACGAGCTAACTTAATAAAGCTACCAAGGAAACTTTTAATGTTTTTGAAATGTGAAAACATCTTTTTGTGGAAGATGTTTCATATAGCAGGTTTGCGTTGGGCAAACAATACATGATTTATTTGTTAATCAATGCGCTGATTATGGATTAAATAGATAAATACGAATGAAGTAGAGAAAAATGATCGAAACTCTTTTACAACAGTTATTATATCTAAGTGAATAGAAGTATCAGACTCAGAATTATAAAAAATTGCAATTTGTGTACCAATTGCAAATTAACTGCCAGAGTTTGCTATTATGTAAACATTTACAATTTACTAATAAGCAGTAGCTATTTATAAGTTACTAATAAGTAAAGCGTACTATTTATACTAAGTTACTAATAAGTAAAGCGTACTATTTATAAATTATTAATAAGTAAAGTACAGTAACTTATACGTTACTAATAAGTAAAGCGTACAAAATATAACATCTTCAAAATGTAAGTACACATTTGGTGAAAAACTGAGATGCAATTACGATAAAACAGCGAAATTATTCGCTTCAGTTAGAATGTTATAAATTGAATAAAACACTAAGCAAAACACAAAAAGAAGATTGCAAACGATTCTGGTGAATTTAAAGTTATACAGTGTTAAAATTATCTAAAATATTTATGCAAATTAACTATAGTTGACGATGCAGGCCTTTTACTTTATAATGCTTCAATAGATTGCCAATTTTGCTAGGAAGTTCAGTTATGGCACTCAAGAATTTCATATTTAATAAATTTTATGGATTCGCTATATAAAATTAGCTGCTAATTTTAATAGATTTCCCTTTTCTTGCGTGCAAAAATTAGCTATATTGTTTTTATACCTGGAATTCAAAATTTGAAGACCTTCTTTATGATTTAATGTACACCGTTATTACAGCACACTGCATAGAACAACAGCATAGAACTGCTGTAGATGCTATATCGCTAGTTCGGGTCAATCATACTCGACACTAAAGGAACGCTTCCTGTTCCAAACTGATAAATTCGTCATTTTGATATACATGCTAATTTCAAAAATAAAATAATTTATGGACATTTCATGTTATACTTTACTATGTGTTCCTTTCATTTTGGAAATTTCATGTTATACTTTACTATGTGTACTTACGCTCCCTGTTCCAAACTGATAAATTCGTCATTTTGATATACATGCTAATTTCAAAAATAAAATAATTTATGGACATTTTATGTTATACTTTACTATGTGTTCCTTTCATTTTGGAAATTTCATGTTATACTTTACTATGTGTACTTACGCTCCTTGTTACGGACTGATAAATTTGTCATTTTGATAATACATGCTAATTTCAAAAATAAAATATTTTATGGAAATTTCATGTCACACTTTACAATGTGTTCCTTTCATTTTGGAAATTTAATGTTACACTTTAATATGTATACTTACGCTCCCTGTTCCGAACTGATAAATTCGTCATTTTGATATACATGCTAATTTCAAAAATAAAATAATTTATGGAAATTTCCTGTTACACTTTGCTATGTGTTTTTACAAGCTGATTAAATTTATCAGTTATTCATTCAGAAGTTTTTAGCTATCCCTAATTTTGGAATTTTTCCCTTAACTTTTGGAAACCAATGCACATGGTTACAGATTGCCAAGTATTCAAGCATTTCAATAACAGAACATTTTCTAAAGCATTAGAAAAGAAAAATTTTAGACTTACCTCTTTATAAAATTTGTATTCAACTCCCTTTATTAGCAACATTACTTAGCATAATTAATAATAGAATGCTACGTACTTCATTACTTTTCATTCCCCATTTTGTCTTAGGTGTAAATAATCAATTTCTGCAGGACAATTATTTCTTTATAAAGTTTTGTTTGTTTTAATTAACAGTTACTGTTTTCTACAGAAGATGAAAGCTTAAAGGACAAGTTCACGGTCAAGGTCACGATTGTTATTGCTATTTGATTTTATGCTAATGTTCTAACGCGATTTTAAAGTTGAGAATCTGCCAGCAGTGCCGTGTTTATGTTCAAGTTTTATTGTACGACTGATGAGTGAATGAATTTTAGCTTACGAGAACTGAAACTCGTTCAGCATCATATAAAAAAAGTTTGGACATCAAATGCACAACAGATTCGCATCTTTGCCGGAAAACATAGTTTTTCGGGTTACTGTTTTATAGTAACTTCGTCACGATCAGCAGCAAATATGTCAGAACGTATATTTTTAACTTGCGTAACTTCACATTAATTAACTCCTTTAGCGCATAGTTAGCCGACGTTAGGCAAGTCCTGTGGTTGTCTACTTATTCTGATAAAGCGCATGCTGAGTTGAATATGCCTATGTGCATTCTCATTAGTTACGTATGAAAATCATACACGAATAACGGTTCGCAATGAAGGAATTTTTGAAATCCATACATGGGTTCACGGTCCACGTTTATGGAGTTTTGAGAAACACACTGGATTCATATCACCGAAAGGATTAAAATTAATTTTATTTATATTTTACTTTTGATTTTATTACTTAAAGCTACGTTTGAATTTATTTTAAGTTCTGTTGAAAGTTCAAAACTTGGTATAGATAGCATAAGTCTAGGTGGAGATGTAAATAATAAATAAATTCACTTATATCGCGTTGTAATGATTATTCTTTTAATACATGATATTGTTATTAACCTGCAATGAGTTGAGTTTTAGTACAAATCGAACATACGAAATAAATCTGATGAGCATATTCTATAAGATTATCATTACAGTTTGAAAGTAGTGTACTTCTTAATACAGTTTAAAAACGGTGAAGTATATTTCTTTTTTAACATTTTACGTTATTTTCCGGTTCTATTCGATATTTGTTTTGAACTAACTAAGAAAAAAGATATTTGTATTTTTGAGCAACAAACTTTCAAAGAAGAAATAAGACAAAAAAATTACAACACATATCATTATTAACTTTTTCAAAGACTAGGTCTAGAATGGAAACAAAAAACTAACCAATATGAAACGTAAATGATTTACATCAAAAGTATGAAAGTAGCTTTCAGAAAAGAACTTAATTGTGAAAGAGTGAAATGTTCACCTAAAAGCCCCCTTAAAAAAAAAAAAAAAAAAAAAAAAAAAAAAAAAAAAATTTGAATGTGCATAGCATAGCAACAATAGTATGGTATATAATTCACGTTTTAAAGTAATCAAAGGTAATATAAATACAGTGTTTTAAAACATAAAAGACAAGAAAACGTTTTCAGTAAATGCAAACTGTTTTTGATCAGAAGTAATTTCCACACAACTTCATTTCTAAAACAAAGGAGTTTTAATGCGGAGCGACCGTGTAAATTTTGACAAGCAAAATATAAGCTTTATTCCAGTTACTAATATAATTTAACAAAATCTATAATAGTTCCCATACACAAGAAATTGTTGTAATAAAATGCCTTTGACAGTATAGTTACCAATTTCATGCTCAAAGTCTAAATAATAAAAAGCAAATTTTCTGAATTTTCAGCTTCATGCAGAACAAGTGCTAATAATATACTCTAATTTTTTTATATATTTGAACAATGGAAAGGAAAATAGGGATATTCAAACACATTATTTACTAAGTTGTTAACATGAAATCTTACCTTTGATCTTCCCTGAACTTGGCTTCCAGTATTAAGCTGCATCCAAGCATCCCACCTGTCTCTGTAGATTGTTAATGTATTCCACGAACGTAAAACAACAGGTTGATCACTGATAAGTATTCCTTCACCCATACCACAATCAAACCTGAACATCACAAGAATTTCAAGTATAAAAATTTTTTAAATGAAATTTAAATAACAAAGATAAATGCTGCAGATCCATTTCTACTTAAGAGAAGCGACTATTAAAAGATGGAACTAAAATAATTCAAGTTACACTTTTGATAAAATTATTTTTATTTATGATCATGAAACAAGTATTGAATGTTCCAAGTATTTCATACTGATCAAAGATGAAAGGGGCGTGAGATCGTAATACAAAGTTTTATGAACCATGACGGGAAAAGTCAGATAATAGAAATTTTGAAGCAAGGATCAGCTAGACTGCCTTATTATCATTGAATGCCCCTAAGCAGTGCAAGATCTTTTTTTATTACAAGAGCGAACTTTTTACATTTCAGTATCATTTTCAGCCGTTTTTCAAATAAGAGAGGAAACCAAGTCTACGATTAAGTAATAAAATTTTAATGAAATAATAGCATATAATTAAACGGGCTATTGCACTTGTAGAAAATTACTTTAATCTTGACATTTCATTACATACTAGAATACTATTTTGAGATTGCTACAGATTTCTCTTTGTCTGTGTATGCTAAATGTTGGAAGTTGCAATTATTTAATAATTACTCACAGTTTGAACAGACTGGCATCTTTTCATTTACTTGCTTTGAAAATGAGTTCTGAATTATCAGTTACATACAGGGAAAATACTTTTTCATTCCCACAAGACATGAAATTCAAACATCAAACATAACTTATTGCCTCGATATTTTAAATTTAAAGATTTACATTTGATGCAGTTGAATTAATTAGAAAACTATGATAAACGATTTCGTATTTCTAAAAAAATTGACTTATTTTTTAGGTAATTAGTACTGAGAACACACACCTTTTTGAATTATTATTTGACTATTAGCTAGCAAAAATTACAATTTAATAAGCAAAGCAGATGTTTTGTCTATTTGTTCCGTATTTTAATTACGAATCCAAACGCTAAAGGAAAACTATTTCCAGAGATACAGAAGTTAACATATAGAAGCGTTATTTGAAGAATAATTATCCATTTGAGAAATAGAAAAAGGATACAGAAGATTTTAATAAAAAATAAAAACGGCTAGGTTATTAAAGAATCTCCGCAGTTTCTTTAAGGTATTTAGAAACATATTCAGTTTGAGAAGACTTTCCAACTTCAGAAAAATCACAGAAAATACTAACGAACATGTGACAAACACATCAAGGAAGGACACTGACAACGTTGTTCGTAGAAATTTCTGTAGGCACTAATCAGACATTTCTTTCCCATCTTGTCTCGCTTTATTCAGCAGTTACGCAAGTAGGCATATTCACCCATAGGCAAAATATACACATCTATTATTATAAAAACGCTTCTGAAATGTCCGCATTAAAAATTAACTGGCCAGGCATAAAAAACCTGATCAAAGGCCCTAGATAATCTGGGTACAACCAGATCATCCTATACCACCTTATAATTCTATTCTTCCCTCACGAAAACAAAGAAAGTGGGTGTTCAGGGCCCCTGAAAGACCTCCCGTGCTCGTAAATTTCAGTGCTCGGTTTTCATACTTTAATATGATTATTTTTTTATGTTTAACTTTAAAAACTCTTCTGATTTCTAAAGTTAGAAAACGGCGAGGAGTACAATAAATCATGTGCGATACTAGTTGCAAAAAAGTGGATGATTTACAGCTTTGAAGCAAATTCTTTGGCGCAGCAGCTTGCTATAGACCTCGGTCGCCTTAAAATTATTTTTGTGTCTCTAGTTATTAAGCCTGAGTATTTTGAGGGCTTTCTCCACATAATCCAGGGACCTAATGCACTGCCTTTCTCCTTTGTCCATTGATCTTGCAACTGAAGAACAAATAAAGTTAATAAACGAAATAAAGCTTTAATGAAGATATAACAAACTTATTTTTATTTAAAACGGGAATGCAAAATGTCCTAAGAATTCTTTCGGAAATTTTAAATTTCTTTTCTATATCTTTAATATCTAACAGTTAATTTCATACTAGATTATGGAGACATACTAGTTTTTTGTGTGTTTAATCCTTGATTTTGGTGATAAGTTATGTCAACTAAATTTAATTTTTATAACCATGACAGCAGTTATAACAATAAACTATCTATTATTAGTTTTTGCATTGAAATTATTTCATAAGCAACTAGCGAAAAGGAAATTTTTCAACTCTGTACACAGTTTTAGAGAGGTTAACTTTGCGCAATTCAAAAATGCTGTTATGCAGTCACTTCATCCCGTTTCATTTAAGTAGACTAAGCTCATACTGATTACTGCCCTTATGCTTCTTTTCGTCAGGTAAACGCTCATTCCAGAGGGTTATGCAAATTTTAAGCAGCATAGGTTTAAATGAGAAGTAAATCATCTAGTGTAACCCATTTAATATAATGTAAAGTTTCAGCAAGCTGCTGTGTCTAGATGACTTTAACTTTGTGTTATGTTATTTTATGCTAATCTCATTAGCAGTAAGGAAATAAAGTGTCAGTTAACTTTCACATTTTGTGCTGCTTCTTGTGTCCACAGTCAGAATTTGGCCGTCACATAGAGAACTTTTAAGGGTGAACAGAGCAGAAATAATTAGTTAGGTAGTTAGTCTTCGTTAAATGTTATAACGTGTCAAACAAAATCATCTGAACATTTCTGAACTTTTCAATCAATTTTTCAGTTAGTCTTCAATCCACATATAACTTCAAATAAAACTGTTCTTAATTTTTAGTCAGTAATCAGGGAAAACTTCTCAAATCTGAACAACACATTTTGAAAGTCAAAACAATCCACAATAAATTTTTATTTGAATTAACAAACTGAGCTAAATTCAGGGTTGAATTTTTATTATACCTTAAAATATTAGGTGAAATTTATTATGCCTCTGAAGACAGATTACTCTTTAAAATTAAATTTAATGATTTACTGTATACATTTTTGTTTAATGCTGTAAGAGACAGAGAATATATTAGAAAATAAAAAAATGGGAAATAATCACAGCCTTTTGAACAGTCCTATGAAACTACAAAAATTATTACTGGTTATTTGCAGGAAAATAGCAAACACAAATAGACACACGTATTATTATACTAATGTACTATTATATAACTTTTTAAAGTTTACATTCTAATTTAAGTAACTGAAGCTATGCATTTTAACTTGTTTAAAAGCTGCTTTTGCAACAATTTAGGGACTTTCGATATTGTAAAAATGTTTTTAGAATATACATGTGATCATACTATAGTAATAAAAATCACTAGATAAAGAATGCTGAGAATTACCCCCAAATTTCTGCAGCACAGAATTACATAAATAATTCAAAGAATAATTATTTGCTACATTTATCACCAATTTTCAACCAGCGAAGAGGAAATCTGCCAGTGGTGAGGGATACTTAAAGCAGTTGCTGAAATACATGCTGATGCTACCTGAAGAGGTTGCGGATGGAAAAATATTCATCGTATGAATTATACAAAAAATTGCGTCATATCACTAATCCCCAAAGTGGGGTCTTATTAAAATGAATGGATCAGCATTTAATCATTTTTATTGCACATGTTAGAACAATAATTCTGTATGCAGCACAGTCATTAGCTAAAAGGGAAAATATCAGACACAAGATAGGAAAACCGCAAAGCAGAAAGATTAACAGTAGAGAAGCCAAACAGCTCTAATGCATATTCTAGTGTTAGAGGATCCGTCGTGATTTCTCTATCCTCACTGTTGGAATAATTCACTATCAGCGTCCCGACCATAGCAATTTAGCTCAGATAAATATTGCTCCGAAACTACCTTTACTAGAATGGATACTGCAAACAACTGACGAGGTACTCACTCAATTTCTAAGGAATAGATATTCCTCATCGCTTCATATACCTCCCAGACCTAAGGCTACAGAAACTAACATAAGGCCTTTTTCCTTGTCACTTACTCCAATCCATCACGAACGTACAGTGGCTATTAGATAAACAACCACGTGCTTTTCACTGAATCGTCATCTGGCATTACACGATAATTCTGTCAAAGATGGTGGAAGAACTCAGTAAAAATGAACTCGTTACGTACCTCATTCAATACATAATCCATCTGAAGATTCGACAGCTGACATACCTGCTTATCCAGCAGTTTCATGGTTCAAAGCCTTCTCGTACTAGGCATTATACATTTAATTTGAAATAATAGCAATTTTTCAGCTCTATAGAATTCACAGTTTCCCACTTACAAACGAAATTAATTTTTTTCCTAATTCTCAGACGATTATGTAGTTCCAATTACAACGATAAAAGGTAAGTTACTCTATATACTTGAATACTTATAAACTATTCTCCGATTTAATTCAAATAATTTTCATATGTTAAGATTTCAGCTCCATACTTCTCTAGTTCAATTCCCCCTTCTCAGATTACATAGTAAAAGCATTGTATTCTTACGGTGAAAAATGTTATTAAGTTATGTTAAGCATTATGTTAAGCAATTCATATATCATAGCATACTAAATTTGTCTTTTTCCTAATTATTTGAAAGCAAATAGTACTGTAACTTAAAACATACGTAACTTACAATGTAAGGATTTAAAGGGATCCTCCCATGTGCTCTTGAGGTGCAACGATTAGCATAAAAAGTTAGTTATTCGGAGATCCTGTTTTCCACTCTGTATGAAAGCACAGCTGATTTTTCAGGATAGCTTTGGCCTGAAACTCTTTGTCTCTAAATCTCGAGCCCGAAGTGAAACTAGTGGATTATGAATTATCATCAACTTTGAACAATCTAACGAGAGTCGTTACTTTCTATATATTACCTTAAGACAAAAGGAAAAAATTTAAGGAAGAAAATGCATTGTGGTGACAGAACGATTAGCATATAAGGTGGTTATTCAGAGATCCCGCGTACGGCTTTGAGCAAAGACACAGCGAATTTTTCAAAGGAGGCTCAATCCTAAACTCGTCCTGTCTCTATCAATATTTCCACAATGAAATCAAGATTTATAGTAAATTCCTTTAAATGCTAAAAGAAATGTTAAAGTTCATACAGCAAAACGTAAGTGTTAACATTCTGCTTAAAGTGACAAAAAAGGAAAATACGAGCAACTTTCCTGATATTAAAATTTTATTTACAAGAAACTATCATATTTCCCTTGAATAAAAACTCGGACCATTTATTTAATGAAACTCTAAAGATTATATTTTTATTTATTACTTGCAATTTTTACTTTTTATACAGAAGAATAAAGAAAAAATTGCAGAAGAAACGATGACTTGGCGTACCAAGCTTTGTCGACATTATGTTAAGCATTTAAAGCAACTGGCATTGTGTTTCATATAGAATTTCTTTGCAAATAAATTTTGAATGCGGCAAGGAAGGTCTGTTAATCTCGAATTCTCAATATTTATTAATATATTTATATATATTAATCCCTTTCTAAAGACACATAGTGATAAAAGTTAGCTGCCAAAATGTTACTATAACAAATAAAAATATCTAACATATAGAACTATTTATTCCCAACGGTATTTTATTCATTTATACTTTATTTATTAGTTACTGTTGGTAATATATGCGTTTTTACTCAGTATTTGTTCACCCTTTTACATAAGTTCACACAAAATATATATTTAGCGAATCAGAATTAACTTAATCACATTGAAAAGCAAAGAAGAAATTTAAGATTTGAAAAATGCGACCAGAACTTGATAAAGTTCTGAAAATAAACTTATTGCTTAGATTTTGCTTGACCAACGATTCTAGTATGTCAGCAGAAAGTCAGTTACAGGACATATATAAACAAGTGAAAGAATCCTATATACAAATAGAATTATGTCAAATGGCCGTACAGACTTCTATATCTTTCTGGTTTGTTATTTAAATGGTTACAAGTATACAGTCTGATCTAGTATTTATACGTGAAGCTTTATAGTGGAGTTGCCGGGAAGTATTTCTGGTAATGGATGATGATGCATGACATACACACAGAAACACTCGCCTTAAGCATTGGCAAAGTGAGAGTATAACTTAAACCTCAATGAGCATGTTTAAGATGATTAAGATTTAAAAATTTCATAACTCCAATCGTCTCCTAAGAAAATTCAAGAGGCAAAACATGTGCGTAATAAGCGGAATTTCTGCTCATTAAATATTTTCAAAGTTCATATATAAAAAAGCAAAAAATCGTTGAAAGTTGTATGTTGAATGCCATGCATCGCTGAAAGGGTAATCCTGTATCGTATTAAAATTTTAATTTGAATTCGTATACTTTTTGTATGTATAGTTATTTAATCTCTCTCTCTCTTTTTTCATTTCATTAATTAATTTACTTTTTATCACTGCGTTATAAAGCAAGTTAATTTCAAAGTTGTATAATATTTTATTTTGAATTTCATGAACTGTGAGAACACAGATTTTGGGCAAATTTCATGTTTCTCTCTGATAGCTTATGACAGTTTCACCATTTATATTAATTAATTTTCACTCCACCGTATTTAACACTGAAATCTTCGACTCCACTGTGTTTAATACTTTCAATGATAAAATGGGTAAAGAAACATCGTTAAGGGAGAGGAATTTAAGCCCCTGCATACTTTGACCAATATGATTTCGCCTTTATTCACAGTAAGCATAACATGCAAATAATAATATTATCATAAAATTGTAAACTGTTTGGAATTAATTTCACAAAGAGGTGCGACACATTTTAATGAAAAGTGGTCTCCCCTTTTCTTTTTAAGAATCAAAATTTATTCTGTTCTAGAGCATTGATTCGAATATCGTAAGATTCTTGGGGGAGAGGAATTTAAAAAGAAAAATAGGTTTCGCTTTAGTTGAAATTAACGTCAGATCAAAACTCGAATTTTGCAACTGATAAAAACTTAAATTAACGCTAATTTTATATATTTCTATAATTAGAATGCTATACTTTTTATACATGCATTACGAACTAATTATTTATAAACAATAATTTCAATTTATTTCTAAACGTTTAAAGTAAAATACAAGTAAAGAGCAGTGCTTCAAAATAAATAAAACTGATTTAATATAAAAATACTAAATATTTTTACAAACCTGAATTCAATAAAGCCTTTGTTTAATGTAATAGATATAAAATCTCCGTGAAGATCAAATTTCTCACCACTGTATAAAATAAGGCCATCATTAGCTTCAGGCCTGAATTCCAGCGTAACTTGCATTGATTTATGAGCGTCCCTCAGAATTGGAAGAGCAAGATAAGAGCCATCATGGAACCTTGGGTATTTTGCTTCGACAGCTAAGAAAGTAAAATAAATTACATTTAGAATTTGTGCAATACAGTGAAGTGCATGTTGTTAAAATTTAAAAAAAAAATAGAAGCTTTTAATCAAGAATAAAAACAAAATATTACTCAATATTTTTAACAAAATATTCTGAAGAAAAACTTCTCAGATAAAAAAAAATTATTCAATAATATTATGATGTTTAAAAAAACATCTTGGTACATATTTGAGCGGTATTCGGGTCTGAAAGTGATCTTTTCATGAAGATAAAGATAACATGGTAATCGAAAATATAAACCAAAAGACTCGTTTGGATTTTTGTTGCAAAGTTAAGTTCGCGGAATGCTCTAAGTTTAGTACTTACTGAGAATTCTAAGTTTATTACTTACTGAGAATTCTAAGTTTATTACTTACTGGAAACTCTTAGAGTTTGCAAATTCTTGAATTCAGGTCATTTTCTCCCTTAGATATGGGATCGCCACCTAATTAACGGATTTTCAGTTTCCCTTATTTCATATTTATTTGCAATTTTATACCCCTTTCCTCTTAGCAAATTACTCAAGCCATGCTGTACCATGAATCTCACAAAACGGCAGTTAGGTTAGATTATTTGGATATGCAAAGCACATGAGGGCTATTTGCCTAAAACGACAGTTAGTTAACTGATAGTTACGTAACTAATATCTGGAAAAGAGGAAATAAAACCCATATAGTTTCCTTCAATGCAATTTCATTCGCTATGAAGAAAAGTCGATGAAATTAGAACTGAAATACGAGACATTGAATGATCCCTCCACACGCGAATACTTATATGTTATCAGGATCGCATTCCTCAACTGACATACGAAAAGCCAGGCTTTTTTAACAGCATTTGATTAAATGCAATAAAGAATGTCAGGGATTTCTTACCGTAAAATACGCCAGAATTTCTTACTAAAACTACTAGTCTTTCTCCTTTTTCCAAAGTGGTCTGTTTAACTAAAAATAATTATAACTTGAATCTGAAATCAATTGTTATTAACTTATATTTTAGAGTTTTCTCACATTTTTCCAATATTCAGCAGAAAAACAGACAATTATCTTCTAAGCAGATTAATAGTATGGCCATTCTTTTTATGATTATTTATATTTCCCACGTAAAATAATTTTCACTAAATAATGAATTGCTTGAAACTGCATTTATATATCCCTAATTATTTTGTAATTTATATTCTTATAAAAAATGAGATCTGATTCCCACTGTAGTATCGAATTACACTTAATGTACTATAATCCTTTTTTATACGAATTAGAAAGCTACTGTTTCATTTAAAATGAAATTAAAAGTTAGTCATAACTTTATTCATACTGAGATATCACTGCTTTTATTGACCATAAATGAAATTAGAAAAACTTCATGCAATGAAATCAGTGTTTTAGAGAAGTAGTTTGATGAGCAAAGGATGAGAATTTACTTTGAATTTTCTTAAGCCAGGCATTCAAACATTAAATTAATGAACTTTTCCTATTGAAACGAAAGTCAGGATCACAGTAAGCTTATGGAAAATGATTACTTAAAGAAAATAAAGTATAATTATTTCCATTTATGATAACAAGTTGCAAAGCTATGCTTCATACCAAGCTATCAGCTATGTATATGTCGTGCGTAAATTTATTTTCACGAAAGTATTATAGATAATTAGAAAATACTTTCTCATTCAGATAACAGCAATTAGCACAAATGAAGCATAAGATTCATAAAAGTACTCGTATATGAGTACTCGAAGAGAGAAATAGAAAAATGCGAGTCCCTCCATTAGAACTACAATTCCAATCTTAAGTTAGTTACTCAATTCGAGCTTTAATAATAACGCCTTTGAAATATAACCATAGAAATAATAAAATAAGATTTCTTTGTTTTCAGTATTACAGAAATGCAACAATACAACATGGTTAAATATTTACATTTAACACTTAATTAATTTAGATGCGCATGTAAACTTATGATCTCTGTTTGGAAATTAAAATACGAGATTTTACTTCCTCACCCTCTAATTTTACACTACGCATTCTGGCCCTGTATTTCCTCTTTCCAGATTTTAATTTTACTTATTAGCGCTTTTTCAGGTTTTTTAGGTAATTATAGAAAAACAAAATACGCAGTCTTATTTATGATTCGTGTCGTGCGCACACCGTAGTGAAAAATAAAAAGTAAAACAGCAAAAAACTACGAGTCTCATTGGTCGACTTTTGCGTAAAATTTTATTTCAGCGCTACGTCTGAAATATTTCATTCTATCAAAGTTCAAAAGTTTAATCTTCTATAAGAATATGCAAGTTAGGAATGCAATAATCAAATGCGAAGGAGAGAACTGGCCTCAAAATATCGATAACTGCTGTTATAAAAATGTTCTTGTTACTGAGATTAAATATTAACTATTTCGAGTTTGAATACGAAATAGTAAATATTTAATCT
Organism: Stegodyphus dumicola; assembly: GCF_044657685.1. Taxonomy (NCBI): domain Eukaryota; kingdom Metazoa; phylum Arthropoda; class Arachnida; order Araneae; family Eresidae; genus Stegodyphus; species Stegodyphus dumicola. The sequence goes on from NC_140780.1 coordinate 240,786,713, forward strand.
CAGTAAAAAGTCAAAGAAAAGGATTTTAAATGATTACAAGGAACGTCAGTTGATTAGATAATGGAAGACAGACAGAATCAGTCAGAGGGATGAAAAGTGTTTAAATACACATTGAATTGGAATCAATAACATTTATTAAAGAACACAGAATTTTGTGAATGTTAAAAGCTTCAAAGGAAATCCAGAAGCTCTGTGAAAAACTCGCGGAACCAAAGTGTGGTCCTAAGTTTTTAAAAATTTTCTTTTCAAATGCATAATTTTGAATATTCATTAGTTCCCCAGCTATTGCAAATTTGTTTATTTCTTCTTTTTCAAGCATTATTTAAACTCAAATTATTTGAAAAATCGTCTTCCAATTTTTGGATTGGCAACTCTGATGAAATTTTTGCGCTTTTAGCGGTATTAAAGAAGATTTAACAAATATTTTATCTGTTATAAATTCGATTGGTAAAGCCATTCAATTTACTTTTAAAACAATCAGATAACTACCTTCCTTTCTTTGATTTTCTAATTATCTGCAATGAACCTGACTTCAGCACTCTTGTTTGGAACCTTTTTTTGCCTCCCCTTGCCATCCAGAGTCGTAGCGCGCCCAGGGATAGCTGAAGATTTCGCACCCCCTCCTGCATGCTTAAAATGGAAAATATTTAATTCAAAAATATCGTATCATTAGTTGGCTCCCCCTGGAAGCTGCGCCCAGGGACAAATGTAAGGACGCCTTTCCCCCTTACTCATTGCCTTCATGTTAATCTGCTAAAGAAAAATGGCTTTTTTTTTTTTTTTTTTTACTCTTACATCTGTCGTGCTCTCACTGTTTGTTCTTTAGAATTTTTGCTTTCTCAGGGATTAAAATCGATTGCCATTAACAAAGAACTTCCTTCTACGGTCATTGATAAATTATTCAAAAAATTTTGCTTTTGTCCATATTATCACTAAAGAAATATTTTTACAAATAACCACAATAACGTTTTTATACTATCTGGTCTTTCTATCAGTTACAAAATTGCTCGAATTCTTGAAAAGTTTAATTTTCATGTAATTTTCTTATCTATCTGTAAAATTCATTGTTCGCCTCCTAAGGATTCCATCTTTGATCTTATTTCTCGAAGAATTAATAGTATATCTTATAAATGCGATTTGACATTAATCGGCCAAACTAACACAGATTTCAGATTTCCCACCAAAAAACACGAAGCCTAATATATTCGAAAAGGAGAAATAAACGAATTTTAGGTAATTGGGAATTTAACTATAATTTGGTTTTTTGAAAATCATCCTTAATAGTGAACTGGATTTCCTTGAAACTATTCACATTCACAGAAACTCACTTCCTTTATTTCTTATTACGGAAGCAAAATGCTTGCGACATTAATTCCAATCCAGTGTTTTCTTCGATAGGTGACGCTACGTTTCTTTCCGCTTTGCTTCTTTCCGCTTTGCTTCGTCCCTTGATTGTTATAAAACAAAATTTGCTACTATTTTTACCTTTGCAAAAATGCTTTTCTCCTGAAGGAGATGGACCTATGTCTGGTTACTCTCGAAACCGATAGAGTTTATTCAGAATCTACGTCTATCTAAAATTGCATTTTATGCCTCTTTTAAATTTTACTGGCGTGTTTTTCTTGTACTTATCTAACCTGTACTATTTGGAAATTTGTGTCGTTAAAACATTACAATCTTTTAACTATGTCTTGATTAAAAAAATAAAAAAAAAGGTTCGGTAACATATTATAATCAATATTTGAACAAAATTCATTAAAAACTGTTTTAGGCAATGACACTGCTATTTTTTCTTTGCAGTTTTTGAAGTTTTAGGCGTAATTTGGACATGATTAACTGCTGATATTACACACAAGGTTTACCATCACAATTTAAGTTCACTATTAAACCCTTCTACACAGAAAACCACTGGACAAACAGAAAACAAAATAAACGAAAAGGGGTGTGGGGTTTTTAATATCTATGAACAATAACATTAATCATTAATTTATAATGTTATTATTGGTGAACTGTTTTTCATCGTATGTAACGCAAATACGAGCATAGTTTGCTCAGAATGTTCTCGACAACGGCGTCTCTTCTTTAAGTGCCAACCAGTGGACGAGCGGTAAGACCGTTGACCATTGGTATATCTAGCTGGATTCATATCCCGGTGAACGAACGTTACATGGGAGTTTTTTCATTGTTTTTTTCCTATCTGTAGCATAAACACAAGCCAAGTTTTTCTTATGCCAGGTCTTATGCCGGAACAGCTGCGTTTAGCAAATTCCAAATAATAGTGCATTGCATTTTCGGTTGTTTTTCTCTGTAATTCTTTGCAAATCAAGTGGATGATGATATGTGCTTGACTTTGGCACATCTTGTCGATATACACGGCACAGTTTCAGTTCACTAGGAGTGGAAATGTAAGGAAAATAAAAAGAGGTTGAGAACGATTTTAGGGCCTATATTTTTACTTCATAAATGTGATTCTAAGGATTTGTTTTAAGCAAAAGTTCTGAGTTTTAACACCTGAGAGAAAGGTACATGGTCTTCAATGAGCTTAGAAGTAAGAAACTGCACTCCAATGTCCCCTTCTTCCAAATGAGAGAGAGGAGACAGATATTACGACTTCAATGCTTCGCAGCCTAACAATTTAGGTAAGAATTTTCAGGACACAAGGCAAAACCACTATCTAACCACTTGATAAGAAATATTCCGATATACCTACAGAGAACGGTTAAAAACGTAGTACAAGAAAAATTCAAATATCAAAGATGTTTTGCATCTTGAAAATCATATCTCGGCTTATCGACTCAAATGGCAAACTGACTAATTAATGTTGAAACATATATTCGTATCTTAAAACTCCATCTGCATTAATTATTAAATCAAACATATTACCCGAAAAACTGCCTGTATGTATGAGACGAGATTTCAGTCATGCCAGATATGCCTAGCCATGCCAGACGTGATATCCGTTCATGTCCTATCTAAGCCCAATAAAACCGAGATCTTAGTTCCTGCTGAGATTAGCAGTTACCCTTGTTTGTGAAGGACAATGAATCGCTACACATCCGGCCTTATCCAATTAGTATCACAACAATCGCAGTTAATTATTACCATTAATTACCCGTTAACTAAGATCAGCGATGCATATTTACATGTCCTAAGCAATTTAATTAATGTCTGCGTGAATTAAAAGAACTTTTGCTTACATTTACTTTTAGATTAATTTAGCAGAAAGAAAACAATTAGCGTGGCATATTTTTAGCTTTCATTTTGTCTTAAATGGGACTTAATCATTTATACCCCTCTTAATTCTTATGCAAATATGCATTCTTTCGGATATAGGAGCTTTGTAATGAAAAATGTTTGATTTACATTTATATTCTTAACCTTAACTTAAATTAGACTTTCATAATTATGTAGCAGAAGTATGCGATGGGTAGAATAAAACCCGGAATTAAAACAAATGGCTACGAATAACAAAAATGCGTGATATTCGAATACTCGAAAATTTACGCAAGAATGAAAACTGTATATGTGACGCAAAAGTGACAATGTGCCATACGTGCTCAAGATATGGTAAATCAATGAAAGACGCTTTTCGTAGCTCAAACTAATGGATCAGTAGTTTTATAAAAGACGAGTGATTACGGGAATGAATACTTATGGTAGAATACGGCTGAAATTTGTGTTCGGTTTTTAAACTTTAAAATTTCAGCCTTATTAAAGACTAAAGTTACAGGTTTCGATTCTCTCTTTTGCTGGCTTGATAAGCCTTAGCAATGACAGTAATTTATAAAATTTAAAAAAATACATAAACTTAATATTATAAAAGAATACTGAAAAACCATGCTTAAGAAAAGTTATAGAACCGTCATTACTACAGAATTTTCAGTGGTAACCAACAAACAGCAGAGCTACAGGTAAGAAAGCGTCATTCGTCGGCTAAATGAAAGATTAAAGAATCTTCGTTAGCACAGGATTTGTTTCACTTTAAACTAATGTTTGATTAGGAACTTACAAATCAGGCTTCTTACTTACTGTATATTATACAATGTAATAAGAGGAAGATAATTAAATTTGTAGGTGGTTTGGGGGTACACGGCACAGAGCTGGCATCTCTGGTAACAACAACGGCTGTAATCCGGCTCAGCAACAAATAGAACTGAGCTCGGAGGACAGATACGGGTACTTCATTCCATGCGTCTTTAGATCCCTGCCAGAGTTTATCAATAATAGTGACTGGTGAGAGGGGGCGGGCTAGTCTCTCAGCAACCCATGACCGGATGTTCTTAATGGATGAGAGATATAGAGAACATGCTGGCTACGGTAACAAGGCCAGTCGGAAACCTTCTGTATTGAGAAAGGTAACGACAGCACGGACAACATGCAGTTATGCATTATCTAGCTGAAAAATAGCGCCATAGCGGCTCCAAAAATAGGGCACAGCCACCGGCATTAACACATCAGAAATGAAACGGCGGGCTGTCCACATTACCAGCTATGCGAACAAGAGGCGAACGGTATAGGTACCCATTCAAAACAGCACGGTAGGTGCTGGGCCCGTATGACGATGGCGAATGCAAGTTGGCAGCAATTACTTTCTTCGGTGCATCCACACACAGATACATTTATCATGATGCTACCCGCAGAACAGGGATTCGTTTGAAAAGACGACATGGCACCACTCCTGTGTTTAGTGACATCGCTCGTAGCACCACTGTAGACGCGTTTGTCTCTGTTGCAGCGTCAAGGCAAGCCGCAATAATGGTCGCCGCGATGAGATTCTGCATAGTGCTCAGTATGGCCCTCCTGCAGCCATCGGTATTGAATGCTACAAGACTGCGAACAGGAGCAACAAAATTGCGGAACGATAAACGCAGTCTCGACAGAGCACGATCCTCTCGCGGTCTAATTCCGACACGTGATAATACGAGGTTTTCCTTTTTTACATCGAGGCGTAACACGACCTTTACACAAGGAATTTACATCAAAATGCGAATTCCAAATGAAAAACCCATCTGACTGATTACTCACGGAGTATAACGTGTCTGTTTCCGTCAGATGTTGTCAGATGGGCGCGTCATGCATTATTGTCAGCGTCGTGGATCTCCTGGGGGTAACCAGTGGAAGAAAGGTAAAAGAGAAACTCGGATCACGGATTATGACTTTTCTACTAGCTTCAACTACTGCGAGTTTTTATTAGACGATTTAGTTTATTGCCCTAAGGCCAAACACGGTAATTGTTTTGAATTATGGTGTAATCGCAACCTACAGCTATTATTATAGCGAAGTCAAGTGTTGAAAGCTACTTTCGCAAATTCACAAAGTTTTTATCAGCGAGTGAATTGAGCACTGCGGTCTTAAAGACTTGAAATTCAGTCTCTAATTCATATATATATATACTATTTACAGAGTCTCTTAGATACACAGAAGGTTGAAACTTGCGATTTCTTGGTCACGTGACGTGAACCAGCTAATGAAAAAGTTTCTTTCCGAAATTTAGATTAATCTTCCAGGCAAAATTTTGTAGAAATTTAACTGCAGGTGCTTCAGTCGTTAAAATAAATTCATTTAATATTGAAATCTCACTTTCATAATTTGTGTAAATGGATAAATAACCTTGAAAATTCATTTTTAGGATTGAAGTCACATGTTGCAGGCCGACGAATGGGAAATGAATGTAAGGTCATGTGGTGTGATTTGGCTAATGGCGAAATTTCGCGCTCAAACTTTGGTACTAAAAGTTTTACAAATACACGAAAACATTGAATAATAATGATGATTAAATAAATGAAGTAAATAACAGTTGATAAGCAAAGTCCTCAACCTGCTTTACCAGGTAACTAATTCAAAGCTTTACCAGGTAACTTTTCTGTTTAATGAGACTTACCATTTTGTATTCTTGTGTATTTTATATTCATTAATTGTTTTCTAATTTATTTTATGGTCATTTCTCGTGTAATTTGTATAATTTCATTTTTGAGGTTATTATCCCATATGTATGTGCTTAATTGATTTATTAGTTTGTATTATTTTAAATTCTGAGTAAATATACGTTAGATTTGTGTAAATCACTGAATTAGCATCGGAGAGGAAGGCCTGTTATCGTCTACTATGCATTAGGGATGTTTGGCGATTTCTTGTTAATTTGGAGACATTATGAAAAGTTCTCGAAAACGCATTTTCGTAGGCTTTCTAGATTTTCATTAGTTCGTTCATCTTTGCCAACTTTGCCTTTGCTCAATAAGTGATTCTGAAATTCTATTTTAATTACAAATTTCCATTACAAATTTATACCCACAGTGATTCTCTACTTTCAGACCGGTTGGTTGGTTAGCATATTTTATTAAGTACACGAGGTTAACTTCCAAGGCAGAAGTGCCATTTTGGAGAACTTTTTAAAGGAAACTAGCTCGTATGCATGTTATACATTGAAAACTTCAGAAACCACCCAAGCAACCAGTTTCTTTGCTAAGATTCGATCAAATGTCGAACTGTCAGTGTTCAGCTCAGCAACTTGTGGGCATTTTTAGACTTGAAGCTACGACGATCGTCCATGAGTTAAGGAGAATTAGAAAGCTATCTTTCTGAACCAGTAGAAATCACTGTCTACTCCTCTACATTTGTAAAGACTGTTATTACTTGAAACTAAAGATTTAAATTTTTCTCTTCATTTGATTTATTTATTCAGGTCTGCACGAACCATTTGCACACTATAGTATCAATTTCTCCGAGAAAAGTGAGATAAACAGCAAGCACAGTGTATATGGTTTCCTTCGGTATACTGCTATTTGACTTTTTCCTGCGTTATCGGCGAACGTTGTTTATCCGCTTCAGTAGTGTATCCGCAGTATTTTATTATAGTATTTAACTTAAAATTACAATACAAGAGAAAACAAAATGTTTATTGATTACAGGAAAAGATGATGTTTGGAACCTGCTTCAGGTTTACGAGGAGCCTAGATGATAAAAGCCTAATTAACCTCGACAGAAAACATGTTTACGATGCTCAAATCGCTGATGATGATAATGACCTGACGGGCAACGTAAGGAATTTACCCTTAAAGGGAGGAAAAAAAATGAAATCTTTACTATTGAAATTTTGATAAGATCTTGAACGGCGACCATAATCTCGAGCGATCAATGAAAGTTCATCAGAAAACTGAAAATTCTACTCGTTGCTACCGAGTTATATACGAAGCTAAAGAAAAGAAAAAAAATTCAACGGACAATTCTTCATTAAATTTTCGTAAAGAAAAGTATAGCTTTATGTATGCGCGTACGTATTCTTTTTTTCTTTTTAATGTCATGCTTATTTAATAAATAGATCTGAAAACGGCAATATTCAACAATTTCAACTCAACATTATTTATCTCGATTATTGTGGATTGGATTACTTTAGTATTTTTCGTGGCAACAATAACCACAATAATCCAAATATTCTTGTACTCGGAAATTGGCATTGAGCACGTTCTGCTTTTGACTTCGGGATATATCTAATTGCAAACCTGGACTTGATTTGATGCTGTTGTCACACAAATGAAATACTCACAATACAACAACGAAATTCTGAAAATTCGAACGCTCAGCTGATTTTTTCAGCTGAAATGAAGTCGGAACATTAGAAAATATAAAACGCTATTTATGGTTGGCTAAAGCATTTTTGTTGAAGTAATACACGTAATAATGCAAAGCGTATCTAAATGACAGTGGCGAACTTAGAAAGTATAAATGTAGTTCCAAATAAAAATAACAGCGTTCAAATACCATCGAAGTAATTCTGAGCCAGTGGAATTCTCTGGATATTTAAAAAAAAAAAAAAAAAAACTGTAATATGGGAGTAACTAACACTGCGCACAGAGAATCAGAGCTACTGCGTTTACCTTACTGTAAGTTGACAGTACACAAAAAAGGAGCATAAGTAAAGATGACACAAAAATACTACGTAAAACAACTGATAGCTTCAATCAATTTATATGCTTCTATGAAACGAACTAATAGCTTCAATCAATTTATATGCTTCTATGAAACGAACTAAGTTAGTCTACTCACATACCGTAGTGTTTTAACTTTCAAATGCTTGTATTGAATTAAGTTTCTTTCGGAGATCATAGATTTCTGTTTAGAAGTTGCTACATTTAAATTCCTGCGCAAATTCTTTACCTCCGCCAACAATCTTAACACTCACGTGGTATGTCTCCACTATTTCAACTAAATTTCGCGAAACCACTCCTGTTTTCTTCATATTAATTTATATACGGTTTAAAGGGTAAAATAGTGAACTGCAGAATAAATATAAAGCTGGTCTCTGAAAGTATTTTTTATAAAATTTAGTAAGTATATCACGAATTTCACCATTCCCATTGCGTGCTTTCGTGGTGTAACCGTTAGCATGTGTAGTTGCAATCGGAAGATCCGGAGTTAGAATCTCGGCGAAAACATAGCTGATGTTTTTTCGTGTTTCCTTTTCTAAATACACACCTAATAGCTCTACTGTGGAGGTAAATGTTAGGGTATCCGGTTTAGCATCGGAAGATTGGAATTAGCTAGCTGAGTTAAAATCTCAGAATTTATTTATAAAACATTTACGAATTTTACTATTATTCACCGGATTAAAAAGTGTAGTTAATTTATGAAAATCATCAATATCTGCGCAAATATTTTTAGTCCTAATGGTCTGGTTGATAAACGCATTGCCAATGACGTTTATGAAATATTAGAACCCCAGTAAATGAATTCGGTAACTTTAAAACTAAATAATGTTCTACAAAATAATCTAATAGTATCATATGCATGTTTGATTCCATTAAAGCGTCATCAAAGATGGCAATAGCTTTAGCTTTGTTTTTTGTAATTTTTTTGCTGCCATTTCATTTTCAACGTTTTTATTTTTTTGGCCATCACGAAAGTTAGTTTCTTTTCTGTTTGTCAGACATATTTTTTATTCCCTTCCACCGCGTTGGGACAGTTCCAACTCTTGAAGTATATTTTTTGATAAATTATTGCAATATTATCTTCCTTTTTTACTCAAATTTGTTTAATAAAAATCGTCCAAGGTTGAAATCTGAAACGCGGTTTTGGCTTTTTAATAATTTTTATAGTTGCTCTCTGATGATGACCCCCAAAATAGTTCAAAAATCCTTTCTTTCTTTCTTTTTTTTTTTTTTGGTTCATTAGCCCTTTTCCAGTTTAATCTGTAGTAAGGATCTTTATTTTCACTTTGTTGCCAAGTAAGGATTCCTTTAAACCATGTATCTATGTTACATACATCTCTCTCCGACTCGGAATCTTGCATGGCATCTCTGACATTATAATACAGATAACAATTAACTGACATTATTATCAAGACAGCGTGCATAATTTTTGCTTCTAAATTGCAAAAGTCACTACGAAAAACATCCGCATTTGCTTTACCGCCTTTTGTGTTTGCTATAAAAAAAAATCTTCGGCAGCAGCTTACGAAATAATCTGAATAGTATTTAAACGGAGGAAATATATCAAAACGAAGAATGGTGTAAAGCTTTTCAATAAATGTGAAGATATAAAAATATGCCTTTGTTTATTTAAAACAAAATCTCACTTTAAATCATATAGAGATACCAGTAATTCATGATTTTCGTTTAAAGAAATGATAGCTTTGAAAACCTTTGCCAACTCCTCGGAGGCTAGTATCTCGTTTTGGGTCGGATATGGATGATTTAAAGGCAGATAAGGCCCTTTTCTTTCATACGTTTCTATACGTTTATTTTTCTTGGCTGTTTTTGATACACGATAAAACTAGTCCTCTAGATTATTCCCCCCCCCATCCACATGCGCTCTTTCCTTTCCCTTCCTTTTCTTTTTTTTTAAAGAAAAAAGTGGTAATCAGTGATCCCCACTGAGATACTAACTCTCCTCAAACATTTTCCCGATACAAGTCAGCGCGTTTAGAATTCTTTCATTTCTTCTCTCACAAAACTCTAGAACCACATTTTTCTTTTCATTCAGAACTTTCCTCTACGCAGTAAGGAAAAGAAAATTAGATAATAATTAAACTACTTTTAAGACACAAGCAGTAATTCCTTTTGGGGTTACTGATACGTAAAAGATGATATCGATAATTCACTGCTTATTTTTACGCTCTTTTCACAAGGTAAGATTTCTAGCCTGTTGCTAAGGGTCTGTCTTAAAGTAATAATTTTTTCATTATTACGCTCAACATCTTCGTATTTAGAAACGGTAATTTTCAATATTCCGGTTAGTGATTAAGCTATTTTTTTTCCCTTTACTGCGTGCCTTCGTAAGTGGAAAGCACATCCTGCTAGCAGTCGGGAGCTTCGATGTTAGAACTCCGCAAGTCTTCTGCTTTTTCATGTCTCCCCCTTCACAGAAAAACAAAACAAAACAAAAAACTTAACTAATGATTCTACGAGTGGAAACCCTAACAAAACGGAAACAACACGCTTTCACTAACCTCGCTTTCATTTTAGAAACAACGAAGTATCTTGAATTATCAATATTCTTATTGCTATTTATTACAATGGAAAACAACATTTCCAAATCAGTAATTAAAAGTGATCTTTCATAAAAAGCAAAATGAAATTTCACTGGCTGTTGTTTTGTCCAAAACAGTTCGTAGCATTTTCAGTTTTCAATAAAACAAATGCAACTGATAATGATTAATGGCAGATTTCGTATTCCCGTAAAGGATATAAACGCAGAAGAGCTTCGATTTGTCGACGTGAATGTCAAATGTAGAATTCGAAATAATGTTTGCTGTCTTCCATTAAATCGAGTTTTCGAATAATAATCGAATTATCGGATTCTTTTGATCTTTAGCTGATACATAGAATTCGACTGCTCGATATACTAGATATACGAAATCCAGCAATACTTAATGTCCTTTTTCCACAAGCTAATAAACTACATCATACCTTTATTCACAAGATCAGAATTGTATACTTCTGAAAATCATAAGCATATAATAATAAAGTACATGGTATATCATTTTGAGTGAAATTTTCAAAATTTTGTACGTCTTGTGCGATTGGGGCATTATTTCTGCTGGAGTCTATGTAAGTACATAAAGTTAAGGGGGGAGAAGGCCGACTAGGTATTTTATTTTCTTGACTACTGATCGGATATACACTTTCAATTAAAAAGTTTCTTTAAATAAAGGGTAGAACTTTATGAAAATAGTCATGACACTAGAGGTAGGGAGGGTTCTGGAGGAGGGACAAGTAAACTTTTTCATTAGGTCCCGGTGCAATCAAACTTTCATTTAGGAGAAATATTTATTATATTTTATTTAGTTAGAAACAAAATGTTTCACATTTTTACGTGCAAAACTCGTAAAGATGTTCAACAGCAAATATATTGACTTAAGTTATTCTTCCCGTATCTAATACTTTTAATTCAAGAATTTGAAAACAAATTTATGGAGCAGCGAGGAAAAGGAAAAAAAACCGTTTTAATGATTAACGGTTCCCGTTTGTGCAAAACAGTTTTTGATTTTAAATAGAATATGCTAAGACATACGTTAACAAATATTGCGCACAAAAGAATGGCGTTTTGTTTTTATCATACTTATAAGGATAAGGAATTTTATTTGAAATAACGAATATTTTACTGAGTTGACATTTACTTTATGGGAACCACATAAGTTAGATTTTTACAGGATCAGCTATCCCAACCACCAATGTCTAGACTGCATCTATAAAATTCTGCACCTTAACTTAAGAACACGTGCAAATGGAAGCATATATCTAGGATAAACATTTAAGAAAAGAAAACACCTAGCTTTTTTTTTTTTTTTTGAAAAACTTGTAGAAGTTGTTTGTAGTGGAACGTCAGTTACAAAAGGAATTATTAATTACTGCATAATCAGTTTGAATAATATCACCCTGTGTATGCTGTCTGGATGTCAGGCATGGTATTTCTAGGTATACACAACAGCAAAATCAGTTAGATACAATTTTTATTTCCCGCTCGTACGCTTGCTTCGTTTCGATAAAACGCTTTCCAGATGATGCTGAAAGTCAGCGAAAATTTCAGCACCATTTGAAAAGCATTTTACATGGAGCACTTCGAAAAAGTAAAGTATTTTATGTTTATTAAACAATTATTATGACTTAAATCTTCATTATAATTTTTTCAGATTAGATTTTCCAGATTATAATTCTCACCAGAATAGTTAGTTATTTGAAAATTTAAATGGAGGGTTTTAAATATATATTTACGCACGCACACATACATATACACCGAAGCGGCAGGAAAAAAAAATGACACACGCTAGCCTATGCAAACTAAATAGGAAAGCCACCGACGTACGTAGCTAGTTGGTATCTGTCAGTGCGTATATGAAGCAACAGACATTTATGGAAGCTTACAGTACCATTTTCGTTTACGAGAACGACAAATATTCATGATTTTAGAAACTTCCAAGGTGATTTAATAGCTGGAGCTTGTAAAATGCGTCTCAGCATTTCAGAAGTAAAGGTGAAGTCTGGATTTTTACATCTAACCATGTCTAAAATGTACCAAGATTACAAAAATTTAGACAAAAATCTCGAAACTTACAGTAGTCTGGTCATAAAAACACTCTTGGTGAATGTGACCAACGTCGGTTACCAACAATCATTTACAGCTGAGTCGCACAATGCTATCTCAAATAATAACAGAATGCATTTGTGTCGGAGTTTCAGAAACATCAGCGTGAAGGCTGAACAAAGTCCATAATTTGCATTTAAGATGCCGATGGTCAACATAAATACTTCTAGTGAATGCACGGCAAACAGCTATGCACATTGCCTACGCTAGGAAATAAAGTCACTGGAACGAAACCTCTGCTCTCACCAGTCACATTTCCAGCTGATAAAAACGGTTGGAAAGATTTGTATGTGAAGGAAACCCCACGAAATCATGGATTACGTATATCATCACTACAAGCTGGTGGTGGCTCGGTAATGGCATGCATTTTGCTTAGCCGAGGTACAAGGAAATCCCAAAATAGCCTTAGCATCTAAAAGGTGAACGCTACGCTTATTCTATCCTCTCTGATGAGCTTCACGCATTCATGCTCTGCTTTCACTGTGGTGGGCAGCTTAGAACAGAACGATGCGCCTACACACAAGTTTAGAGATGCCAAACTATGACTGCAGGATATCTGATCTGAGCTTTCCATGTCCACTTGAGTCGCCAGATCTGAAATTATCGAACACACCTGGGATGCGACACAACACTGTGAGAAAACAAATCCTACACCTTCAGAATGCAAAGAACTGTACACTGCTTTGTAGGAAGTATGGAGTTTATTGCCAAATTCGCAAGCTCATGGAATCCATAGCCAGTCGTTTTTCTACAGCTCTACGCTTCCGGAAGGACCTATAAAATAATAGATTGCTATACCTGTTTTTTTTTTTTATCTTTTTGGCATTTCAGTGCATATTTTACCATAATATGTAGTTATAATTTTTTGTGAATATTAGTCTACAATGTAAGTATTTAGTGTAAAAGCAGATAGATTCCTGAGTATGCAAAATAGTTTCTAAATTAGAGCTATACCTAATCAATTACAGCTATATCAAAATAATGAATTTTAAATCATTTTGCATTGTTTGGAAGTAAAGGCACATTAAGTTTACGGAATATAATGGACAATGTTTCTTGATTGATTCATTTGAAAGACAGATATTACAGAATTCCAGAATCCTTCTAGATCGTGTTTTATTTCACCAAGTGCAAAAGACTTTAGAATTTCTTCTATCAGTGAATTTGTAGCACTTTATATTAACCCCTTAACTGCCGCGGGCGTATATATACGTCCTTCCAAACTGCTATCATTTGCTTTGCGCTGCTACACCTAAAATTATTCGCAAAGTTAATCGGCTGCGCATCTGGGGCAGTTAACGCATCGGCTGAGCAAGGCGTATATATACGCCCGCGGCAGTTAAGGGGTTAAACTAATGCAAGGAAGAAAGAACATTTTACCATCAAAAAAGCGAATATCAAAACATGATAGAATATGATATAAATTACTTTTTCATTACCTTTGGAAATTGCTTATTAAGCTTCTCGAGTTGTTTAATTAAATACGACAAACAACCCAAGAGCTATCAGCCTAAGAGGAATAATTTTTTTTCATAAAAGACGTTCTCTAGAAAACCAGCTTTCTAGGATACGATCTCGGGTCAAACTACCAATCGTCTTATCTACTCAGATCTAATCAATTATACAGGATTAGAAAATCTAGTGCTAATGTCAGTATTTGATATACACAAAAGACTGTATACTAATTATTGCTTTAAGAGGTAATGGAAGTATATTAGAACTTAAAATATGCCACTAATTAGGATTATGGCCCATCCACATATCCGAAAAGTCTGATTATCTAGACCATGATTTTCTTTTCGCTCTGTCCTCCTTTTTTATGCTAACACGTACTTACTGCAATGTAAGATATAATGAAGAAGTTTTATTTTTTCATCTATCCTTTCTATTTCCAACAAAGATTGCACACAATTAAATTAAAATATCTTTATTACCGTAAAATACAAAACACAGAAGGTTTCACAAAATTAAACAATGCAATTATATCTAATTTTCCTAAAAACACAATCCATTCCTATTTATAATAAAACAACGAAAATAATTTTTATTTAAGTAGGCTCTGAAACCAAACACATAATTCTGTTTTTAATTTTATTATGATAAAATTACACAGAGGAATTACTCTATTTTTTAGTGTTGCCCTTCATTATTAAAGCAACACGCTTCCTCTTTGGTTGCTTCTTAACTAAGAAATAAAAAATTTGACACTCATAAAAAGCAACTGACAGTTACGCTGGAGGTTGTACGCGAAAAGCATGCACACAGAACGATTTGACAAAACATTTCCATATTTGTTTAGTTTGCTTTGAGAAAAGGAGTACTTGCTATGAGTAAGCAATTACTTGTCGGGTAAATAAAGGACATTAGGCATACATTTAAAAAGCACAAAACACATTAACATAAATCTGAAGAATCAACTATCTAAAAGTTTTTCCATTAATGATTATAGGTTGCCTAATTTTACAAGCTTTGGAAGCCAATCTCTGCGTTGGACACATTCTTCCAATTAATTTAATAGGCTCTTTAAAGGAAATATGCACTGCAACATATTATCTTTTTATTTTATTCAAACCAATCCGAAATTGTAGTTACCCCATCAGTAAGGTAAGATGTTAGCAGAACTTATAACAACAGTTAATAGCTATTTACAAATTACATACATATAGTAGGTCGCTGCCTACTCTGTTTTTACCAGGCTCTCAACTGTTACATTATGCTTCTATTTCTGCGATGAAGTGTTCACTGTTCATTTTGGCAATGATGGCTTTAATTCTCTTGACACTATAGTAATCTGCGAAATGCGTTGTAAGAGAAAGACTGCGGAAGTCCTGGGACAGTTTAGTATAGAGGGAAGGGCGTCAGCTTCTTCTCTGGTGCCGCAAGCACACTCTGTATTCATTCTGAAGAACAGGATGTAGTACGATGGGAATTTCTCGTGATTAGTACACGCTTGCAGATAGTATTCAGATGTGAATCTCTTGAGAGTGGTTTTGGGGAAGATTGCATAGGTAAATCTTCCTGTCTCCTCGTTGTTCCATTTCTCCTGCCATTATTCTCAAAATGCGGATTTTAAGTAATTTTTCGCCGCCACTTATGAGACAGTAGCCTCCATATCTGTCTCGTCTTTTATCGATGCTTGTTCTGCTAACTCATTTGCTCTTTTTGTTGCCCCTGATCCCTGTATGGCCCCGAATCCAATTTAAGGAAGTGAAGTGAGTGGTCTTTAGCATTGCTAACACTTTTGCAACTATGTGCGGTTGCTTGAATTCTTTTTTTTTTTTTTTTAACTCTTTGTATCACGCTCGTCCTGTCTGAATAGAATATAGTCTCCTCTGTGATGCTTTTCCCTGCTCATAGGGCTGCATTACGAAGAATATAGGAGTCCGCTTGGAAATGGTTGCATGATTGGCAAGTCTAAGATCTTCGTGATGAGCTTCGATGTTGCCTTTAAGTATTATGTAGGCTGCCTTAAGCGATTTCTGACTTCCCACCGCCAATAAAGATTTATCTTTGCCTTCTCTAGAAAGGAAGCCTAGACCACGGTACTCCATCACTTGCGCCGGGGTAGGCGTGTTTGTTTCTTTGAGCGCTCGACGCTTTGACTAAGTAATATCATATTTCCTTTGCACTTTGTGTTTGTCTGATAGTGAAAAAGCCTGAAGATTGTGCGTTCCTTGCCTGTGGTTTTTCCTTTAAGATTCCATGTGCTATTCAATATTTTACTCAGTTTATTTACAGTGTTTGTTGTGTCCCTGAGTGACTTTCAATGGGAGACTCACGTTAATAATTTCTTATCCAGTACAAAGCCTAAGTCGGCCATACAAACTTGTCTTCCTGAGGAGATTTCTTGTTATTTTATGCGCGGGGAATTAGCTGCTAATTTTTCTCCTTTTAGGAATACGATCATCTGAGTTTTGTGCAGTAAATTTAAATTTATATGTTGCATTCCAGTGCGTTAGGATATTTAGCGCATTTCCTGCTCTCTTCTCATTTGTGGTGCGATTTCATTCACTGACTATCAAGATAAAATCATCAGCATATGCTTGTATTTGAGCCTTTTCTTCAAAGTTCAGCTTTAAAACTGTCTACTATTATGTTCTAGAGTATAGGTCCTATATTCGAATCCTGGGGGGGGATGAATCCTTTGTGTTATTCTGCTGTGGTATCTACTGTGTCTGTTTTGTACGTTATTTTCCTATCCTCCAGGAAGCTGGTTATTAGTTTGTAGAGATTTAAAGGGCATTTTGAGTCTTGCTTTCAAGCCAGTCACATAGATGATTAATGGCTGGCGATTTATGCAAGTATGCAAATTTTCGTTTTTTGTTCTGGAGGATGGTTTTTTGGACATTGTTAAGGGCGCCTATGGTACTTTTATCTTTAAGAAGCCTAATTGTGCTAGGCTTAGGAAGTTATTTTTTTCGATATGATGGATCAGTCGTTGAACAATTATGTTGTCTAAGGTTTTCCCCCGTGCCGATAATAGGCAGACTGGCTTGTACGAACCTGGCTTGCTTTTATTTTCCCTCTCTTTTTGAAACAGAAACAACTTCGCGTTCCTCCACGAGTTTGGGAAGTAACCTAGCTTGATGCACTTATTTAGAGTCTGAACCAGTGATGCTAGATCGTTCAATTTTTCGCAAATTTGCTGCTTTTGACAAACCTCTGCGACTAATATTTGTTTGTATCCGTTTTGCCAAAATTTTGCTACTTTGTTATTACTTTATACTACTTTTGCGGCTTTAAAAATTTTTAGTAGATCGTAAAACGCTGATATGTTAAAATGATGTATCTGCTAAACTTAGTTTATAATAAATAAAATTAAAAAAAAAATATTTAGGCTTAAACAGAAGTTCATAGAGCAGGTGCGAACAGTTTTCAGCGCCAGTGGCTGCTCTTTTCATGTGCTTAACGGATTAATCTGTTTAATCTTTAAAATTTGCCAATAAGCAGTACAGCTGTAGAAAGGGTATTTTCAGGTCACATCTACCAAAACCAAACATATAAATGGGATGGATTTGGAACTCCTAGATTCCGTTCTTTAAATGAAGATATCATTGGAACACTGGACGTTTCCTTATTAAAATTCTGTTAAAAAATTTCAATATTAAATACAGAGGACAACTTTTATAAATTTATTGAGCATGAGCATATACGTCAGTAATTTTTCTCTTTTCCAGTAATTCTACTTAGAAAGGGGAAATTATCTATACATATATGTGTGTATATATATATATATATATAATTTATTTACTAAAGAAATATTGATTATATTATCTCCTAATATAAATTTAGTAGAAGTATCTAAAAAGAGTGAACCCATATGTAGTCTAATTCTAAAAATTGTGTAAGCCAGTTTTCCACCAATTCTATGGTGATAACGAAACGATTTGCAGCTTGAGCGCCATATATTGGGTACTCAAACAGAGAAAGAAATGAAATTCATTCTCCTGATTATAATATTGTTCAGAACTAAACAATCGAGGTGACTTAAAAATCTAAGTAAAATCAGTTTTCTAAATAACAACACCAAGAAATTTAACAATGAAAGAACGAAGATTTTTATTAGTAATCATATTCTGATAAAGTCAACCGAGCCGAAAGGAAAATTTACTGAAAAGCATTAATAGTTAAAATAAAGCAAAAATGATGAATTAGGAAAATGAACTGCTAACTCAAATAAATCAGTACAACTCGACTCGAGTTGATTTTCTAGCAAGATGAAGTATCGCTGCATTCGGGAATCTCAAGATCAGCGTAACTGGACTATATGGATTGGAAGCGCAGAAAACATACAAGATACCCATCTGAAGTTCATCGATTAGGAGAAAAATGCGTAAAAAACGAAGTCAATGAATGTAATGGCATGATTTTTTTAAAACATATTTTGAAGTACGAGTATTTCATCCGTTTTACCGTGAATAATTTATGGACACCCTAGGTAATACAAGACTCATCCTGTATTGCATGCATTGAGTAATAGAACATACTTAAATTTTTAATCTGTACATTAAGTATTTTACACAATGCAGAATATATTTTGCATATTAATTTATAAATATTTATTTATAAATGAAAATGTACAAGAGACAGCAATGATTAAAACGATAGTACAAGTTTCTTGTAAGTTAGAAAAATGTTGCCTTAAACTCTCAAGAATATATTTTCTAATAATCTCTAAATTTTAAGAATTAAATCCATAATTTTCTAACCGTTCTTGTTACGTGCTTATTTTCTTGTATCAAATAAATAACTATTGCTGTTAAGTAAGCTAAATTCTGTGATTATGTTGATTATAGATGACATCAAGATACGAGATTTATTAATTTTTACATCTGAATCAGCAATGCAACTTATCCTCTAATTACCAATAAGCCTTTAAATATGTTTATGAGTTCAGTTGACTGAAATTTGTGCTATTTTTATAATTTTGAATTTGAAAAAAAAAAAAAGTGCTGAATACCATTTTTTGCAGCGTAATTAGTATAATCTTCGTGATAATTTATAACCTAATTTCACCACCATAGTACATTTTCGATCGAAAAAGTAATTCCATTAAATATTTCTCTGTTGCTTATTCATGCAACACTTTCGGCTTTATAGTTTTTCCATGTTAAAATTAATATATACTTTGGAGTAATAAGCTCTTTCTATATATATAGTTTTGGAGATGTCAGCAACATAGTAGGTTTCATAAAATTTCCTCCTTTTAGATTAGCAATTGCTTATTAATTATTTAATTAACTGTTATTCAAACCACAAACTAACGACTAAAGCAAATTTAACTTAATTTACTACAATCATTCATAGCATTAATTCATTCATTCACGGCATAAGTCCTAAGAATGTTCTAAGCGAAGTTTTTTTAAACGCATGAAATACATATTAGCAATAACGAAAATTCTTCGGACGTATCAGAGAAACGAAACTGCCTATTGTTTTAATACTGGAATATATTAGCTTAAACATGTTCTACTTATAGAAATAAATGTTTCAAAAGAATCAGAAACTAAGCTAGAAAGGAAAAAATTTGAACAAACCTTGCTCACAAAATATGCCACTCCGACCTAAGGGGCAGCGGCATCGCACAGTTCGTTTTGATGTTGTATCTTGAACACAGATTCCACCGGATTCACACTGAAGGTCCGAACAAGTATGAAAAATTTGATGCACAGATGGTGTTGATACAGCTACAGTGTTCATTGGTTGAAAAACATCACTGACTGAAATTGCTTTGGGGCCAGCTGGTTCAGGCGCGTTCACATTTAGTGAGTTTAAGGAACGTCCAGCAGAATTATCGTACAGATGCTCGTATGATATAGGCGTGTATGTCCTTTTTTTACTATTTTGGTCAAATGATTCAAAGTTTACTTGTACGTTGTTATCCATTAAACTTCGATCCAAAGTGTGTGCACGGCTCTCCGGACGCCTGACGTAAATCGAATGAAAGGAACGAACAGCATCTGCATCTTCAGAATCAAAAAATTCCTCTGATGAAGTTCCATTCTCCATCCAAAGAGATGAATTCTTCCAATTAATCCTCTCTTTGAGTTTTGAATTTTCTGAAAAAGAAAAGAAAGTCATATTTCTCTTATAAATATTTCTAGAAAGTACATACTATATTCTTTTGTAATGTACAATTAATTTCAGGATAGGATTAGATTAATGGATTTTCAGATAGCTTCAAAAAATTAAAAAAATGTACACTCATAATTATTAAGCTTAAATAAAAACAAGATCTTATGATATATCACAGCTATCATATCGAATATACAAATTAGCACTACAGAAATGAAAACATTTTATTGTTAAACAATTTTTTTTAATTCGTTTAATAGAAAATAATAGAATAAATTATTTTAAGACTCACATCCAAGACACCACATACAAGTGATGATAATTTTGTAGTGAATTCATATTTTAAATAGATATTTGTGTCCTTTAATGATTTCTGAAAAGTTAAAAATTAAAAGTCATTTGATTCCAACACAGAATCTTTCGTTCAAATAGCTTAAGACTCCGAACTTTTCCATCAAAATTAATTTACTTCAGGAATACTTAACATTTAAATTCAACAAATTAATGCACACAATGAAAAAAAAAAGTCAAAACCATTTGTACTCATGAAAGTATTAAGTCTATTTTCTTCATTTAAAAAACCTATAGAAAACGAACACATTTGATGCCACAAAAACTATAATTTGAGACCGTAAGAAATTTCAGAAGTAGATTAACTCGTGATATTTAGATATTGGAGTAGATGACATTAAGCACAAATTTACAACAGCATAAGGAAATTAAAATATAAATCATGCAAATAATGTCATAGATGCAAAAATTATTAAGTTAAACTACACAAATGAAGTAATTTAATTGCATATAATAACATACATCCCTGCCACATCAAGCGCATTTAGGTATCCGACTGCGGGAAAGCGCACGAAGACAATAAGTCATAGAACATATGATGGATTTGTAAACAAAGGTGACTTATGTTTAGTCGGAAAATCGTATCAATAAATTAGCATAAACACACATGCATCTAACTCATTCCACTGACAATATAACCACACACAAACTTCAAAGTTTCAGTGCCTCCAACCACTCGGCTAAAACAAATTTAACACCAACAGAATGGAATCAAAAGTTCTCGTTCAGCGCGAATTACGGATTACACATTAATTAGGGCAAAAATTCTCGCTCAGACTTCGAGTAAGAACAATTACTCTTCTCTCTTAATAAATTAGAAAAGGAAAAAAGTTCATTTGTAAAACTGAAAAATAAATT
Organism: Stegodyphus dumicola; assembly: GCF_044657685.1. Lineage (NCBI taxonomy): Eukaryota > Metazoa > Arthropoda > Arachnida > Araneae > Eresidae > Stegodyphus > Stegodyphus dumicola. The sequence goes on from NC_140780.1 coordinate 240,808,076, forward strand.
AAAACTGCAATGAGACGTCCATTTTATTTTGCCTCGTATAAGTAATACTTTTTTTTAATGGCGGGCACTAGCCATTTTTAGGCTTTAGCCATTACTAAGGCCAGAAGTGGTGGTCATTTTATTATGGAGGCGCCTAATGGACGATCACAGTTACTTCCAATGAGGGGATGGACAAATTACATTTATGCCTTCTCCGGGATTCAAGCCCGGGTCCTTCGGTACCGCAGTCGGCGCCCCTGACCACTATACCATTTGGATGGCCATATATGTAATATTTTAGGATGCGGAGAAACGGCACAAATACTTTTAAATCATGTAAAAATAATACGCAACAGTTTATTAATAAACATGCATTAAATATAGTCAGACATTCACATAGCATTTAAGAGCACTATTTAACTGCAGTAATAAACAATATATTCAAAGCCACATTCAGTGAAGTCTTTCAATTCCAATGCACACAATAATCATCTCCAAGTTGTCTGATATAATCAAAAACTTCAACTGCAGTTTGAATTTGTAATTATTAGCATGTTAAAATGAAAACAATGGATTCCTGAATTCTCCCATTTTTCACTTTTTACCCAAAATAATTCTTAAATTAACGAAATTGCATTTTCAGGAAGTAGTATAAATTTAATAACCTTCATGTGTTTTGCCATAATCGATTAACAGAGCAAATAATATATTGTAATCTCAGAGAAAACCAGCGGCCGAGTGCAGAAAATTTCTGAAAACTGGTAGTTCGACCCTCTGATTTTCTCGACCATAAATCTTTGAGCGTGTGACTCCACTGATTCACAATATGCTGAAAAGCAACTAATACCTACTCTGTGCCTTCGTTTATTACATTTCTATTGTAAGTGACGTCACTGAACTCCAGCAATGAAAATGAAACCTTGTTTGTTTAGAACAGGGTACGAATCCCGGCGGATGAGCTGTTACATGGGTGTTTACATGGTTCAGAGAAAAATGAAATTATTTTCCTTGAAAAGTTCTCCACGAATGCCTCCCCTTAGGCAGACGACACTCACGTGCCTTGCTTTCGATGAATTAATCAACCAACATAAAATGGCAGACCTCCATCCAAGATCGTTTAATCGCAAGATTACTAACGATTTTGGAATCGCAGGGCTAAAATATCGTTACTAAGTTTAAATACAGTCCAAGAATGCTTCATAAATCGTAAAATATATACAAGAGTTTTTGACATAGTTCCCTCTGCAAATTATTTCGTTTTTTTTTCAAAGCAAGAAATAATTTACAGAAGTACAGTCTTTTCCAAAATTCTAGAACCTGGCAGCGACAAAATTTAAGAAAGATACAATTATACGGTGTAACAACTTCGCCTAATTTGTTTTAAAATTTTAAAATGATTTTTTTGAATTATTACAGTTTACAATGCACAGAAAATCGCATTATATACTTTTGCATATTTGTGAAACTTATGTATTTGGTTACATAAAATATGAGACACATCCTAAATAGAACTTCGTTGTTTGCTCAGAGCAACGGAAAGTAGTTTTTGTTCCTTTACAAAGAAATAAAGTTTATCAAAAGGGAGGAAAAATGAAATTTTTTTTGATAAATTTTCAGCAACAGCAAAAGAGAGTCAAGATCTTGATCAGCTGTGAAACAAATATTAAAAAGACTTTTTACTGCAGACGACCCGACCAATTTGAAGAATATCTCTCTTTCAAATTAATAAGATGCTGGAAGGCTTCCAAGTCGGGAGTCGTTGCAGACGAACTTTGTTGCTATTCTCCAGACGTTGGTCTTGAAAAATCAGATGTTCGGCGCCACAACTGCAGCAAACAAAGGCGGTGATGGAGTTCCCCGATTACGTTCCCCAGCGGTCAACACAATTAAAGTTTTCATCCCACGCTTTTCACGTAATCTGATAACGACCATTAAATTATCAGCTAAATAAGATATATATATACTAAAATTGTTTACTAAATATGTTTTACTAAAATAAATAATATATATATGTATATATATATACTATTTATTTTAGTATCGATATGTTTGATTTTTTTTTTTTATTTAGGTAATTACGCAAATGAGGCAAATGCAAAGTTTATACCCGTAGAAAGTGCATTGTAAAGCAAATCTGAAAATACCGTCCTCATATAACATAAGTCATAGCCGTGCCTAGACACTTCTTCGCCTGAGGCAGAAAAAAATGTACGGCCCCAACATATACTTGAATTTATCATGTTCTTAATTGTTAAATAAGTTTTTAATTATACTTTTCAAGTGGTGAAGCATTTTAACAGCAGTTTTTTTATGAGCAAACAAATAATACATGTATTGACTTACATTTAAAAAAATGAGAAAACGAAAACTTTTATTACTAATAAATCAGTCACTATAAAAATATAGTAAAATAATTAATGTAAAAATTATAGCAGAAAGCTCAGGCACCTTTTTTAATAATTTATTTTGTTTCCATTTTAATGAAACAAAATCTTCAACGATTTTGTTTTCAAAATTTAGTTGATTATTTCAACTGTGCTTGATAGCTAGAATAAGCCATGTTTATCAGTTTTCCTTGTGGAAGTTAAACTTTTTAAGATATTAAATTTTATCAGGTTTTTTTTTACCAACTGTAGCTTTAATAACTGACATCGTAAAAATATTTTTGCAGAAGCTTCCAAATTCGAATCGGAAGGGAGACGAAACATGTAATCATGAACTACCCTTTAAATGATTTAACTTGTAGTTGCTTATTTAGCACATACAATTATTAAAATATTGTAGTTTATAAAACTATGCATTCAATGTTTGCAATATCTAATGGAGAACAAAGCTTGTATTATATTAGTTTTAACGTCTATTGCTGCCTCTGAAAGTAGGTTAGGATTGCAGATTGTATTTGATTCTGCATTAGGGCTGTCTGCTTGTGGGAGGGATATTTCCAGAAAGATGTTTAAAGGAAAGTGGCCCTTCTTATGTTAAACATGAGGAATAACACGAAAGCGTCTTGCACGAAGTTCTTTTTAATACTGGAAATAAAACTCAACGCGAATTACTATCGCTTCGTAATGTTAGCCAGCATCAGAACGAAATATTATATTGTAAGGATCTTAAGTTTTACTAACGTTTATTTTATTTTAAATCTTTACTATCACTTCTTATTTTCTACTTCCGGCCAGAATTATAAGCGTGAAGGTTTTTATGCAAAGTTTGTCTGGCGAACGCCAAGTATTTAAGTGTGGCCTTTTTGCCAAGCGAGAGAGAGGAAGCAGTGAGTTCGAAGCAGGCCGCTTACCTTAGAAGTTACGCAGTTGCTATTTGCCTTCCAGGCCAGAGGTTTTAATCCTCTTGATAAATTAAACGTATTGAAGTGTTCACAGTCTCTGTGCTACATACGCTTCCTGTTATTATAAGGCCAATCTTCCACGTGTATTATTCTAAAGTTAAATTAGAGTTTAGTTTTATTTTTTTACTTTTACGTTAGACCCCGAGTGGCGGGTCATTGTATTCCGAAGTACGGAAGTTATTGTATATAGAGAAAAATAAAGGGGTTTTGTATACCCTTCGTCTGTATCCTGTCTACTTACTACAATTAGTGAACATAGCTTTAGTAAGCTCTCTGTTCCTAGTCAGGTCCTTGTATGTTCCCGAAGAAGGTTAGAAGGAACATTGAACCTGATAATATGACTGCATGCTTATTGTGCTTACAACAGGTTACCATTTTAATGTACTGGACTTACAATACGTATGATGTTGTAACTTGCAATACATGTTGTACTCACAATACGTTTCCATTTTAAAAACAAGAAAAATTTAACTTTTAAAATTTAACTTTTAAAATTTAACTTGGAAGCTTTTGAAAATCTCTTCCGGGCCCTAACATTATTTACTGAAGCTTGTTTTGTACGTTAAGGAATATAAGCATGGGTCCTTTTTCAAGAAGCAAAAATATTGCGTATTTTAATGTTAGAAAATTGTACAGAGAACTTCCTCTTAAATTCTAAAGAATACATATCATTTTCGATGGAAGTGTTATAGAGTTAGCTGCTTGGTAAGGCCTACTAACAAGAAAGCGAGTACGAATTCTGGGTTAAGCAAATTGGCATCGATGAAATGAATAAGGTAAATTTTCTGTCTCGAAAACGATGCGCGATAGGCGAACATTTTCAGCTATACAAAGTAGAAGAGGAAAATATGAAATCTGCGTATCATATATACTCAGATGATAAAAAAATTAAGTAAACGAAAAAGAATAGTCATGTAAATATTTCTTTTAGCGAAAAGGGAGAAATCAAAATTTTAGAACTTCTGTTGATGATGAGGTTTAAAATCGCCATCATCAATATAAGCACATCTGAACTTTAGGCAAAAACATTTTTCTTGACGGTAACATAGTATTGTAATATCATATCTCTCTGCGAATTTACGATAATGCTATTTTCAGTGCCTTGCGCAATTTGTCGTTGAGCTGCTTAGAGAGTTTCGCTTAAAGAAATCCATTGGAGTTACAATCTGGTGATACTGGACTAAAATCTCCGAGCTCCAAAATCTTCAAATACACCACATGCAGAAGCATGGATACAGCATGTAGTCATGGGCAAAGCAAAAAAACGCCATCATGTTGGTATTCATTTATGGCCAAGAATCGTGAAAAAAATTGTTTAAAGTATTTGTGTGTAATCGGATTTGTGCAGTCAATGCACCATCGTGGAGGAAGAGTCCAGCTACAAATGTCCTTAATAATCCGTATTACGCATTTACGGCCAATAAACTCGATGTTTCTAAAAATCGCTATAGTAGGAGAATTGTCATTGGCAATCAAATCACATACTCTGCATGGTCTCCGTTATTACTTAAAACCTTCCGTACATGTAATTTTATCATGGTACATGCTTCATTGTTATCTGGAGTTTGATTTTAAACCCTCAATAGCATATTCCGCAATATTCTTCCGTGTTACATGCTTGCCCATTCCAAATGATTCCATTCTTTGTGTAGTTTCCTAGATAAAGAAAATTACCAGGAAATAGTTTGTGCTATTGGATACTTTCTGGACAGAAATTTTACTGCCATATAGACTCACAAATGCTGCTATACTAAACGTCACCGTATAGTAAAAATCCTCAACCAGAACTGTTTCTATGTGCATTTTGTCATGTTATAATAAACAAATAAAATTCAAATATCATCACACTTTGGGGATTCATTTTATATCCTTTCAAAAAGCTGTGTCAGGGACAAACGCAGTTTATTTTTTTTATATAAGCTGGAGAAGTAAACAAGACATTTGTTTACCTCATTTTTTTATTGCTTGTGCACATGCTATGCGCTAACCATGCATTTTTACATACTGAATAGAAAACACTCTAATAGGTAGTGTTGAAATATAGTACACCCGCGTAAATCTTGATTATATGCCCTTTTCGCCTTCTTGCAAGCGGAATATCAGTTTAACTGTGATGCACCCTGTGCAGTGTTTTCGGTGATGAGACGCATAAAGTATCGACGGATTCGGCACTTCCTAACGAATGCTTTCAAGCAAGCGTCCGATCGTTGAAAGAGAAGAAGGAGAAAATCTACACTCATAAAAAAAAAAAAAAAAAAAAAAAAATAAATAAATAAATAAATAAAAAAAAGGAAGAAAAAAAAAGAAATTCAGCAATTTGAATTAACTTCATTTCCATTCAAATTAATTTATTTACTTACAGCTTGATTTTGATACCCATAAGACATAATGGTTCGTCAATATTTTCAGTCATTAAACTTGTATTATCACTGAACCAATGCAATGATAAGATTCCAGAGAATTCTAAAACCGAATTTTTCAACTTAGCTTTTTCAGCTCTAAAATAGTTTCCTGGAAAAACACTTCATTCCTAAATTCCAAAATTTGCATTAATATATATGAACGCAACATTTATGTATTGCTTATTTTTTGCAGCCGATGGTATTCCTCTAAAAATATGCTAAATCTAGAGTTTCCATTAATTTTCCGAAAATTTTATTTTTAATGCTTAGTAGTCAGTTCATCTCCCTCACGGTACGGCTACTACTTATATACATCTAAGTCTACTGAAGTTCCCAGATTTTTGCACATAATGTTTGTTCGCTCAGTCGAAGAATGCAAAGCCTTGATTACCTTATATTATTTTTACATCTACTATTCATAACAGCTCCAGGTTTTATGCGAAAAAAATAGACTTTGCCTTATATTAGCTGTTTTATGAAATTACCTTATATCACTGGATTCATTTACAACGAACCTTGAGTATTGTAAATTTCCCATAATTGAGTATTGAGTATGAGTAAATTTCCCATAATTTCTTTTACAGCTTTTCTCCTTACTAAAAGTCAGGAAAGTTCCCTTATGTTCACGCGCATAAATGCCTGCTCTGTCTTGCGATGTTTTATACTCACCTGATCTGATATCTATAATACTCAGAGGTACTGAGCTACCATCTTCCAAAAAACTCAAAATTCAAAATTAAGCTTCCGAAATTTATTTCCATAACAACATCATGAATGACACAGCTTCTACTTCGTTCCTGTTGAAAGCTTTCGAAAATCTCTTCCGGGCCCTAACATTATTCTTCTGATCACACGTCCTAGCTCCGGCGCGTAGCATCTCTATCGCAAGCATTCACATTTTAAACATCACTTTAATGAAGTCAGATTGAGTTCCAAAGAAACTGAAGTCAGCAATAAAGTTTATCTCTGCTCATTTTTAAACTAAATATCTCCATTTGTTTAGCATTTATTTCCTAGTAATAATCAAACATTTATATTACTGAAATATGATGCAGAAATTCCATCTCTTCATTTACGGACCAGTTAAAGAGTTCATCTCCATCATGATAAGGCTACCAGGAATACGTTCAAATCTATTGCTTAGTTGCCTGTCTCCAACTGCAGAAAGAATTTTACCGCCACTAAACTCTGCCGCCATGTGCAGCCGCAGAGACTGCGTCCGCTCTGGTCCTCAGATATTTTCTGTACGTTGTTATTTATTTAAACGAATACTATAAATTACACGATGACAATCTTGTTATGGAAAGGGATGCCATTTAGAAAGACTCCATAAAGAAAACTAGAAACCACGAAAATATCCATGCAAACAGCATGGGTGAATATCATTCGCCGAGACTCAAAACGGATTCATTGACTACTGGATTTATGCATTCGACCACAGGTGGCCTTCCTGATATTTCATTCAATAAGTTTTGATGCTTTTGGAGTGACAGAAAGTGCGCTTTCGTATCTCAGACTTAAACACTGGACCAAGGCCAAGGCGTTGGCTTACAGAGTACCTTTGCTTAATTAAGCAATTATTTCCACATCATCGTTAAGAAATATGAAATGAATCAGGGTGAGCAATCGCTAAATAAACGAAAGAGAACCGTTACGGGTTTAAAGATCCAAAAGATGAATAAGAAGTATTAAACAACTAGATGAACTACAGAAAGCAATGGGAAAAGGTGAACAAAATACCACTGCATATCGTAAACATGTCCGTTAACTGCAGAAACCAAGAAGTACTTCATATTTCGAAGGAAAGGCATCACAAAGAACACTTAATAAATGCTATTTTTATTTAAAAGATTAATTACAATGTAGCGGATTTGTTCAAAGAATTTGCAAACAGCCTCTTTATTATGGGAAGGAAACTAAGGAAACTACTCAGCACAAATAGTTATTTCGAAACTTACAAAACGAAATAAATAGCGAATTATTAGTTGCATTATTAGTTGCGAATAACAGAATGTTCTATAGTTACTCTAGTTTGTAATTCTTAATTAAAACGACTGAAATATTTATGCAAGACAGAATTTAATTATTTTATATGTCATAGCTTATATTCATGCCCCTGAATGCACTGATTTAGAGGAAGGCTATTGACAGAGGCTGGTCAGAAGACAAATTTAATGCAGAACGGAAATCTTAGAAAAGGGGTACACAAAGATAACGGAGACTTACGGCCTTAATGAGATCTAACTCCCTACTTAAATACGTACGTCATTAGCTTATAAAATTAATTGCTTCTTGCTCCCAGATAGTAATTAATGTGTGGATTGACTGCAATAAAATTAAATAATTTGACGACGTAGAATTTTATAACTAGAATCAGTTATGAGGGGGCCGAACTTCTCATTTCTCCATTCGATTACACATGATTAAATAACAAGCTTTTATTTTTCAAAGCAAGTTTCGGAAACAAGAAAATGTGATGTTTTCCGACCACTCTGAGTTTATTTCAATGATTTTGAGCAAATATAAAAGACGTAATTATAATTTTAACTTAATAAAATCTACGCTGCATTGTATTAATTACTCACTAAACTTAATAATGCATAACATATTAAAGAACCTTGCTGGGATTTAAAACACTAGGTTATGTATCTACTGTAAAAAAAAGCACATGCAAGGAAAAACTGAACTACGCGTGAAATAATAAAACATTTCTTTTTTACAAAAATATGTGAAGTTTTAAATTGGAACATGCAATCAATTTTTGCACGATTAAAATTGTAGAGGATATGTAAAGGATTTCAACTAAGAGAATATTCCAGGTTTTGGATCATAATTTAAACAGAAGTAAACGACATCACAATGCAATTTAAAAAATAAACTAATTAATTGCACAGAAATTACATGAAGCATAACTAATTTCAGCTTGAAAAAATTTTATTCCTTTCCAAAGATTCCAAAACAAATAGATAAGCTAAAAGGAAATACTGTGCCTATGTAAATTAGAGAACATTTGACAAAATACTCGGTATTCTCACAGAAAGTTACAAAAATACCAAAACTCTAAATATATACGTAAGCTAAAATAAAGGAGAACGATTTTAAAAGAAAGATTATTTGTAAAATTAACATGGCAAAAGCAGCAAAAAAAAAAAAAAAAAAAAAAAAAAAAAAAAAAAAAAAAAAAAAAAAATTATCTGCCTATAAGGATGGACGCCTTTATGAAGGATATTCTAGAAAGTACTGAGTTCCAGTTTATGTTATACTCGTACATGGCATGAATTACGAAATACATCCTCGCAATTAACTCCTTTCACCAGGAACCGAACTGGCTTTGTGAACTATGCAAGATAAAACAAAACAAAAACAGATTACCTGGAAATAGGGTACTATACTTATACAGGGTTTACTACACTGATTAAGCAAATAGAGAGTTTATTAATTTGAATTTACTAAACCTGTAGGGTTTATTGTATTACAACAGCGTCCATTATTACAGATGTGGTACAAATAAAGTAATAAAAGCAACAATGAGGATGGCCCACACAAACACAAAATTATATAAGGATGATTTCTTCCTTTCGCATATCGTAAAGATAGAAATTTTCAATTTACACAGGTACGATTTCTAGAAAACTGTTCTTAAGCCCTAGACGGGACATACGCTTGCAGAATATTTTTTTTCCAGAGGAAATAAACTCATAAGCACTAAATAAATTTCATTGAAAAATTGTAATTCAACAGTCAACATAATTTAACTAAACTTCTTAAAAAACGTAACTGAATTCCAAAAGATATCAGATAATGTATTTACACATTTCAGAATTACCGAGGACAGCCGGAATAGCATGACAGAATGTAAAATGTTGTATTTTAAAAATTACATGATATAATTCAAACAAATTTTAATCAGTTAAAAATAGAGGAAACTCTATCTTGCATGAGAACACGCTTACAACGTTCATTATTTTGCGAAGTAAACTTTGATATTCCTAAAGATGTGGAAGCCTCCAGTGTTGAAACGGATGGTTTTTCAACAAAAATATTATTACACTTTCTGTACATTTCCTTCCAATAGCAGCTTTGTTGTTGGATCCTTGAGTATGCCATTGATTATTCAATATTGTTTACTTAATTCACATCGAACTTTGATATTACTTCAGTTCACAGTGAAACCTCAGATCACGAACGCTTAAGTTCACAAACAAATTACCTGAATACAAAACGCCTCGGATAACGAAAGTTGTCTCGAGTTACGAACACTTAAGTAGGCAACAGATGATTTCCAAAGGTGTTTTGAAGTAAGTGCTAGTACCACATAATTAATACCCAGGGCCCTTCCGGAAAACTCATTTTAATATTTTCCATTGCTTAAATCTCGTTAACAAAGCTTGGCAGTTAGTGATATACAAGACTATTACTTCGACCTGGAAGAAATTATAATTAACTCAGTTGCAGGCGGATGTTTTGAGTGCTTTGACTCTTAGGAGTTTTATTTATTTATTTGTTACCTATGATGATGTGTTTTTGGACAAAACTATCGGATAAATAGGTAACAATGAAGACGTGAAGTTGCTAGGAGGACATAAAAATGAGTTCAGCAAAAAAGAATTACAACTTCAGAAGTAGCAGCAAAAGGCAGCTGCGAAAGAAATCTCTTCAGAAGAAGAGGAAAAAAGAAAAATGATCTTAGTTCTCTGATACACGAAATTTATGTAAAATGAGATAGGGTGCAAAATTTCCACAACGATATCATCCTAATAAAGGTGTAATATGTTACAGTGTAAGCATTCTAAAGCATAATGCCACGTCTCGCTTTAGAAACATTTAAAATAGTCAACAAAAAATCATAATGGACGAATTTTGAATGAAACAGACGCTGAGTGAGGCTCAAGCAGAATCGAGTGGCGCTTAGAGACAAAGAAGACGCATCTAAGATTTCGTTTCCAATCGAAAACGAACATAAATAAATGTTGGCCTAATACAAAAGAGTACAAATTTTTGTTACACTAACATCAGTCTCTCCACGAGCGTTTCAGTAACTCCACTTCTGATACTTTGTTGATAGATATTTTTTTCTCAGGTCTTTTCTCAGTTCATCATAGCCAGTCTTTTTATTAAAATAAAATAAACAACCTTCTTCTTTTGTATTTTTAACCCACTTAAAATTCAAAAACAAAATCATAAATCTTCTTAAAAACAGCATATCTTTAGTTCCAACTTGAATGTTAAGTGTTGCCATACGATTTCTTTTATATTCGCTACATTATTTCCTTAAAAATAATACATGGCGATAACAGTACCCTATGTCTAATAATTAAGACTTAAACTGCAACTGTAATACGTTTCTTTTTTCTGGTTATTTGAAAATTAGCATCCCGTTCTACAGAGCAATGTGCGACGCATTCTCTAAATTAAATACAGTTAAAACAGTTGATGGTTAATACTAGAATTGTAGACATCACTCTTTAGCAAAGTTTCAGGCAGTTCGACAAACAGTCATTTAAAGCATAAACAACGAGACAATAACAATTTAAATTATCGAAGCTTGCATATAACAATAACAAATCAAAGTTACGGTTACTATAGAAGACTATCGAATAACTGAAATGTAGCAAACAGGAATAAAAAGATGGTGAGCGCAATCTTATCAACAATATTCATATTACAAGTTTTAGCTAACGGCTTTCTTCTAGTACGAAAGAACTTTATCTCGCTGAGTACGTGATAAAAAGATCGATGGTGCAAAATTTTATCGCTCATTATAACATTTTTTTGGGGGGTGGGTGTAGGGATGATCAAAAGACAGCAAGCAATATAGATCCAGAACTACTTTGCATAAGAGTATGTAAGCTAACCTAGGCATTTCCTAGATGCCAATCTCATAGTGTATTAACTTCCCAGAGATATTTTATTTCAATTAGTTGTCTGTTTTAAGAAATCCATCAAAAAGGCAATTATGGCTATCTTTCCCTTCCAAGAGTTATTTGTTGAAATATTTCCGTTACCAATGTAAATAAATTCCAAACACTGACCACATGGTCTGTAAATTATAGCACTTTCAGAAATTACTAAGTTATAGCAGGCGGGAAATTAGCTTACATACACAAATTAGCGGTGTTTATTCATTTCCTAAAATTCGTAAAATTCCTTAATGCATTTTAATGTAGCATCGGTTTTTATATGGTTTTACAGTGTTATAAAGTATTTTCTACCTCCTTTCCACATGCTTTCGCGGTGTAATTGGAAACATAAGCTATGTGCATTCGTGAGGTCCAGGGTTCGAGTTTTGGCGAGGGCAATCCACATTTTTCACGTCTCCTGCTTCAAGAAAACCTAACATCTTTACATTGTTCAATAAAAATGAACATATAAAAAATTTCAGTCAAGAAGTTAGAAAATTCGTGGCACCTTATCACTTTCACCACGTGGGCACCCAGTGGAAAAAAGGGAAAATTTCTTAGAACTCTAAGAAATTTATCACGACTTCTCCTTCCAATAAGCGTTTAAAAGAAGGAGCGGTGATTCTTTTTATATGTGCATGTTTTTATATTCTTTTTTCACATTGCTTAAAAACATGTTGAATTTTAATTAACATACAACTCTATGTTAATTTGTATTTTTAGAAAGCGATGGAGTAGAACGAGTTGTTTAACAATCCAAGTTTATAAATTGCATTTTCACTCCTTCACATATGCAATGGACCTATTATTAGTTCTGATGATATCAACTGTTGGAAAACCTGCTTCATAATGTACAAAGGGAATGAAAATTTTCAGGATCGCTGTGGAGCAGGAAGATCCAGACGTATACCTTCTAGATAGGCCTGCGTCACCAGTTTATATATAAATCAGAAAAGAGAAGTATATTTAGTTTCACAGTAGACTGTAATTAAAATATCAATAAGTTGTTCTTGTTCTGCTGTTTCAGATTCTGAAGCTGGGTCCGCGTATAAGGAGTCTTCCACTCTGTCAGCCTTTTTAGAGAAACGGCTAGTCAAAATGAGTAATGAGATGTGATAAATGGTTAGAAAATATGAACTTCTGGGTCTCGTTAAGTTTGAAATTATTTTCTTTCAAATGAATGCCTAGCAACGAAAATAAGTTATTAAAATTTTTCTGTTAGTTTTTTTTCTTTCTTTTCGGAAGGTAGACATTTTTTCTCATGGTTGTCAAATGTCGGTCTCATTACAACATAGAGAAACATTTAACTATTGAGCTTTTCAAATTACATCCTGAAGCCTCAACGCAAAGACATCTACTATGTTTCCACACCTCGGACCGCCCTTACCAAAAGGCTGGTGATATACAATTTAAATGCTTGTTTGAAACTACTACTATGTATAATGACATTAAACCAATAAAATCTTAGCAAAAGGAATGTAAAACATATAATAAATGAGAGCTAAAACTTTATTAGGCTCACTTCTTGTTCATGGCCTAGCGTATTCCTTGTATGCAGCAGACACTATGCCTAGTTTGGAAATTGCCATCTTTGAATTGGTCTCAAAATCCGTAGAGGTAAGACAATGAAAAACCAGTAAGGGACACCAGGCATTCGTGAGAATTTGTTCGATCACTCATAAGATATTTATACGATGATTGCTGTATTAGGCATAAATGTTCGATAAATGAATCAATACTTTAAATATCAATACATCTCCCTAATAATATTAATAGGTACGTGCCATTATTACAAATTCGAATATTCAATAATGATGTCCTACTGATAGCGCATAATAACAATTTGGGTTCAACGATGCTCTGGAAATAATAGCATTGGAAATTTGCAGAATGCCAAAAAGAAAGAGAACTTCCCTTCTTTTGATAATAAAATCAAAAGATTTATTATCGAAAGAAAGGAAAAAGTAGAGAATAAAAGGAGTTTAGCTAGCTCTTAGTATTTTTAAAAGTTGAATGAAAATGGAGAGAATAAAAGAGTTTAGCTAGCTCTCAGTATTTTTAATAGCTAAATATTTCTATTTTATTTATTTACGAGAATAGTTAAAATTTGTTCTTGTTGTTTTATCTTGCCACGTTTTCTAGAAACAAATAAAAAACTAAGGTTATTTTTTCTACCTGTGTACTTATGTCTACCTGTATTTTTTTCTACCACATACTAAACTTTTAGTTTAGTATATGGTAGAAAAAATCTAGTTTAGTATGTGGTATTTTTTTCTACCACATACTAAACTTAGAAAAAAATACAGGTACAAATATACAGGTACAAGACAGTTACAATAAAAATTTTAGTTTAGTATGTTTAGTATGTGTAAGCTTTTAGTTAGTTTAGTATGTGCATACTAAACTTTTAGTTTAGTATGGTGTTGTATTTTAGTATTTGGAATGGTCAGTGTTTGGAATTTCTCTCTATACTTGTTTGGACAAACAGAAAAACTCGCAAGGACTGGTTATTTAAAGGAAAGGATACGTTTAAGCAAGACGTTTAAAGGAAAACTGGCTCGTATTCACGCTATAGTACATAGTGGAAAAAAACAGGAAAACTTCCATCCATACGCCTCGTTCGCGGGATTTGTACCCAGATGGAGCTTCCAGTCTTCGGTAATCTTACCCATTAAACCACTGGTAGGCACCATTTTCCTAATTTCCGCAACTGTTCCCTGAAGTGGGCAAAAAGGAAATAGAAGAATGGTCCTCTGTACTGTTGAATGGCTTTTACATTTTACAATTCGGATTAATTTTAATTAGAATAAATTTTTATGACAAAGCAGACTGTTTTTATCTGGCAAAAGATTAATTCCTTTCCTAAGAAAAATTCCTAGTTAAAGAGATTAAATCTCGAAAAGAAGTTTAAAGAAATTAATTTTTTTTTTTCATAAATAAATTCTTATAGAAATGACAGGATTAATTTTTAGTCTCCTTATTTAATTAGCGAGTCTCAAAACCTGGTTAAGGTTTCATACAGGTTCAGAATCTAATTTAAAATTAGTAGATCCTAATCTAAGTATAGAGTCACAGGAAATAAAAGTAGACAGAAATCTGAAACCAAAGTTTTCTGCTGTAGCCGTTTGTAAATTACTTGTTTGCCACTTCTTTACAGTAGAGCAGGAGTATCAAACTTCATGTCAGTAAGAGCCGCATGATAGAATCTAGTAGTACTGAAGAGCTACAATTAGAATTTCCAAGAGCTACACAGATTTCTACATGATTTGAAAAGTTGGAAAATAGAATGGTGCGAAACAGTTTGTAATGTTTCTAACTACTTAGTCTATGCTTAACTTAGTAGAAACCTTGTTGAACTATGTAGCGACTTATCGCTAAGTCCAAGTGAGTAAATGAAAAAGTTCAGAGAAGGATTAAACTCACCCTTTATAATCTCAAACTAAGAACACAGATAGCTCCTTTCTCGGGCTTACAGAAGCCTCCACTAGGGCGTTAACTCAAGATAAGAAAATAAGAAACACATCTAATGCTAAACTAAACTGAACTTAGCCGAAATCTTAAAAAAAAACTATCCAGCGTAGTTGTCCTTAATTAAATTATTAATATTGGCAGGCCCATACAATACGGCCGAGAGTAATAAGATTTAGCTTTAAACAAAGAAGTAGCCTGACGGTAAACACGCTCAACTAAGGATTCCTAAGCTCTTCTGCTGAAGTAAGCGAAATCTTCCTTTAAATACTCCTTCTACTTCATTTACATGCAGCGCGATACGAAAAACGTATTCTGGTAAGGAATAGTGGGTGGGAAACGGGACTAGACAGTAAAGCATGTTTAAAAATTAAAATAACTGTTAGAATTTTAAAATAACCTCTACAAGTTGTAGCGAATTCACTAACGAACACTTAAGTTTCGAACACGTCGTTTGTTGAAAATGTTTTTACGCTGCTTTGTATTCAGGAATATGTTTTTTAAAAAAAAATTAAGTTTTTGAGAGATTTATTGAGCTTTTAGGACTGAAAATCAAGTATTTTCTTCCGGTTTTCATTTATTTTTGAACACAGAGCTAAGGAATAAGACAGAACAGAAATCACGATTACCAAGATTATTGCATAAAAGTAATAGTTCATTTTCCCGCCCTCTAATAGTAAGGAGTAACATATGGAATCATGTACAACCCTGAATCTTAGTTACTTAATTCGATACATAAGAACTGTATTAAGAGATAAGTCTTATTTTTTCCCATGAAAGTTAATACATATTCATTGATTTAACGCACAGTCAGAAGTTATTCAAAATTATCCCGCACTTGTTGCAATTAAAAATATTAAAATACTGATAGCGAAAAGTACGATTTCTGTTTCAAATTATGTTTCAGAAATGAAATTACCATTTATTACAAAGCGAGCCACATTTAAGGGGCCAAAGAGCCGTGATCTAGCCATGGCTACAATATGGATTATGCTAACTAAATATTTTCCCCAAAATTTCGTGAGAAAAACAAGATACGAAATTCCATAAAACTTTCAGATTACAGAGAACATATTTTGATTCTTCAGAACTTTCAGCAAATATCTCTGACAGACATAAACACTACGATTACGAAACACATATTTTACAACTGCATAGTACAGATAATAGGTGCAGGCAGGGAAAGCAAACAACAGGTCTTATTCGTTCAATATAGATCGTTTCGTGTTTTATTCTCTGCGACTGAAATTGCGTGTTTTTATGCTTTTTCCTCCATGTCTACCACGGATAGGAGCTAGATTTGCTTAGAAACTTCTCCGCAAAGGCATATCTCCTTCAGCAAATACCTTTTCTTTGTTTAAATCAATCAACTAATTATACTTGAGGAACACAGATTTCATTCCTCAAAGGCGTAAGATTTACGGCTGCAAAATGACTTTTTTAGCTTTCGGATGTATAAATAAGGGACGCAATGCATTTGTTTTTATACTAGAGAACAAACTGTAATGATTACTTTTATTTAGAGTAGTCAAACAGAAATAAATATCCCAATGTGCCTATCGGAGGGGAAGGGGAACCTCTGAGTTGTATATAGCTCTTCCCTCTCCTTCCAAAACATAAATCTATAGAACTTACCTATACAACCGTAGCCATTTACAGAAAGTGTAAATCCCTCTTTGCACGCACATTCGAAAGTCCCGTCGTGCAAGTCAAAACATAAATGCTGACACGGGCTGTCTTCACGGCATTCTCCTAGAAAAGAAAAGTTAAAATAAGAAAAAAGGCAAATCTAAGATATATTTGCAAAGGTAGCTGTTCTTAGAAATACACACATACGAATATAGGGTGTAGCTGTGAAGGTCGCCTCCTTCCCCTTGTCAGAAAGCAGATTTCAGAGGAATACGCCGCGTATACTCATAACAATTATAATACAACACAATAATTAAGATTTAAAGCAATTATTCCTATTTTGATATTCGCCTTAACAGCTCATATATATGTTTAAGTACTACGTGCATTTTTAAAGCTATTAATGAAGGAAACAATTTTACGATTCGTATTTTCCAGACGTAACATTAGGTGTAGCTTATACTGGCCGATGGATCATGCTGTGTGCTAAAGAGGAATTGAAAAAGATTGATCTCAAAACACATATTCGAGAACTCCGCTTGGCCAGAATACCTAACGCTTATTCCCTCAAAACACCAGAACCAATTAATCAATTGACTAATTAATTAATTCATATAATACTATATGAATTAATTAATTCGCTCTAATCCATATTTAGAGATAATCTAATCCATCCATTACAAACTATTCCTGATAAAAAGTCCCAAAATTTCATTTAACTCTGCCTGCTCTACTTCACTCAAAATATTATCTTTTTATTTGAAAATGCCCAGTTATGTACGCAAATCTAGAAAGCGTAGTTTATAATATTTTAGGTACTTACGTATTAACGCAACCAGGCCAAAATTCGCATAAATTGCCAAATTTGGCGACCCTATTTACGGCAACCCTACGTGTTATACGTAGTTTTGTAAAAAGAGCATGTGGAAACCATGTACACGTCGACTTATTTTTACTTAAAAAAACATTCCAGAATTGCACAAAAATGGCATTGCGCACACTCTTGACTTTATCCATGTACACTGCTATTTTCTTATAAATTACAAAAATTTGCACGAAAATGCAGGAAAAGATTCACAAAATTTTCCTGCATTTTCGTGAAAATTTTTGTAATTTATGAGAAAATAGCAGTGTACATGGATAAAGTCAAGAGTGTGCGCAATGCCATTTTTGTGCAATTCTGGGATGTTTTTTTAAGTAAAAATAAGTCGACGTGTACATGGTTATGGCGAATACGGTTTTCAATCAGTGCTAAAAGCAATAGCCAAAAGATTTCCGCCGAAAAAATAATTCTGCAACTTATTCAAATTCGAAACCGGAAGGGTTTAATTGCTATTTTATATTTTAAAACAAAATAATATAAAAAACTGTATTAAAAATTATCTGTAATTAATAAATGTACATTTTCTTTCTATTCATACTTTTTTACTCAAACTTGCAAATCGCGCCAAACTGCTTGCGATAATACGTAAGTACCATATTTTACTATTTTATTAGTAGACAAATGCTGTTTTCCTCATTCATTTTAGAAAAGCATACTAGGATAATCTGTATAAGATTTGGTTTAGTTTAATTGATTATGGCAAAGCAAACTAGGGCAATCTGCGTAAGGGAAGGAATGCCTTCGCGGAGGACCTTTCTAAGGGAAACTGGCGTTACACATGGGAAAAACCACAAAAACGCCCATGTAGCCAGCCCGTTCGCCTGAAAGCGAACCAGGTCGTAACTACCTGTGTTCAGCCGCTGGTGGGCTTAATTTTTATAAGGACTGCCCTATTTACATAAAAATAACATTTGTTGACCTGAAAGGCTTTGGTGAAGCTGAACCTATTATACGTTTATCACGAGAATTTTATCAAAATATGAGATGCTTTTAACGGATTTTGTATCACGATTAAAAACACGAAACATTCCGTGAGAGACTAAAATAACCAAAATGCAATAATTTGCTTTCACCTTGAATAAAAATGATTACAAAATAATATTCTGTTTGCCGTTACCTAAATATAAAGGAAGAAAAATTCAATGCTATTATAGAGATTCAAAACTAAACTATGCAAGTTACTGTGTGTTTCTGAAATGGTTTGGTTTCATTTAACCTATCTCAGTAAGCCACATTTTTCAACAGAAAGTCACAAGTAACATACGGCACGCAACGCAGGTGGTAATAGCACGATTTTTCGTGCAATGAACAGACAACTACTTTTGTCGGAATTAACTTTTGAAAAAAAAAAAAATTGTACGATTCTAGACTATGTTCTTTGAGTAATTATTTCACGAATTAAATTCTTCGGGCAATTATTTATTCTTTGCAAAATTTCTACAGGAATTATTTCACGAATGGAAAATTCTTTATAGGTTAGAACAAAGCAAAACAATCAAATCGATCATCATCAGGCACGTTAACAGATTATTGAATGAAAACTGTTTTACCAAACCTGTTTTAATATTTCAAATATTAAATACTCTTAAAAAAGACTTAATTTTTTTAAACGGTTATTTTAATATTTATGCAGAAAAAATACTAGTTTAATAAATCTTCGATTTTAATCAAATTTTCTCAGCAAATGTGTGAAAATAGTAAACAAAGAAATTTAACTCGCAATTTACCCGTTCTTGTTTTGAATTAAAAGTAGAATTACTAAATGCAGAGTGAAGACGATCATTAAAGTTTTACTAATTAAAAGTAATAGCAAATTTGTTTCCATTTGCTTCATTGTTGTTATTTTATACAATTTTATATTCTAGAATATTTTTACGATATGATTTCCACAAAACGAAATTTTATTCCTTGTAACGAGACTAAGAAGAAAGTAGTATCAAAATTCAAAACTCATTCAATTCTGAAAATAGGCTACGTTTATAAATTTCTACGATTTACTCGTCTTCTCACTTATATTAAATTTTCCAATCAAACACACTTATTTTCATAATGATGAAAATCTTTGAATTATTCAGGAACATTCAAGTAATTTTGTAGAAACAAATGGGATATTAAAATTTCCTAGATTCTGCAATCAGAGGAGCTTGTCACAAATACTACTACAGCGCATTTGAATAAATCGGGTATGCTGTAATTTTACGTAAATAAATTTTTTAAACCGAAAGTAGTCTAAAGGAGCAATATAAAAATGGTGTTTAATAACAGGAAAAAATTTAAACAGAAACAGCAGAAAAAAACTTGAAAATCTATACTGGTACCAAAAGAAAAAATTTCGAACTAGAAATAGATGTAATTTAGCGTTCATTACGGAGATGAAATATGATGGTTAAGTTGCAATTACTACTTAGCAACACTGAAAATGATGTATTTTTATAACAGTGCATTTATTATATTGTGGGAGAAGTTTGCAATAAAATTTCAATAAATACGATGGTTAAGTCGCATTTACTGCCTAGCAACACTGAAAATGATGTATTTTTATAACAGAGCATTTATTATATTATGGGAAAAGTTTTCAATTAAATCTGCAGCTTAATTCAATTTCGATAGAAGAATACTTTTTATGAATAAGTAAGTTGATTTTTAAAACATGTCAGAATAAAAATAGTATTATACTTGTAAAATTTTTCTTTTTTATCTCTTAAAACTTTCATTTCTTCTTTTATCGATTATTAGATACTCTTGCTCAAACACTATACCAATTAGGCAAATATTAAACAGACAAAAGTACAAGAATTGTATGTTCCTGTTATTGTGTTAGCTATTGCTACATTGTTCCTGAGATTCCGATTTAGAGCACTTGACACCGCTTTTGACTTAATCTGGAGTCATCGTGCAGTTGCTGTCTGTCCGCAATGTTACATGAAGTTGAAGTTCTTGGTGCACACTCTCTTAGGACAGGCGTCTCTCTCCAGAATTTTCGAATGTTATTAGTAATGGAAACATATAAATTGTATTACTATTAAACGTCTGCAACGCCAAAGACAGTATTTAGGCTTGCTGTAAACCAAGTAGAATGCAAATACATTTCGTTTGTGATTTTACAACGTTCTGGGTTTATTTTTTAGAATAAGCTTGTAGGGTTCCTCACTATTTTTGGCTAAAATAAATGTCAAGGAAGCTAGTAAACAGTTAAGCGAGCGAAGGCATCAGCATAAATCGATAAGACAGCCCGTGTCAGCATTCGTAGACTCAAGAAGTGTTAACTATACTTTATTTCACTCAAAATAAGATGAATAGTTGGCCCATTTCTCTGGCTTACAACAAAGCCTTCACTTGGGCTTAAACTCATAATAAGAAGTAAGAACTAAATTAGAACTAACTAAGAGACTTGGCCGAAACTAACGTAGTCGGCTTTTAATTTAATATAGCCGGCGAATTTCAACAGGCACGTAATAAACGGCCGAGCGTAATAGCTTCAACAGCGATTTAGCCCGAAGACCAACATACGCTACTCAGGATTCCTAGCTCTCTTTCACGAAGTAAGTTAACCTTCCTTAAATACTACTTCTCTCTCATTTACATTCAACGCGATTCTAAAAACTCATTCTGGTAGAGAGTTATAAGTGGAAACAAGAATTGATAGGAAAGCACTTCATTACTACATTCATTACTGTTTTAAATTCTGATATAATATTTTAAATATAATTTAATAAATACTTCAGTGTGGCAATTCGTGCAGGAGTGAAACATGTGACTGAAAACAACATCTATTTTCTTGTTGGGGATTAGAATTGAAAACAGTAATGAACAGAACTTACTAACAAGCTCAAACAAAATTTTCAAAACATGGAATGCTTGTTGATTTCATACATAAGAAGAGCTGCAGCTCACAATAAGATATAGCATTCAGTGTTGAAATTAACGTGAAATTTGGCGAAAGACAGAATGTCATTTCCTCATTGTCCTTTTGTTCTTCTTTCTGCGGCTTTTCAGTAATCGAGTGGTAAAATAGGTAAACAATGGAAATTAGACTCGTGTTCAAATCTCCGTGAACAGTTTAGCTACAAATAGGTTTTCGTGATTTTCCGTATGTGTAACGTGAATATGTGCGAGACGCAATAACAAAAGTGCACTCTTATTTACTAACATAAATAAATGCGTTACAATATAACTAAATAATGTTCTTTAATTAAAGCATCTTAAACTTTAATTATATGAAGCTTAAAGTTTATTTAAAGGTTAATTAAATTTGTCACAAAGTAAACACAGTTCTTTCAATACGTGATAAAAATACTAAGATCAGGTTAAAAACAAAAGACGTCCCGAAATAAAGCTTAATGTGAAGTAAAGAAAAAAAAATACTACATAGAATTAGAATTACTCTATTAGTTATTCAGTTGGGAAACATGAAAAATAAATAACTGAATGAATAAAAATAACACAGGAGGCTAGAAAGTACAAAATGCTGTCAAAAAGCGGGCGCAGCAAGCACAAGCCGTTTCGGGAAGATATTCAAAGTTAAACCTTAGTTTCGTATCGAAATCAATTTAAATTCATACACAACATCAGAATGTTAACACATACAAGTGAAGTAAAGTTCCCAAAGGATAGAAAATGTTCAACAAATTCTTTTTCAGTTAGCTGGCGGCATTATATTCAAAAGAAAAGAAGAGAAATGGAAAGACGTTAAAGAAAGAACGTAAAAGCATAAAAATATGTATGTGAAGAAAGAAAGAAATATACGATCTTGAGAAAAGACCATAAAAGGCTGCAGGCAACAACTAAGCCAAATCGATTATCTCACTTATCGAAGGAAATGGAAGACGAAAAATTTAATGTTTCCACAGAAACAGCCCCTCCCTTTTTTTTTCTTTCCAAAAATGAATAAGTTTCTATTTAAATTAATGATCGAAGCACTGCAGTCTAAGACTAAATGAAAATCATGTTTCGAATATAATAACAACAGTTAATAAAAATTTCAAAAAGAATAACTTCAGTTTCTTTAAAAGAACTAAAAACAATTATGAAATATCTCGTTTTTTTAATGTCAGTACATCATTAATAAAGTGAAAAAAATGAATGCCATTGAACCTCATATAATAATGAAATTTTGATTACAACATTAAAAAAAATGCTCAGCGCTTGAATCAATAATTCTTAGCACATGTCCTATGTTTTACAGGCCTCACCAAGGGCCAAAGGAACCGCTGAATACTGACAGGTCAACCCGGGTTCTAACTCAGGCAAACGGGCTGACTGCATTGTTGGTTATCATGGTTCTCACTATGCGTAACGTGAATACAAGCCCGTTTACCTTAGAAAGTCCTCCATGAAGGCAACTTATACTTTACAATATGATCTGAGAAGGAACGCACTGTATATGAAAAGCACACTGTAGTCGGCAGGCAGGGATAGTAATAATTTATAAATATAAGCTGAATATTTGTTTAAAACAATTAATTAATAAAAACTTTATTTGCTTACAGTTTAATAATAATAAAAAATCATTAGTGTCTTCACAAATGCATTGTTTGTCCAACTACTATTCTACTTTATGTTATACGTGGGAAATACTAATGGAATACTGAAAACATCAAAAAACCGAATTAAATGAAAAAAAAAAAAAAAAAGCAAACTATAATGGCAATTATTACGGCAATCGCTTATCAGAAAAGGACGTCTCGGCTCCGTCTAATATTCTATTAATATTTCCTGCAGTAACTGTCTTTTGGCAATTTGAAATGCCTTTATAATTAAATTCAGTGGCTTTGGTAGTATATAGCAATATATTTAGAGAAATAATGATAATACCTAAATTCAGATGTAGGGCTTTATCTTAAGAATAGCACAGCTTAATTATACATATATGTAATATTAAAATACGTAACATTAAATGAGGTTCAGCCAGGGCTGATTTAAGACTGGTAATGAAAGCCCTTAGTTAAAATGTTCTTGAGGTCGCTTTCAGAACAAAGAAATGTGGGGTTCTGTAGGCGCACCCTGGTTGGGAAGTCAATTGTCATAGCTTTGGGCCCGGGTTCGAATCTTAGAAAAGGCAGGGATATTTGTAAGTGTCAGAAGGACCTTAAAATACTCTCGAGCCAAAAGTCCTTTTCAGAATTTGATGGTGAGGGAGGAGGTTATGAGACAGACTATCGGACACATCTTCAGAGATGTTCTACTTCATTATTAGGACAGGTATAGGCAAATTATCACTGTCACATGTAAGGCGCTTAAAGGTTTCAATCTAAGACAACGACAGGTGCCACATTTTAACTTTTGACAACGTTGAATTCGTGGACTTGATCTAAACTAAGTTTACATCAGGAGAATAAGTCACAATAACAAGCTAATATAGCACTATCACTAGATATAAACTTGATTAAAACACGGATATTTGAAACATATGAAATACATTTACATGAGCGAAGAAATTATTGTGACTAGGTTACTTATATTTTCATTAATAATGATAATAACAATAAAAATAGAGTCGTTAAAGAACAGGTGCTGTTCTATAGATAATTTTATTTACGCGCAAAATCGGCTTCAAATGCAAACATTCGCTGCTGAAGTTAACAAATACTGATACAAAACTAGTATTTATTTTAACACTTTTGTTTGCAGCGGATATTAAAAATTAAAATTGCGAATTTAAAACTAGTATCACTCTAGATTAAGTAAACACAAATGTTCACTAAAACATTTGATTAATTTTTAAGACGCTATCACAATACATACGGTTTTGCTGCAGTCAGCGAAATTTTGTATTTGCAATAAAATAAAGCATTATAAATGACTTAGCAGAAATGATTTTATCTAAAGCCATTAACTTCTGCTTGAAACTGATTTTGTCAAGAGCCACTGATTTCAGCTTAAAAACGACCATTCCATTTATATTTACTTATTTATAGATTAAAGGAAACTAAGAGGACATTTTTTAAGCTGAGGTTATTCACAAAATTTTTAATTATTTGACAATTTATTAAAAATATTCGACAATTATATTATAATATTTAAAATATATGACATTAATATATTACAAATATTTGAAATTTTTTTTCTAATTATTTGACAATTTATTACATATGATTAAAATTCTCAACATATAATTAAATTCCTCTAGAATTTTTAGTTTAAATGGAACAGTATAATAGTTTTCTTTTATGCAAACATGTGTAAGGAACTGTTATGTTATGCTAAGATTGATATGTTATGATAAAGTTATGTTAATGATTGCTTACTTACAATAATAAGAAATCATTAGCATAATTTGCCATAAGCAATGTAATAGTTTCAAGGTATAAATTTAGTGAAAACATTTGAAAAGGGTTTCCAATAAAGCAGTAAAACCATAGAATGTATAAATAAATAAATAAAAATTTCGGCTGATCTAAAACATATCATTATGAAAAACATTAATAGCTGAATCATTGTAGGTAAGCAATTTAAAAGTGCAAACCACGATTATCTGGCAATACAGCTCTAATTTGTGACTCTACAAAATTTTCAAATGTTGCCAGATTTTGTCAGAAAATTTCTTTTTGGAACCCAAAATTAATATTTATTGTTTTTTTTTTTTTTTTCTGACGGAAGCTAATTTTAAATAATATTGTCCTTTTGAACGTGGAAAATCAGACACGTTTTTGTTCCAATCAGTTTAAGAATTCAGATTTGGCAGACATACTTTATCAGACTGCCAAATGTGGTCATCCGAAAGGTTTCGCTGTATTTTTATTATATATATCAGCAATTAGCTAGCTCTAGGCTTATGAAATTAAGTTTCTAAAATCTGTCGGAATTGACACTTAATATTAATTAAAAATCCAGTTTGGTTTTTTAATGCACAATTCAGAGACCTCTATCACTTTAACATAACTTCCTAGCACCTCTGTGACATACACTACGCATACAAGTTACGGCAAATATTAAAGGTCTTTCAATACTCTAAGTTCCTGCCATACATGTTAAAGTACCTCTATAATTTACATTAATACAAATTTTAAACTATTACGCATATTTCTTTTGTAACATATTTACGATTATAGTTTCTATTAAAACATTCCTTTCCATTTGTGAAGCATACGAAAATACAATACCATTTAAGTCTTAGGGGATAAAAGTACAAATTTCATTGTATGCAACATATTCGGGAAATTAATGCCACAGCAAAATATTAGACTGCACTATTTTAAAGGTAAAAGTATTATACCATTATTAGTTCACTTTTAACGTAATATTGTAAAGTATTTCTCCTGCCTTCTTAGCATGCCTTCGTGGTGTAATGGTCAGCACACTCGGCACGTATTCGAAGGGTTCGAGTTCCGGCGGGGGCATTGCTCATTTTTCATGTCTCCTGCTTCGAAATAACCGAATGTCTCTACAATATAATTAAAAGCTTATATTTTTGTCCGATTACACAATAGCAGAAAGGACAGACCATCTTTATTTAAGTACATCTTCAAGATCTCCCAAGCTCAATCAAGAATTTAAGAATATTTTCTAACTTTTATTTCTATTTATTTTATATTAATCATGTCTCAGCTCAAGATCATTAGTCAAGACTTTTGCTCAAGAATTACTCTCTATCAAGAATTTCCAAGAACTTTTCATTCAAGTCATCCTAATTCATTCAAATAATATTTCTCATCAACTTTTATTCAATTACTACTCTTCATTCTCCATAATCAAAAACTATACTCTCATTGTAAACTCTTTACAAAACTTACATTCTCAGCCCCTACTATTCTCATACATTATGTTGTTCATTTTCAAAATTTGTAATGATCTTCTTAAGCATTTACTTACGTATTTATGTTTCATTTACTTACATATTTATATATTGAATTTTTTTATAAATTTTTATTATATAATTCTCGAAATTCTAATACTATATTGACTTCATATATAACAACATTATATTTAGGCATTTATCTAGTTCTAAATTTTTAATTTTTATTTATTGTATCTATTTATGTATTTATTTCTTGATATTTAATCTTTATTATGTAATTATCAAAATCTTAAAACTTTATTGTGTTTTATATATAACAACGCAGTTGGTAGATAATTCCATCAGTAGAGCATAAAAGCTGAATGTCTTAAAGGCGGTGCAGCTGCTCATCTGATGGTAATTAAATCAATAAATAGCAGAAAGGACATATACATATCATTTGTATTCATCTTCGCCATCGCTGTAAAAATATGATAAATGAGAGCTTTTAAAACGTGCTAAGTCAGTTACGCATCACAATGTATCTCAATATTAATTGCCGAAAGACTTAAAAAGACAGTATCTCTGTATAACGCGAAGGAATTAGTCATTAAGACATCATAAAGAAGTATCACAGTTTTGGAAAAACAAAAACTATTTAAAAGACAACATTAACTAAATTACATGAAGTCAGAGCTTTTAAAACGCTTTACAAGTTACACTGGAAAGCATCAGCTAAATATTACACAAATTTTAAATTACACTAGAACGACTGTGTCCCAAAACGACAAATGAATGTTTATAAGCAGTGGATCACGCCTTCCAGAAAGCTATCCTTCGTATCCACGTAAAGCTATCCTTCCAAAGCACGTGAGCAAAAAACATGGGAAATTTTGGAGGGATAACACTAAAAGGAAGAGTATCCTAAAAAAGCATCATACTGCGAGTTGAATTCTTTTGGAATTATGATTTGATATGATATGTCATTAATAGGGCTGGCAAATTTCGTTTGCGTCCTCAGAAATGCAGATAATGAAAAGCGTAGAAACATTTTAGAGTAATTTTTAATTACGATTGTTGAATAGTTTATTAGTGAGCTGATTGTGATTCAAGACGACAGTGCTTCCAGTAAAAATCCCAGATTTTTTAGCAATAGTTAAAAGAATATTATACGAATAACAACCTATGTCCCCAAAAGAAATCAGATCCTAATTCTGTTTTCTGTAATAAAGGTAGAGAAACTTTGAAAGATTTATAAAAGAAATTAGGTAAAGAGAAGTAAGTATAAGCCAAAAGAACAATAAAATCAACTATACTTATAAGTAATCACGCAGTCCACCAGATGAATGTTGTTATTGCTAATGCTCATTTGTCAGCCAAAGCCCACGAAATTCCTAGAGGCAAGGAGCGAAAGTTACGCCTGTCGTTGGCAACAGCCTTGAGCACCTTACAGGTGACAGTGCGATTTAACTCAGTTCCTCCCCCAGTTTTGAAAGCGAGCACCCCGGGGGGAGATGGACCCGAGGGTCTCTTACCGCTCTTCCGCTACCACCAACCTCTCGAGAGGCTTTTCGGGTAGCCGCATATTTAGAGTTCCCCATGCTGCACGGACACCACACATTTACAAACATCCATGCCTTCTTCGGGATTCGGACCCGGGCTCTTCGTCACAGCAGTCAGCGACGCTAACCACTATTCCGGAAAAGTTAATATTTTCAATTCCAAAGCAGATTCTGACTGTTTTAAAGCTATTGATGCTCCATTCAAATAAAAGCTCTAATACTTCTGTCTTACAAACTTACTGGTCTAATATAATTATTGTAATGTTATTTCCGAAATTTACTATTTTATAAAATGAATGCTGCATTTATCATAAAATTTTATTGTTTTGATATTACTACGTGCCTCACAACTCACCAAAATAACTTAAAATAAATATATTTATTATAAATAAGTAACTAGCTCTTAAAATTTTATCAGCGTTAATTATAAAGTTGGTCCAATAAGTATGGCGGGGGATTGTAACGCTATGAGAAAAGATCTAGAATCACTGCTAGGAGAACAAAATAAATTTAAAGAATTTATTTTTAAGTTAGCAAGGTTCCGTAGTTGCAAAATATCTTTTAAATGGCATCGTACTTATCCAGAGGAACTCCCTTGAAAATTTTAAAGCCTGTCACTCGGCGGGGTGCAGCTCATTTCTTTAGACGAAAATTAAATTTAGGGACCAATAATTGCTTTAAAAATATCAACGTACAGCGCTAAGATTTACTAACGTAAAAGATATTTTTATTACTTTGAAATAAATGGCAACACGAGTCAAGAACTATAAGTGAACAATTTATTTTACATCCCCCAAAAATATTTAAAATTAATGTTGTTTTTAAATATTTTTGTTATTCCGCAGACGGGCAAAGTGATAAAAAAAATATTATCCATTTACGAAGAAAATGAGAGTTTGGCCTTAACTAATCGAATGATAAATCATTCGGGTTCTTGGCGGTTTCCATGACAACCGAGAAACGTCTCAAAATAACTTTTCCCCAGATACTCTTTCAGATTAAGCGCATTTTTCGCTCTTCGATGACTCATCATCAGCCCAAATACAATCCTGAACGTGATTGCTGCTCTGGGCAGCGGAATCTCATATGATCCCAAGGGCAGATCATTTTTGCCACTTAACTTTTCACTCCATTAGTATAAAATTACCAGGTAATTCAAGTGTAACTCAAGTGTCGTGCCATTGTAAGGCACTAGCCAACAAGGTTTGAAGAAAGAAACAGAAACACGAATTATAAACCATTAACTTATTTAACAAAAATATTGAAAAACTAAATTTCTTATATGCCTTGAACAATAAAAAATTCTATTTGTTCTCTGTATCATGTCATGCTATGATTTTGAAATCAAAATTTTAACACTACTCTTTTAAAAGAATTAAGGACGGATTAAAAAAATTACGTTTAACACAACTTTTTAAGTCTTTTAGGATGAAGGAGCCTTTAATAAATGTAAAACTAAGAATCTGACGGCTGAAAACGTGTATTACTTGCACTTCTGTATCGCATCTATATTAAAATTATAAAAATTCACCAAAGAATAGCTATTTAAGCAAACAAAAGGGAGTAAAGATTACAGAACATAACAAAAAACGTAAGAATCATAGAAGGAAATCACTTTCTCTGTTAAAAGATTTAGCCTAAATATTTCAGTTCCTACGCAGATCTAAAATATTTGGGAAAGGGCCGCCCAGACGGGGAAAGCGGTTAATAATTCTGACTGCTGTACCGAAGGCCCAAGTTCGAATCCGGGAGAAGGCATGTTGGCCTATTAGGTGCCTCTATAGTAAAATGACCACCGTTTCTGTCCTTAGTAGTGGCTAAAGTCTATAATGACATTCCCCGCCATTTATTAAAAAAAGGGGGAAGGGAGGGGAATGTTGATGACATAAAGATGTAGTTGTAGTGAAAGCCTATTTAAAAATCCTTTTATTCTCATTGAAAATCATTTTTCAGCTAGCAGAAGTAAATTGCCGCAATAATCGCCTATTCTTGAAGACCTACACCGATTCTCATAAAGTTTTGAAATACATCTGAAGCAGGCAGCGGCCATTAAACAAGTTTGCAGCAAGATAACTGGAAAGCAAATGCGATGTGTCCGAGATTTGGAAGTTTCGTAGACTGATTTTCCTTCGTAGACTTGATTGGTTGTTGTTAAGTTCGCAAAATTTTCTTTGTCGTTATCAAGAATCGTATAACTTAGAAATGGCGCTTTAAAGAGATTTATTCCATGCAACTGCTATTTTTAAGATTGAAAAGGGAAATGATCATATCAGAATGGAGAATTAAGGAACTATAGCAAATTAAATGTAGTATTTTGACCTACATGTTTATTTTACACACATGCATCAGAGCTGGATTAACCATTAAGGAATATAAGCGCGTGCTTGAGGCATAAAGGGAAAGAAAGTACAAAACATTTTTCCATTGCCGGTTTTACCATGGAATGCAAGGTTCAGCTGAAAAAAATTGAGACAGAGAAGGAATGAAGAAAATGCTGGTGTAAAGACATGTGACGGCGCCCAAATCTTTCAAGTGCTTAGGGCCTCTAGGAGTCTTAATATGGCCCTGACATATATACATATACATATAAGAAAGGGGCGTACCTATTTAGAAATCTGAAGCTTGTTTTTCCTTAGCCGCTAAAAGTTCAAG
This sequence comes from Stegodyphus dumicola, assembly GCF_044657685.1. Taxonomy (NCBI): domain Eukaryota; kingdom Metazoa; phylum Arthropoda; class Arachnida; order Araneae; family Eresidae; genus Stegodyphus; species Stegodyphus dumicola. Next base: position 240,838,613 of record NC_140780.1, read on the forward strand.
GTGCTAAATAATAAGTGACTGGCAAGCATAACTATCAGTCCATGAAAATCATCTTCGTTTCAGCAGGTTCGAATTTATGTCACTTTGGGATTTGAAGAGCTTACAGTTTACATTAGAGACAAAAATTTAAGGTAACAATAGTTTGAAAAGAACATAACAGATATTTAAAACTACAAAAATATTTCGCAGAAAATTTCTTAAATTTCAATTAATTATTATCTATTTGTACCCATGATCTACATATGAGTTGAAAGAAATTCAATTTTGCGTGTAGAGTTTTTCATTCTCTGGTTTAAAAGATCGAAAAACCAACCATGATACACAAGTACAATAAGTCTTATAAATTCAGTTTCCAAATTATTTGCAAAAAAATTAAAATGACTTGCGTTTAATTTCAATGGAGTTCGCAAAAACAATCTTTTCCAAATGTTGTGAATATACATTATTCTATACTTTGTGAATATTACTGAATATGAAAATTAGTTGGAGAATATGTCATGGAAATTATTTTCTATTACACTAATACAGAACCCTCGCTGTCAGCCAAACTATTTTAGTAATATCATAAACAACGATTTATCATTCATATCAGTGTACTGTCGTCGACACGTTATTATTATTTTTAAAGGTTTGTTTTTCATATAGATATTCCCCGTTTTCTTAATTTCTTTTTTAGAATTCCAGAAATAAATATAAATCATCATAGAGAATAACACGATACGTTAAAATAATGATAAAAATGAACACATAATTTGAGCAACATCAAAGAGTTACAGAACAAACGCCAATGATACACGAGTTAAGACATCTAACTGCAGATGGCAGCACCAGTCAGTTCCAGCAAGTCCGTACATTCATATTTTCATCACACTAAGAAAGGAATCCATAGCATATCCTTTTGCTATGTTTTTTTTTTTTTTTTTTTTTTTTTTAAAGCAAGCTGCCAGCGTAGATTATATCTCATACAAAAGAACTCGATTTCCATAATACACCTTTGGGTGGGGGGGAGGGTTAAGGCCATTAACGCAAACATTTTACGAAATATTACTCAGGAATAAAACACACAGACTATTTATGATGCCAATTAGAATAAACAAGCAATTCTTATAATAATTTTACCAGTGCCGTAGCTAGGGTGAGGCAAGGAGGGATATCTGTCCCCGAACGCAGCATCCAGGGGTACCAAACTGATGTTACGAAATTTTAGAATGAAACATTTTTCATTCTTCACACATAGAAAGGGGCGCAATATCTCCAGTTGTCCCCATGCGCTGAAACCCTAGCTAAGCCTCTGAATTTCACCTAAACGTAGGTGAAGGAGCACTGTTATACAAATCACAGAATACAAACTGTGCATCCTTTGGAGAACTCCTACCACAACTCGTGCCAGATGAAAAAATAAATAAATAAAAATAACGATATCACGCGGTCAAAAGTGAGCATGAAAATAAAAAAAAGTGACACATTATAAATATTACAAAAAATAAAATAAAATAAAAAATTTTTTACATTACGCCCAAAGGGGCGTTTTTTAACGTTTTGTGTGTTACTTTTATTTATTATATATCATGTTCTTCGCACTTAAACCATAATATTCAATTGAAAAGCAATATCGCAAAATAATTTTAAAATGAGCATATCTTTAGAATTTTCCATACACAATCCCGCACGCTGGAGATAAAAATGTTTTTTTTTTTTTTTTTTTTTTTTTTTTTTGTTTTCCCCGTACAGTTTTGCCATTACTCGCTTTGAAATCATTGAGTTTGCTAATAAAAAATTCGTTAAAGAATTACAAAATACGAAATCTATAATACAACAAATTCCAAATTAAGGCTTCCCAGATGCTCGCATTCGGTGGAGGATTACGATATTCAAAATTTGATGGCTCTAGGTAACGTTGTTTTATCACAATGCGAGAAACATACATACATTTATGCAGATTCTTCATTATTTAATCTCTTTAAATATAATCCAGGGAGATAATATTTGGTAGCAAAATCCTGGAATGTGAAACGTACATTTAAAGTTTTCAAAGCAAAATGCCTAAACGAAATTAATAGCCCCTCTGGGCTAACGCCCTTAGGGCTAAAACGAAAGCTAAATGCCAAATATTTGTTTTTTAAATTCAAAACAATACGCCTCCTTCACCTACTTTGCATCTTCAATGATTCACATAATTCCATAGTTAGGCAATATACGGAAAACTGAGGAAAAAAATACCACAGTTGAAAACAAATTGAAGGTAAATTATTTTGCATATTTAACTCTCGATTCATCAAAATAATGATTTCAAGTTTTGGCAGAGAGAGGCGCATGTTATTCATCATGATTCTGATGCTAAAGAAGTTTACTGCGAGGAAAATAAAATATTCCTCTAGATATGCTGAATTAAAGATTCATATAACAAATTCAGCAAGATGCTTTGATTGAAAATATGAAGCAACGTGTTTCCTGTAGAAGTAACGAATTTATTAAAATTGTTTTCTATCCCATAAAATTAATTGTATAATGATAAATCTCATTTAAGAAATGGCTATTTGAGAATGTTTAGAATAATTGCATGCTCAGAAATAATATATGAAAACATTGTATAATCTAATTTTTCAGTAAGGCAATTTCAATAAGTATGCACGACAGAACCATATGCAACAAATTTAAAGTTTTTCCTCTAACTCGTTAACGAAATTTAATTACATCAGTAGTATTAAACTACCTAATTAAGGTCTTGATGTAAAAATAACCTATCGGGTACTTATTCGGCCCCAATTATTATTGGACTGGCTCCTATACTAATTTTAAGATACGAAGCTTTTAATATATTCATGAATAAAGCATTATTTTTACAATATTTTTACTATTCTTGTCTTGTGGAGAACAAGAAAATATCTTCAATCATTTTTTTTTTTTAAACTGGTTTTTTTTTTTTTTTTTTTTTTTTTTTTGTTTAGAATTTCACCAAAGATCAACAGTATTCAGCTAGCATTCAACAGTTCCGTATTTCCCTTCTTAGATCAGCGCTTTCATAAATATTTTTCAGCAACCCGAGCTCAATGACTAGAGAAAGAGGAGTACACTTGATAGTTTACCAACTGGCAACGTACATTTATTATCCCTAAAATAAGCCGTTTGGACCACAATTTAGGGCTATAATTCGCCTTCTCGTTCTCATCATGACTATCCCCATTCGCCCCATATGCAACAATAGTTCGTGTGACTTTGCTGCAAAGCAATTACCATGCCTAATGCCTTCAAATCTCCACATATAAGGTATTTCTCCCACTTGCCTAGCGTGCGGTCGTGGTGTAGTGGTCAGCACGGTTCGTGGTTCGATTCAGGGCGAAGGCGGTTGCTAATTTTTCATCTCTCCGGCTTCTAAAAAATACTTAATGTCTCTACACACAGATTTTTACTTTATACTGCTCAATATACGCAAACATGCGCCTTTTTTTTTTTTTTTTTTTTTTTGACCCTGAACGTAGTACCCGATTTGAACGGAGAGATGCATGTTACCCCAGTGAGGCAGCACGGCCTTAGTTAATAACCTTTACTGACCTGAATTATGCATACGACTGAAATTTTCAAATAAGGCATTAACATTAATATGATACACTACAATAACACAAAAAGAGAAAAGTATTTTAAAATTATCCTGGCATTTCTTCTTCGAATTCCTGCATAAGAGTGTGAATAGATGACGTGCATCTGTTTTTGGTAAAAGTATAGGGACAGCGACAAATTTACTTGTAATGTACTTCTTCGCGCTCAACCACCAGCTGCCTGTTGATTAAAATCACTGAACGCTAGTAAATCGATCAGGGTTCTAGTCCTAGCGAACGGGCTGGCTGCAAGGGTGTTTTTGTAGTTCACTAGATACAGCAACTTTCCATTTGAAAGGCCTTTACGAAGGCATCTCTTCCTTAGTCAGATACCTCTCGAGTGCTTTGTCGGGTGATGGGCCAAAATAGTCTTATCCCAAAAGAGCCTTGATGATTTTATTTCCAATTTAACCCAAGCCGGAAATAGCTGTTGACCATACTTCCTATATTGGCCTTTGCTTCCCCCTCTCCGCCTTGGATAAACGGAAAGAAGAGTGAGTTTATGGCGTTTCTCCCTCCGTTTGTTACATCAAAACAATAGCGCGGTTCGATTAACCTATCTTTGCATTTGCAGTTTCAGACCAATTTCTAACAGCAGCTTTTCCCCCTCTTCTTTTTTATTTTGTTAGCTTTGCTATGTATTATACTGGTTATGTCAGGAGTTTCAACAAGGTTTCAGAAAAGTAGAATATATTGAAACTCAGAAGGACCAAAGCCCTTTTTTTATGATGGCTGGTCTTTTAGACTGAGAGATTCATATAAAAGTGGAAACAGGCAACGAGTCTGCCGTTCTAACAATTGTAATGGTAGTATTCTAATACGTGCAGATGAGAATGTCGACCTGATGTGTGCACAAGAGATGAAGCAAAAACTGACGTGCAAAAACATAAACTGCTTTGTTTTAAAAGATGTCAAGAATTAACAATGATTCCGATTATATATTCTTAGATTATACTTTAGATAACGGCTTAGGTTTCGACATTAGTGTACCCAGCTTTAAATCAACCAAATCGCAAATGCGCAGAAATCAAAATAAGGCTCTTGGGTATCATTCATTGCCAGATAACACAGAAGATATCATTATTCCAGAAACATATTCTGAAATTTTTTTATTATTTTATGATGGCCAGAAAAAAAAAAAGAATTCTTGAATTCGGCACCAATTATTATTGCACTGGCTCCTATTCCTTTAGAAGAAGTCTATGATGGATGATATATATAATTAAAAAATCTCCGCTAGAAGAAGAAACAGAAATTTTCAATAATTAATATGGTCAAGCAATGGTTCGAAAATAACGTTATTGGTGACATACGGAACTGTTGTGATAAACACCACGGAAACAACGAATGTTTTAGAAACCTGGAATAGTAACGTTAATAGAAGTTTTAGCAAATGTTATTCCAATATATTTGAATTTATTCTGTGTTTAGAGGAAGATGCAGCAAGCATATTACGATTTTCTTCGCAATTAATTTCGCCACTCAGATTAAAGAAACACTGTGCTCTAGACAAAGGAACAAAACAGGAAAATTTCCATTAGAAAATGATTAGAAATGTTAAGTTACATTATAAAATTTTATAACGTAACTTAATACTTCCAAGATTTTTAGAAACGTAACTTTTAAATTACGTTTCTAAGTTTAGAAATATAAAGTTACGTTATAAAATAAAAAAATTTAAAAAATTTAAAAAAAAAAAAAAAAAAAAAAAAAAAAAACAACTGATTAATCAACTTCAATGATGTCCGCCCGAAAACATCGCGGAGAAAACAACGCAAGGTGAAAACGCGGTGGTACAAAACATCGTGAGAGAAAAGAAAGCAAAGAGAAAACATCGTGGAACAAAATATCATTATCGAAAATAAAGCGGTCCAAAAACTTCGCAGTTTAAAAACATTGACATCGGAAATATCATGGTAAAAAATAAAGTACCTACAAATCATCGTATGACGATAACATCTCACACATGCGATTTTCAGGTTTGAAAAGCTGTAAATGCATTTTCGCAGAATGATTTGGGAGCGCAAGAAGGAAAGTGGGATATTTTTACTTTTATATTTCATGTTTTTGAATGAACTAATAAATTTTTACTGAAAAAGTAAGAAAGAAACTTAAGCATTTAAAAATTGAAAATGAGTAGAAAATTAATGCAACTTACAGCACTTAATAGAATTATTAATTTACAAAGTACATTAATAAATTAATCTTTTTCTTTATAAAGTTTTACTCATAATTTTTTATGAAAAATATTGATATTGAAAAATATTGATAAAAACTTTGATATTGAGCTATGTTCTGAAATTACAGGAAATTAATAAAAAATTCATTATGATAAATATTAGGAAAGAATCCTTTTATAGCATTTTTAAGTACAGATTATTTTAACTTATTAAAATGACAATCTAGTTAATACTTAGTTAACTTTTTAATATATTTTTCTCAAATTTCTTTCTGAAACACTAAACTGTTAGTAACAGCAGATTGGAGTCAATTACATATGATTTGTAGTGTTTGTAGTGTATACTGATGTTACGCTTATTTAATTTGTTTTATATTAATTTATATGCACTTCCAAAATCTGATTAGGCATTGCAACCCATTTGTTATTAATTGCAATATCTCTGCTTTTCATGGAAATGGAAACCGATGCTATCTCGGATAAAACAGCAAATCGTTATCATTTTGGAAGTTAAGTAACTGTTAAAAAAAAAAGAAAAAAAAAAAAAAAAAAAAAATGCAGGAATTTATATGCATGAGTTTCAGCCTCTTTCCGTAACTCATCAGCTTAATGCTATTTAGAAGAATTTTGTAGCGGCAATGTGGTTCTGGAAATAATTTATTAGTTATGGAATTAACATCGTATATGGGATAGTATATGGAAATAACATTTGCTACAAGCATCGCAAGTCTAAACTCAGTAATATTCTTAAAAAGCACTAATATTATTTTTAAGTCCTCTAATCTGTTAAAAGTTCTGTTAGGTATTCAAAAATACAGAACTTATGTCACATTGAATGGAAACATCCCACAGATTTGGACGGCCTTCTGAATTTATCATCTACGTTTTGCTGCACAAATGTTTTTATAATGTCCTTTTCATTATTTTTATTTTAATGTTTTAAAATGAACAAACTTAAAGTAACAGAGTAATAGGAAATTCAACGCGAATTGCTATTAAACTAAATTATGTATTTATTATTCCTAAACTGAAATATATCTCGTTTGAAAATTTTCCATTTTTGTGGTTAGTACATAGCAGACCTATTTTCTCAAAGCATTATGAACACAGAGAAGTGTACCTGCTAGAACTGATTTCGAAAGTGGTCTTTCATAGCGAACTTAATGTAGACTTCTAATATGTAAATGCTCTCAAAACTCGACATTTGTTTTTGAAAAAGATGAATTGAACAAAGTTATAGTTATCATAATTTTGAAGCTCATATAGCTTCAAAATTATGATAAAATATTAATAATAACTAACATTTTTGAGAGACGATAACAGCTGCCTTGCGGCATATCTTAAAAACGTGTAAAACAAAGTTAAAAGATTCCACTAAAATAACACAAAATAAAAAGGATATGCCTTAGAAAGCCCTAACTCTAAATTCTCTTACTTATAAGAAGGGAGTGTAAAAAACACCGACAGTGCTACAAATGAAATTTCCCGATAGGGCTCAACTGGGAATAAAATTTCTGAATCCTCTCCTTTAAAAGGCTCAAACGGGAACAAAATTGTCAAGGATCTTTTGGAGACGAGCGCTATCCGCACTAAGCTGCTTTGTTGTAACCAAATAAACAGATTTTTAAGTCGAACATTAAACAGAAACAGATACACGATATTTTGATATTTAGTGCTGTATATGTCAACTCAAAGTAATACTCCCATTCAGGGTCGACTGACTCTGCTTATCGACTTAAGGCTCTGCTCTTTTCCTTTTTCAATTTTATTTAAAACAAAAGTTGTTCCTTGATGGACAATTATTTGCCAGAGCTCGACAGTTTCTTGCTTATTTTGTCAGGAAAAGTCTTCAAACATTAGGTTTCGAATTCGTATCAAAAAAAAGTTTATTGGCAGTTTATTGGTTACGGTAAATTACCCACAAACTGAGTGAATTAAAATCAGTTTGTTGTAGACTTTGTTCTGACATTAAAATAATAGACAAAAACGAAATAAAACTAAAGAAAAATAAATTTTAATGATGAATCTATTTATTGCGTTTATAAATTAAGAGTTCTTTAAAAGATTCGGTTAACTAAAGCTTTTCTGCTCAAATATCTCCAAGGAATTTACTATTTGGTAAATGTATATTTCTTGTTCATAGTTATTCAGGTCAATTTTGCACAGAAAACATGCATATTTATTTCGTTTTGAAGTACAGATTATTGATGAAAATGTTACACGACTACCAAGAAAGTTGCGAAATTTCCTACGGTGGTACGCTATCGAACGTTTTTGTACATAAAGTGCACAACGTTCTTGCATAAAGTGCATACAAAGCTTTTCATGTACAAACGGGAAAAGTTCTAATTAAATGGGCCGAAAGATTGCAGATTTGTGATTATTAACTACTTATGAAGTATGAATAAATGAATGAATTATGAAATGAATTTTACACTAACAAAAGTGGTATAAATATGATTTATCAAGAGAACAGGAGATAAATTGAAATTTTGTGAAATTTTATTTGCTACAAATCATTGATTTTCAATTATTTAGGAACCATAACTTATCGAAAAACAGATTCAAATTTCATCACGTAGGAAACGAAGAAATATCATATACCATATTAAAACGATGTTATATTATTTTTTGTAGTCGGATACAGCATATCACTAGGGAATTTGTTGTAGTTTCATGTTCTAAATGTGGGAGAAAAAAAGGAAATAACCCTACTGTTTCAAAGATCTATCATTTGCAAAAGCAACTATGTTGGAGTATCATTAGTCGGTTCAAGGCATATCGAGATAAATACATATTGCATCAGCTCTTTTGCTTTTCGTAGAATGTGGAATAGTTTTTAAACAAGAATTTTTTCTCCCGACAATTCAACAAAGGATAAATACTTCTGATTCATTTTAAGATGGAATTACGAGAAAAAATCGCAAGAATATATTTACTCAGACTCAGTTACGATTCTCCGATGTAGCATCTATCATAATTGTTGCATCAGCTATTACTGAGCTTGAGCATGTAAGGCTTCACGATGGTGCTCTCGACTCGAGCAGCCAACAATTTGGCTGTTCAAATCAATGGCACCTCACATCTCAACAGACAGCAATTAAATTTGATACACACTTCTGTGAAACGGGTTGAAGAAAAACGTTATAGAGCACGATATACTTTCATAAATACCGACTGCATGGCATTATCAAATATTATTCGACATGGGGAGATTCCCGAAAGAATAAGGTACCCGCTTTCATCAAAGCCACACATTTCAAAGTGACCATTATGAATAAGTGAGGAGGGTGTCTGGGGGTATCGGTACGCTTCAAGATTAACGCACAGAGCTTCGTCTGCTAAAGAACAAAGTTTTAGCGTTTTAAAGATCCTCATTTTACTCCCATTTCTGCAATTAAATGAGAATGAGTAAGTGCCGTGCGCTCTAGGAACACTTTTTTCTATTCTCAAACTAGCAATTAATTCCAGGATTAATGCCATCTACTTTTAAGCAATAATAGTTGTTACACTTCCGAATAAGTTGACTGATATTATCATATATAGCGTAGAATATAGCAATTTGTGCTGCATAGCTGAAAGTGAAGAGTGATTTGTGCTGAGTACTCTGCTTTGTGTATTTTCATACCTCATTTTTCATACTGTGCATTCTAGGAACACTTTTTTCTATTCTCAAACTAGCAATTAATACCAGGATTAATGTCATCTACTTTTAAGCAATAATAGTTGTTACACTTCCGAATAAGTTCACTGATATTATCATATATAGCGTAGAATATAGCAATTTGTGCTGCATAGCTGAAAGTGAAGAGTGATTTGTGCTGAAGTACTCTGCTCTGTGTATTTTCATACCTCATTTTGCTGCTTCCCCTTGAGGTAATTTTTCGATAAAAATAATTACTCGGTACAAAATATTATAGCCCATTTTAAAGCTTACACTATAATTAAAATTCTAAATTTCACCAGCCTTCATAGAATCATAAACTTCAGTTTTTTGTTTACCATGACTTTTCTGGTTATTGCATAACTTATGGAAGCCAATTTCTTTAAAATATATCTGTGCGTAACTTAGAAAAATAAAATAATTTTCTCGCAAAAATTTAAATCTCTCCATTCCCTCCCCCCCCCCGCAAAAAAAGATACGTAGATGGAGAGAGAGAGAGACAGAAAACATAACCGACAATTTACTCATCACGCATAAAAATAAAAACTTATTTCTACGTGTCCATAAAACATCTTTATTCATACTGCAAAATATTTTAGCGCCTGCTACTCTTAGCTTTATGATACGAAAAGTATATCATACTGATCAGAAAGTTCTTTAGAAATATGATGATGGTATTCGACAAATCTCAACTAAAACCACACAGATCCATTCTGCCATTTGTGCCTTCATTCAGAAAATCCGGTAATCGAGTTTAAGCTTATTTATCATCACTAAACACGCACTCTCAAAATTCTGTATTCAAATAATCTTGTTTAATGAGAGAGCAAGGCGAAGTGAAGAAGAAAGAAAAACCACCAATTTTTTTCCCCCCCAACTAATGGAGCTTGAGTTCATCCTCCCCTTCTCTTGCGCTCTGAAGAGCGAAAATGGAGCTGGAAGATGTGCTATAATGCTCTTGATTGTCTATCGATTTTGGCTTTCAGTAGTTACACTAAATGGACAAAGAAAGAAACATCAGAAGTACATCTCAATAACTGAAGTGTAGTTTGAAACAAACAAAAAAGAAATAAAACTTTTTTTTACTTCATTGTACAGGTTTTCATAGAGTATCTTTTTTAAATGTTTTTGTTTTCCGATATAAACGTTACACGAAAAATACACCTATGCGAGGTAAACATTTTATACAAGGCACGCTAGAGTACAATCATTAAAAAAATTGCAACCAAGGTATTAAAATATTAATTTTATGGTTTTATAAAATAATTGTAAAAGACAATCCATACTTAAAATCAATTGATTCTAAAATACAAATACATGAAGATGGTATTATAAAATTCATGATGAATAAATTTTGTGAATGAAAGACTGGAAAGAAATAACTATGAGATGACAAAAACATGCCTTCTTTATGACTCTGCTTTTTTGTTGTTGTTGTTTTGGCTGCTTCAATGACATGAGGACTTTTTTTTTTTTTTTTTTTGTCTTCATCTAAAGATCCCTTGCATCTTTTGAATTGGTTTCATGATTAGAGGGGTTTCTCTTTCTCATAATCTTGTATGATGATGTTGTGTTATGCATGTAGCGACCTGAAACACTGCTGCGTGACATTTTGAAAATTCTGTTTCATCCTTAATTTTTGCACACCGATGTTTACCCCCAGAAACACTAAACTAGAACAAGAACGAAAGCAGCAGAAAGAGGACCAGCTAACAGGATTGTTCAAAGTCGGACTGAGGGATAAAATAAATGTAGATCGGATCTTGTAACTCTTGACTTTGTTGTTTAGAAAGTGAGAGATGCCATAAAAAAGAAGACATAGAAAGGAAGAAAAATACATTCCAGCCAGGAATTAGAAATGATTGCGATAACAGAGCACAGAACGCAATATTCATTTAACAGACGACAAAATCTCCGACAATTCCCGCTTTAAATTGGCAGAAAAAATAGCTACAAATTTTTAAAAATGCAGTGTTTTTACAGAGGAAAGCATATACATAATTTTGTACTTGCACTGTTGAGTCAATATCCGTCAGAAAACCAACACCCGAATTTGTTTTCAAGAGTAGTGCAGGGAAGGGTACGCCAAATGTAAGCTCATGTGTGAAATTTATCTTGCCGGCGTGAATCCTTCCACAGATGGAGAATATTAGATCATGAGCTCAAACCCTGGCATCATAATCACGTTTCTGGTCAAGTCACGCACGCATAAAACGTGACCTGCGTTAGTTGTGACCTCCGAAATCAGTAACTTACAGCACATTTCTTCAAAATATCTGTCATACCCCCTTTAATTCAACTAACAAATCTAAAAAAAAGAGAACGATTATATAGGAGTGTGCTAGAGAGAGAATAGATTTCGTTTTACTCATCAAAAAGGAGTAATAATGCAACATTTGCATTTAATTTTTCTGTAACAGATCCAATTCGCCCCATTTACGAAAGACTGATGAGACAAAAGATATTGAAAATAAATTAATTAAAATTCTGATGCGGCCTTTAGTTTTTGAAGTAATTATTATTATACAAGTAAGTTTAGAAAGGAATCTACACATGACCTTTCTAATACATCTACATAAAAGACTAAGAAAGACTTATTAAATTATAACAGACTAAAACAGCGTTTAGAATATTTAAAATGCAAATTTCTACTCTAAAAATATCTTAAACATCGGTATAAACCTTATTTTCGTTTTTTAAAAGAAACTTGTAATTCCCCCTAACATCAATATAGTACGTGCACTCAGTAATACACTTCTCCCACAACACAGACTTTCCGCCCTTCCCTTTTTTCATTAGATAAACTCCTGTAAGTTATTACTATTTTAATGTTTACATCCTCAGAATTTATAAGCCTTATCACATTTAGCTAGTTATTGCCCGAGTACAGGCATAGTTTAATATTCTTATTAGAAAAACGAAAAAAAACTGCTCATATTCATTGGAAAAATGTTACGAGTTTGATCTGAGACAAGAGGTAAAATGCCTCGCATGTAAGAAGAAGCCACCCTAGATAATTATGCTACTTGAAACTTTCAATAAAATGTGTGACCAATAATAAATTTTATTCGAAAAATATGGATTTTATTGTCTAATAAAAATGACACTTTATTCTCCTCTAAAACGAATTTGCTTTAACACATATAATATCATTATTTCAGACAATATATGCTTTCACCCATCACCACATCAGTTTTGTGAATTATTTAAGCGAGTTTGCATAAAAAATATGATGCTCATGAAAAATTGTGAAGGCTTTACGATATTCCATCAAGGATTTGCATTTTACGTCAAAGCACAAGAGTATTAAATCACTTTAAGTCTGAACTCAGACAATGATTTATGAACAACACTGATTTTCAGAATATAATTAGTTGCTCATATCGCGCAATTTCATTCTAGTTAATAAATAAATGAACATGATGCAAATGATTAAAGTTTTGAACTTTTAGGTCACTTCGCTGACGATTAGTTGGATATAAAGTATTGTAAAATTTGTCAGTATTTAATCGCGTTTTTAAAATGCAAGCTGCTTAAAAAGAAAAATTCATCGTAAAGTGTTGGAGGACGTTCGCACCGTGCCACGTAGAAAGCAATGACAGTCATAGCACAATTTGAGTACAGAGAGGGATAGAATCACGTAACAACAGTTTTTCTAGGTTTGTGCTTACCAATCGTTTTCAGCAGAAACGTAAGTGCAATACAGCGAAGTTTATTGCAATCAGACAGATATTTGCATCGAACACAACGACAAGGAAGTAGAGCTGATCAATGCCCTACAAAATAAACAGCCCAGCGCTTAAGACGGTGATTGTGCAATATCCATTTGCAAGCGTAAGTTCAATTACAGCTTCATTCGTCAGTAGGATGAAAATGTGTCCACATAAACCCTCAGATGATCTGAATGACACAGGACTCCACGGCCGATGACCAGCAACTAGCATAGATTTAATTGTTCAATAAACAGCAGATTCTATGCTTAAATTTTTGCAGTTATAGACAAAAACTGGGCACCAGAATGGAGATGACTGTTGTTCCTAATAAAATGCCGCTTCCTAATCTTTAGCGATCCTAAAAAATTGCCGCTTCTGCCTTTTCAAAATGCTTGCCGAACGACGGCTTGTAGGCATTCAGGATAACACTACAATAGCGATGTGGCTAGAGTTAGCCATTATGGTGACGGCTGGCATTTCATTTGGTAAACGGATATATCTTATAAACATTAGAGACAATGTGAGAGCACTGCGCTGCATCACTTATGGATTATGTAATATAGCCATATATTCAAGGTGTAGCCGGGCAACCATTTTTTCAGCAGGATAATGGCCACCCACAGGGGGCTAATGTTATAATATGTTGAATGAGGCTGACAGCTCGGAATGGTCAACTGTCTCTCCTTACTTGTGACCAATTCAATATATATGGAAATCTACGAGTCGACATCTACAGCCTGAGCTTAGTTCAAATAATCTGAAAATTTTTCGTACTTAAGTTTATTCTGCTTGGCGCAGTATCCACCTTCCAAGAAACACTTGATCTGATTAATGACACATATCGTACAATAAATACTTGCATTGTTGCTCACAGTAAACGAGAACACTAGTTATCGAATAAATACCTTTCTTTTAAGGACTAAGTACTCGTTTTGTGATCAATTGTGTACCTCACAAATTTCTCATGATATAGTAATAGTTATAGTTTTACGGATTTTCTCTATGACGCTGTGGTTTAATTATTGAACATATTCGTGTTCAGGAGTGCTTACAAGGAGTATTCTGCAATGCTTCGCTTCCTAAAAGGGAAGAAATTACATCTGGCACAAGCTTAGGTTGTTTAAAATTTCCCAAAATTCCTTTTTCAGACTTCAATTTAACTATCTAATACGAGGCTCTAATATTCGCTCAACATGTGCTATTTCCAGTACAAATATAATTTTATCTATGACAAAAGACCTTTCAAAAGAATCCGCTACACGAAGCAATCAGACACCTCAACTTTTCAATCCTAACCGCTGATATCAACAATGCCTCGAAAAAGCAATCCTTCCGATCAAGAGGAATTTTCGGAGCAAAAATATATGAAACGGTGCAATACGATGAAGAAATAGGAGAAAGCGCTCTGGTAAATCCAATTTTTCATCATAAATCCCGTGAAAGCTGTCTTAAAATGGTAGGTTTTATATCCAATGACGTCAGAGAATGCGGAATTCAATTCTAGTGACACGAGAAAGGCTGAACAGTGGGCTCAACCACACCCTCCCCATCAATCGCGTTCCTTCCTTAATCTTTTTATCGGATAAGGGATTGACTAGTGAAATACATTAATGATCTACCTACATAACTGTGGTTCCACTCCTACATGAGAGTTTTAAATATTAGAATTATACTGCGAACGTTAAATTGATTTTATGATCTGTCTCAAATCGTCGCTATCTGGTCTTGTGTGGAAATAATTTATTTGGCCTTCTTTTTTGAAAATAAGAAAAAAAAAAAAAAAAAAAAAAAAAAAAAAAAAACAACTTAAAGATTTCTCCCAAAACTATCTAAGATCAGAAAGGGGATCAAACATTTATATTATTTAATAAATTTATATTTATTTATTTATTAATTAAATTTATATATATTTATTTAATTTAAATATTTTTATATTATTTAATAAATTAGTAGCATCAGATTTTTGCATTAATGCAGACATTTTAAATTTAATTACAGAAATTCAACGTGTCGAACTGGTATACCGAATTTGAAGAATATGAAATAATTAGCGTATTTTAAAGAAAAATAAAAAATAAAAAATTCATTTTGATGCCGTTAATGACTTTCGCTTTATGAAATTAATTTGTACAGTAAATTCTTCCGAAATTGCTTTCCCTGGAAATTTACGAATGAAATGATATTTCTTTCTGGCTTATCCCACCCGCTCGACAGTAACATCAGATCAGGTCTCTGAAATCAAAGCAAGCCCATGAAATTCATCTTGGCAAGTGGTCAAGATTGCTTTTATCGTTGGCAAGACTCATGAGCACCATATAGGTGACCAGTACGACTTTGTTTAGTTCCGCCCCCAAATTTGAAGGAGGGCACCCGGGGGGACTGGTCTGAGGGTCTCTGAGGCTTCTTCCACTGCCACCAATCTCTCGAGAGGACTTTCGGCTCGCCGCATATTTACAGTGCCCCCAAGTCGTACAGACACTATATATTTATATCCATGCCTTCTCCGGAATTCGAACACGGGCCCTTCGGTACGGCAGTCAGCGTCGCTAACCACTACCCCGGCTGGGAGGCTCAGATGATATTGTAAGAATATAAGGAACTAATGACACCCGTTCTTTAGTTATATAAGTTACATACCCGGATTCAAATTCAAATTCAAATTCCAGGAAACAGGCTGGCTGCATGGATGTTTCGTGGATAACCCCCCGCAACAATGTCAATACCCTTTAAAAAAGCCATTGCTGCTCTAGTGTGCGCTTTGCCATAATCAGATTGTCCAATCTAAACTTTAATTAATTATTAACTCTTAAAACGATACTGACTACATAACCTTATATATTGCGTTTTTGATTCACGTTTTTAAATTAAAAATAAATAAAATACTTGTGATTCAAAAATATTTAAAATTAATAACCATTCTATCACAGAAAAAAAAAAAAAAAAAATTTGCAAATCGTTGAAATTGCGCATAAAATAAAATTTAAAACAGTATTTCCAAATCTTCGTTTATGCAAAATATTATTAAGGAAATTTTAATTTTTTAGAAACTATTTAACAATTTCGGAAAAATCTCAGTTTTCAGAGTAACAGAAACCTAAAATTAAATTCGAAATAATAGCAGAAAACAGAATATTTGTATAACATCAAGCAAATTTAGACATTAACTTATTTCTGAGATTATGTCTCAGTTTTGGAAAATAGAATAATTCCTACTAATCATTATAACCACATCGTAAAAGAATATTAGATTACTACCAGTTTTTTGGACTCATTTTCTTATATCAAAATATTTTACTGCAAAATAGCTAGTTTGAAACTTGAAAGTGTTTTTTTTTTTTGTTTGTGTTAAGGTTAGAAATAGACTGCCTGCTCTTAAGCAAACTCCAATATATGTTTCTCTCAAATGCATCTCACAATCTTAAAACTAATATCCAATTAATTTTTATAAGTTAACATGGTGGCTAGAACATTAATAATGGATACGAAAGGAAAATGTCGGTTTAATTAATTATGGCTAAATATGCGAGGATACCTGGCTTAAGAATGATGCCTTATTGGAGGACGTTTAGTGAGAGATTAGCTAATAGTCAATTTTCACATGGAAAATCTACTTGCAGTCACGCCAGAAAACGAATACAGAACGAACTGTCACCGTTTAGCTTTTTACCCACTACGGCAATGGTAGCCCACGATGGCTATGTGCCTAAAGTTAAGTATGCATTCGTGGACTACTTCTTAAGAGAAACTAGCTCGTATCCACTTTATATTGGGAAAACCAAGAAAACTTGCATGCATCCTGCCCATTCGCCGAGATTTGAACACTAGTTTAATTACCAGAGTTCAGCGATTTTCCCCCTTGGGCCCTGGTGGACCTAGCTTGAACAGGAATTATAAAATTAGTTGCAAGTATATGATCTAGCCGAGAGTTTAAAATTGATCTTTCTCCTGCTCTTAGCATCTTGTGATAACGCGTTAACACTTGAACACTTATTTTTTGTCCAAAAGTGAAATTTAGGGACCTATCAAGAACAGCTGATATTTGTAAAAAAACATGAAATCTTGAAACATGAAACATATACAATATCCATCGAACAGTCTTTTTAAATATAGAATTATTTTACACGAAATTAAAGAAATCGACAAAAATAACGAATCTCACTAAATTTAAGCTGTGAATCGAAAAGTAATGCAACGATTAATTACAAATAGATTATCTCAAAAATCAAGAACTAATGAGAAGACTGTTTAACACGTTTAGTTCAAGGTCTATTTATTCTGGAACGAAAAGCTGAATAACATCGATACTCTAATGTAGTACAAGTCTAGTAGCAAATACAGGAAATTTAATATTTACGGAAATTTATATATACATACATTGTGAATTCAATTTCGCTAAAACATGGTATACCGGTACATCTATAACGATCATAAAAAGGAAGTTTCTGAAAGGCTACCCCAGTGATATGATATGAGTTGAACTTAGGTGCTTTATTTTTTCTATACGCTACTTTATTTTTCTAACAGATTTAGAACTGCCAACTACAGCAATGAATAATGCGAGATTTACGATGAAAAACGTTATTAAGTCAAAGCATAGGCATCAAGTGAATACTGCTTTCCATCAATCAAAGACAGAAGGTTTTGTACGCCAGAAGTATAAAATAACCTTTCTTCGAATGGAGGATAGAAAAAAAGAGACATATTCCTTTGATGAGTTTTGTAAAAATACAGAAATGACAACCAGTAACATCTGCGTTACATTTTCAGTTCTTTTAATTTTACAGGAAAGTAGCTGATAGCTTCAGTTAAATCACTATAAGTGCGCTGAACAGAACTAAATCATTAAATAAAGTAAAACCATATGAATTAACAATATAGTTTGCTACACAGCTATTACTTTGGTATTCCGTAATCTCAGATTTTCATGCATTTTCACAAAAACCTAATATTCAGGTATAAACTTTACACACGAGAAACCTAAACTTGGAACTACCTATAATACATTTTATAACTTTACACTTTACAATGACGTGTTACTCGCGAATTATTTACTTGATTATATGTGAATTTACGTAGTAATACATATTAATTATACATGAATTATTTAATTCTCATATTTTTGGTGCAGTTAATGCAATAACAAAGATTCTCTGGCGTACATTAAAAGTTGCCAGATTAATAGCAAAATATCTGATATATTATAAAGTATTTCTCCCGCCTAAGTATTTATCCCTGCGATATGTACCACGTTCCAGAGTAATTCTTAGGCGTTCAATCCTCCTTTTATATTATATGTATTTATGTGCTTATGTTTTTATTTTATGTGTTATGTGTGTGTATATGTGCTGTGTTCAGTGTGTGTTATGGGTTTACTTGGTTGCGTTTGCGTATGTATTTGTTTTCTATTTTGTATTTTTATGTGTTATTCACTATGTAATGTACTTTGTATGTCACCTCAACCACATATGTAATCCACCAACTTATGTCAAGCAATTGCCCCTGTATGGCCTTGTAAACCTTTCTTAAATCTTATATAAACTCCCGGTGCGGCCTCGTGCTGTTCCAAGGAGTTGTTGCCTCTGTATAGTGGAGGATATATGCCTGTTTACCTCTGTTAAACACCAGGCGTCCCTGTCCTCCGTCACCTGTCACCTGTAGTGGTCAGCACGATCGACACGTATTTCAGAGGTCCGTGGTTCGAGTCCTGGTGAGGGCATTGCTCATTTTTCATCTTTCCTGCTTTCAAAAATACCTAATATCTCTACAGTGGCGCCCGAATTAAAAGGTGATGAATGATGATTCTTCACCACGAGGATTTGGCGATTGGTTCCCCTAATCCCCATTCGCCATTTAAAAGGGGCGGTATATAATGTGTTTCTTCCGCCTTCTTAGCACGCCTTCGTTAGTATAATGGTCAGCACGCTCGACGCGTATTCGAGAAGTCCGTGGTTCGACTCCCGGTGAGGGCATTGCTCATCTTTCCAGCTTTCAAAAATACCTAATGTCACTACAATATAAGAAAATTAAGTAATATTTACATTTCACCGGTTTTGCGAAAAAATATGGATTAGTTAAACATAATCAATGCTCTCTTCGTATTTCTTCCATCCATAAGTTTGGTTGTTTGGCAAATACAGTACAAATTTATTTTATCAAGACAGGTGGAAGGTACAAAAGTAATAAAGATTTACGAGCGATTTTTCTCTGGCCACTATACATTATGAAATATGTTCAAGTAACTGATCAAAATCCTAGTCTATGTCTTAAAGGCTTTAATGCATAGCACCTCTGAAGTTCTCTCAGACCAACGAGGAGAGTTTTAAAGAGACAATGATTTCATTTCTTTACCCTTTATCTGCATCATCTCTTCAAAGATATCCTGATTTCCAGACTTACTTAAACAGGTGTTCTTCAATAATCTTATTTTCAATGAAATGGATTAGCTGCGATATTCGCGGATGAAATGTTAGGATCATGCACTGTCATTAGTCATTTAGAATTCCTTCGATGTACGAAGAGATGAAGGTAAACATCACAGCCGTGTCTGCTTTTAAGAAAGACAGCATGCACGAGAAAAACAGAAAACACCATGTAGCGCTTAACAGCTTAACGCGCAACCATGCTTTCTGTGACAAAACGAGTTCGTTCCGATAAGTTTTATTTTACTTCAAAGTTTCCTCCCTTAGCTTTGAAACACCCTCTATATTCTTATCTGAATAATACTGGAGGTAACGTTACATTTCAACCACGAAAGCACAGATAATAGTTTGGTTTATGTGCCTACGGTAAAGCCTCAAGGGCTATTTGTGTCAGAGGAGGGATGCCTTCGTGGAAGACTTTCTAAGGGAAATTGACTAGTCTATATGTTACACATAGGGAAAACCACGAAAATGCCCCCGCAGGTAGTATGTGCACGGGATTCGAACTTCAGACCGAACTACGAGGGTTCAGCGATTTTACCGCTCGGCCGCTAATGGGCCACACATAATGAAAGAAGCAGAACAATTTCAAGCATTTCAAAATTTTTTATCTAGATTCTGATTTTTTTAATATATTACTCATAGAACATAAGCCGATTCCTGAAAATGGGTATTTTTGTGGTTTTAATTAAATACGACCCAGTTTTCCTTAGAAAGTCCTCCACGAGGATACAGGTCAAACAGTTCATAATCGTATTTGTTTTTATGAAAGATGTTGAGAAGGCTATTTTTGTATGTTGAGACTGCTCTTTTTCTTCTTTTTTCTTATTAACTATTAAATTAGCTCGGCATGCACTTTTTGAATTTTTGTTCCTTTAGCACTTTAATTTATTCTTTTGACCGTTTAATACTTTACGGATTTTAACACTATCGGAATCCTTTTCTCCCATACTGAAGTCAAGATAATCTCTAAGCCTCCATTTCAGTATTAACTTTAATGGTTTCGATTTACTTTGCAAGGAACTAAAGACATTCATTCATTATTCTCTAGTAGTACAAAGGATAGTATGCCAAGATTGGAGATATCGTGTTAGACTAGGTGCAAGGGCACAATTTGTTTTCAAGTATTCCTGTATTCCAAATTCCTCTTGATCTCTCTGCAATTCCTCAGTTTATGCTGTATGCATGTAACAGTCAAAAATGGCTCAAAATATTTCTAATTAAATTTGGGGAATAAGGACACGTAAAAATTAACCCAAAATACGTTTGTTCGAACATAATTGTATGCATTTGAGTAGACCTTGATAAAGAGGCAAAGGCAAAGAAAACGTTAATTAAATAAAACATGACTTTTACAGAATATCATTTGTTCAGATTTTCATTGAGGTCGGAAGACTATGCCAATCACGTGCAAAAATAAGCTGTCAGAGCTAAAAAAAGCTGTGATCGAATGATTTCTTCGCCCATCAGATCTGTGTCAACGAATTGCTTTCAGATAGCGATAGGAATTATCAAACCACAAAGAAGGAATCAGAATAGAGAATCATCTCCTTCGGAACAACATTTCTCCTGCGGAACGGCGGAGACTTGAGTTTTGAGAGAGGTACTTTCAGATTCCAAAAATTCGTGGGAAGCCATTTCTACCATTCTCATCTTCGTACGATTTTATCCAGCAGATATATTAATTAAAAACTCTGAAAATGCTATATTGGCAACAAAAATTTATTTACGAATCGGTTGCTGCGGATTGCACGAGATATTAATTATTGATTGCTGCTGGCTGGTGCGAGATATTAATTAAAAACTCTGAACACGCTAATCTGGCAACAAAAAATTTATTTACGAATTCATTGTTTGCTCGAAAAGCCCTTTAAATAACAGATAATAGCCCTTAAAATAACAGTTAAAGCAACGGTAAAGTCAATCATTTGCTTCTTTTCAAGCTTTCGACTTTTTCACAACTAACAAATCTGAGCATGTAACAGTTTAATGACGGCTCATCTTCGTCAATTTTTTTAGCCGATTTTAATGCCGGCTTGGCCGATCAGAGCCGATTTTTTTATTTGCATTGGTCTTGTTACTTTTATTAGACTTTATATGGATGCAGAGACAAGCTATAGGGAATAATAGTCTGCTTGATGCCATTTTGAATAGGACTGCAGAGCAATATCTGCAGGAAATTATATAAACCAGATTTCTTCGCCAAAATTCGCCATCCATTGTAAGCGGTGCATCTGCGGATACTGGAAAACCAACGAGTACCGTAAATTTTTCTTTTTTGTAATTAATCAGTTATTTAAGTTGGGAGCTTATTTACGCGACAGCAGACTACTAGTTTCTTACTAAAGTTTTAAGTTATAGTATAATAGTCTGAGAAGTTTTCCAAGAAAATTTTGTTAACTGTTTAACATTTTCAATTAGCGAATTGCAAGCAAAAGCTAATGATAATAGTTCAGAGCCTTGAATAGATATTGCAGGCACTAAATTTCGCTGTTTTCTATTTATTTTATAAATTATCTCCAAGTATATAAGAAGAATTGCAAAATTATGGAATAGCATTCAGATATAAGTGGATATTTAGGTAAACAGTATTTCAAAGCAGAAAAATTCTACAGATACCAGATCTTTTCCACTTTGCGGTGAAGAAATGTAATTAAGAGTCTTTAAAAAAAAAAAAAAAAAAAAAAAAAAAAAAAACCTAAAACAAAGAATGATAAAAAATTAATTAAATAAATATTCTTATAATTAAAATTTGGAACCATTAATTAAAATAAATCCTAAAGCTTCCAACAAACAATTATAAAAACATACGATTTTTTTAATCGATATATGGATAAAACGATACTTTGATTATCCGCACCTGCAGCTTCAACATTCAATAGAAATTGCCATGTTTTTGGTGTATATTCTAGTGTACATCCTACATTAGTTAACCCATGATTTGAGTATATCTTACACGGGATTGAGGACACTTTGATTTACGAGCTTTATATTTAATAATTTTTTTCCTGCTAATCGGCTCTCTTTTGTTACCATTGTTATCATAATGTGGCTGGACTTTACCCGCTGATAAAAGAGAAAGCATTGAGTTTTTTTTTCCAGAAGTATGTTTTACCTAACAATAGAAAATGCGTAAATTTTCTTTTTATGAACTTCCTAAACGACCGAATTTTATGAATGCTATGTGAAAAACAGCAAGCAAACTGTTACAATGCAGATCTGAAAACTGGTTTGAAATTTTTTTTATTACTTAAGAACACCGCAATGCAAATGAGGCGTAAAGATAGTCAAACGGACGGTTTTTGCCAATTTATAGTCATCAATAAGTTGATGACTTTTAAGAGAGTACTAAAAATCATGTATCAGCTTAAATTTCATGAAAAGTTTAAACTGGATAAGGAAGTTTCATACATAAGCAGAAGTTCGTCATACCAATATACTAAATTTATTATTCAGTAGCCAATAAATGTAATATGCAGTTCATCTTATTTAATTAAAAATATGACAGTCATTTATAATTTGCTTTTCAGTATCAGATCCTTCCCGTATTGAATCCAATCCGCATACAGTATAAAGAAAGTCGAGAGATGATTCACAACTACGCGGATCGCCGTTTTGTTCACTCAAGAGTCAACAAGGTTTTGGTCAGAGTTGGCATTAATTTAGTAGCAAATTAAATATTTTTTAAAATTTACCTATTTAACATATTCGTTTCGCCAGAGGTCAGACGAGCAAAATCGTTGAATACCTGTAATTTTTTACACCACCATTCTCAGTAAGACTATAGTTGCATGTGACAGAAATTTTTGTTTATATGGTTTTTTAGCTTTGCACTTATCAACTCTGCGCAAAATTATTTACCACAAAATATCCTTAAAAACACTTTTCAAAAAAGACTGACGGATCTCTCACTCATTTTACTACAGTTACATTACCTACCACTAAGTCAATAAAAAAATCTATAACTTATCTGTTCTAATGCATGGAATGAAACATTAAAAACAAAATGAAAATCTGAAATTAAAGTAATTCCCATAAATTTGTTCTAGTTGAGAGAGTCGGTGTAAATAACTATCAAAATTTATTTAGCGCATTATTATTCAGCTACATACAAGTACCCAGTTCAAAATTAAAAAGAAAGAAATTACTCAAATAATGATAAAAAATCGTACATTATTGCTGAGGAAATGTGAATTTATTTGAGAAACATGAAACACGGAGAAACTTGGCGCAAACTTTGCCCGTTGCTTTTTGTTGTCCAATAACATACTCACCCACCAACCACAGTAAGGAATCGGCCACGTCGAAAGCTTCCTGCGGTTGGTGCGCGTGCGGACCTTTATCGACCCACACCTGGTTGCACCTGTCGAACAATGACACTCACATGAACAATTTTCTTGAAGGTAGGCGGAGTTCTAGAAAGGGCGGGGCATTCTATTCAATATATTGATTACTAGACGGATAATTTCTAGAAACAACATTTGAAGCAAAGGCATACTTTTTACGTACTGACAGTAGTGGAATAACGAAAATTAAGCATGACATTCCTCAAGTAATAATACTTTCTTTTATCTCTCAAGGCAAGGATGATAATTAAGTAGGTATGCAAAGCCCTACATTTGTAATCATCAGAAGAGAAAGTCCCAAGAACAATTTCCACAAAAATGAAAGGATTAGTAATCGGATAGCAGTTTTTTTTTAGTATTTGTTCCTGTTCAATCAATTTTCCTTCCGTTACAATAAAACACATTGTCCTTTAGTCTGCCATGCCAATTAACTTAGACCGACTTGTTACTAGATACGGTACTTGCCGGAGCAAGTAACGTGAATAAAGAACCTCGCCAAGATTCGAACTCCAGACCTCCTGACAGGTAGGCAGACGTGCTTCCAATTTCACCACGAAAGGCCACGAAACAAATGGGGAAGTTAGCATTCCTTTCAAATGGGGGAGAAAATTCCTTACAGTCTCTTCCACGTAAAAGACGACTCTCCAGAAGGGCACCCAAGCGCCAAACTGTCGACGAATTATTGTCTACAACATTTTAGTTTGGGCACACTTGTGCATTTAGTTCAGAATTTTTCTTTTTTTTTGGGGGGGGAGTGAAAGCCATGTAACACGAAAAATCACTGATGAGCTCACCGGGATTCGAACTCGGGATCTCCCGTTTGCTAACCGGACGTACTTCCAATTACACTACGACAGTGCGCGAAAAGAAAGGCGAAAAAATCTTACATATTAGCTAGCATTTATATAAAATCTTATGCTGCGAAATGGCTACGAATACAATATCGGTGCAATGTTTATAAAATTCAAGTAATATGAGATGTAAATGAACAAAGTACATTTCTGCTGCAGTGGCTACAAATTGTTAGTTAATCAAATTGTAAAATTTATTTCGCAGTTTGATAATAACAATTCTAAAAAGAAATATCAAATTTTACACAGATCATTTTCTGTTAGTCAATTCCTATCGAAATTTAAAAGCAACCAATAATTAGAAAATATTAGAGGTTGTAAAAAGGCAGACTTTGTTACAAATGGAACGAGGGGATATTTTCTAGTCGAGCTCAACTGGGAGTAAAATTACTGAATTCTTCCGTCTAAGGTTCAAATGGGAACAAAACTGTTAAGGCTGTTTTGAAAATGGGCTCAATCGGAACTAAGCCAGTTTTTCATTTGAAGTCATCATGGTAATACTTTGAAGAAGCAAAAGTAACTTATCTGAAGAAATCTTGAGATTTATTATGGAAATCCTCGTCTTCCATTAAAATGAAAACAACTACGAGCATATAAGAACAAATTTATTAATGGATAGTATAGCTTACAAGGTCTAACCATTTCTTTCTGAGTTCTTATACTCGCTTTTCTTACCACTTTAAATTTCAAACATAAGCTTCCCTCAGAAAAATTACTGTAGCAATAAATAACAGAATTTTTTATAAAATTTAAATCTTGGAACCTGTAAAGATTCTTATAGTAGTTTTTATAACTGATTTGATAACAGCGTTCATATGGCTTGCCTTAACTCATTAAAGAATATAAATAACTGATATGTTAATAGCGAAATAAGGTTAATAAAATAATTTTCTCAATACAGTGTCCTTAAATTGCAGCTAAACTTACGATTCACATGTATTTGTTAACACTTCAGATCAGAAACTACATTAGCAATAAATATAAAGAAAGTCATTTGAAGAAAGATTTAGAATTCAGAAACGGAACACCTTGAAAAATCCACCAGGCAGATTCGGTTCGCGGGATACATGCTGTCAGCATCAAGCTATCGTAGCTTCCCCTCACGAGAATATTAAAGAATTGTATATAGAAAGTCCTTCATGAAAGCATCCCTCTTAAATCCGATAAGACATTGCGTGCTTTGTCATAATCAGTTAACTAACCAGCCTCGTGCTTTGCTATAATCAATGAACTAACAAACCTTTCGTTTCATGTATCAAACCAAAAGCAGATTTGTTTGCGTTATATACATAAATAATTTCAGTTCTGACAGCAATAAGTTTAATGCGTGAAATAAATTCCATTTTTACCAAAGTTTAAGCTCATTAGTATTTTGTTATTCATCTCTCTTGTATCAAATCGTGTCAATTCATTAAGCGGGAAATGTTTTGTTTTAAATAAATAGTGCTATCCTTTAACTACAGTTTGGGCGTAAGAATTAAGAATGATTTGCATATTTTCTAATGTTTTTAAAATTGCAATCAATCGCCGAATTATAAAAAGAGAATAAAAACAGATCGCCCCAATTCAAGTTTCACAGATATACATATATGAAAATGGTCTTTTTTTGAGTAGGGAGCACGACAATAAGCTTCTATAGATAGATATTCTATAGTTACAAAATGCCACATATGCTTATTTTATATTCATCTAACATTAACATGCACAATTTTACTGTTTCACTGTGTTTTATGCAAGGTACTATAAATTTTGATTTTTATGAAGCCTTTCCTTAGTTTCACATACAGGATAAATCTGGGATCGTGGCTAAATATACATGATCACGCAATCCTCCTGTTCCAGTCTACCTTGCGAAAGTTGCTAAATTTAAGCTATCCTACACAAGACTTTTTGTTCTCATTTCTAGTTTCTTCTCAAATAAAAGAGAAAAATATATTAAGATAAATCAGCCTTAAAGGTTTTCTGAATGCAAGATAATCGGCTTTAAAGGTGCTCTGTAAAATTTCAATTCAATATATAAAATTGAAACTAAATAATGCTTGTACTTACAAATATGGTTGTACTTCTAATCTATGCAAACCTAAAAATTCAATTAAAAAGAAGGAATACCCAAATACTCGATTATTAATGCTATATATTCTAAGAGGATTAGTCGTCCTTCCAGCATTCAGAATTTGCTAGTTGATTTGTTGCTCGACAGTCACTTTTTGCTCCCATGGGCAAATTAGACTAGATTAAAAAGTCTTCGTTAGTTTAATTAGCACCGATATCTTAATCCCAACATGAACACAGTATCTTAACTATAAGGGGATAAAGTGAAAACTGCTCAGTTGCAAGTGAAACCTTTTTTTTTTTTTTTCCTACCTTTCAGTGAAGAGGTAACAGAATTATTTCTCATGTCTTTAATTAAGATTAAGGACTTAGAAATTTAGTATCGTTAATTTTCATTTTATCAGAGCTTACTACTTTCATTCGCTAACTTTTTGAGTATATTTGTAACTGAGATTAGTCTTATAATTAATAAATAGATAAATACATAAAATTAAATTATATATCTAAGATTAAAATATTAAAACTTTTAACTGAGATTACAGAGCACAAGTCTTTCAATCAATTAATACTGAATTTTAAGGTAGGTTGGGAAACTGTGCCCGATATAAGAAGTATGTTAATAACATATATTTATTAGAAATAACCTAACAATCATATGTTATATACTTTTTTTTTTTTCTTTTCATCTCCGATCTCGTTTGACTAAAAACACGTTAAGGTGAAAAGTTCAAAACAGAGTGTAGAATATTTTTCTTTAAGCGTTTCCAGATTCAATGCTATTTAAAATACTATCGAGTTTAATTTAGACTCTAAATCGAAGATACGAAGCACAGAGCAAATCGAAGCACACAGTCTGTTACAAAGCATCAGTCAAAAAGTCATTAATTTCTATTCTTTGAAGGAGAAAAGACGTGTGACATTTTCTAATCGTAAGCATTAGAAATTCCCTGCCAGAGGAAAATCTACAGTAGTAAAAGGGGAACTGCTTAGATTGCAGGCGTAAGGAAGATACCAAGGGACTAATTAGGTAACTGAAAAGAAAGGAGAATGTCGCTAATTACTGATTGGATCGATAATATATTTTAAAGCTTAACAATTGGCAGCTGAAAACAAAAGATCATTTAGATTCGGCTAAAAATAAGCATGCTGAAAAGAGCTGTTTCATTATGTGCAAGCTACAGAGTTAAATAGATTTAAGCAAAAGTCTTATGTACGGATCAATTAGTATGACGTTTATATTATATAAGATGTATAGAAGAGGAGGATTTATGGGATAACCACCAGTGATTCCTCATTCCAAGTAGTTCCCAAACATCAATTAATTTTTGAAAACTAGTAAACAAAAACATACCCTATGTAACAAAATAAGGTTCCCCCAAAAGTGGAGGGTCCCCTTCTCTTACTTCATAAATCATTGAGCTACAACAAAAGTTTTTATGCTGTCGCATAACTCAGGCCTATCAACATTCTGTTTCTTAAATTTACAAAGCAAATTCATTTTTACGGCACAGTTACAAATTTTATATATCCTTTGCACTCATTTACAAATTTTAGTTCCAGTTGTTCAATACATTATAGCTATAAAAGAAATACATTTTGCCTATAATTTTATTCATTTTAATAACAAATTGACATTAACTCATTACAATGCAGGACTTTCCAGAAATGAGGATACCGGCCTTGTTTTCTTAAATTCGACATTTCTCCTCGACATTTATTTTCAATTATAACATTTCTTAAAATTAGTAATTTTGTGAAAGCAGTTTCCAAACTCTGTAAAAATAAAACCCACGTCTGCTGCAGAACGCAAAAAGTTAACCTTTGACATCAAATTTCACAAGAAGGCAGCACTCGAGTTATTTAACCATGGGTGTAAGGAATTGAAGAAAATACATATAGGTAATATTTTAATCCTTAAACGCTTAATTCCGGAAAAACATTGTTAGACAAGCAAATCAAATATCTTGATATAAATTGTCGTCCTCTTACTTTAATATAATCTTTGTATCAACGTTACATTTTTTTTTGTATCAGAGTAGCAGATGGTAATCATTTATTACCTGTGGAAGGGGAATTCGCAGTTCTTGGAAAGTAACAGGAAGAGGTTGACGAGCAAATATATTATTTCCAAGGGTGCCATAAAAGATTTTTAGTGGGGCTGAGACCAGGAGAATACGCTGTCCACACCATATCAGTAATACCTTCGTTACTGAGGTACTCTTCCACCGGTCTTACTCTGCGTGGACGAGAATTTTGGTCTATTAAATAGAAATCTCGACTTACTATTGCAGTACAGAGTTCTACGGAAGACTTAAACATCTGATAATGACATCTTTGCACCAGTACAGTTACACCCTATGCACACATGGATATCGGTGCGATTTCTTAAAGAAAATCCAGCCTATGTCATTCCACTGGCACCATTAAAGAGTAGCATTCAATGATGTCATTTAGCTGATTGCATGTTTCTCATTTTTTCCAAACTTTTACGCATTTATTGCGATTTTACAGCAAATTTTGATTTAAAAGTACACAAGACAACCGGGCTTCTGTTTAAGCCACAGAATTTGAATTTCATTGTGTTCTTCTGGCTCTTGCGCTAAAAAAAATCTGCTTATTAGAAGACGTTGTTGTTTTGGACGACGTGAAATGGGTCTTCTACTTTCTGGAATTGTTTTCATAAACAAAATTAACAGGATATTTCGCGGAACAGATATTGGCAGCATTCATCATCGGACCTTTACTTCCTACTAAATGTACGTATTGTCATTTTAATTAGCAACATCAGTTTCCTTCCTTTTGCATAGGTTTATGATGAATGCCAGAAAATTAAAAGATTTTCTTTTCATTAGCAATAGGAGAAACACCCAATAACCAAATCACATTTAATAAAAAGGTATGTTAAATAGGATTTTATTAGATTTATTGTTAAGCTGGAATTAAGCTGGAATTTTATTGTTAAGCTGGAATCAATAAGAATGGAAGGAAAGAATTCAACTACTTTCCATCCGTTTTCTGAGTATTTCAGATTTCTGCCTTAGAAAGATTAGCATCGCACTGATAGTACTGTTTGTGAAGAGGTTTTGTTATATGTAATATAATTCCAACATTTTATTTAAAACTCGTCAAATCTTTTTATTTTACGACACCATCGTCTTTTATCCAGAGACAGTGTCGGTCTAATATTTCTAACGTGTATTTACTGAAATAAGAGGTAGTAGTTTCTAGAAACTCTTTGGAAAAAGTAATTAAATATTCTTTTTTAACTTTAATTCAAGTAAAGGCTTCAATATCCATCCAGGAACTTATAGCAACGACTTTTCTTAACTAACATTAATTACGCACTAGTTCCCTCTATGAAAGAAATTCACAAATACTAAAATATGTATCGAAAATAACTTTAAACTCTTTTATCTTTTGTCAGGTTCCAACTTTAAAACAAGTATTCTTAACGGCTCCTAAAGCTAAAGCTTTCATTTCAAACTACCTGTACTTAAAGCTTATATGCTTATATGATGATGTCATTTAGAGATGTCAATAAGTGAGAAAAGGTGATACTCGCTTAATTATTGTCTCAAGCGGGAGTTTCACCAAATTGAAAAAAATAATTGAACTTAAACTGATTAAATCCCAATAATTACATCAAGACTGCTTTCTTTTTTTAACACGTTAAAAAATTGGCTTTCCACATACGATAAAAAATCCTGTCATATAAATTTCCAGAACTAATTACTTCGACATTTGTTAAGAAATTCTAAACAGCACTGCAAAAATTGATCATGCGATCAAAACAGTCGTTAAAGAAAACTTTTCTGATATTAATGGCCAAATTAAAAACTAACAGAGTGCCTGATATTAATGAGCAGCTCTCCAGGTCGCACAGATTCATTAACGACCATTCTTTAGAGGAATCCCCCCCTCACCTTTGCCTTAATTTAATCCGTAAAGAGTAAAATAAAGCGCATTTTTTAATTGCTTATCATGATCAAGAAATTTTTAACGAAAGTATCTAAAGCTTTAATCTCTTGGAACAAGACTTAACTTTTCAGTCCTAGGGTAATCGACTTAGATATCTAACATTCTGATTCGAAATGCAAATGCTGTTTCATTTAAAATCCAGGGCACATGAAACGATGCCAAAAGGATTCGAATTTATTCACATGTTCAAAATGATTTCCTATTTATAAAGCATGAAAAATATTCATATTTGTTTTAGTAAAAGGAGTAATTTTTTTTCTATATTTACTCTGCCTATTCTATTTATTCTGTGAGACAATCACATTTGCTACTGATATTTTATACTTCGCTGAATAAATTGGATTATTTGAAACATGTGCTAAACGTTACTTTACCATTTCAATGACGGATATTCCACCATAAAAAGTATGAGAAGGGATCTGTTTTGCGTTTACAGTTATAGATGGTATAAGATATGAAATCTTGTGCGCAGGCTTATGCAGTTTAAATAGATCCTAACACGAAATTCTTAGCGATGATATAGTTAAATACTGGACTACAAGAGAGATTATTCAGTAAAAAACTGACAGTAAACTATGTTTTTTACAATGAACATAAAATATACTACATGCATATGTCAACAAAAGTGTACTTCAGTTCCTTAATTGGTACACAATCACTTTATTAAGCATTCACATGCATGCTCTATTTAGCATTCTAATCATTATCTGTTTTGAATCAGAGGCTAATTATCTACACGCCCTTATCTCGGCATTCTTCCCTAACATAACGTTTCATATTTAAAAGTTTCTTGAAAGGTAGATACTGTTTAAATTCAAGTATTCAAATCTGGTTATTATACACTCCTCTACTGAAGTTTAAGAAATTAATTTTTAGAACAAATTGGAAGGGGAGGTAAGCTGTGGTTCTGGGTGAAAGAAAACCTATGTAATTAAAGAATTTCTACTCCGAAAAACATATATAGAGATTATATAAATGCTTTGTCTTATGTACGTGGGAAATCCACCATAATGTGACCATCACTGAAAAAACATATGTAGAGATTATAAAAATGCTTTGTCTTATGTACGTGGGAATTCCGCCATAATGTGACCATTACTGAAAAAAGAAAGATATTTGGATGCATAGGTGGTGATCTTCAGAGTTACATATAACTAGGCTGATTTTACAGTTTCGAGATAAAAAGAATGCAATATTTGTTTGTCCATTTATTCTATTTAAGAACAAACAAGTTGAGTTAAATTGACAATAAAGGAAGACTTAGAAATCCAAACTGATTATTAAATTGACAATAAAGGAAGACTTAGAAATCCAAACTGATTATTAAAATGCATATAGATGTAGACGCATTTAGAATAAATATGCGGGTTATTAATTTAAAATTTTACTACAATTTTAAGCGCCAGTAAAAAGAATCTGATAGTAGAAATATATGGAGGACTGTTGTGAAGATATGCGAAACGTTAAACAAAATCAAATCAAATTATTACTTAACGGAGATAAATGCATCACATATTTCGTTTGGGGGGGGGCTTATGAAGAATAAAAATTCATCGGCTCAGACCGATGTTCTTAGGAATTTGAGAAAAAGAATCACAAAGAGACTATATCTATCATTCTGTGGCATACAAGGAAAGAGGCTCAACATTTTAATATCCTTCTATTCTCTTTTCTACTCACACATATTTTTCTTCAGGAATGACTTACGAAAAGGAAAATTACATCCTGTGACAAATGTAAAGTCAGGAGAAGAATACGAGAGCAATTTATATTTCCAACCAAAAGTGTCGCATTCAAATTCACTTAGGAATACAGACTACTCTGAACGCTTCCAAGTACCATAGAATAATCTTATACA
This sequence comes from Stegodyphus dumicola, assembly GCF_044657685.1. Classification (NCBI taxonomy): domain Eukaryota; kingdom Metazoa; phylum Arthropoda; class Arachnida; order Araneae; family Eresidae; genus Stegodyphus; species Stegodyphus dumicola. Next base: position 240,871,269 of record NC_140780.1, read on the forward strand.
TACGAAACAGAACTTTCTTATTTGAGCTCAAGAACCATCATTTTAAAAGGTTATCTGTTGAAAATGGAACACGGATTTCAGCTATTATTATAAAATCAGAAAACAGTTAAAGGATTGTTATATGGCAACTTCTGAGTAGCAAACTTTTAATTTTATAGTTGCGAGAACAATAATAATGATACATCTCATGACGCATTTAATGATGCTTTCGAAGAGATTAATTTCGAAAGAAATGATTCAAATATTCGTCTCTGGTTTGAATACTGTCATTCATTCACCAGTTTCCTTGAAAGCAAACACGGAAATGATAATATATTCAAATACTTCAGAAACAACTAACCAATACGTTTATTGAGGCCAAAAAATAACAAATAACAAATGCAGTGACCTCACTAACACACATCATACGCAAAATTATCGAATTTTAATCTGGCGTTATCGAAATCATCTGAACATCCTGAAATAAGTTGCACGACTGCAGCTAATTAAGGGTTGGCTGAATCACGATCCACGTTTGCGCCTGTAGAGTAAATCCAAGTAAAAAATGAACCTGCAGATTCGGAAGGTGGGTGGTTTCAGACAGCCTAACTTTTAAAGTCATAAATGTAAGGTCGAATATCTGGAAGTCTAGAATATACTCTATTTGGTTCAAGCGAATATATTGCTTAGGATAACAGTATTGCCTACTAGTATGATTATGAAACACAAGTAGATTTCAAATCATTTAGATTACAAAATGCTTAAGATACTGTCAGAGTTGAAGTCCCACAATAAGAGAATGATTCTAAGCTGTTAACGATAAAATTATATGGAACAAAAATATCTTCATTATGGAAAACAACACTCTTTATTGCCAAACACAGCAAATCTGCAATGCAAAAGTATATTTCAGTAAATTCTGAGATAACCAAGTCAGTAATTGGTTATGGATACGCTATATTAATAGACAGAAATAATTTTACATTATATAGAGTTCAAATAAAAATCTTTGAATTGACCTCTTATTTCAGGACTAGCAGCGCGTCCGTTGGCGGGGGTCTGCGTGCATAAAGTGTTAGAAAATTTTACAAAGGAAAAAAGATGGGGTAGGGGTTACGTTAAATTATGTTATTTGAATATGGCAAAGCAACGAATGCTATCTGTCTAAGAAGAGAGATGCCTTCGTGGAGGACTTTCTAAAGGAAACTGGCTCGTATTCACGTTACATACTAGAAGGGGTAGGGGAGTCTATTAAAAAAAATATATATAAAACCACTCAGCAGAGCAATTAAGTATGCGATATTATTCCAAACACTAAACAGATACTTTTAAAATATATTGCAGCTTGTTTGTAGTGCATACTTGTGATTAAAAAGTTCAAACTGAATGTACTGATGAAACATCTAATGTTGTTGTTGTCTTGTCCATCTTACATAGAACAATGGTCGCCAGAGCTTAAACTCCAAAGAGATGTTCTTTTTACTTAATACGTGCTCCACCCTTAGGCACTACACGGAAAGGGAGGGATGCCGCGTGGAGGCCTTTTTAAGGGAAACTGGCTCGTATCCACGTTACACATGGGGGAAAACAACGAAAACGCCCATGCAGCCAGCCCGTTCGCCGGGATTCGAACCCAAAGAGAGGTTGAACTTCTATTTTCCATCTCGATTTTGAGGAAGAGCAGCCCGGGGGTATCCAGAGGCCTCCCACTCCTCTCCTCTTCCACTAATCCACACGAGAGGACTTTCGGCTCGCCACATATTTCGAGTGCCGCCATGCCACACTGACACTGTACATTTACAAGCATCCATGTCTTCTTTGGGATTCGAACCCGGGCGCCATTTGTAGAGTCATTAGTTTATTTTGAAACAGGAGAAAGGAAAAGTGTGTGATGCAGGAGAAATGAGCAATGAAAATGAGCAATACCCTCACCGGGACTCGTATTTGGACCTCTTGAATACGCGCTGAGTGTGCTACCGTTACACAACGAAGGACTGCTGGAAGGAGGAAGAAAATACCCTTTAATGCATGTTCAACTTTTTTATGTTATATGTTTTGTAAACAACGAAAATGCCCATGCAGCCAGCTCGTTCGCCGGGACTCGAACCCTGGACCGAAGTACTAGTGTTCAGCGGCTTTTGAAGCTCAGCCGCTGGTGGGCCTGCCGCATATAAGCATTATGTACCACACTACGCGCATAGGGAAAAATCCGTGCTTGTGATTGGATATAATTTCCGATGACATCATTTTCTCTTGGCGTATTGACGTTTAGGAGGGATTCTTACCGCTTTGCTTTCGTTGAATGACGCGCATGAGTGACACAAAAATGTTAAAATTATCGTTTGTTTTCTTTTAACAAAAATGCCAGATGAAAAGGTTTACTTGCAGCTTTCTGCAGTTGGCTTCCTGTTTTATGGAATAATAAAATTATAAAGTCCTTTAAAGATGCTGTTAATACCAGATGCAAACTTAAGCGCTTAGATTGTATAAATAGCAAGTTATAATTAGAAGAGAATTTAGTACAAAGAGTACAAGTAATTTAGTACAAGCTAGAATTTAGTACAAAAACCAAAACACATTTAATTACCAGACGATTTCGACCTAACTGCAAAGGCACTATGTGCTCGTAAGTATATTATTATTGCAATTTTGTTGCGTTCGTTTCCTTTCCCACTGTAGAAAATACTTCCTTTGCAACTGCATTATGTTATTTCCATGTCTTTCCCATTTATAATATTCTGTTGCCTTAAAGAAAGGAAAAAAGTGCATTCAGTGTTGTCGCTGAATTTAATACATGTGTATAAGGAAAAGAGCTTCTTTTTCTGATAAACACTTTTTTTACACAAAGGTACGAAAGATATTACACATTAAAAATGGGCAACATTTATAAAGTAATATTATTGAATTTAAACATACGTATCTTTATTTCTCTAATCCAAATCTATAGGAATCTAACTTCAAAAATAAATTTTACTCTTCCTGACTAACTACAAATATAGTGAATTTACTGTGTATTATGTTAACTCACACTTTTGCTATGTGCGAAAACTGACTTATCTCATATTTTCGGAGATTACATCTGCAGAGAATGGGTATAAAATGAACATGAAATAATAAATTAATAATCACAACACCTTTACTATGAACGGTTTTAAATTAAGAATACATTTATTAAAAATCTCTGCATCTAATATTAATACCCATTTACAGATTTAGCACACTAGAAGGAATAATACTTTTTCTCTCTAGAGGGAAAATTCGCTGCAATTTTTAAATTTAATTCACTACACTACAGTGCCGTCCAAAAATACAGCGCTCATTATTAACAGTATTTCGATACTGTTATCAAAATGTAAACAAATGGTATGGAGGTGTACTCTCTAGCCTAAGCAAAGTCTTCCTAAGCGCAGAGGAAATGATATCATGGGAAGCCATACCCAATCCCAAGGATGTATTTTTCCCTAGCGCGTGGTGCGGTACAGAATGCTTACATGCAGGCCTGCCAGAAGGTATGAGTAGCGTTTTACATTGCACTTGCATCTCTCTGACAAACCATTTAGAATTTTCGTCGCCTCGGGCACAAAGGCATTAATCAAGGCACGTGGATTAACATCTCAATGTATATGAAAATTTTAAAATAATCACAGAATTCAACGCACGTGACGGAAATTCCATCAATAAATTTTATCTGTGATTATTGTAATTGAATTGTGTGTGTAACTGAGGTATTATCGAGGGGGTAGAGTTGGTAATTACTATCTTTTCGTGCATTTCTTGATGTTCATTCATAGTAATCAGATGATTACGTACAATTTTGTAAGCGTCAGTTTTCTTCTCTCACTATCTTTTTTAGTGTTATATTTGATAACTTCCTTAATTTTCGTCTGGGGGCGCAACTATTACTTTTATTCGATCAGACTTACCCACTTTCTTACAACGTACTTAAATCTGATGTGTGCAGTCTGGGACCATTCATTCCATATGTACATTCCAAAAGGTTCCATATGTACTGTTTTATCCTCTACAATTATTTGCTTCTAACTATCATAGTTATGATATTTTCAAACAGAAAATATCTGGGAATATAATAATTTCAGATAGGTAGTTTAGTGATCAATAGAATTAGTAATAGACAATAATTTTAGTAACTGAAATTATGATACGTTGTTAAAGCTATGTGTTTTCAGTTCTTCAAACTCAATAAAAGAAATCCTCGAAGCAAATAAATGACTTTTGACAGACGAAATTGAATTGCGAATAGTCCCATCCGTTACACTCATCTAAATTTTACTCTGTCAAAGGGTATTTATTTTCAACACAAACAACTTAAGGGGGACCTCATTTTAGTTACAATACCCCCTCCCCCAGGTTACATAAGTAATGCGTTCCATAAACCTTTACTTAACAGGAATTTAAAGTAAGCTGAATTCGTAAATTGTTAAAGAGTAACTTTGCAAGAAGCAGCAATATTTATTATCGTAAAAAAAGTATATATAATGATGTGTGTGTATGCACATTATTTACACAGTATTATTTTGTAAATGAATTAATATGCAACAGTATTTACTCGGATCTAAATTATAAAAATATATCAAACATATAAATAAGTATTTTCAAATTATAAAAAAATGCCTCTTGACAACTAGTTTGGCTCTGTAATGGAAGAGTCAACGTTGGATATGGATTGTTATAAAGAGAAATACTGTTCATTGCCTACTTCTACTCCTCTCGATAGGATCATATGAGTTAAAAGTCGTTGTTGTGAGCGTCATCTCACGAACATGGCTAAAGCAGATTATATGGCCACAACGTTTTTGCCGTCGGCTGCTAATGGCTGCTAATGTTCTCGAACCGCTCCGTGCTCGAATCCGTAAATTCTAATCTTACTAGCATCATGTCTATCATGAAAGTAAATTTAAGAGACTTGACTAGTCCTTTAGATGCCAATTTCTTTGCATTTGGAATTGCGGTTCAATTGTTATAATATATTAGGTATTTTAAGGGTAAATAAATGCTAACCGTGATAACAAAGAACACTAACTGCGATAAACAAGTACCTAAATTAACTGCGCGAATATTGTGTGAATGCAAAAACAGGGGTTGGGGAAAGAAGAAATAATTTACGGATTCCTTATTTCTAATTGGTAGGTTTCAGTTTCAAAGTTACTTACATCACTATAAATTTACATAAGATACACAAGACAAAAGGAAAGAAATAATACATGAGACATAGAAAGGATTATAAAAAGTGGGCAAATTTTCGCAGCCGCTATTCCCCCCCCCCCAACTTTTTCTTCTTGAATATAGCTGAAGTAACTGCAAGACTCTAAGTTTTATTTTGAATTAAACAGACTTTTTCTGTTACTTATTAGGCATTAAGTAAGATTTCATTCAAATATATGCAAATAGCAGAGTAAAATGTATCTTGTAATGCTTGTTACGCAGGTAGAAACAAAACTTCGCGTATTTGAATAAGTTACGATTTCTTTTGTGAAAAATCAACTGAAAAAAACTTTCATTTCATTCATGAAAATGGCGTCCATAATTTTAACGACGCACATGCAAAAATTGTGCATAAGAAGACGGTTTTTTATTTTAGCATGTGCAAAACTACAGAGAAGCGCTTATAGTATGTTTCATAGCAGGTAACGGGTAACAGAAGACGGAGACACCAGTACTCCGCTGTCATATTTGACAGTTAAGGACAGTACTCTCGCTCTCCCCGCTGGGCTAGAATCCGCTTTCATTACAATCTAAAAGGCTATTAGAATTTAGAAAATCTTTATCTTATTGATTAAAAATTCAATTAATGTTGGTATTCACATTAATGAGAGAGATGAGCCAGTCGATTCTTCTATAGCTGTTCTACCTTTGGATGCATGCTGGTAAGAAGCACCACAGTCATGGCGCTTTAAATTCATCCCTTGTTTATAACAGCTAGAATGGGAAGTATGTAGGTACGGTAACCGGTGATAAATTTTATAAAATATTAGTCTTGGGAGAGAAAGTAATAGACGATTGCTATGTGTAATTTCCGAAGTCTGAGAATTTGTGACTACTATAGCTATACTCGTAGCTGATCTGAATTTTACTTTTTTTAATGAAGTCTAGGAGGACCACAGACTGCGAAAGACTGATCTATAAGGTATAGGGAATTAAATGTGGTGTAATAGCATATTGAGACTATCACAGTATTTAACGAAGCAATAAGAACTTGATTTTTCCTATAAACACTAGCAAGCAGAACTATTGGTTTTTAAATCTGTGAATATTTTACAACAGGAAAAAGTAAAAAGGAGCAACATTTCTTACATAATTTCAATACCCCCCCAAAAAAAGAGAGAGTTAAAGAATTTTTTTTTTTAAACTAAAATTTGCAGTCAGGTAATGAACGTTCTCCTTAGTTTCTGAGAGATCAATTCAAATGTCTTCCTATGATATCTTTTCCCTCAATCGCTTCCAAATGAGCGCAGTGATCGGTTAAAGAAACCCAGTCATTCTAGACGAGAGGCAGAGTTACTCGCAGAAAGAGATAACATCGAAAAAGTTATCGATTTTCTTAATCGCTAATTCGGGTGTGGTTTCATTTCGAAGACAGTTTTCCCTATACTGCCATAATCTCAAAACGGCATATCTTCATCGGATTTAAAATTCTAATTCATCTCAAAATGCATTTCATTTCACATAATGATCGTAAAATGATGCATATCGACTTTATTTAGGTACTTCGATTGAACTGATAATTTAAAGCGCATTTTGACTAGGAAATTTTACATCTTATATATAGTCAAACTGTTATCACAAGCACGGATACAACGAGATTTCGGATATAATATGCAAAACGTAGTGATGAGTTTAATTTATCTACATTTGCAGTATGGGTATCGAGGGAAATTGATTTCCAAATGCACTTTATAACCAATTTCTGGTGCATTTACCAGGATTATACAAATGCAGATCCTGATAGGAAACTTCTTGGACACAAAGTACGTAATCATCAAAAATTTATTTAGAAATAAATTTAAAAACGTTGCATACAAAATAAGAAATTTGTATTGTCAAATAAATATTAACCACTACATCCGTTTTTTAAAAAAAATTCGTACCCGAAGTTTAAAATTTTAAATCTTTGTACTTTCAGTGTTCGCTACCTACAGAAATCAGTTGTTCTGTGAGATTTTTCAGCAGTTTTTCTTACCTTTTACTGTAAATACGACCCAAAATCTTCAAAAAATCTTCCACAGAAATAACCCATCCATTAGATAATTCATGCTACATTCATTGTATGTGCATTATATAATAGATATGAAAACGCCATAGATATATGTATCCAAAGGAAAAACACGGAATACGACTGAAAAATTAATGTATAGGCAGAAGAAATAAAGAAGAAATTTCAGGATTCATAACCACTCTGCATTACATCACTTTTGTTACGATGAACCCAATTTGTCTAAAGGGTAAGCATTCCATCATGCAGAAAATTTCACGAAGAAATTCTTTTTTCCATTGTATATATTTTACATTTGTACAGTACCTATAATACATATCTGTACGAGTTATTAATAAAAATTATGTTATCTGTATCTCTAAACATATTCGCAAGGTATAAACAGTTTCTCAGGCATAAGATATAATCAGATAAAAGCATCAATATTTAAAATATCCACGTAAAGCTTTTGCTCAATGATACTAAATTCTTAAAATAATAATACATTTTATACATTGAGTTTTATGAAAATAAAATCTGCAGTCGCATTTTTTTGTGCAGGTATTTCAATCCAAAAAGATATTTTATAGTCATGCATCCCTAATAATTCTATTTGAACAGCCAATTTGGTTGAAATTCTAACTGTGAAAAACAATTTGATATTCTACATTACCAGCTGGAACAGTACGAAATACATACGAGTAATTACCAACATAAGACTCCGTTGATATTGCAGTTTAGAAACTGTATGGAAATGAATGACGTTTGACGCCAAGCTACTGTTTTTGTTTTATTCTTTTCCTGTACAAGATCAAATTTTCTATCACATTTCACTCTTTGTTTCAGTAGGCTAGAATATCTTGCAGCATTTTCAAATGCTTCTGTAATCACTGCTGTCTCTAAGTCGTAAAGTACTCACTCTCCATTTTTTTCTTTTTGGTTTTTCTCCTCAGCAAGAATAAGATTCCATCCAACAGTGTGCGAAAATTCAAGCTCTTTCATTAATTCCTTGTAAGTACTTCTCGAATTAACTTTCAGTTCCCCCAAAAAGGTCATCATTAAGGCTTGATCATTAAGGCAATGATCGCATTAAGGCCGGTCAAAAGGAGCATCTTCTGCTCCGAATCTGAACTTCGATTCTCCAAAGCTGAAGTTTCATCAAGCTGAACTTTCATCAAAGCTGAACTTTCATCAAGCTGAACTTTCAAAGGTGAAACAAATCTTCTCGCAAGCATATTCCTCATACTCATAATCTGCACATAATAAACAGTGCATATATTTAAAACAGCATTTGCAGTCGATTTCTCAGTTTAAACTCAAAAAACACAAAAAATCCAAAATCTTTATTTTGAATAATTTGATGTAAAGCGAAGTTAAAAAGTCAGTTCTCATAAAAAAAGCTTTGAGTTAAGGCGAACGTGAAGCTATAAAAAGATTTTCAAGAAATTTGATGATTGTTCATAACTATGATGCAAAATTTGAAGTACTGTAAAAAAGGCATAACTTTACAAATGTTTTCAATTAGATCAATGTTTCGCACAAGTGTGAAGTGTAAAGTGTGAAGTTTAAAAATGCAAACCACTCAAAGATAAATTTAAATTAAAAAATATAAATATACTGTTGAAAGAAATACAATTTTTCTTTTATTAATGAAATTCATGAGAAGACGAAGATCCGATAACATTGCTTTCGACGTTTGAAACAGCATTTCTATGATTTCAAGATGCATACAACACAAGAAGTAATAGAAGTTTTAGAATAAGAGAAATATTATCCTTGAATTATGCATTTTATGAAGTAAGAGCCCACATTTATCATATTTGCTGTAGATTTAAACAACACAGCACTACTTGACTTTAACAGTAGTACTGCTACTACGCAAACAGCATAGTGCTGATTTGTAGTAAAGCAAGGATCCACATCAGTTATATTTATTGCAGACTAAAATAACGTAGTTCTACTTGGCTTTTACAATTTTGGGAATAAGAGACGTTGATAAGTTTATATCAACATACATCATGAACATTACTGATCACAAAAGTTTAATGCTACTGCTGTTCATCAAAACTGATAATACTAATAGCAAAAGTTATTGATGAATGTACACCTACGTCCCAGTAAATGTTGCCCCAGTAGACAACTTCCTGTTAAAAAATAAGACTAAAATATAATATAACGCAAACATAATGTTTTACTCTTCTCTAGGATTCATTCGTTTAAATAAGAGACTGATACAGCCTGAAAATGATTTTCGGTTGAGAACTACATACAAGTATATGTTGTAAATTTATCAACGGAAGGAAAACTGCGAAAAGAGTCTTTTTTTAAGAGAAAAAGATTTAAAGACGATAAATAAACGCCTACGCTATGAGAAAAAGCACTGGGATGAACTCACACGTCTATTAGACCGAGAGAAGTGTACGAGAACAAACGGAAACATCAACAGCTGCCAAGAAAAGAGCATATTACCATGTCAAACGACGAAAACAAAGGAATACTATCTGTGTCATCAAACTGGAACAGCTGTTTAAATGGTTCTGTCAAAATATATAAGCATGTCTATTCGATAAATATTTCTACCAGGTAGAGAAAAATTTATGAAAAAAGATTCTGCAGTGGAACTATTTCAATTTATTTATGAAAAAATACATCCCATACAAACTACACCTCCGCATAGAATGAAATAATATCTGAAAGTGAAATAGGAAGAGAAACACGCCAATGTAAAATAGGCAAAACAGCAACCTTATTTTAGAGCAAATTTTAAATAAAACTATCGACTTGGCAGAATGTTTTGCTCCTGAAGAAGAGAGACCTGTGTGTGAACGCCCTCGATATCGTTATAGTTTTACTTCATCAAAATAAGCTTGCTGCTTTGCCTAATTTTAAATTTAAATTTGAAACAGATTTTCTCCCACAATGAATATCCCACTGATATTTCCTGAAAAATTCTTAACACATTTAGGTGCGTGAAGTGAAAGGTATTTGAGATCTTTGCACGCCAACTGTGCGGAGAAGTTTTGTATCATCTAGGGCAATGACAATTATACAAGCACAAGGGAGAAATATAATTTTTGGCTAAAAAAAAAAACTTAAATAATTATCGAATTATGACAGCTACATACAACAGATCATAAATATACTATGAATTACAGATTAGGTAGGTATTTCCTACAATCTTAAATTATTTAATGTTTATGCAGGGTTAAATATGTTGAAAATGTCCTATATATGGCAATAAACCAAATCTGAAGCATTTATACACTTTTTTTTTTTTTTAGGTGGCTTCAAGGAAAAAAAAATTACAAAAGCTAAATGACAAACATGAAAAGCTTAATAATTCATTATATTTATTTAAAAAAGGGGCGCATTCTAAGCGTTAAAAAAAAAAGAAAGTGGGATCTTATATTTATCGCGCTATTGGTCATGCCTCGATCCAAACAAAGTATTTGTGCAATATCTGCAAGATAAATGTGATAAATCTTTCTACATTTTTTACAAATAATGCAAAAAACTATGTTAGGGGAAAGGAAATAACCTATCTTGCATGCATTTTTAATAAAATATGCATTTTAAACATTACAAAAATTAATTGGAGGACAGATTTTCCCCTTCTCTCCCAAAAAAGTAAAATAATGAACCACGTGTCTTTCAAGTGAGGTCAAAGCAATGGAGCGTTAAAGCGAAATCTGCACAAAAACATGTAAAAAATGATCACTCAAAAGATTTCAGTATTTTGCTGCAGAAGGCTATAAAGCAAAGACACCTTTATTAATCTGCTTACTGAGCGAAAGGAATTAATTAACATCGCACGTATACTTCCGAACATCTGAAATTTTCTCCCCTTTAATATCTATTATAAAAGGAAGACATCTGTTGCTCACTTACGCTAGAACTTATATGGCGAAAAGAATGCAATGATATTGCTTTCCTTTAAAATTTTAGGAAAATTTTATATATTAAATTTCGGTATGCATTTATATTATTCATACTTCTACAAAATGTATTTTCGCGTTTCCAAAGAATACTAAACGTGAAACTATGTTTAATACACAGAATATGCTCGCCTGCATTTCTTTCAAGGCACATTCATAAACCAGCTTTTTTTTTAAAAAAAAACTTATTACGTGCTCCGCCCTTAGGCACTCCATGGAAAGGGAGTGATGCCCCGTGGATGTCTTGTTAAGGGAAACTGACTCGTATCCATATTACCCATTGGCAGAAACCATGAAAACGCCCATGCAGCCAGCCCGTTCGCAGGGACTTGAACCTCGGGCCGAACTACCAGTGCTGAGCGGCTTTTACCGGTCGGCCGCTGGTTGGCCTTAAATCAATTCAGTTTTAAGAAAGTATAAATTCAAAACGCAACAAAAATCCAGCCAGAATAGAAGATATTAATTCATATCTTTTCTAATATTGCTCGGGGTCAAAAAATGGAATCTTTTTACTTTCACATTTAAGCCCAGCTGACAGAAAATATTGTCAGTGTTAAGAAAATATTACCAGATGTCTATTCCATTTACTTTAAGTACGCTCTTCATACAAAAGATTTCATGACAAAATCGCTCACTAATCTAATTACTAAAACAGAAATTTGAATTTTATTTACATGAAAAAAAGGCCTTCCTTGTAAACCGTAAAGCTCTTAAAAATATCAAAATGAAAAATCTGAGACTACATTTAAAAAATATTCAATGAAATCGGTGCTAAATCAATATTTTTAAAGGAATTTATATTAATTTCAAAAGTAACCCATTCTGCTTAATGCATTAAAGTTAATATTTTTAGTCTAAATTCATAAAAGAATTAATATCTACGCTGACTTCATAACGTTAGCAATGAAAGCATTAAAAGCTGCGATACTATTTACATTATATTTCATACCAGTTGATCATTATGGACACCATATTAGGCATGGAAATTCCTGAAAAGCATTAATCATTGATTACCAACCCAAACTTTAGACTAACAAATCATTTTATGATATTTCAGTGTCTTATAATATTATGCAGTAAATGAGTGGATATACGCTAAATTATCATTCCTTTATTAACATTATTAAAAGAAAAATAATCCAACAAAATAAACAGAAATTAGCATTCATTCAGGTTTTCATCTTCCGTTTAAGTACTCTATTAAATCGGAAAAAAATAAATAACATCTTTCTTCCTTTTCCAAGGAAAAAATTGCATGACAAAGCATAAATAAAAATCTTTATTAAAGCAAAAATTATTTTATGTCAAAATAGAAATACAGAGTAAATGAAAATTTTAAGCAGTAACAAAAATGTGAGATATGTGAACTTTTGGGTAATTCATCTACATGTAAACCACCACTTAACTGAGCATACTCCAAGTGAATTTTTGTCTTCTATGAAGAAATTTGTTAGCGGCAACTTACTGATGTTGACTACTTCAGGAGAGAATTTCTGAAACTGGAAAGTTATTTAGTTATGGGATATAATTAATACTTTTATTTTCCTGTTTGTACAAGATGCGCTTTGTTGTAAATGCTCATTCGAGTAAACTGCAGTACTATTTTATATAATTCCCGCGTTTTTTTTCACCTTCAATCATGGGACATCAATTCAATAATTTAAAAACAGAAAAAGTAATAAAAGGGAAAATGTAATATTTTTTGGGATAAATTTAAAAACAGAAACAGTAGTAAAAAGAAAAACTCTTTTAGAATTTTTTTTTATATAATCACAGTTTAATATTATTTACTTTATACAACTTAAATAAAGTAGATTGTATAGTTCGGTTTACTTAATATGTATTCAAAAATAAAATTACAGTCGGGAAAAACGTGTGTATAAAATTACAGTATTTCGAATTTTCATAAAAACTAGCCTCAGTTAACAGACAAGACATTAACGACGTTGCATTTTAGTCAATGACTGAAAGAGAACTCAAGGCATCAATCACTGGTTTAAATAAAGCTACGTAAATATATTTAATCATATAACCCTAAGAACCTTAAAAAATTAAATGAAAGTAGGCTCAAATCAAACTTTGAAAAAGCATGCTGCGAGTAGCAGTAAATTTAGAGGCAATCATACAGCTCTATAAATGCATTATAAGGTATTTCTCCCGCCTTCTTGGCATGCCTTCGTGGTGTGGTGGTCTGCACACTGGGCCGGTATTCCAGAGGTCGGTGTTTCAATTCACGGCGAAGACGATTGCTCATTTTTCATCTCTCCTGCTTCCAAATATTAACCTAATGTCTCTACAGCATTATAACACATATGTTTGCTTAACAGTATTATTTGTACTTTTACTAGATTTAATAAGAAAAACCATGGGTAATCTGGAGGAGGGGGGGGGAAAGAATAAAATTAAAATCGCTTCGTCCCAGTTACTTCGGATAATCGCGAGTCTGCTGTATTACTCATTTACGAGAAACAGTGCCATATGTATTTAATATGCATTTTAAATAATTTAGTTTAATTCATTTGCACAAAAGCAAAGCATTTCTGTCAGCTGCATCATATTTTATAAAACTCACTGAAGAAACTTGATCTTACACAGAACTTGAAAAAAGGAAGGAGTAAGATATAGAAAAAGGAAGAGCTAGAAATAAAACCATAGAGAACTAAAAACAGAAGCACAGAAAAGGAAAAAACTTGAAAAGGAAGGATACTTAGACCTCACGTTGTTCTACAGTCACCAGGAGAGTACGCTTTCAAAAATTATCTGTCCTTTGCTTCTGATTACATTGAGGAACACAGGAAATTCAAATATACTAATGCAAACCATTATCCATTCAAAAATTTGGTTTATTATTCGTAATTTTTTAAAACACGTTGAAATTCCCTACAAACCTTGCTAAAGTTTAAAAAAAAAGGAGGCATAAGATATGAAATGATTTTAAATCGCAAAGCACTCTTTGAAATAACTTCTATTAACAATACTTTGAATAAAATATGCTAAACCCTACTAAACATCCCATTCGAAAGCTATCTAATAGTGAGTACTGTTAGAAGACATTTAATAGACAGGATATAAACAATGCTTTCAATATTCGAGAAAGTTTCTACACTTCCTTATCGATGAAAAGAAAGAATTTTGAACGTGAGAAAACACACTCGCGCTTATCGATAAAAAATAATCTAATTTCTTTTCCCGCAGACTTGTCTCGTTTCGAAAGTTAGACAGCTCAAAAAATAGCGTGGGAAATTTCTTTTGTTAGCGCTGTCTAGTAGGGACGACTAGAAGGACGAATAGAAGCACTACTAGGAATAGATGAGTACCTATGGAATTTAAAGAAGTAGTTAATTATGTCTTATAATTAAATTATGCGTTTTTTATATAATAAGTTTGTACATAAGTTTCAATAGCGGGGATAAATTCCTTTTTGTCCCGATTTCCCAACCCAGACAGATAAACTACTATTCTTTTACTATAATTTCCTTTTAAAAATTAGAAAAATGTCGATTCATCGCTTCAGATTCTTCAATAAATTGCTTAATTTTCTCCATTTGGAAAGGTTCAGATACATCACAAATGGTCTCCCTAGTAATAGTTTTCTCATAGTGATAATTATAATAATATAAAAACATTTTATACTTATATATCAATATAGAAAGTTCCGACAGTATCTTATATTAGAAAAGGCGAAGAGAAAAGAAATCTGTATGGCGTGGACGCACTCATCTGATCAAAGTTTATTAATGTTCAATAATGTTTATCCCCGAAACATTGCGAACAGTGAAGTTTTTAATTAATTTCATGAGCTGATTTATTTTGTTAACTTTACTGCTCATTGTTATGCAAAGTCTGTGTGATTTTGTAAAATAAAACAATAAAATAATTGATCCACTTTCGTTTAACCTTTATTTAATATTATTTATTTATAATTTAATTTCGTTTAACCTTTCTTTATTATGATCGCCAAGTATCAAAATGTATATACAACTTTGAAGATGGATTTATTTTCTCCTTTTTAATTTTCCATTTTCATTCTTATGCAGTTCATACCATAGCGAGAATCCTGCATTCGCTTATTCGATGCGTTAGAGAATCGGATGCTTATTAGTTACGAAATAAATGTGAAAGCGACATATAGCTGTTTGCTGATTTTCAATACAATGCAAAGCTAATATGATCATTCATTACGTGTCTGATGTATATACTATTAATTACAGAAATCTTGACTTGCAGGAAATGAAAGTATAGGTTGAAATAATGCAGTATCTTCAGATATAAGAAACGCTTCTTTTCTAAAGCTGAATTGCAAATCTTTGATATGGTATGGAAAAAGAAAATTTACTATACGAATGCACGAGCAATAAATAGCCTTTGTAATCTCATCCGGGAAGAACAACTGCCTGCAACCACTTTATCAGTTAAATATAACCCAGCATGGAGATGGATTATTATTGGCATCTGATTTCATTGAAGTGGCACATGATTCCCTAGCATATCAATCAGACTTCTAGAAATATAACTGGTAAAACTTATGTTATACATCATATATATAATGATGCCTTAATTCGCCATTCACGAAATCGTATCTGGTCAACAAGTATTTACTTCTCTTTAAGATATTTCAAACCTTTATCTTCCCTCCAAATGACCCAACCCGGCTCTTAAAAACATTACGAGAGCAAATTTTTACTCTGTTTAGAAAATATTCAAAGTGTGTAGGGTATATTTTTGGGGGGGGGCGAGGAAGGATTCGTAAGATCAACTTTTTAACGTTTCCAATAAATGCTTGTTCTTTCCCGTAAAAGTTGAATAACTAACATAAAAAAGAAACGAATTCTTTCATCAAAAAGTGGAATAAATTAATAAGCGGTGTTTCTCTGATCATAAGATATATATTTTGACATGTTTTCGGATCGGATGGTTCAAGATTAAATAATTATGAGATTAGATTACGATTTGAGGACAAGTTTACGCTTCCGTTTATTGATATAAAACAGGGGGAAAATGTGCAAATTTAAATATTCATTAAAAGGAATTTACACATTTAAAGGGTTGGAGGATTAACACATTCTTCCAGATTCAGCAAATTTTGCTAATCCAAGTTCTAAAAAAACCGGTGGATTATTTCCATTAAAATGCCTAACTAATATTTTATGTTTTGAAGACGTAGTAATAATTTTGGTTAAATAAATATGATGCAATGAACATTCAGAAGTTTCTTCGTCATTACAAAAAATAGGAAAATTTCATAATCAGAGAAAGAAGCAATTATAAAGGGATTAGAAAACATTATTTTACACACTGAAGGGTGAAGAAGAATAAAACAACCAATTGATTCCCAGGCACCTATTTCGAAGCGTCTCCGAACTGCTGTCCACTTTATAATAAACGACCTGTCCAGAATTTTTTGACATTCCCTGAAGGAATTTGATGTTCGAGTAAGGTACACTTCAGCATAGTGTAAGCATTTTCTTTTGCTAGATACTGACTGGAAAAGCAGTAAAATAATCACTCGACCTTCCCTTAAAACTATATGAAATTTTACACAAAATATACAAACAGAAATCTGTATATTTGTTTTATGCTGCAGACAGACAGCAGAAATCTGTTTTTACTGGCTTTAAGGGAATAATACTTGTGAGCCAGAACAATATTCATATTCGTAGACCAATGCGGTATTACAGTAGCCCATCAGCTTTAACGCTGGTCATTTTTAAATGCAATACGCAGACAATGCCTCGATAAAATGGTAAACGAGACTAGGCAATTGTATATCATAATGATTCATAAAAATTCATTTTAATACAAGATGTATATAAAGATCAACAATAAGTGTTTCCAAGCCAGCTTGCTCTATTTTAATATCACAATACCCGAGATAGTGAATAAAGCAAACTTGAACAAGCAAATAAAATCCCATTCATTTTAAAGACTTTGTTAAATTATTTGAGGTAAATATTTAGTTTATAAACTTTTTGAACTCCATTTTTAAGCAATATGTCCAGCTACAGCTATTTGTAGTTAATTCAACTAATGAATTTTCTCTTGTGTTATTACAATAATTCATATAAAGCCGAAGCATAAATTTGCAATCGAAAAGAATTTTATGAATTCGTCCAAATTTATTTACAGTCGAGCAACTCAAGGACGTTCGTCTTCGTCTTTTGAGCCATATAAGAATTAGCTCACTTAAACATGAGCGTAAAAGAGACTGGAAATTGAAATGAAAAGCTGGCCCAACCTTTTTATCTTAATAAACCAAATTAAGCTATAACTGTAGATAGTACTATAAATAACTATCTTGGCTCTTAATAATGTGGTTTCTCAGTTCTGAAATAATTTTTATTTAAAGCTCTGATTGTGGAACTTGTGTTAAGCTTTACATATACGTATTTTTAACCCCATTGATAGCTCAGTTTACACAAAGCTTTGAGGAAAATGGCGAGACTTAAAGCTCTTATTAAGTTCTCCGATAGAAAACGAACGGAAAAAAGTTCCTGCGATACGTATATGGTATTTAAAAAAATTACTGTAAACTTGGAATTAGAAATTTAGCCAGCAATATAACCCTCTGAAGAGAAATCGATGCTTGCGCGAATGATGACATCTTTCGCGGACTACCGTTTTTGTGGACTGTTAATGCTGCACCATTTGGCTGTTTATTCAACAAATAACAGTTTAGTTACGGATAAAGAAAACGCGTAAAAGGAAAGCAAATATATTCAGAAGGAAGTTTTCGATATTATTGATTAACGATATTTGAGCGCATGCGCAACTCCGTTGCTACAGCAACCTACAAGCAACGGGAAAAAAAGGAGAAAAAGGGAAAAAAAAGCGACACGCAACAACACTTTTTTTTCGGGGAGAGGGAGAAGGATGTGGTAATATAAAGAAAGTGACGACTAACGTAGAATGTGAAACTTCTTGATGCATTATGCATGTCCGCTGCGATGAGATGTTCCCGATCATTTTCTGACATCTGCATGCCCTGACCGCAGAAGGAAAAGCAGCCGCAAGCCTTTAATGCGATTTTTAATATCCCTTCCCCCTTCGCTGAGGAATACTTGTATGTTTTGTATTAAAAAAAAGCCCCCCCCCAAACTGTGCGCTCTTTTCTACACACAGGTATTTTCAAATCAATATTCCAAATGATTTCTTACTTACACAAATGCCTTCTTTTCACTCTTTCTCGCATAAATTCAGAAAGATATCGCTGTAACTTTTGATCGATATAACGCAAAACGCTTAACAGAAGAAACTCAGATCAGAAAATGATTAAGCGTACCTACTTCAGCACATTAGCAAGTTAAGATAATAAATCAAAGGGAATTTCTATAAACAACTACTAAATTATTTACACGCAAAGAGTAGGTAAAACTCAAATTCCTAAAAATTTAAACATCTAAAACTTGTATGACAAGGATATAGGAAGATCAGGAATCGACGATACGAATTAGAAAACAAATTATAAAATCTTTGAGATCTGATGTATTCTTTAAAAAATTTAAACTTTATACCAATTTAAAATTTGACCTCATGTGTTGTGTTTTTAAAAATATATATAAGAAATTCTTTTAGACTCTTCTACCCGTAAAGAGAGAAGTTACTTTAAACTAAGCTGATATTTGATTCAAGCGATGTGAGGTAGCTTGCAGTAGACGGATAGCAAGATAAATCGAGTCACAGTACTACAGGGAAGAAGGGAGAACATGCCCATCCTAACTTTTTGAGTGCTAGATAATGTCCATCCTAACACAATCCATACGGAGTGGACACATTCCATTTTCTTAACTTCTACTACTCCCCATTTGTTTCCCTAGAAAGAACTGCCGTAAGATTAAAGATATATGTCAACCAAGGAAAGTTCTTCCTTTTCAACATATCATCCCAGTTACTGCAGGAAACTTGTATGCAAAAAAGCAGTTTTTTAGCAGATGTAAAAAAAAAATGTAGAGTATGTTTATGGGTTTAGGCCACGTGGGATATTCTTATGCCTGCTCGTATTTGCACCTTACTTTCCTACCTCATACAACGTTTATCGTGTAGCTAAGTACAGCTATTTTCTATTGAATAACTCTTTAGCTTGAAAACAGGAAGTTTCTAAAGTACGATTTGTTGTCACAATGATGAAGGCATATAGTTTCTGGTCTCAATATATTTATTCAACAGTCCCTGAAATGGAAGGGAGAGGACTCTCAAAATGCCAAACAAAAAGGTCCGTTAGATAGTGGACTATATTTAGGAATTCCTGGTTGTTTTATACCAGTGGTACTTGGATTTTAGTTTTCTGTCGAAGATATATTTTGTTTGTGTATAGTTTTTTTACACTTCATGAACATGGAAAATAAATTCAATGCACTATAGATGAGTTGCATTTAAGAGACATGCCTGATAAATATATGTATCGGTTGGCCTATTCTTGAAAGCACAGAAGATTATATGCCTGAAAAATTCTCTAAATCTGTTTTATATAAAACTTGCCATCAACCAGATATTCACTCGGAATTCGGAAAACATGCTTGGTATTTTCGCATTTTTATAGGTATTTCCTTCGATCGGTATTTTCTTTCTGATGCTCAAAGTCACGCGATGCTTAAAAAGATCAAAAAACCAATCGCCCGCCGCCAAGTAATTCACATAAGATGGGAAGCTGTTGTGAAGCTTCTGATAACAGGATTTCTTTAAAAATCGAACTTGGATCGTAAAGATTGACTTTTTGACTTTTTGATTGATTTTTTTTTTCCACATAGAAGGCAAATATAATGAGCATAAAATTTCAACACTGGTTAAGGTGAGTAAGTTAGAAATTACTATAGAATGGTTTTTGGCTAGAACCAGAATCTATGTGTAATTAAAGAGGAAATGTAGACCTATCCTTTTCTGTCATTTATTTCAACAACATTTATATTCATCAACTAACAAGGAAATCGTAATAGCTCACAAAAATGTGTAATTAATTTGAATGAAGTTTGTTAAAAATCTATTATATTATAAGGTAGATGCATTTTTAAAGCTTTTTATATCGGATATTTATTTGCTATAAAAGTTAACGTACGCAGAATAACGCTACAAAAACTCTTTCAAAATTACACAGAAAACGTGCCTCATTAGCAAGCCTGCACCCTTCATAGCAACGCACATCTCAGTGATGTTTGTCTTGCTGATAATAAAAACTCAAATTAGAACAAGATCCATTATTTTTACCAGGTTTTCGTAGCTCCGTAGCAGCTTAGGAAGCGCGATTGTGGGAAGCAAAATATACTTTTTGCGCAGATGTTCGATAGGCTTTTGGTAAGGAGTTTTGCACTACTCTACCTAAGAAGAGGTATAGTAATGCAAATCTTAAAGAATTTATTCTGATAATTACGTATTGCATACTGTAGTAACTCTGGTAGACACAGAATTGGTACATAACATTAATTAGATTTAGTTCCAATTAGCTGAGTATATACCTCTTAACACAGCACAGCTTAACAGTGCGATTAGTTCATATATATAGTAACCTCCTCTTAGAAACTCTTCCAGTGTAACAGGCTGTAACGAAGTAAGTGTAACGAAGTCAAGCACGATTATAGTACATGAAGCAAATCTCTACACGCAACCTGCACAGAAGGGAACATACGATAAAGAGCCTCACGCTTACCTCTGCGTTTCTCAGTGGGATTTCTGGAGACCAAGCAAACCAGAAATCGTTAGAGCCGCTCGAGAAAAAGTGATGAGAAAGCGAAATCTATATACTAGTGCATTTCTGAGTCACTTTTATGATCAATTTAATATTCGTAACTTTAATAAAAATTTACTTTGGTTTACTAAATTTTATTAATTATATTAATTTACTAATTACTAAATTTTACTAACTACCATAATTTACTAATCAAGGAAGATCTTACTACTATCAAAATTTATCATATTTTATATCTTTTCAATACTCTTAACCGATTAAATTACTGTAATACTTAAATAACTGTATGTTACTCTTCTTTCAAAATAGTCGGTCAATAAAAAACAAGTCGAAAGTTCTTGTGGAGAATCTATAGGACAGGAAGTATAGGAAAACTTGTAATTTCTGGTTTGGGGTCGGCTGGGAATAAAACAGTCAGGCTTAAGTAGGGAAAGGCTGAATCCGGACATCAACCTGTCTCATAAATCTTCTACAATAGCCTTCGGCTCGTTTTTTATTGATTGACCCTTATGTACGTGTTGTACTATAATATTAGTTTTTTTCTATACTTTGGTAGAAAAAAGGCCTGTTCACAGTTTACAGGTTTAATAAAAGAGCTATTTTAGTTTCGGAATGATTTTGAATCATACGTGTTGAATCAAAGCAATGTTTCTCCAAAAGTTATTTCTTCCTTAAAAATATATGTTGTTACTTCTTTTTTCAATTGCACATATCACTAAAATATTTTACAGTAGCCTTTTTTTTTTACTTGGATGGACATAACATATTAATCTTTTAAAAATGGTTTAAGCTTTAAAAGTAATAGTGGATAATGGGCCCCTTTTCTCCTCTCTTTTCCTCCTGTGATAAAATTCGTGAATATAATATACAGCTGTTATATTTCCGCTTCCTATTCTTGCACCGTAGAGTTACCAATTTTAAAAAGAAATAAGTCAATTTCACGTACATTTAAAACAATTACAAAGAGCCTAATGGCACCTTCGCTTTCTCTAGATATGGGACTAACCAGCGGTAAAATCATTGAACACTGGTAGTTCCGACCTGGGTTAAATGCGGACACAGAATTTTACACATTCTTATCAAAATACGATACATTACTTTTTTACTTTTACAAATTACATGCATAACTTTATTACTGTTTTTAACGTAAATAAAAGAATCGTGTCCAAAAAAACTACGGTTTACCGATTAAGCTACATGATATGTTATTTGTTAAGTGGAATACATGAGTTTTAGTACAATAATTCACTGACACAGGTTCTTATTTATAGCTTTGCTCCTCAACATAAAGCTTAGAATAAATGAAAATAATGTCAACTGATGAATAAAGATAATTCTTTTTGCTGAATATGACCACATTTGAAGCATTCTGACGAAGAGAAGGTATTTCAGTACGCATCGAAAGTTCTTCTAATGAGAGATTAACCCAAATCGTCTGCTGTGTTAGACATGTAAAGTCAGTAGGTTTAATTGGGACAAGGGAACGGTAAAATTCAGCAGTGCCCTTACCGGGACTCGAACTTCAGACCTTCCGATTGCTAGCCAGACGTACTTCCAATTATATCACGATTATTACTATCCAATTATATCATATTATATATATACATATATATGTATGTTGCACGTTACATACACACACACACACACACACACACACACACACATATATATATATATATAAAGAGTGTTTCCAAAACAGGATTTGATTATTCGGGATAGCTTTAATTTATAGTACATCACTAAACATCTTTGGTCTTTTTCCTTTTCTATCTTAAAAATGGTAGCATGCTTAAATATATTTTTCTGAAGTGCGTCACTTCAAAATTAATTTTAGTCATATGATTCTTACATAATGCTAATTACACATGTATTTACATAACAAGAAAAGTAAAAGCAAAGTATTTTATCTAATTTACAATTAAATAGAAACCTTAACTAAACCACTAGCAATATTGTGAACACTATAATCCTCTGTTGAGAAATTAACGCATTTCATCATTCTTAATATAATGGAATCGCATGACTTTGCTACTCTCATGCTTGTCTCTATACGTCTAGTATCTTGTCCGCCATTTCTCTTCAACACCAGTCGTAATGCAATGAATATGTAAATATACGCTTATAATCATGGACTACAGGGTGAAAGTCTTGGGTCAATATAGTTATATTATGTTTTCAAGAACATTATTCTAGGAATAAACAAAAGTGTCATCTTCCTTGTAACTGTTCAGCTTTATAATTATCATCATCTACCATAGACTCAAAAATGCCATACATGTATATATCACTAGTGTGCAAAACTTAAGCAACAAATTAATTTTTCAACATATAACCATGAAATTGTTGAAAAGGGCTTTTTTAAATCAGTACAATGAAAAGCCAGCTCAACAGAAAGGTGATGCCTAAGTAAATATCAGCACCATGACGCCAGAGGATATGTCAGCGCTCGCAAAACGCAAGGAGTCAGCACGCGCAGTGTAAGGCAACTTAAAAAGAAGAAATTTGCAGGCATTCTTCTGCAAGTGAAAATGTACATGGAGTAAGGCTACAAGAAAACATTAAGTCGACTTTATACATGGTAGAATGATTAGTAAGCTTGAGGAACGGCGCAGTTCGACATCTGTCGCCGAAGAGTTTGGAAGAGACTGGACTGGCACCTTCCAAGAGACTGTTATAACAATACGAAAGGTTGTTGGTGGTCGGTCAAGGAAAACAACGGTGACGACTGATACCGCTATATCGCCCAGCAAAAAGGCGAAAAGTGAGCGAAACCAGACAATGGGCAACACTGCTCAGAAGCTGCGTGCGGCAACCGGATGAATGTGGCCAGGAGATTCATAAAAGTGACCTATTCGCCCGCCGTCCTAAACGCTCTCTACCACAGCTCATCAGCGGCACGTTTACAGTGGTGTAAAGAACAAAAGACTGGACTGTCTTATCAACGGAGTGACGTTCGCTTTAGTGATGAGATCAGTTTGAGTCGGACAAACGATTCTCCGCGACAGTTGAGAGGTACCGACACGTTTTCACGTCACTTGCATCAGGGAAAGCGACCGCTGGGATGATTGGTCCTGGTGGGCATGTATGGAGAGGCATCACGATGAACGGACGGAGCTCTCCATTTTCGACAAAGGTTGACTACCGGAGATTGTTACTCTGATTAAGTTATTCCCCCACGTGCGTCTTTTCCGTTGTGCGATTGGTTCCAACTTTGTTTACAATGCACGGCCACACAGGACTGTTGTGGAGATCCTGAAAAATGAAGATATCCACAGAATGGATGGGCCAGCCTGCTCCCGTGATATAAATTCCATTGTACATGTGTGAGATACTTTAGGAAGACACCAAGCAACACAATCTTACCCTCCAGAGAACTAAAACAGATGCCCCTTGAAGAATGGGAACTTTTACCCCAAGAAATATTAGATAATCTGGTGTTGAGTATCGACAGACTGTGCAAAGCAGCGAATGCAATCCTTACCACCTCACCTGAGGTGGTAAGGATTTATTCTATTCTAACCAATTATTTTTAGTTTGACTTTCCTTTCCCTCCTGATTCAGTTTTCTGCCGGAATGTAAATTATGAGGTAAATACAAATCTAAGCGTGTTTCAAAAGCAGCATTTAAGCTGCGTTTCAAGAGTTCGAAAAGGGTAGTAGCGGACTTAGTTCCGATGTTTATGATGCGAGTTTAAAATTAGCTCTCTAGTTCGATGTTCGACACCTTTCAGTTTACACTGATATTTCTTGGCTCGGCTTTTCTGTGTGCAGTCAATTTAGCGTTAGTTTTCCTAAAAGCCAGTCGTTAGCTATCTTAAGTTAATGTGCATTTTACATTCTTATTTTCTATTAATTTAGTAGCCACAAGTGGTGTTGACTTGTGAGCACCAAGCGCGTGCATCTGTTCATTTTTAGTTAAAATAAAAAGTTATTTAAAACCTTCCTTTCTGCAGTATTTATTTTCCAAAGACATAGCGAGAATTCGCTACCTCGTGTTCAACGTAGAGTCCAAGCTGTAGGTTACCAAAGAATACTCAGAGTCTCTACGAGGTAATATATCCCTTACTAAGACGCTTGGGAAGGTCATATCCCCAAATAAGGCCTGGTTTGTTGTTTTCCCTCTTTGCCAGACAGTTTTTTGTACGAATGTCATTCTGCCAATGAAGCATTCTTTAAATCCTCCATACTGTATGTGCCCTATTCTTTTTTTTTTTTTTTACTACTATGCCTTCCTCACCCTTTAAGTACTACACTGTGCCTCTGCAGTATGAATTCCACGTCTTTCAGTTGATTTTTTGAGGAATTACGGCCAAAATAAATAAAGTTGCTTAAGTTTTGCATACTATTGTTTGATATCTAAACGGAAAATTAATTGTCACTTTAATTAAAAAAAACAAAAATTTATTCTAAATAACTCTACATTAATGGAAAGTGTCATAGCCAGGTTATGTTTTGGATCTTTGATAACAATTAACCAATTGCAAAAATAAGAGAATTCTGATCATTATTTAGAAAGCAAAAGTCTCATTTAGTACAGCATATGCTTCTTCATTAATTTCAAACTACACTTGTAACTGCAAGATGCTTTATTTATCCAAACTAAACAAGTAAGAATAAGATTAGAAGTGGAGGAATTCGTTTTACCAGAAAGTGTACACTCTTTTTATAATGCAACATATATAAAGATTAATTAAGTAGCAAACCGCTTGACTGCTTTGCACATTAAGACATCATCGAAATAATGCATTTAAATAGCATGATTATTTAGATAAAATTGAAAAAGAGCTGAATCATGAACTTCCGTAAGCAGTCTAATGAGACAGATAAGAAATGTATTGATAATTTACGACCATCATACATCAACTGAATAAAATCCTACGTTTACGTGTACAATCAAAGAGAAAGGTAAATCCCAAATCGATTAAGTAGTTAAATACAATTCCCCATCATGTCAAAAATATTTTTTGATACTACATTGCTCGCAGAAAAATTCTCATCGATCTGATAGTGCGCTGAAGCCAGAAGGGTTTATTTTCCCCTTAGGAGACTGCATATTTAACGAGGATGTTTTGACAAGAAGAATCAAACTTAGTAATCATGACTTCTAGGCTAATTTATTCAGAACTCATTTTCCCAAATTTATTGGATGAGAAATACAGTAAATGAAGAAGTATCGTGAATATAATTTTAAATAAAACAAATATTAACATAAACTGAAAATCTCATTTTCTCTAAGAAAGCCCTAAGAGAATGTAAATTATCTTTTTTCTAGGAAAATATTGGTGCCCTACCAGAATGCTCTTAGAGTGATTCTTATTACAAACTTAGAATTCGGCAATTATTTTATTCAGAAAGAACTTCAGGACCCACCTGAGGCAACAGTAATACTATTCAAGTTTCCAAATCATACAAAGCATAATTACGGGAAAAATTATAGTAAATTAAAGAGCAGAAGTAAAAATAATAAAGCCAATAAATTCTAATTATTAACATCATTCTTGGGCTCCAACTTCACAAGCACGTTCAATGAAGTAGTAACTGACTTTGGACCTTAAACGCTAAACTTATTAATTTAAAAGTGTCATTTGGAATAAGAGAGATTTTTGGGGTGGGGGGATAGAGATGATTCGACCTTTAACCGGTTATTCCTGCCATGTTAAATTTTAAAATGATATTTTCTTAAACATGCATACAGTGTAGTTTATTTCTTCTTCCATAACATAGTTGTTGAAGATTTTATTATCTTCTACAACAGTTGAAATATCACCTCAATGATGCTGCACGAGGAAACGCAGTGTCATATTTCCAGAAAACCGAGTGCATTTTCACAGTCACTAAACCTGTTCTGTATCAAACATTCGTGAGAAAACTCGGGTTTGAAAGCTCAACATCATGTCAAGAAAGGATAAAATACACTACTCCGAAGAAAAATAAACTAAAATTACTTCATGTGAGACTGAAAAACTTGTTCGATCAAGAGATGATAGGTTAAACATTAGAGTCAAACACAGAGCCGTACCTTCAGACTTTTTCATCTGAGGTGAATGCGCATCCCTGTATGCAATGCTAGGTGCCAGTCCTATCCGGGTATCCGGGATGGTATTCAGTGTATGTATAGAGAATAAAATATATTATATATACATACAACAATAAAAGCTAAACATATCTGTACAATTTTACTTGCCATTAAAGATAACCATTTCATACTACAATACAATAACTCTTACACTAATATTTAACCACAGCTTTACGTACTCAGAAAATGACACAAATAAAGAATTACAGTTTTGAAATGAAAAGCATTAAAAATTCACTTTTTGATAAATGGAGTATTAACATTCAAAACTATAAACAGAAAAATGCAACTAATGTAAAAAAAAATCCACTAAATTTTCAAGCATTTTTAATAACTTAATTTTTCTTGCTTTTAACGGAGGAAAATCATCAATAATTTTTTTCAAAATTTTAATTGATCACTTATAATTCATATACTATTAATAGAATGGCCATGTTTAAGAGATTTTCCTAACCAAATGAAGATCCCATATAATTTTTTAATTATTTTAAGCTTGCTGAAGCTTCTTTCGCCCCTAACAACGTAAACTGGGAACGTTAAAAATATTCTTAATGTTACTTCCAGATTCGGATACGACTGAATTCAATTACATTCGAGAATCATTTTTAAAAGATCTAAGCTTTCAGCTGGTTTAGTATCTGCAATTATCGAAATAGCGTGACTTTTTAAAACTATATATTTCTGATTGAAATTTGACATTATTTATATTATTCGGGTATTCGAGTATTTGAATCATTTACGTCAGATACTCGAATAAAATAAAGGTATATATACTGAGTCTTTATTTTTCTCAAACTATGATACATTACATCATTTTTAGTGGTAAAAGTTTTACACAAAGATTTAAATGAAGTTCAAAATGAATGCAACATGGCGCTCCTTTTGGTATATATATTTTGTGTTCTTATTTATGTAGTACAAAATTTTAAAATGTTGAAAACCCCACATTTGTATTGTTAGGAATTTTGTACATAGCTAGATAATTTTGGTTAAATTATATGTGAAATTGTACTTTTCCGTATAATGTAACACGAAAAGCTGAGAGAAGAGATGTTCTGCTGGAAAAATAAGAATACTGGCAAGTCAATTTAACATTAAGTGGCTATCTCGCTAATTTGGCGAGAAATCGCGAAAAGAAGCCTAACCTGACGATCATTTGGCGACATTTTGGTCTGGTCTCCATATAAATGTAATGGATATTGTAACTGAATAACGAGTATTCCTGTAGAACGCTCCAGAACTTTGAAGTGTTTCCTTTGATGAAATAAATTTTATTAACCTATCGTCGGACCCGAGTGCATTCAATCTTCTTTCGAACCCCTACGCACGCAACAACGTCATTCGAATATTGAAATGCTAAGTTATAAGCTGTTGTTTTTAAATTACTCAACTCTAATGACATTAATTTTTACCAGTTTTAAAATCATAACATATTTCGTTTCGCTTCCTGTACCGCCATTTCAGTCGGGACATTAAGACATCTAACACTTCTTTAATTTTTAGTATAAAAATTTGTCTTAAAAATAAGTCTTCTTATCAATTGATTGTTAGCAATCTGATTCTTTATAACCTTCTCCCCCCTCTGTTTAAATTCTATTTTTATATTCATCTTAAAAGCTAAAATTTTTACATTTTTCAAGAATATATTCTCTCATGTTCTGTAAAGAAAGACGTAACCTCCATTAAGCGTGCGGCTTGATAGACAGATGTAGGTTTTGATTACAAATCTTTATTCTGTTTCCTGTACTATTAAATTCAACGCAGATAACACATATAAAAATTTTAAACGGATTTGCTTAAATGCTATTATTTTCATACCACTTTAATAATTTATCATTTGATGCTATACCTTTTAATAGCCGAAGACTTTTTATTTTTATTTTTTGAACTAATTCTAGCTCTTGCTCCTCATGTTCTATAAAGTATACCACGAAGATTACAGTATACGTTACAGAACTAGTAAAATGAATTAATAAAACGTGTAAAAACATTTCAATGAATATCTGAACTTAGATTTTACTTTAGTTATTTGTAAATACAATTTTTTAACATCATTTGTTCTTGATGTCCATCGGATATCCGTGTTACTCTAAAAAACAAAGACACTATTATAAGATTGATAGATACACTGAATTGACAAAAGTCATGGGATACCTCCTAATATTTTATCAGTCCTCCTTTTGCCCGGCGAAGTGCAGCAACTCGACGTGGCATGGACTTAACAAGTCGTTGGAAGTCCCCTGCAGGAATATTGAGCCATGCTGCCTCTATAGACGTCTATAATTGTGAAAGTGTTGACGGTGCAGGGTTTTGGGCACGAACTGACCTCTCGATGATTTCATTAGGAATATTGTCACGTAAACTTGTTTTCGATTTCAATGAATTTTAGTTCATTCAATATTATATATATATTGTTGCGTGCGTACGGGTTCGTTATGAAATGAATGCACAAGTCCGATGAAAAACGAACAAAAATTTATTATTATCACAACAGAAATGCTTAAATTTTCTCAAATTATCATGCAGTATCACAATATCTCACAGTAGTTATCTTTTAACTACTTAAATGTACAATAGAACGTAATTCTAAACAGCTAAAGAACGCTAATCCGCGAATTCGCTATAATCAACAACGGCAGTTTTCTAAACAACAACAAACTAAGCAACTACTACAAACTGAGATGTTTTCCTCCTTTTATAAGATTTTAAAATCACGCGCTAGAATTTTCCAGTACTTTCTCGAAATCAAAAAGAGATATTTATTTATTTAACGCACGCGCTCTTGTATTTTTAATTTTTCCGGCTTAGCTTTCTTTTAATATTCGTCACGCGCTGCACTGCGCGAGAAATAAAACCATTTAATTTATAATTGAACTAACATTAGCTTTTTAAATACCAAATTCGTAACACTGCCCCCTTCCCAAGGACTGCACGTCCCGGGCAGTACAATCCCTGGACAGGAAGCTAAACTTACAACTGTGGCATAAATGCAACTGAGGCATAAACATTACATTACAATATCAAACAATATAAGCAATAAATGCAATAACTAACTTAAACAAATCAAATGCTATCAAATACTAAATGCAAAACAAATCAAATACACATTTAAAAACAAAAAGGACCATGGTCTGATACTATTTACATTATGTACTATGGCCATTGTAGTGAGCTAACATGTCGTAATGAACGACTTTAGGTTTAGAGTTCGAACACTTACGGATCATGACGTCATTCAGTCTCTTCAGGACTGTATATGGACCATCCGAAGGTGACTGTAATTCAGGCCTGACTCCTTTTCGCCGAATCGGGTTCCACAACCACACCTTGTCTCTTTTGTTGAATCTATGTCCAGTAGCTCTCGCGTTGTATCTGGTCTTCACTTTCTCCGTCGCCAAGTTCACTCGCTTTCGTGCGGAACGGTGCATCACTTCAAAACGGGCCTTGACATCTTGGATGTGTTCCTCAAGCGATGAAGGCGCATCCGTACGGCGATGAAACAGGCGGTCACAAGGCAGACGAAGGTCTCGACCGAAGAGCATCTGAGATGGAGAGTAGCTGTAGTCTGGTGTTTCTTTTCGACCCTAGCATGATTTCGGCTGTTTCTCGAGCTGGTTCTTTCGGACAAAGCGTCGGCATTTCCAGGTGAGGATCCCTTCTTAGGATGGATAGTCATGTCTTCAGATCCTGAAAGCAGTTTGTTGTTTTTCAAGTCTAAGGAAAAAATTGTATTTCCTTAAAAAGTCCAATCCGAGTATGCATAGATCTGTAATATCCGCCACATATGCCGTGTGATGGTAGGCGGCACTTCCAAATGTGATTTTCACGTTTAACTTCCCAGTTATGTCGATCTTATCACCAGACGCAGTCTGAAGGGTAACGCAGGATGGCGTCCAAATAAGTTTATCTTTAAACTGTTCAGCTAAATCTTTTCTAATGATGGTAACATTAGCTCCTGTGTCAATGATCATGTCGCAAGGAACTCCATCGATATTCCCATTAATGGACATTCCGTTACTGTTGCCACTCACTGTATAAATTTTAAGCGCTTTAAAACAAGGTTTTTCATTATCTGACAACCTCCGTTCCTCGATATGGTCACTAATTTGTTTACTGCGTCGTTGCTGGGAAATGGTCTTATTTTCCGTACCTCGGGATGTTCTGCAATTTCTTCGTATGTGGCCTTCAACTCCGCAGTTCCAGCATTTTAGAATTAGTTTCTTTTCACTTATGTTCCGTCTCAAGCCACTGACTTGTCTGGTAAAATCATCTGCTTTATATTCCGTACCCTGGGGTGTTCTGCAATTCCGTCTTAGGTGACCTTCACTACCACATCTCTAACACCTTAGAGCCACTTTCTTCTCCCTCCTACTCCGTATCAAAGCGTCGACTTGTCTGGCTAAATCATCTAAACGAGCCATCAGTTGATCCACTGGCTCATGGACTCGCACAGCTCTAACTGGGTAGCGATCTCTATTAGTTGCTTGCTGGGCTGCCTCGAACTTCGTGGCGTACAACAGAGCGCTTTTTATGTCCTTTACATCTGCCATTCGAAGAGCTTTCTGTATTTCAGGATCCCGGATGCCGTCGATAAAATATTGCAGCGACAGGATTTCTTTTGTTTCTGTCGGGCACTCCGAAAAGGCGTGATGTGACAGCCTTTCAACATCCGTGGCGAGCTCCTGAAGTGTTTCGGTAAGCTTCGTGTTGACGAGATTTTAATTGGAGCCTGCTGTAGTCTTTTAAACACTTCTCGCCAAAGCGCAGCTCCAATGCGCCGGATAGAGCTTCGAAGTCAAGTCTTTGGTTTTCAGGAAGCGTCTGCAGGATTTCCGCTGCGTCTGCTCTCAGAGAAGCGGCGAGATGACAGGCGTTAGCTTGGGAATCCCATCCATTCGCATCCGCAACGATAGAAAATTGTGTCCTATACACCTGCCAGGAGGTCTTCCCATCATATGTAGATAGTTTCAGAACGGAACGAGCAGGCATCGATAAAAATTTGAAACCTTCAGAATTGTTTCCTACCGTCGCTATGCACTTCTTTAGGCTGTCAACTTCTTTGGCGACGGCAGCAGAAACCCTATTATCAATTTGTTGTTCAACGGCAGAAACTCTCTCTTCTATATGTTCTTTTACAGAAGAAATTCTTTCTTCTACTTGTTCTTTTACCGAAGAAACTCTTTCTTCTATTTGTCCAACTTTAGTTTCAACCGCGTCTATTCTGCCTTCCATAGCCTCAAATTTATTTTCTATTACGCAGGTAATTTCTCTTTTCATTTCGTCCTGACCTGCTTTCATCTCATTTTTAAGAGATTTCATCTCTTCCTTAACGGATTCCTGGCCCAACTTCATTTGTTCCTGTGCCGTTTTCATTTCTTCCTTGAGGGATTCCTGGCCCAATTTCATTTCTTCTTTAACGGACCTTTGACCAGCATCCATTTTCTCTTTAATTTCTTCTTTAAAAGATGTTTGGCCAGCTTCCATCTTTTCTTGGAAAGCAGCAAAAGCAGTAATGAGCTGTCTCAATTGTTCTTCCATCCCTCTTGTTATTGGCATTCAAACCCCACTCCTGACACCAAAAATTGTTGCGTGCGTACAGGTTCGTTATGAAATGAATGCACAAGTCCGATGAAAAACGAACAAAAATTTATTATTATCACAACAGAAATGCTTAAATTTTCTCAAATT
The DNA here is from genome assembly GCF_044657685.1 of Stegodyphus dumicola. NCBI lineage: Eukaryota > Metazoa > Arthropoda > Arachnida > Araneae > Eresidae > Stegodyphus > Stegodyphus dumicola. Next base: position 240,903,832 of record NC_140780.1, read on the forward strand.
ATCATGCAGTATCACAATATCTCACAGTAGTTATCTTTTAACTACTTAAATGTACAATAGAACGTAATTCTAAACAGCTAAAGAACGCTAATCCGCGAATTCGCTATAATCAACAACGGCAGTTTTCTAAACAACAACAAACTAAGCAACTACTACAAACTGAGATGTTTTCCTCCTTTTATAAGATTTTAAAATCACGCGCTAGAATTTTCCAGTACTTTCTCGAAATCAAAAAGAGATATTTATTTATTTAACGCACGCGCTCTTGTATTTTTTAATTTTTCCGGCTTAGCTTTCTTTTAATATTCGTCACACGTTGCACCGCGCGAGAAATAAAACCATTTAATTTATAATTGAACTAACATTAGCTTTTTAAATACCAAATTCGTAACAATATATATATATATACATTTTTCGCTTAAGAATTTTTTAATAATGAAGTTTTCGTAAAGACTGAAATGTGAATAAAGCCAAACAAATGAATGCAATAGTGCTGTTGATTTCAATATTTAAAAACACTGAAATTAAACATCAAAGGCAGTTACACCAAGTAGTAAACCTGTTTATTGCTGCGAATAAGAACGGAGTATAACAGGTATATATGGTTACATTAGTATTAAAGGCGCGAAACTATTCTTTTTAAAACATGTTCTTTTATATCAGTATCAGTTATTTTAGAACTACCCAAAGCAATTCACCTTAAGTCTTCCTCGAAACTTTAAAAGTTTTAAAGCTTATTTTTGATATTAAACAATTCATTTTATTGTTTCATTGTAGGCAACAGAATAATCAAAAAAAAAAAAAAAAAAAGAAGTCATGTTTTGCTTTATATGTTTACATTCCAGTTTTGACAAAGAATGAAACAGACTAATGTGCCGATTCATTTAATTTGTCCATTAATATGCGTAATTGCTTCAGAAATAACCGTAAACGAAACAAATTTATGTAGTATTCCGTTGCTACAATAGCAAAAGTGCGCAAATTAAGATGAACAAGAGGGAATTTTTACATAATTTGATTTCCTGAGTTTTGCAGCCCTAATTTACAGCTGATATTTAACTGCGATTAGGCTCACCTGTTTACTGTTTCGTACTGTATTATTTTTAGGTGATTCAGTGTTGTTCTCGAAGTAATTTTTTTAAACGCTGTATTACATAATTATTACATATTGAAAAAGCTATATTACAAATTTTAAATGATGGACATCACTGCAAAGAAAAGAAGTAACATAGTGACAGCGAGTGAACACTCCTCCATGACACAGTGGGACACTGCTAAAGTGTGTAATATAAGTTTGGGTGCTGTTAATAAAATTATTAGACAGTTTAACGAAACAGGCGGATTATTTATCACCTCAGCGGAAAGGCAAGCGTCGGAGTTAGAGGGATGGTTCTATTTTACTACGGAAATCCACATAAAATCCTAGGTTGACTAGTTTTAACCTCCAAACAAACAAACAAAAAAAAAAAAAAAAAAAAAAAAAGATTTAACAGTATTCATGTTCACGATTGCAATGTTCATCGTAGGCTATTAGATGCTGGTCGTAAGGCTGTCCATCCTTATAAAAATAAATTTCTATTAAGCCAATGATGAAAAAGAGGCTATCGTGGGCAAGAAAATATGAAAAATGAAGTAAGAAAAAAAAACAATTTGGTTGTGTAGAGTCAGAGGTATCGCTACGCCAGGAAACCACACAGCGAGAAACTATCGCCGAAACATATCGAACATTGTGTAAAATAACATGTGTATAATAAAAGATACAGTATAATACAAAATAAAAATTAATGCTACAGTGTTAATGCTTTAAAATTACAGCGTGTAAATGAAAAACGCAGTGTGCAAACTTTCCATTTATACGCAATATAAATGGAATAACTTATACCTGTTTTGTGCACATGCTTTGGAATGCTAATCATTTGCATATCCAAACATGTCGTAGCTTTCATACAAATGTGATGTTTGTTGCATATTGCCATCAGGGTGTGGCAATTTTAATGGCCAGCAGTGTTATATGTGCACAAAGTGGTTTAGGCTGAATTTTTTTTACTTAGCATTTTAGTATTAGTTTCTTGGCTTTAAGGTGCAGTTACATAAATGCAAATGTACCATACATTCACAGTTAAACGTTGCAGCTATACATGACTAAAAAGAATACAAAAATATTAAGTTTAAATCGTTTGCTGAACAGTTAATATATTTTCAAGCGAGTATTTGCGGTATACAGCATAGACAGAAAAAATAAAAAATTTCTACCTGAACTAAATTACAATATATTTACTTACACGGATGAAAAATCAATTCAAAACTGGGAAATATTTTTTTTGACAATTATTAAAAAAATTTTCGTATAGCAAATTCATAATGTGCAGAAGCTTCGAAACTTGGAAAAAGTAAACAAAAATAAAAGCAATTTAAGAACCTCGGACCAGCAAACGTTTCACCTACCAGAAGTCATTATGACAGAGTTTTTTTATATATATATATATATTCCACCTCCACCTCCAGTTTCATTCAGACTTGATAATTCTAGAGGGCAGCCAACTCTGAAAAGTTCAGACGTTTGTTAATGTCCCTCGTCTGTAAAGCTATTGATCGCTAGGCCAGCTGCTTCAAACATGGCGGTCATCGATTTTTAATTACGCTCTGGCGCGCGATCGAGACTCATTCTTCTACTCACCGCTTCCCGCATGACCAAAGAAAATACCTGGGACAGATCTAGTTTATGAATGAGCCGATGATCTGGGCGATAGATGAATTGCGAGGAATGGAGTACTACAATAAAGCATGAGTGTGTGCTCAAAATATATTAAATGCTGATTAGTCGGTATTTAGGAACTGATAAACACTAGTTTTGAAAAAGTTCACTAGAAGTAATAAAGAACATAAAATACGCTAATCAATTAAAAATAGTAATATGATTTACGCTACAGATGGAGAAAAACCATAGAAATGCTTAAGCAACCAGCGCATTCACCAATATTTGAGCCCGATAAAACTACCACAGTTCAGCGGTAACACTCGGCCATTGGTGGGCCTTATATTAGTGGCCTAAGGTGTAAGTAAAGCTCAGCAATTAAAAAAAAGTTATTTATTTCACCGTTATTTTAACAGCTAGTTCCTTCTGAATCGTATATAAGAGAGTTAAACAAAACCTGAAAAGAAATCTGAGATTTCCACTTGGTCTTAAAAATACAAAAAGCCTTAAAAAAATTTTAAAAAATTATTATTCTTTATATATTTTTGAAAAGTAAAATTGGAAATGTTCGTTTTCTCGTCACTGAAAAATTCAGCAACGATAAAAAATGAAATTCCTTCATTTTACGGAATTAAACAGCTACACAGCGTTCTTAGCAAAATTTTATGGGAGTAAAGGTTGGCTCCATTAAGCTGCAAATGAGCATAGAATGAACAATTACTAAACTAAAATTAATAATGTTACACCCAAAAGAGAACATACACTTTCAATTGTAAAGAATTAAGTTCCGGAAAATAAGAAAATACGATAATATTATGTAAATTAGTGTATATTTTGTTATTTGGATTACGGCAAAGTACACATGAGCTATTGACCGGAGGAATGCTTTCACGGAGGATCTACTTAAGGGAAACTGGTTCGAATTCACGTTATACATGTGGAAAATCACAAAATATCTAATAAAGCAGGCTCGTTCTTAGGGATATGAACACAGGTTGAACTACTCTTGTTCAGCGATTTTACCGCTCGGCTATTAGTGATCAAATTATGAAAAACAAACATCGCAAACATTTGAGTAGCTTACAAAATTTAAAGTGGCTCACTTCGACTCGGGATCAAATCTCAGCCGAATGAACTAACGCACGTTTTCATAGCTTTCCTGAGCTTAACGTGAATAAAAGACAGTTTTCCTCATTAAAGCAGCTCTACGAAATTATTCCCCTCCTTAGGTACAGAACTTGCATTATGCATTGCACTAATCAGAACAATCCAATCCTAAAACCTGGACGTTTAAAAATACATTATGTCGTCCTTATATATATATATATATATAAAACTGAGTCAAATGCCTCTTTTGGATCTGGATTGGATTGTACTATTTGACTACGGCAAAGCACACAAGGGCTATGCCTTCAAGAAGGACCTGTTAAAAGGAGTCGGCTCTTATTCGCATTATGCCTAAGAAAAACCACGAAGAGACCACCCGCAGTCAGCCCGTTCGCCAAGTTTTTTAGTTTAGGTCAAACTACCAGAATTCGGAGGCTTTACCCATATGGTCGCTACTGGACAACACAAATCTCCGTAATTTTAAAAATAATTGAAACCTAATAGATTTAGTCACCTTAAAACTCAATATTTTATTAGCTTGCCTTAAGCTTTTCAGACAGTTTTCTTGGCATGGAAGGAATTAAATTTCCTGCATCTGTTGTTACAACACAATTAAACCCTTTCAGGCTCATCAGCGGTCGAATGGTAAGATAGCTGCACATTGGGTAGTTCGACTCAGGTTCAAATCCCGGCAAACGGATCGGTTACATAGGGTTCTCATGGTTTTCCCACGTATAATGTAAGTACGAGCCAGTTTCCCTTCGAAGATCCTCCACGAACGGTTTCCCTGCCATTAGGCAGATAGAGATAGCCTTCGCATGTTTTGCCATAGTCTAAATCCAGCCCTTTCTCAGTAATTTTTGAAGTTTTTTTTTGGCAAAATTATATTATAAAAATATACTTTTTATTATTTTCCAAAGTGACTCTGGTGAGAGATGAACTTTGTAATGGCATAGAGAAGGTATTGGTTGGTTTGACTGTAGTAAAGCACACAAGGCCTATCTGCCTAAGGGAACAACGGATACCTTCGTGGCGGACTTTTTTAGGGAAACATTATACATGGGGTAAACCACGAATGCGCATTCATGCAGCCAGCCCGTTCGCCAGTATTTGAATACGGAAAAATCGCTAGTGATTAGGGACATACCGCTCGGCCGTAGTTGAGATACACAGAGAGAAGGAACTACCACTTCCTCATTTCAGCTGTTAATATTTCAAATCATTGTCGTGCTGAACCTAGGTATTCCACAGACTTAAAATTCTCTTTCTCTTTTGTCCGGATTCACTTCCAGATGAAGTTCAGAATTTGTAATTCTCTATATTTCAAATGAATTTTTATGTCTACGCAAAATTTACTTTGCAGTTTGAAAATAATAATATGTTTCTCTAATAATCTCAATAGAGCATTTTAGTTACTCTTCTGCCAAATGAAAGAACAATTCATTCTTTCACTACAATAAACAAATCAATAAAATAATGCTAAGAAATGTACCGGATTCTGCAAAAAGAATAAATTTCATAGAGAAAAATGCACAAGAGTAAAGTTAATATGCCTCAGAGTTTCACAGACAGAGATTATTCACTAACTTCTATATTGTCAGATATATTCAGGTTATTGATTTGTTAATTGTCAATTTGATTCTTATATAGAATTGCTGTTCTTATATACAATTGTTACACAATCTCTCCGCGACCAATATATTTATACCTATCTTTCAGCACAACAAATACTTTTAGTTTCATTGCGCTCAAAATTCATTTCTCATATGATTTTAACGGTATGAACATGCTTTCGATTTCTACGAAAACTTTCGCCCCACCAAAAAAAGTGTCCAAATACTTCGGACTACTGGTAGTTCGACCTGGTTTGGGTTTGATCCCAGGAGAAAGGGCTGGCTGCACGTTTGGCTTTTGTTTTTTTCCCCATGTATAACGTGTAATAAGTGTCAGTTTCCCTCAGAAAGAACCATGAAGGCATCCCTTCTTCCACGAAGGCCCCCTATCCCTTAGAAATACAGCCACCGTGTATTTTCCCTATTCAAATATCTAGGCAACAAAACAACTAAGAATATACTCAAAGAAACGCTAAGAGGTTATCGAAATGAGAATAATTCAGGTACATATGCAATAGCCAAGTTTCGGATACGCATGCAATCCTCATGCTTTCCAACGATAAGTTTTTTCCCACTAAACTACAGGGAAAACTCGCCTGCTTTATGTTAAGTCGATTATGGCAAAAAAAACACAAAGGCTATTTGCCAAAAAGGGCCTTCGCTGAGAGCGTTTTAAGGAAAACAAACACGTGTTTAAGTTACACACAAGGAAAACTATGAAAACGCCCATGCAGACACACAGTTTTCCGGGATTTGAAGGCAGGCTGAGTGCTCAGCGACCTTATAAGCGCCGTTCCCACTGGGGTTTATCTGAGCTAAGGGAGTCGGTTCCATGTGTCGACTAGCTGCGCTGTGCCTGCAGTTCAGATTTTCTGCCCTATGGGGAAAAAGTGGTTTTGGAGATGGGTCGACTACGTTAGTTGTGTTCGTTAGCTCAGATAAACCCCAGTGGGAACGGCCCTATACTGCTGCTGAGAGGTTTGGTTCATCATTAAGCCTCCAATAAAAGGAGCTTACTCTGCAGATTCACTGGAATGATCTGGTTTATAGATAGGGAGCTATCTGCCTAAGGGAAGAAATGCCTTCGTTGAAGACTTCATAAGGAGCATTAGTTCGTATGCACGTTACACATGCGTATGCATGCGTCACTGAAACGCTCCTGCCGCCAGCCTAGAATCGAACCTGGGTCGAACTATCAGTATTCAGGGACTTTACCGCTCAGCCGTTTCTTGAATCGCAGACTTATTTACTTACCAATTGTGGAAGATTTAATGAACTTCATGAAAATCCCGAGTCACTTCACTAATGCATTTACATTTATTAATTTCATTATTTATTTTATTTTATTTTTTCTTAAAAATTCTTTAAAATTTTCTTCTCAGTGTTAGTTACAAAGACAAATTACTTCGAAATAAAATTTTATTTAAATCATAGATAGATCCACAGATTCCAAGAAAATTATGAATTTATACATTAAGGATCCGAATTAAAACAAAATTTTATTCTTCGACGGTAACCGAGATAGTATTACTTACATTACATCTTGAAATTAATGAAATATAAATTTTAGAATAAAGTTTCTCAACTAAAAAAGTAATTAAAAAAAGAGAAGTGAATATATATTCGCAAAATGTATAATCTCAAATTTCTGAAAATAAATTGGTGATTATAAATTAAACAGTTGCAATATATATATATATATATATTACGATACAGCGATAAAATCTGGACTGTATTTATATATATATATATATAGCAAAGCGTCTATGTCGCTTTCCTATATATATATATATATATAAATAGCAAAGCGTCTATGTCGCTTTCCTTACTTATCTGATTTACTACAAAATTTTAACTTTTCCCAAACAAAAAATGCGTCATAAGAACAAAAACCTTATCAAGCATTTTTTGTAATTAATTATTACTTACGCAGTTTTTACTGTATGTTTTGGCTGATCGATTAGTTAATTGCCCCTTATGATAAAGCATGCGAGGGCGATCTACTGCCTATCTTCGTAGAAGATTTCCTAAGAAACACTGGCTATTCCTGACGTTATAGATATAGAAACTGATGGAAACTCTCTTAACCCCGGCTTTTTCATCAAGAGACGAGCGCAGGGTGAACTTCCAGTATACAGCAATCTTATCCTATCGGCCACAGGTCAGTGATTTCATGTGTATTATTAACTTTTCTGTGATAGTGTTCTTATAATTAGAAAATAAAATAAATTTCTAATTTAGTTATTACTAAGTTAATATTCATTCCCCCTCCATTACTTTATTTTTTTAAACTAGTGGCCGCGTGGAAAAGACCTCTGAATACTTGTCATTTTACTTGGATATAAATACTACGAATGATGCAAGATATCTTTCTCTAAGTGTAAAACAGGAGACAGTTTCCTTAAAGTTCTCAAAATAAGCATCTTTTCTTTAGGCAGACAAACGTTGTATGCTTTGCCTTAATAACTTAACTAAGAAATAAAACTGAATTAAAAATACATTTTATAGCAATTTTTTAAACCGTAGCTTCATAGCCACAAACGAACAATTTCTGCTACGCTGAATCTTCAGTTTTTTCCTTAAGCTTTATGAAAGTTTGTAACATTAAAAAAGTGGTCTACGAAAATATTTGCATTCTAAATACATATCCTGAAACTGCCATCTTTCCGCTTTAATCCAAATAAGCCATTCTAGTCATAAAAATCAGTATACTGCATCAGGAAAAGAGCGAAAACTAAATGCAGGAATTTCCTATGATTTAGTACAAATGAACGTGATTGTTCGAACTACGGAAAAGGCAAACAAAAAACTTGTCTTACGTAAAAAGAACTGTTAAAAGGCTTTCAAAACAAACACGTGAAAATATAGGATTCAAATCTACGTGCAGCGAATGACTGGGACGGTAACGCCATCTGTGTAGCAACTGTAAATCTACTAAAATCGATGGAGGTGAAACCAATCGAATCATCCCCATTTCGAAAGAAACCGTACGGTGAAGATGATATTAATAAACTACATTGATAAATAAGGATTGCTGTAAAAATTAATTTATTCTTATTCCAGCAAGAGTGTGCTAATTGTTTCTTACCAGATGTGCTTGTAATCAGATATTAAACACGCAAGGAAGTTATATGAATCGGTCCAGAGCTGATAATGAGTATACACAGATTTCTGGAGAACTTATCATAGAAAATGCTATCAAGGACTTTTTTTCCTGGTAAACTAAAATAAAAGTATTACTCAGTATATAAGGTATTTTCTCCCATCTTTCTGCATAGGTTCGTTTTGTAACGGCAGCACAGTCCCGGCGAGGGAATTGCAGATTTTCACATCTTCTGGATTAAAAATTACCTAATGATTTAGAGTGAAGCCCGAACTAAAAAAGGTGGTGCATGATAATTCTTCACCACCACGATTTGGCGATTGGGTCCCCTAATTCCCAGTCGCCCTTTAAAAGGGGGAGTATACAAGGTATTTTCCCGTTCCTTTCTGCATGCCTTCGTAGTGTAACGGTAGCACACTCGGCGCGTATTCGAGAAGCCCAGGTTCGAATCCCGGCGAGGGCATTGCTCCTTTTTCACATCTCCGGCATCAAAATAACCTAATGACCTTACAAATATACAAAACGTTTTCAATATATAAAATTAAAAAATGTGATAAATATATCCATACAGTCGTGACATCGTTCATGGGCTGTAATACTGCTACAATTCAAAAGTACGAATTCTGAGTAATGACCGCTCCCAGCACTGTAAAATCGTCTTCTTTACAGCGCTCCTCAGTTTGCCCTAGACGACTTTACTGATCTAAAGGATCTCAGAGATCAGACACGTCAAAATTTTATTGTAAATACTAACATTGACACTCTACACTTCAATGACATTTCTATATCCAAAATATCGTTGGAGTACTTCCTTTATTATACTTCTTTTAAAGAAATTAGGTTTTAAAACTGTCTACATGAAAGCCAACGACGCAAGATAAGTTTTCAGTCGTTCCAGGGCGCAACATTCGGAAAAGCTTACAACAAACCTCTCGCAATAGCTAAGACTAAATTTGACGATCTACCAAACTGAATCGCCAGCAATGCAATACTTCAGAATTACTGTTATTCAGAATTTTACAGTAATTTAAAATATGAATTATAAAAATATGACCTGTTTTGAAATTTAGATAAATATATGGAAATTGTTCTCTTTCTTACGTATTTTGTTGAATGATGCAGCGCTGAACCATTACGAATGCCATTCCATAATTTTGTCACAACGCGGTAACATTATTAACAAAACGTAATTTCTTATTTCTGAATTTTTTTCACTGTTACGATCCATGAATTTCTAGCATAATTCAACATAATCAAAAAAATAATAACAAGTTTATAACATTTTATAATTACTATTATTAACAAAACTCCTATGAAGCTCCTTCATAATTAATGATTACTCTTTAATCCATCAATTCAGAGTGTGGTTGCTGCATTTCAAAACCAAGGGAAATTTTAAACACGTTTATTTCAAAACTTCAATTTTCGAACAATATTGCGGCCCAAGAACCAATATATTGGTTAATGTTTGCTAAAAGTTGGAGGTTTACAAAATAAAATATTGGTTGAGGATTAAACGAAGAGAAAAAAAGCGAGAAAATATGACAGACAGACATTTTTACGTCGTTAAAAATGCATTATAAACATGTCAAGGACATATCAGATTGTCTTTTTGGGTGGCTTTCCTACTGTAAAATTTAGTGTGGGCGACAGCAGAGAATAAAGAATCGCTTGCGACACAAACTGCAACCAAAGAAAAAAAAAAAAAAAAAAAAAAAAAAATGTGTTTTCATTCATCCTAAATGCCTTGTCCCTCCCCCCTACAGAAACAATTTAAAGTATGAAACATTTCACCTTAACTACATAGGCGTTTTCACATTGATTTATAATAGTACTTCAATGCTTCAATGGATTAAGTCCAAATACCAAATTCTAACTAGAGCTTAAACCGACCGAAAATAAGAGAGCGCATGGATTCGCTGAAATGTGCATGAATGATATTTATAGCAAAAGCAGAAATATTTGCCAATCTATAGAAATAATTATCAAGTGCGATCTTGCTTGTGAATCTACATACTGCATAAGATAAGAGCCCTCTAAGATTGAGGGGAAGGAAAATGGCAGCTAACAGTGATAGAAGAAAATTATTTTCATAAGCAAGAATTTAAAAATATAATAGTTATTCAGTAGTGCGGGGGTGATGATTGCTACACATTAGTAAAACTGTGGAGGCGTACAGAACCCACGCTCTCAGTCACGAGTAAAAGATAAATGTCACTTAAATCAATACTTGAAGACCTACAACGTTTCATCTTGAATGTACCTTTTTGATGCAAAATGTCAGGCTCATAAAATGAAATTTTCAATAATTAGAGACCTTTTTATTACATTACAAGCCGCAGATTGAAATTCTCTTCAGTTGAATGCTAGATTGCTACTGCAGTACACGATAACAATTTAATACCTGTTATTAGAATAGAACCTGTTATTATTATTATTATTATTATTATTACTATGTTATTATTGTTGTTATGTTAAGAATTATCATTTATAATAATTCTTAAAATCCACGAGTTTATATTTTTATGATGTTACAGAAAACGCATGAAAACTTATTTTTTAAACTGCAAATTTTAAAAAAAAAGTGCGCTCGGTTAGAAATAAAGACTTAAATATTATTCTTAATTAACACGTATTTAAAATAATATACTTTTCTAAAATTCTTCTAATCTATTGTACATATATGTGGCAAAGAAACGACAGCATTTAAAAATCAGTAGCAGCTATTTAAAACGCAACACTGTATCACTTTCATTTTATGATGGAAAAGACATGAAAACGTTTTTACTAAGCATAGCTTTTGTCTTTGTCTATTTAAACAATTCAAGATGCATATAGTCTTTTGCAGAACAAAGGCATCCTGTGGCTAAATCTTAAGCGTCGAACAATACTTTAAAAAGCAAATAAATGTACGTAAGTAAGATTTTTTATAAAACTGCTTCCAAAACTTTTCCCATTTTAACTGCTTCAATATTCCCTGTACCTGTATTTCAACATAATTGCAGGAAACTGATTTTCAGAACTTACCACAAAATCAAGTTTAAGCGCTTGTGAATAAAATAATATGTCTCTAAAATTTAAAGTTCAGTTTTCTAATGCACGTTCTGTAACAAAACCTAAGCGGAAAATGACGAAGATAGAACAATTAATTGTTTTTATTTGAGACTTATGAATAAAATAACGCAAACTAGACTGCTGAAAATTCTTCAGCATGAAGTTAATAATACTGAAAAATACATTATTGATGAACTTTTTGGTTTTATATGTAATAGTTAATATGGAAGAATTATATATATATATCTATGTATAGGTAACATAAATGGAACAAAATATAGAACAAGATATAAAATAACAAAGCAAAATACCTTTAATGTACAATGTTCATTACCACACATATATTTATGTAATGTCAATATAAATGATTAGTTAGGTTTCGTACGTATATAATTTATTTTTATATTTTGTGATATATTCAGTATTGTTTACGTATCTAAAGTTTAATTTTACTTGTTCTCCTTTTGGGTTACGACTTTAAGTGAGAAAGAATTGTTAGGGCCTTCATAGGGATTAAATTATATACAGTCAATTAAGATCCGACTTTTCCTTTCTTTTAATAATTATATATATAATATACTATTTTATAAGTATACATAAAATATAGCAGTTCTTTTAAGCTACTTATTTATACATATATTCCTTGGTTTGGTTTGTTTGATTATAGCAAAGCACTCGTCGCTATTTGCCTCAGAGTAAGGATGCCTCGGTGAAGAACTTTCTAAGCAAAACTGACTCGTATACACGTTACACATAGGGAAAGGCATGAAAACGTCAATACAGCCATCCCGTTCACCGGGATTCGAACCCCGGATCGACCTACCAGTTTTCCACGACTTTATTGCTCAGCCGCTAGTGAGCCACACGCACATCCATACGTGTACATTAAATTATATTTACATGTCGTTTATAAAGTGTAATTGAGTGAAATGTAATCATAAAGAGTAATAAAATATTCTAAGGAATTACTTTGTTTCGTAGACTTTTTGTAAGCTTCATCATATTTCTTATAGAGAATCTCAATGCTAATTCCATTTCTAAGCCGTTTATGTACCTTAGTTTGTCTGCTTTGAATTACAGTTAGAAAATTATTTCACGTCATTATAATGAAAAAAAATGTAGTTTTTTTAATGAAGAATTTAAGGATAAGAAGAGAATTAAGACCTCTTCTAATTATTCTTGTAGCATTTAAATTTTTTTAAAAAATGGCACATTAATACGTTCATTGAACTACAGTGAGCTATGAAAATTTTAACAAAGATTTCGTACTTTATCTCATGAAAACAAAGTATCAGAGTCTAATTAAATGTTCCACTTCTTAGGACAAAAAAGACACAAATATTTTTGAATAAAAAAGAAAATATCTTTAAAAAATAAAATTTTAATCTACAAAAATATAAGAAATACAAAATATTGCAGAAATTATATAAAATAGTGAATGAAGATATTCGGCATAAGCTCGCTAAATGTAAAATAGATTGTGCACTCAGAAAGCTTTCTTTGTCACAGAAATATACTGTTCATCAGGTTTAAAGTTTATTCAGACTAACGTGTGAAGTTCAGTCAGTAATATGTACTTTCAAGACACAATAACACGCCAAATAAATACTAATTCAGAAGTCAAACAACAAAAACCAGCGTTATATTTACAAAATATAACGCTGATTTTTGTTGTTTGACTTCTGAATTAATATGTACTTTCATTTGCATGAATCAACTAGCCAAAAAAGGGGGGCTTGAAAATTAGATGCAAATTTAACAAATGGCTTGGACGAGCCTTCCTACAGCCTACGACTCTGTGTAAACATTTTTGAGGATTTCCTTAAGGGAACCCCTATGTTTCGTATATAAATCCTTCCTGCCTTATATTTCGTACATAAATACGAGCCCATTTTCCTTAAAAAATTCTCCACGAAATCATGCCTAGCCAATCCTTATATACTTTGCCATATTCAATTAAATAAGCGCACAAAATCAAAACTAGGATACTTTCTGCAAACAATTAGTGCTAATTAGTGCTGTTCAACTGGAATTGAATCGGATTATTTGTTTACAGCAGTGCTTTTCAGCCTCTTGACTTACACGTATGTATTGCTCGGGGGGTATAATAAGTACATACTAACCAATGTACTTATTATTTCTGAAATGCTATAATTTCAGTGTAAAATATTTAAAATAAATTTTAATTTCCATGTATTGAAAAATTTTATTTGAGGTTTGTTTTATAAGTTTCTATCCCCCAATCTATCTACACTGTTTAACATTATCAATTGTTTAAAGGAAAACTTTATGACAGAAAATGTTCAGCATTTGATTTTGACCTGAAAAAAAATGTGTTGATTGACAGCATTTACTTTAAGATAAATTTTAAAAGACAAAAAGGAATTTTACTTCCCACATTTTTAAAAAGGAATTTGCTTTACTCGTGCTTACACACTTGGATTTAATCCGACCACATTCGTTTACTCATTTTGGCATCCGAAATCCAGCTCACATAATTTACACCTGACAAACTAACTTACGCCTGAGCTCTTTTTATATTAGACGTAAAATATGATACAAGCTATTTAAAATAAAAGATATTTCGTTATCCAGTTCACATAATTTACACCTGGCAAACTAACTTACGCCTGAGCTCTTTTTATATTAGACGTAAATATGATACAATTTTAGTTATAATAAAAGATATTTCGTTATCCAGTTCACATAACTTACACCTGGCTAACAAACTTACACCTAAGATCTTTTTATATTAGTCGTATAATATGATACAAGTTTAGTTATAATAAAAGATATTTCGTTATCCAGTTTATGAATTCAAAACTACCGTCAACAACTTCCTTTACGTTAGGCTATTCTTGTTTCTCAGCGCCAATAAAAACTTATCATCCGGAAATTTGCTTAACCTATAGACCAAACACTTAACATTGTCGTTCTTAAAGATAAGAAGTCTGATCTAATGAATTTAACTTGTCGCTCAAACCGCATAAACATGCAAGATAGAGCGCCTGCTTTGAGATAAACAGCTGTTTGAAAGCTTGTCAGAAGTACCACCTAAGAAGAGAGTAGAGGTCTTTTTACATTATGAGAAACTACCTTAGCAGCTTAAAAAAATTACGGTACAGGAAGAGAGTCATTCACTGCACAGACTAAATCTTACTAATAATAAATGGCAAGAATTTAAATAAATCAATTATTCTGGCTGGTTGGGCAACTGATAATAAAAGTCACATGAGGGCTATCTGTTTTATAAGGAATACCTTCGAAGAGGACGTTCTAAGGAAAACTGGTTCGTATTTACGCTGTTTGTGGGAAATATCAGGAAAAATTCCAGGCAAACATTGTAGATTCACCTGAAATCGAACCTGGGGTGAGAGAAGAATAGTCATTCATCTTTAACTATCCTAGACCTAACGATGAGTCGTACACAGTCATTCTGATTAAAACACAGAAGTATAACAGAGCAATATCAAGTAATAATAATAATGAATTTTTCGAATAAATTCTAACCATTATTTTAATTGCTTTGAATATTCAAATACAAATTGTTTTAATATTCTAAAGGAAATCTAATACAGCATCATCTAATGCCACCTATACATCTCACACCTCACTGAATTAAAAAAAAAGTCTTAAGTACATTTATTTGCCTTTTAAAGTATTGTTCGATGCTCAAGATTTAGCCACAGGAGGCCTTGTTTCTACAAAAGACTATATGCATCTCGAGATGTTTAAATAGACAAAGATAAAGGCTATGACTAGTAAAATCATTTTCATGTCTCCTTCGATCATAATAGAAAATGATACAGTGGTGCGTTTTCTTACTGCGATTTAAATATCTGCTATTGATTTTTAAATGCTGTCGTATCTTTATGCCCAACAGCCAAACATTCATAATGATCCAAATAATATACCACACAACTGCTATATATTATTTCTACCACGCGCAATTATAAGAAACTCAAACGAGGCAACGAAAAGTACAAAACAAAATGTATTAAAAAAAAAAAAAACATTAAACCACAGACATAGTATAAAACAAAATAGCCTGATACTTTTCTGCATGTTCAGAAATTATTCGATATAACTCGACTTTCGCAGTAAATAAAATAAAGTAAAGTAAATAAAATATTTAAAAAAAAAAATCTGAAAGCTTTCAGATTTTACATTACGCCCAAAGAGGCGTTTCTTTAAGGTTTTTGTGTGTTTTCTTTATTTATTAAATAACATGTTCTTCGCACTTAAACCATAAAATTCAATTCAACAACAATATCGCAAATTAATTTTAAAATGAGCAACGCTTTAGAATTTGCAATACAGTCTCGCGCGCTGGAGATAATTTTTTTTCCCCCGTATAGTGTTGCCATTGCTCGCTTTGAAATCGTTGAGTTTTTTAATCAAAAATTCTTTAAAGTGTTACAAAATATGAAATCGATAACTAAACAAATTTCAAATTCTAAATTTGGGCTTCCAGACCATATTCGGTAGAAGATTACGTTATTCAAAATTGGATGGCTTTAGGTACCGTTGTTTTATCCCAATGCGAGAAACATACATACATTTATGGACATACTTCACTATTTAATTTCTTTAAATATAACACAGAGCGATAATATTTGGTGGCAACAATTTGAAAAGTGAACCGACCCAAAATGCCAAAACGAAATTAATAGTCCTTCAGGGCAAATTGACCCTTTGGACTAGTAATCAGCATTTCTGACATAAATTGCCCTATAGATATACAACTCCCTTGCAAGCAATCTGTATATCGAAAAAATTAAATTTTGTAAAAGTTTTTTTTTTTTTTTTTTTTTTTTTCTACTTTGACTTGCAGCACTTCAAACATGATTAGTCAGTTAAAAATAATACGCGATACCGCACACTTTGACAAAATAACTTATTATACCATTGAATTACTAAATGAATAGCTACATTTGTCACAGTTCATGTGGCGAAACTAATCGAAAACAAACAATTTGAAACAAAGCTATACGAAGGAAATCCAGTGTTTCCCAGGAATTTTTAATCTTATGACCTACATGTGTAAGGTTTCGTTTATTTTTCCCAATAATTATTTTAATTTGTTAGCTTTTTCTGTCTTCTCGTATTCGTTTGGCGTTTCCTCGCCAAGATATATATTAGCTAGTGTGAACGAGTGTATTTAAACTGTAGCGAAAAGCGTGGTTTCGGTTTTGTGAGCACACGTTCTTATTTATTCCAGCTGTTAATTTGAATATTGGCTTCGCATTCTTTCCGCAGAATTATTATCCTGCCGGTGTAGGTTCTGAGTCAACCTGTTAGATTAAACTGAATTGTGTAGTCTTGCACTACTTTTATCTTTAAATTTAGTGTTACGTTACCTTTTAAGTTTCTTCCCGCAAGTGGTCAGAGGGTGTAACGTGCTTTGTAAGTCCGTGCCGTCAGTAAAATATTGTGTTCAATAATTTTTTTTTTTAAACACCCTTCCTCTGTTGTATTAATCTTCCAGTCTTTGTGAGGTGCTGAAAGCATTAACATTTAAGTAAATCTAGTAACACTGAATGATAGCTAGCAGAACTAGATCAGTGTATCAAGTTTAAAATGGCCAGCTTTTCTCGAAGTCAGCGTAGGACAAGACTTCCGAGGACTGGTTGAAGCACAGTCTCAAAACCCTATTATTTCAGAAAATTAATGTTTTTAATAAGGTGGTCACTATGAGAAGCTTCCTTGTGTTTATTATCGAAATATTATATGTTTTGCTGCAGTTGTTCTCAGTAACTACAGTTCAGTTATTAATATTACAGATTTGAAAGAAATGAGAATGCTTTGGCTGTGGAAAAATTTTCGTTCGGTTTCAGTTTTACATTCAGTCAATTGTTTAAATTTTGGGCTACTTCAAATCTTTCTAAATACAATATTACGCTAAATAATTTATCATCAAATAATTAACCTTCGTTAAAATATTTTTTCACGCTGATATAAGGGATTTTCTACTGTAAGCTATAAAATGATGCCTTTCTATTTTTTTACCTCACTTGTTAGCATTAACTTAATTAATCTACTAGAATATTTTTTCTTGCTTAAGAGAATTACTGCATTCTTATATTCTAGGAAGCCTGAAACAAAACAAGAAAGACCTAACTTATCGTCTGCTCGCATTTGATCATATTTCCGATTTCCTACAATTTTTGATTTTGCAGCTTCTACATTGAATCTAGCTAACTCAATCGCTTGGCGCATTTACTGAAGTGTTAAATTTTGAGTAGACCATCAGGTCGTGAGTTCGACCCCAGCTGAACTATTTTCTGATGTTTCCACTAAAAACAAATTTTTATTCTTTATGTAACTAATAGAATTCTGTTAATATAAAAATTATTATTTTTTATATGGAACGCGCAACAGTTATACGTTACTATATTATTATTCGTAAAGCAAACATTTTTACATAAATAAATGAATTATTTACATAATTTTGTACCAATTATATATAGATAATCATTAGCCTTTTACGTGATTTATAAAAATGATAATATTTCTTTTTCCTCTTTGATGGACTTAATATGTACGTTTTATTATAAATATAGGTATCAGTAATGTATATTAAATTTTATGCTATATATGAAGTAATCGATTTATTAATCTTTCCTTTTATGTAAGTAAATGTTTATATATATATATATATATACATATATGTAATGATTTCAAATGAGTAGATGAAAGCAGTGGACCTCCCAACAGCTTACGATACTGCGTAGATGACCGAGAAGACCGTAGTGGCTTGAAGGTGGCAGAGTGGAAAACATGATGACGCAATTTAGCACAACATATCTTGAAAAATCACAATCTTTATTTTTTCCATGCATATCAAATAATCCTTTTTCAGACAAGACATTTCTTAATAATATTTGAATAGAATAACTCCCATTTTGACGTACGACGTCATCTTAAGCAAGTAAGCGGCAGCAGCATGGTTGAAAAGCGTCTTACCAGCAGGAGAGCTTACGCGGAAAAGGGCAGAGTATCATAGAACTTCAGAGGAAGAAGGGTGGGAGTCGGAAAAGTTTCAGTTCACAGTTCTGGTTTACAATTAACTTGATTGGACAAGAGGCATCTGCATTAAAACGTTACATAAGATAGAAAAGTCTGGAACCTGTGAGAAGAGATGAATTTAGGGGCAGATTACCAAATTTAGAATGTTAATTTTGAGGTCGTCAATTATTTTTTTGAAACAGGTATCATATTTTGTTATATCTTACATATCCCCCCTTCAAAAGAAAAGCTGGGTGAGCAGGGTGGAAGAACAAGCATTAGAGCAGCAAAATGTGAAAGATATAATTTTGAAAATACAAACATATACTTTTAAACAAAAAATTATTTTCATAAAAGTTTGACCGATATTTTAAATTAATTTTGACATTTCACTGAATGTCATAAAATTTTGAATTCAATAACAATTTTAGACACTGTACTCTTTTAAAACAATTGCACATTTTAGTGTTCTGAGATAAGAATGTCCAATGAAATTTTGTAAAGCTTTTGATAGTTCCACACGGTAAAAGTTCAAATTTTTTCACAAACTAAATGTTCAAATAAAATTCTTTCAAATTTTTGTTGATGAAAATATTTCTATTATATTACAAATTAAGATGCCAATTTTCATATTATTTAATCATGTTTTTCAAGGAAGGCATTTTAAAATATAAAAATTTTGTAAAACATCATTCATAAACACAATTTCAAATTTTTCACTATTATTAAGACATTTTAAAATTTACTTATTCTTTACAAAACTTGAAGACTCCACAACGTTATCTAAATACTAGCATTTCCATCATATTGGTTTATCAGTTGAGCTGAGCAAACTGGTTTTTAATATTCTTCACCAGTGGCCAAAAGATTTGCCAAATTAGCAGTTACTGTAGAAAAGGCCTCCGTTCCTTCTGTAGAGGCAACTGCCCTTTTTCGAACTGCTGTCATTCCATATGAATATTAAAAACACACTCCATTTTATGAAAAATTAAAATGCTTAGATTAAAAAAATGTATTTTTTCATAAGTTGAGAGCCTTCAACGTTTATCATAAAAACATTAAAGAAATTCCTAGAATTTAAAATTTTCAAACAATAATTTCATTCTTAAAATACAGTAAAATTTCAAAAAAAAAATTTTAAACAATAGTACAAAAATATTACTCGCATTAGAAACCTTCCCTAAGTAAAACATTCCTAATTTTAATCAAATTCAATAATTTCTTTTTCCCAATTCAGAAATACAAAACTACATTTTAAATAAATCATAAAATTTTTAAATTATTAACATTGATCTTAAAATGATTAAAGCAAAATATTACCATCAATAAATCATAATACAATTAACTTTTAAATGCAATTTTTTTAAACGTAATGTACTCAATTTGGAAATTAATATCACTTCCCTATCATATTTGATGACGTATGATAATATAGCATTCTTAGAATATGAAGAATTTTCCGAATAAAGCACTGAACATGCAAGAGAGCACAAAATACTATTTGGCATTTCATATTCCACTTTGATGACCTTCAAAGCACTTTGGATGTTTAATTTTCTTTCTACGCGATGATCGGAGATGCATAAACATTGTGAATTCGAAGCGAGCAAAAACGATTAACCATATTTCACTACGTTGGCGACACTGACCTTGATTCCGAATACTTTCGATTTTGAACTCACAGATACTCGATGATTTCAAAGCACTTTTAAAATATGCCGTTAAATCACACACCGAAAACGAATTTGATGATTCACTGGTAGTTTGAGGCAGCAGAGTTCGATATCCATTGGAGAAACTTGCACCAGGTTAATCCTGCCGACTTTATATATATATATATATATACATATACTTGTATTAAGTTTCACAATTAATGCTTTCCTTTCTCGTTTCAGTAGCTTTTTTTTTTTTTTAATTTACAGTTCTTATTTATTTTTCGTATTTTGCATTTTTATTGACGTTTTTAATCACTATTATTTTCTGTCTCCTGTTCACTACTAGTATTAGTATTATTACAATTTATTTCAAAAATTAAGCCCTCAAAAATTTTGTAGAGTCATTAGGCTTTCTGAAGCTAGAGACATGAAAAATACGCAGTGCCCTCGACCGGACTCGAACCTGGACCTCTCGAATACGCATCGAGTGTGCTACCGTTAAACCACGAAGACATGCTGGAAGGAGGGAGAAAGCACCTTATATACTTTCCCCTTTGAAGATCGACCTGGAGTTTGGAGGGCCCAATCGCCAAATCCTAGTGGTGACGAGTATTGTTCCCCACCTTTTAATCGGGCGCCATTTGCAGAGTCATTAGGGTTTTTTTATGCAAGAGACATGTACAATGCCTTCGCCGGGACTCGAACCTGGACCTCTCGAATACGCGTAGAGTGCTTTACCGTTACACCAGGAAATCATTCTGGTAGGAGAAAGAAAATACCGTATAACTTTGCAATTTATAATTGTTTGTTTGTTGTGAAACCGATAATTTCCGGCTGGATACAAATCACGTCATTTTCATGCCAAATGTGTCATCATGTGACTTCTTTGAATCAGAGAACTTAAGAACGAAATCGTTCTGTGTAGACCAAATGCTGTTAGGTTATATGTCAAACGAGGGCAGTTTTATTAAGCAATTTTGTCTCATCGTGTAGCATTTAATTATAACTTCACTTGCTATTTAGATTCAAACTAATTTTCAAGCTAATTTCTAAATTCTGATGAAGGCTGACGGAAGAAATAGAAGATATAGATAAAAATGTTTAAAAATAACACGGAGGTTAAAATAAACATTATAAGTTTTTCTCCACGTCTTTTCATTCTACAGTACTTTTAAGTACTTCTGATCCATTCAAATTTCTTCAGACGATTTAATTTCGCTGCTTATTTTCGAAGCACGAAGTGAAACTGAAACAGATTTCCAAAAAAATTATTTCACAAACCAGGTTTTTTTTTTTTTTTTTTTTTTTTTTTTTGGTGTGTGTGTGTGTGAACATCGCGAATTCTATTAAAAATATATTTAAAAAGCATGATTATTTGATTAAGGAATACGTTTTTTATCTCATAAAAATCCCCATGATTGTATGAAGTATATTTATAATATGGGAATGTTTACAAAATACGGGATATACCCTGCGGCGAGACATTGCATGGAATTGCCAAACTGTCCAGACAATCAGGGACGTCTGGTCACCTTAATCTAGTTAATACTCATCGTAACCCAGATACGTCTGATTAATTAGTCGTGGAGGAAGATTGAATTAAAAAGGGGATTCCCAGAAGAAAGCAATGTAATAATGAAATAAAAATATCTAATTATTGATACTCAATTTGCAATTATAAAATACTTGTAAATGGTAATTACAGGTAAATATTAAAAATTATACAATAAAAAATACATAATTATACAATAAGAAAAAAAAAAAAAAAAAAAAAAAAAAAAAACAATACTTCAAAACTTTTCGCGACCCAACAAAAATTATTCTGTGACGTGTGGGTCCCGACCCACACTTTGGGAACCGCTAGCCTGCAAACCGCAGCGGCTTGTCTCTTCTGAAACCGAAACAGCGTCATTACGCAAAAACTTCTCTCAGGCTTGCAGGAGGGAAGCACTTCCGATGACTAAGAGCTTCGCCCCTCAACCGCCCTGGAGACTGAAGAGAGCCTCAGATACAACAGCAGGATGAGTCACTGGGTACAACACCCTTCCAAAATGACGCACTACCAAGCTGAAGAGGAAAACGCTGAAAGATAAGTGTCAGTTGTTTGCTCGAACACCCACAGAGAAATGCATTTTTAAAAAGTATATTAAGTTTAAACTGCAGCATTAGAAATCAAATGTAATTAAAGCTTATTGCCGCAACTGCCTGAAATTTAGTTTTTTTTTTTTTTTTTTTTTCCGAGGGGGGGGGCACACCTCTTGCGTCCTACTGATTCACAGATGGGGGCACAGAACGTCGCACAAAGCACAATGGCCTCAAAATATCTTCCCGTTCTAAGGCATGTGATTCCAGTGCTGATGATCTTTTACAAAAGCGAAAAAGTTTTGATTTGGCTTAAATGATACTAACGTGATTGCAGAGCTGATGATCACTTTCGCCCACATTTAGATCAAAAGCGAAATGCTATTTATTCATCCAGCATTTCAACAACTAATAAAAGGGAAACAATTTTGGTTTAGTTTAAATGATAACGTAACATAAATGACATTAACTAAGTAATTAGGGCAATAAAAATTCTTTTATATTACACTCGTATACCATACAAAACTTTACGTCTGAAAGGTCGGGAAGCGAGAGTTCATTATCTGCTTGGCAATGGGTAATATTTTCCTTGCATTGTTTTTATTCAGTAATAATTATGATAAAATCTAGCGCGTATTACTTTGATTATTATTATTATTATTATTTTTTTTTTCTGTTATGTCTGAGCTTAATTTTACGCTGTGATTTATCACTTAGATTGTTTTAAAAGAAAGAGTTTTAAAGCTTACATGAATAAACAGTGTTTAGTACAAAATGAAAATTAATTTTCGAGTAATAGGATAACTTTGAAAACTATATAATAATGACCACAGGCTTGATAATTATTTCTACAAAATTCTGAAAGATTATTAAAAATGTAAAAATCTCAAGTTTCCCACGAGAAATAGCTTCAAAAGTTTTAATAACTCGCACATATACATCACTTACGAAGCAGGTGCAATATTTATATTTAATAATAAAGTTGTCCAGAGAAATAACCTTAGTTTTTAAAAAATTCAGAGTTTCAAACAGATAAATTTTAAGCTAAGAGCTACTACAGTAGTAGTAGTAGTAACGGAGTACGTGGGCACCATCCCTCTACCATTACGGTTAATCGGTTCTGCCCACGTCCGCCCTTACCTTAGTATTTATTAATAAATCCAATTTTACATTGTAACAAGTAATAGTAAACATTGTAATAGTTTTTACATTACAAAACAAGTAATAGTTTTTACATTGCCATATAGTGTGCATATAGTGCCATATAAAAAGAATAAGAGCTACTATAGGAATCCTGGTATCAGTGTGAACTAATTTCAGTAAATTAGATTGAATACTGTGGAATTTTGCTTTCTGCAGAGTCCTCTTACTTTCGCCCACATTTAGATCAAAAGCGAAATGCTATTTATTCATCCAGCATTTCAAAAACTAATCTTTTTCCATTTAGTATACATAATCTTGATAGAAGAAAATTATCTACGATATAAAGAACAGATAAACCATCCAGAAATTTTATTAGGTTTCCTAGATAATACGTATGATCATTTAGATAAAATTTCCATTATTTTGATACATTTTGATAACTAGTTTTATAATTTATATTGTACTAGTGTTTTAAATCAGTAAACAGACTATGATTTATTATCGATAGTTTGAATATGGTAAAGGCTTAATGCTGCTTCAGAACCATATATGTCCTCTGTTTATTAGCAGCAAGCAAGAAATGCTTTAAAAATCTTCTAAATTTTCAGAAAAAATGTAAATGAGTAATAAAATTAAACCTGTCCATCGTTTCTTAACGATGCATAAGTAAGACTAAAATACGTACAATTAATTACGAAAGGAAATATTGATGAATATTGACAGCTGTAAGGAAATTAAAATATTAAACTGAAAATCTTAAGCTTCTGAATTTATCAGAAAGGAAAATTAAATACTAGATAGAGAGACCAAAAACAAAGGTAGAGTAGTATTCTTTTTGTATTCAGACCATATCTCTTACGCTTTAATGCAAATTTTAAAATCATCTTTCTTTGAACAATGTATGATAAATCCTAAAAAGTATAGACGATACTAGTTTAAAAATCCAGCCACGAATTTTATTAAAAAGAGAAATTATTTAAAAATGATGTCTAAGGAAAATTCGTGTAGTTTTGCAACTATTAAAAAGGAAGAGGCGGTGAAATAAAGGGAAGAATATTACTATGAATTGTGTTAAAGGGAAAACATAGTTTAAGTGTGATGATAATAATCAATAACAGAAGGTCATTAGCTACACATCCTAAATAATGAAGTTTATTATCAAGAGAAAATTGTGAAGGACAGAAATTATAGGATCGAAAACCTATTCATCATAAAAAGCATTTTTCTACTTAAAATAAAGGGAAGATTTAAATAGAGAGAGAGAGAGAAAGCAAATAGAAAATAATTTCTGACATTTAAAAGATAAATTCATTCCATGCTGTTCAAATATCAAAAAATAGAAGTTAAACGACTCAGTTCCACAGTTAATTGGATGGTCGGATTAATAAAGCTCATAATACAAAAAATCAGTTATTATTAAAGAGCCTGTCTTTCTGTTAAAAAGGGTAAACTTATCATATCGAATTTAAAAAGAAAGAAAAGGCTTTCAAAATAATTTGAGTTTAAAATAGTACAGATAAATTTCGCCAGTAATCACGCTGAAAGGATTTCCCATGAATAACGCTTTATTCTAATAATTATAATTTTCTTAAGGATGCTGTGCATTTTAACTAAATAATACGAAAATTTATGATTAAATAATTATCATAAAAGCAAGCCGTATTTTGCTTCATTTTTGTTAGCCTCACCGTTTGCTGAAATGTTCTAATCAAATTAAAAACTGAAAAAAGTAGATGACTGAATTTCTATCTAAAGTTCTGTAAACTTTGAAAAAATAAGCGTTGAAACAACGCTAATAATAATTATACTCCATAAAAAGAAGGATCATTTAGAGAAGACTGAAGTGGAATAAGCAGCTTAGCCCAGTTCGAGCAGGCAGACATATTTGAAGACAACTGCGACAAGAACAGAACGCAGCGAAATAACATCTAAGCAGCAACAGAGTTAAAAGCGAAGTAAGCATTTATCCAATATGGCAGCTCACCAAAGAGGAAGGTTTTGGTTTACAAAGGTTTCAGTTCTCAAGAGTTTAGGTTTCGAAATAACTACGCCATCATCGTTACACAAGCTTAGATTAATCTAGAAATGGACGCAGCCCAAAAATGTTATTATTGTTTTTATAATAAGGAGGAAATAACCAAATTAAAAATGAGGAACTTAGACGCTATTATTAAATTAAATTATAAAGCTGATTTATATATTTTTATTATCTTACGCATATATATGTATATTGAATTAATTAACTGAAATTCATCGAAATCCAAATAAATTTCCTAATACTTGCGAAATAGCTGCAAAGTAAGATAATAATAATTTATTTACTAAAGTAATATTTATTATATTATCTCCTAATATAAAGTTAGTAAAATGTATCTGAATGAAGTAACCCAGAAGTATGAAATTTAATCCCGAAAATGGTATTTTTAAAGGAACTTGAATTTAAATCTCGAAAATAGAAATGCAAACTATTAATATGAAAATTAATAAACCAAGTAATTATCGTAATTGATCGGAAATTGGTTGACTTTTCAAGGGGAATAAAGCAACCCCCGTTTAGTTAACAATAATTAATAAATGCGAAGGTGTTTCGTATTCAGAATTCGAATCCTGGCGAATAGGCTGGCTGAAAACGCATTATACCCACGCGGTAATGTATATGCAAACCAGTTCTCTTTGAAAAATCATCCACAAAGGAATCCTTTCCCTTAGGCATGTAGACCTAATATGCCTTACCATGATCGATTAAACACACAAATACAGTAAGACCCCGCTTAACGCGGGGGATACGTTCCATCAAAGTAAAGCGTAATGCGAAACAGCGCTAAACGAGGCTATCTTTACATGTAAATATTGGGGTTAGGGGAAGATGGCTAGGAAATTGGTTAGGTATTAAATTTAAAAAGTATGTTTTTTAATAAAAATAAAACCAAACATTTATTAAAGCCCAAATTAATACCACATTATTATTTCTTGCAAAAATAAAAACAAAATATAAATAACAAAACGAATATTCTTAGAAAAAACAAATAAAATTCTAAGTCAGTCATATTTAGTTCGCCTTCCGCGTTTTCAGTGTTCTGCCTTTTTGTGACAAAAGCATCTAATGTTGTTTGCCTTTTTCTTTTGCGTTGTTCTCTTAAAAGTTCTTCATAAACGAATAGAGCATCTCTAACACCACGCCTTACTTTTGAGCTCCTGTCAAAATTCGGATCATTTTCAATGAATTGATCCATTATTTCAGTTATGGTAGACAAACTCCTTTTTACAAACGCCATCGAAAGTTCTTTTTGCTCTTCTTCTGAATCACTGCTGTCAACATTTTTGTTTTCTTCTTGTTCAGTTAATTCCTTGAGCTCATCATTAGAAAGACTAGCCGCTGCTTCTTGAATTATTTCTTCGACATCTTCCACATTTACCCCTTCAAAATATGTCTGTACAATACCGCACCAAACAAGAAATACAAGTACACTCTTTCGGATATGTATTTGAAACCTATAGCTGCATAATATTTCGGGGAATCCCTGTATGCTGCGAGCGATTTCGTGGAATCCCCGGGTTGAAATAAAAGAGCGCTAAACCGAAACAGCGCTAAACGAAACAGCGTTAAGCGGGGTCTTACTGTACTTTCATTTCTCTCGAATGCGACATAGGTGAAAAAGGTTATTGACCTAGTGGAAGTCTTAACACACAAGTTCGAAGTTTACTTCTTAAAATGGATCTCGGTAAATCATTGATCAGAAATTCTACAAGCATGCACTAAAAAAAGCTCAGATAAAAGAATAGGGTACAGTGAATTTCTTCATACTGTCAAAGTTACGTATGCTCTTAGAAACAGGATTCAACAAATTCAAATCACTGTTTTCGTTCTTTGCGTATTCAGTCATAGACAAGTGGTAAGCAGAGCTGTAGTTTTCAAAGCAAACAAAAATTAATTTGCATTGCATAGCCATTATCAAGTGCAGTTGTAACAGAATGAAAAATGCATACATTTTTCGCAATGAAAATTTAACAGAATTGAAAATGAGATTATGTTTGCAGTTCATCCAGATGTCATTCAGATAAGCGGTTCTCTGTTGACGATTGTGTCAGCTACTCGTTGAAAAAGAGCAAAGAATTATCAACTGTTATTTAATATTATGAGAATTTTATTTAATTTTCGCATAAATTTACTTTCATTTCAGCTTTCTTTTCCGAGTTATTGGTTCAACTGTTCTTAATTCATGCCTTCCTGTTAGAAATCTACACAAAAAAGAAATTTCAACTATCAATTTGAAATGTATTTTCCGAAAAATAAAATATTTGAGTCCTTGAGAATATTTAATTTAAAATAAACATTAAATAAATACCTGCGCTTTCAGTCAGAGCACTTTGGGGGATGCCATTACGTATTTATTCTCTGATTGTTCTGATATTTTACATTTAAGTTACGTTTAAGTTAAGGTTAAGTTTTCTCTCGAATTATATATCGAGTTAATCATTGCTAGACTATCAAAAGTAAGAAAATCGAATTAGTCTTGTATAATAAACATGCCAACAAATGATACAACAGATGCTTGACGGTCTAGCGGAAGCTGACACCGATTGGAATTCTAGAAGAGACATGGACCCTTGTCTTGGCAGGACAACGCATTTAAAATCTCTTCTCTCGAGAGGTTTAGTGGCACAGGAAGAGGTTATAAGATTCTCTGAATCCATCCCTTAGTATGCTCTCAGATTAAAACTGAGACGGACTTTAGGCAGCTAGACCATAAGAGCTCTATGTGCTTTGATATAATAAATAATCTAATCCTAAATACCAACTTAATTTTTGGATACGAAATATGACGATTATATAGAACACAAGCAGCTTATATATCAGCTGAATGTAAGATATAATAATGGTTCATGAGCAGCCGGTATAGCGGTTTGTGACGCCGAGTGCCGTACTGATGGGCCCGATATTGAATCCTGAATCCTAGAGAAGACATGGGTGTTTGCAAGCGTATAGTACCTGTGCGGCAGTGGGGCACTCAAAAGACATGGCGAGCAGAAAACTCAGGAGACCCTCGTGCTGTCCCCGGGATATTCTGCCTTAAACTGAGGAGGAAGTTTAATAGTTAACAAAGCCCGTGGATATCTAACATATACCTACGGAAATGCACATGTGCCAGCCTAGCTTAAACCTCTACTCGTAGCAACCATGTGCCGCTATGACTGTCGTACCAATGGGTCTGAGTTCATGTCCGAGAAGACATGGATGTTTGTAAGTGTATACTGTATGCGGCAAGAGCATTCAAAAGGACATCGAGTCGAAGGTCCTCTCGAGTGACAGGGGTAAGGAAAGAAGATTGGGAGACCATCAGATCGCTCCTCCATGTGTTCTTCAAAATTGGGACTAAGCTTAACAGTCCCGCTGATATCTCATATCAAGGAGAGAAAGGTTGGCGGCTTGCTTCAACCTGTAGTAACCATGTAGTAACCATGTTGAACCTGTAGTAACCACGTAGTTATCAAAAATACCGTTCTTCACAAAAAATCAAAGCAACTTTTAAGTGTACCCAGAAGCATACGCTTAAATACTTACTATGCAAACTAATTAAATCGATGCAAACAGAATTGTCTGTCATCCTAACGAACTTTTTAAAGCAACTGAAACAGTTTGTATGTTATGTTAGGCATGAGAGCAATAATGCAAAATCGTAAGGTTAGGAAAATAACTGCCGTAATTTACGGATGCTGAGATAAACCATGGAACCATGCTATTTATGCGGAAATAAAGGATGAAAATTTATGCTCGCTTGAGAAGAGAAGGAAAATAACTTCACTTCAAAATTCAGTAAGTGCCCAAACCAACACCACGACGTTTTAAAAAAACTGTGACAGATATATTAAAATGTAATCATCAACATTTGTGGTTTCCATATCTCACGCGTTGTTTAAAAACTGTTGTTAAAAACTTACAGAAATCTTTTCAAAAGATACTCTGCGAGTGGGAATTTTACAGACTAGTCAATATTCCTTATTTAATTCTTAATAAAATACAACATTATGTGCTTGAGAAAATTTTTTTAACAATATCAATAATTTACTGAAAAAATTATAAATAAGATACAAATTGTATATTAATCCATCAATTATTAATTATTACTGAATTTTTTTAATGAAGAAGTAATAGCTTATAAGTGTAAAAGCACGGTGTTGTAAAAAATACGTTAAAAGAAAAATAAACCAGTTTTTAAATACGAGGCATTTTACTAAAGTTCTGACCCGTCGTTTTATGAACACTTTTGAAATCCTACATGAAAACTGCTGAGATAGGACCTAAAAGTCGATTTTGAATTCTGAATCTTCTCCAAAAATCAGTTGCTATGCACATCACACAATGAAAAAATGGAAGAAACAGGAACGATCAAGAAGTAAACAATGATGCCGCATTTCCAGGTATTCTTGAATAAAAGCGCAAATTCATATAGATAAAAATTTGGAGAAATTTACTGATCAACAATACTTTTTAAATTTTCTTGGCTTACGAAATTTATATAAGTAAATGGAGATGACACTATTTTAGCGCAGAAAAAGTTAAAAATTTAAAGTTAGTTAGTTAAAAATTTCAGAAAAAAAAATGACGGCATCGGAACGAATAAATGATGACATCGGGCGTATATCTGCGCCTGTCGCAATCACGCATTTCGCTTTATAATGACGTTTCATGAGAATATTTTAATTTCCACAAAACAAAAGCTTTGGATAACGAAATAGTACACACCTAACATATCTTCAAGGACAAGATATGAATGAGCTGATCTGTTCCTCTATTAGCTCATTTTTACGTATGAAGGATAATTATTTTCAAGGACAAAATCTTTATTAAAGACAAAATTCATCAGGTTCCAGAGAATGCAAACAGGTATTTTAGTAGGCTAGCAATTTATGAACATTTATAACATATAACAGCTATGAAAAATTTTTTGGGAAAATTTAAATCTGCCTTTTTCTTAGAACGCATTTTTTTCCCACTAAACATTTGAAAAAAAATTCTATTTTTCAAAACCCATTAGAATTTATAAAGTATCGCTCATTTTCAGCTTTCCCTCTTTTGTACAATGGATTTAAACAAATCTCAACTGAAGAAAATGGAATGTTATTATCCTAATAGATTACGAATATCACTTTCTGTCTCTGTGTTGCAACATTTGATACAAAATGCCTAAACTATTCCGCTGAACTTTAAAAGCTATGACAGCATTAACTTTATTTCATTTATACTATCCATATTTATTTTTATTTATTTCCTTTTCTCTCATGGATGCCTTATGTCGAAGGAAAAATTTGAACAGTTAAACAAGGTTTAATTTTCTAGTAAGACAGAATTTTTGAAAAAGAATTTAAAGCAGAAGTAATTTAGAGAAGTTGGTGAAGCAAAGTCAGCAGAAAATTTTTATTTCTTCTTTTTTTGAATGACAAATTTAATCAGTTACGTGCCAATATTCTCAACTGGGAACGGTCATAAGAATTATTTAAATAGAATAACTTTCCAGATTTTACCTGATAACTCATTCAGAAAAAAGTAAAATACTATTATTTATTACTTCTTTTAAATGCATTTTTGGAAGCACGTTTGATTTCTTTTACACTTCTTGACAAAGAAAAAACACTAATTAAAAATAATTAAATTCAAATTTTAAAATAACTACTTTATAACTGATAGCATTCAGAAATTAAATTTAGGATTCCCGGGACAAAAAAATACCAGCAAAAAGCTTCTATAATTTATTTTAAAAAGTAAATATAAATTTGACGGTTACAGTACATGATAGAAAAACACACTAAGCTTTTTTGGACATTAATAAATCTTCGCACATGAGGGCACTTTTTCCAAAGAGATTCTGCCCTTTTAGAAGCACGAAGACGTAACCTTTTTATGAAGGACAATCATGCATTGTTGACTTTGGGATTCTCAGCTCTCTACTCATGAGACGAACAGACTTGCTCTTGCTATGACTGAGTGCTTTGTGAATGTTTTACTTCACTCATCTATTTCTATTTGAAATCTTCCTTTCCAATAAACACATTTCCAGCAATTTCTTTTACCGTGTTATAACTATGTGTCTTGCTGGAAGCTCAGTTTGGTATTTCTTCAATACAGCCAATGGATCATGGAGGTATTAAATTCGGTCAACTGAGCACTTTTTGTTGCTCAGCGAATGCTGTCATTTCGCTAACACTGACTTAACACTGAAACTTACACACTAACTTAATAACACTGAAAAAGAGTGACCTATATTGAAATACACAAACTTTCTCTATCATGTACTGCAAACAGCATTTTTGCAAATGTATTACGTACTGATAAGGACTTTTCTTGCGCATCTTAGTTTATCTTGCGCATTGTAGAGACTTTTAGTACGTTTTGAAATCATACACTGTAGACCCTACTGAAAAGACTAACTAGCGAATTCTCGCTAGATCTTGGGAAAAAAGTGACTGCAGAAGAAAGTTTAAATACCCTATTTATTTGAACTAAACAGAAACGCACTCACACGGTGCTCACAATCTACTGATATTTGGGGCTAAGCAACTTAAACAAAAAAATAAGATGCACAATCACAATAAAGTAAGACTGGCTACGCGACTGGCTCATTCTTTATCCAAACCGCTACATCGGCTGCGTATAGCAAAGCCAAAATAATTAAAAAAGAGTGGCTAAGCACCAACTAATCACGCACAAAGCTACTTCAAACACGTGGCATAACACATCCTATATAAATTAATTCTGTAGCATAAATTAGTTCAGAAGTGGAAGAGTTTGTGTGATTTAGATATGGTTGGTTCCCGAATAAAAGCAAGCTAAAGAATTATGCGGTAGTTTTCCACCTCTTAACAGTTATATTTTTCTCTACTTCTAAACAATATAATAAAATTAGAAAACTTTAACTCCAATTGAATTTAAATAACTTCAGGTGTTCATGAATAATTTTCATTTTGTTTCCTTCAGTAATGAATAACATTCTTTAACTTCTCAGTTTTATTTGATTAGAAATATAAGTCTTGAATATAACTCGTATTCTGTTTTATCATAAAAATACACAATATCTTGATAGCAAATATATGCGTTTCTGTATTATTACAGATATACAATTACCTACAATTCAGTTTTTTAATTCTCCTAACAATAGAAATATGATTTTAAGAACGGGAAGGATAATAATCAGTACAAGAAAGCGCTTTTCATTACTTCAAAAGAACTGACTCATTAATTTTAACGACAGATATCTAAACAGAATCATTCCATTTCACTTTAAACCATCAAAAAACAGCATTGAATAGAAAGTTGAATCACACTAACAATGCCTTGTTGAGAACAATATATATACGGGGCCTAATAGAGATACGCAGTTTGGATGATTATAATCGTGAAACTTCTAAAATACCCAAAACCATTTAAATTGCCAAAGACAAAATAGAAAATCCGACAATTTGCAGTAATTTTTTGTACATCCAAATGTTGCAGATATACGAGTCACGCGAGGAAGACATTAATCTCACTAATGCACTATATTCAACTAAAAGTTCTATAGATGCAGCTGAATAGAAACTGAATCTTGAGTTCTGTATAAACAAGGACTTTGAAAAAAACTAAATGCGTAAGAGGTTGTTTACGAACAGGAAAACAAGCAGTTTCCGTTTAATTTAAGGATTTAGTTTAATTTCCAGTGATGCCGAGAGTAAACTGAATTACAGGATAATACACAACACGAAGCAAATTACTTTTACAGTAAAATTAAATATACAACTGAGCTATTAAAAGCAAAAATGTTGATGCCAGAATCCCTTGCATAAAATATGAATATATATTTCGATTATTTTATGTAAAGAAAATTTCTCTCAACTTAAAATTTGCGAAAATAAGCCTTGCAAAGTTTCTCAAAGCTCTATTAAAAAGAAATTAAGCTTTTTAACAGGAATACAAGATTACCGCTAAAAAATAACGTATCATCTGTCAGTAAAAGAAAAATTTATAATTATCGTCATTTTATACACATTTTTGTTATTTTCGAGTGAGCACATATTATTATTTTACATTTTTATCAAAATTTATTTAATCACAATAAGAAAACTACCCCCTTCCGATCCAGACTGCAGTCTGGCTAAAAACAGGAAAATTTTTTTTTAGTACAAAAAAGGCAATTTGCAGTGAAGGGCTATTAATTTCGTTTCGGCATTTTGAGTCGAAAACTTTAAAAGGCTGTATCACTTTTCAAATCGTTGCCATCATATATTATCGCCCTGTCTTATATTTAAAGAAATTAAATAATGAAGAATCTGCATAAATATATGTATGTTTCTCGCATTGTGATAAAACAACGGTACCTAAAGCCATCAAAAACTTAATCTTCCATAGAATATGGGATGTGAAAGCCCTAATTTGGATTTGGCATTTGTTTTATTATCGATTTCATATTTTGTAACACTGCCAACGAATTTTTGGTTTAAAAAACTAAACGATTTCAAAGCGAGCAATGGCAACACTGTACGAAAAAAAAATTTTTATCTTCAGCGCGCGAGACTCTGTATTGGAAATTCTAAAGGTATGCTCATTTTAAAATTAATTTGTGATATTGCTGTTGAACTGAATTTTATAGTTTGAGTACTTAGAACATGATATTTAATAAATAAAGGTTACGTTAAACACAAAACGTTAAAAAATGTCCCCTTGGGCGTAATTTAAAATCTGAAACGTTTCAGATTTTTTAGTCATTTTTTTTTTTTTTTTTTTCATTTACGACGAATGCTACCGGCCTAATAGGAAATATGCCAGTGGGTGAAGGATTTTCTAATGGATCCCTTCTCGTATTCATGTCGCATATGACGTTTCAAAGATGGGTAAAAAAACCAGTGTTTAGCAGTCTTTATCTAATAGACCACTGGTCAGTTCTATCGCAAATAAAGTTTAGAGTGATAATACGACTGAAAATTACATTTAGATTAGTCGCTTAAGGGAAAATACAAGCAGCTTAAGGATAAGAATGCTTTTGTGGAAGACTTTCATTTTAATCGAGCTCTTATTCACGTTACGAATGGGGAAAGTCCCAAAAATGTCCATACAGCTAAACTGTTCGCCAAGTCGAAACACCAGTGTTCAGCAGTCAGTGTTCGACCACTGGTGGGCAAATATAATATAAAAGATGTGAGTTTGTAAGTTTTTATACTGCATCAAAGTTTCCAGAAATATTTTCATTTGTATAATTTCGTGGGTTCATTTAGCTCCAAAATAAAACTAGCATTTTCTAAGCACAGATTCCATATATAACAGAAACAAAAGAAGGAACATTTCTGCCCATTGTACGTTTTAATAAAATGGACACAAAGTTATATAAAGCAGACAGAAAGCTTCGTAGATCCCTCCAAAAATAATTGTATATTGTGTATCCTTTAAGCTGCAACTGCGATCAATAATAGTTCCAAGGATAGCGATCTATGTGACATTAGTCAATGGCTGCCTAAGTCGGAAATAATGGGCCATGTGAGACATACTGCAGTTTTATTGCTATCATATAATTCTGAAGATAGCAGTCCCTGGAACTTAATTGTTTGCTGTTATCATCGACATTTTCTAGCTATAAAACTACAGGCAAATTTGGCATAAAGTATAAAATGATATTTTATAATAAGGAGAGCACTCTAAAGTTATAAAATAAACAGTAACTAATAATACAAGTGAAATTTCACAAAGAAAACTTACAATAGTTCTAGCAGTGTGTAAAACGCAATTATGATTCAGCGTTTTTCGGTTTTGAATATCCATTTTTGAACATTAAACATTGTGAAGTCACTTACGTCATATAGGTCCTTTAAATATGAAAGCTCAGGATAAACGAAAATATTCTAAAATTGAAAAATTCAAATGAAAATTCTTTAAATTTGCGTCAGGTATAAACAAACAGTTTAATATAAAATTACCATTTAGTACTTTGTTTAAAATGTTAGAGAGAAAGTCATGCGACGTGCGTGAAACCTGCAATAACTGAATTTGGTTGTTAGAAGATGTTAAAGAGTACCATCTATAGAAGATATATATGTATGAGGTGACATAATCAGAGATAGCAATTCATGTTGCAATACTAAACGAATTTAGTCATTTTTCGACCATTCGGCGCGATGTTGCATTTTCAGTACAGAGTGTTTCACCAAAGAAGGTTTGGTTTCTTTGACAGAAATAAATTCCTGCTGCGCCCCAGTTATTTTATATGATAGATTTTTCGCCTACTTATCACTTTTCCCTTATCAGGATAGCTCTACGAGGTCAACGTTTTTACACAATTCAAGCTATCCAAAACGATACGCCTATGACAGATACTAAAAGAAGTATTCTACCGGTGTATCCAGAATGTCAAGAGCGCTAGAGTAAGTGTGTATATACCGATGGATATTGGGTAGTACTTCGAAAGTTCCTTCCCATTCCCTTAGGTTTGTAAAGTATATTTTAACTTTATAGCAGTTATTTTAATTTCAGTGTACTTTCCTATCGATTCTTGTTTCAACTTACAACTTGCTACCAGAATGAGTTTTTAGAATCGCTTTGAATGCAAATAATTTAGAAGTAGTATTAAAGGAAGGTTCAACTTACTTCGTAAGATAGAGCTAGGAATCCTGAGTAGCGCGCGTTTGCCTTCGGGCTAAGTCTCTCTAGAAGCTGTTACGCTCGGCCGTATATTAAGTGCCTTGTGACATTCGCGTGCTAGTTTAAATTAAGAGCCAACTACGTTAGATTTGTGATAGTTTCGGCTAAGTCTCGTTTAGTTAGTTCTAATTTAGCTTTTATTTCTTATTTTGAGTTTAAGCCCGAGTGGAGGCTTTGTTGTAAGCCCGAAAAAGGGGCCAAAGAATAATTAACCCTTCGTGAGTCTACGACATTTGTTATTTGAACTCAGCAATACGACCCTTAACAGTTCACTAGGTTCCTCGACATTTACTTTAGTAGAATAAGAGTAAGGAGCTCTACAGGTTTGTTCAGTGTTTTACATGTAATTCTTTCATTTATTTCAAAATGGTCATGCTATTAATATATTACAAACCTGAAAGCACATTTTTTAAATGAGCTATAATCTTGCATACCGAGAGACAAAAAAAAGCAGTTAATACGGGAATTTATTTCTCGAACTAAGTAAGCTTATGATAATATAAAGGAGTTTGTTACTTTAAAACATAAGAGGGCTATCTGCCTAAGAACATAGATGCATGATCTATCTGCATATGAAGATCTATCTGCGATACTGCGGTACCGCCGGGTTTATTCTGGGGCTCTACTGCCTAAGCAGTACTCCACAGAGCAATTGCAGAATTTCTAACGGAGCTTGAGAAGGAATGGTATATGACATGTATCCCTCGTAGGAGGGCTTGGATAGTGAAAACAAGAGAAGAGACGCTTCTAGAGTCTAATGCATTTGGTGCCATCCAAAGCATTAGGAGAAAATACAGGTAAGCGGTAGGGAAGATGAGTGTTTTCAACTGTCCCAAGTACTGATCCATATGAAAATTTACACTTCATAACCAACAGATGCGTAATATTATTAGACCATAAAGGATTTAAATGACAAGTTGATATCAACATTTTTTTCGTGAAAATACATTTAGTACATAACTAAATATTTCTGCTTTTTTGTTAGTGCGACTACAATTCATAAAACGATGCACACAAATCCACACGTACTTTATCATCTAGTGCAGGGTTTCTTAAACTGCGGGTACTTTTAGCAGACCAAAACTTTTAGCAGTTTTGATATTTCTTTAACTTATTATAATAATTTTACAATTACCAAATATTTTTACACAATGCATCTGAAAATAGATAAAGATAAGACAATATAGACAAAGAAAAAAACGTAAACGTTTCGACGCATTCTTTTTATAATATAAACGTTCATTTTCCTTTCTTGGCACATGACGCTGTCATTTCGTCTGCTATTTATTTAAAATTTTCACACTGTTCTATGTCTTAAAATTAGAAATTAAAATTAATGACCTAAAACTGCAATAGTATATTACAGTACAAGTTTCACTCACGCATGTGTCAGATTTGTGCAATACTTATGAGGTCCCACAAAAGTTTTGTAAATATTATGGGGTCCTGGGGGTCGCGAAAAAATCTCAGTGATAAAAAGGGATCGCGATTGAAAAAAGTTTAAGAAATCCTGATCTAGTTTACAAATCACGCTATAAGTAAATCACGTTGCTGATCTAGTGTACAAATCACGCTAAACAAAAAATATCTTCAGCTACAGATTTTTATTGGTAATTATTGTTAGGGCATAGTCTTTCGATTTAAATCCAAAAAGTTTTCGTTTTTAAAAATACATTCAAAAATGTTTACTGAAAGCTAAAGGTATGGAGATTAATTGCCTGCTCACAAATGTGTGAGTTCTAGATTGTTAAGCACGACAAATAAATGCATATCGACATTTGCTTGCGTGTGTCGATGAAATCGCATCCAAAAGTCTCCCCACTATCCAAGATTTCCTGTGAGTCTAGTTCGACATTTACGAAACCTTTATGGACTTGGTCACGCAGTCGCCTACAATCAGAGATATAATTTTTCCGAATTTTTGAGGAATTGTATCGAAGCTCATTCTTCCCCATGCAAATATAATTCATAGTCAAGCTAAAAGCCAGTATACTAGCTGTCAAAAGAAAAGCTATTTAAGACTGCTGTATTTGAAATGAAATAAAAGACATGGTAAAATAAACTGTCACTGCAAAATTTAAGAAGCATATTTTTTCCTCCATTAGATCGGAGCGCAAATATAGTTAATGCACTTCAAAAACCCTCTCTTTAAAAAAGGGAATAAATAAAATTTCACTTCTCATTACGCAAACAACTTATTATTTTAGCATAAAGCGAAGGATATTCGTGTTAGTTCATTAACATTCCATTTTTAATAAGTATCAGCGAATATTTAAGCTTTAAAATATACTATTAAATAGCTCATACGAAAATCATTTACCGATTAACTGTGACAGAAAGCTACATCGAATCAATTCAACAAAAAGGTCTGCGCATAAAACTAGTTTTCAGAGGGCAGTTTATTTAATAAGCATTATTGCAAGTTTAGGTTACCGAATTCTGTTTAGGCTAACTGCTAACTGCTTCCTTTCTTCTGTTGGAAATTCTGTCAAGTTAGACAGATTAAAAAGAAATGCGCTGGTCATTAGAAGAAAAGAAGGTTAAATGAATATGCAAGAAATAGCGTAAATTACATTTATTTCTCAAATTTGTTTTCAGAAACTCTAGAACAGCGCTGTCCAACTTATCATAGCCGGCGGGCCATATTTTCTTCACCGAACATTTCGGGGGCCAAGAAGATTGATAAATGAAAAGTCAGTTTATGTTAATTAAAAAAAATATTTTATTTATACTAAAAAGAAAACTTTAAAATATTCGTAATATATTAATGAGAACATTGTGGCCGTAATTGTTTAGCAACAATATCTTTTATGTCCACATCAATATTTGTTGTGACAAGTCTGATTATATCTTCAAGAGTGGAATCTTTCAAACTGTTTCTATATTTTGACTTTATATATTTAATATCGGAGTATGCACGCTCGTAGATATATGTACTTCCGAACATTGATACAATTGAAGTCCAAAATTGAGAAATTTTGGATAATTCTCTTTATCTAAAAATTTGAATATTTCTATTCCAGTTAATCCACGAGATCTAAAAAATGGGTCAGCCTGCAGGTTGCATAATTCTATTTTATATTTAAGATCAATGGAGTTGATATCAATATTAATTGGATTACAAAATAAATCAATAGGCGGTTTAAGATCATGAAACTGAGAAAATCTTTCATTGAAATCTGTAATTAGCATATCTAATTTTGGTAGAAATATTTTAAAATTCGCTTCTATATTACATTCCTTCATAGATCTCTTTGCAAGATTCAAAATGAAATAAATTATTTTGCTCCAAATTAAACCTTAACAATTTTAATTTGTTTCTAAATCCAGTAACGTATTTATAAAGGCAAAGCACATTTTGATCAATTGCATTCTTTGTTGTTCTAGAGTCTAGAACAACAAAGAATGCAATTGATTACGATACATATAATGCAAAGTCTCTCCAACTAATAACCTACTTCATTTCAGATAAAGCTCGCGCAGACCAGAATTCTTTCCTAAATTGTTGGATATTCAGGCAAATGGAAATGTGTTTTTCCTTTGATGAAAGAATTAAATGGCTAAACTTACTTCTTCATATTACTTAAGCACCAAGTTATATGCATGACTTTCCTTAGCATGAAGAAGATGGACTTTTAACAATAGTTTAGCTCATAACCCACGATTTTTGAGGAGCTGTAATAATATCTTCTATTACTATGAGATGATAACTAAGAATTTTATATTAGGAAACCTATTTTTTAAGCTCTACCCATTTGGCCGAACATCAGCTTGATTAAACTGAGAGAGAAGATATATCACTCGCAGCAGACAGCATTAGAGATCAGCACTACTTAGATACGCCCAGATTTGTTTTTCTAGAACCTTATAAGGTATTTTCTCCCTCCTTCCAGCATGCCTTCATGGTGTAACAGTAGCATATTCGAGAGGTCCAGGTTCGAGTCCCGGTGAGGGCATTGCTCATTTTTTACGTCTCCTGTTTCAAAATAACCTAATGACTCTACAACTTTGTCTTATAATGATATGGAAAGCATCAAAGGACTGATGCATTCAATCTAGTACACTTGAAGAAGAAAGTAACGAAGGTTGTATTATTTTTTACCGACTTTACTGATTAAATGCAGAGAAATACTCCAAATTTAAACGCCACAGCTATTAAGTGACACCGAAGCTTGATATGTAATATATTATTATTATTTTGATATATTTTGAAGTCTGGAAGTTATCTCGAAACTAGAAAGGAGGATATTATTATCAGTAATTTTTGTTAAAAAATTTTGCCATTACATTTCTAGAAATATTACTGCAGCATTTTATTTGTTTTCCAAAAGTGAGAAACAATGATCATTTTGAACTTAATGCTCTCCAGTTGGAATGCATAAACTATTTACTTTTTTTTTTTTTTTTTTTTTTTTTTTTTTTTAGTCCAAAGGGGCTTTGTCCCTAAAGCCCTGATTGTTTTCGTTTTACGATTTTTCGCTGGCTCATCATAAATGTCCGTTTCACCTTTCAAACTGTTGCCACCAAATGTTAGATCCTGCATTATATTTGAAGAAATTAAATAATGAAAAAATCTGCATAAATGTATGTATATTTCTCGCATTGTGATAAAACAACGGTACATAGAGCCATTGAGTTTTTCCTACGAATATGGGCATATGAAAGCCCAAATTTGAAATTTGGAATTTGTTTTATTATCTATTTCATAAGTTTGTAAAACTTTAACGAATTTTTGATTAACAAACTCAAGGATTTCAAAGCGAGCAATGGCAACGTTGTACAGAAAAAACATTTTTATCTCCAACGCGCGAGTCTCTGTATCGGATATTCTAAAGATAGGCTCATTTTAAAACCATTTTGCGATATTGCTGTTGAACTGAATGTTATGGTTTAAGTGCGAAGAACGTGATATTTAATAAATAAATTTAACACACAAAATGTTAAAAAAACGCTCCTTTGGACAGAATTTAAAATCTGAAACCTTTCAGAACTTTTTTATTTTCTTAACGGTAAACAATTTCTTCGTAAATATTCTTTCAGGGCCATATCATCCGAATAAATTGTGTCCACCACACAAATAGTAGCTTTAAGACTCTATAACTCACCAAATGACCGAGTGGATAAGATCACTGAAAACTGGTTAAATTCGATTCGGGTTCAAATTTCGCCTCGGACTGGCTGCGTAGGCCTATCGCGATTTTCCCCATGCGTTACTTGAATACGCAACAATTTCTCTTTAAAGTCCTTAGCGAAAGCATCCCCCCTTTGGCAAGTAGTCCATTTGTGCTTTGCCTTAGTCAATCAATAAATTAGGACTTCATTACAAGCACATGCAACTAGATTTGAAATCTGCAATGATTCATTTAACGCATTTAGGATAAATGCTACAAAATATCAGGCATAGAAAAGCAGCTCCAATTTCAACTTTATGTAGAATATAA
Source organism: Stegodyphus dumicola (assembly GCF_044657685.1). NCBI lineage: Eukaryota > Metazoa > Arthropoda > Arachnida > Araneae > Eresidae > Stegodyphus > Stegodyphus dumicola. The sequence goes on from NC_140780.1 coordinate 240,945,394, forward strand.
ATATAAAAGATATACATAGTCTTCATCTTCGCTACATTAAATTAATAATTTTGATTTCATGTAATTTGGTTTTATACATACACCTAATTCATGTTCCTTTCTAGTCAACTTTTTTTTTCTTCAAAAATGTAGATAGTTTCAAAAATAGAATTAACGAACCTTTATTAAATGCATTAACTTATTTAATATAATTCAGAAACATTAGGAGAGCAACTATTTTCAGAAGAGCACAAACGCAGACAATAGCGGAATGTTTTGAAGTGCATTACTCCATTTACCGAGTCCGAACATTCTGAAAATTCAAACAACGCTATAGAAATATTCTGAAATAAGAGCGTGCTAATTTCATATAATTGAAGTTTTATTTATAAGTTATTCGATCTGTAACTGTTAAGCAAATAGTCATTTCTCAATATTTTTACGACCGAATTTAAAGATACCTTAGTATATAAAAGTGGAATGGATTTATGAGAGAAGCACTGGAAAAGTTCTAAAAGCTCTCATCTAATTTCATCTAGTCGGCTTTATTTTAGAGAATTTATAAAAACCGAACGAATGCTACAGAAATAATTAATTTTTCTGCAACATTTACTTGCTACAACAGTATTTAAGATTTTCTAAAAATTTTTCACTTATTTTCGGGTGAAATTATTAAGAAAATTATTCTTTTCATAAGAGATATTTTTTTAAAGGATTCAGACGCTAAATTCTTTAGAAAACATTCACGCCGTTACATACAAATAGGTAGCACTTGAAACCGAAACTTACTGAGTAATGTTGTTAAATACAGCAGAAAATGATAACTCATCATACGCGTTTAAGATTTAAGAGAAAAATTTCATTCACGCAAAAAATATGTTTTAAAAAATGTAAAGGATTTATTCATCACAGTTTCAGCATACTGTACACTACTCTTAGGAACTGAATCATGATTTCACACATTCACGGCGAAAAGTGTGTTCCAGTATTATACTCGACATGAAAATATCAAAATATAAAAATTAATTACTCTGATGAATTACGATTTTCTTTATCTACTTTACTTTTTGAACAGAACAAAATTAATATGACATAAAATAGGTCCAGATGCAAACCTACTATTCACAGAATATCGAATCACTTCGGTCTTCAGCAATCAATCGTGAAAACTACCATTAGCCCGCTGCGTTCAAGGGAAATCAAGATCGAGTACTGAACTTACCTTGAAACGCTGCTTCGAAATTTTTCGCTAGTGCCAGTGGTTCACTGAAGAGAATTGCAGCAAAGATTACTACAAGCACGCCGTAGACAGAAATTTCCCTGAGTTTCAGGGGTGCCATGTTGCTGGAATCATGCACCGGTCGATAGAAATACAAGGACCAGCCTCTTTTAAAAAGCAGGCGATCGAAATGCTCCAGCTCAACTGTCTCTAATGCATAGAAATGGAAACTGGATATGTGCGGAATAAGGTGAGGAACTAAAATCCACTGCGACGATTCGACGTTTTATATTTTCAAGCCAATTACATGTACTAGTGGCCCATAGCACAAAAAAACGTATCGCGCTTGGCCGCTACACCGAAAAGCGCGATCCGCAAATGAATCTAGCTAGCCCTATCCAGACCTTCTCATTCGGTATTATAGGTGCGGTCGATTCCCGAGTAAAGGGGAGGCCGGTAGAGTAGAAATGCTGCTGTTTGGGAGGCGCAACACATTTCCATTTCTCTAGCGCTATTTTCGTTTTCCGATTTTACGGTATATTTTAGATCTGCTTTTCCTGAAAAATCCTATTCTCTCGAATGAAGTAGTAATTTTATGCTATACGAAATTTTAAAATTTATTCATAACCCTTTTCGTCTGAAAAGTAATCTGAAAAAAGCAAGCATTTCGGAAAGAAGTTATTCCACAGTTGAATGAAAGCTACACGTGCTATTTAGATAAGTAACTACAAATTTCTCCGAAAGAATAAAAGAAAATCTCGTAACGGTAGTTCCGCACTCTTGCGACTTTCTCCCTCGATTTACGACTTTTTACAGTTGATTTGAGCAGTTCGTCGAATCACGTACGTGGTTTTTCATTGTCCAAATGCTTTTATAAAACTTCATTTGTTAGATGAACAAAAACAATGGTCAAGGGAGCAAATAAATTAAAGTAGTGCATTTCCTTTTCTTGAGGAGGGATGAAGAACTGTTAGGAAAGGAGGATCTTTTATCTTTTGTGTAAAGTGAACAAACAATAACGCAAATTTCATTAGAAGGAAAAAATGTTTATGACCGCCTTATAAATCATCTGAAACACTGAACTTTCATGAACTTGAGTTGAATCGTTTACAAAAGCTTGGGATAAAGGAATATAATCTTTTATACACGAGAAAAAGTATCTCCTTAAATAGTTGAAAAGAAATAAAATGTGTGAGGTTTGAAGATTAGAATATATAAAAAGAAAAAAAAAATACGGCAAAAATTATTATTATTTTATTTAGTTATGAACATAATAACTGTAATGTCACCAAATAATTTACAAAACTTAAGGCGTTTCCACGTTAGGAAATCACTCAATAAAGAAAGAAATACGATAAAAGGTAAACGGTAGAATCTTTGATTTCATTAAACTTTAATTAATAGATAAACTAAAAATCGAGAGTATAAAATTAATATTCTTCTAGCGCGTCGTTTCTGAACTACTGCAAATGTAATTATATACGAACCCTTGCTTATATATCATTATAAAAGTGATTGAGCAATCAAATCATCTGATGTTGGTGAAATTCTAAACTTTTCTTATTTAATAATTTGTTTATTTTTCCGATTCTTGTAATGATTAATTATCTTTCGTTTTTAGTAGTCTCGTACTTCGTAATGCTCACCCAATAAGATAATTTTTTTTTTCTGACAGTGTATAGTCTCTTCGTCAAACCCTGCACAAATTGTTTTGATAGTGTATATTCTCTTTGTCAAACCCTGCACAGTTCTCTTTCACACAGGCAGTTATAAATTTCAAGATTCCAAGGTATCCCATTTAAGAAAGTGTAAACATTTATTCTGCCAATTTTTTAACGTTAAGTTTAATGAAATTTAACGCAAAAATTGGTTCTCAGTTAGATCAGTTAAAGTTATAAATTAGGAAATAATCACCAATTCACTCAAGCAATGAAGTTCACTTTTAGTATCCCCCCCCCCCCGTAAAAGAGAGATCTCTTTTTGAGGGAAGGTGATAAGCAAGCTTCACTTCTGTGCAAAATGGTGATGAATCTCCAAACACTTTATATAATTTTAATAATGAAACTTGACGGGAAAAGTCATAGGACTTTGCAAACGTCCTCGATATTTTACGTCAGACTTCCTATATGAAATTACAGTTCAATGGAAAACTCTGTTGGCGGTACTCCAGTAAACTACTAATGTATCAATGTATGCGTGTGGTATAAATTTAACGCACGCTCATTTGGAATTATAAAGGATGTAATAGAGTAAATTCTGCATTTTAGTACTAAAGATCTCAAAATATATTTTACAAATACTGCAGAAATATATACATAGATATATTATTTTAGCCGCTTCTGAGAAATGATTTTCCAGCTTGAAGATTAAGGCCTTGTTAGACAAAAATTCTTTGCTGCATGTGGGATATGTTCCAAGTTATTAATTCAGAGAAAGAATACTCTTTCTTGCACATGCTAAGTATAGGAAAACGAGGGAAAAAACAGTTGCAATTGCTTAATTAAGTAAAGTGTGAATCATTTCACCGATTATAAAATCCAGCAGTTTTTAGGTTATAAGAAATTTTAAATGGGAATTTTTAACAATAGTACACTCTTATAAAAATTACGAGAATTTGCAGATTACGTTGAATTTCTGAAAACATGAGGGACATATTTAATGAAATTTAGTATGAATATTCATTTATAACAGAGAAAGAGATGCACCATTAAAAAGTCATTTTAGATACGCATGATTATCAGTAAAGCTCACAGTGCAGGAATGCCCCAAATCGACGTTGTGATGTCGAATGGAAAATGAATCGAATACGGAATACTTTTTCTCTCTCAGCCAGATAGATTGCGCAGAATGACGGCATACTGGAAGGAGGCAGCTGGAGAGTCCCTTTGACAGTCGATCTCACTCCTGCAGAAAGACAGTTTGCAACTCCAGAGCGGTTCTTGAAGTGAGATGGCGAGATGAAATTGTCCTGCCAAGAGCGTCCCAGACTCGCTGTATAGGGTTAAGGTCAGATGATCTGGCTGGCTAATCCATGCGGCAAATATCCTCGCTTTTCTAGGTAATTGTCGACCAGCTGAGCCCTATGTGAACGAGTCATAGCGTCAATGAACATGAACGCAGGACGCTCCTGTAAATTCAGACATAGGGCTTTAATATCCGTGTATCTCATAGCAGTCAGAGAAATTTTGTTAACGCAGGGATGTGCGACTCTCCAACACCCTGTAATGATTCGTTTCTCTGATGTGGAAAGAATGGTATCGCGTTCCAAGCTCTCTCCAGATACAGGTATGCCAAGAATCAGTGCCCAGGCCGAATTTCGACTGATCTGTAAAAAGCAAGGTGATCCACTAAAGCTGAGTCCAAGGCGCATGGTGTCAGCGCCATACTAATCGCGTTCTCTTGTGTGTTGCAGTGAGCAGGACGAAAACAACTAGTCTTCTGGCATACAGCTCTATCTCATGAAGCCTTCGGGCAACTGTAGACCGTGAAACTGGGGTTCCAGCAGCAGCATACAGCGCACGTGAGAGCCTGTAAAGCTGCAGCAGTGCTGTGTCATCGCGCTGAAAGCGCAATATAACGACCTTCGTTCGTCGTTGCTGATCGTGGTCGACCTTGTCCAGATCTTCTCCATATGTATCCAGTGTCTTGAAACTGTTTCCACAAATTGCAGAAGACTCTAGGCATTACATTGAGCTGTGTAGCCACCTGTGCGTGTAATTGGCCTGCCAACAATCTACCTACAATTTTAAATATCATTTCGTCATCCATACGTTCGTGGCTATCTTATCCAATTCAAGCAATTCTTGCGAGAAACAAGGCGAATGTCGTGAAAGAGTACGAGCAGACAAATCGCCAAAATTCCGTCGTGCATTTATATCCCCTTCACAACAATTACAGCTCCGCAGACACACACGTGATGCGGTTATCTATTGGAGTCTGAATGTATGCATAATTCCTCAGCGCCATAACTAGTACCTTTGGTCGAATACGCTTTGTTAAAAATAGACTTAATTTGCGAATTATCTCTTAATTCTGCACATTAGTGTAAAAATTGAACACTAAATATTCTCAGCTAGGATTTTCGAGTTCTAATTAATTGAGTATGAAATTCATACTGCTCAGAGTTGGAATTTAAGTGTCTGAGACCAAGGACTATTGAAAAAAGTTTTTTTTAAAAAGACCGAAAGAACAGAAGGCGCTTATTGTAATTCGTGTCGAAAAGAGCCAAGCAACTAGATGTCGTTTGACCTTACTTACACATAGAAACGCTAAACCATTTCTATAATAGAAATAACCGTATTTCATAAAGTTATTGATTGCAATAATTTGTGGACAGTGTAGAAAAGGAATTCTTCTAACATGCTTTGATAAGCATAAATGTTATGAAATTTAATTATTTAACTGAAATACTACTTGTTTTTAAAGTTAATACGTAATATTTTTAGTTTGGGTAATTACGTCTACCTTGAAAGTTGGCTATCATTGAATCCTAAAAATTGGTGGATATCCCCCCCCCCAAAGTTGCGCCAGTCATTCCTGCGGATTCTGAAGGAACTAGACATAATTCGAATTTTTTTTAAGTATATGTAGTTTACAAAGGCTCTTGATTTTGCATACTATTACGAAATGTGCAGGCGCTATGAGATAGCTTTCCCACAAAGCAGGTTTAGGGTTGTCATGAAATAGTAAGGAAAAGCAAAGTTGCCACATTTGGCGAAAAATCGCCCATTTGGCGACAAAATTGGCGATATGCCATGGAAGGATGGAGAACCTTCTTGAACGAATTCTTACCGGTTTAGCCCAGAATGTTCTCGAACACAAGCCGAAAGCTGTATAAACCCTGTTGGTACGCGGAGAGTTAGTTTAAAGATGTTGTCAATAGCTTGAGTTCATTTGTTGATCAATTCAAGAAAAAGAAAACTGAAGCTGAAAAATTTAAGCTCGCTGTCTTATTGAACTTTTAGATGGCATAGATGTTTAATTTACATCTGCTTTGGAAAGATGACTGTCCTAGTTCCTTCTAGCGTCGTTAGATGGCACATTACGGTGACTTTTCATGATGTCCTGCTTTGCTCCACCTGCATCGTTCGTAGCCACTCCTGCTCCAATCTACTTCGACTTCTCTTTAGAGATCCTCCCACGTCTGGAAATTATTATGTCATGTGCCTTCGGGCAACTTTGCGTAGTGCAATAGCTCGGTATACTTAAGTGTTTAAGTCTAAGGAGAGTTAGTTAGTGTCTCGTCTAGTCAGTCCGTGCGGAGTCGATCGAGTTGACAGTCGGTCAGCGAGTGCCGAGTTAGTCGTCGAGTGCATCGAAGAGTCAATTAGTGTATCGCGGTTAGTACATCGTCGAGAGAGTGTGTTAAGCTCCGGAAACGATTAAACTGAAGAGTCGGGAGCTGTGTCCTGTGTGTCGTCGAGTGCATCGCGAGTTGTAGCGTGGAGAGTCTCGAGTTCCGAGAATGACCGAGCAGAGTCGGAAGCTGTACTCTGGTGCTTTGGAGTGAAGCTGTACTCTGGTGCTTTGGAGTGAAGCTGTCTCCGCCGTTATTGCCTGACAGTGTGAAGGCTGTGTCGCTGATTGTTCCAGCGTGTTTATTAACAGTTCGACGACTGTAAACAAGATTTTGGAACTGTTCCTGATTAATACCGGCAAATAAAGTGTGTTTTGATACTTCATCAAGTGCTGCCGTCATTATTCACTCCAAATCCTCACAAATCCCGTACGTACGTGAACGAAGAAAATAACGTAACAACTGGTGTCAGAAAAGAAAAACGTAACAATACGAATGTACATTTGAGAATTTACGAGTAATTTCATAGGATACCTGTTCGGAAATGGAACTGAGTGGCTATGTTAAAGCTATGCAGCATTTCCATTCTTATGCAATAGAATTCCAGCAGAATTTAAAATCATGCTTACCTGCATTTTAGACAAATGCCATTTTCTAAATTCAATACACCACCATATGAATAATTTTATATTTTAATATTTATAAATTAATGAAAGAATTAAAATTTTTTGCCCTATGAATTTCTAATATCGTTTTCATATTATAGATATCGTAAATTCCACATTGTAATATAAAATATAAGAAATAATACTATATTTTTTCAAAAATAACGACTTCTTTTTTCAAGCACCTCTGTCGCAAAATTTGATAAGGTTTTTCAATTGAGTATTTTGATAATTGACTTTGTAGAATGAGAGGAAGGAGATAATTTTCACACTGTTTACGAGTTTTGTATATGTGTAGATAATTTTAGAAATCAATGTGAAATTGTAGTATATCTTGTATAGTATCACATGAAAGGCCTAAAAAGGCGAAGTTCCGTCGTAAAAATATTGTTGCAGGGGCAAGTCTGTTTATCATTAATGTAAATGGCTAGACAAGCTAGCGACGATTTTCGCAACTAATATTTGGCGAAATTTTGATCCAATCCCAGTATAACTGTAATTGGTCTGATCCCTATATGTAAGCGTAACTATAACCGGCCCTCTATGTAACTGTAACTGTATATGCCTTCCAGCAATTTCGAGAAATCGAAGGTACTGGAAATATTTCGGTGGCTAGGGGAAAACTATATACGATGAAGGACAGCAGTCCTCAGCTTTTAATTCAGTGTTGAGATCAAAGTATTGAGAGATCTCCCTGCGAGCTTCGCTCTTCAGATACGCTTTGCATTGCGTTGTATTTAACATTCTTAATAGTTTGAAGTGGTAACTACTTATTGTGCTCTGTCATACTGAGAACAGCTGTAAGAGTACTTTTTTGAAAAGTTCCAGAACTGTAAAGCGTTTCTTTTGGAAAATAAATTTTATCAAACTGTCATCAGTTCTGTATGCATTCAATCCATTACGAGCCCGTACGCAAATAATAATTTTTGGTCTCAGGAGTAAGATTGAATGCCAGTGAAAAGAGCGATGAATGAAGAACCGAGACAACAGGTAACAGACTTAGCAGTAATTTAGGAACAGATGAAAGCGGGTCAAGAAATGATGGAAGGAACTATAAAGTCACTCCAACAAGAGAAGAAAATGGCCGAGAAAAGATGGAAGGAGCTGTCAAGTAAGTTCAAGAAGAGATGAAAGTGGAGCAATAAAGATGCCATTGGACATAAAAAAGAAGTTAGGGGCAAAACAGGTAGAGAAGAAAGGAAAAGAGAAATTACTGCCATAACAAGGAAACAAACTCTAGGGTGTGGAAGTCAGAATAGACAGAATCGAAAATAAAGTTACAGAAATCGAAGAAAAGGTTTCTACTGTCGAACAACAAAGCGATGACAGAGTTTCTGCTATCGCCAAGAAAGTTGATAGTTTGAAGAAATCCATTGTGACAGTTGGAAACAAATAGAACGCTTTAAATTTCTAACTATGTCTCTCGCTAAAGATATTCACGTATGAAAGACCTCCTGACAAGTGTATATGGCTCAGTTCTCTATAGTGGCATATGCAAATGGATGGGATTCCGAAGCCTGTCATCTCGCCGCTTCTCTGAGAGCAGACACAGCGTATATCCTTCAAGCTCTGCCCGAAAATCAGAAACTAGACTTCGAAATTCTATCCGGTGCGTTGGAGCTACGCTTTCGCAAGAAGTTTTTAAAATACTATAGCACGCTTCAGTTATAATCTCGCCAAGGGAACGCCACAAAACTCTCCAAGATCTCGCCACAGATGTTGAAAGGTTGTCTCATCTCGCCTTTTCGGACTGTTTGACAGAAGCCAGGCAAATCCTGTCTTTGCAGTATCTAATCAATCGCATCCAAGGTCTTTAGATATAGAAAGCTCTGCGAATGGCAGATGTCAAGGATGCTTTAAGGTACGTCATGAAATTCGAGGCAGCCCACAAGTAACCTGCCAATTAACCGAATTGCTCATCTCCAGGAGCCAGTGGATCAAATGAGTGCACATCTAGATAATTTGAACAGGCAAATCAAAACCTCAAGGCGGAATAGGAGTGGTAATCCTTAAGTGTTGGAAGTTTGGTGGTGGTGGAGGCCACGTACGAAGGAACGGCAGAGCATCACAAAGAACGGGACCTATGATCAATCTCAGCAAGAGGAAGGAAGCCAATTAGTTTCAATTTTGAGAAATGGTGATTGCCAGATATTGAGAAGACTCGTTTTAATGAGCTTTTGATTTCTGCAGCTTGTGGTGGCAATAACGCACTCTTTACCATGGGACATATCAATGGAGATTCTTGCAATATGACCATCGATACAGGAGCCAATGCTACCCCAAATCTAAAAACATTTGGCTCAACAGTTGGAAGGCAAACTCATCAGGACGCTGCCCTGCGTTACCCTATAATGTATTTTCTCCCTCCATCCAGCATTCCTTCGTGGTATAACTGTAGAACACTCGGCGCATATTCGAGAGGTCCACACTCGAGTTTCAGCGACAGTATTGTTCATTGATCAAGTATCCTGCATAAAAAAAAGTTAATGAATGTACAGTGGCGCCCGAACTAGACAATAATTCGTCACCACCAGGATTTGGCAACTGGGTCCCCAAATCCCCAGCCGCCCTTTAAAAGGGGGAGCATATAAAGTATTTTCTCCGTTCTTCCAGAACGCTTTCGTGGTGTAACGGTAGTACATTCGGCGCGTATTCGAGAGGTCCAGGTTCGAGTGCCAGCAGGAGTATTGAGCTTTTTTGAAGTCTTCTGCTCCAAAAAAGAACCTAATGACTATAACCCTGCAGACTGTCCTGTGATAAAATCGATTTGGATAGAAAACATCCCGTTTGGAAGCACAGCCTAACAGCACATGATATGCCTGGCAAATATGACAGATCCTTGCGTAATCGGATTAGATTTTCTAAGGAAATAAAATTTTCCCTCGGAATTTAAAACTAAGCAGCTGCATTCTGCCTCTGAGGGCATAATACTCTTCGGAATTAAATATGAAGGAGTTAAATCCGTCCACTAAATCATCGTTCAAGATGATATCCCAGTACCAGCAAGAACAGAAATTTTTATTCCTTAATCCATAGCTGAAATTTCCGGTGCGGCATAATAGAATATCCTACGAAATGTAACAGCCCGAAGGAGTACTAATACCATCGGAACTCGCCAACCTATCGAGGACCGTTATTCCAGTGAATGTTGCCAAAATAAGTGATAAGGTCAAAGTCATTAGGAAAGGCGAAGTGATTGTAGTCTGCACTCCAGTCACCTGCGTTGAAAGAATCTGTAGTCCTCCAACCGCTGCGCCTTCGAAGAGCTTAGCATCGGAGTTACTGCAGAATGGCCAACTAAGCGAGAAAAAGAGGAATTCTGTGCAACGTGTCGGTCAAGGATTTCAAGATGTTTTCTCCCGCATATCTTTTGACTAGGTCGAAACAATATGGCACAGCACAGAATTGATACGGGGATCATCCACAAATCAAGCAACAATCAAGAAGTGTACTGCTTGCTAAACATAAAGAGGCAGGAAAACTTTCTAAAGGAAATACAGGAAAGCGAAGTTGTCAAGCCTTCATCGAGTCTTTGGGCCTCTGCCATCGTCCTCGTCAGCAAGAAGGATGGTTTTAGTATGTTTTGCCTTGACCATTGCCAGCTGAACGACATCAAGAAGAAAGAGAGCTACCCTCTTCCTAGAACTGACGACATTCTCTTCCTGGAAGCAAGTGGTTTTCGACGCTTGATTTAAACATTGGATATTGGCAGGTAGAAATACATGCTGATTACCTAAAGAAATGGCATTTACAGCTGGACAAAGATTTTGGCAGTTCAAAGCGCTGTCATTTGGATTATGTTATGCGCCGGCCACAATCAAACGCCTCATGGAGGCAGTGCTGATCAGTCTTCCCTATGAAGCCTGTCTTATATACCTGCATTACATTATCATTGCCCGGAAAAGTTTTGAACAGCGTTTAGAAAATATTAGTAAGGTGCTTCAGAAGTTGAAGGAAGCCAATCTAAAGTTAAGTCTTGCGAAATGTAAAATTGTTCAGATAAAAAAGACTTACATCGGCCATATCAATCTCTGTCGAAGGTGCGTGTGAGGATAAAGAAAATATATCGGTAGTTAAGGATTGGAGAAGCCTTGAAAATATCCATCAGCTGAGAAGTTTTTGTACCTACTATAAAAGCTTTGTGAAGGACTTTTCTTCCATCTCAAGACTCCTTCACAAGCTGACAGAGAGCAAATAAGTGTCCTGGTGGACAAAAGAACACGAGAATGCAGTTAACTAGCTGAAGGAGGCTTTAACATCTGCACCAACCCTGATATATCCTCAGCTCATCAGTTAATTTATTCTTGACACGGCTGCGAGCAATGAGAGTGTCGGTGATGTTTTCTCCCAAGGAAGATAAACGGTCAAGGACATGTCATACTGAAGCAAGCCCAAGTCGGGGTCAAGAGCCTGTCACACTGGAACACGTAGCAAGTGTCTATCTAAACCGGAGAGAAATTACTGCGTCACCAAGCAAGAGCTGGTCGCCATAGTTGAAGCCGTAGAACATTTCCACCATTAACGGTAAGGTGTAAAATTCCTGCTCCGCACAGATCATGCATCGTTGACCTGGCTGTGTAATTTCAACATCCTGATAGCCAAATACTCAGATGAATACAGATACTCTAGAAATATGACATCACTATTTGTCATCAGAAAGGATCGTCACACGGAAACTCCGGTAGCCTGTCTAGAAGACACTACTCAGAAAGCTACTGATATTGCTCCAGGGTCGAAGCGTAATACCAGCTGGTTAATCTAGGGGTACCTCACGTTACAACTTCAACATCGTCTGATTCAGACTCGTGAAGTGACGAAGAAGCCAGGAAAGACCAGTTGGACATTAAACCCATGATTGACCTAATAGAGTCTTCAATTGGGAAACCTACAGGGCAGGGCATTTCAATCTATAGTCTTACAACAAAACAATATTGTGACGCATTCCATATTCGAAACAGCATCTTGTACCGGAAGTTCGAATCGGATGATGGAAAGGCATTCCGATAGCAGCTGATCCTTCCAAGATTTCAAAAGCTCTTAAAGGAGTTCTACAAAAAGCCACTTCGGAATAACAAAGACCTTGCTCAGAATTCCATTCCGCTTCTACTGGAATAATGCAAAGGCTGACGTGCAGAAGTGATGTCAATCTTGCGGAACCTGTGCCTGCTGGAAAGAACCGAAGAAACGTAGTCAAGGGAAACTACAACGTTACAATGTAGGAGCGCTTTTTGAATGCATCGCCTTCGAAATCCTGAGACCTCTGCTACGAGCTGCTGATGGCAATTAATACGTCTTCGTTGCCATTGATTACTTTACAAAGTGGCCTGAAGCATATCCTATCTTTGATCAAGAGGGTGTCACTATCAGCAGAGTTAATGATGCAGCATTGGATTCCCGGCTGTAATTAAAGAACTCTATTAACTACTCGGCAGAGACAAAACTTAAACAATATTTTTATATATAGACTCAGACGGCATGGTAGAGCTGTTTAATCGAACTATCCTTAATAACCGTTTGACTACTGGTTTCTAGAAACCTACAGGACTGGGACCAGAAATTACCTCTGCTCTTACTGGCCTATCGCAGTACTGTTCACGAGACTACCGGCTATTTCCCAACCCCGATGCTTTTCGGTCATGAACTTCGTCTGCCTTGTGATTTGTTTGGTCGCTCTACAGATGAGCCTTCATTGCCTGGAGAGTACATTTATAATCTCAGGCGCAGTTTGAAGTGATGCACTACTTTGCACGAAAGTGAGTCAACTTGGCGACGGAGAAGATGAAGACCATATACGACACCTGAGATACAGGATATCGATTCAACAAAGGTGAGAAGGTACTGTTATGGAATCCGATTCGACGGAAAGGGTTTTCTTCTAAATTTCAGTCACCTTGGGACGGTTCTTAAACAGTCCTGAACAAGCACATCGACATTAGTTTGGATCCGTAATCATCCAATTCTAAGCCTAAAGTCGTTCATTACGAAAGACTAGCTCCTTATTATAGCCATAGTAGGTAGTTCCTATAGTATGTATAATGTAAATAGTACAGTAAGACCATTTTCCTATGTGAGCATAAATTTGTAAATTTATGCATTTATTTATTGATGTAGGAGTTGATTTGTTATATGTTACTTATTGAAGTTATTATTTTAGTACTGCTTTGATTTTTCTTAGTTGTAAGCATGACTTCCTGTCCAGAGACTATACTGCCTGGAACGTGCAGTTCTTGAGAAGGGGGTAATGTTTCAAAACTCATATATATGTAAATAACTTTAGTGAAATTATATCTGAAATTGCGGTATCTCTTGGATGATGTACCGTGAAATATCTCAGAAAGCGAAACTCCGCAGGAAAAATTAATGTTACACGAGCAAGTCCACTTAACAATAGGCGATCACTCGCCTATTGTTAAGTGCCTATTGTCTCGTCAGCTTGGCGGGTGATAAATCGCTAAAGGTCGCCAGACTTGGCGACCATTTGGCGGCATTTGGATTCAATCCCTGTAATTGTAATTGGTCGTATCCCTATGTATAACTCTATCAGTATCTGGCCTTATATGTAAATGTAATTGCATATGCCTTCCAGAAATTTCGAGAAATCGCAAGTACTCGAAATTTCTCAGCAGCCGGGGGGAAAATTATATAAGCCTGGAGAGAGCATCATTTCTTAGCTTTTAGTTTAGAGTCGAATTCGGAGTATTGAGAGATCTCCGTACCAGCTTCTTCATTAAAGGCGCATTCTATTGCGTTGTGTTTAACGTTCTCAGTAGTTTGTAGCAGTAACTGCTAATTGTGCTCTGTTCTACTGAGAACAGCTGTTCGAGTACTTTTGTGAAAGTTCCAGAACTGTAAAGATTTTCTTTTGGTAAATAAATTTTATCAACCTGTCATCGGTTCTATGTGCATTCAATCCATTACGAGTCCCTACGCACGTAACAATACTACACAAAATAATTGCATTGAATAATATCAGATAAACTACACAGGTTGTTACCGTATGTATTGAAGCGATAGTCATGTATGCCATTTTTTTACCCATTGGGAATTTAACAAAGCCAAAAGAACGTCTCTTGCTATTTAAATTTTTACTCTATTTCATTCGTTTTTTAGTTTCTTTAAAATGTAGGTCTGAAATCCTCAGTTTTCAGAAGCGCACATTATTGAATAAATTTGAGATTCTTCTGACTGATTAAGGAAGACAGAAACGTTTTTTGGAATACGTGATGTTAGTTGAGAGTTTAAATTCAGATTTAAATCTGAATTTAATCCCTCCCCCTGATGACGTTTTAGTCTGAAACTAATTCATCATATACATCATTTAATTGTTTTTATTTTTATTTTTCTAACAAAACATTTTAGTTTGTTTTGATATTAACTCTCTGAATGCAAAAACTATGCTCTTAGCCAAAGGCTTGACAGTCTACATAAAACTTATAAAACCCTAATTTCATATGTGGCGCCCAGAGATGCTTCTGAAATTCCTTCATTGTGTCTGCTCATGAATTGCCGTCGTTATACATTCATGTTAATTTTTAATCTGAATGTAAAATTTTTCTGGAGATGTAGTAAAAAAGCATTATGAACTGCAGCGCTTTCATATTTGTAACAGAAATGATTGTGAAATTAATTCTTTCTCACAGTTCAAACTGTTAGCTTCCTTTCTAACGGATTTATAGGCAGATGGCAAAGTACTACCTTGTACAAGTTATCCGAATTCTGTTAATAATCAATTAAATTTCAATGAGCAATAACACATTAGGTATCTCTCACAGTCCCTTCGATTTCAGCCTTGTCAATGTTGAGCTGTAATTTAATTAAATTACAACTTGGAGCTGCAATCTAAAATTAAAATATCAATTGCGCATAGCAAAGATAGTAATCGACCTTTCACAAATTTAATACATCTTGAACTGCAACTCACCTTCAAGAAAAATAAGCGCTGGTAACGCTTGTGGCTAATTTTTCTTATCAGGTTACTATACAGATAATTAAGCAATTACCTTTTAAAGCTGTCTTCATGTTAAAGTGAATACCATAACTCGGAGAGGCAAGAATATTTCCCCCTATAGTATTTTACTTTAGAATAGGCACTTCGAGGTAATTTTCTCTTTCTGACTTGCCTCGTAACCATGGTTACAACTGCTGCAAAAGATGATCGAATCCTCTAATTGGCTAAAATCATCTAATCTCCTCTGCGTAATGATGACGTTTCTACTGTAATGAGGGAACAGCCAGTACGACCTTGAAATGCCTATTTTAAAATAAAACAGTATAGCTGGACCACTTGCAGGCAACCATTTAGCGTAAAGAATTTTTTTTTTTTTGCATAAAAATAATTATTACGCTAAATAATGTACTACTTTAAAGCTCTAATTAAGAATCATTTTATGTGTAAGTTTCCAGCTGCATCTCTTTCTTTTTACAGATAATTTTGTAAAATCATCCAGACTGGGAAATTGAGTAGAGGAATTCTGAAGGGACATAACAAAATCAACTTAATATAAACTAGTTAATAAATGAAAAGTTGAAAAGTCTACAGCAATAATGTGGAAGCAATGAAACTACATATAACCAGGATTAAAAAAATGTTTGCACGACTAAATAGCTGTTGAGCCCAACTGCTCGAAAGGCCATAGTTCTCGCTCTCTCCCACTCTCTCTAAACTTAGATTATCTCTCCTTATTTAGCCCACCAGCGGCCGAGCGGTAAAATCGCTGAACACTGGTAGTTCGGTCTGAGGTTCGAATCCCGCGAACGGGCTGGCTGCATGGGCGTTTTCGTGGTTTTCCCCATGTGTAACGTGTATACGAGCCAGTTTCCCTTAGAAAGTCCTCCACGAAGGCATCCCTCCTCTTAGGCAGATAGCCCTCGAGGCTTTGCCATAATCACACACACACACTATCCTTATTTAAATATATTAATTTGCCTTTTTGGTGGAGTAGCAAAATTGTAGGAAAGTTTCAATAAAAACAAAGTGTTGGTTATAATAAACATTACAAAGTAAGCATTCAGTCTACGTTAAATTTAATGACGTGATACGTTTTAGTAAAAATATATTTAATTAAAGTTTTAAAATAATTTCTTATATAATAAGTAATCAGACTCTCATTAAGCTGGTAATAGATCGGATAAAGAGCGATAGCTATGAAATTAAGCCTCTAGCAATACAATGCATTAAGCTTTAGAGATTGTGTCCGAAAACAGAACTAATATGTGCATTCAAAATTTACAGTCTATTGCAGAGCAGAAAATAAACGAGTATAATGTACCCCCAAATACTAAGCAAAGGTTTTATTCCTATGAGAAAACGGCTTTTAATTTGTAAAGTGAAAGTCATTTATCATTCTTGTGAGAAATAATCATTCTGCTAGTATCATGGAAAATATATTTTTAGTCCGAAATATGTCTCTATTTTCTACAAGGAAAATAGTGAAATCTAAACAGGGACAGAGGATAGATCTTTAGAGTAGATTTAAAATATACTTGGAATTTAAAAATTACACGTGGGAAAATCCTAGCAGTGTTCAACTATTTTACCGTTCAGTCCATTGGTGGTATCCAGAGTATAATTAGGAAGACTTATATGTTGATCTGACATGAACATGACCAAATTTTGACAAATCTTATGGAACAAACCAAGAACAGATTTCAATGAATTTAGATGATACTGATCTATTGTTTATAAAAACAACAACAACAAAAACATTAATATTTAAAAATTCAAGTCACTGTGTTGCTTCTTTGCTTACGTTCAGTTTAGTGCATCACTAAACGAAAAATATTAGAAATCCCTACTGTATTTATTTTATATCTAAGTTTGAGTTTAGGTACGGACCAACATATAACCGGGTCTAAGGTAAAAATATTTGTGAGGAAACAAGTTAAGCTTGGAGATTACCGTTTCTGTTTTGAAAGGTTAGCAAAATTTAAATGTCTTTTCCTTTGTATGAAGTGTAAAAGGAAGATATGTCGGAAAGTAAAAAGTAAGTTCACCAGATGGGAAGTGAATCAGTGAATACTATAACGTTTAGAGGAGCACCATCAACTAGCAGAAGAAAAGAAAAAGACAGAAAATATAATTACAATTAAAACTTCAAAACCAGATTTTTTTTTTTTTTCAAAAAAAAAAAAAAAAAAAAAGTCTTTGCACTAGAGAAAGGTTTTTACGAAAGCAGGAGGAAATTTAACAGCCCTAAATGATTCAGGTGAAGATGATGTGAATAGCAACAGAAAATTTGATCCCAATGAAATGCAGTGGCGGAATTATGAAGCAAATGACCCTGAACATTTGGGGTCCCTAATTTAAGTCTTATGGCATACTATATAAAAAATGAAGTAATAATTTTGAGGCTCCTTGGAATGCTATACACTTTCCAGTTGCACCTCGCACTAAATAAATTCACTTGTAATAAAACGTCTTGCTTAGATACTTGCGAGCACCCTAGAAATTTAGAGGATACCATTCGTTAGGCTACTAAAATTAAAAGAAAAGTGTTTCTGCTACGACCGTCGTTTGTCGTAGCTGTAAACCAAATTATAGTGCATTTTAGAGAACTAAAAAACTTTCACAAAAATTATTAAGGGGAAAAATGGTATCAATCGCGAAAACAAAACGATGGAGACTTTATAAAATCTGAAGAAATATGTCACAATAAACACATAACTTAGAGAAATGCTCCAGTCTGACATAAAAACTTACTTATAGAGGCGAAGTAAAACGCGAGTTTCTTATTTATTCTCTTAGCCAACGATCTATTCTCTGTACCATTCTCTTTCTTTGGACTAGCATCAGTATTTGTGTCATCTAAATCCAATGTAACCGAGTTTAACAGAGTTCTAAGTCTCATCTTGGTTGGGGGGGGGCTCTCTCTGTACAGCGTAAATACGAGCGCCAGTTTCTTTTAAAATATCTTTCACGAAGTCATTTATTCTCTTGGGCAGCCGCGGAGTGCTTTGCCGTGATCTAAATAATCCAAAACTCATTCCTTATTGATTGAAATTTAATGTTCAAAAAGCGAAGAATTGAACTAGACAATTTTGATAAACATTTACTGGAAGAAACAAAGGAAAGAGTTAAACATTAAAGGAAAATTCTCTAGCGAGTACTGACTGCTGTTATACAAATGCCGTAATGTGATCTGGCTTTTAGGGGCGAAGATGAAGTGCTTGGTTTTCCAAATAATGAAAACTTTATAGAGTGCCAAGAATTTATAGAAAAATTTTAAACCTTATTAAAAACCAATTAGTTCCATGCGGGAACCCTAGCGAAGGCAACTTTCGAGGGCTACTTCAGGGATAGTGGTAGTTTTAGTTGCACTGCACATGGATTGTTTGTTTTAGCTAACGAGCAGCTGCAATACTGAACTCTACCACATTTGTTAATTATAACTATATTTCTACGGGAAGACTAATAATAACATTAGTAATAATATCAATAACAAATTAAGATTCAAGTATTAGCTTCATAGAAGCAAAAACGAGTTTTCAAAGGTACAGTTACCTATGTCCATTGTATGAAGACTCGATTCTTGATAGCAGCAAGTGTTCGAGAGTTCAGTCTAGCCAAGGATGTAAGAGTGTTTCTGTACTTGCTCTGTCTGATACAATTTGCAGTCCAAATTAGTCGAACATCGCGGAGAAAACAAGGCAAGGAGAAATCGTCGCAGTACAGAACATCGCAGGAGAAAAGAAAGCAAAGAGAAAACATCGCAGTTCTAAAATATCGTGGTACAATATATCATGGTCGAAATTAAAAAGCAGTTTAAAAACATTGTCATCAAAAATATCGTGGTAAAAAATAAAGTACCGCATGACGGTACTTTATTTTTTCGGTAAAATCATCGCATCATGATAACATTGCACACATGCGTTTTTCAGATTTTAAAAGTAAGTGAATTTTTGCATAATGATTTGGGAGCACAAGAAGGAAATACTACTATTTTTACTTCAATATTTCATATTTTTGAATGAACTAAAAACTTTTTGCTGAAAAAGTAAAAAGGAAAAGAAAATTAATGCAACTTAAAGCACTTAATTTTAAATTTACATAGATAATTACATATTTTATTAATTTTTTCTAAAGTTTTACTGATAATTTTCATGAAAAACTCAGTCTAAAAATGTTTAGAAAAAGGAACATAAATAACTGCATCCTGTTACCTCTGTACAAATTACTTAGTTAATTATCAAATTACAAGTATTTTCTTTCACATTTGTTAATCTGTTATTGTTTTAGTGAAAATTATATCATGTTTAGTTTCCGTTTATTCTTAAATCGTCATTCAGCCTCTTTCCTTCTTGCGCTACCAAATTATTATGCGAAAATGCATTTACAACTTCTAAAACTCGAAAAATGCATGTGTGCGATTTTTGTTATCCTCATGCGATGATTTGTAGGTACTTTTTTCAACACGATATTTTTGACGGCGATATTTTTAAACTGCGAAGAGTTTGAACCGCTTTATTTTCGACCACTATGTTTCGACTGCGACGTTTTCTCCTTGCTTTTCTTCCACGATGTTTCGTACCACAACGTTTCCGCCTTGCGTTGTTTTCTCCGCGACGTTTTCGTCTGCGATTTTTTCTCCTTCGAAGTTTTCTGATGTAATAAATTAGTCGCATCTTTTCAGTTTTAGTGTTGCAGTTTACGTCCTCTGACAAATTAAGGTTGAAAACAATAGCAGCGGAGCTCCAGAATCATTGGCGGTTGCGCTTCATGAAATTGAGGAGCTTTATTAACAAACAGAGGTTTAAAAAGAAGGCCAAAATCTTCTATCACTGGTCGTGCAGCTATGACTTTTGAAATGCCAAGTAGATACATTATTGGGAACGTTAATTGCTTCTATAGTGTAAAGGCATGTCATTTGAACGCCCCACGAATGACCGAGTGGTTAAAACCCCTGAATGCTCACCAATGGCCGAGTGGTTAAAACCGCTGAATGCTCTTGCAGTAAAATCCCTCATAACCGGTATCCAGTTAACTGGCAATATCAAAACAACAGCATTTTTGAAAGTCTAAATTTAAAATCCTAAATTCAGGGCTATGAGGTAAAAATATATAACTGGCCAAATCTGAATATTTAAATGTGGTAAACATTTCTGTTATGTTTCTACTGCCCAATGTAACAAGCTTTATCTAAACAACGAATTATCCAGATTTTATAAAGATGAACTACCAATTCTTTTTTATGTATCGCTGTGTGAACTTCGAAGGTAGCGTCTATGATTTTTTAGAAATACTTCTATATTTGCTTTGGCTCTTGCGTGGAAATACGTAAAAAATACTATTTACGTCGGGATTAGTATAAATTGTGCATGTTCGTCGATGACATGTCGAAGTGACTTAGATACTCTTGGTTTCAAAACATGTTCCGCGCCTGTGTTCCAAAATCTTGGATTTATTTATATGTTCGTATAAGATTAGCGTTAGTGAAGAGGAGGTGCAAGCTCGGATGGATGTAAACAATTTTGTTCTTGTAACACAGTGTTAAAAAAAAAGGATGAATGAAAGAATCGGACATGTTATAGGGTATTTTATGTTAATTAACAAAATTTTATTATTTAAACCTTTACTATAATTTTTCTATTTTCCGTAGTCCTCACCAGGATTAAAGTTAGATGATAAAGTGCTAAAGTCGAGGGTTTTGAACGGCTTTGAGATAGAGCTTTTAGGAATTTACGTTCTATCAGCCAGCTCTGAAAGTGAATATTCCGGCTTTAGCCATTTTGATAACCGATGTTAAAAATGCGACATACTGAGTCAGCTTAAGTAAGCCAATATGTATACTCTCCGTCTAGGTTATTTTGGATCTGAAACTTTGTTGTTTTAATAACCTGTAAGCGGCGAGCTTTATTTATGCGTATACTTCGAGCTTTCTATTCATTTAACGATTTAATTTGCGGTATTTTTATGACTTTAATATTTTTAGACTGAACGGTAACTCGCTTGTCAGTCTAACAGGGTCATATGACTTTGAGTTAATTCTACACAATTGGGACTCTATATATCGTGCTGAGAAAAGTTAATGTTTATTTGAGCAAGGCAAAACCCCAAAGACTATATTTTTAAGAAGAGGGATGCCTTCGGGGAGGGCTTTCTAAGGGAAACTGGCATGTTTTCACGTTACACATTAGGAAAACCATGAAAACCAACCCTGCAGCCCTTTCGCCTAAAATCGAACCCAGGCCTGGTCAAACTACCAGGATTCAGTGGTCTTAAACACTCGGCCAATGGT
Source organism: Stegodyphus dumicola (assembly GCF_044657685.1). Lineage (NCBI taxonomy): Eukaryota > Metazoa > Arthropoda > Arachnida > Araneae > Eresidae > Stegodyphus > Stegodyphus dumicola. The sequence continues at coordinate 240,966,787 of NC_140780.1, forward strand.
GGAGCATACTGGGAAAGGAGAAAGACGATGAAGACCAAGAGGAAGAGAAAGACGACATACAGAGCAAGAAAGGTAACGAAGATAGAAGCTGATTAAGGACTGCAAACTTCGATTAGATTTGCTGAAAATGTTCATTTATGTCAGTACACGATGTTATGAAGCTTCACTATATAAACAGCGAATTTTTCAGAGTACAGCGACAGTCTTGAACGCAAGCAGACATTCGAAGTTATATGCCGTCATACTAAGAAATTCGTAATTTCTGTGTGATAATAAATATTTTAATTTTAAAATATTGCTTAGCTTTGTTTTTTTGAAATACAGAATCATGTTATGTGCTTTAATTTTAAATAATCTGTACGATTTTCAGTAATCATTTATTTAATTTTGGCCGATAGATCAAAAACACGACCGATGAATTTCACAACATGTTGCAGTTTCTACAGATCTCATCACAAAGCGTTAACAAGTTCTAGAAATATATATTCAATTACCCGAAAAAAAAATCTCTCATTGGGAATCGACACGGTCCCGTTGCTGCTGGTTAAAAGGAATTCTACTGTAGTTAACATGAGTTCGAACCAGGCGAATGGGCTGCCTGCATGTTTGGTTGCTTGGTTCCCTATTTGTAATGTAAATACAAGCCAATTTCGCTTAAAAAGCTCTTCAAGGCAGCATCTCATGCGTTAGACAGTTACCTTGTTGTACTTTTGCCATATTCAAATAACTATAACCATCGTTAGCTTGTTGTCAGCTTTTGGACTTCAATTTGTAAGGGGACAGCACATGAATTTTCAAATTTTCATACGGTCCGCCGCAGTATCTTGCTTATTTCCTATTATTTGTGAGGTGATCATAGTACTAATGGAGCAGTGTATTATTGATACCATAATTAAGTCAGGAAATATTAAAAATACTTTTTCAACATTGTATATTAAATCTTCAATATCACGATCAACTGACGTTTATCTTAAGGTATGTAGGCGGGCAATATTGAAGAACGGCATTTAGAATTTCCAAAAAGCCCTCGTCGTACTGGCAAGGAGCTAGTTGACTCTGCTTTAAACTTCCTTTCTATACACAGACTAGACATTCAGAAATGTCGCGGCCTGTCGTATGACAATGCTGTTATTATATCTAATACTTATTCTGGTTTGTAAAGTAGACTTTAAGAGATTAATCCACTAATATTTTATGTGTCATGCTCTGCCTATTCGCTTACTTAGTGACAGCTAACGTTGCGAAATGCTATGGAGATTCAAGACCTTTCACAATTTTTTACAAGTAGTACAAAGGAAAAGTTAAAATAAAAGCATTTATTATAATAGTTACAAAAACAGAAAAAAGTAGCAAAAACAAAAACTCCGCTAACGTATGGGTAGACAACTTTTAACACAAGTTCAAAGTAAAGCCAGTATAGTATAATACAAGCTTAAGCTAAATCTTGGTGCCCCCTCCCTCCGAAAAAGAGCGCAATAAGGAATCGTGGCACTCAAAATCTTTGCTGGAAGCCTTACAAGGTATTTCCCGCCTTCTTAGCATGTCGTCGGGGTGTAATATTCAGCACACTCGGCTCGCATTCTAGAGATCCGAGGTTCGAGTCCCGGCGAGAGCATTGCTCATTTTTCATCTCTCCTGCTTCAAAATAACCTAATGTCTCTACAACCTAATTTGAAAAGCAGTATCTAAAGCAAAATAACATATCGTAATGTAGGCTGCCTACATTACCATATACTCTTTGGCAAAACTTTGCAATGAGGAGGTTATTTATACTTTAAACTAATTTGCATTCTGGTGGAAGTTGACGAAAGTTACATGAAAACAAAACTAACAGGATGACTGGTTTACAAAAATAAAACCTTATAACATCAATCAAATCTGATTTTTCCATTACATTAATCAATGCAAATTAGAATTGCATATTTACATCAATTTCTTCAATCATGGCGGGGTATTTAAGTTGTAATGGTATTCCAAAATGCATTTGTTTATCTTAATCTGAGACTCCTCCTCATGGGATGCAATCGAACCAAGATGGCAGAGTACTGAACATCTGTTGTGGATTCACAGGCTATTTAACAAATCCGTTTAAAGATTTTCTCTTCTTGCAAACAAAACAACACACACACACACACACAAAAAAAAAAAAAAAAAATTCTGAAAAAAATGCCAAGTCCATCACTGAACTCATGAGTTAACAAAAATAAGATAAGAAGTTTAATCGATTATTCAAAAGTCAACGAAGCTACTCAAAAAGACATTTATCCTCTGTTGAGAAACTACGACTCATTAAACACATTATCTAGTAATCAGCAGCTCTTCACACTCGATTAGAGAAAACGAAGTTCGAAAATAAAGCCGTTAACAAAGATAAAGACTTGTATCCGTGAGCATTATGAAAAGTTGTCATTCGGGCTTATTTATTGTTACTAAAGTTTTAAAAGGACTCACAAAAGTAGTTTAAAAGATACTTATATCATGATTTTATAATCAATTTGGATGGCATAATTATTAGTTAATGGACATCGTTAGTAGCAATGCATTACGCATAGAATCAACTGTGATTTCCAGACATGAGATCTAGCTCTTTCAAGCTAATTAAACTCGTAAAATCTCTTATGCTAGCACGATTGTGAGATATATTATGAAATGATTTAGAATTAAATTACTTTATTATGGTAAAAAACATACCAGGATTATTCGTGTAGGAGTTCCGTGAAGGGAATTTTACAGGAAACTAACCCATATTTACTTTACAAGTAGGAAAATTCACGTTGCCAACCTGATCAACCGCACAGGGAATAGAATACGAATCATATTATTAGTTCTTTGTGAATTATGTTATAACTTAATTTTTGTATATTCTGGACTTAGTTTATGTTGCTCTAATTATACGTTGTCTTTCAAAAAAAAAAAAAAAAAAAAAAAAAAAAAAAAATTATAGTTGCTTCTAGAATTGTTTTATTCTTAAAACAGATGTTATATCTGAATATGTTTTCACGTGTAATGTCGAAGACTAAAAATACCCTGATCCTTACACATTACTTTAGCAAATAATGTGCATGTTTTCTAACAGATAAATTTCAGATTTACCCTTTCCTTTTCTTATTGTATTCCATCACAATTATTTCGTCCAGTCTAAAAGTTTTATGTAAATTTTAGAGGCGCGAAAGTAAGTTTTAAACATTACAATTCCTTAACTGTAACTTGCATTTAAGCCTCGTGAGATTAGTTTCTGCTCCAGGAAGTGCTTGTCGCTTTGAAGGTTACCCTTGCTCTCTTCGCTAACAGTCAGAATCTTTTGAGACGTGAAAGTTTTAAATTAAAATCTCTGTAATTAGAGTTAGAATATTTCTAAGTGTCTAATTAATTAGGCAGTTAAACGCGATTTATTAGCAGATTTAGGCCAGCCATTAAATTTGTTCCTTGAAGTTTGAAGTTTTGTGTAACAAAATACTTTTTACCCCAAGTTGTACTTCAAATAAATGGTTATTTTTTATTTAACCATATGCAAGTTCTTAGTTCTTTTCTTTTTGATAACTCACCTTGACACCTATGTAGTATAAGCTAACCCATTAGGTAAAGCCAGGTTGAGCCGCAGAATTTTAACTCGGAGCTACACACTTATGTAACGTTTTATTTTAATTAACCAGTTACCTTATTATGCTGGTTTTCTTATAATTTCTGCTTTCGTCAACTTCCACCAGAATGCAAATTCGTTTAAAGAACAAGTAAGCGTCTAGTTTTGAAGTCATCAGAAAACATTTGGCAGCGTAGTCTGACAGTTACTTTGCTCTAGATTTCTGCTATTGTTTTCATCTTGCCAGGTTTTGATTGAACTATTTTTTCTTCGTCAGAAGAAGCCGAGGTTTAGGCTGAGGTTTGCTAATTTTGTATTCTGCATTTTAATTTAACTTAGGTTAAAAGCTGTTTGTCTGCCTGTAAGGTAACGAAGTTTTCCTTCCCGCTAAATTTATTTTGAGTCTGCAATCGCAAGTCCAGCGCTATTGGGCTGATGCAACAAGTGCGGTCGCATCGAGTGGCGGAATTTAGCAGCAGCAAAATGTTTAGAATTTAGGCAGCCACTGGGCTGCAGAATTTACGAACCGCAGCTACTGCACCGGACGGAAAAACGCCTAGTGGTGGCACTGCACCACCGTTAGATCGACGTAGTAATAAAAAGTTTCATTAAAAATTTTACCTCGTTCATACTACATTCAATCAGGAATCAGAACGGATGAAAAGTCGTCTGGTATGTACGCATGTACGTTGCTCAGAACTAGCAGGCAATTGATGTAGTTTAGCATAATCATATGATTATTTGTTCAGTTTAGATTTTCTCTGTTTCCTTTTCTTTTCAAATTTACATTCAGTGCTTATGGAAAATGATCAAATAAAATATGTATTTATTTTGATCGCTTTAAATAAAATCTGGCTATTTACATATTGTTGATTGCTTACCAAAGAGTATATTGCAGTGTGGGCAAGCTGATTTTGTTAGGACTCTTGTGATCGTGTCATAGCTGAGGTTACTATACCCCCTTACCTCTAGTTGAGTAATTTTTCTTTATAATATTGAGCAATTTTTAGGATAGGGTTAAGAATCTGTCTTTTAATTTTGCTCTCTTATCCGTCATAATTTTCATTTCATTTATTTATTCTAGAACTGAGTAAAAGATAAAAGAAAGCTTAAAAAGACAAGTAGTTTTACTGAAAAATCCGATTTCTAGACTAGTCTAATCTAGAATTTTTGCAAGCGATCTAGTCCACCTGCTGACATTTGACTTGTAAAATAAGCGTTACTAGCTGAACTAAAAGTTATTCATCTGTAGAGCATGTGATTTTAATATCAAATGTCTAAATAAGTTTAAACTGAGAGTCAAAAAAGAAGGGTTGTTTTCCAGAGTTGGCCACAACCCTATATAAATATAAAACGTACAACAGGTATACACAGTACAGCTACCGCATTATATTTTTTACAGATTGGCCACTGTTTCTTGTTACTAAAAGTTTTGTTTTGTAAAAGTCACACGAGTGATGAAAAATTGAGAAGAGTTTTTTGAAGGGCTAAATATAAATAAACAACTTTAGAAATGGGTATGTACAACCCTGACGTTTGTATTTGTACTTCCCTATTTATGTTTAGTACTTCTATGTTTCTATCAATTAAGATAACAGACATTTGCATTAGGAACAAATTCTATGCCTTAATATGAACTATGCTCATTCAGTAATCTTGGAAGTAAGGACACAGAAACTTCTTGTCTTTCAATGAAGCGCCATAAATTTCCAATCGAAAAACGTATGGTTACCTAGCGTCCTAGTATATCAACAAGACCTATTTTTTCAAGGAATCGGTTGGAATTTAAGCTGTCTGAACTATTCGTTTCACCCGTTTAAATACTTTCTTTCACCCACTTAATTTGCAATTTAGCGAGGAAATGCGAGGGAAAATAGAGAATTCAGGAAAGATACCCAAATTAAAATAACTGGTTAGTGAATTAAGGGAAACCCTACATCTTCCCTCGCTAGAATTTAACTCTCGCATAACAAGGATTCAAAAAGACTGGATAAGATATTTAATCTCTAAACCTAACCGTGAGTCAACTTTTACAAATTTAAATATTGATTTTCTTAATTTAATTTTTACAGACGTAACGCCGTGACACTTCCATGCAATTTATCTTAATTTTTTTCTTAGCTCCTTCCAGGTACCTGGAAAGAAAACGGTTTAGAACGAGTTCCAACATTTAACATATTCATTTAGCTTGCAAGGTTTTATACAATGAAATATATTTCATTAATTTGCATCATACAATGTTGAAACCAAAATATAGACAAACAATAAGAATTTGCAATTTCGGATTCAATCGTTGCCAAGATATTATCTAACAACGGAGGAATATAATGTCTTCAAAAACAGTATCCAATTATGAAGAAACTTTTTTTTTCCAGCGTTCACTTCCAAGTGCGGTTTGCTTAAAGTCAACCTGTTTACTAAACTGCTCTAAGAGGGAGGATATCATCATCCATTAAAACAAATAAATCATTCACGGTGGCAAAAAATGTCTATTCACGTTGATCAAAATCATCGATTGAGTACTTCAGAGATTCTTCAGGAAAAAACACAGCGATAAATAAAAGCGCCTATAGAGATTACAACACAAACCAAGATACAGTCGTCTCTAATTTTTCGTCTGAAGCAAAGAGAAATACGCTCTCATATTTTCAGTCAAATTAACTATACTCAGCCTTTCGCTCTGAAAGTGATCAGTATTTCTTACAACCTTAACAAACATTGATATTTTTTATCACCTTTCTAAAATGACCCCATCTAAAAATGAGCACAATCATGGGGAATAATGGATAATAATCTTCGAGGAGATACACTGCATATCAATACATTTTTATATTAAAGAAAGGTAACTATTTTTAAATCATAGCTTTTATACCAATTTTAATCACAGCTTTACATAATCTATAAAAGGATTTACAGTTTTAAAAATAAGAAGCGTTAAAAATATCTTTTATGATGAGCAGTACCGAAATAATACAAATAGTAACATAATTAACATAAAATATTGCATTAATTTTCAACCACCTTTTTCTATTTTTTAACTAAGCAAAATCATCAACCTTTTTTAATTTTCAAAATATACTTGATTCATGTCCTATAGAGAGTATTTTTTTTTACCAAATAAAGATCTTTCGAAGTTTTGTTTTATTATTATTAGTTTTTTGTAGTTTTTTTCTCCACCAGCAACAGTTACTGGCAAAATTAAAAATACTCTTAATGCAACGTCTGTATTCAGGTACGGTTGAAGTAAACTATACCGGTGAATTTTCTTTGAAAGGATTAAACTTGTACTAGTTTGGTGCCCAAATTATAGGAACAGCCTGGTTTTAAAATAGATATTTCTGATGGAATTTTTGCAGAATTTATATCATTTGGATATAGTATAAGTGATATCTTATTATTTTTAAATTTACCTAAATACAAAGACAATTTCTTTAAAAGCAAGAAACTTAAGGTGGAAAAATATCTCTATTACTTTTCATATCCACATTTTATTTGTGACATCAAAACATCTGTTACGTCTTTCATTTCTACTCTGAAAAAAGATATTTTTCTGAAATATTAGTTCCTTTATTTATCGATTCTTCACAATCTTCTTTGTTAACCTTTCTTTATCATTTTTCTTCAAATTCTATTGGTGTACGTCTTTAAAACTGAATTTTCCCATTTCTTAAGCATATTTTCTCTCATCTTCTAGGGGTAAAAAATATAATTCTACTCTTATATACTGTCCGACAGAGAGAATGTATCGCCATGAAAAGTCAGTGGAATGTTATAAAAATTCGCAGACATAGAAATAATGCAGAATGAATTATTTTTAACTTCGTAAAGATAACGCAATACAGCTACTGAAAGCAGGACCATATCTTGCGGCTATACAAGAAGCAACATTTTAAGACACATGAAATCAGTATGCGGATAGCGCCCTGATTTAGGAATAACCATATGCTTTCTATTATCCTCCGCGGTTCTGTCCCTATTCAGACAGGTCAAATCAAATAAACAATATGCTGGATCGGTGTAAGGTCTGCAGACTTCTGCGGCCAAAAAAACATCTGAGTAACTCTTAGGGTTGTCTGCTGATGATTGCTGAGTGTGATGCGACATTATGTTGCAGAAAAGCAGCATTTTGCATAGCAGAAAGCAACCGGCTGTAGCATTATCACCCATTTATAGCCGTGCCTTCAATGTGCTGTGACACGAATCAGCTCTCCTCGGCGATGGCTCCCTAAACCATGCTGCGTTCTCCAGCAATAGGGCGTTCAAGAGTTGCAAAAAGACTGGACCTGTCTCCACGTCAAATCCAGCTTTAAGGGTTCTTTTGGGGAAAACAGAAGCGAAACTCTTTCCAGACAATATAATTTTCTCTCATAGTTAAATACAATAATTTTTATGTACGTAGGTTATAAGACTACGACGTCATTTTAGACAAGTAAGCGTAGCAGCGCGTAGGTTTTGCATAGCAAGAGAAGTTCAGAAGAAGTGACGCAATTGCTCGTGAAGCAGTACTTATACTAGGTAGGTGCATATGTACAGCTAATCTGCGATTGGTTAATTTTAGGTTTTAGTTCCCTTTTGAAGCACCCTTAACTTGGAAAGATCTCGAATTTGGGAGAAAAAATTAACTTATGGGAGAACATAAAATTTAGAATACTCAATTTTAAGGTCACCAATCATGTCTTAGCGCAACTATCGTATTTCATAATTTATATGTAATAGATTCTCTAGTAGAACGCAGGTGGTTGTATCCACAACGAACAGTTAGAATTTTGATGCCGTAAAATCACTATCTTGTGCCTTTCAGCTGTACAAGTGGCTTCGTCCCGACACCATCGTAATCATTGGCTTTGACGTCCATTTTCTAGTGAAAGTCTTTGTAAAGGCAATTATCTCAGATGAATGGTGTCTCAGGTGACTAGAAGGAGCACTGAATTAGTTGTGGAAAGTTAAAAATTCATCATCAAAAATGCGTTCGTGAACTTCCCACTTTGAAACACAAAAGAAACATATTTTAAAACATCATATTTAATATAACAAACTTTATTAAGCCGATTTATAAAATTTAGAAATATTGCATTCTTGATACTTTTTTCATTCACTCTGCTCTATCGCCAACTGCCTGAGTTTCATTAATCCTCTTTTCGTAGCAATATTCTTGATCAAGATGACCCTTCTGAGTATCCATTTCAACACAGTATAGTGCAAGCATAAATAAGCTTAGAAATTATTTAAATATGAATTAACTGGTTTACTCTATTTTCCTTGTTCAATGGAGTTATATATATATATATATATATAGTATATATATATATAATAATTTATTTCCTAAACAGTATTGATTAATTGATTATATTATCCCCTAAGTTTAATTAAAGTAGAATTATTTTAAAAGTGTGCATCCATACTGGTGAGTTATATTTTGAAAGATGTTTTGAAGTAATTTGAAAGCAAAATGTTAATAATGTTTTAACGGGGACTGGAGTTAAATCATCACGAAGAATAATATTACAATTGTAAAAGTAAAAATTAAAACATGTAATTATTGTCATTGATCGGAAATTAGTTGACTTTTCAAGGGGAACAAACCAACTCCCGTTCAATGATCAATAATTGATAAAAATACGTAAATATGAAAGTATTTCGTCTTTACTCGAGTTATAAGTTAAAGTAAAACCGGCAATTCTAGTCAGGCCAAATATTTCCGCGAATAGTTGCTACCCAAAGAACTTATTCTCATGAAGCATTTTAGTCAATTCAATTTGGAGTAAAAATCAATTACTGTAGAGAAATCCTGTAAAACTCGAGTAACCGTCCCCGACACTATCATCTTTATGCCTTTGAGTACTATATTATTTGTAGAAATTAAACATTGGAAATTGTCATTATGAAATCGAAATCAAAGTAAAGTTGAAATAAACATAGAAGATTATAAAAAAGATAAATAATGCAAACTTTGTAAAAACAAATCAAAGAGAACATAAAAATAATATAAAAATAATATAGAAAATAATATAAATAAGATCAGTGAATGTACATGAAGATATAAAGGCCAGAAAGGTATTAAGTAACTTACATTCTTTCTAGTGGGGAAGTTGGCAATAAGTTCTCTTCGTTTCTGACTCAGAAGTGTAGGGTGTCCGAAAATTCTTAGCGGCAGTAGGGGCTTTGAATAATATCAGTCGGTAAGACTTGGGTGAAGTAATTTATGGTAGTGGGTGGGACTTGGAATTCTTGAGGGATGTATTTTGTGGAGTTCTTATCTGAGAGAGACCGTCTGTTAAGATTTTTTTAAAATACTAGTGAATGGAAATTAATTAATTTCTGGCTAATTGTCGTGTCGCAATGATTAAGAATTTAAGAAAGGAAAAAGGCATTTTCGCTGTCCAAGAGCTAGTAGACAGTCTAAAGGCAGGAAATAGGCCCATTTTTTTAGTAACAGTATATGTCTGAAGACAATTAGCTTTTTACAATATATACAATTGAGTAATTACACTATATACAAATCTTTCAACTAACAGTGATCCAACTTATACCGCCTTCTCAGGTTTAGGAATAAATTATCATATCCCTGTCAGTTAAATGATTTAGAGTGAGTATTTAACGCCTGCTCTTTTAAGGCAATGGTTGATAAATTGAAAGGGAATTAGATTATTTTTGAGAATTTTGATAAGGATCAAAATTTCGCGTTGTAAATCTATTGTATCTGTGCATATAGTTTTAATTCGTTGTATTTGATTAATTATAGTATTGTTAATTACTTTTTTGGATATGTTGGAGTTCCAATTTATTAATTTGTTAGTATTGAAATTGAAGTTTCTTGTTTTGTCAAAAAGTAAAATTTTTTTGTAGTTAATGATTTGAAGATCTAGAAAGTCTATGCGATTTTGTGAATTATTAGTTTTATTAAGTTTAAGACAATTCGGATAAATGTCGGAGTTTTCAATTTTACCAAAATTATTAACTGTAATAAGGTCATCAATATATCTGTAGGTGTGTTTGTAGTAATTTAACTCTTGTGGTTGTAGATTTTTTTGGAAGTTAAATTCTTTGACAAATAAAAAGATATTACAGATCGAGGTGCTGGAATGTAAGCCCATTGGCAATCCTCTGACTTGTTTAAAAAGTTGATTTTGAAACTTGATGTAGTTATGAAAAAGTGTGCATTTTAGGTAGGTTTTCGATTTGTCAAGAGTCATGATATTGATTATATTAGGGAAAAGTTTTGGTAGATCAAGTAGACTGGTATAGATTTCTTCTAGAGGTGTGTGTGTGATTATGGCAAAGCCTCGAGGGCTATCTGCCTAAAGGGAGGAATGCCTTCGTGGAGGACTTCCTAAGGGAAACTGGCTCGTATACACGTTACACATGGGGAAAACCACGAAAACGCCCATGCAGCCAGCCCGTTCGCGGGATTCGAACCTCGGACCGAACTACCAGTGTTCAGCGACTTTACCGCTCGGCCGCTGGTGGGCATCTCTTCTAGAGGAAGTGAGGTATATAAGTTTTCAAAAATCATAGCAGTTAATGTTTTGGATGTTAATGGTATGAATGGTATTAATGACAGGAGTGTTATTATGAATGATCCAGCAATAGTTATGATTAGTGTTACAATCATTGAAAATAAATTTACAGATTTTATTAAGTTGAATTGAAAAATAATAGTCTATATTTTTCTTGTAATTATTAGTTCCATTAGCTATAAATCTAAATTTTAATGGTGTTTTATGGAATTTGGGAATCGCATAAAGATTAGTAAATCTGTTGTAGTTTGCATTGAAAGTAATATTGAGTTTCTTATGAAAAGTTTTAATCCTGTTTATTATAGATGTTTCTGTAAGGTTGGCTGATTGATAAGTAGTTGCGTTGAGAAGTTCTTTATGAATAATCTCAGTGTAGAATTGTTTTCATATAATGCCAAAGTTATTAGTTGCTTTATCTATTTTTGTAATAGTAAAAAGCTATTTTAATTTACTAATATCTGATGTAAGTTGCGACCAGTTCAGTGTACTTTTAAATTTGAGGTGACTGATTTCTGTGGATATGCGTTGAAGAATTTTAGCTTTCCATTTTAAGAAGATATCTATGGGAAAATTCAGTTGATAGCTTGCTTTAACTATAAATTCGTTGATGTTGTTTTCGAAAGTCTTGCAACAGTAATTTGTAGTCATGTTTCTGACTGGTCTAAATTTTGTACCATAACTCATTAGTGTTTTTAGTTGATGGTTTTGTATGATATTCAGGTTGCCAGTAATTATGTGCTGGTGATGAGAATCTACGTAATTGCTGTAAATTGGTGTCTTACAATGTACATTTACTAGGTTACAAACCTCCTTTCTTATATATATATATATATATATGATATTTTAATGCGTAGAGGACACTTTTAATTTGCGGCAGTCGAAGGGAGTTTACTGCTTAGTTTAATCGGCAATGGTCATGGCTTAGGGTGAAGGCATGACGAGTAAACTAATGAAACAGAATTTGAAGAATCACATCTTTATTTTTACACATATGAAATCATTTCTTTGGCAGACAATATAATTTTCTCTCATAGTTAAATACAATAATTTTTATGTACGTAGGTTATAAGACTACGACGTCATTTTAGACAAGTAAGCGTAGCAGCGCGTAGGTTTTGCATAGCAAGAGAAGTTCAGAAGAAGTGACGCAATTGCTCGTGAAGCAGTACTTATACTAGGTAGGTGCATATGTACAGCTAATCTGCGATTGGTTAATTTTAGGTTTTAGTTCCCTTTTGAAGCACCCTTAACTTGGAAAGATCTCGAATTTGGGAGAAAAAATGAACTTATGGGAGAACATAAAATTTAGAATACTCAATTTTAAGGTCGTCAATCATGTCTTAGCGCAACTATCGTATTTCATAATTTATATGTAATAGATTCTCTAGTAGAACGCAGGTGGTTGTATCCACAACGAACAGTTAGAATTTTGATGCCGTAAAATGCTGAAACGCCGATCCACAAGGAATAAGAAATTGGGCAGTCAAGGTATATTTAATTTAACTTCTATTCCAGTAAACATGCTGTGGCCGCAATGCAGTTGGCACATTAATTGTGCCTATTCCAAAAAGTTTACATTTTTGATAATTTTGTAGCGAGAAAGAAGCAGCAGGCAGACAGCAGTCCAGCTAAGCCAAAGCATTGAAAGCAAGTGCGTATGTTCAGAGTAAAATCTTAATTAAGACTGAGTTAGTTTTGTTTCTCAATGCATTTTGATTATATGGTTAATATTTCTGTAAAATTACTTATGGCTGTTTGAGTTTTAGTTACATTTACATCATCAGAATTATGTAAGAGTCATATGACTTAGAGTTTTCTCGAAATGACGCAATGGAAATAGAGGTTACTATTTTTAGAATACAGAAGGGAATTAGTTTTTTCTGCTAATTTAATCTTTTACATATTCTTTATTTTTCTTACATATATCTATATATAAATTTAATAATGTACAGAAAGATAATAAATAGAAATATATATATATATATACATATATATATTTAATAATATACAGAAAAATAATAAATATAAAATATATATATATATATGTGTGTGTGTGAAACAGAAATAATACATATGAAATAGAAATAAAACATAAATATGAAATAGAAAGAATGTATGTAAAATATTCAATAATGATCTAATTCCTAAAAAAGGATAAATAATATTATGTTGTAAGCAATCTAGTCGAATTAAAAGAAGAATTAGGGTGTTAAATTGTTCGCTCATCGTTTCCCAGCATTAAAATTTATTATTGGGACTAGTGTACTGAAGTCGATTTATATTTGAGAATGAGATCCATAAGTTAAACTTGTCTAGGAAATATAATACTGCAGGCATTAGTAATTGTCTAGTGTCTCCTTTTAATCTGAGTTGTCGCTCTTAACGGTCTGACTTACAAAAACAAACTTTCTAGAATCCACAAACTGAATGGGGATTACGCACCTCCAAATTATCTAAAGTTTGTTTAAGTAGGTCTAATACAAAAAACAAGCATTGGTCTGAAGCATTAGAAGATAAACCAGAGGTTCCTAGACATAAATATATTATTTTTCCATTTTTCTGTAAAGTTTGACTTGCTCCACTTTTCAATATAAAATGCACTGTTGAACGAAACGTATAGACTGACGTTTTGTCTTTCTCTACCCTCCCCAAAATTGCGCAGATAGTTTCATTTACGATTATTCTAGGAATAGCAATAATTGCCGGTAGGCGGATTAAACGAATCGGCACCTTAAGATCATTTTCTTTTAAGACTATATGTAAAAGAGTAAAGGTAAGACGTAACTTTTACTTTTTTGAATTACTATGTTATTTACTATGAAATAAAAAAAATGAATTATTCAGTATCATAGACATAAAAAGGAATGTTTAAAATTTCGAAAATTGCTTTGAAAGAATTAGGACAAACCGTTTAGGCGAATTTTAAGGTGGCTGGAATTAAGAAAGAAAAAAAAAAAACATTGTTATTCACTTACATACGTAATATACGAAAATTTATGTTTCTAATATTCGTCATAGTGGTAGTAAATAAGCTTTTGTATTAAAGTAACTGCCACAAAAATGAAACTTTTGCGTATTAGCATTTTTATTAAAATAGAAATCAAGTTTAAAAATAGTCGGTAATACTCAGTGAGAACTAAGGTTCTTAGAAGAAAATTTAAACTTAAGATTTATTTGCCGACCAGCGGCTAAATGGATAAGCTCACTAAACACTGGCAGTAATATCTAGGCCCATTTTCTAGTACATCCTGGTAAATGGGCAAGCTGTATGGGTGCTTCCGTAGTTTTTCGGATGAATGACATGAATGCGTGCTAGTTTCTCTAAAAGTGACCATCATGACGATATTCTTTCTTTTAGGCAGTTAATCCTTGTTTGCTCTAGCTTAATCAATTAACCGAAAGCTTTACGTATTAATCTATAATTATTTATTATTTAAAGATAGACAGAATTATAATTCCCAGCTCATTTCAATTGCTTAACTTTAATGCATCAAATCCATACAGGATCATAGATCGTAATGGATTGAAAAAATACTTTTTTAACCAGATTAATTAAAACTTTTTATGTGTGTTACCTTCAGAGCATTTAATAATGCTAGAAACTGAAAACGCAAATAAAGCCTTGCAATCGAAAACCTTAACCGTAAATTTAAATTTGTGTTTTTAATAGGATGATTAATTTTGGCTAGAATTCTGGAGAACGGGTTAACAGCATCGGTGTTTCTCCGTTGTATAACATAAATCTCGTTAAAAAGTCTAAAAAAAAGGCATCCTTTTTTAAGCAGATAACCCTCGTATGCTTTGCCGTAGTGAATTAAACAAACGAACATAACAAATTGATTATCATTTCTATACAGCAAAGTGTAAAAGTATTTCCGGAAACACTTTAGAGAAATTTGTAAATTTGGCTTAAAAGATGGATAAATGAATAGAACTTTATAAATTATTTTCTCCCTCCTTCCAGTATGCCTTTTCGTAGCACAACGGTATCACTCTCGGCGCGTATTCGAGAGGTCCAGGTTCGAGTTCCAGCGAGGGCATTGCTAATGTATCATGTCTCCTGCTTCAAAATAACCTAACGACTCTACGACGTAAACAGAAAAGAAAGGAAATAGTAATTAAATCAGATAACCAAGAATCTGTATAAGAAAACTGACTTTTTGGAAGAATATCTTTCCACTGTAAAAACAGAGGCGGAGAGTTCGCGCAAGTCCTCCAAGGAGTCTTCACATTTTGCTAATTAATATAAAAAATAGTATACAGAGATTAAGTTTGGTTTATTAGGTTATGGTAAGGCAAACTAAGATTATCTGCTTAAGAGGAGGGACGCCTTCGTGGAGGGCTTTGTAATGGAATCTGGCTCGCATGCACATTATACATGGGAAGAACCACGAAAAAGCCCGTGCAGAGAGACTGTTCGCGAGAATTCGAGCCCGAAACCAAGGCCATCTTGAGGAGAAGGCCCAATCCAAAGGGGTTCTCCCCTGCTGTGACGTCACGAGCGAGGACAATCGTAGTAAAGCCATCTCCAAAACAGTATGAGTGTAAGCAGAGCGTACGTACGATTAATCTAGAAGATATGTAGCATTAACTATTCCTTAACTGTAGTAAATTTAACTTTTAGCAAGATGTATCGAAAGTTAAGTATATTTACTAGCTCACTTTAATGTTTTCTTTTAATTAATTCTGTTTGACCTGTACTTTTTAAAGTTAGGTAATGATTAAAAATAAACACTTTTATGATAAATGAAAGCTAAAGAGAACCCCCCATTTTTATTCATGGTCTAATACATATTTATTACATACGCCATAACACTCATATTAAATATTATAACAATCTAGTAAATTTCTCTTGTATCTTTCATTTTCAAACTATACATCAAACACGAATCTCGTAATACTTTATTGGAATGATTCCTTCTTCTAAATTAGACAAGAATAATGGTATTAAAAAAAATTCTTGAAAGTTAAAAAATATTGAGCTCGAGTTTGTACATACCTTTTGTACAGTCACTAAGCTTTAATAGAAGTGTATTAATAATTATAATCTACAGTATATTTATTATATAGCATCAAACAATTCACTATAATACCTTTCCCTTTAGTTATTATTTAATTAAGATGCATCATACATTGTTAATTGAATTTTTACAGATGCCGCGAAAATGTAGCGTTCCGGGATGCAAGTCAAATTACTATGCAAAAGAAGATCATATTACAACTTTTAAGTTCCCCAAAGATGATATGCTGTGTAAAACATGGATTAGTAAAATTAATAGGAAAGACTTTGCACCGGGATCATGTGCTTGTGTATGCATTTTGCATTTTGATGAACGTTTCATCATAAGAGACGATAGAGCAAGACGACCTGATGGGAGAGTATTAACAGTTCAAAGAAAAGTGCCAGTTTTATCGAAAGATGCATATCCTACTACTTTTTACGGTCAACCTGAATATTTATCTTGTCCTTTACCACAAAAGCGAAAGACACCAGAAGACAGGACAAGAGAAATAAACGAATGGCGTGAAAATAATTTAAAAAAACTGTGTGCTGCAGACAACATTTTATGCAGCTCTTTTTAAGAATTTTTGAAACTTTACAACAATAAATTACCAAATACATGGGCAATAATGAAAGCATGTGATTACATACTTTTTTTGCGTATTGACATGGAAGATTGTCCATCAGTCACTGTATCATTTAAAGTCGAGCATGATTTAACTGTTTCAGTTTTTCGTGAATATTTAAACATAACAAGTATGTTTGAATGGCTTTTGGGAAAAGATTTATTATGTAATAAATGGTCAAAATTTGAAAACCTTTCAAATCATCTGTACAGTTATAAGAAAATTTCAAAAACAGTCGAAGAAATGCTGGATTTGGTAACTGAAACTCTTCAGAAGTGTTCTAAAAATACATCAGAACAGATTATGATTTACCGATTAAATTTTTTTAGGGAACAGGCATCATTACTCAAAGCTAAGCGCCCAACCTACACAGCTGAAATGATGATAAGTGCTTGCACATTATTTTATAGCAGCCCTACGTGTTATTTTCGAATATGAGAAAGCTCGTCCTTGATTTTACCACATCCTTCCTACTTGAAAAAGTTAGCATTAAATGTTGGATCGACAACGGGGTTAAATGCAAAGTATTTATCTCATAAATCTTCACAACTACAAAATCATGAAAAGGTTGTGAATCTTTTACTTGATGAGATTTATATTAAACCTACTGTTGCATATAAGAATGGTAAAACTGAAGGCTTGTCATGTACAGATATGTCTCAAGAAGCTTCTACAATTCAAACCTTTATGATTTCTTCAATCTTATCTTCAAATAAAGAAGTTGTTGCAATGTTTCCTGTCCATAATCTCAAGCCAAACGATTTAAAAATTCAAACTTTACAGGTGTTAAAATTTCTTCATGATTGTGGTTTCAAGGTAGTTTCCATAATTTCCGACAACAACTATGTTAACCGAAAAATGTTTGAAATGCTATGCAATGGTCATATGGTGTCTGCTATTGAAAATGAATTTCGTTTGGGAAAAAAGATATTTTTATTATTTGATTCAGTTCATTTACTGAAATGTATAAGGAATAATTGGTTAAACCAAGCTGAAAACAATCAAACCTTTAATATTCCATCTTTTGATGATACAGATAATAAGCTGTACTGTGCAAGTCTATTGCATCTTGCATGTCGAATTAAAAGAAAACAAAACAGGATATGGAGAAAATGTTAGAGGAACAAAATATTTCATAGAAATAATTTTGAAATGGTGGAGTATTGTCAATGTTAAACATCCACGCAAAGGACTATATTTAGCAGATCCGAATCGTGAACCAGTATTCTCAATTAATGATGATAAAATTAAATTTCTCGAAAATGTTTGTACGTGGTTGATAAAATGGAATGGTGATGACAGGAAAAAGTCCGGAAAAAACTGTTGGTCGACTCACCAGAGAAACATATCATGCACTGAAACATACAACCACAACTTTTATGCAGCTTTCGGATTATTTATTAAAGAATTTAAAATTCCAGTATGTGCTGTATGGAAAATTTTAAACAGACAATTTGGAGGCACGACAATATCGCCAAATGAGTGGTGCAAATTACCATATGTCACTGACTCAGGTTTTAGAATCTGAAAAGAAACTCCAGTTAATTAGCTGGATGAAATTGAATTCTTCAAAAAACGGGGAGTTCACAATAAAGACATTACAAACGGATAATGATGATTTAGACAACAGTACTGAATGTAGTACTGAAAAGTTTAATGAAATTACTTCCTTTTCACAAACATTTAAAATAACGGAAAAAGATATGAGAGTATTAATTTATATAGGTGGATATGTGGCTCGAAAAGTCTCTAATAAAACAAATTGTTCAAAATGCAAAAATATTCTACATTCTGATAAGGTTTTAGAATGTGAAAATAATCTTTCAGATTATTTGGAGTGCATCGATAGAGGGGGTTATTGTGGCCTACTGAATTTGTTGTATATATTATTGCAGTTACATTTCAGATATTTCAGGGACTTATTTCAGAGCATTATAAAACTGACTTTTTATGTGCCAACAACCAAAAACTTTTATTGATACAGCTTTCTGAAGAAAAACTAGATCTCATGAATATTGTATCTATACAGTTAATATGTTCATGTAAAATGGAAATTGGTAAATTACGACGGTTATGTTTATCCTCAATTTCAAACATTTTATTGAATAATTATACTAAAGTTCGTAATGATCGTTTTAAAAAGCAAGTAAAACCCCAGAAAAGGAAAACCCAATCCTTATTAATACAGTAATTTAATATCAGTAATCTGGAGTCACTTGTTTAACATGCTTCGGTGAGTATACATTAATAAGGTTAATACTATAGTTGCAACGTTTTTTCATAACCTATTACAATAAAAATATTAATTATGTTAGGAAAATTATTATTCCTTTATATTAACTTCAGTTAAATGTAAAATCTGAAATTTATGAAACAAATGTTTTGTTATGAAAGTGAGTATCTCTTAATTGCTGCAAATTTTTACATTGAATATCTTTCTATATGTGCCTATAAATGACAAATGCAAAAAGAATCAATATGTTTTTAATATTTATTGAGCACGTGTAAATAAGCTTTAAATTTTTGTATTTAGTGAAAATTATTCAAGGATAAATAACTGGTGTGTGTTTTTATTTTGATATTCAGTGTGAAGTAATAAGTATATTAGATAATAAATATATGTGGGGATTTTAAACGATGAACAAATTAATTAACGAAAGACATTTTAATTAGACAAACGATTATTACATAAATTTAACATTCAAGAGAATTAAACAAGTAATGATTCGTCAAAGTTCTTTTTGAACAGAAGCAGCGTCTCTGCTTTCACGTCAATCGTCTATCATCTCAAAACGGTAATTTCCCTAATTTTTGCTTGGCGCCTTCGCAGCTCGTAGAGAGAATGACGTCACGGCATCTGGTTTTCATCACAGCTCCAAGCGATCGGCACTACATTTCGGCCATCCGAGGGTGGACTGGCCCTCCAGGACACTGCAAAATACAAACAAACAAACAAAAAAAAAAAAAAAAACAAAGCAACAAGCAAGAATATACAATAACATAAATAAGTGTTCGTGAAAAATTTTAAGGTGCCGTCCATTTCTTGAGGAATTCGGCACATGTGGTGGTGCATATGGGACCCTCATGGCATCCTTCCTTTATTACGTCATAGGTGTTGCCACCCTTAACTTTCGTGATCTTATAAGGTCCGAAATACTTCGCTCTTAATTTTAAGTGTGGTCCGAATTGAGTCCTTTTGATTGCCACTAAGTCACCAACTTTGTATGGCTGTGCTTGTCTTCTTTTGGCATTATATGTCTTTTTATTTTCCTGTTGGACTTGGAAAATTTGCCTCTTGGCTTGCTTTCGTAATTCTTCTCTTTGAGACTCGAATTGAGATTGAAACTCACTTTCTATCAGCTCTTTAAGCTGATCGGTGCCCTTACTGTTCATTTTAGTACCGAAGAGTGGTGTTAATGCTTCTTTGATATGTTGAGTTAAGCGTCCTCTGAACTTCGTGTGTGTGTTTATACCATTCGGTTGGTTTTTTTAAGGACAGTTTCGCTAATACTGATATAATGACTTGGTTGATTCGTTCGACTTGTCCATTTGCTCTCGGCAGGCCTGTGGTGATTAGATGATGTTTAATATCTTCTTTAGCACAGTAGTCAGAAAACTCACTGGATGTGAAAGCCGTTCCTCTATCAGAAATGATCTGACAAGGGCTTCCAAAAATGGCCTTCTGATTCTCTAACTTCGCTATCACCTCGGCTGAGGTCGTAGATTTTGTTGGATAAATCCAAGTAAATTTAGTAAAGGCGTCGACCACTACTAATAGGTGCTTGTAGTTTTTATGGGTACTTTCCAGAGGACCCAAGTGATCTATATGATAAGTATGCAACGGAATGTCCTCCTTGAATCGCGGATGTAAAAATCCTTCCTTTTTCCCAGCTTTACGATTTATTAAGATGCAATGAACACAATTCGCGATAACGTTTTCTATCTTCTGCCGAAGTTTGGGAATGAAATAGTATTCATCCAGGTGTTTCTCTGTATGTTTGATACCGGTGTGCCCTTTCTCGTGAGCATCTTTTATGATTTCAGTCTGCATACTTTCCGGCACGACTATCAATTCTTTACCGTCAATAAACTTGTATAGTACGCCATTTCTATTACAATAATTTTCATAACTTGAGGTTTTCAATAATTCCTTAATGGTTTTTATTTCAGTGTCATTTTCTTGAGCAAGTTTTAATTTAGGTAAGATATTTTCAATAGAAATGCATAAGACGTTTACAGGAGCTCTACTTAGAGCATCTACATGTGGCATTCTAACACCTTTACGATGCTCTATAACAAAATCGAATTCTTGTAACAACAGAGCCCAACGAGCAACACGCGTCGCTAAATCTCTTTTTTCCATCGTCCGTTGAAATGCTGAATAGTCCGTCACTATCTTAAATGAAATTCCCAAAAGGTAAACACGGAACCTTTTCAGTGCTTCTACAATCGCGAGGACCTCCAACTCGTAACTTGAGTACTTTTTCTCTGCATCAGAGGTTTTCCTACTCATAAAATAAGTGGGGTGAAAACTGCTATCACCTGGGGGTTTCTGCATTAGAATCGCCCCATATCCTTCTATACTGGCGTCTGTGTGTAGTTCGGTTTCATAATTAGGGTTATAAATTGCAAGTACAGGCTTCTCAGCTAGCGCTGATTTCAAACGATTGAATGCGATCTTTTGTTCTTCACCGAATTCGAACTTATTACCCTTTTTTAGCAGGTCGCTAAGTGGCTTGGCAATTATAGAGTATTTATTAATAAATTTTCTGAAATACCCTGTCAGCCCAAGAAAACTTTGGATCTGTTTTAAATTAGATGGTTCAGGGAAATTTATAACAGCTTGCGTCTTCAAAGTGGATGGGAAAATTTTACCCTCTTCTATGACATGACCTAAAAAGTCAATTCGTTTCTTTAAGAATTGCGATTTTTTAAAATTTATTTCCAATCCGTATTCACTCGCTAGATTTAAAACTTGACTCAGCCTCTCGATTCCCTCTTCGTATGAGGCGGACAAAATGATGATATCGTCCATGTACGGCAAAACGATGCCATCGTTAACTAACGGTCGGAAAATGGTATTTATGAATCTCTGGACTACAGCTGGTGAGTTACAGAGTCCAAACGGCACTTTCAAAAACTGGTACTGTCCTTCATGCGTAACAAATGATGTGTACTTCCGACTTTCCTTTTCGACGTCCACGTGAAAAAAGCCATTTTTGAGATCAATAGTGCTGAAAATACGTGCTTCTCGAAGGCGGTCTAGGATATCCTCAATCAGAGGAAGGGGAAATCTATCCTTTACGACAACTTTGTTTAAACGACGATAATCAACGCAAACTCTTGGTGTCCCGTCTTTCTTTTTAACGATGACCAATGGGCTGGAATATTCCGAAGAACTCTGTTCTATAATTCCTGACTTTAGCCATTCGGATATTTGGGTTTCAACAATTTTCTTTTCCGCAAACGGTAATATACGCGGTTGATGCGATACTGGTTCGTTATTTTTAACGAAAATTTTTAACTGTATGTCCGTAGATTTGGTCTTACATGGCATATAGTTCGAAACTAACTGTTGAACAGTCTCTTTAAAGTAGTTTGGAACACTAGGTGCAATGTTTATTTCTTCTTCGTTACTAGCTAGGTCAACAGGTAAAACAGATACAATATTTACTTTCTCTACACTCTGTGACTTACTTTTTATGGTAACCCCATTTTCATTTATTAATATTTCACCTTTTAATATTACGTTTAAGCCTAAAATGGCTTCATGTGTCATTACATTGTTGTCTACAACACAAATATCTGCAGTACACTGGAAATCATTAATTTTAATATTACCTTTAAAGAAACCTAGAGGTTTTACTTGACATTTACCGAACCCACTCAGCGTTGAACTTACGGGCACGAGGCCTTCGATATTCAGTTTATCAAAAGTCGATCTAAATAACAAAGTAGTTTGACTTCCTGTGTCTATTAACGCGGTTACATATACATCATTAATTTTTACTTCTTTGGTCAACTTCGAGACTACATCAATATTCACGGTTGATACTTCTGGTTTCGAATTCGTATTTGAGCATTCGAAACTTCGGTGCCCAAATTCTTTACATTTAAAACACTTGACTCCCTTATCTTTATGAACACATTGTTTGGAAATATGACCGCTTTCACAGCAGTTGAAACAGGTTGTATTGCGTTTAATTTCAGGAATTGTTCCTCGACTATCGGTTACGTTACGCTTTGTTTGGTTAACAGAATTTTTTGAGTCATATTTATGCCTAGATTCAATTTTTTGTTTACTTTCAAATTTTGTTTTAGACGTTCGCGACTTTTCTTCATCATCACATATCTGTTGATAAAGCTTCAATTTGTTCTTAAAATCAGTTAATGTTTGTGACCCACACAAGCAAGATTTTTTAAACGCGGAGCCTGGTATACCATCTATAACATATCGTATTAAAGCAACATCTTCAATTTGACCATTTTTAGCAATTCTTTTCATATTTAAAAAATACTCATCAAATGTTTCATTGCTCTTCATTTTTTGTTTTGATAATAACTCATGCAGTTCGGCCGAATTGCAGCTACACCGGAATTCATCAAGAATAGCATTCTTAAAAATTTGCCACGAGTTCAACTTTGGTTCACTAAGAACAAATAGTTTTGCTTTGCCTGTCATCAGGCGTTTAGCAAAAATCAGTTTTTGTAAATCATTTTACTGAAGAATGGTAGCTGCATCTTCAAAACTTTCGACCCAACTACTGACATTTTTCGTGGCTTTGGCCATCAAATTGAGCAACAAAAGATTTGATGTCTTCAATAGTAACATTTATACTACAGTTATGAAATACATTCGACTTGTTTTCAATTGTACTAAGAATATTATCATTAGCACATTGGAAAGGAAGTTGTCTCACTGTGGCACCAGAATTGTTTCTTAGTTTCGTTTCATCTCGAACATTATCATCTACTTCATTTTTATCCCCACCATCCACACCCTCTAAATCACTTTCGTTTTCACTTTCTTCTAAAATTACATTATTTTTAAGCAATTCTAAATTATTCAGATAAGAAACAATTCGGGTTGCTAAGTCATCTTGTGTGCCAGAGCTATCAATGCATAAAACATTGGCAATGGAAATTAATTCATAAGCCTGAAAATCTTGTTTGATTTTTTCGAGTTTTTCATTAAGTTCTTTACTATTCTCTTCTAAAGAGAAACCATTAAATTGTCTTAACCTTTTTCGATTATTTCTGTAACCCACATCGTTAAATATTATTTTGTGTAATAATTTTATATTATGCGCTTTTTCACTTTTCAGGACATCTTCCATTCCCGGCACATCAATTAGAAACATAGTTAATAAAATTGAGAAAATCACTCACTTCATATAATGGTAATCCACGATGTTCCTGGCTCTATAATCCGGAAACAGACACGAAACAAATTACTTCCATACCATCCAATGGATCACAAATGGTGTCGACAAGAGGCGAGTAGAAACAAATTATGTCCGATGGATTTTTGGCCACAATTCACGTCTTGACACTTGACATCCAGTATTATTAAAATTAATTCCAGTCTTTAATAGAGCCACACACTATTTACTCACTATTACGCAGTTTCAGTTCAGGTAAATCAGCATACATTCCTAGGAGCTTGATGAGGTTTTTGTTCGAAACATAGTTCATTATACATCGTAAAACAGTCCAGCACAGCAACAGTTATTCTTCAAAACCGGTAGTAATCCAGGAAAGCAGGTAAAACTAGAGTTCATTTGAGTGCTGAAGTGCTATCCCACTTCTGAGAAAATTTTTGTGGGGATTTTAAACGATGAACAAATTAATTAACGAAAGACATTTTAATTAGACAAACGATTATTACATAAATTTAACATTCAAGAGAATTAAACAAGTAATGATTCGTCAAAGTTCTTTTTGAACAGAAGCAGCGTCTCTGCTTTCACGTCAATCGTCTATCATCTCAAAACGGTAATTTCCCTAATTTTTGCTTGGCGCCTTCGCAGCTCGTAGAGAGAATGACGTCACGGCATCTGGTTTTCATCACAGCTCCAAGCGATCGGCACTACATTTATTAGATTTTAATTTGTTTAATAATATACGTATATTTACTATTCTGGAAAATATTATATATATATGTGTGTGTGTGCATATTTATGCATGCATTTGTGAATGTCAAAATTTGAAGAAATGAGAATAATGTGTATTGTATATTATGAAGTTACATCTAAACAAATGGCCTCAGATTTTGTATTCATTTTATAAGAATGAAAATCTATATGTAAATTAAATAATGAAGAAACGGAATGCATTTATTTTGCTATGTTTCCAGATTAATTAAAAAGTAACATGTTTTCATCTTAAAATTATATGATATAAACAATTATATGTAAATAATGAGAAAACTTATCTGAGAAGCATAACTTTCTGTTGAATGTTTATTATTTTACTATTAGCTTTTAAGTAAGTCTGAAATATAAATTTTTGAAGCTTTCGAATTTCTGGGTAATTGTTTTATATGAGAGAGCAAAAACATAGTTTTTTGTATTGCTTGGAAATAAATTAAAATATTTAGTTATGATTTAATTTTGAATGTAATTCACACTGCGGTTAAAAATTTGGTATAATTTTCCATTTTAACCAGTGTAGAACTGTTTGATTTTGCAGTATTTAATGCTATTAAACTGCACATAATGTTATGTAACAAAAGTATAGTATTGTAAAAAATTTTACTATTAGCAAGCAAAAATTAATATTATTTGAGAAACTACCCTTAGATGCACCCCTGTCGTCTAAGTGTAAAATATTAGTACTCAGTTCTTCAGTATTTTTCGTTACTAATACTTATAGGAAGAGCAAAATATATTTTTTCTTATATACTATCGGGAAAAAGAAAGCACGCTGATCGAAGATCATCTTGGCTGACTGCCCCTGGCTGTGACGTCATCAAACGTTAGCTCCGGTTTTCTATCAAGATGGCCTTGCCCAAACGAACTCTCAGAGTTCGACGACTTTCACCGCTCGTCCGGTCGTAGCTCTGTGCATTAAGAGAAAGATTCTGCCGAAGCTCATCAGATATGAGCCTTTCATTTTCTAGCTAGTGAAAACTTAATGTCATTGAGATCAGGTAATTTAAAAGAAGTTTAAACTTACCACTTATATACCCAAATACTGTTTAAACGCTGCGAAAGTTATCATGAGAAATGTCTAGTTTTAAAAAGCAATTATTTTAAAATACTAAAGCTGTTTCAAGTTTGAACCTTTCAGAGATAACTAACGATAGTTAAATCGCATTGGAATTTGAAATTTGTGTTGAGAATATTTAATGTTGACTGTAGTGCCTAGTAGACTAGTAGTGAGAGAAACATTATCAAGCTTAAGATACTAAAATCATTTAAGATCTCCATTTGGTCAAGAAAAACATTCAAATGTAGGTATTCTCTCTTTGGAACACGAATTAAATAATAAAATAGATTCTGAAGGAAAAAATATTGATGGTTTTGAGTCTACGAAAGACGAAAAAAGTAAAATTATAAACAGTGCTTCAAAATGAATTCGGTACATTTTACATTTATTGCATTACTGTTTATAGCTATCAGTGTCATTTGATATTTATCAAATGCATCGTTCTGCTAAATATAGAAAGATGTGATTAAATATTAAAAGAGTTAGACTATCATGATTTAAAATAGCTACCTTTGATGAATACAAAAATTTACAAATATAGTTAATTTACCTGTATATATATATATATATAGAAGTGCGCACATACTTCTTTGCCTCGAGTGAAAAACATCTAGACACGTCTCTGGCATGACTGGAAACTGTTGTCGACTAAGCGAAAATGAAATATTTTTCTTGCTCATTTTGAAGTATTCAAAGATCCCTACATATTCTACGTAATATTGACAGTAGTAATTTGAAGGGCCGCCAACACAAGGATTTGTTTTAATTACTCAACTAAATTCAGTATTTTTGAATCCTAAGTTTTTATTTTTTTGGTATTAGGCAATTAATTTTATTGTCACAAACAACAGGAAGTTCAGAAAAAGAGAATCATACCTTACCTGATCTCTGTACTCTACAATCTTCCCAGGACATAAAAATCGAACCTTTTCGCTTAACCCACCTAGCATCAACTGTAGTTATTCGAGAAATAATTATAAATGAAAAATAGTATGCAGCTCTGAGAGAAACTAAATATATCCTGGGAATTAAATATATACACATAAGATGTATATGTACAGAGAAATTAAATATGTACAAAATGATGAAAACCCGAAGGATATGTCTCGTTCATTGGCAGACTTCATAACGAATGGACCAAGCTTGTAATGAGATGCATTTCATTTTCAGAAAACTTTGTTTAATCTCCTAATGGATTTTAATGCTTTAGTCTTGCTGAAATAAAATCTAAGCGAGCATCCCTTCAATATAAGCTCAAGTTGTGGTTCTTTGGAAAGCAAGTTACTGCGAAGTTGTACTAGTTAAATGGGAATTTCTGTTAGAGAAAATAAAAGATGGAGTACAGAAGCTTTGATTAGGGCGGCATAGCGTTCTTTAGGAAAGTTCAGTCTGTGAAGTTCATGAAACATAAATCACTGTAAATACATTAATGTCGATAAGAAATTTCAATATGAAAAAACAGGGTATACAGTTCTGTATGACCGCAGTCTGTTTGGGAATAAATTAATGCAATTAATTCTTCTCTAAAACTTCGACTGAAATTTTTTAAGATAAAATGTTTCTTGACAACTTGACCTGAATTAATGGAAGCCATGTAGTAAAGCATTTTTATTATAGAAAGTAACTTGCAGCAAGGTAAATCAATTCATATATAAAGAACTTTGTTGCGTATTACGTTGACATTATGCCATGCCAAATAAACCGAAAGGCGCAATCCTGACCAAGAAGATGACTATGAAAAATGGATAGAGAAAATCAGTATTTGGTTGCGTAGAACTGACAATAAATGCAGTATCAAAAATGTAAGGCTTTTCAGTTACTGTAAACAGTGTTAATAAACGTTTTTTTAAAATGACATTTTAAGCCTGTGCTTTTTAATGTGTTTCAAAGCCGAATGTCATGAATTATAATTTTTCAAATGAATTTCTAACGTTTTGTAGCTAATTTACCCCCTTTTCCAGTAATTCACCTGAGGCAAGTGACTCACTTACCTCAATCAACTTGGCTCTGCCATTAAGTACCCCTTCGAGAATATAGAATTATTTGTGTCATCTTCCATCCACTATAAAAATCACGATAAGATCACAACATAGAGTCAAAGAGTTAAAGCAGAATGTCCGTCTTCTTCTTATTATAAAATGATGTAGAACATGCTGAGATGTACTTGCGAACCTGCCTTTGAAAGGGCTGGAAAGCGATCCCCAGAAAGTGACGAGCGAGTGAAAGCGAAATTAGAGGACGAATTGTGAATGCTTCTCTTGAAGCTGTAGCCTGCTGCAGAATTTATTCCACGAACTCTCGATGACATTGCGACAAATACTTAACTGTCCTGTGGTTCTAACATATTTTTGTTCTCCAAATGCTCGCCATCTTAGTTAGTTAGTTAAATGAGTTTTCTGAAACACCGTCTACAATATTTCAGGCGCACAATTTCAATATTTTGAGACTTCTTTGATGTTAAAGTGAACAC
Organism: Stegodyphus dumicola; assembly: GCF_044657685.1. Lineage (NCBI taxonomy): Eukaryota > Metazoa > Arthropoda > Arachnida > Araneae > Eresidae > Stegodyphus > Stegodyphus dumicola. The sequence continues at coordinate 240,995,192 of NC_140780.1, forward strand.
GATTGGAACTCTAAAAATTAAATACTTGTTTAAAATAGTTACTGATTTCAGTCATGAAAAAGCTTTCTTCACTTTGCATTGATATTTTATTATTAATTGTATTTCATTTGCCTGTTATTTATTATTTGAATGCTATGAAGTAAGAACTGCTTGTTTCTTAATTTAGGGAGAAAAGTACAATTAAATTAATTCAGGTTTTCCTTGTCACCGGCCTGAAAAAAAGCATCTGCATATTTATTGCTATTTTAATTTGTAAACTATCACTTCTGCTTGCCGCTTCCCCACCAGAAACGTAAATCAGTTAGAGAGTTTTTAAGCTGAGGTGTTTGTATTGTAAGACAGAGGGTGTTTCTGTTTCTTGAGGCCACATTATTAAGTTTTGCCAGCTCTGATAAAATTGTAATTCTTCGGCCTTGAAGTATTGCTGCCGAAATTTAATTGTTAGTAGGAGAGTTCAGATCCAGAGTTTTAAATTAAATTGTATAGTCTCTAGCTACTAAGTTAAATTTGAATTTGAATTTGACTGTTACTTTAAGTTTCATCGCCACAAGTGGATGTTGACATTGTCAAACATGATACATGCATTTTATGTTCAAGTTCTGATTTAATAAAATATTATTTTAATTTTTTTTATTAATTCAGAACTTGAGCTTGTTTTATTTTAACCATCTCAAGTCTCTGTAGTTAACTTCAGACTAAACAATTATTCGCTCCAGTTCTGTTACTGTTTGATACTAATTTATGCTATCAAAGAAGTTCAAACTCTGAAACATTTTAGCCGATTACTTTACTGTCATTTATTTAAACTTTCCCGTTTAACCCTCTTAGCGGCGATCTCTCAATATAATGCTATAATATTACTAAGCATTCTTCGAAGGGAAAGTAACTTAAGTTCAATAGGTAAGAAAGAAGAAAATCTACCTCATCCACTTAAAAAATTCCTCTTCACATTTCTTTCTCTTACTCTTTGGTAATTTTTTCTTGAGAGTTTCTCACCCACCACTGAAACATTTCATACGTCCTATAGTTTGATGACCGCTGCTGAAGGCAAATGATGTGAACCTTCGAAGCGTTTGGTCTTTCTTTCAGAGTCTTTACAGTCAAAATTAAATGAACGTGAGAAATATAAAACATTTATCCTAAACTTGCTGACATATAAAGCAAATTCAAAACATCGCATGTCATTTCACATTACGAACAAGTGGAGTTGGTAATTCATGCAAATTCAGTTTTACATCCGATACGACCAAGCAGTAAAATTAGAAAATGGATATTCCAAAACCAGTTCAATTTATTTCTAAGAAGAAATTTGATAAGATTCAGGTTCGTCTTTCATTTATCGGAAGAATAAAATTGTTTTCCCTCTCCCGTTCGATGGTTGTTTCAAGTGTTTTTACCCATTTTCGATTTCAGTCCTGAGAGACGAGCAGATGCCCAGCAACAAACGCATCTGGGTCTCTCATCAGGGGGGCCTTTCTTGATCGCCTCAAATTGCATTGCTGTTGGAGTAATCGTTTTACTTCAGGTACCTCGACAGATCGATATTTCATCTTCCGATGGTTCAGATGAGGTAGAACGAACTCTTTGAGTACACATGTATTGTACTATCTATCTGAAAATTATTGACGGCCTGAAAATTATATCTGAAAATTACTGAAGGCCTGAAAAATACATCTGAAAATTATTGATCTGAAACATCTGAAAATTATTGACGATTGAATATAAAAAGAAAGGCTAAGCCAATAAACGCGACAATTTTCAAAGCCAGCATTGTTGCCTGGTATTGAATCGATCTGCAGTGTTATTGACATACCGATGTATACGAGAATGGCAGTTAAAATAAAATATAGAAAATCAAAATAAAATTAACCACAGCGCGTTGACATCAAGCGCATAGTAGCAATTGGAAAATCATTATAAATAATATTTAAAAATAGAAAAATAAGGGAAGAATGTTTCAATTAAGAAAGCTAAGATGGCGTTTGAATAAGAAATAGAGTGGTAGAAAACAGTACACGTGTGACAAAATGTACTCTGTTAAAAATGTTAGGCTTCAAAACGAAAAAGCGATTTTACAGCTTGAGAGGAGAAATAAAACGTTTCGAAAAGAAAAAAAAAAAAAAAAAAAAGCTGAAAAGTTTCATATGTTATATTACGCCCAGAGAGGCGTTTTTAACGTTCTGTGGGTTAGCTTTATTTATTAAATATCATGTTATTCGCACTTAAATCACATAAAATTCAATTCAACAGCAATATCACTAAGTGTTTAAGGGGTATCAGCAACCCCTATACCGACAATGTTAAATTAGCCATTTTTCGATGTACCTTTTCTCAAAATCTGCTGTAGATACACGCTTAAAATTTTTTGTGCAGTTAAAGTATACTTATCTGATTATACTGAAATGAGCTTTTGAAACATTTTGAATTTTAGAGTAATTTACAGAACATTTTGTTAGGCATAGTAAAATTTAGCACTTTTCTCACACAAAAAAATTAAAATTTTTTTTTCTTAGTCTATCACAAAAAGCTCATTTCAGTAAATGTTAGGAAACATAAATAAGCCATAAAAATTTTAGATACCTGTGAGCAGTAGTTCCTGAGAAAAGGTACATCGAGTATAAAAAAAATCACGTTTAGATAAAAACGCGTTTTTATGTAAATATCCTCATTGGTCAAAGCATTCGATCACAAATTAAAACTATATTTTTTTAGAGTTCTAATTTTCATAGAGATTAAAGAATGGTATTTTTAGACAGATAAAAGTGTAGAAAATTTGAAAATGCAAAATTCCGAAATTACAATTTTTTGAAGATGTTCATGTTCCAACGGGCGAAGGATCACGTTATTCAAATTTTGATGGTTCTAGATACCATCATTTTTTCACAATGCAAGAAACATACCTACATTCATGCAGATTCTTCTTAAATTAATGTCTTTTAAAATAATGCAGAGCGATTATATTTGATGCCAATATAATTTCTGTAAATTTGAAAGGGATTAAGTCTTTTACAGTGATTCAACGCAAAATCTATTTAGAGACTAATAGCCCTTCTGAGATAGCGTTTCTTTGGGCTAATAAATGACAAATTAAAAATGTACAGAAATTTTTAGGCGTTTATTAGAGAAAAAAGTATAATCCTTGAGGGCAATTATTGTTTTCCTTTGAGCTTACATTATCACTTTAAGTTTCAACTCAGTTCTTTTTAATCATTTCTTAATTTCTATATCTAAAATAATAATTCTTAGCTATAATTTTACCAATATATGTTCAAATCTTTAATATTACGTCTGCGAAAAATGTTTGTATTTGTAGGATTTATTTATTTTTATCTAACCTGTTATTTTATGTTAAGTAACTTTACTTAATATAAAATAACTAGTTACTGGTAACTTTACTTAACATAAAATAACTGGTTACTGGTTAACTTTACTTAACATAAAAATAACTGCCATTCTCCTGTCAGAATGAAAATTTTATTTTGAGAGTATTCAAATGAAGAAGAAAGAAACAGTATTTAAAGAAGGCTTTAGATTGTTAAATCAGAGCATGTTCCTCCTGCTGAAGTTCAAGTTGCTAGTTGAATCTCTTCGACTGCACTTTGTCTGCGGCGTTGCGTTATTCTTGCCATTAGACTTTTCACGGCGGCTTAGGTTTGAGCCCACTTGCGCGTTATTCATTCTGTGTAGCCATTGACTAACTTATGACTTAACTTAGTTTAATTTGAATTCATTACTTTTGAGTTACGCCATAAATGCTGGCTTTTGTCAGCACAAAAAGTGCCTTCTGTTAAATTACTGCATTTTAATAAAATGGTCTTTTAAACTCTTTTTACGTTCTCTGTCTGATTACTAGACATAGCAAAAAATCTCAGTCTTAAATTAGTTTATACTTCAAAAGAAGGTGAGATTCTACGTATTTATTAGTAGGTGTTTATCTTTATATTTATACATTTCCTTTTTGGAACCTTTTTTTTTCCCCTACGTTTGTTTTCAGGTAGTTTACTGAGGAGAAATGATCTGAATTTAGCTCTTATTTTTATCTCTTTTTATTACAAATCTATTATCTCTTTAAAGCTCCATGTTAGTTCCCCTGACGGTTGGAGAACTTACTTCTTAGTTTATTTTTCTGTCTCTAAGAGTAATAGTAATCGCTTTCCTATCTCTTGAAATGCGAAAAACTTTATTTTATATCATGGAATGAATATAGCATATTGCAAGTTATCTGAGGGGGAAAAAAGTGCTCTTCTGTGCATTATTCTTTCTCGAGTTCCCATTGGCGTTTAGGAAGAAAGTTTATAGTTTCCGCAGGAACGTTTCATGCCAGTCTGTGTACAGTTTGAATGCTGGTAGAATCATTTTGTCAGCCGAAAGCATCGCGGGAAAAAAATCGCAGCAGAAATGTCGCTGAGAAAACATCGCCGTACAAAATATCGTGGGGTGAAAGAAAGCAAAGAGAAAACATCACAGCTCTAAAAAATCGTGATACGAAACATCGTCATAAAAGATAAAAACTTCGTCCTCGAAAATATCGTGGTAAAAATAAAGAACCTATAAATCATCGCATGACGATAACGTCGCATAAATGCGTTTCGCATACATATGCTCTAAAAATTCGCATATTCTCATAATGATATGTGAGAGCAAAAAAGGATTGAGGAATGTTTTCACTTTTATATTTCATATTTTTGAATTTACTAATACAATTTGGCTGAAAATAATAAGAAGGGGGATTGGGATTATTCAATTATGGCAAAGCACACGAGGGCTATCTGCCTAAAGGGAGGGATGCCTTCGTGGAGGACCTTCTAAGGGAAACTGGCTCGTATACACGTTACACATGGGGAAAGCCACGAAAACGCCCATACAGCCAGCCCGTTCGCGGGATTCGAACCTCGGACCGAACTACCAGTGTTCAGCGTCTTTACCACTCGGCCGCTGGTGGGCAATAATAAGAAGGAAAAATAAGCATTCAAAGACTGAAAGGGACTCGAAAAGGACTGAAAGTTATTCTAGGTACAGAAGTTAACAGAATTTTAAACTTTTATAGTTAACTAATAAAGGCCATTACTTAATTAATCTTTTTTATAAAGTTTTCTTGGTAATTGTGCGTGAAAAACATAGTCTCAATAGAAAAAAGAAGACAAGTAACTGAATGTGGTTACCTTTATCAAAACTGATTTATTAATTACCGTATTATAAAATTATTTTAACTGCTATAAGTATAATTAATTTTCTATTCATTTTCAGTTTTGAATGCTTGAGTTTCCTTTTGAATTTTTCAGCAATAATTTATGAGTTTATTGTAAAATGTAAAAGTAAAAATATTCCTCATTTCTTTTTGTGCTCACAAATCATTATGCGAACATGTATTTACAACTTTTAAAGTCTGAAAAACACATTTCTGAGATGTTATTGCCATGCGATGAGTTGTAAGAGCTTTTTTTTTACGATATATTCGACGACGATGATTTTAAACTGCGAAGTTCTTGAATCGCTTTATTTTCAATGACGATGTTGTAGAACTGCAATGTTTTCTCCTTGTTTTCTTTTCTCCTATGGTGTTTTGTATGAAGACGCTTTCTTTTTGCGTTGTTTTCTCCTCGACGTTTCCGTCCGTGTTGTTTTTGCCGAAATGTTTTCACCTGTAACCTCTTCAAATTCGTCTGCCTATTGTCTGTCTATTTTAAGGAAAAAGATGCAGAGGAATGATACTAGGTTGAATTGAGTTGTACGTTGATTTATTATTGGTTGAATCGCAGTGTAATTAAACGTTATGAGCTTAAAAGTAGATGCATTGATAGCTAATGTTATTTCGCAATACTCAACTTATTAACGCTATTTCTTATTTGCTGTTTTTATTCCCACTAACGATTTAAGTGTAGTTGGTTGCATATATTATGTAACCGTAACTTCCAGTTATATCGCTCTTTAGGGTATTTTTTAATATTTACTAAAAATAGGGTTCGAAAACATGTTATTTTTAACAGAAATACGAGTGCAAGAGATCAAACGTGTCTATACAAGTACTTAACGTTTAGGCATTTAAGGCATTTACATTGTAAAATTTAGAATTCATTTTGAGAGAATTTATTTCTAGAAAATATTCTGCTCTTTTTCAAAAACGTCTTCATAATATCTGCCGGAACGAACTATTTTTGCACGATATTTTCAGTTGATAATTATTTCAGTAGGATTTACACATTTTTATACTCAACAAAGCTAAAGTATTATGAAAACATTTCTTTTCACTCTTCATGACTAAACAGAAAGAAAGAGCGAATCCGATGCACATATGCTTCTGACATAATTTTTACAATATTTTGAAGTTTTATGAGTTCTACACTTTTATACAGACTAATAGGACTAATAGGTTTACAAAGATTTATCTAAAAGACTGTTGGGAAAAAGATATCGAAGCATGATGTAATAAAAAAAAAGAGAACAGCATGGTTTTGTTATTATAACCGAATAAAGCAAGTGTTTCTTCTGAAGAAGTAAAATCCAAAGTCGTGGATGTAATTAATTCTACAAAACTAAGAACTGGAATTAAGAACGTAAGGAAAATAAATATGATGATTTACCGGTTGAACATATGAATCAAAATAGTGCGATGACATTAGAGGAAGGAAGAAAGGTAAATTCTTTTCTAAAAGATGAAATTTAATCAAATTTATTTGTTAAAAAAACAAAAACCTAAGATTATTCATAATACTGATGCAGAGCTGACTCGTGATGAGATTGAAGATGCTCTCAAGAGGCATAATGAAGAACTTAGGGATGGTGGATTTAGGTTATTGTTCTTTATATAAGTTAAAAATGGTAAATTGGATAGGGTTACTGAAGTTCAGTGAGATAAGTTTAAAAGAGTTCTTGAAATTGGCAAATTTAAAATGGCTTAGAGTATCGTTAAGAGAATATGTTAACGTGGTAAAATGTTTTAAATGCCAAAAATATGGGCGTTTTCATCGATAGTGTATTAAAGAGATTCGATGTGCCCAATGATCAAGATAGGAACATAATCATAAGTATTGCAAAGATGATTTTGAATGCATGAATTGTAAAAATAATAATCATAATTATAAACTAGGTCTTAATATTAAATACTTAAGTCATGACAAGAAATATTTCTGATAAAAAAGACTTATTAAATCAAAAGAACTGATTATGGTTTCTAGTACATACAGAGGCTGTTCACACATTTTTTAGACAATGTATATTGTATTCACAAAACTAAATGACATAAAATTCTTGTGTTTTAAATGTTCTATTTGACATCCCTTATTCTGAGCTATCTTTCGACACCACAATTTCCAGGATAATAATGCCTTTTGAAGTGGCAGAAGAGGTATTCTATCCCATCTCTCCCGAACAGCTTTCCAGAGTCCTGTTAGGGTTTTGGGACAACGTTTGGATAATGCAGTTTTTAAAAGTCCGAAAGAACAAAATTCCATAGGTGATAGATCGGGAGACATAGTAGGGATATCAGTGAAGGGTATGGCCTTGATACCAGTTTTTTGTTCCATTTCTTTTAGGAAATTTACAGTGGATTTTGATGTGTGACTGCTAGCTTTGTCCTGATGGAGTCTCACAGAGTGATGGCACGGTGGGTAAAGCGATGGTATTTCATTCAGAAAAATTGGCAATAAAATATGTTCCTGAGGGTATTTGGAGTTAATCGTGAAATTTTTTTTTTGCACTCTCTTTATTTTTAACTTGCCATTATAAGAAAAACCAGCAACAATCATGAATCCCTTAGAAAAACTTTCTTTCGATTCTTTGAACCATGTACTTACATTTTTTCTCCCCTTTTATGATAATAAATGGCTCTTTTTTGTTACAATCATTTAAATACACCGATGCTTCATCTATTGTGACAATTGTTTCCCATTTTTCTTTGGATAAGTGTTTCTCATATAGAATTCTGCAGCGTGTCCTTCATTGAGCGATATGCTTTGGAAGAAGACGATGCACATTGCGTTTTTTCGCTTTCTTAAGATTTAAATCAACGTGTATCATTTTTTTTATATAGGACACCGAGCATTTTAATGATTTTGCAACTTTCCTTTGACTAGGGGGATTTTCTTTTAACATTAAACAACGTACCTTTGCAATAGTCGAAGATGTCCGGTTTTTCCTTGGATACTTGTTTGGAATTTTTGTCCCACTTGAGGCTCCAATTTGATGTTTTTTTCCTTTCTTGTTGATGATATTGCTTTGTTAAATTCGCCATTTTGAATAAAAACAAAACTTTCAAGCCACAGACGATAATTTTGACTTTTAAAAACATAGTACAATTGCAATTACTTCTTTTGCAGCAAACGATTTTTTTATTACCGCTTACCAAAATCGTCTAAAAAATGTGCGAACAGCCTCTGTAGAAATGCTCGAGGTTCAAGAAATCTAGAGGGACTGGAAAAGATGTGTAAAACGTTGGTTAAGAGTGAATGGGAAATGTATGGAGACTTTGATTAGTAGTTCTTAGGGGCTTTCATAAATAAATGATAAAAAAATTAGAGGAATTTGAATTGTACTTTTGATAGGTTACAGTTTTTATGTTGACTCCTACGAACTCCTACGAAATTTAATTAAATGTTATGCATATTTAATAGTTCAATTAATCTTTTTCTGGCATACAAATATATGAAATAAATTGTTTACGTTTTGTTATAAGGTATTTCTCCTGCCTTGTTAGCATGCCTTCGTAGTGTAGTGGTAAGCACGCTGGGCGCGTATTCCAGAGGTCTGTGGTTCGATTCCCGCTGAAGGCGTTGCTCATATTCCATCACTCCTGCTTTCAAAAATTACCTAATGTCTATATAGTGGCGCCAGAACTGAAAAGGGTAATGGATGATGTTTCTCCACATCCAGGATTTGGCGGTTGGGTCTCCTAAAATCCTAGTCGTCCTTTTGGTGGTCTGCACGCTGGGCACGTATTTCAGAGGTCCGTGGTTCGATTCCCAGCGAAGGTGTTGCTCATTTTTCATCTCCCCTTGTTCCAAAAAAATACCTAATGTCTCTACAGTGGCGCCGGATCTAAAAGGGTGATGGATGATGTTTCTCCACATCCAGGATTTGGCGTTTGGTTCCCGTATAACCCTAGTCGCCCTTTTAAAAAAAAGGGGGAGTATATAAGGTATTTCTTCTGCCTTCCTAGCATGCTTTCGTGGTGTGGTGGTCTGCACGCTGGGCGCGTATTTCAGAAATCCGTAGTTCGATTCCCGGGGCAAATGGTTGTTCATTTTTGCTCTTGCCTGCTTCCAAAAATACCTAATGTCTCTACAGTGTCATAAGAGTTATTGTGCACATATTTGTAATGCATGATATCTAAGTACGTTATGCATAGTTATAAGATACGTCTCCCGCTTTCCTAGCGTGCCTTCGTGTGTAGTGGTTCTGCACGCTGGGCCGGTATTTCCAGAGGTCCGTGGTTCGATTCCCATTGAAGGTGGTTGCTTATTTTTCATCTCTCCGGCTTTTCCAAATAACCTAATGTCTCTACATAGTATGTAAGTATTATATGTCAAGATGTACGTGTTTTGTTGTCAGTAAAGAAGTTTACTGGCGTTCCCTTAGGTCATCTAGTTGTATGAAAAGAATTCATTGTGGTGGCTTAAAAAATTAATTTGTTTTCCGCTAAGCCCTGCATATACCAGTTTTGATCAGGCAGGTTAAAATTCAGTTTTACTTTCGTCTATTCTCACAAGGTGGCAAATTAATTTATATATTTAAGCACACAGTTCATGAGTTCGAGAGAGGAAGCCCTTGGCATCTGTCGCTAGGCAGTTGATCTGCAACAACTCCCTGCTACTGATTTGAATTGCTTGTAATTATTTAATGAAAATATTGAGGCCTGAACCAAATCTTACCTAAGCGATGGTTATTTGGCCTTAACATTTCGTTTTGACATAAACTTTTGTTCTGAATTTGCCGAGAGCTGCGGAGATTTTATTTCCGCAGGTTAGTGTGCTAATAAAAAGTTTTATTTGAACTTCATCTGCGTTTGTAGTTATTCTACTTAGGAGTTACTGCAAGACAATATGCCGTCTGAATTTCTTTACCGTTCTGGAAGTTGACAGTTAAAGTAATGCGTAATCGTACATATTTACTTCTATGAATCGTCTCAGACGAAAATGCAATTCAGTAAAACTTTCCATCTTTCAAATAACATCAGATCTTTAGAATTAAGTCTTATATGAAAGTCTATCACTTAAAAATTTTGGGACAAAAGGGCCTGGGAATATGAGCATTTGTGATTTCACCATCATTTTCTTTTACGACGACAATTTTTAACAACAGAGTGAGTGGTACACATAGGACACACAGTTTTTAACAACATTCTTAACAACATTATATTTTTAACAACAGGTTTAACCCAACTTGAATTGGATTATTTAGATCATGGCATAAGCACACAATGACAGCCCATTGACTAAAGGCAGGAATTCTTTCGCTAAGAAATATTTAAGTTAAATTGGCTGGTATTCACGTTATTCACGTTACACAGGGGAAAATCCATGCAAATATCCATTTAGATTGCTCGTTTGTCAGATTTGAGCCCAGGTCCAACTACTATTGGTCAGAGTTTTTACCACTCTATTGCTTGCGGTCTTATATGGTTCTAAACTCTATATATACCATCAGAATACGCGTGCATAACAGGAAAAGAGGCCTTTGGATTAGCTACGGAAAGACTTAGTTCAACTACTGTATATCTACGCTTTCAAATCCCACCAGCATAGCTGATTCTTCGTGAAGAAATGCATTTAATTGCTGGTGTAACTTAAGACTAAGTTTTCTTCGTAACAAGATGATAACTGAACTGAATGCTATTTTTATGAAATTTAATCATAATGTTTTTAATAAAATTCTCTATCCTTTTCAAAACAACCCAGAAGAACTCCTTTTCCTTCCACTATGCAAGTTAAAGATTTTCATTAAAAAGCAATATTTAAATAATTCAACTACAGTACTTTGAGATGAGATTGCTTAAATATGATTTTTGCAGCTTAAAAGTTGAACCATAAGCTAAAATTATTTTAATATTTCCAAAAGAACATTTAAAAGAAGAAAACATTTTTTTTATGTTGAATTAAATCGGACAATATTTGTAAATTCAAATCAAGGATTAATTACAAATGTTGTCCAAAGTTATTTTAAATTATTACTATTCTTCGTTATTGATACTGAATGTTAAAAGATATTATATGACTAAAAATATTTTAAGGGGATGAACTATAAAGTAGAGTTTCAATTTAAGAAATGCACCATTTTGCTTACACCATACCTATAAGTAAAATATTAATAAATTAAATTTTTTATGCTTGTCCTCGTAGATAAAGGATTTCATTTTGAAAACTGTCTTTCTCAGATAGAGAAGCGACATTGTCTTACACTCAAAATTAGGATATTAAACATTTTTCAGACAACTAGAAACTGTATATGAATTTTGCTAAAAGAGTTGCGCATATAATTTCAAAATGTACATTCTGAAACAAATATTTGAAGAATTAAAATAAATATGAGAGTATAAGCATAAGTTTTAAAGTCCATTTCATGAAAGTATTAAATTTAGAAATAAATTACCTAATGAATTTACTCTTTAACACGAAATCCTAAATTGATCTTTTCACCTCTTCGTTTCATTGGGTGAGAGTGTTTCAAGTCATAATTGCCTTCAAAATAATTCGGCAATTATTCGGAGGGCCAGTTTATGTATCACAGAGCTGGGAACTTTCATAAAAAGATTTTTAACAACCTAAAGAATATCTTACTAATTAAAATTTCTATTCTAGATGGGTCATACAAAAAGTTTAAATTTTGAATATTTTTGCTAAACTGTGTCATAGAGTTAAAACTGTCTTAAACTGAAAATAGTACTTATTTCATATTTCTTGTATTAGTAAAAGTTTTCTTTTCAATAATTCAAACTTTATCTTTCTTAAGATAAATAGACTATGCATTTAGAAAATATCCTCAATTGTAAGTCAACATAAATATATCTTTATATTCTAATATTAGTTTTTCTTTTGCCCTGAAAAAGGTGCAACACATGTATGGAAAACAGTTAAGCATTTCAATGAAATATGTACAGGAAATCCATTTGAAAACAGTTAAAAAATGCTACAAATGTTTTCGAAACATAAATGGTTAAAACTGTAATAGTGATTCTTATAGAAACAGTTGGCCAAACATCCTTGCATGATTAAATATTTCAAAATGTAAACCTGAATAATGCTACAATTCTTAAGACAAAGTAAAATTAGAAATGAATTATACTGTAGAATCTTTTGTCAAACAATACAGGTGAATCTTTTCAAAAACTTAGACAAAGTATATTGGGGGTCTCTCAGCGCACAGTATTCTTTTTTGCTGATAGATGTCAAGCTAAAATTCAAACTTTTAAACTTAGGCAATTAAACCAATTTACATACTTTTAATCTGATAATGGCATTATCAATTTTTAATCCTCAGAGGGTAGCTAAGGGCTTTCGAAGAAAGATAATAATATTTTTGGTTAATTGCAAATATGAATTTCATGAAGAAATATAAAAATACTAAAACCACTCTTTTTCCTAGAACTAGCTTGCGTTATTTTCATATTCATTTTTGCCCACGACTGTAAGTGAAATTTTACTTGTTATTCAAAGCAATTTTCATTTCTCTTCAGTCTCTGAACTGTCGAGCTGAAAATTAATATCAAACTAAGAATACATTATAATTAAAATACCAAATTAAAATAAATTATCAGTCAAAAATTTAAGTGAAAACGGTCATGGCAAAATGCAAGTGAATTCTTGTACATTCTTCATATATTTAAGGCCGTCAAGATTTCTCCAAAATTTCCCTGAACTTTAGTACATGAATTAATAAATTTATAAATAAATAAAGTACGGGTGAAAAAAGCGCGATTTGAGTTACATTGATATTGGAATTTTTGTTAGCTTTACAAGCCCCGTTGTCCATAAAACTTCTTTCCAAATTACCGTGTGTCGTTTTTGTGAGCTGGAGTACATCAAGTTCAAAATCAATATCATTTTTTTTTCTTTTGTTGTTGGTAAAAGTGATGGAATATAATTATCGCTTTCATTTGTCAACCCCACATTCACATTACAAGTTCCAATGACGATAGCTGTGTCGTTCGATAAACACCCAATTAACTGGTGCTTCGGACTAAAACGATTTTTCGTGCCAAATGGAGAAGAAGTAAATGCTACTCATTTAGGACCTAATTGTTTCTCCTAATGCATAGAAATTAGCAAACATATCCATTTATGGTAATGAACTTCTTGATTAATTTAATGCTTCCAACATTTGGTTACAATCTCTTTCTCTTACGCAGCCCTCATTGAATTCCTCTTACACAGTTCAGTATACTAACATGAATGATAAATAATGCATTTTATGGAAATTTTGTGTAACAGCTGTATGCCAATGTGGTACACTGACAAAGACTAATTTAGGAGTTTTGATGAGAACGAATCTGAGGGCATTAAAAGCCTCGTAAATTAGACAAAGAAGTTTGAAAGCTTTGTTTTATGTTTTAGAGTATTATGTTTCAGTTTAGGCATAATGAAAGCTTTGTATAGCTCAATAAGGGAGCCTGCTTTTCAATCAGATTTTGATTAGATTCATGATGATTCAATTAGATCTGATTTCATGTGCTGAGATGACATAAAGCGAATTCTAATCAATTAATACGTGCAGGTGTTCTAGTTTTAAGAGTTTGATTTAAATCCATGTTCAGTATAGCTACTAAGAAGTCTGCTCAAGCTCTTTATGTGTATGAAAAGTTTAAGAAAAAGATAATGTCTTTGCTGTGAAATCACCACGAATTTAGAAGCTGATAACGTTTGCAACAGCGACTTGCTTGTGATGGAAGTTTCGCAATGAATTATATTTAAAGTGTGCGAAAAGAGCACTTTTTACGTAGTCTGAGGGAATTAAGTTTTCCGTCAAACAGACAAATAAATATTTCTTTTTGTAGGCTGTATGAACTATTATTTACGAAGATTATCGTCTCTGTAAATAATAGTTCTGCTGAACTATTAATTTAATGCCTAATAATAAAATATCCAATGCTCTTCTAATTTCTTTTCCAGTGGCGGACACTAGCCATTATAGTTGTTGGCTACAAAGGCCGGAAACGATGGTCTCTTTATTATGGAAGCACCTAAATAGATGGACCACCTTTACCTCCTATGAAGAGATAGACAAATCACATTCACTCCTTATCAGGGATTTGAACCCAGCCCCTTTGGCTCCCCTAAATTCTAAGGCAGTTTGAAACACAGAACCACCAAATACCACTATCACAAATGTCGTGAATAGTGAATCTGTTAAAATAAGTAAAATAAGCATAATGTGATTATGAGCTGTTGAATCATTACATTATTTTCCTAGTACATTTCGTAGTCTTATTTTATAAAACATTTTTTTAGAAAACTATTTCCTATAATATTTTACATGTAAAATATTAAAATATGTATATTTTCCTATCTTCTGAAAAACAGAGAACAAAAGTGTTAATAACCAAAATTCATCTGAATTTTCCTACAGCCGAAATACAAAAACGAATACGAAATGACGTATCAGTGTTTACCTGACAAAAATATACCTAATCGTTAAGCATATTTTCCAAGGAAATTACATTCCGTGCACTTAGAAAGCGATTATGACTCTTGAGAAAAATATTTCGAATGTATTTAAAATAAATTTAAGTGAGTAAATTAGGTTACTCGTAATTATTGCTGACATCACAATTCATTTTAGAATTCTTCCAAAGAACAAGTTTGAATATACAACATTTTATACTTAATGTTTCCCCGAATTAATCAAAAAGAAAAAAAAAAAAAAAAAAACTTATAACTTATTTTGTTAGATTTAACTTACTGAAACTGGCAACACACATTTCAAGACGTATATTGATTTTCTTTGTGTATTTAGTTCTGCATGGGCAGACGAAAGCAGCAAGGAACCTCTCTAAAATGCCATTTGGACCCTTTTTTTTATTATATAAAGCGTCCAACTGGATTTAAGACTTTTATTTGTTCCCCAGCAAAAAAATTCCAATATTGAAAATAGGGGTAAGTTAAAAACTCCGAAACGTACTGGCTGTTCGAAGGGAAAATTCTCTATTATTGAAGTAAAAAAGATTGATGACGATCGTTTTGTAGATCCTCAAAAGAAGATTAAAATAGTGATAAGATAAGGAAAACAAGTAGAAATAAAACAATTAAAACGAAATTAGAGTACATTCATTATGTTTCCGATTTCTTTTATAAAGCCTGAATGTTAAATTGTTTGCTTTCAATTATTTTAAAACTTTAAGCTGTACTTTTAAGTATATCACATTTTCTTATATCTTTATTTTCCTCCAGAATAAAGATACTCTTTCAGAATTAAAAAAGAAGGCTTATTCTATAATTTTTGATAATCATATAACTATGTACACAAAGCTCGTGTACGCTACTATGTTATTCAAAAATTCAAATCTTGTGTTTTTGCTGAGTTTATAACAAATCTTTTTAAAAATTACTTTTTAATGTAGGAAATGTTTCAGTATTATTTGAACTTCAGTTATACAGAAACCTGAGAATTTCAAAGTTATATTTTGACACGGTGTAAACCGTCAGCTGACTTATCGGCCCGTCTTAGACTTCCAGTGAAATAAATACGAAATCAGAAGACGGTTTAAATAAAGCTTTTTATCTGAACTTCAACTTAACAGCTACAAAGCTCGTGTATCACAAAAAAGATCTCACAGAACATAAATATCAAAGAAAACGTAAATAGTTAAAGTATGCAAACTACACGGCAAAGTTCTATGACAAGTTTTGGGTCAGCTAAGCGACTATCAAAGCTGATTTCGGTAACTCTAAAGCGCCGTTCCCGCTCGCGTTTATCTGAGCTAACGGAATCGGTTCCATGTGTCGACTAGCTCCGCTATGCCTGCAGCTCAGATTTTTCACCATGCTGCCCTATGGGAAAAAACTGGTTTTGGAGATGGGTCGGCTACGTCAGTTGTCTCCGTTAGCTCAGATAAACCCCAATGGGAACTCTCCTTTTTCAATATCCATATGCTCTTGACATCACAGTACATTCTGAAACTGTGGTGAGAGAAAAATCAAATCTTCAACTATTTCTGAAACGGAATTGTCCATGTATTTATCATTATTATACATATTATTTGTCTTATATCAAAGGCATCAAAATCACTAATTATACCATCATGTTACTTTTAATAATTTTTTAGATTGCGTTACTCTTAGAGTTCCCAAGTAGCACACGACGTTATAAACTGGTCCGAGAGGTTGCAAAGTGGTCGTGGTAACTTTTACGACGTCTTTACAACAAAGATGCAAAATATTTGCCGTTGCATCTTGGCAATTTGCCGACGTCGCTGAAACGTCATTGATATGACCGCTTTTAGATGTGGTCGTTTTAGCATCAACAAAATATCCCCTGCGAAAGACGCAATAACGACGTCTATGCGACAAAATCCTCATTTACAAAGACGTAATAAAAGACGTCTTTGCAACGGTTGAAAAGACGTCTTTTTTGCAAAGACGACGCTACTTGGATACTTGCTACTTGAGATATATATATATATCTTACGGTGGAATCCTCGCATGTGCAGAAATGAGGTAGCAGAGCCTCAATATTTGCATAATGTTGTATATTCCTAATTCAGTGCCACTTCAGAGTATAAGGTCCTTATTTCAGCATACTGCAATATTACGTACTGCTGTTTTATTAAATAACATATTTGTTTGGATATTTCATTTAAGGCTTACATTTTAATTTATACACTTATTTTTATACACTTGTTTTACATATATATTTTACACTTATTTTTCCATTTTGTTAGTGATTTCTTTGTACATGTATTTATTAGTACCATTATATTTTCAACGTTTTCTCTGTAATTATTACCATTAAAACTTTATCTCATGCTTCTCAACATTCTTTTCAGACTTCTGTAGTCTGACATGCCGAACATATAAATTAATTTGATTTATTCCTGTATAACTTGCTGACATCAGGGAAAAAAACAAACGAAATGGGATGTTTGCTCGCTAATTCCTACCGAATACTTGCTCAAAGTCGACTGAATTACACAGAAGCAGATAACATATTGCAAGAAAAGTAATGAATCACAACTAATTCAATTACTCATTAAGTGTTATATATGTGTTTGCAGTATGCATGACATTTAAGAAAGTAAACATTAGCAGCACGTACAGCTTCCGTGACTTAAATATGAATGCATAATTAAGGCCTTAACATTCAATTGGGCAAAGCAAAATATTTGATCTCAAGATTTTTTTCCATTTACAACTGTAAGTGAATTTAAGGGCATCAGCAAAACATATGCCATTGATTTCCTGTTCGTTCATCCTCTATTATTAATTCGTTGTGATTCTCTACATATAACAAAATCAAACTTTGCAAGAATTGTATTGCTAAACTCTGTCTCACATCTCCTAAGTAGCTAATAAAGAGACAACAAAATAATTCTTTACAGAAGTGTTTCTTAAATCGTGATTCATAAATTTTACAACTCATGGTGTTCTCAGGAAGAAAAAAGAGGCATTATTATGGCTTGGATTAAAAGAATCCTAAATCGATAAGAATTTCTAATACTATCCAGAAAGTAGTTAAGATTGTACTGATACCGTATGTGCATGTATATAAGCAAAACATATTTGCTGATTGCATAATCGAACAATTTGAGTTCGGAAAACAGCAAGAATAACTAAAATTACCGTGATATACAATGCTGTTCATTAAAACGGATAAAGTAGGAAGGAAAGCGCATAACAAATTATTATTTAATGTACACGATTGACTGCAAGTGTTTGCGGTAATCAGTGTGCAGAATTCAGCATACAGAGTTGCCACCACTGGCAACAATAACGACTGTAATACGGCGGGACGTCGTGCCGATTAAACGTTGGATGACAGATATGGGAACGTTTTTTTGCGCGACTTTAATCCTGTGCAGGAGTTCATTAATCATACTGGCTTTTGGCGAGAGGTGGCGCGTTAGTCTCTCGGAAACCCATGACCAGATGTCCTGAATAGGTGACAGATTTGGAGAACGTGCTGGGCAGCCAAATACCCTTCGTATTGAGAAAGGTCAGGACAGCGCGGGAAACATTCAAGTGTTATTTTGTTGAAAGATCTTTGTGGAGGCCAAGGAGATAGGGCACAGCGATGGACCTCAATATATCAGAAATGCATTTGAAGCTGTCTACATTACAGACTATGCGAATAAGAAGACCGAGATCTGTAACCAGGGGCAATCCATACCAGCACGCCAGGTGCTCTGCCCGTATGACGACGATGAATGCGAGCTTGCAAAATTTGTTCCCGTCGATGTCTCCACACATGCATACGTTCATCATGATCCTGTACGCAGAACCGGGATTCGTCTGAAAAGACGACATGGGTCCACGCCTGTGTCTTGTGTCGTCATTCCTCACACTACTGTAGGTGCTAGTTCTCAGAAGCTCAAAATCTCGTTTCTTTGAAAACTCACGCTGAAGCATTATCATAATTCTCAAAATAATTAACAATTTTATCTAGCTTCTGAGGGGGAGGAGAATGGATTAACATCTTTATTTATTCCAACAAAGATGAGAAGAAAATCTTTTCTAAGCTTAATAAGATAATTTTAATAAACACTTCTCTTGTTGATAAAAACTTCTTAGAAACAAATAAGTTCTTCAAGGAACGGAGTAATGCTATTATATATAAATTGACTATTAAACTCACATTTCCCTTTAAATAGAATCGTGAATATAATAGGAAAATTAAAAAAAGGATGGCAACCTTGCTGAATTCATCAGCAATGCGCT
Source organism: Stegodyphus dumicola (assembly GCF_044657685.1). NCBI lineage: Eukaryota > Metazoa > Arthropoda > Arachnida > Araneae > Eresidae > Stegodyphus > Stegodyphus dumicola. The sequence continues at coordinate 241,014,052 of NC_140780.1, forward strand.
TATTAATTTCTACTAACGCAATTATCAGGCTCACGAGCATATTCAATGCGTGTTTAGCAAACTATTTTTCCTTAGAGCAGCGGCTCCCAAAGCGCAAGTCGGAAAACAATTTTTTTTTTTAGTCGCCAAACGTTTTTCGCTTTTTAACTTGCCGTTTTGCTTTATAGCCACATATTTTTAATTCAGAATTATTAATTATTTTATAACTCTTTACTGTTTGTTAATACTTCTAGATATTTATCTGCTATTATTTCATTATTACAAATTTCTTTTTTTTTCTTTTATTTCTTTCTCTTTTTTTTTTTTTTTTTTGGAGGGTGGGGGATTCTTATCTCTGTCTGTTATTTGACAGAGATAAATTTTTTTCCTTAGATAAGATTTTTTTGTAGCAATTATCTACATGTGTTTTGAAATGCTAGAACATTAAGGAGACGATTTGAACCGGTTACTGTGGCATCAATTTAACTAATGAATTGTTTCGTTGAGTATGGTGAGCTCACAAAGGCTATCAGTGTTATTTCAGCAACCAGATGAAGCTGTCGCTGTACATCAAAACTATAGACCAGTTAGTCTGCAGTTTTCAGACTATAATGGTATCAGATCTGTAGATCAGTATATAAGGTAGTTCTCTCACTTCGTGGTGCAACGGCTGCACACTGAGCCGGTATTCCAGAGGTCCGTGGTTCGATTCCCGGCGAAGGTGGTTGCATATTTTTCATCTTTTCTGCTTCCAATTAACCTAATGACTCTACAAGTGGCGCCCGAACTAAAAAAGGGTTGTGGATGATAATTCTCCGCATCCAGGATTTGGCGACTAGGTCCCCTAAAACCCTAGTCGCCCTTTAAAAAGGGAAGTATATAAGGTATTTCTCCCACTTCCCTAGCGTGCCTTCGTTGTGTAACGGTAGCACGCTGGGCCGGTATTCCAGAGGTGCGTGGTTCGATTCCCGGCGAAGGCGGTTGCATATTTTTCATCTTTTCTGCTTCCAATTAACCTAATGACTCTACAAGTATATCTGCTATTACCTAGTACTGGAAAATGTTACGGATATATCATCTTTTAAGTGAATGAAAATTCCTCTATCGTTCTTTCTAGGTGAGCAGTAGGTCTTTATATTCCACTCTTCTTCCGCTAACAACTTGTTCATGTTTTAGAAATAAATGGAGTTTTTATTTTGTACAACTAATTAGTGGGAAGTTGTCAATACTACTTACCTGAAGGCTTTTTAGTGAACTGAAGAAGATACGGAATCGGAGGCGCTAATAGGCATATTTGTTTCTTAAAAATCAGATGAATGCCACAATACCTTGAGGTCCAATATTTAGAGAGATATTAAACTTATCTTGCTTTCAGATTAAATCACAAAATCAAAACCAGCCAAACAACATAATAACTTTTTAAAGATGATGATACTACGGTTAACACTAAATCACTGAATCCAAATTTCACACTAATTCTTGAGGTTTAGTGGGAAAGTTCTTGTAAATCTGGTGAAATTCTTAAATACTAGATGACAGATGACATAAAACTAAAATGATCAATTATGTCCATCTCTTCGATAAAAACGCTCCAAGGATTTTAAGACTGGAGAACCATTTCTCTTAATCATAGACCTAAATCATTGGTTATGCCAAATCTATCACTGGAAACATTACAGCGTAATTGACCGATTTAAAGCTCTCAATTTTATTTTGTACAGCGTAAGGACTTGTTGCTTCTTCCCCTCCCCTCCATGGGCTAAGATCTCATCACCGAGAACGTTACCCAGGGTGCTGCACAGAGGAAGACCGATATCATCATAAGGAGTGACCGAGATGGAAAAGGACAACACACATTAGGCTGAGTGTCACGAAGGAGACTCGTGTCCTTTGTATCTTTTTACTGAAGATGCAGAATTTTATTTTCCTCACTCTTCGACTTTGCTCTGACTACTGCCTTACTTTGATTGGTTTTCGCAAGTTTATATTTAATCACAGAATATGGGCATTGAATGAATCAGCACTGAATTTTTATATGCAGAAGATCCCTTATAAAAGCAAGATTCATATCAACTAGAAAAATATTTCGCATTTAAGGAGAGCGATATTATTTTTGTTATAGCTTGTTTAGACGGCCTGATATCATAAGTGGATTTTATCACCTTTTTTTTTAACTTTATAGCGATTAAAAATTTCATCTTTGAATGAAATACCAATCAGCAGCAATGTTAAAAAGATCTTACCCAGTGATTTGGAAAGGACGTAAATTACAAAAGAAGCTTAAGAAACAAAATCAGTAAGTACAGTCTGAACTATTAAGAAAACTTTAAAAGTGCTTTGAAGGTTAAACCAGAGTATAGAAAATCGCGTCAAAATTAAATTAATTTTTCCTAAGAATATGATTTAGTAAAAAGAGGTGCATTATTTTTTAGGCATTATTCCTACTTAAAGAGTTTGAAAAAATCTTTCTTTCTTTTTTTTTTTTTTCCCTTCAAATTACTATCCTTACCAACAAGTTTTTTTCCCTTAAATGTGTTTTAACTAAAAAGTCTTTTAAAACTTTTCTGAATAAACTAGAGTTATCAGTGTTTTGAGGATATAGTTACCTATTGTTAAGGATCATAGTAAAATATATAAAATAAGGAGCTAATAATGCTATATAATGGATGAATTTGCATGGAAGTTTTGCCTTCCTTACTGCTTGTCTTACTAGTATCAATGGTAGCACGTCCGGCTAGCATTAGAAAGGAATCGAATGCCGAGAGGGCAAATCTTGATTTCTCGCGTTTCTCTCTCAAAATATTCAACTAGTGACTGAAACATGAGATGGGCGATAAGTTCTGACTACCTGGATATGGCGATTGGGTTTCCTTCCTCCCAGTCGCCCTTTAAGTGGAGAGGAGAATACAAGAAATTTTCGCGTTCTTTACATCTTACCTTCGCGACACAAGCAGTAGCATATTCGACTAACAATCGAAAGATCCGAAATTCGAATCATGGCAAGAGTATCAATGATTTTTTATGCTTCCTGCTTAGAAAAGGCTTAATGGACTCTACATGCTATACTCACTATAACTAAAAACCTATAATATAGTAAGACAGTATGAGAATAAAATGTGTGTGTGTGATTATGGCAAAGCCTCGAGGGCTGCTATCTGCCTAAGGGAAGGGATGCCTTCGTGGAGGACTTTCTAAGGGAAATTGGCTCGTATACACGCTACACATGGGGAGAACCACGAAAACGCCCATGCAGCCAGCCCGTTCCCGGGATTCGAGTCTCGGACCGAACTACCAGTGTTCAACGATTTTACCGTTTGGCCGCTGGTGGGCTGAGGAAAAAAAGTAAAGATTTATAAAACACTAAATAATGAAGTTATAATGAACAATCAAAACACTATTAACCTTATGGCAAGGAAGCAATCACAGGCTGTAATATATTTATTCTTCGATTATATAAAGTGTTATGTTTTATTTATGAGATAGTTTCAAATGGGTCTAGAATTTTTCGCCGTCCCGTTTCCCCGTGGCCGTTTCGCCTTCGGGACGGTTCGCCGTCAAGACATATTTATCTTTACATGACTGTATTTTATCTTGCCGTATTATACTCGTATTAATTTATTTAGTTTACTAATTCTGTTTACCTTTTGTATACTTAATAATTAATTATATATTGTTATTTACAAGTATGAGATATGAACAAGTTACACATAGTTAATTGGAAAATTATGGCAGTATCAAAGAGAACTAGGGCTAAACTTCTGATATAACACAAGTTATATTATGGATTTTTAAAACTATGCAAGTATAATATTTACATGATTCGTCAAAATTTCCTGAAATTTTAATCGGCTAGTTCAGAGAAATCATTTTTTTTTTTTTTGGAATCTTGTCAGCACCTTACTCTCTTAAAGTTAATATGTGTAACAGCGTATTTATATAAAATGTACACGAAAACATTTTATATATAATTTTATATAAAATTTATTAAATTAAATTAAATTATTAAACTAAACAGAGTTATTAATTTAAATCAATATAATAGGGCAAGATATAATACAGTCGTGTAAAGAAAAATATGTCTTGACGGCGAAACAGCCACCTCGAGAAGGCCACAATGAAAAGGACACGGCGAATAGTCCCATTCCCAGCTTCAATTACAGAAAACTTTTGGAGCTTTTACTGAAATTCGTTTTATCTTAATTTATCTAGACTGCAGCAGTTTATAGGGTTTCGAACCATAACATCTACGTCGTTGAAGACAAAATTATTACAAAGGTGTATGGAACCTATCTCTTGCTAAACCCTTTATACAATGATCCCATAATACAATTTAAATTTTTATGCTTGCGGTGAAACAAAATCTTGAACGAATTTTTAAGGCCTGGATGCTCGTTATCCACTACAGGAAACTAAACAGTATAATAAAATACCTGGTTTATCCCTTACCATAAATGAAGAAATAACAAGGAAAATTAAATCTACAAATATATCACTACGTCATATCTCACGCCTGTGTATTTCTCGATATGCGGGACACTTGAAAGCGAGCCCAAAACTGCATTTATTATCAAATCAAGGGTTCACGCGTTTCTTAGAATGCCGTTTGACTTATGTGGGGTTCTCCGCATATCTGAAAGGGCAATGGACAGAATCTTAAAGACCAAAGGACTCAAAAAATCACCATTCATATACCTAGATGACGTATTTATCATTAGCAGCATAATTCATGAGCAGATTGAGAATTTGCAGTAAATAATTTCGCTTCTAAAGAAAGAAAGTTTAAAAGTCTATGCAGCAAAATATAAATTCCCTGGCAAAGATTTTTGTTACCTGGGATATAAGATATCAGAGCGTAGATAGAAATCGAAGATTAAAAAATTTCAGTGATGAAACATTATCCACCACCTAACACGGCATAGAAACTGGCATCAATTTTCGGTCCTCTATAGAATCTCCTGCTATAGAACATTCATTACGAATTTTGCTCACATAACAAGAGACCTCATTAAATTTAAAAGTGAAAAGGACTAGATTAATTTTATCAGCGGAAGCGAATACGCCTTTTGAGAAGCTTTTGAGAAACATAAATTAGCATTAATCCAAGCCCACATCTTAAAATTTCCTGAAGCGGAGTTAGAAATCGTCGCAGGTGCATCTGAATTCGCGGTAGAAGCCGTGTTTATGCAAAACGGAGAACTGAGAGCATATTTCAGCAAAACACTTCATCCAACTCTGAGAAAATATACCTTTAAAGAGAGATAAATACTGGCAGCCCTATTGGCCGTTTATAAATTTAGAGTTTATTTTGGCAAGGAACCTTTTACCATATACACGGACCATAAGGAATCGTACATCTGTATTCTGGGAAAAACTTGTCAGTCAGATTGGTAAGATGAGCGCTTATATTACAAGAATATAATTTTAAAATTAAACATATCCTGGAAAAGAAAATGTTGTGGCGGATGTCATATGAAAAGTTAAGCTAGATAATGAGGGAAAAATAAAATGTGCTATGTTAACTTAAAAAAATTTAGATTCACAAGAAGCAATTATTTCAGAAATACAAGTAGACCTAGAATTTGAAAATATCTATGCTTATTTCAGGGATCCCGATCACTTTGAACATCACGACATAACGGGAATGAGGAATAGGGCAGCCAGCTATAAAATCATCAACAATTGGTCAGGCCATCACGTCCGGTAGCACTTACAACAAATTAACAATATTAATTATAACCTGACCGGGTAACTAAATAGCATAAAAATCACATTTTGTTGCAGATTCATTTTAAAATAAATTTATATTAAAATACGGAGCTTCAATAAAAGCAATCTTAGATAATAGTCTGCTATTCGCAAGTCCGTTTTTTGAGGCAATACGTACGAGTCTTGAAATAAAAGATTTTAAAATGGTGCCTTATCTTCTCTCTACGATATACTCAAATATCACGCAGAGAGTGTAATTTGGTATGCAGTTAAAATTATCCACAGTTATGTACGAAATTACAGCAACGTTGGGATAGCCGTGTTAATGAACTAAGAGCCTATGCGTTAATCGTCGCTAAGCACGATACCACTGCTAAAACACCGGATGAATTATTTCTTGGGAGGGCGCTGATTACGCCCCGCGATAAAAAATTTTTTGTAAAAAAAAGGTGGAGGGGGAACTTAAAATGGCAAACATTTGGAAATTGGCGGATGAAGCAACGTGTAATTCATATATTGCCCGAGAAAAGGAGAAATTTCACCACGATAAGAAAAGGAGTGAGGTCAATTTGAAAGTGGGAAATAAGGTTTTAAAAATAAAGTATTCCCTTTCTTGTGCATCAGAAGGAAAAGTGAGAAAAACTGGTAATAAACTCGAAGGCACTTTGGTAATAAATTCGAAGTTCGACAGAATAAGAGAAACAGTGTTGTATTTAAGAAGAAAAAATGGTGTATCGGTAAGAGCGAACATGGAAAGTTAAGAAAAGTGATAATATCTGATAAAAATATGTAAAGCAAAATATTAACTTTAATTTACAATAGTTCCTTGAATCTCCATTTTAATCTGGCCATTTCCCCTCTCTGTTCTAAAAACAGTAATTGCTTGATGATAAACATCTCTAAACTGTATCATTTCAAAAGTAACAACCATCCTGTGACTTTTATGTAATATATTAATGCAGGTACTTACTTAATCGCTTTAATCAATCACATAAAGCAAACCGAAACCATTTTGGGAACCATAACTCTTTTCTTCTCCCCTAGGATTTCTTTTTCATTGCATCGTATTTCTGGTCTGCTTTCTGTTCAATTAAATGTTGCCGCTCATCTCTCTGATTTCATAATCGTAATATAAAAAGGCAAAACTGCGTATATTATGATGTATGTTCCTTAATAAGAATGTGTTTCTCTATAATTGTTAAATCGTCACGACGGCTACATTTAAATGAAACTACATAGCTACACATTCTACATGCCATTACCTCTGTAACATCAGCCATGAGTTAAAGTAGCTGCAGCTTCTTATTCAAATGAACAACGCACGCACACATTGTATTACAGCAAGATATATCCATACCAAATTTCTTTGAAATCTGTCCTTCAGTTCTGGAAGTAATCCACTAAATGGGAAAATTCTCGTTTAATCACCAGTGCATGTAAGACCACAGGTGGTCTCCAATTTTATTCACTGCATTTAACATTTTCCCCTGTAATCTAATATAGTAAGTAGATCGCCTTTTTGTTTTTTAAGCTTACACATGACGTCTATTGTTCGTGCATTTGCCCTTAGAACTACTCGGAATCAATATCCTTACTCCTAGTGTGGGGGGGAACTTCAATATTCGTTGCCTATTCGAATCTAACTGGGGATTTCTGAAAAGTAGCAGTAAAATACCATATAGGAAGGATGAAGAAACATTAAATAGTCATTTTTAGGGATATGAAAGAATTCTTTTTTGAAGAGGAAGAATGTTGAAGAAAGCATTAAAAAAAGATGACTGCCGTTTCAAAAGTAAAGCTTTTTATTATTATTGCAGAGGGTTTCCGCGTAACGTAGCTCCTCTATTTTACCGATCTTCTATTTCATGAAAATCAGATTTAAAGGACGAAAAGTCGGTCAAAATGGCACTTGGGTTATGATATTAGTTAATCTGCCAAAGTAGATATTTCAATTTTGCTTATACTTTAATTCTTTGCATATTTTATTTGCAACTACGACTTTTATGGCTATTATTTTTATTTAATTATTATCCCACAACAGCTGTCATTATTATGTATTTGAAGGATAGAAGAATTAATATGCGCATACAAAACTTATAATACTTGCAATAAATTAGCAATAACTCAGAAGACTGGAATTTGTGCGTTAAAGGAAACTGCATCAGAAATTTGAGGAATCTAAAAGCAAACAATTACCAATATTTTCAAAACTAAAAAAAGAAATAAAATGTTTGAATTAAAATATGGCGCAGCTGATCGTTCTACTTTTGGAACTGTTATCTGAAAACATAAAAACGGCCAAAGAAAAAAACCTGGAGAATATAGCTCTGGTTTTGTTATTATTAGTGATAAAATCAGCTGTTGAAAGAGTTGCTCAACAGTTAAGCTAAAAATTTCAGAGAAGTGATTGATGGCTGGAAAGTCCAGAATGCATCGTGAAATCATTAATCATGCATGTAAATCCTGAAATACTTGAGTTTTGAATTAATGTAAAACTGTCTGAGATTTTTCGAGAAAAGACTACCTTCATTATAAATGAAAATCCCAGTTTACTTCAGTTTACATTACTAATAATACTGAACTTTTTTTTTACTTTTTCCTTTCATTTTAGTTTTTCTGAAAATGCCAATTTTCCAACCAGAGAAAGGAATTCCCGACTACAAGCTAAGCACAAAGAAAATTTCAATTTGTTTCTGTACAAATGCTCATGACTTGCATAAACGCAAAACTATAATAAAGAGTAAGAGAAAATAAAATACCTGGCGCGTAGGGAAAGGTAATGAATAAGGTAACAGCACTACGACAGCACATCCGGAGGAATGTGATACTTTTTTATATGCCCATTAGGCATTTTGTTCATCTTCTAGGAAATTATGAAAATCTAACGTTACTCTTCACTAATATCGGATTATGAACGATGAAGATTTTTAAAATACTGTGCATGCTACATACTTAGCAAGGTAGTTACATTAAGTTCCTATGTTTTATATATGTGAATGGAATAGTAAAATAAGACGTTAGCGTTAGGAGGGGAAAGAAAAGGCCTGATTAGAAAAAAATTCTTTCAGACCGGAAAGAAAAACATTTTGATTAAAAGTCTTGTTACAAAACAAAACAAAATTTTGCTACCGCTTTATAAAATAGGGTATGGTATATGCAGAAATTAGAAAAAAATAATAACTGCTTTTAAGTTTCCTTTCCGATAAGCAGAAAAGTAAGAAGACATTTTAGTTAGCTAAAGCGTAAGAAAATGAATGCTAGATTTAAAACTTTCAGTTTGCCATGAATGAAATTGAAGAGGAAGTTTGAATTTGCCTAAAAATGTCATTATTAAGCTTTTGGATGACGGAAAGGATCCTGACTATTTGGCCATAATTAAAAATCTGCTTCAAATTTTCAAATCTTTTGAATGCTGAATGAATATTAAACCTCACTTTATAAATTCGGACATATAATTTTTTTTTCAAGAAGCTCCTGATGGAGTTAAGTGAGGAACAAGGTGAAAGTTTCCTCCGGGCTATTAAAGATGGTGAGAGATTTCCCTGTAATTTGAATGTTAATATGATTACAGTTTACCGCTGGTTGTTGCATCGTGAAAATTCAAAGTTATCATACAAGATAAAAAAAGGTTACTAGAGATTTTGCAATACATGCTTTGAAAGGTCTTGGTAAAGAATTTTTCGTATGTTAACACTTACATTTTAAAGTCCTCCGTGAATGTATATATTATATGTAGCATCATTTTTCACTTATAGAAAACATTTGTTCTAGATGCATACAAAGTATTTTGTATTTAAGTCGTTTTATTTCACTGAGGGTTTTCTTTTTTCAGATTGACGGATTATATAAGGGACATAAACTTCACGAAACGGTTATTAGAAATTGCATTGAAAAACAAAACAACCATAGAATGGTATAGATTTTAAAAGAAGTCTTCGCAAACTTCTTTTAAAATGTGTACCGAGGGTAAGTGTATTTAATGCTGTTGAGAATTACTTAACGCCGTTATCATCCCATTTGCTGATGGATGATTCCCCAAACGGATAGATTTCATAACTCAAATTAAAATTTAAGAGACAGTTTGTTCTAATTCCAAAGCACACACGTAAATGGGTTTTGAAAACAAGTTAAGTATTAGAGATATAAAAATAATAAATAGAGTAATAATTCCTTTTGCAGTCCTTTTTAAAAATTATGAGTATAACATTACATAAGAAAACACTTTATTTTTCATAATATTTTCGTGGTACTTTTATTCAACTATAATATAGCATGCAAGAAATGAAAAGAATTTTAAATTCATATATTACAGATGTAGGAAAGTGACAATGGTCTTAAGAAAATATAAAATTAAAAAATTTTCTGGTCAGCTGACGTAATATAAAAAACTATGCTAAAAACTGCAACAGATGGCGCCATATGAAAAATAACTTTTACAAAATTTTAGGCTTATGAAGTTGGCGAATTATTAGATTATATTGTAATAAAAAGGTTATTGTTACTAAAATTCTTATTGTTAAATAAGTTATTCTATGGTTATTGTTCTAACAATTCTGATTTCGATTGCCATCCTCCTCCACCCCGCCATTGTAATATGTGCTAAAGTGGAAAAGGGAGAAAAACGTACATACAGCAATATCTACAAATATAATTACCTAACGAATGAATTAATGCAACATTCGCAAAACATTTGTTAACTATTATTAGCACATGAGATGCCCTTTAGAAATGTAACAGTATCCTTTTTCTATCTTCAGCTTCGAAAACAGTAAAAGCAAAATCAATCTTTAGAACTTATCATCAGAAATCTATAACTGACCGTATACAGGCACGTGCATTTGCAGATGTTGCCAATTAATGAGAGTTATGAATCAGGTATTTCGCGCATATAAACTGCTGTAGGAACATCTGGCTTTCAGTAAGCTCATCTTTCAGCAGCATTCATAAGAATTATTTGATTTTTTATGTATCTCAAAATTGCTTAGAAATAGTAAAGGAAAAAATAAAGCATTTTAAAATTAGCGTTCAACATAACTTAGTGCAACTGAACTGCAAAGATGCATGAATGATAACAAATAATTTTACGTTTAAAAATTAATGAAAACTCAATCTCAGATTGACACTCATTTATATAAAATCTTCATGAACTAAAGTAACTCTAAAGTTTTGATCAGTAAACTACCATGAGCCTACATTAATAAACATATTGTAAGATCTGACTTTCTTAGCTATCATATAGTTTGATTTTACGAGAGAACCTGGCGACTTCTCGCACAGATGTAAATGAATAGCAGCACAGAAGAAGGGTAAAATACTCCTTTATTATTTGTCAAACTCTGAACGCAAACGCCCGAACTTCTTGCTTACAATAACACCCACAACTTGCGGTTGAACTTAAGAATAGTTACACAATAATTTCAAAGATAAAGAGTAGTGATGAACTAACAATTTAATTTAAGACCAACTAGGTTGACTCAACAACCTACCAGGCGACGTAGTTATTAAATGGCCAAAAGGCGCACCAGAAATTCAGCGTAAAGCAAGGACAATCTAGTAACGTACGCTGGCTAGCGAAATCACTCTCTAAATAAACTACAAGATTCGTGCGTTTAAATACTCATTTCACTTAACTTTAAATTTTCAACCTGGCGAGGAAATGCGAGGGGAAAATGAGAGGTTCAGAAAAGGTACTAAACTTAAAATAATTTGTTGGGCAAAATAAGGGAAATCCTACAATATGTCAGTTTAACTTTCAGTTCTGCCTAATATTCAGTTTGAAATTCGAATGCTTTCCTCCCATATACACTCTATTTTAAGATTTTTAAAGTTCATTAAATGTTGTTATTGCTAAGAAAGAGAAAAGAGAATATGAGGGGAGATTTGAGTTTACATATGCAAACATTCATCTCCACCGTTTCTTTGATTCAGAATGATAGATTAAAAATGGCAGAAAATTATTTCGTTTGCAAGTCATGTTTCAGCAATAATGTATCCCCTTATTCCCAAAACGAAGTCTTATATAATTAATTTAAGCCATTTAAAAACTACGTTTCTCAGTTTAATTCTTTTAATAAAATTTTTAAATTACATCGGAGCATCTCCCTCCACCCCAAATTTTCAACAATATTTCAAACGCTGCGATCTTGCATCAGAAATTAGCTTTTATAAATTGAAAGTTCTGAGCTTATTTAATTTTCAGAAGTTGAGTGAAACGAAGCTGATTCAAAGATGTATATTTGAAAGTATTTTCACACCTCTTCCCAGTAAAAATTAACATTCTCAATCATGTACACCTCAAAGAGAACTATAAAAGAATACTAATATTACACATTTCTCTCTACAGAGAAAATACAGCACCTTGAAAAATTGCTTCGAAGGGACAGTTTCATAGTTTCGATCGAGAACTAAGACATGCTTTCTTCATGGCTGTCCGAACGATCCTTACTCGCCTGCGAGAGCAGTGTTGCCGCAAAAGTTCAAAGAAGTAAATTCTGCGCTCCTAGCGCTCACAGAAGGACTTGAATTTGTAACAGTCCCCACCAAATGGATTCTTAATCAAATAATTCTAATATTTACAAGCAATACCAATGTGTATAAAATTTAATGAATGTTCTGCAGCAATAACTGCACTTACAACAGCAATATCAGATACCTAAAACAGAACATACGAATGAAACTTAAACAGACACAAGTAACACTCAAATGTTTCGTACAGATCTTTTGCCTTGTGGCAAACGTATGTTCATAACTCTTAACCTCACGCCATCACTTCCGCTGAATATTTCCTCTACTCTTCCTATTAATCACAGCGCCTGGGAGGTTTTCTTCCTTTATTAACACTAAAATTCCAACTCTTCCTTATATTTGTCTTACTGAATTGCCATTCTTGCGTTCATAGAGGTTATTTAATAATCTCTTTCCCACAGTTTCCAGATCCTTTGAGAGAATTTATAAGCCTTTTCTCATTTGCACTATTTTCACTAATGCCTGTATGTGGGAGTCCCGTGATGGAAGTGATGTATCTCTCAATAAGAAAATATCCTAGGGTTAGGGTTTCCAAATAATGAAAATCAGCTGGCAATGGAGTCAATGGTCTGGAGTTAAGAACGTCTTCAATTTCAGCTAAAATTGTATGAACTCTTCCAAAGTAAAATGAGAATTTTACTTTGGAATACTTTAAGGATTTGTACGAAACATTTATGTGTTACCTGTATGGTAAATATTCGTTTAAGTTTAAATTTTATGTTCCATTTTATACAAGTATATTATTTTATACAAGTATAGTTTATTATGTATATATTTGATATTACTATTGTAAGTATAATTATTGCTTTAGAACTTCCATTTAATTTTGATTAAAAATCCAATCGGAGGGAAGTCTTAACGAATTTGAATTTTTCTCCCAGCTAGGAGTACAGAATTTATTCTTTGTATGAAGTGAATAAACGCAAGAGGCATTTTTTTTTTTTTTTTTTTTTTTTTTTTTAAGTTTCGCTAATTGAACCATCTGCACCTGTGATGGCGCAACATTTGCCGTTTCAAATCTGCTGGTTTCTCCGCCTTTCGCATTTATGTCGATAATAAAGCAGGCTCTTTTTTAATTTCGTACTTGTCTTTCGAACATGTAGTTCGCTCCATGTAACACCGTACTATTTATTTTATTACACGTTTGACATTTTAAATGAGTTTTCTTAAATTTAGACATTAGTTGAAATTCAAAACAGTTATAACACAGATTAAATTTTCTAATATATTTTATCTCTCATCTGCATTTGTATCAATAAATCTTTTACATCTAAAGATGAGAAGTGATTCGATGCATTCTAGCATACAATTATTTTTGTCATTTTTCACTATAAGCGTTTGGATGTTTGGACGTAATTCCCGTTTAAATTCATTTTTCAGCATACGTTTTACGTTTTCCAACTTTTGACATCTTTTGTTTATAAATACCGTAAATTTTTCATAACTCGATAATTCAGAGCCATGTTCCATTTCTTCTAACTTACTCAAGTGTCAGTATCTATTCGTTGAAGAATTATATAAATATTATTTAATATTGCTTCCAAAGAGGGATTATGTGTAATTCCAACTGTTTTAACGATCGCAAATTACTTTCGATTTTATTACGCATATATCTCAAATTATTCATATTTAACTTTAGAGCAATTAAATAGTTCATTAATACGATTCATAATATTCAACTGCGCGTTGCCAAAACTATCGAGAACTAAAAAGACGTGCTTCCTTCATGGCTGCCCAGACGATGCGTACTCGTCGGCGGGAGCAGTGTTACCACAAAAATTCAAAGAAATAAATTCTGCATTTTTAGCGGGGAGAGAAGAACTTCTAATGCGTAAGTATGTTGATGGCATTTTAAACGAAAGCTTTATTTTTTCGAGATGTATAAAGTTCAGGAGTGATAAATATCAGCTCAGTTGCCACTGAGTTTATTATTCTTCCTGCTTCAGTTCTCAGCCCGTGATCATCATTGCTGACACGAGTTGAATACAATACTGTGTCATTTGCTCCTTCAGATAGTTCAGCCATGACACTACTACAGACTATCACAATGATAGTCAAGTGTTAATGATAGGCTTCGCAAAGGATGAAAACCTGTCTCAGCCAGCTGACGAGAAATTTTATGCCTTAATTTTGGAAGATCCAAATATTTCCTAACACCCTTCAGAATGTCTTCAGCTGTAGATAGTGGAGCTTCTAGAACGGGCCTTCGGTACATGTTTTTATGCATTATACATTCATCTTGATGCCACAATTCTAGTACGACAAGTCATACCTTTTTTCTTTAGAACAATATCTTCGAATCTAATCCATAGTTATATCTTCTTGACTTTCTGCTATAATGACTTACAGACCAATGGATTGTACGCAGGCTTATCATTAAACTTCTGGTAAACGCATCATTTTGTTGGAAACTTTCTAAACTCCATCTCAAAGACATTTTCATCCCTTATTTTCGATTTTGACTCTAAAATAGAAAAGGAAGAAACCATATTTTTCAGTCTATCTTAAATGTTAGCTTAAGAGATTAGTTTTCACTTTTATCACGTTTCTAAATCATATGATTATCAGAAAATGCAATAATTTACATAACACATTGACTTAAATGTAGCCTGAAATTTGCTTAGTATGCGATTATTATTATTATTAATAGTAGTAGTATTGCTTTGCATATTATTTATACAGTAATGCTTAATCATTTGTAATTGTTCACCTTTCAAGTACATGTAATTGGAAATAATTATAACAATAAAACTACTAAGATTTTGTATATAATATGATTACCTGGAATAGACTTATTTATAAGATCAAGGCGTACAGTTAAATGTATGAGAAGGGCGGATTATTTACAAAAGCGATAATGAAAACTAGATTTTGAGAATTTCTTAAAAAAATTAATTTAACCAACTTATGTGAGGTATATTTTTTTAGTAAAGAGAAATGAACTGCTTAGTTTAACTATGATAGAGTATTCGAAGGCTTTCTGCCTAGAGACACAGGCACCTTCGTACAGCGCCTAGTAATGGATGTTATTTCGTATGTATGTTACATACATCAAAAAAGAAACAAGGTAGCTTGAAAATTTAAGTTTCAGGGAAAATCGAATGGAAATGATAATTATATTTAGTTTTACTCAGATTGTAGAGACATTAGGTATTTTTGGAAGCAGACAAAATGAAAAATTAGCAACGCCTTCGCCTGGAATCGAACCGCAGAATTCTGGAATACGCGCCCAGAGTGCAGACCACCACACCACGAAGGCATGCCATGAAGACGGGAGAAATACCTTATAAGGTATATATACATTTCTGTCTCTTGTTAAGATGTAAACATTAATAACCGAAGAAAAGTATAGTTTGGCTGTTTTATAAAGATTAACGTAATTCATAATTTTTGCAAATTTTGCTTAAAAACTGAAGAGAATTTAAAGGAATACAAAGGAATGATGGAAAAACTGGAACACAATAATTTTTTACATACTCTGCTATATTTTATACAGAAAATATCTGCAGGAGATGCATTCATATGCTTTTGTTTTTATATTAAATAGAATGATTTTTTTTAAAAATGGAATAACTTTGTTAACCAAAATTCTTTGTGTTCTGTAATTGAACTTATTCAAAATCCATACTTTTTTTAAAATTAATATAGCATTACACATTATCGTTAAATAAGTTGAAACAATATATTCAGTTAAGAAATTAGATAAAAACACATAAATTGCAGGAATAATGAAACAGCTTTTTAATTTTCTATTTTTAATTTCAATTATTAATGCGTGGAATTCCTTAATTCAAAATTTAACATAAGTTTTTAATTTTGAAGAGTGTTTGAAATCTAAGAGGAACGCTTATGATCATAAATTTCTGTGGCCCACCAGCGGCCGAGCGGTAAAGACGCTGAACGCTGGTAGTTCGGTCTGAGGTTCGAATCCCGCGAACGGGCTGGCTGCACGGGCGTTTTCGTGGTTTTCCCCATATGTAACGTGTATACGAGCCAGTTTCCCTTAGAAAGTCCTCCACGAAAGGCATCCCTCCCTTTAGGCAGATAACCCTCGTGTGCTTTGCCATAATTAAATACACCAACACCATAAATTTCTGTGATAATTCGTTAGAATTGTTATGAGTAAGCTTAATTCATCCTTTCAATAAAAGTTATTTTTCATTTTTATTTAATGGTTAAAATATTGTACTAAAAATTAATAGTCAAAAGATAACTACCAAAAAAATGGGGGAGGGAATAGAGCCCCTAGTATTTTTCTTTCTTTATTTTTATTTTGAAACCTGCTCTCCTTAGTAATTAAATTTCTGAAATTAACAAACTTTGAAGCTTCTCAGTTTATTCGCACTTCTTGATTCTCCTTATTATAACATAAGGTTAAACCTGCTATATAATTTTATTTCTCTACAATAAAGCATAATCACACCTATAACTTTTTCCCCATGTGTAACGTATATACGAGCCAGTTTCCCTTAGAAAGTCCTCCATGAAGGCATCCCTCCCCTTAGGCAGATAGCCCTAGTGTGCTTTGCCATAATTAAATAAACCTAAGCCAAACCACACCTATAACTCATTCATTTAAAAAATATAATCACTGTAAAATCACTTCTATTTTTTTTTTTTAAACACTCTTTATAACACAAATTAAAACCTTCATTTTTCTGCATTACTTTTAGCATCACATGCAGCAAGTGAATAAACATTATTTGAGGTAAAATGAAGAATGAAAATTTTTCTGAATTTGAATCATGTTAACTTGCAGTACAATGCTTTAACATGTCTTCATTAGAGAGAGCTCCAAAGTCGGTGCAACCTAAGCGGCAGCTCAGGGCGGCAAACTTTTAGGGATCTAAGGAGACACTGAGTGGCAGAATTTAGGAGCCATCAAGCGCAGCTAAAAGCCTAGCGTCACCTTTGCTCTTGACTGTCATAGTTCGTTGGACTTCTAATTTTAGGTCAGAGTTAAAAATATTTTACAGTTTTTCTTAGTTTAAACATTTTCGGATTCGACAGCGATTTGTTTCACTAAGAAACAGTAACAATATTTGCATATTTACAGTAACAGTATTTAAAGTAAAATGTTTTAACTCTTGCATGTTATTCTAACTTGCGTAAATATACTGCAATGAGTGAATTAAATTTCAGTTAATGTCAAACCAAAGGCACATAGTTCTGAGTGCTTCAGTAATTACATAAATTTTGTTATTGATCTCGACATTGCTAACACTTTTTACCCCCATAAATACTTATTATGAACGTTTAACCGCTCCTTAAGTTTTCTTTCTCGATTACTTATTTCAAAATTATTCCCCCCCCTCCATGAATGCTTTTTGTTACTGACATTTAACCGCTTCTAAAGTTTTCTTTCTCGATTACTTATATTAAAGTTACTGTGAATGCAGAAAACTTTATTAACATAGAAAAAAAAAAAAAAAAAAAAAAAAAAAAATTATATTCAAATCGCAGTTGTTTTTATATCACTGGAATTCAAGACGGAATGTTAAATTTACCCTTAGGTATAAATTAACTTTAACTGCTCGTTTCGAAAGTTGAAAAGCTATCAAAAAACAGAAGTCTTCGAAATGTTTGGATATTTTGCAATGTTTAGTGCAAACAACTACAGGAGTTAAAATTTTTGTGAACGTTGAAAACAAATTCTGAAAATTTTTCCTTTTCTTATCCTGCCCTCTTTCATTTCAATGCAGTTCGGTATAAAGTTATTGGAACTCATTCAATTCATTTTTACAGATAGTAAAATAAAATTTTTAAAAGTAAAATTCCAGCTTCAGTTGAGCCGAAAAGAAAGTGTTTGGAATTCTACAGCTCTGAATGATTTTGTTACACTAGTTTAACAGCTTTACTTTCACTACTCTAGAAATTGATATGTTCTTTAAATTCTTTTTTCAGACTTTTTCTCAATAATTTTATAGGATGAAACAAAATATTGGAGAGGAAATGATCTATGAATTTCAAAAGGTAAAAGACGTCGAAGAAATATATTACTCAACGTCTTTGGCTACATTACTGTCTTTTAAGTGCTGCCATCTAGGAACAGAATTCCGAACTTGGATCTCGAATGCTACGAAGTCCAGTGTTGGAGCTGAAAGGTGGGAATTAGATTTCAAGGAAGACAGCCGAAGATAAAGCAAAGGCAATGCATCGGGGGCCAGACCGCTTTTTTTTCTTATATTATCACTGGCCAAGAGCACCCCATCGACAACTTAAAGCCCTAGGTTTGATTGCTTGAAGCACCAACAAGTCACAAGTCAACCTAAACCGGGGTTTAGTTACAAGTCTTCCATACATATTTACCCTGTTTACATCTGGTGCCTGTTTGACATTATTTACGGTAAGGCTTAATTTATGAAATTAGAAGTGCTGGAGCTCTATGAAAAGATAAACGAAAATAAAAAATAATAATAATTAAAATTAAATCACACATAAAGAACAAATAAAAAAATAGCAATTTAAGTAAATTATAAAGAGTGAAATAAATAATATACCAAATTATTTTACACCCACACATATACATATATTATATATTATAAATATTTTATATATATTTCTTATATAATACAACAGATATCTGAGATTCCAGCTGGAATTACAATTTGACTCAAAAACTAAAAAATACTGCAACCGGGATTCGGCGGACTTTCGCTGAATTTAAGCTGCGTATTTTCGCTGAGTATACAGTATGAGTTTACAGTATGAAATACTATTTCAAAGACTGATAGAAACACAAATAATTATTTTCTAGCACACTAGTATAAAAAAATGAACCAGAGCTTAAAAATAATAAAAAATAGTAAAAAATGAAAAAATAATGTAAAAATAAAACTAATGAGAATAAACAGAGAATACTAGAAACTGCATGAACACATGGGATAAAAGTCGGACGGAAAAACGGAAGTACGGAAAAAAAAAAAAAAAAAAAAAAGATTCAAACACCTTTTGAATTCGACTCCCGCTTATATAATTATAACCATTAAGCAGAATGTATGAAAGGGAAAAATACTTCTAGATCCGAAAAATAATCTTAAAACTGAGAAGCTGACAACATACCTAAGATTCTATATAAGGGACCAATTTTACCCCCATTCACGTATTTAGTTACATCGATCTGAAAAATCTGCAGCTGCTTTTTTTCGTAAAGAAATTCCAAGTTTTCTATAATTTGCAAAAAGTCGGTTACCATTTGGCGCGCATTTACGAATATAAACAAAAATTTCCCCTTGCTTATTCTCTTGTACTGCTGATTCGGGATTGACAGTTTCAATAGATCCCCTTCCTTTTTTCTATTGAAACTGCCGATACCGAAATAATAGATACGAAGGCATGACCAGCGTAACCACAAAATGTATCTGTTCCCAAACATGTTCTCCTAAATTTAAGTTTTGATATGTGGGAAGGGCTTTTCTTTCTCTCAAGTCTCAGTTTGACTCATGGGCTTCTTTCTCAGGAAAAAAGATATGCATTCAGAAGATAACTTTGCTTTTCAGGTCGTATTGCTAAAATAAAATATTAGGAGATCGAAATATTTTTTGCTAAAGTTGCGATCCAGCTTCATTAAATGAAGCGCCAGAGCTCATCATATTAAGATTTCGGTTCATCTTATTTCCGGTTCTCTGCAGCAAATATTTTCATTTATTTGAAAAACTGAGAAGTGTTAAAGTCGAATTCCGGTGGTCTTCGACGTAATTTAACCACTGAATTACAGTACATGAAAAGTCGCCTTATATCAATCATCAACTTGGTGCAAAGATGACGAATAGATTCATATAAGAGTCCCATCGGAATACATTCGGCTCTTCAGAAGGAGGTTCCAGTTGTTTCAAAAATTTTCCTTCGTTCTTTTTATAACATCGTTGATCAACTTGTTGACATGGTGAAGGGGATGGAAGTAAACAATCATATACTTTTACGTAAAGAGATAGAAATAAGCAATTATGTACTTTTGCATAATTTTTTTATTGAATACGAAATTTTGAAAGGTAGTTTGAAATTGTAGTTATTCAATATACAACTGATTTTTTTTGTAATAAAAGTATTGAAAACTACGTTACACGAGCTACTGTAATATTTCATCAATGAATATTTTATTAACAATATTTATTTCTTTAATAGTAAAATTATTAGAAATAATATGTATTAAATAAACTCTTATATTTTAAGACTTTTGCCGGTAAATTCACGATATACGCTAGTTAACGCGTATTAAAGATGATCTGATACAAATGACTCTTCAAGCTGTCAATAAGACATGGAAAAGGAACACCTTGATAATGACAGAAGGTTTTTGTGCAAGTTGTCTTTTTCTCAGCAACAGGAAGGATACTGGAGTTTGCACTGCCTCTAACTTTAGTCTTTATAATGGACCCACTGTGCTTTAAAAACCTTAGAATTGATTTTGTTAACTTTGAGTGCTTAAACTTGGAATACATTTAAAGAAATGTATATACCAAGAATTGTATTGACTGCAGTGAGCATTTAAATAGCATCGATACTCGATCATAGATGACTCAGAGAGGGTCTTATAGATAAACTAATACCTTTTATTACATGTGGACGAGTTTGCTATTCCGCATGGACAGAATGTGCTCATAGACGATATTTACTGAAAGATTTCTATTTACTTGAATGCAATCTGGAACACATCTATGCGATTAGCAGAATTTTATTGGTCTGTGACATATTTTACTCGAAGTACGTGGACTCACCGTTCCTACAAAATGAACTCTAAGATTTTCCAGCTACTTGAACATCATAGTAGAACAAATATATCTCTTTAAGGCTGACTGTATTCCCTGGAAGAGTATATTGTCCCTCCCCCTAAAATAACTGAACAAATTTCACAACTCTTTCTATTGCTACCTGCTTCTATAACTCAGAAAATTCGTAGCTACAAATGTATTTTCTAAAAACGACATGAAAATTTTACATTATAGCTTAGGAGATGTTATCATAATAAAAAAAATCGAATTATGTAAATGTTAGATTAGTAAAATTAATTTCCAGTGCAAAAGTAATATTCCATTAAACAACATGATTTTACCCTATCGTGAAGATGATAATGATGAAATACTCACTTGAAATATTTCTGAAAACCTTTTGAAATCTCATACTACATTATTAATTGAATTGATTATGAAAATTAATTGTGACACTCCCTTAAAAATATCTCTTTAAATGCATAGTGAAATAATTCAGAGAAAATCTTGTAGGCTATACTATTTACAAACTTTCATAATGATTAGAAAATAGAAAATAAATACGTAAAAATCATTTTCCTACCATATCAGAATTTATTTGCCACTATAATAAACAAACAATTAAATGCAAATAAACATATCATTATAATTTCAATAACTGCAAAACATGAAATCCAAAATATGTCATTTTGATGGTTTGGTAATTAATAATATCCCTTTACTATGTGTTCATTTTCCTCAGCCTTCTGAAATTTTATTTATTTTTTTTAATTTACAAGGTATCACAATTTCAGCAAAGTATCACAATTTCTTGATTTTATGAAGCCTTTCTACACGTTTACAATGCAAATTTTTTAAAAAATATCTAAGTATCTCAAAATATAAGATTTAATAACATATGATTAAAATAATTAAAATGTTTTGTACTCAAATACCATCTTTTAAATAAATATTTTAATGCAATTTTAATTTACGACATAATTGCCAAGTTTTAACTATGAAACCTAGATTAAGATTCACCCGAAGCTGTAGTATATAATAAGAAATTGATTTAAAAGTTAATAGGAAGTAATTCTTGCTTGAATTTGCTTTCTTTATTTTAACTGTTTATTTAATCAGCGCAGATTATATAAATGTTACTTACCATAAAAAAAAAGAAAGAAAAAAAGAAAAAAGAAACGTCTTCATGAAGAATTTAAGGAAAACTAGTTTACGTATTTTAGTTGTTTTCCTAAAAAATACAGAAACAAAAAATAAATTAGCAGTGCTTTAATCTGTTAAAATCTTATTTTTGAATGCCTCTGAGATAAATTTAAAGATTACACATCAACGAAATCTTATAAGACTAAATGCAAAAAACAAAGAAGATTAAATAACTTTAAGGGAAAATACAAACAATAGCAGATAAAATAAACTTTTAAATTCCATAACTGTATAAAAATTGTATGCTTTATTTCTCGTAATGTAACAGACAAGGCAAAGGCACTACATGTATTTATTATAACAAGATTTCTTAACGATTAAAATATATTTTAATATTGCCTTTCTTTTTATATTAAGCTACTTCTTGCTACTTTTTTCTGTTTAATATAAGTCTGTTTCAAAAAGAATTAAATGCTAAAACATTTAATTAAAAACATTATTAATATTAAACGTGAAACATACAATATTATGTACAAAGCAAAAAGCTCCTATTTCCATAATTTGGCATTTTATGCTATTAATAGGATAAAATGAAGGAAATAAATACCAAAATATTCTTATTTTGTTAAATCTCTCAATCGTATTTGTTTACAATTAATATTTTGATATTTACTTCTGAAAAATAGATCAATTTTACTTTGTTTGAAAAAATTGTGCATAAAAAAACACTTCCCTGTCAAAAACATCAAATGGATGATTAACTGATATTTATTATTCGAGCAATAAATAATAAATGAAAGTCTGATACGTCCGCTAATTTATTAAATAAATCATTCGGCTTGCGAAAAATGGAGAAAAAGAATGACGTCGAAGCTGAATGCATCGAAACATAGCGCATAACCTGTAATACAACAAATAAATTTATAAAATTTTACATAGATAAAGAAAGAATGAATATAAATAGTGACTATAAAAAAATCACTTACTTCAAATAATGATGTAATAATCCAAGATTGATATATAGCGAAATCCAAAGAACCGGATCAGCCACATAGTTGACTTTTTCTCGGGGCTAATATCGAAAACGAAAACGCACTTTGTGATGACTGGCTAATAATTTCCTATCAAGTACATCGTTTTTTTCTTCCTAGTAAGGCATGCTAAGAAAACTTCTAAATTAGAATTTGAAATAAATAGTATAAATCGTATACTATAAATTTTTATCAATTTATTCTAAAATAAATTGTATAAATCGTATTGTGTAAATTTCTATTCAGAGCACCACTGTAATAAATTAATAAATCACTTTTTATAAGAGGAATAGAAATACCTATCCATGAGCATGCTCAGAAATAACCTCAAAGCAGATAAGTAATGGTACAATAATAGAAAGATGGATAATTCTGAATAATATTTTTTATAATAACTTAATTACCTAAGCATTCTGTGCATGATAAATTAAAATAAAATAAAATGCATGCCAGACGTTAAAGTTTATATTGAAAACTGTTCTCATATTAAAAATTATTGGAATCATTATAGAAAATTTATCCTATATATTACATCCATTGAAAAATTTTAGTGCTTTGGTTTATTTGATTACGGCAAAGTAGTGGAGGGCTATCTGCCTAAGGCGAGGGATGCCTTCGTGGAAGTTTTCTAAGAGAAACTGGCTCGTAACTACGTAACATATGGGAAATCCATAAAATCGTCCCCACAGCCATCTCTTTCGCCTGGAATCGTACTCAGGTCAAACTACCAGTTTTCAACGACATTGCCGCTGGGCCACTGGTGGGCTTCTAGAGTTGCCGAACTATTCCAAGGACCAGAGTTAAGGGTGAGGAATACATAAAATGTTGCAAATATGTTTGCTCATTACAAAGTACATTAAATTAAAAAAATAACTGTTAAAATGACATAAACATGAAATTTAAAATATACAAATCTAACTAGATTTGACGATGCTGTCCTATTTTGTTGATTTAACGAAAATGTAGAGTTTCGCCAAATATCTTCAGATAGTTCGCTTTTGGAGATCAGAAATTCTGTATTTAATATTTTTTTATGATTATCTGCAAAATATTACCAGCTAATTAAGACACAATAACTTCTGAATTAGTATTATCTTCTGAATTTGACTTCTGAATTAGTATTATCAGCTAATTGAAAGAGAAACACGCCGACGTAAAATTTAAAATTAGGTAAAACAACAACCTTATTTGGGCTTAGATTTTGAATAAAATTCGATTTATTTCAAGGGTAAACCGTAAACTTATTTCTGTTTATTTGCCTTTCCCCTAAATCATGTTACCCTGCTAAGCAAAAGATGTTTTTTTTTTTTTTTTTTAAACTTTTATGTATGTTACGTTTTCAAAATCTATTTTTCAGAATACTTTCTTTCAAATGAACTTAATTATTTGAAATCGATTGCCATTGACAGAGCATCTTCTCCCATGGCTGATCAAGTTTTTAAAACATTTCCGTCTTGGCATTAAAGAAGACATTCCAGTGTGAGAAATAACCGTATCGTCAGCCCATTTCATATTTTTGTTAGCTATAAAATTGCGCAGATTCTCTAGACGTTCAATTGTCAGGTCATTTTCTTACCTATCAGGAAAATATGTTGCGGATAACTTCAGATTTCAATAGAGCCGATTCTTAGATTCCATCTCTGACCTTTAATTCTCGGGGAATTAACAGCATATCATGTCTGTACGGTTTGAGGAGTATCAGCCAAACTGAAACAGCCTTAAAATTTCGCGTCAAGGAACACGAATCTTAAGCCCAAAAAGGAGAAATAAACAAATCACAAAGCCGATCATATTCGAAAGCTAATCATAGTTGGAAACTTAGTTTTGACTTTGCTTCTGCGAAAATTATCCATAAAACTTGCTTCATTTAATGGATTCGATTTCCTTGAAGTTTTTCTCATTCACAAAAATTTATCATGTTTAGATGATGATATTAATTTTAATCCAATCCTTCCTAAAGCTTTTTCATTTCTGATCTTTTAATTTTTCACATTTCATTACTATTTTCTTCGACAAATGCTGCTACATTCGTGTTCGCTTTGTTCTATTCCTTAGTTTCAGTAGATTATAAATATGGTTCCCAATGCCGAATTTTTTTTCTCCTAGAGAAGAGGGAATTTTGTTATATAGCCCTCAAAATCGATAGAGCTTTATTTAAAATCTTCTCCAAACTAAGGTTGCGGTTCCACCTAATTATAACTATTAGCACCTAATCTTTTACTATTAATTATTTCTAGCTAGTAGAATAATATATATACCTTCTATGAGAAAAATTAAGACTTAGGGTTGTGATAACTTCCTTATTAACAAAAGGGTTTTTAAAAGGATTTACCCTTGAAGTCGATAATCAGTGAAAAATTCATGAATTTACAAGATTTTTTCCAGACGCCCTCTACCGGAAACGAAGGAAAACGAGAGTGGTCAGGCAACACTATTCATTTCCAATCATCAGTTGCTTCGTTTTCTAATTTCCGAGTTAAAGCGAAAAATATAAATTCGTGTTGCGTAATCATGATGGGTTGCGCAATAATTGGGTGTGGATTCCTGAAGCCCATATTAATGAAACAAATGTTCCACACCTCTCGCGCTAAAGTTTGCTGAAGCTCCAGCATTGAATTCTTAAGTTACCCGAGGCAAATTTTTGCCTCTTTCGCGTGAAATCATCCTTGCCAGCTGATGCTGGTTATGTTCTTCTAGGGTTTTTTTTAACGCTACGCTTTTGTTGTCTTGTTGTGGGTTCAAAGTTTTACTAGAATTCTTGCACAAATGGCAAGTCTGGAATCGAAGTGATCATATTGGAAAACCTAAATTTCTTATCTGCTTGAATCTTAAAAAAAAAAAAAGGCCTGCAATTCTCAGGGTAAAAAAGTTGCCAAACTTTCACAGGTGTCCTTCCTTTCATACACGCAGTAATAAAATTCAAACATACACGCATACAAGCAGCATTACTATGAATTCTGCATATGCTTATCTTTGTCAGCTCTTTTGTCATTTAAATATATATGAATATACGTACAGAATAATAAATGAGGAAAATGTAAAGTCGCCTTCAATCTCTAATGAATATAAGTAAACACAAAACAAACAACAAACAACTTTTATAAACAAAAAAGCAATAAGTAAATAAAAGTACTGAAATTTTTTTTCAGATAAACGGTAAATAAAATGAGTAGAATGACATAGAATTATAAAAGGTAAAATGAATGATGCAGACAATGCTGCGAAAAGCAAACCGTATTTATTTTACAGACAAAGCCACTAAATAATTCAGTTAAAACTACACCCAATGTAAAACTTAAATATTACAAAAAAAAAAAAAAAAAAAAAAAAAGAATAGAATAGAAAACTGTTATTACTTCAAAATTTTATAAGACTGGGAAGCAAAATAAAGGAATGGAAAATGAAACTTATCATATATCATCTTATTGGGGAAACACAGATTTAATTATGTGTTAGTTATTTATTATGAAATGACTGTAAGTTATTTATTATGAAATGACGGAGTGAATAAAATCGCATTATTTAGAATATAAGGCAAAATTCTTTCCATTTTTTCAAAAACTTATCATGTTATATCACTTGAGCTCCATGCGTTGGTATACTATTTATATCTTATATTATAAAAGGCGAAGAGGGAAAAAAAATATGTGCCTAGTAGATGCAGTCAGCTGATCAGTGCACAAGTGTACAGAGTGTTATGTGTTGCCCCACTCTGTTTTTATATACCCGCTATACTTTTTATACTTATAATGTAAATTAATGAATGTATCCTGATAATGAAGATATCCGGATTTGCTCCGAATACCTTCGCCTGTAGAATTTCTTACTGTTAAAAGTTATAATAAAATTCTACATCTTCGGTTAATGTTTTGCTCTTCTGACATGCATATCCACAAAGTTTTTAAGAACTGTTAACACACAAAAATACTAACTTAGTAACTGAAAACACTAAAGCATCAAAATGTTTAATTAATTATTCTTTATTTTGAAGCTGAGAAAGGAAAAGATTTGTAAAGTAGTTTAAAATGGAATAATCAGTCTTAAAACTTTTATATTGGAAAATTGGTATCTAGTTATATTTACATACTTGAAATTAGGAATTTTAAGATTCCAATAATACAATCAGTAGGATGTTGGAAGTCTGATTATTATGATCGAATTTTCTCATTTATATTCTGCTAATTGTCTTGATGTTAGGTTTAAGATATTATGAAAAGAATTAGTTTTATTTACTGTTACGTAGTGTCATTAGGTATTTTCGAAGCAGAAGATCTGAAAAATACGCAATGCCATCAGCGAGACTCGAGCCACGGACCTCTTGAATAAGCGCCGAGCGTGCTGACCACTACACCACGAAGGCATCCTAAGAAGGCGGGAGAAATACCTTATATATCCCCCTTTTAAAGGGAGACTGAGGATTAGGGGACCCAATCGCCAAATCCTGGGTATGGAGAATCATCATCCACCACCCTTTTAGTTCGGGCGCCATTGTAGAGACATTAGGTTTATTTTGGAAGCAGGAGAGATAAAAAAATGAGCAATGCCCTCCCCGGTACTCGAACCACGGACATCTCAAATACGCGCCGAGTGTGTTGACGCCTACACCACAAAGGCATGCTAAGAAGGCGGGAGAAATACCTTCTTAGCCAGCCTTCGTAGTGTGGTGGTCTGCATGCTCAGCGCGTAATTGAGAGTTCCGAGGTTATATTCTCGGCGAAGGAGTTGAAATTTTTTCATCTCTCCTGCTTCCGAAATAAACCTAATGTCTCTACAATGGCGCCCGAACCAAAAGGGTGGTGGATGATGATTATCCATATCCAAAATTTGGCGATTGGGTCACCTAAATCCCAGTCGCCCTTTAAAAGGGGGATGTATAAGGTATTTCTTCCGCATCTTAGCGTGCCTTCGTGGTGTAGTGGTCTGCACGCTGGTCGCGTAATCCAGAGGTCCGTGGTTCGATTCCCGGCGAAGGCGTTGCTCATTTTTCAAGCCTCCTGCTTCCAAAAAATACTTAATGTCTCTACAACCTTATAGTTACTTTAGTTATTATTTCCAGCTTTAGCAGTGGCAGTACATCACAGCGAGGTCCGCCCAGACGCAGGCAAAAGCAGCGCATATCACTCCCATACACCGTTATGATGGAGCCCCACTCTGCAGGTGATACCAGGAGATGAAACCCCCAGGAACAACCTATAGTTGCATGTAGCGATCACACAGCATGAGACATACTTGACAGTGCCAGTCAATTTCGATCCTGTTCGGACCACTAAAGGAACGGTGTCCTGTGAAGGCAGCTAATCTTCCCCATTGTGCCTATTTCCAACACAAGGACATTACGAATTGTCAGCTAGGGAAGGAGCTTTAGTAGTGTCACCATCATCTTTTAATATACTCAAAAACGCGAAGAGAAAAAAAAATGAAGAAGAAAGAAGAGCGAAGAGAATAAATGTGTGCGCCGTGGACTCACTCATCTGATTAGCGATTACATTTTAAGGATTATTTTAGTTTTCTAACAGTTATTTTAATTTTCAAACCCCTTCCTTTAAATTCTTATTTCCCACTAACAACTCCCTGCCAGAATAAGTTTTTAGTATCGCGTTATACGTAAATGAGGTAGAAACAATATGTAAAGGAAGTTTCGCTTGCTTCAGAAGAAGAGCTTATGATTCCTTAGCGGCGCGTGTTTGCCGTTTGGCTACTTAGTTGTTTAAAGCTAACTACGTTCTGCCGTATTGAACGTGCCAGCTGACATTCGCCGGTTAATTTAATTAAGGGGAAACTGAATTAGATAAATTTGTACAACTTCGGCTAAGTTCAGTTTAGTTTAGCATTAGATTAGTTTCTTATTTTCTTATTTTGATTTGAGGTTCAAGTGAAGGTTTTTCTCTTAAGTCCGAGAAAAGGTTTTCAGTTTGAGATAATAAAGGGCAAGTTTAACTCTTCTCTGGACTTTGTCGTTTGCACACCTGGACTCAGCGATAAGTCGCTAAGTTTCCTAGGAAGACAAGCATACTTAAATTAGTTAGAAACATTATAACATTTACAAGTAATGTTTTCAAAAATGGGAATGATCAAAAACAATCTGAGATAGATCACTGATGAGTCAAAAAATTTTCAGTTCTCTCCGAGCGTTTCACGAGTTAACATCAAATATTATACGAGGTAGATCATTGGGGATTGAAAATAAGGGCTGAACGTTGGATAAGACACATCCACTTTGGTTTGTCATTTTAATTTAAAGCATTATTCGATTTGTTAGAAAATTGCGGCTTACTATTTGTACCACATTTTTTAACTATTCAGTTTGTGGTATAGAATTTTCTCCTGAAGAAAAGAGATCTTATCTTCTGTCTCTCAAAATGCCCTGAGTCTCTTGATTACAACTTTACAACTTAATAATGAAAAACCGAACTTAACCAATCGTTTCCTTAACTTAGAACTGCGTTTCCTTATATTTAAGCATCGCATTTCTGATTAAGTAATGCTTATTCTTGGCTAATATATTTTGTTTTACAGTCATCTGCTTTATGCTGTACTTTTCTTTATACATATCAACGTAAAAGTGAGATATCTGGAAGTTATTACTATAATTATTTTTGGAATGAAAAAGATTAGTGGTCTGTAGAGCAAAATCTATGTTTAGTATAAATTTCATCCGATTGCTAGGTAATAAGAACGCAATAATGATATTAATAATTCATTTGAATGGTGATTGTTGTTTTAAACGATTTCAAATTTAAACATTATCTAAAATCAATAATGACTTCTTTATTAAACTCTCGAAATAACAATTTTAATGATTAATCTATGTTAATTGGTTATTTGAGATGCTTTTATGTGGCCTCTAGTTCTTCGTATTTTTCAATGAACAGCTGCAAAGCTAATAAAAGATATCCAAGAAATTTTAGTCGGTCATTAAAACTTTAACCATCACAAAAGTACAAATCGATTTCATTTGTTCTGAATAGCTGTCCTGTTCTAACTCATTATTGTTTTATTGAAAAGCGAAAACATCATGTTTTTCGGTTTTGAAGCTAAACTCGCTGATAATGACTTTTAAAAAGAAGTTAATTTCTGAGTCAACAAAATCTGCAGTTGACATAATCCAAAACTTCTAGAGGCAGTAAAAAAGAACAGAGCTAGTTTTAAAAAATGCTGACATTGTTCGTAACAATACGTATTAAAAATTTTTGAATTCTGCTAAATCCTCCTTGTACGTTTATGCTTACTCTCATTTTCTGCCCAATGACTTAAATTACCACATAAGAAATTCTTTATTATACCAAATCTTAACGAAAATTCTCGTTCAATTGCTACTTTCACTGAAATTGCACTTAGTAAAGCAACAGTGTGCTGTCAGTGGACTAAAGGAGACGAGTTACTTGTCTAAAATTTTGACAAATGTCCATTTACTTACTTGAGAACGCGCCAGTTTAAGTGCAGAAGAAAATTTTTGTACTAACGGGTTGCTTTGAGCCTGGGCTAGAAGATCACAGCCGAAAACGTCGTGGCAAAAACATCGCGGACGGAAACGTTGCGGAGAAAACAACGTAAAGCGAAAATGTCGTGGTACAAAACATCGTGGGGGGGGGAAGAAAGCAAAGAGGAAATAACGGTTCTAAAACATTGTGGTACAAAACGCGGTTCTAAAACATTGTGGTACAAAATATCGAGGTAAAAAATAAAGCTGTTCAGAAACTTCGCAGTTTAAAAACACTGTAGTAGAAAATAATCGTCGTAAAAAACAAAGTACCTACAAATCATCGCATGACGATAACATCGCACACATGCGTTTATCAAATCCCATACTAACATATTATGTAATTGACTTTTGTCATAACTAACAAACTGACATCCAAAAAATTTATTGCACGCTATACATGAAAATGTTACGACACTTTAAGAATTAACGGAAACAAAACCAAATATAATTTTTCACTAAAACAATATCAGATTAACAAATGTGAAAGAAAATAATTTGTTAATTACCTAAGCAATTTTTATAGAGGTAATTTCATGCAGCTATTTATCGTTCTTTTTCTAAGCGTTTTTAGACTGTAGTTTTCATAAAAAATTATCATTAAAACTTTATAAAGAAAGGTTTATTTATTAATGACCTTTGTTAATTAACTACGTAAATTAAAAGTTATATTAAGTTCTATAAGTTGCATTAATTTTTTACTCATTTTCAAATTTTAAATGCTTAAGCTTCCTTCTTATTTTTTCAGCAAAAATTTAATAGTTCATTCAAAAATATGAAATTATAGAAGTAAAAGAATCCCTCTTCCCTTCTTTCTCTTTTCCAAATCATTATGCAAAAATGCTTTTACAACTTTTAAAACCTGAAAACGCATGTGTGCGATGTTATTCGTCATGCGATATTTTGTAGAAGCTTTATTTATTAACACGACATTTTCGATGACAATATTTTTAAACTGCGAAAAATGTTCTTGAACCGCTTTATTTTCTACCACGATGTTTCAGAACTGCGATGTTTTCTTTTTGCTTTCTTTTCTTCTACGATGTTTTGTACCACGACGTTTTCGCCTTGCGATGTTTACTTCGCGATGTTTTCATCCGCGAAGTTTTTGCCCCGATGTTTTCGGCGGACACCTGCTAGGATGGACTAGCTACCTTCCATTTTTTAATATAACTACCATAAGTGCGTTGTTAACTAACGGCGATAGGTCGCGAGAAATTAAAACGTTTTTGTTTCTTATATTCATTAACATTCCAACTTTTAATGTCATGTTTGTGAAAGTGCTTTGTGATGCCGTAAAGAATTCCAATCAAAGCAGTATATTGAGACACTAGTTCTAAGTTAAAGCATAGAGAAAGGCTCAGTGAGACTTGTAAGAGATCACTATTTGACAGGTGCAAGCAAGCTATGCAGCTGCTTTACGTTGATGAGGCTGGATCAGTTGTCAGTATTATATCCGTCCTGATCGATATAGTTACAGTATCATTGAGTCTGAGCCCCTATGCCGGGGAAAGCATGGATGTTTGTAAATGTGCAATGTCTATGTGGTTTAGTGGCACTTAAAATACTAGCCAGCCGAAAATACTGTCGAGTGGTTTGTTGGTAAGAGATCTTTGAATCCATTTCCTAGACGATGTCCATCGAAACTGTAACTGAGCTGCACAGCTAATATCATGGGAATATGGTCACCAGAATTTCTTCATGGTACGACCAATGGAGAAATTCTGGTGACCAGTGCTACAATGCAATGATATCTTCCACGACTCAACTATACCATTAAGGATCTAAAGTTTTCAAAGGAAAAAAAGTAATCACATAAAGTAGATTCACTCCAGGTACTTCCATTTGTTCAGTGGATAACCTCCATACACCAGCTGTTAAAGCATAAACTATATAAGTTGGCACTCTAACACGGAAGAAACTGTATAAATGAATTCTCATAAGTATGAATATCATTTACTGCCTAAGGTAGCTGCGTAAGGTTACTGCATAAGCCTGTGATGGGAAAATGAGGTACTTCTCAACATCTGACAATACAATTAATACTTTGCATATCCTTCACATGTGGAATTATATTTGGAACATTTTACCTTAATTTTCACTGGTAAGAAAAGGAAAATCAATGTAATAACTGTTACTTGACAGATACACATTTAGGTGTGACTTAGTTTTGAAATCCCGCTCTCCATTTCTGAAACTAAAAATATTCCACGGAACTTTTCAGAAACATTTACTACATTAAAACAAAGTTTTACTATGTGTTATTTACGTATATCTCCTACAGCGCAAGGCCAACCAGCGGCAGAGCTGTCAACTCCTAGACTTTGTTAATTATCATTAGATCCGAGCTCAAATCGCAACAAAGGGGTAACATGTATGCCAGTATTCATAATTTTCTCCACGTATAGCATGAACGGGAGCTAATTTTTTTTAGGAAATCTTTTACGATGGCGTTCCTTCCTTTAAGCATATAGCCTTCGAGTACTTTGCCATTATGTAAATAATATATTCCTACACAGTAGTGCTCCAAAAATTATGTTTATATTTATGCGGAGACAGCCCGGCCTTAAAACCTAAATGGATGATGCCTCTGTATAAGCGTTCTATGTAGTGCTTATAAAAATAACACTTGAGATGCCAATTTTACCGGGAACTCCTACAGCTTCCTATTTAAAAAGGAATTTAACACAACTGTATTTATGAAATCCAAGCCAAGATACTGACCACCTCTTTCGAGGTCATTTGAAAGCGTCTAACCTCCTCTAAATGATATCGCTCTTATACTTCGTTCCTCCGCTTGCATAGTTCTCAACGTTTAATTAGATAAATAATAGAAATATTGACCTACTGAAATATACTTTTCAAGGTGAAAACCTTAATCGCTGAAACTTTTTCTCAGCTATCATTTGCCTATTGTCATGTTTACTATCACATGGAAGCGTCAGAAACCAATTAGAAAAAGAGCAAATGACAAATAAGATGTGTAAGATTGTGTCTGTGTTGTTTCTCGCTACGAAATTTGATTATTTTTATTAGCTAGTTTACTTATTGCAGAAATAACTTTTTTCTGTATACTTGTAAATTCATCTTCTAACAAAGAGTTTGCGAATCATATTTCGTTTGGCATAGTGGCTCACTTTTGACAAAAATAAAACCATTTTTTTACTTCTAGTCTAGGTCTAGGTTCGAGTTCCTTCAAGGAAATTGCTCATTTTTCATGTCACGCGCATCAAAAACCATAATGACCTACAATGCCAAATGTGAAATTCAAAACAGAACATTTAAATGTCAAATTCCACTGCTGAATGAAATAGTTGAAAGTCATTGAAAAAGCAACAAAACTAAAACTGAGAAAAACATATGGCCAAACATATCCAATTATATATGTTATTGTACTTATTTAGTATGGAGCATTTTGACACCTCTCGCTGATTTTGACATCTTTATCCGTTTAGCAAAATAAGAAAGATGGGAAGTTTAACTGTTTTAGTTCCTATTCTATAAGAGTACTTACTTTTGTTTTATCAGTTGGTTTAAAAATTCAGTTTTCCTCTTTTACAGTTCAAAAAGTACTTCGATTGAAATCTGATAAATTGATAGAAATATGGTAGACAATTTGTTATTGGAAATTCCCTTTTTCTCTACGACACACTACTCCTACTTCACGCTATGGCCGATGAAACATATTTCCCGATCCAGGTAGAGGAAACCTGTGGCACAGCAAACAATAAGGCTATTTACACCACTGGAGGTTACTTTAACAAAATTTTAATTAAATTAACATTTTTGGAAAATTAATAACTTTTTTTAGAAAGGTAATGAATTAAGCTGACTATCGCGCTTAAGACATCTGCCTTTTAATCAAGTGCAGATTTAGTAAGATGAGCAAATCATTTACATGGTGATACTATGAAAAGCACAAAATTAAATTAAAAAGGATATAAAACTTACCAGTAATTTTTTAGTACTTTGCATTTTAATGCCTTTCGTATTTCATGAAAATTGGGAGACTTGCTGCTCTGCACGCCGTATGATGGCCATAGCCGTTTTTCGGTGATTCTCAAAATTCTTATATATAATCTGAGGCAGAAGATACTCGATTTGATGTCAATAAAGGCAGGCAACAACCAGTCGCTGAGAAGCTTATTAAGATAATTTAATTGTAGTGTAACCTTTCTGAGACCATAATGATCGCATAAAAAGAATTCTAGACTTGAAATTAGAAACCAGAGATCGTAACAATGAATAAAAAATATTAGAAAATTTTGAAAGCTAAATATCTTTTTGCATTGTTATAACTAAATAAATGTGAAATTTATACATGAAAAATTGAATTATTTACATTTACAATAGGCATAACTTCATAGTTTTTATACATTAGTTTTGAGCTAAGAAAGCAATTTGGTTTAGATAGGCTTATCATGCAAGGTATTTAAAAGTTGACCGAGTGACTTTAAATAAAAAGAAACTCACATATTAGGCATCAAAATCTTAAAACTAGACAGTCTGATGATTCCAATAATAAAGTAAACGCAAAAATTTCGAAAGCTATCGGAAGTCTTATAAAATAAGTTTTATATCACAAATAACTTTCCAGAAGAAAATTTCCCATTTTTATCTTTTTCCAGAAAATAGATACGTTTTATTTAGTGAAATATTTTATGAAAAGATTTTAAATCCTATACTCTTATTATTTAGAAAAATCGCATAACAACAGGAAATGACCACCGGCCCATATAATAATTTGTTGCTTTTTCCTTCCTTTTCTTTCACAGCTTTAGCGTTGATATAAATACTAACACAAGCTATATTTTCAAGCAATATTTTTCCAAATTAATGTTAATCAGCTCTTTAAAATTCTTTCAGGTAAAAAACTAATGCGAACGCAGCAAGGTTTCTTGCGTCTAATATTAATTCCAGAAACAACCAAGCTCAGTGTAATATTAATTGCACATAAATGTGATTTATTTTTTAGGTAGTTCCAAAGTGTTTTCATATGAGTAATAAGAATGGAATACATATCTGAAATCTTGTTTCGTTTTAACAAAATAAATGCGTCAGAGATTCCTATTTATATAAAGCCCACCAGTGGCCGAGCGGTAAAGTCGCTGGACATTGGTGGTTCAACCGGGATTTCAGTTTTGGAGAAAGAGTGGATGCATGAGCGTTTTCATGGCTTCCCCACGTGTAACATGGATACTAGCCAGTTCCCTTAAAGCCCCCCTTCCCTTAGGTGATTGCCTTAGTGCTTTACCATGATCAAATACTGGAATGTTATTCTGGGGCAATACTGCTTAACCAGTACTTCCCAGCAAAGAGTTCCTTACGGAGCCTGAGAATGAATGGTATATGAAATGTGTCCCTCATTAGAGGTCTTGCACCGGGAAAGGAAAAGAACAGACGCTTAGTCTCTGTAGCAACTAGAATAGAATCGTTACGCATCTGGTACCATCTATAGCACTAGGAGAAAATCCAGTTAGGCGGCAGGGAATATGAGTGTTCCCATCAGTGAGCGTCACCTTCCAGGTGGCGGTGTCCAATCCAGGCAACGCACGACATAAGAAAATGTACACCATTTAAAAATTTACATCACGAAGCGTAACACGTAGTAGAAGAGGGATGAAACCGCACGTCAGATGACAGATCCTTCTTGCCTTAGAAGATGTGCAGCATTACGGAGGAATGAAAATATCGTCCACTAAAGATGTCATAATTTAAAAGTACAGCGAAGTTTGCAATACTACTAACTGCTGCCTTGTTGTATAATTTCACATTAAGCTTGTTTAAATATTTCTTTATCGTGTCAATTTTCATTTCGCATGAAGTAAGGGGCACCAGTGAGTATCGGCAACAACTTGTTTCGTAGGACTTTCAGTTCCTTGAGTTCATTTTCTGTGGCACTTGTATAGACTAGTGACGCATAATAAAAGATTAGACAGATGATGGCTTTATAAAGACATAACATACGGGCAAGATTGAATCCTGAATCATTTGAGAGGAATAGGAAAAGTTTGAGAATGATAATGTACGACTTTCCAAGCACACTGATAATTTGCGCACACCAAGTGCATGATCCATTGAACCAAACTCCTAAGTATTTACCCGAATGTGCAAGCGGGACTTGTTTTACGAAGACAATCACTTTGCAATCCATTTTTTATTGAAATTTATGCTTTTTTGATAACTAAGGTTGAGGATATTTCTGGGTTGATTTTTTTATATTTCATTTCTGGCACCATTATTCAATCTCCGAAATCCTTTCAAGAGCGTGATTCGGTCTTCTCGAATGGGTAATAATGTCAGTGTCATCGGCATAACACTCAGTCATGGTGATGGAGCCAACTTTAAATTTTGATAAGTCATTTGCATGTATTAAATAGAGGAATGGCCAGGAATAGAACTTCATCAGCACAGACTGGATGTCGAAAAGAGAGAAATCTTGTCTCACTGAAAAAGACATGTTGTGAAGAAATGATACAATGAAAATAAGATTAAAAGCCCATTCCCAAGAAAGATTGATTTGTGCTAGTTAGTGAGTAAGTCCCTAGGTGTTAAATTTAATAGGTTTTACAGGAAAGGAGAGTTTATCCAATCTTGGACCTCAATGTGTTGTTAATCAGAACCTGTGGTTCCTGGAGAATCTTTCGGCTTGAATTGTTCCATCAGATGAATTGAAGTTTATCCTTATTTGAGTCCGTGAGACTTTGAGGAGTTTTGATTGGACGGGAGAGGCTGAATCATGCTTCATACCTTTGGCGAAATTCCAAAAAAAGCTGTCTTCAAGGTTAAAATTATAAAAAAATATTTACACCATTTTTATTTTCTGTGCTCACTGATGACGGAAATGATATTTCTTGTGAGCCTACTTATGTCAGTTTTTGGGATAGGGTTCGATGTTCTGCAGTAATATTTCGGGAGTTTATTTCATTCTGAGATTACCTGTCTAATATGAGCAGTTAATTGCCCATGAGTACGTTTTTGACTGGTAAAATTCAAGGTTTGAGACTTAAAATCCTAGAGCTTGTGTATAAGCAAATAAACTAGACCCAAACCTATTCATGTAAAAAAGTAAGATTACTATTTGGCAATACTTTCAGGGTGAATTGGGATGAAGTCTTTCTCCATGAATAAGTATTTGTTTTCCAAAGTGACAGAAGTAGATTGTTCTCACAATATTAACAGTTCTGAAAATTTATTAAACAATGTTTGTTTATATAGCTGAAAACAATATTATTTCGAAAATCTCAATTAATATTCTTAAATTTAGGTATTAGTTTAAAAAATGTCTGTCTTTTGAAATCACTGTTATTTGAACTCCCATATTCTTCAAGATATTAATGAAATTGTGCATAAAATTCTAAATTTTTGTATCATAATTTTGTAGTTATCATTCATGTGTAAGGAATGTATATGTGGAAAGAAATGATCATAAGAAATACTTAAAATCCGTTAAAATTTCCCCGTATATTAGACTTGCTGTGCTTTTTCCCCCAAATAGCTAACTTTCCAAGCACTGGTCGGGAATGCTGAAATCTATCCGTCAGTTAGACGGATAGCCTCCGTCTAA
This sequence comes from Stegodyphus dumicola, assembly GCF_044657685.1. NCBI lineage: Eukaryota > Metazoa > Arthropoda > Arachnida > Araneae > Eresidae > Stegodyphus > Stegodyphus dumicola. The sequence goes on from NC_140780.1 coordinate 241,052,191, forward strand.
CTGACTCTGGATGACTCTCTAACTGATAGGAGCCTCCAAAAACATTGCTCAAACTCATATTTTACCCGAGGAAAGGAGAAAACAATACAAACCTATCCATACCTACTCCAAGATTCCGACTTGGGCCCAAAACTATGACAGTCGGCTCTTTTACCATCATACCAACAAATGTTTTTAGACTAAATGCAAATTACAGTTACTTGAATGTGTAAAAAAATTAATAGGTGTACTTTTTTTCAAATAATGATGCATTTATGTGTGAATTCCTTTGAGGGTAACAAGCTAACTTTAATTTCATTTGGGTCAAAAAAATGTGACTGTCATATTAGAAGCATTTAAATTATAAAATCTGATTTAAATGCAGGGGCAAAACTTGATTAGGTTTTCTAATTTTATTCTAATTTTAGATTTGGCTTATTTACAAAAACATTTAGAGCTAATATGTATTGCTATCGATCTCAAATTTTTAAAATACAAGCTTAGACGATATGATGCTTGAGTTAAAATTTTCCTCAGTCTCTCGATATTAGCTGTACGAAGGACTGAACGGTACTGTATTACTAAGGATCCACCTTACGTAATCTACCGATATGTTTCCCACTGTTACCAGAGCGACCCGATTCACTTAGAATCCCAGTTTACCTTTTATGAAGAGGAAGGGAGGGAGAAAGTAAAAAAAAAAAAAAAAAAAAGGAAAAAGGAAAAAGAGCACCGGCACGCCGATTTTTGGCTTCAATTTTCACAGAAGTCAATTTTTTAGTCGCCAAGTGGCTTGAAAATACATTCATATAAGATTGAACGTAAATTTTTGAGATTTCTAACATCTCACAAAAATGAGTATATTTCAAAATTCTTCCACAAATGTATATACATTTGACTTTAAAATGTATTTTCTCATACATTCTTTGTGTTGTGCAGCCGGGGCAACACTTAATCAATTGAATTAAAAATATCATTACACCACACACACACACACACATATATATATATATATATATTATATATATATATATATATATTATATATATATATATATATATATGTATACATATGTATATATATATATGTATGTATACGTATGTATATATATATATGTATGTATACATATGTATATATATATATGTATGTATATAGTTTCATTTTTGCTAATTTTTTTATTTATATTTTTTTCTGCTGCTGAACTATTATGCAGATTCGTGAAAGATTCAGCAGAATTAAAATATTTTTAATAACATGCATAAACTACACAGATTTTGACAAATAAAATTTTAATCTTTGTATTTCAAACACTTTAGGTAATTAATTATATTTAGTTACAATCACTGCTTTGCAGTATAATAGAGAAAGCTATCAAATAATCTGTGTGTCAGCTAGAAATTTATCACTTATACAGCGCATTGGGGAAAAAAGGAAGGATGACCTTTTTTACTTCTAAAAAACTGTAAAAGAATTCAGTATCAGTAGGTAATTTTGGCACTATAATATTTACTTCAGAAAAATTAGCACTTTTCGACTATAGCCGGAAAACTACAGACTATTTTTAACGAAAATCTGCTCAGCTGATCAACAGATGAATTAGACTAACAGGTAGCATTAAATACTTTCCGCATGAGGCCAAATCTTATTCAACCACATGTTTTTTTATGGGAACACACTAAAAAAGATGAAGTTTATGGTCAAAAAGCGGCATCAATCAACGACTAATGTAGCCATTGAAAGCTGTGCACTCGAATACCAAATAAAATTATTCGAGATGTTTTCAATTGGCCTATGTTATCTGAAGTACTTGAACCAGGAAAATGATTGGCTCGAATCCTATGATAATTTAATGACGCTTCTTCTACCGACCAGCGGCCGAGTGGTTAAGACCGCTGAACACGGGCAGTTCGACCTAAGTTAAATTACCAGAAAATGGGCTGATTCCATGGCCGACCTAAGTTAAATCACTAGAAAATGGGCTGATCCTTTCATTTCGTGGCTTTCCTTATGTGTAACGCAGATTTGAGCTTAAAAATTCCTCTACGAAAGCATCTGTTGGCAAATTCAGACAGCTCTTGTATGCTTTGTCATATTCAACTAACCATAACATTGTCTTATTTTTTTTTTGGATTAAAAATCAAATTAATCCAAATATAATAATTTGGATTAATAATCAAACAACAATAAAATAATAAATAAAATTAAAAATGAAATATAAACTCTTTTCCCCTTCGAATTCGTGTATAATTCTGTCACAAAATATATCAAACAATATGAAAGTCGTAAACTAATAGGTAAAAGATACATTTTGAGGTATCTAATGCAAAAAAACTGCTTAAAATTGGTTTTCTTTATTATTACTTTCTTAATTTTTTTAACTGGTAGTTCGGTCCGAGGTTCGAATCCCGCGAACGGGCTGGCTGCATGGGCGTTTTCGTGGTTTTCCCCATGTGTAACGTGTATACGAGCCAGTTTCCCTTAGAAAGTCCTCCACGAAAGGCATCCCTCCCCTTAGGCAGATAGCCCTAGTGCGCTTTGCCATAATTAAATACACACACACACTTAATTTTTTTAAATCTTTCTGATGCTTATATTTTTATATTAATGTTTCCAACGTTTCTTCGATTTCTTTAAACAGCTTATTTAACATGGATTTTCATAATAATTTTTCAGATTCTGAGAAATTTGAAACATAAAGAGCTATCAAGTTATTATCCTTAATTAAACTCAAATCATTCTCATAAATTTCATGGAATTTATGCATACATTATGCAAGCTTCATTTAACTTTAACTAAAGACGAAAATGTATTAAATATAATATACATTAAAGAATTTCGACTTGTAATAACTAGTCATGAATTTTCTGCATCTTTAATCGTAGTGACAATACGTTTTCGATCATTCGTTGACTCATGTTTGAAATCGGCGGTGAAAATAATTCGCGAATTACCGCAAAAGGGGGATAAACTCGCCGCAGCATGCAATCCTAACGTAAACTTCTTATTGCATTACAATAAACGCGATCACTTGTGGCGGAGATCAACGGTTATTCGCTGGTGAACGTAAATCACTAAAGATTTATCGAATGGCTATGATCAATTCGTCAAGCGCATTGGAGTCGAAAAATTTTGGCCTATATTGGATTCGATCTGCGCCATGACTAGAGCGAAAGGGATCAAGGTTTTATTTTTTCTACTCATTCAATTTATAGCATCGTACGCAGAAAAAATTATTAAAATAGGTAAGTCTTTGATCAAGGAAAGCACTTTATTGTTGGTTAATTAAATTACTTTTGTCGATTAATTAAATAAGTGTTCTTTGCTTTTAGTGTAATTAAATAGTGTCTTAAATCTAAAAGTTCTTTTTTGTTCAAACTTCGGAACTTTTTTTCGAATACAGCTAAATGCTTAATGACACATTATTTAGAAGGTAGCATCACTGAGTTTCTAAATTTTTTAAAATATTCCTTATATTGCAAACTTTTATTTAAACTTAAAAGCAACAAAAATTATAATGTAAAATATTTTTTGATTTTTAAGTATCTAATTTATATTTTAATATAATATAGATTATTTATATTAAGAAAGGTAAGCTTTTGATCAAAGAAAGTATTTTATTATTGGTTAAAATTAAATTACTTTTATTCATTAATTAAAAGAATGTTCTTTGTTTTTAGCATAATAATTTCTTAAATCTGAAAATTATTTTCGTTTAAACTGCGGAATTTCCTTCTTGTGAAAATACTGTTATGAAGTAAATGTTTAATAGCACATTATTTTGAGAGCAAGACACTGATTTTCTAATTTTTTTTAAATTTTCCGTATATTGCAGAGTTTTATTTAAAATTAAGGACAGCAAAAATTATAACGTTAAATATTTTTTTAACATTTAATATTTTAATTTAAAGAACTGAAATGAGTATTGATACATTTTAAAGCTAAAATTTTTAACTAGTTTGACGTATCAAACTCTTGCTCAATATATTGATTTATAGATAATTAGTGTATTAGGAAATTTTATTTTGGATCCAATTTAATTTTGATGCATTCTTCTTTTGGCTTTTTTTTATCTGAATGGTATACTTTGTAATATTTTGATGATATTTTCAAATTTCGATACTTTATAAAAAAATAATAACTGAATACAAAACAAAAATGATGTTTTTAATATATTTTATTAGCAATAATAAAATTTCATTAAAGAATTTGGTCGATTACTTTTACTTGAAACAGTTTATGGCAATAAAAAATGCGAAACTAAAAAACCTGCAATTAAAATTTCCAGATTTACGTGCATATCAGTGCAGATAACACGCATAGGAATTGTTCAACATGCATACTAAATATGATATCAATATGAAATTTACAATGAATTATTACTACGTAAATAATTTGTTTCAAAATTTGGTAAAGTCAGGATTTGTAAGACTTTTATCAAGAACTCACTGGTCTGTCCCTTTACGTAAATGATTTTAGTATGCAGCTTAAATTTTATCACTATTTTTCTCTTTGGTCGTTAGAGCATAATTACAGGCTTATCCTTAAAAATATTCGTTAGAATATTTCATTGCTTTGATGATTATTTAGTACAACAATTTGTCTTGTAGCTCCTATTGTGGATCCTGCAGTTGCACAGGCTGGTACTGGTAATACCAGGGAATATATCCTTAAAATGAAGGACGAAATTCAAGAAATTGTTGGAAATCAAATCAAAATAGAATTCGCAGATGAGCTGGAGTATAGGAATTTAGCGCATCTTCTTTCCGTATACACAGAGAAAGGTATTTAAAAATGTTTATTAGTATCTGAATTCCAGTGCATCTTTACATAGCATACGAAGTCTACAATGCATCAAAATGATAAGTTTGAAATCTTGATAAAAACAGATATTCTTTAGCACTTACCTTGAAATGATTCATTCATTTTTGGCAAGATCGTCTATCATGCATCCTTCGAAATATATTAAATAATTAAAAAATATTGCATCTTAGCATTATGCAAATCTATATGCAAGAACGACCTTATATAACCTCTACATAATTCATAACAGTAACATAATAGAGCATAATAATGATAACACAATAATTCCATATTAATTAATAACATAATAATCACATAATAATGATATAATAATTATTACGTAGTAGTATAATAGTTACGTAATAAAAATTATAGAATAATACCAGGAAATGTTTAATGTTTAATGTTTTCAAATTGCATATAATATCTGCAGGATTTAGAGAACAGCTGAATCTTCATTTTTTAAAATATAAAAACTGAAAATTTAAAAAGTCTTATCGGTCACTAACATAATACTTCTGATGTAGAAATACTTTCAGAAAATGCTTTTTTCACTACGGTCTTAAGTATTAGTAAATTCGAAAAATAATTATTTTATAATGTAAGTGAGAGTAAGTATAAGTGAAAATGATATTAATCTAGCACCATTTAATAGTAGAATATATCCTGAGACCAAATAATTATGTAGCCACATCGTCAAATTTATTGTAAAACTGTTATTTTTACCGCTGAGTAATATGAGGTTTTAGCTTACGAGACAAATACTTAAATAATTTTCTGTAATTAATATTACTAGAAATGATATAAAATGTCTATACCTAATTTAGTTTTGTATGTTTTTCAATGGCTTCATTATTTTATTTTTCCTTCTTTGTGATAAAATGAATAAAACTGTACCAAACTTAAAATTCATCCAAGCTTCTTAAAAGGAAAGGTGTGATATCACAAAAAAGTATCTTATTTCATGGAAAGAGGGAAAAACTATTTTACTATAGAAACAATCTCGAAGAGTAGAAGAGATGTCAGCACAGAAAATCGAAATTTACTAAAAAAGTTGATTTCTTTTGTAAACTGTAATTAAAGTATAATGCAACATGTTTTCATATAAGTCATATAAGTATTTCATATAGTATAAGTTTAGAATAACAGTTTTTAAATATATGTATCAAAATCACAGGTGGTTTGTAACATGCTATAAATTGAAATTTAAGTGGTTTCCCATAAAATGTATCTTAAATATTTAAACCTATTATGACCATACAGTATGAAAAACGTTCTTTTCACCCAAAAGCTTCTAGAGTTAATTTTTTTTTGTTATCAGAGTTTGTTTTTAATTTAAAAGCTTAAAATAATCTAAAACTCCCATGTTTCTTTTGAGGTGTAATACAAAAGTCTTCATACTATAAGGACTGTAGCAAACACACTTTTAACATTGGATGCTTTTGTAAATAACCAGTTGAAGTTTCCTTAAAGAAAGTTGTTGCTAAAATACACTAATGCGACTGTTTGCAAAGCTTTTGTTGAAATTTTGAAAAATTTCAGAAACCTATTCTGAAAATTTCATATTATAGTGAATTTCATATTACATCTCAAAGAAGAGTTTACCACTAAAAATGTAGCAAAGTTTAACAAAGTTAAAAACTATTTAAAAAATTATCAAATATTTCGTTTTTTGTTACAATAAATAAAAATAATATCTCCTGCTTCCAATACATAAAACTAAATATGTAATGCTAAAACGCTAAAATTTAACTAAAAAAAGAATTTGAGTCTTGAAAACTGTGGCATGTTTAGCCCAAAGGGACAATTTGCCCAGAAGGGTAATTAATTTCGTTTTAGGCATTTTGCGTTGGTTCACTTTTGAACTAAATATTAGAGCATAGTATAATATTTAAAGAAATTAAATAGTGAAGAATCTAACATAAATGTGTGTATGTTTCTCGCACTATGATAAAACAACTGTACTTGGAGACATCGAATTTTAAATAACGTAGTCCTCCATTCGAATATGGGCATCTGGAAGTCCAAATTTGGAATTTGGAATTTCTTTTATTACCTATTTCATATTTTACCAAACACTAAAAGAGTTTTTGATTAGCAAACTCAAAGATTTCAAAGCGAGCGATGGCAGCACTTTACGGGAAAAAAAATTGTCTGCAGCACGCGAGACTGTGTATCGGAAATTCTAAAGATATGCTCTATTAAATATTTGGTGATACTGCTGTTGAATTGAATTCTATAGTTTAAGTACGAAGAACGTGATATTTAATAAAGATAACACACAAAACGTTAAAAAAACCCTTTTTATTAATGTAATGTAAGAAATAACAACATTGTGTCTCACCCTGTGTACAGAATTAGGCTTTTCTTGTGTTTTGAAATTTGCAACGCCATCAAATAGGCAGCTTTATTACTTTTCGGGAAAAAATTACTGTTATGCTGTTGATTCATGAATTTATATTAAATTTTTTTTGAACTGCTTCGAAAATTCAAACATTACTCTTTATTAGAAACGTATAGCAATTTGTGACTTATACTAAATGGATTATTGCAGTTGACGAGATTTCGGCCATTTTAAGTGTGACAACCTGTTCAAAATACAAGGAAGATCTAGAGCTAATGAGAAGCGAGCTTTCTTCTGCTTTACTGTTAGCCATTTTAGACCGAGGCTGTGCTAGGCCTACTCCTGACCTAGGAGTTGGAGCTCCGTTTCTGCGGTTTATGCAAGATATAGTGCCCTTTCTTGTGGATGCTAGAAGTGACAACAGAGTATTGGAAAAATGGAATGATATCATAATTCTCCATGACGATATTATAGGTATGATTTCTGTCTTACAGTAATACAACTACAGAAGAAACAGAATTTTAAATACCTGTTTATGATGATTATTGTCATTGAATGTTGGTATTAGCATTGACTCACAAATAATATTTCAAAACTTAATATTTTTTTGTTTTCTCGCAACAGGGGACCTATTATTCCTCTGGTGACCTACCGCCCGTAAACCATGATGAAAAGAAAAGAAATTTGTACCATTACCGTATTAAACCCCACGTAAAGCAGCAGTACATAAATAAATAAATAAATACAAAAAATTATGCTTTACCAGATGATCGATCATATTAAATTATCTAACATTAGCAGAAGAATGCACTGATGTGGTCATAAAAAAGACATCATTTTTTTGGCGATGGTCTTTATTGTATTTAAAAATGCATTATAAACGTAAGCGATCCTATTTGGAAGCAGTTCTATTTCACTTTTGTCAATAGTCATATTTTACTACTATAATCACACATAAAAAAACACGGATAGTCAACCTTCGTTTTCATTCATGCAAACACTGCCATGATGCCTCTTAACATAGCCAGGAATTTGTTCCCCTCCGTGAATCGCCTGCGTAATTCACGGAGGTGACGCAACAGCATAACGGCTGTCGTTTCTTTTATTCCGTACAATTAATTACTTGTTTAAAATGACCCCACACACATTCTGTCGTCTGAGAACTGCACCATAACAGGATGAACAAAATTCGTCTGATGAATTAGCCGTCAGGTGGGTGTATCACGTGATTCACACTCATAAAAAAGTACATGGGAAGTCACCTGTTGTTTAGATACAGGCTGGTAGGTCACCAGTTGCAAGAATACGCATATTTTATTTAATATGTAAGACAATTGCAAGTTTAAGAAGTCTCAAATTTATCTGACACAACTTAATTATGAAGCAAAATGCTAGCGATAACATGTAGATATTTTCTCATCACATATGCAAAGTTAATTTTTACAGTTACACCATGCCATTTGGTAGACGGAATGTACTTGTAAAATGCAACTCAAAATGTAACCTACCACAAAAATTGTAATTTTAATAAGAACTCTAAATTTAATCAATTGTCATAAAATTTTAATTTTGAAAAATGTATTGGTGAAGTATTATTATCTCACCACTATTTTGTTTGCTTCTCTAGAATAGTAATTTTTATAACACATTTTTATCCTGTATTATTTTTACATCAATTAATCGATAATCACCAGGCAGGCTAAGACATCACACACACGCAGAGACGCTCAAGGTATAAATATATCAGTCGTTATGATCTTTTAGAGCATTAAAATTTAAAAGAGTTAGTTATGAAATAAAAATTCACTACCAATGAGCTTATAATGTAGATTCTGTCATAATTTCTTTTAAAGATCTGAACTCTTTAGAGGCAATTGTCTCCATGCTGCAAACTACAGGTATAAAAAAGCGGTCCACCAGGATCACGATCTATGATATATGTCTGGAACAAATCTGTAAAGACATTACAGCAGTCATAAAGGATTCCCTGTCACCATATGCAGCTTTAGATTTTCACAAGTATTTTTTGATACTGGCGAAAGTGAAATCACTCAAGAAAGTTGTCGAACAGGTAAACTGTATATTTATATAATCATGTTTCATACACTCGTAATTATTTACGGTACTTTTCTATCAATGGGGCGCCACTTAGCGCCAAACGTAAACTTTGGTGGGAAATATATTTCGATAGCTGCAACCCTAATGATACGTAAAAAATGAACTTACAATAACAACAATGTATCATATAATATATATAGAGAGATTATATGATACATTGTTGTTACTGTAAGTTCATTTTTTAACATTATATAAATTATAACGTTGCGCGCCTACAACTTGCACGCAACCAAGGGTGACTGTGAAAGCTTGTATAAACCACAGAGTCTTGTAAAGGGTTTAAGTCCCTTTTTATTCAACGTAATAAATTACAATTGCGTCCACTTGACGCTTACAAACTGTGCCCACTTGGCAGTCAAAATAAAAATAATAACCTGAAAAGAAAATAAAGACAAGATTCTAACTACGAGGCTCTCTAAAATTACTAACTCACCGTGTTTTACAATACCGCTGCTAATTCAGCAGACTTGAAGCTCACTGGAACAATTGCCACTACTTCCCGCCAAGCACATAGGCCGCAACGCGGGGTTCTTCAATTCTCGCTAACTACCTCCGCGCTCGCTAAGTAAGAATCTCACTCTCACCGAACTTGTTTCCTTCTATTTAAATCAGAATACTTCCGCTGATAATTTGAATCCTTGCGCGTTCTACTCAAATTTACATATTCTGGCATTGGCAGTTCCAGGGGAAAGTAAGGCTTGACAGGAAAGATAGTTTAAACTTAAAATAAATGTTAGTTAAAATAAATATAAACCCTACAAAATATATGTAATAATTTTAAAATGCGTAGATGAAAACAGTGGAACTTTTCACAGCTTAGATGCTGCATAGATGACTCAGAATACTGTAATGGGTTGAAGGTGGTAGACTGGAAAGCATGATGACGCAATTTAGCACAACGTATCTTGAAAAATCACAACCTATTTTTTTACGCATATCAAATCATCTTTTCTCAGACAAGCCGTTTCCTAATTACATTTGAATACAGTAAGTTGCATTTTGAAGTAAGATGTCGTTTTAAGCAAGTAAGCGGCAGCAGCATACATAAAAGCATCTTGCCGCCAGGAGAGCTTATGCGGAAAAGAGTTATAGTACTTTCAGAGGAAGAAGGTTGGGAGTGGGAAAGTTTCAGTTCAGAGTTTTGGTTTAAAATTAATTTGATTGGACAAGAGGCATCTGCATTAAAACGTTACGTAAGATAGAAAAAACTGGAACCTGTGAGAAGAGATGAATTTAGGGGCAGATAACCAAATTTAGAATGTTAATTTTGAGGTCGCCAATTATTTTTTTGAAACAGCTATCATATTTTGTTATATCTTACACACACACACACATATATATATATATAATGACACATTGCTCTTATTGTAAGTTCATTTTTTAACATTATATATATATGTATAATGTGCTCAATTTCGAAGTTGTGCAACTATGTGATGCTTCTTATGCGAAAACAGATCGTTGTGTATTTGGGAAGAACAACAGTTCTCAGAGCGATCTATTTTCATCGGATAATTGCACAAATTCGGTACTGCTCACAGCTTTAGCTCTGCGCCCATTAAACATTGGACATATTTCATGACGCGATATATATCAAGCTACCATATATTGCGCTTTGGCTCACCTGTGGCAACTGGCGCCACGTTAACAGAAAATTATCTTACATGTTTTTTCTCACTCTCTCTGTTAGATTAAATCTAAGTTGTCATACTTTTACGTAATTTGCGATTTCGCATTTTATTTTGAGACTAAGATTTCAATTAATTTTTAAATCGATATTTATTTTCAAGCAAGTGTAAATAAACGTTAACTGTACGAACTAAGAAAACTGATGACTATTCTTTCATTTTTAACATTTTTCGATAATTCTTGTTATAAGTTATTCATAACGTGTTGGAACTGTGGAAAGCATAGCTCGTTTTCAAATGCAAATTTTAATTCTCATAAACCCAACGAGTTTTAATTAGTCTGTTTCGATAACCTTATAAAAATAATTAAAAGTAAAATGAAACAAAAATCGTAATTTGTAGATGGACTTTAATGCAGAATTTAACAAATGCTCGGAAAAAATGATACACAGGTTTAAAGACAGCTTTTCGAATATAAAATCTATAGTATGTAATGTGCCTCACTCCTGGAAAAAACCGTTAGCATGAATTTAAATTATCCGCATTACAGTAAGATAAGCGCGAGGAACTTTTTTATAAAAATCACCATACGCAAAACTAAAGTGTGTAATTTGAGTGGCTTAATCGTCGAAGCGAACAGTGTTCAGTAGAGTTTCAAAAAACGAACACGCAGGTGTACGCCGACATGGCGTTTTTTTAACTTAACAGTGTTGCCACATTATCGAAGTTTATTTTTCAGTCAACAAATGATTTAAAGAAGTGAGAACACTGTTTCGTGAGAAGTCTGGTAAACAACTCTTGCTAACAGACTCAATAATCCACCGACTAGCCCAACGGTATCGTAATGATCACACAATATCTCGAAAGTAAGGCAGTAAATGAAAAGCTATTGTAAAACCTGAGAAGATAGAAGAGGAATACAAAATATAAATAAATACGTTTTCGGAATCAGTAATTTTTTTTTTTTTTTTTTTTAAATTTTCTTAGTCTTTTCTCCATTTATTAAAGTGATGATAATGAAAAGAAAAAGGTTCTCGAGCTTTATCTGATTTATTATAATATATTTCACTAAGTATTCTATTTTTTAACAAAAAAGCCTATTTGAAGAATTAAATATTCAGACAAGCAAATTTTCAACAATGACATTTTTCAAACTCTAGTGCGTGTAAAGATTTTCGAATTACCTGATTATTTTAACTCGGATAAAATAATGCTGAAGTGCATACTTATGGTTCAAATACGAAATTCTTCTAGATCAGGGGTTCTGAATGGGGTCGGTATTGACTCCTGAGGGTCGATGAAAAGGGGATCAACGGTGATCAAGGTATCAACTGGGGGTCGATAGTCAAATATGCACCGGCAATTGATCGGCAAAATCAAGATCCTATTCATTAAAAAATATTAATAAAATCTATAATTATTTATTTGTAAATATTAAGCTATATCATATAGTAAGGAAAAATCATATAAAACAAATATAAGGGAAAAATATGCTGCAACTAAGATTCAAGAAGAATTGATCTCATTGAAGACCGATATTTAACGAAGCTGTATTATTATATTAGTAACACATGAAAACACTAAGTATTGGAGTTTAAAAGCCATCCAACAGAAATATCCGAAAACATTGTTGCCAACATCACTGATGTTTTCCTCTTCTTACGTAGTGGATGCAGGCTTTAAGTCAATAATGTAGTAAAAAAACACGAAACAGGTTGAATATTTTTAAACGAAGCGATTTAAGTTGAGAAATTTTATACCAAATATTTAAAAAAATGAACGCATGAATATATCAAGTGCAGTCAATCGAATTATTCGAGCTAAATTTTCTTCCCTAAATCGAACTTTAGTGTAAAATATAGTACGTGATTTTGTTTCAGGAAACTTGTCTATATCTGTAAAGTTAAAAAAATACAAAAAGTAATAACACATAAATTTAACAAAACATTTTTTTTCAAAACGTTTCTTCGTATTCTTACTCTAATTGTTATTTTAAAATTATTTATGCGCAGTAGTTATTTGTATTATGATTATGCTGTATTATAGCGAAACCTATAAGGAGGCCAATGAATAAGGCCCTTCTTTTAAAGAGGGTCAACGAAAATAAATAAATAAATAAATAAATAAAAAATAAAAAATAAAAAATGTTTGGGAAACTCTGTTCAAGATGCTGCAGTATATTTAATTTATCGATCGAAACGTTTATCGAATCGAAAGTAAATGTTATGCGCATTCTTAGAATCTGTAAATTTCTATTAGTTTTGTTTCAAATAAAAATGTATAATATAAACAATATTTTGGAAACTACCTCAGATATATATATATATTTATTTATTTAGCTTTCTTGCCCAGAATAAAGATAACAGAAATTGTGGGTTACAAATTAAAATTTAAGGAAGATTATAACTGAAATTTCATAAACTACCGATAGGTAATCCTCATTGTTTGGCGTATTAAACACAAAATTTAACAGATTCTTTTTTAAGTGATTCCCGTTGTTAGAGAAACGAATTTCCTAAAAATGATGAAAAGACACGTGGCTGAAGTCAAAAGCAAGTTCTGATGAAATATTTTAAAAGAAAAGTCTTGCGAGATGATCAGCGGAAGAACATTTTTGCTTATAAAGTTGAAAACTTAATTTTTTAAACGAGGTGAGCTATTATTACAGTTTTTGACTGAATCTCAAATAAGGGAAAGAGCAAACTGATTGGACTGGATTATGACAAAATATGCCGGATTAACTGCTTAAGAGTATAGATGCCTTCGGGAATACTGTCTCGTATTCACATTACACATGAGGAAAAGCAACAAAGAGATTATTCTTATTGAAAAAATTAGTAACTGAGCTTATGTATTTTTTGATATGTACGAAAAAATGTTAATAAAATCTCTATATTCGAATCTTTAAATATGCTTTATATCATTCTGCAAATTATTTAATTCCATTTATAGATTTTCTGGTGCGTCAATTCATTTCGTTTATAATGGTAATGAAAATAACGTAAATTCAGACGTCAAATAATTAAAATATTGAAATCTTTTCAACATCGCATTTGAAACAAATATAGAGTTGGAATATGTTTTCGGGCCACATAAAATTGCTTGAGGGCCGCCAGTTTGAGATTGCTGATTTAGTTTGCTCTCCTGTTTTCCTGCATAAATGCAACGCACTTTTAATTTTCGATTATTATTATAACCTTAGCTCACACACAGAATGGCAAGGGCACCTTAGATATCTAAACAGCGTGAACCAAGCTGAACTGACAGCAATCCTCTACAGTATGCAAGAGCTCTACCAATTACCAACGGACACAGTCCATATCGTCAGTGACAGCCAATCATCAATCTATGCTATTAAAAATCCCTGCACAAATTCATCAATAGCCCGTCAAATACAAACAATTATCAATTCCAGCCAAAAGAACTTCGTTTTTACATGGACGAAAGGTCATAGCAATTGCGCTGGGAATGAAAGAGCGGACTTCCTGGCAAAGCAGGCAGCCCTCGAACAGTCAGGCACTACCATCCACATCCCATGGCCACGCTCCACACTGAAGTTTACTCTAAAAGTGATGGCCAAAGAAGAGTGGCAGAGACAATGGGATCAAGGACCGCAAGGCAGAAGGGCGCATTCACTTCTCCCATGTGTCGATATTGAGCGCACCATTTATAATTATTATCTCTCTCAATATATCTCTGGTCATGAACCGTACCCAAAGTACTTCTATGAACGAAACTTTTCAGAGACTGCAATATGCGTTTGTGGTAATCCGGGTGATCCAGACCATTATTTATTTCAATGCCCAATAACAGAAGACTATCATATCCGCCGTCCCACAGCACGAGGAACAGACTTCAAACGCTTCTTGATAAAGCACCGGAAAATCCACATTAGTATCAAAAACATAATTGACACATTCCACCGTCATGGCCTGGAACTGTGTGCTCCATAACTGTTTTAAGTGCTTCTTCTTCTCTAGTACGAACGCCAGTTTTCCAATGGGGTTGCCTTTATAGTCATTGAAATAGTTTATCTTAGTGTTTCAATGTCAGTACAGATTTAGCACCTAGACAATACGACCACAGTTATGCACATTAAACAATGGCATAACTGGAACTGGTGAAATCTACTGTATGTATGAACTCTCACCCAATTCATGAACTGTCAATGAACAGTGAACCATCTATGAACTGCTACACTGTCCCAATAACATCACATAAATATCACAATAACTTAGCCAAGATAATAATGTTTAATGTTTTTCCATTGATTTCTTTTTGTTTATTTGTGTTTATTTGTGTACATATATTTATATTTATAATTTCACCATCAGCTGTAATGTATGGTATTGTATTTGTAATGTCATTGTCATCAGCAACTGTATCTTCCGTACCACAAGTTCTCTATGCCCTAATGATTAACGTTTCAATTAACACCGATGCCTGGAGTAAGTACGCCCTGTGGAGGTGTTCATCTCAAGACGGTTAGTGTGAAGGAGCGACACCAGTTCTGCCAATGGCGATGTGTTGGTGCTTCCCACACTTAGTCCTGTCCTGTCCTGTAGAAAAGGAATCATTACTGCTTGGGATATGAGGGATACACAGAGTTGCGAAGCTTTTTAATAGTATAAATTATGTAACTTTTTTTTTTCAAAACAGCGATTATCTACCATTATTTCATAGCATTAAGCCATTTAATGTAAGGCTATCGTAGAAATTGCAACAATATTATATTTTCTCCATCTCTTTTAAATGTTATTTTTGGCATTTTTAATTCGTTGAAATCATATGAAACTTAAATGATGGTTCTATTAAGTCCTTATAATTCACTGTTAAATGTTTTCCTGTCGCCTATGTATATGTTATGTAACACTCGCAAGAAGGAAAGAATTGTCATGTTGAGAACATCAGCTAGTTATTTTTTTAACGCTAGTAATTAATAGAGTTTGAATAGATATTCAGATGTTTAGTAATGTTTACTTAAAATATAAAGTTTGAGAATCAAGAGAAGAGTAATCTTTACAGATTTCACATGTATTACTTCCTGTGCAAGAGCACATAAGCATAAATTGAAATGAAAATTGAAACTGAAATTATAGACTAAAACAAATATACAAACTTTTATCAAGTGTTTATAGTAGATTTCTTTAGATTTCATTTTAAGTAAGGCAACATTTTACAACAGATTTTGATTTCCTAATTAAGATTTCACTAGAATTTCTTTCCAAATATATCTAATATGCATATCTAATAACCTTCCATTTGTTGACCCGATAACATACATGCTGTATTTATATGCTATTCCTATTTTTTTTTCTCGAATCACAGCTTTTTAAAGTCTCTTTCAGCAGCTAATTCCAAACATTCATTATAGAAGAAGCCTCTTTGCCTCTCCTTTAGTCACGAAAAGAACTTTGAAATCAATAACCTGCGTGACGCCTTTGTAATTGCACCCATTACTGAATGCCCACTAATGCGTGTCAAGTTTGAAAATATTATGGGAAAGGCATAGGAATAAATTACAGTTCCGGCGAAAAAAAGGGCCTTGTAAATAAAACATGTGAGCGCGGTAAATTCTTTTTTAGGCTATTAAATCACAGCCAGTGGATATTCTTTTCTAATGGAAATTTGCACATTTTGATCAATAGTTTACGCACCTATACCGCTCTGCATGTTTTTAAAGAATGCTTTTAAAATTCAATTTTCATCTCATTATAAAATGTGAAAGTGTTGCAAAAATTACAGAACCATAATATGAAAATTTCAGTTGCAGAAGAATAAAGGTTATAGATTTTTTAGAACATTTATTAACGGATTGCTTTGATAAAGTTCTTATTACTGTTAACTGGACAATTACTCTGGCAAATTAGCAAAACTATAAAATATCTCGAAGCTTAAAATTATTATTAAATGTCTTAAAACATTAGATTATATAAATTAAAGACCTATTAAACTATAAAATATCTCGAAGCTTAAAATTATTATTAAATGTCTTAAAACATTAGATTATATAAATTAAAGACCTATTAAGGCGAAACTTGGAAAGATTTTAATGGATCTTCGTGATGAAAATTGATAATAAAATTTATCCTTACATTATTAGTTATCAAGAAAGTTGCATTAATCTCTAATTTCTACAATTATTTATAAAACACATTTTTAGTAACACAATTTATTATTTGTAGGGGAGAAGAAACAGGCGTGTGTTGGACTCCGCGTGAAGTCAATAAAATAGGCTGATGGTAAATTAGTACTTTTACGTGCACAAAATACAAATTAAAAAACTTTTTGAACTTTTGTTCAAAGAATTTAAAAAATATAAATTAATTTATTTATTGAAGACACCGTAATACATATATACGAACTAAAAGTTGAATGTGGATACTTACGAATATACAAAACTGTTGTAAAAAACATAAAATAATCCATTATTGCTAGATTTAAAGGAAAAATAATGAACAGCTTGGAAACAAACCTAAACTTATGACAATAATAAGGAATGTAATCTTCCCTGTCTTGCATACACATATCTAAATGCAATTTAATACTTTCAATAAGGAAGTTAAAATGAGGTTTGGAGAAATGACTTCCAGTCATCCACCAGTATGGTCTTTAAAGCACTGAGATCTCTAAAGGGGAATTTGCGGAATCCAAAAAATTCTCTAGTCTAATAAATTTGGGGAAAGTGTCCAAAAAATTGTGTGTGAAAAAAGTGTCCAAAAATACTCTAGTCCAAAAAATTTAGAAAAAAATTTCTGTTTTACCCTCCATCTCAATTTCCGAAAACGGGCAAGAAATGAAGTTGTATACCACCTCGGAAGCCATATGAAGACGCAATTTAGAAAACTGCCAGAAAAAGAAAGGGCTTTGCATCGGCAACTGATCCACTGCTTCAAAAACCACATTCCTGAGAGCGTTAAGCTGTTGTTGCCGATGTATGGCCACTTGAAAAATAAATCACAAATTTTATTGAGCAGGATTTTCTATTTTTAGAGATAAAATATTTTTTTTAGTGATTTTATTTTAAGGAAACGCCATTCACCTCATGTGCGCCAAAGAGGAAAATGTGGTAGAGTGTTTATATCGCGTCATGAATAGCCTGTCCAATAATTAATGTACGCAATGCCGAATTTGTGAAATTATCTGATGTTTTGTTCAGCGAAAACAAATCGCTGTTTTAATACGAAAAACAGCAATTCTTTCTATGTACATTGCGATCAAAATACATGGCTTCCAGAATTTCTTGTTTTCTGTAAGTGATTCGAAATTAAACTAAGGAGATATAAATGTATCAGATCTTACGGCTGAACTAGAGGAGTTATCCCCATGTTACAAAAAACTGCAAACAGTTGTCTCATACTAATACAGTATATGTGCGAAACCAAATATGAAAAACAATTTCGCAAACGTGTCAGTTGCATTGCAAGTATGTTTCTTACATGCTAATATCTGAGGCCTCTGTGGAACACAGGTTTTTCAAAGCTAAAGTTAATAAATAATTCACGATCTTCAATGAGTTCTCAAGGATTTATTTCTGTAATAACCGCAGAAAAGTAAGCTGCACGTTTGAGTTCGGGAGATTGCAGTTTAAAAAAATTATTGTAGGAAAAATAATTGTTTGAAAGAAATAGATGTCAAGTTAGAAAAAAGTGTGATTTTTTGGAACAAAATTGTGAAGATACAGAATATAATTTAAAAGAGAAAAAAAAGATAAAAGGTAATTTAAAAAAATTAGACAGTCTATTTTAAGTAAATGCTTGTAACATAGGTATTATAAAATCAGGCCAAAATTAGAAGAACTGTGCTGCAAAATGTTCAATGAGTTCTTCAATGAGTAATTCACGATCTTCAATGAGTTCTCAAGGATTTATTTCTGTAATAACCGCAGAAAGGTAAGCTGCACGTTTGAGTTCGGGATATTGCAGTTTAAAAAATTATTGTAGGAAAAATAATTGTTTGAAAGAAATAGATGTCAAGTTAGAAAAAAGTGTGATTTTTTTAAACAAAATTGTGAAGATATCTTGGTAGATTCATTTTATTAATGCATTTTAAAATTCTACATGCTGAAAGTCCTAGATGTGTCGCAATAATATGTTTAGTGTTAAAAATTATGTAATAGAATGATCATGCTATAGAAAGTATAATTTTAAGAGAGATCATGTTAGGGGGCCGCATGTCCCGAATTGAATATGAGTGTGAGTTGCAACCGATATGTCTTAAGTCAGTTCTGCTTGATCTTAAACGAAGGCTGTCATCTCTAGACATCTTCGTTCCTGCAAGGCAGGAAACACCTGCTGTGAAAGCAACTGACAGGAACGTCCATTTGTAATGGAATCCTTTACAGAACCTTCATGTTTTAGTCCCAAGAAATATGGCCCTAGAATAAATCAGTGGTGTATTCCCAATAAACTGTCTCGTATTACATTTCAGTGGCATTTAAACATCAGTAGTATTTATTACTACTTCTAGAATAAGAGAAAATACTTCAATTATCCATGTGATATTCCAGAGCCACATTTTGTCAAAAGCCATTCTCGCGCAACATTAAGTAAGCTTTTGCTTTGGCTTCAACTATGTTACCATGTGTATTTTATACGGTACCATTACAAAATAGATCTTAATATCTTTCGCATTTTACACCAAGCAATGCACCTCATGAAACGCCGCGCATACTGAGAAAAGAAAATTTCTTTAGTTTTAGCAACAGCCACTTCTTTGATAAGTTCTTGAGGCCTCAGGAAGTGGGACACTATCCACTTCCTGGGACCACACACAAATTTAAATTATTGTTTTTCTCAAAAAGTAAATTGATAAGCAGATTATATTCCTTTTTCTCTAATGAGGTCAAAAGAAAGTGGATGTCTAATACAACGGTCGCCAACCGGTGGTCCGTGAAAACATTCGGATGGTCTGCAAAAAAATTGGGGCATTATTTATATTTTTATGAAGATTTAGTTTAAAACATGACGAGTAACAAAAACTATTATGGAATATGGATTATACGTTTTTTTCCCTACTACTTTTAGTGAAATTCCTTCTGAATTTAGCGAATTTTTAACTACTTTTGCAGGTGCATTTAGCGATATTTGAAAGTGAGAGTTGGCATCCATGGATATGCTGCTGTTAACAATAATAGCGCGAACTGGAGTTCTTCTTCCTTTTGAATTACAAACATATGATATTGTAGTCGTTAATAATACAGTTTTTCTCCGTGTCAATAGGCAACTTGATAGATTTTTATGAGAATCATCTACATTCTTGTTTATAATTGCATAACTGGAAGTTTCCGTTTTTGTTTTGTCTGACTGTTGATCGATGGCGCCATTGATGAGTAAGTGATGATTATTATGTTTACAATAATTAAAAACTGGTGGCATAACACTTTCAATTCATTGATATTGCTTTGCATTTGCCGATTTGTTCTTGCTTTTCGTGAAGTTTCTGTTCAGTGATATGGAAATGTAAAGCTCTCTGTACAAGAAGGAAAGATTTTTGTACTTTTCATATAATTTTTCAATGTGAACGAAATATGAGTAGTTTGCTGATTATTATTGTAAAATGTGTTTACCTTTTTAATTCATATTAGTGGTTCGCCAAATATAAAATTATATATGAAGTGGTCCGTTAAGTTCTAAGGGTTGACTACCGCTGGTCTAGTACAGACGTTTGGCTTTTTATGCAAAAAGATAAATTTCTACTTTGCACAGAAGCATATTTTCCGTTCTGAAGAGGTGCTTGCTGTAAAGTGTCATTTATTGACGAAAATTTGAATTTTATTTCTCCATGTAATGCTCTCTGTACAAGAAGGAACATATGTTATTTAAACTACTTTCCCATAGTTTAAATAACATATGTTCGAGATTTCGTTCTTTTTATGTTCATGACAACGGATTCCAATAAAATCTGAGTAGGAAGATTTTAATTACAACAGTTATGTAGATATTACAAGAACAATTCGAGTTTATACAAATTTAATGACTTTCACCCAAGTAGAACGGCAACTTCGTAACGACGTTGCAAGCTAGTCCGAGAGTTTGCAAAGTGGTCGTGGTAAGTTTTACGACGTCTCTACAACGTTGCGAAGACGCAAAATACTTGCCGTTGCATCTTGGAAATTTGCCGACGTCGCTGAAACGTCATTGATATGACCGCTTTTAGATGTGGTCGTTTTAGCATCTTTTTCATAGTTCATCAGCGTTACTTTTAGAATGAGATGAGACTAAATCTTCCCTTTCAAGAATCTGAAGTCTGCATAAGATTTATTTTGCAATGTTTCATTACTTTATTTCATCTAAATATATTAATCTAAGGTAGATTCATCTAATGAAATATAAATTTAATATAAATACTTGAATTATTATATTTAATTAGTACTAAAAATACGTGCTAAATTATTGTTAAAATTTTGTTAAAATAATTAATACTTAAAATATTTTTTATAAATATTATAGCAAAATATTTAAAAATGAAACAAATCTATAAAGTAAGTTATTAAGTTATGCATTTTATATATTTTAAAAAATCATATTTCCGAAATCAATGCAAATCACACGTTAGCAATTATTTTACTGCTGAAATATGACTTTATTTATTATTTTTGAAGTAAGGACGAATTTATTTGAATTAATATGCTGACATAATATGAAACATTTTTACCGCATACAGTGCAAAAATTACAATTTTCGCGAAGATATAAAAGTTCTGATGAACTGTTTGTTACGTTTTTGTCCATCTCCATGCATTTAAAAATGCTTGGTTTAATCCTAGTATACGGTACACTCGGGATTTGGCGATATTGACATTACAAATGTTTTAGCGAGCCCAATAAATATTTTTTGTGAATATAACCTTGTGAACATTGTTCGTAATTCTATTCAATTGAAATAATTCTTCTAAGCTATTCAAAAAAGATTCTATTGAATTATCAGAAGAACCGTCGAAAAGTTTAATGCAATCGTATAACTCGCTGAAACGTTACACTGAAACGCTGTTCAACTGATTGCCATTCGATGCATATAATTAACTGGAGGATTATATAAACGAACATCTGAGGTAGAGGCTAGCTGCCAAATTCGAATAAGTCAGTTAATGGCACAGTAGTTTCAGACTCCATCTTATTTTCAGGAATGTTTTCTTGATGGTTTTGCAATTAACCGTCGGAATTAAATACTAGAGAGCTTCAATACAGAAAGAGCACAAGAATATAGTGATGGCAGTTTATTTTGAATTGAGTAGAAATCTTCGCGGTAATGCCGAATTTCTGCTTATTTTGTTTGTGAATATATGCTCTACAAGATCACACCAAAATTTTGAATTTTGGATGCATCGTTTAAAGAAAATATCGGATGCAGCTTGATAAAATCGTCCACATATAGTGAAATAGTGTTCTGTCTAGTATTTTTATGTGTTACCAGTGATTAAAATTATATGATGGTTTTTTTTTCCAATCTTCCGTGACCCCCCAGCGGTGCAATATTTGGATACACGGATTAGCGATTCGGTTATAACATCGTAAGTGCTATATCGTATAGCGTTCATATTAATCGATTATTGTTTTGGTGTTTAGAATTAATTCATATAAAACCAAAACCAACATACAACGTTAAGGCATTTTCTGATTTTGCTGAAAATGCAATCCATGCAGAAGCAACAACAATTCAGGCTGTTATGGTATGTTCATGAGTTTTCAAAACAGGAAGAAATTATTGGACTAGTACTTACAATGACTGCTGAAGATGAATTATATATATGTAATAACATATTAGAAAAATACAAGGAATACATTAAAATTAATAATAATGCACATTCTATATTATGTTGTCTTTTGTATAGTATGCAGAAAAGGTTAATGATTTTAAAGTGTATTAAATGTATGATCGAAAAAATAGTGTTAAGGAAACATTAGCATTACTATGAAATATTGTAATTTATAATTATGTGATATTTAATTGTGTAATATTAAAAAACACTAAATATTTTTAATTGATTGCAAATTGCAGTTATATTACTTTTCGTTTGGTATCTATTCTTCCAAACACTGTGTCATTTGCGTTTTTTTAAATATTGCTGTTATGTATGTTTATTAGATTATCTCAATAAATGAATGATGGAAATTAGGTTTTATTTTTTTTATTAAATTTAAGTATATTCTATTTTCTTCGCTTACTTCTTATGTGCTTGTGATAACACAGAAATTCATAATAAATAGAAACAAAAAGTTTCGTCGTGTGCTATTTAACGAAGAGCTTACTTTAACGTTTTTAGCTTACTATCGTATACTATATTATTTAAATTATTTCTGTACAGTAACAAAAGGAAAAGTTATTGATTATATAAAGTGCATAAAATAATCATTCTAAAATGTAGAAACTAAAAGTAAGTAAATACATTAACATATGATCGAAAGAAATGGTGTTAAAAACATCAGCATTATTAGTAAATACTGCAATCCATAATTATTGTACTTTTAATTGTTTACTATTTAAAAAACAACAATAATTTTTTATTAATTGGAAATTTTAGTTCTGTTACCTTCCTTCTGCTTATTTATACATTCAAACATTGCTAGGTCATGTTTTTTCTTAAATATTGCTGTCATGTATGTTGTTTGTTAGGTTATTATATCATTTTAGATATGAATATGGGAAGTTTTTATTTGGTTATTAGATTTAGATATATTTTTGTATGAAATACTTTTGATCACATTTATTAACTAATTTATGCAGTGTTTCATTTGGATATCTTGGAGATATAGAAGTCAATGGTTATATTTTTTACTATAAAACGCGAATAAAGTTATACTTGAATTCAAGTAAAATACTAATTATGCTACCTTAAGAACCGCTTCCTAATTTACCATGACGGGGGCAATTTTCAATGTCTCTGAGATTTAACAGAAATAAATGTGATAATGCTGTCATAATCAGAAACGTTCTTTTTTTCTTACCCTCATATATATCTTTAATTTTATTTATGTCTGATTGAGTTTTATTTACTTAAAACCTATTATTAATGTTATATATTTATAATTACCACTTTCATAATTATTCTTACTTACATACTAAAGGATTAAGGGAAAAAATGATGAAATCTTAAATAATCGTGACTTGGAATTTAAATTATTTAAAAAATACAGTTTAAAGTACTGAAAATAATTAAGGCTATTATTAATTATGCATATTTATTCTAAAGAGAAAAAATTGCATTATCTTCTGGATTTCAAGAAGTGATAAAATATTTAAACTTTAGATAAATTCAAGGAATACAAAATTTCAAAAAGAAGAAAAATATATTAATTATTAAGCTTATTTTACTGCATAAATCAATATGTAACACAAGGACATAATAACGACATTTTCACAACTGTTTGCAAAAAAGTGGAATTTGGCGAACATTTACGCGTTTTTAAGACGTCGTGATACGATGCTTTCACAAACAAAATATCAACTGCGAACGACGCAATAACGACGTCTATACGACAAAAACCTCATCTGCAATGATTTAATAAAGACGTCTTTGCAACGGTTGCAGAACAGTGGATATTCGCGGACATCTGGGCGTCTTAACGACGACATATTGCAACGTTTTTGCAACGACATCCGCGACGAGTTTGCAACGTCGTTACGACGTTGCTGTGCTACTTGAGCAGTACGTTTGTAAGTTTCTGAAGTACGTTACTGAACTTTTGAAAATTTTGAATTTACGCCTATATTGTTAAATAATGCCTAAATGCATGGTTAACTATAAAAACCTTTTTTTTTTTTTTGCCTTCTTTAACTATGATACTTATTTATTTAGCAATTCCACTTTTTAGTAAATTAAACAATTGCTTTCGTAATATGTGAATGTTTATCAACAATCAAAATTCTTGATATTTAATTGACAGGCGAAGAAATTACGTATGATGGATGGAGAAAGATACTGGCTTCTTGTTACACCAGAGACAATAAGAGAAGATGATTTAGTATCCACTGCGAACAATTTGCCTTCAGAAGCAAACGTAGCTATAGTTTACCCGAAGAAGAAAGAAAACAAGGAAAAAGACTGCATAGTATGTATGAATGTTATCAAATTAAAAAAAGTACTTTCTACCTTAACATTGTTTTTTTCGCGTGGTATTTCGCAAAGAAAAAACTTAATAACAGAAAAGAAATAATTGGATATTTATGTTACGTAAAAAATAGTTTCTTAGATGAAAGTTTATACAACTTTACATTATTCAAGGAAGATAATTGCCACATTAGTTAATTCAAACTTTTTTCCAAGTGTATCTCATTACCTCATTCTACAATTTCTTTACACCTTTCTGTCTTTTCTTATATCAGATTACTTCCAAGCTTTCGATTTTAAGCATAGATTCCTCTCTTTATTAAAAGGAGCTCCAGTAATGATTTATGTTTGATGCACTGGTAGAGACATTAGGTAATTTTTAAAGCATGAGACATGAAAAATGTGCAATGCCCTCCCCGGTATTCGAACCTGGACCTCTCGAATGCGCGCCGAGTGTGCTACCGTTGCACTATGACGGCATGCAGAAAGGAGGAAGAAAATACCTTATATACTCCCTCTTTTAAAGGACGATTGGGGATTAGGGGACCCAATCGCCAACTCCTGGTTATGAAGAATCAGCTCGGGTCCCACTGTAGTCATTAAGATTTTTTTAAGCAGGAGACATGAAAAATGAGCAGTGCCCTTCCCAGGACTCCAACCCTGGACCTCTCAAATACGCGCCGCTCGTGCTATCGTTACACTACGATGGCATGCAGAAAGAAGGAGGAAAATACCTTATACATTGACTTCGTTCATATTTTCCTTGTTTTCTACTTTTAAAACTTTACGAAAAGACTTTTCTCCTTTGTATTAAAAGCACTATCTTTAGTCTGTTAGTCTTTAGAATATGGATTATGGTTATTTTACTCCTAACTTTCATCGTAACCGTGGTAACCACTACTGCGGAAGATGGTTGCGTCATGCAATTTTGATGATGTCACACTTTAAGATCGTAAATGAGGGTAGAGTCTTTACACCCTTAAGCATTTATTTATGATTATAGGATTAATGTGTTCAAAGCTTTTCCGGAAACAGGTCATGCCACCTCCATTAAGCTTGCAATAATTTAATTTGTCTATAAGAAGGCTCTAGTGTAGTTTTCATAGAAGGAATGGATGAAGTGACGTTCTCCAGAACGTCTTCCAGTATAGTAGTAAAGAGAGGTAAGCTTATTATTTTTGAAAAAGAAAAAAAAAAAAAGTGGACCTTAAATTTTAAATAATTTTATGAATTTTCTTAGGATAACAACTAAAATCTTTGAAATAATTGTAATTAATAAATATTAAATTAGATGTATAAAAAACGATTGCCAAAATATTTAGACTATAGAATAATTTCGACAAAAAGAGAGAGAGAGAAATTCAATTTTCCCTACTTTATTTATTTAGCTTTCATTCTTGTAGTGTTGCAAACCTACCCTTATATAAACATTAATTGTTCTATTAAAGCATTCGGAGAATATTAATTTTAAACTAAGTGATTGCACTTTGCCATTAGGACAGAGTAACTGAGGTGTAATACTAAAAAGACAATAAAGTGAGAAAAGTGAATGGCGGGCTCTAGCTGTTTATTGCCGTTGGCCACTACTAAAGCCAGAAGCGGTGGTCTCTTTATTATGGAGGAGTATAATAGGTGGGCCATCTTTGCCTTCTATGAAGGGGTGGACAAATTACATTCATGCTTTCTCCCGGATTCGAATACTGGCCCTTCAGTACGACAGTCAGAGTCACTAACCACTTTCCCATCTGGGGTGGGGCAGAAAGGTGAAGGTTCATTCTCGAAATTATTACAAAAGAAACATAAAATAAAACCTTTGTGTAAAGATTAATAAATATGAAACACATGCGTTTGTGTAACTACCACAAAGTTAGCTAGTTTTAAATGAAGATATTAATAGAAGAAATTCTTAAACTACAGAAAGTATGCTGAGATAGATGGAACTTGAATTTCTGATAAAGAAAAGTGAAATAGATCATTGATATAACTTACCGATACGCATCAAACGATGAAAAATTTGACACATACGTGGAACTATGTTTCGGGACTCCCACTGTGTACTGATGCGAAGGAAGATAGATGATCTCCAAGTTTTCCACGTTCGTAAATGTCAGCTGAAAGAAATTGGAATAAGCAGCGCCACCCCTTTTTTCGATAGTTCATGAGACGAGAAATTCCACACTTTTTTCATAAAATATAGTATAAGAAGTACCATTATTTATTTAATTATATTTTAGAGGTATTAACATTCACATCAGATAAATATTACTTTCTTATTTTACCAGCAATTCTTTTCTTCTGCCTAAGAATTCGAAACTCATTTCAAGTTTTGTCAAATTCGCAAGTTAGCAGGTGAAAACAAACCTTAGTCTTTCGGTTTCAGCTAGGAATGTTTAATATTTTGTTTCCGAAGGAGAGAAAACAGTCGATAATCTATCGAAATGGGAATCCTTTCCTTTTAAATCAACTTCAAATAAATATTAAAATGGGGCAATCACTTCAATGTCTAAACTGATATACGTAACATATTTTATCACTAAACTCCACTGTGTACTGATGCGAACTGATAACTAACAGATATTATACTGATATTATATCATCTTTAAAAAGATGATATAATTACATCTTTTTAAGTAATTAATTCGTTAATTACTTAAAAAGTAATTATTCATTAATTCGAATTATTTGTTACTTTTTAAGTAATTATTCGTTAATTACGTGTGAAGCTGTTCCATAATAATTATTTCAACAAACACGTTCAGTCTCTATCAAATATACACAAATTACGAAACCTGAACTTAGCGAAACCAAACCTGTGGCTGATATAGATCGCTAACAAAAAGCTTAAAAAAGGATAGAGTTTTCTTTTATTACTTCGTTGTAAAGTTTTTCTAACAAGTTTTCTCTTTATGAAGTAAATAAGGAAACGGAATCAGGTCTTAAAAGTTTTATCTGATTGAACTACCTAGATTTTATTCTGGTAAATTCTTAAGTTTTAGAGCTGTAACTGAAGGAAACACATAGCATTTTAGATATAATCATATTTGCTTAAGACTTTAAAATATGAAAACGTTGTTACAATTCCAGTTATAAGCTGAAATTCATCTCGGTACAGGAAATGTGAAATTTCCTTTACTACATACCCTTAAAAAGCACTCCTTTTAATTCGCAATTATATGCTTCTGAAGAAGTTTGCTACGTGAATGTTATAGGCAGGAATATTAAATAGTAGAGGTAATATGAATATTTACCAGGCAACTCAAATATCGAAATCGGCAGATATGAAGAACGTTACCTATTTCATTTTCAAAAACAAATCATAATATGGTAAATACTGGTTTTAAATTGTTTTATCCGACAATGAATTTAAATTCTTCTCAACTCTTTGGTTTATTAGTACTGTTAAAATACTCATTTCAAAGAGAAAAATCCAATTATTAATCATTGCTGTATTCTTTCTTTAAACTTTATTTCTGATGTTCTGCCTTTCTAAGAATTCAAGATTTTAAAAGACGTGAAAAGTTTTTATTTTTTAAAAATTTTTGTTTCTAATAATCCTCCATCACTGGCCCAGGTGATTAAGACTACTGAATATTGTAGCTAGACCGGGGTTCGAACCCAGGCGAATGCGCTGGTTGCGAGAATGTATTTGTGGTTTTCCTCATGTGTAGTTTGAATACGAATCAGTTTCCCCTAGAAAGTCATCCTCTGATAGACCTGTGTTCTTTGCCGTACTCAAATGACCTAACTTAACCTGTTTGTGATTAAGCCTGGCGTCAGAAATTTTTCCATGTTTAGGTTTATTTGATTTTGGCAAAGTCTACGAGGGCTGTCTGCCTAAGGGAAAGATGCCTTCGTGGAGGACTTTCTAAGGTAAACTTGCTTGTATCCACGTTATACATGGAAAACATTCTAAAGGCTCTCACACAGCCGCCTGGAATCGAACCTACGTCGAACTACTAGATTTCAGCGACTTTGTCGCCCGGCCGCTGGCGGGCCGGGAATTTTTAAAAATTTTGTCGGCTTATTAGATAATCTACCATTTAAAATTATTTTCGATGTGTTTTTCTGGCAAAAAGTTACATGTTAAATAGGGCGTTGTAAATGACGATTTAGACCTTATTGCCAACTGGCTAGAAACAAACCGCGTTTTTGCATTATCAAACTATGACTTGGAGCATTTCAAAGCAAACCTTGGAACCTTTCGCGAAAATTCGATCGATGAATATATTGTGACAGAAATTAAACTGGAAAATCCTAGTGCATTAATGTCAACCAAAAAAATCGGTAAAAAATTTGAAGACTTGCAATTCATGAATTTTAAACGCCCTATGATCAAAATGTTTTTATCTACAAAATCGAACTGAGAATGATGGAATTATTTAAATTTTTGGATGAAACTATGGGTAAAATTTCCTTGTAACCTGCATCTTCCCAACAGAAAATGTTGAGTAAAAACTAATTCACCAAAAGATTTTTTTATTCACTTTTAGATAATTTATATATTTTCTATGCACGAAATATTCATTTTAGATATTATTGTGCATTTTAGATAGAGATATATGTATTTCAGGGAAGACTTAAACTACGACCTTTCATGATACGTGATTTATGGTATGTAATTATTATAGTATAGTGAAACTGAAAAACAAATAACTGCATATAACAATTTATTGTGACTATTTCCTAGCATGATTTTTCTTCCCAAATTACGATTTTTGTTTAAGTCGTTTGGTTAGACAATCAGTCTAGTTTTTCGCTAGTTTTGTAATCAATCAGCCAGTTTTTATAATTTTTTTAGCTGTCTATTTTTCTTATCGTATCGTACACAGCGAAGAAAACATTCGGTCGACTGAATGTTCGTTTAGCAGATTTTGGTGATACATATAATAAATAATCAGAGGTTTAAGAAACTGGTCATAAAGAATATGGCCTTCTGTGATAAACTTCAGTGCCATCTACTGAATATTATATTAAAATTTTACTTTTTATTCCTTCTGATATTTTTTCATTCTAAAGCAATTAAAAATTCTTATAAATCTTATAAATGTACCATAGAGAATTATTTCTGGATTTTAATTATATATATATTCTTTTTACTGAATGTATGTTAGAGAGCATCAATAAAACATGAAATTAACATTTTACTTAAACATTGAATAATATACTGATCTGAGCAGTATATAAAATAGTACTAATAGAAAACACAAAGCTTTTAAAAGCCCTTTGAACTAACTACTGCCAGAAACTGAAAAAAAAAAAAAATTGATAATTAATTGGTACGGTATGATGTATTTGTACACATTTAAAACATCAGTTTCAGTGAAAATATCAGTTTAATCGATTTGTGTTATAGTGCTAAAGCCGTATCTTCTGTTATACGAGGTCAAATTATTTTAACATGGCGCAGCACACGAGAGCTATCCGCCTAAGAGAAGAGATGTTTTCGTAACGGAGCAGCGTCTTTCCTTTTTCAAGGAAAACTAGTTCGTATTCTACTTACGGGAAAAAACGGGAAATCCAAACCTGCAGCCAGTCCGTTCGCCTGGGCAGTTTAATTATCTCTTCTTTTAAAGTTTTTTTGATTGTGTGTAGAAAAAGTAACTTTAGCACAAATAAATTTTATCAAAATCCATTTGTTTTAAATATGAATCGAAACTGCTTTATTAATACAAGATTGAAATAAAATGAAAATCTTTATCAAAATTGCCGATAAAATTTATTGAAAAGAGCTTAGATTTCATGAAGGCTAAGGTACATAGCTTGGCAGGCTTTTGATTTAATGAATTGTATAAAAAAATTCTTTTTGGGTTTCTAAAGAAATTCATTGAGGAAATTGATTATCTCCAGCTAACCCTTAGATGACAAATTATGGTTTTTTTTGGCCAAAAATTTATATTCTTATTGAACAATTTTTTATTGTTCCTTGTAACAACATATGCGGGGTAATCAATTCTAGATAGCTTAAAAAATTGGCTCATTGTAACTCGGCAAGTATCATTTTCGTTAAGAACGCTCAGTGCTATTTACCGTACCGAGCTTGTTCTTAGTGAACGGGTTAGCTGATGGAAATTTCGATATTCTCTTCCAGCCATGTGTAATGTTTTCTCTTAGAAAATCATTCACGAAAGCTTTCTTTTTAAGGCACATAATCTTTGCGAGCTTTGTCGTAATGAATTGGTATACCGACACCAAACTACCTGCTATGATGGCTAATATCTTCATACAATTTAAATATTTTTTTCAATGGTAAAATGTGTACATGAAAAAACTGTTTTCACTATTTTATCAAATAAAAACCATTCCAGGAAAAGATTTAATCTGAAATTTTTATAACAAAAAGCTCTTAATTTTGCAATGAAATTAGCTATGATTAAAGATAAAATACAGCTATTGATTTCGGCTCAGTTTTTCAATTCGTTTAACATAATCAGAATCACCTTGGATTTATGGCTTCATCTGAAAACCATTATGGGAAATTCTGTTTTGTTAATAACTTTTATAGTTAATCCAGGATAGCTCTGCTGTAGGAAGACAAATATTGGCGTAGCATTGCTGAGACTAGACATTTAAAATTGTTTACAGCATAGGTGTCAAACAATTTCAAACTTTTGGGTTGTATGGCTTAAAAGTAAGATGTACTCTATAGGGGCAGCACCCCTTGAAAAACTGTGCAGAGGTCTCAGTGCGGATTACAATACTTTTTAACCATTCCAGAAAAACTAATATAAGCAAGTGCCTGCTTATAAAAAATCATAACTTATAGTATTATCGCATCTGATGCAATTACATATAATTTTTGATTCAAAAACACACTCGTTAGGAACAAATTTTGAGTATAAAGTTTTCAATGTTAGGGTTGAATCTGTTTTTGAATATCATTGCGTCTATATCTAAATTAATAGGTTTATTAGCGATTCAGAAGAATGTGATTGAAACATTTGTCTGAAATTTTGCTCTTTTTTTATATTTTTTCTTATGCTGTATAAGATAACAATGCCGTGCGCAAACATACGCGCTTTCTTAATGAAATGTCGTGAATATGCTCTTGAAAACTAGGAATGTTTTCCTTGGTACGTCGCACCTATCTGAAGATTATACATTTTATGTAATAGTTAATAATATGTTCCATTAACTTAAGTGCTATTTTAAGTTGAATAAGTATTGTAACTCTACATGGTCCGGTCGTACCTTAAGGAGTAAATTTGACTTAAACTGTGTTTGGTTTAGTTTAGTTATGGCAAAGAAAGCAAGGGTTATCAGCCTAAGGGAAGGGATGCCTTCTCTGAGGATTTTCTAAGGGAAACTGGCTCGTATATATACGTTACACATGAGGAAAACCACGAAAACGCCTATACAGCCAGCCAGTTCGCCTGGAAATGTCGGAACAACAAGTGTTCAGCTACTTTACGGCTAGGCCGCTGGTGGACTCGATTTCTACTGGGAAAATGGGATGGTAAATGTTGTGTAATGCAATTGATGTCTCTCTAAATCCTAAAACTTATTATCAGAATTTTCTGATAAAATGAAAATCAGTAACGTATATTCTTCACTTCTTGCATGAATTCTTTCAAATATCCTAAAGAAAATAATCTTGTAGTTAATGTCAGTTAAAGCTTCCATTTCAATTTAATTTCAAATGCTGTCATTTTTTCAAACACCATTTACTAGTTGTTTCTGGCCTTAAAGATACGTGTTCAGTTTCTTTGACTAAGCACTAATATGCACTAAAATCCCTTAAAAGATATCTCTTTTTCAAATTCTATGTCGCGTTTTTTTTCTTTCAAGTCACTTTTTCGTTCAGTTCACTTTTGCGTTCAGTTTACGTAAACCACACAAACAAACTCTAGAGTCCGCATGAAGCCCACTATTTACAGGTGCAAGTAACTGAAAATCACAGAAAAAAAATAACATAGAAGGTATTAATAATTGGTAAGATTTCGACACTTTAGAACGATTTTAAAGTGAAAATTTGTAAATATTTCAATTAAAAGCGAATTTGGAGAAATATATATATGTAATTACTAGGAAAATTAGTTTCTGAGAGATGAGATGCCAAACAAATGGAATCAGAAATGGATGAAAGGCTAAATCTGATCTTTGGGTTAGTTATTCGTTTCAATGTTTGCATAGTTAAGTGGATGCAACTCGTTACAGACTAAGACAAATTATGTCTTCAGTCGTGTAAAGGTGTTTTCTAAGAAATATCTTGCATCTTGTTACCATTTAAATGATTGCTCGCCATCATCATTAAAAAATATCTTCGCATTAAAACACTGATTAGGAGTTTTTATTACTTTTATCCCTTCTTACATTTTACTATCCATTTTTTTTCATTACTAGGGCCCTTTAGGGTGTCAAGTGTCTGTGATTCTCAAAGCATATGCCAAGAGTATAAGAAGTTTGGTGGAAAAAGGAATATACGAGTTGGATTCCAATGACACCGAATCAATGAAAAAAGAAAAACTACGGCAAAATATATTGGTAAGCAGTAAATATTTCCATAATATAAAAACAATGATTCATAACGGAAATAATTTCATTACGAAAGTGTCTAAAATAAAAGTGGTTACAAAAAAAGCAGATTTAATACCGTAATAAAATTATGTTGCCTTTTTTTGCAAATTACTTTGTGTTTTTTGATTTATGCAAGATCTTAACATAGTTTTAACACGGGAACATATGGGAATTATGTATCCAAAAGCATTTCAAATGGCTCAAAAATCTATCAAATATACTATGTTCTATATTTGGAGGTCTTAGTTTCTTTCAGATTGTTATGCCGTAATCCTTGTAAAGTAGATAAGGAAATTTCCAGTGTTTTTTCCCATTGTTAGAGCTTTTTTCTTTTCTTTTTTTTTTTTTTAAATCTTTATCTGGCATGATGTTGTGAGCTGTCAATGATTTTGATTGCACCTTTGCAGCTTTCGCGAAATGCTCCATCTCGCTTCCTATTGATTTTAACCAAAATGCGACAAATACTAAGCTCTTTGGAGTGTAGTGTCATCATAACATAGCTCAAACAAAATCCTAAAACATTATTTTAAATTGATTTTCAAAGGCAACCTAGTTAACGTTTTCAAGTTTTTCTTCCCTTATTTAGTTAAAAAAGCTTCTAAAAACACATTAGCTATCCTATTGATAGCTTATTCATTTTTGAAAGAGTTAAATCATTACTAAACTTTTGTTTTCCTCATTCATTTTGTATATTTTGGAGTATAGTACAAGGATAGTGCATGTGACAGTCGAAAAGCGTATCCCAACATTTTGAGGGTGTTTTTGAAATATAGTGATGATGTTTTGGAAGATGCAGATAATAAATAAATAAAGACCAAGTTACAAAAAATGAATATTAAATATTTTGAAACGAGACGTAAAGTTCAGACAGTTACATTATCTATCGCTACCGCTCATGAAGTTTGTGTTCATGAGTAGAAAAGTAGAAAAAAGTCAATCTAGTCATGAATGTAAACACTGCATTCAGCAAATTTGTTTAATTCCGAACACCATTGAGACAGTTGTGCTGCGCTTTGCAGATTTCTGACAACACACTGAAGTTCTTATTATAAATAATTTCTCAGTCCTCAAAATAACCACCGCAAATGAAAGTACATTTACTTAAGCAATTTGTAATCAGTTTTTAGATACTAAAGAAATTAATACCAAGGGTTTTTATACCAAGAAATTTTTAAGCGCATGTTTTCGATAAATGTTTCTCGAAATTTCGCTAGCAGAATACCGGATGAAGAACCACTTGAGAAATGTCTGTAATTTGAGAGCTCTGAATCGTCATTCTATCAATTCTTCCTTCCAGAGTTACATATATTACAAGTATAAATTAGATCAGGGTTTCTTAAACTTTTTTCAGTCATGACCCCTTTTTATGACTAAGATTTTTTCGCAACCCCCAGGACTCCGTAATATCAACAAAAATTTTGTGGGACCATATAAGAGTTGCGCAAATCCGACACACGCGTGAGTGAAACTCTCAATTTCTTTCATTTGTGCTGTAATATACTTTTGCAGTTTTAGGTCATTAACTTTAATTTCTAATTTTAAGACATAGAACAATGTGAAAATTTTAAATAAGTAACAGACGAAATGACAGTGTCACGTGCAAAGCAAAGAAAATGAAGTTTATATTGTAAAAAAAAATGCGTCGAAACGTTTTCGTTTTTTGCTTTGTCTGTATCGTCTGACCTCAGCTACATTGTGTAAAAATATTTATTAATTGTAAAATTATTATAATAAGTTAAAGAAATATCAAAACAGCTAAACTTTTTGGCGATCGCTCTGCTGCAGGTCCCGCGACCCCCTTCGGGGTCTCGAAACCCTGAATTAGACGAGTTTACTTGATGATCGAATTATTTATTTTTTTGGAGCCATATGGACACTTACTTCATCTAATTAATAATTACGATATATCAAGAAGTACTTATGCCCTAAACAACGTAAACCACTATAAATTACTCATTTAAAGCATATGCTTATTATCGAATTAAACGCCCCCCCCCCGAGATGGCCGTACGAAATTTTGTTGCCCGTTCGATAATTCTTTTCACATTCTAAAATTTAATATTAATGAAAATTTGAAAAGTGATTTTTGTTTGCCTTGATCGAGATTTTATTCGTGAAATATTTAAACTGTGAAATAACGAAGAAAAATTGGTGTATATCTGTGCCTGGCACAGGATAATAATGGTAAGAAAAAGTAGAAAAAATTTATCTCAGCGGAATCAAATCTGTGATCTCTTGCTGAAAAGAATACTGTGCGAGTGTCAGCCGATATGATTAATCTGTCTTCTCATTTTGTTCATCTTTCTGTCTTCACATTCATTTTATCCTCGAGTTTCAGAAAATGCGAGCATTTCGACAAGAGGAAATTATTTGACCTTTATCAGACATTTTATATAATCTGGTCCCCGTACCCGCTGAATCAGCATCAGTTGTTTCAGTTATCATAGGTTCAAAGGTTTAGAGCGGCCATAAGCAATTTTAAAAATTAAAGAAATAAACATTTCATTAATAAACAGACGCATGCGGAGAAAGAAGAATGGATGGTGAAATGAGCAACATATGCTCCCCCAACTTATCCTCCGATAAAAATCCAATTATGAGCACATAAATGCTTTACACAGCTCTGAGCTAATGCGCATCCGATGCTTTAGATGATAAATTAGCATGAATTTTGTTATTTTTCACCTTCTGAAACTAAATATGATATTATAGAGTAAAAGTTCACTATTGTTTCAATGATCTGATATCTTTTATTTATAGCATAAGGAGTCAGAACTTATATAAAAGAGAGTCATAAAAACTACACTGCAATGTATCAAGCAACTTATTCAGTGTGTTCCTTTTTAATTTATGTATTTATTAATTAAATTTTTCTTGTAATTGCACTAAAACTAAGCAAAGAATGTTTTTTACTTGCTTAAAAAACTCATAATCTACTTTTATTCAACTGAAATTAATTAGATATTCCAAAGGCATTAAAGGCCAGTCTGTGATTGGTGCGCATTTAGTAAATAAATTAGATTGTTTCTTAAAAATGTACCATACTTTATTATTTTTATAATATTTCAATCAATGAAAACGTTAAAGACTTAAATGTTATAAGGAGAAGTATTCTAATCAGGCTAAATATTTTGACGCTTTAATCCAAAACAATATCGTTCTATTAGTTGAATTCAATAATAAGATGAAACATTTTCATATAAAATGGCACAATATTCATAAAAAAGTATACTTACTTTAAACTTTTTAAGCAGGAAAGATGAAAAATGAGCAAAGCCCTCACCGGAACTCGGGTCATGGACCTCTCGAATACGCGCCGAGTGTGCTGAGCACTACACCACGAAGGCATGCTAAGATGGCTGGAGAAATACTTTATATATTCCCCCTTTTAATGAGCGACTGCGGATTAGGGGACCCAATCGACAAATCCTGATGTTGGAGAATCATCATTCACCACCTTTTCAGTTCGGGCGACAGTGCAGAGACACTAAGTACTTTTTAAAAACAGGAGAAATGAAAAATGAGCAATGTCCTCGCCGGGACTTGAACTACGGACCTCTCGAATACGCGCCGAGTGTGCTGACCACTACATAACGAAGGCATGCTAAGATGGCGGGAGAAAATACTTTTACTGTATTCCTTTTGTTTTTAAATAAAAACTGATTTCACCTTTCGATCCGAGTAACTGCCACCAGATATAACTTTAAGAGAACTATTGCACTCAAAAATCAACTTTCAGTCAATAAAAGGATGAGCATATTATTGACAGTCATCAGATGGTGTCATGGATTGATGCAATTCTGAATAGAGATGAACTATTTATTTACATTTGTAGTATTCAGATTCTTAAAAAGTGTAGCAATACAGAATTCGTGTTGACTTAATTCATTTTAATGACTTATGTAAAATGAATATTTCATACTTTTTAATGATTCTCTTAGGCATTTGTGGACATGGAAGATGAATGCGGAGGTTGTGTGGAGCTAACAATAAAAACCACAGCTTATTTAGTACCAAATAAGGACGTAGCCCTTTCTCTTGATGATTATGCGACAGTTGGGACATGGAAACTTTTTCGTGGCCTGAGAATGAACGGAGATTTGTTTCCACTCACGACAGGCAATTTTCGTGGTAAAAAAATAAAAATCGGAATTGTAAATGTAAGTATGTTATTAACATTCCTGAAAACGTTGTTTTTTATCTTATGTATGAGAAATTATTATTGTTATGCTTTCACTAACGAAATTTGTTTAATAATTACTTTATCAGCAGTTATTCTTTTTTTTTTTTTTTTTTTTTTTTTTTTTTGATGCTATAACAATTTGATGCTATAACAATTCTTGAAGCATCCAAGGAAAACTTAATTCTCTGAATTAAGTAATCTATATAACTAGAAAGACCACGTGGAGTTTACATTAATCTTCTTTTTAAAAGCACGTTTTGATTATTAAAATACTAGACATTTAAGAGGAATGCTGAGTAATAAAGTTATAATAAAAATAAACACTAAAAATAAAATACTATAAATAAGTTATAGAGTTAACTATTTTTATTTTTTTTTCTAATTCTACCACTTTTGTAAATAATTGCAAAATAATAACAGCATATATAGGGGTCCTGAGGGTCCTGAAAATGTGATTGTAACAATGACGACTTTTAAACTGGAATAGCAAGCAACAATGACAATTATTAAAATATATTTTGCAGAAGATAATGTGTTAGGTCAAAGGTTTCTTTTTTTTGTTTGTTTGTTTTGTACACTTTCTTATGCTAGTACCAACTATTACTAAAAGGTAGCGCTTCGGCTTCTGAAACAATCACTCATTGGAATGTTCTTGGACATCACATCAAAATATCCTCGAAATGTCCACCACTCAAAGCAATCGCTCAATCGTAAACGAAGTACACAATTAAGCAGACACTTAGTGCAACGATGCTACGCAAACTGCAACATGATTGATGGTTTGTTCTAGTTCCGCTAAGCGTGGTAGGATTCTGCCGATACACCGCATCTTAGTGTTGTGACAAAGGAAAAATTCGCATGTACTGAGATGTGGTGAATACGATACCCAATGAATTGCTAGTTACATTGGGGGGGGGGAGGTAGTGTAATGCAATGACGGGGTTGTCAAAATTTTCGTCCATGAAAATGAGAAGCATCATCAGTCTGATGAGGTCTCGCACCCTCTTGTGTGAAACAGATTGTTCCTGGTTAATCGTCCAAGGCTTTATGGATGGGTACATATTCGTGGAAAATTTGAATTCACTATCTTGTGTAGAAAAAGGAGCTTATGATGCCTTTGCTGGATAAAGCTGCCCATACAGTGAATTTTTGTGCATACAGTGATCACGAAATGCACGTAAGGGTTCTCCTTTCCCATGATCTGCCAAACAGATCTCTTTATTGACGAAGCCAAACAGATAAAAATTTGCTTCGTCTGAAACCTCTTACACGCTTTACGTCGTCAGTATTGACCTATTCAATCCATTGTAGCATTTCCTTCGCAAAAATAAATCTTTTTCACTTGATAATTTTCTAGAGAGCCACAGAGCTGTAGTGCGATCCATCAATAAAATTTTCTACTATCACGCACAAGGAGACTTCCTAAAAAAATACCCTCACCTAACATAATATGCAAGAATAATTTTAATAACTGTTACCTTTCACTTACTATTCCGTTTTATGTACAGACATCCTGCACATAAGTCATCCTGTATTTTCTGCATTTTTCATCTGCTTCAATTCTGAAGGATGGTCATATCTTAGAAAGTCTGTAGGAAGGAATATGCTCTTGTCCAAAATTATCTTTACATACCTAAAAGTAATAATATTCCATCAAATATTTATTCAATCCATGTAATCCATTTTTGCAGGCAATGTGTGAAAGACAAACCTAATTAGCATTATTCAGTCAAAAAGTGATCAAACGGTTCCTGATATGCAAATCAAGGTATTACATCAACTGGCTGTGCATGAAGCGCTTTGCACAAAGTGAATATCTGAGTGGATTTTTGAAATACAGCATTCGGTTTCAGTGTGGGGGAACTGAAACCTAAGCTCCGTTCACATGCAACGCTCCTTCGCACAGCTGCCGTTAGCAAGGGGAGAAAAGGAGACATGAAAGAGTTTCGTCTTTAGGACCCGTTCAGAAGACCACCGTCTTCCTTCCCCTTTACATTTTAACGTGGTTTACTGCTGTTAATTTTGTAATCTGTACTTTCGCAACTGGTACCTGAAATTTCGTAATGGTTCCTGAAATATATATGCTTTTTAATTATTATTATTATTTTAGAAGCTGTTATTTAGTTCACTCTTGGTGCTTGTCGCTATGGTTAAAAGATGGTAATGGATTTTAAACTGCTTCTCGATAAGATATAGAACTCAAACTTTGTACATATACTGCTTGTGGATGTGGCGTCACGCTTTTGATTTTTAGAGGATTAGATTGTTTTCAAATTTAAAGTTGAAACGACGTTTTGCAAATATTAACAAATAAACTATTATAGTTTGCACCATAACACACTGTGAAAGGAAAAAAAAAAATAAATTAAATTTTTAGCGTAATTTTTTTAAAAAATATTTTGGGAGAATTTTTGAAAATCGTTCATATTTTTAGACTTTTTGACGTCCATTAATTTTAAAATTTCATATCTAAAAATATATCGGTTACAAACTTCCGACATTTTCACAGCTTATAAAACAAACTTTTCGCATTTAAAAAAGTTGATAAAGGAAATTAATTGGATGATTCTTTTACTTTTTTGAAAGATATGCATTTTGAAAGATATGCAATGAAGCAGAATGGGAAATATTAGTTCTTCTTGGGCATCAATTCGAAACATCGGTTTTAAAGTAATAATCTCATTATACCACACTATTTTTATGACATTATTTATGTTATACAAGTTGTTAGTTCAGGGTGAGATTGGAGATATTTCTGAGTTAACTTTCTCTTAAGATGCGTTTTGCATTCCGTTGTGTTTAACGTTCTTATTAGATTGAAGCATAACTACTGATTATACTTGGTGATATTCTAAACACTTGTACGAGTATTTCTGAGGAAAATTCCAGAACTTTGAAGTGTTTATGTTGATAAAATAAATTTAATTAAGCTATCATCGGATTTGAGTGCAATGACAATCATTTACGAACTATTATCAATCTATTATAAACCCGTACGCACGCAACAATTATAATTAATTAATGTATTAAAATTGTTTTGAACGTGTTTTGCAAAACAAAAACAGGTAAAGAAGAATTCTACTTGCGTTTTATGAGTTTTTGCAATTTTTCTGGCCACATAAGGTTTTAAAAAAAGGTTTGTAATTTATGTTTATATTTACCAATTGAATAAAGGAATAGGTTTGATTTATATACATATGTGTGTATTGAAATTCAGTAATAAAATTTTAAAGATTTGAAATGTTAAATGTCTATTTAGACAGTTTGTATTCTTTAAACTGCAAATGCAAACTGAGAAACCTTTTGCACTTTTCTCAATAAATCCTTTTACTTAAAGTTCTAAAACATATACAGGTACGGACTAAATTTTTTATTATTTTTACTGCTTATATAAACTTATATATTTTATAGAAACAAGAATGGGTTTTGAAAATACTGAAAGGAAAAAATTATTTGAAATGAAAATGTGACTGAGATCATATTTGTTTTAAAGATTTTAGATAAAAGTGTATTTTTTTTCTCAGAAACTAATTCATTAATTGCAAAGTCATTCCTTGAAGTTATTAAAAACACTCTAATAAAAACAATAAAAAAACTGGGGGAGGAGACATTGAAAATTGTAGGAGAAGAAAGACATTTTAATTGTAAAATTTTTCTACAAAAATTTAAATTAAAAAAAATACTAGCAAAAACTTTTTTTCAGCTTAAAATTATTTTGTCTCACAAAACCATTTAATAATATTCATAAAAAGTGGATGAAAATGCTTAAATTTTTTTTTAAAAAAATCATTCAAAAGGTACCGAGTCCCTTTTCGCGTTGAAGCACTTGTCTTAAATTTAGTTTTAATTTGAACGATATTTCTGGAATACCTAGCATCAGATAACCTTGTCTGTATTTGCCTATAACTTTCGTATGTTGTACAGTTCTATCTAATTTTTGGGGGGGATGCTATCACATCCCCAGACATCTATCAGCGGGATTGTTTCGCTGACAGTCCAGCGAACAGTAAATAAAATTAAGTGAACCGCGCAGTATAGTACGGGAAATCTCCCCATTTGCCCTGCTCCCGAGAGGTAAGGAACATTCAACCAAGTTCTACCTCCAATTCGGCGAGGCAGTTAATGCTTGTCCCATGTGAACGGGACACGTTGGAAGAACCGGTTTTCGCTAGCGGTCGAATCTGCTCTTGTGAATGGGGCTTAAACGATTTTTTTGTACGGCCTTTTCTATAAATCCTTGATCAGTTTTTAGAAAATGTAATTAGGTAATCGTACTATCGTGATTTAAATTGTGTGGAAGCTGTCAAGAATGTTTTATTTCTTCGCTTCTAAGAGTAATCAGTTCTAAGACGCACGCTGTAATACCACCTCAAGGGACGGGGTGAAAGTGATTATAAAAAATTAAATAAAACATTAAAATATATTTAAAAAGTATATTTCTTATAACTGCTTTTTATTATTTACTTGATTTCCAGTAGTGTCTTATTTTAGATTTATAACAGTAGATTTATAACAGTAGTGTCTTATTTGTCACTTCTGTCTAACCTAGTATCAGAATATGATACTTGTGAGATGCTGAACTGCATTTTAACTTATCAGCGTTTATTTCAATTTCAAAATCTCATTCATATTTAAAATTCATATTCATATTTAAAAAGTATATTTCTTATAACTGCTTTTTATTATTTACTTGATTTCCAGTAGTGTCTTATTTTAGATTTATAACAGTAGATTTATAACAGTAGTGTTTTATTTGTCACTTCTGTCTAACCTAGTATCAGAATATGATACTTGTGAGATGCTGAACTGCATTTTAACTTATCAGCGTTTATTTCAATTTCAAAATCTCATTCTTCTGAGCTGTCTCTTTTTGTTTCACAGTATTCTGCTTTGTAAGTCATATACAGCGTTGGTAACGTAAGATATTTTGAATGCGTAAAAATAAACCATGAGTATGTTTATCACCCGATTACTACCTAGGACTCCAGACTCTCTTAATCGAGGCCTTGTGTACTCGGTAAATGAATCTACTTCTGAAACTCTGTTTTTAGAAGTGTTTATATGAGAGGGAAATTTTATCTTAGAAGTGAAAAATTACGATATTTTGTTTTCCATACTACTGAAATACATGTAAGTGTATGTAAAAATTCAATTATTTGCAGCTAATAGATGCAAATATGTATATTCATTTTCAGTATTTATTTTCAGAAGTTGTATTTTATACTTTAGTTTATTTTTGCTGTTGCAATTGTTATTGTGGGTATTTTCTTCAATATGCAGAGTTCACTGATTGGGAAGAAATGCAGCAGACACATATACGTATATTTATAAATAAGCATTCTTTTTTCTAACTTTAAATAATCGCTATAAGCGATGAACTAGTTGTTAAATTACTGAAATCATGTCATTCGTAATATTTCACATTTTGTGCAGCGAATTTTCAAAGAAAGTAGCCAACATAATGTAACAAAATCTTAAGAAGTTGTTGATTTTATAAGCATAAAAGATGATCAATCGGTCTACCTAGAAATCAGTGGAAACTGAAGACAGCGAGCCTCTGAACACGTCATAAAGGACCTATTTTCAGGCCTTTTATTCACACCTCTCCCTTCTCAACTGAATGCGGTATGAAGCAATGCATGTGAACGGAGTTTAAGGGAATAAAAAGGTATAAGTAATAAGGCATTTTAAGTCTTTGTTGGAATAAAATTTTTCTCGTTTATTAGCAGCATATTTTTTATTCTAATTAATAATTAACTGAAAAATGGCTGTTTCTGTAAACTGTCAGATATGCAAATTATTAATTTTTAAATAACTTAAGGGATGTATATGTATCAGTGATTAATTTTATACATTCTTTTTTGACCGATGCTCTGTTTTTTACTTTAAGGGAGCACCTGGAGCAGTTATTACCAAACGGTCAGATGGTAACGGATACAATTTTAGAGGTTTGGTTGTGGATTTCGTCAGAGCTGTGTCAAAAGAAATGAACTTCACGTAAGTAATTTAAATTATTCCCCTAAGTGGAAAACTTAATTTTTAAGATCTTACTTTTCATTTGTTCAGATGTCATGCATGTTATGCCTTTCCAGTGTAAACTTGCTAGAACATGTGTTGCACCGTACAGGCTGTATCTTTAAAAATGGAATTACTTTTATAAAAATTATTAGAAATTTAACAGTCGGCAACAGTTCATTACTATATGAAGAAAAATATGAATAGTCACATTAATATATGTTATAAGGTATTTCTCTCGCCTTCTTAGCATGCCTTCGTGGTGTAGTGGTCAGTGCGCTCGACGCGTATTCGAGAAGCCCGTGGTTCGAGTCCCGGCGTGGGCATTACTCATCTTTCATCGCTTCTGCTTTCAAAAAATACCTAATGTCCCTACAATGTAACATACATAAATCGAGAATAATGTACTACATATGATGAATTTATTTCAAAGGAATAAAAAACATTTAGATTTATGTTCTTTTGCTCGTAAAAATTTCTTCACATCATCTGTTTTTTACATGACACTTTCTTATACTTTATTTCCTTTGTCTCAAAACAAATGTCATTTTTTCCAGCCATAGTTTAGTTTTCTTAAATTTTGAAGTGGTCTGTATTAAAGAAGACAGCATTTGTCAAAAGTTTAAAGCAAACTTAAAAGGTCACTCGATCATTTTTTCACTGTTAATTACGGTTGGAAAATAATTTAAAATACGGACTTAATTTCAAAATGTACCCGTTCGGATTTTAAAATAAAATAACAATTTTTTAAAAAAAATAGAGGAAATTTATTTAAAGTTATGATTAAACGTAAACGGCAAATCCCACTCGTAATGCCGTTTAACAGTGTTTGAAACACCGATAGCGAACATCAAAAACTGAAATACGGTATCATACTCTCTGCAATTTACTTTTAAAATGAATTTCCTGTAATTAAGGTGTTGAAAAATTACGAAGAAGAAATTTAAAAATAATATTTAACAAGTAATATTTGAAAATGTTTCAGTAGGTTTGAATTAAAATACGATATACATATCCAAAAGGATAACGCGAAAGCCCATTTAGGAAATTGGAATACTGATGTT
The DNA here is from genome assembly GCF_044657685.1 of Stegodyphus dumicola. NCBI lineage: Eukaryota > Metazoa > Arthropoda > Arachnida > Araneae > Eresidae > Stegodyphus > Stegodyphus dumicola. Next base: position 241,096,885 of record NC_140780.1, read on the forward strand.
AGAGCAGAAGATGTTTAGGAAAAGTGAAATTTACTTTCAAAGTGACAGCTTCCAAACCGTCCCATTCGAACATGCTTGTTCTCGAATATTTTAATGCCGTTTAGTCTTCAGAATACCAAGTATCTGCACAAAACTTGGATTAGTTATTCAGAAAATTTTTTACAAAAATGTTTTGAGTAATCAGGAAATCGAAAAGTTACACCACACCAACATTTCAGCTATTTTTGTTTCTTTCGTTTTGATTGATGCAAATCTTGTTTAAAAGAGAAATGTATTTTTTAGCCATTTCTCTTGCAAAAATGTGGATATTTCCACTTCCGTATATAGGGGAAATTTTTTTTCCCAGCTAATCCTAACTTAAGCAGGCTCAATGGTGCTGACAACAGGGATACTGCAAGATGAAGAACATACACAAGTTAATTTTCATAGCCTTTAAAGCACTGTGGAACCCATTTTATGATGTGAGTTGATGCATTGTCATCGTGATACACGGCAAATTTTTCAGAATACAAAATTTGAAAAACTGGGTAGACTTCGTTTGACAATAATCCTTGACAGTAGTGGGACCATCAAGAAAGAATTAATGTTCGTGAAAAAATGCCATAGCTCTCGCTGACTTATACAACTCTGCGGCACAGAGCTTCACAAATCCACGTTGTTCTTTACAATGGGTATGAGACAATCTGAATCAAGTAACCCTGAAATCTGTACTTTCTACACATAAAATTCCCCCAAAGTAGGAAAGATGGTGAAGGTGGAGTCAGCATTGAAAAATACACATTTTGCTCTGTATACTTTCAAAGTTTTGCGCTCCTGACACCCCCGAAAACAGCAATTAGCATTGACGAGTATTATCGGTGGTTTGCTTCAGCTGTTCTAATGTGAATCTTAATATTTGAAACCTCTAGCAAGCATATTTGTAAAAAATCAGTGAGTATATTCAGAAAAATGTAAAGTTCTGGTCCTTGTTTTATGTTTTTGACCACAATTTATTTCAACACCAGCATCAGTTTTTCTGATAACTTACCTTAGCAGTTATTCTGACTGCTTGAAATTATTTGTGTTTTATGTACAAGGACATGATCCTGGATACTGCAGTCTATAATACTTTAGGGGCGGGGTAATCACCTGCTTCCTTTATAATAGATACGTCACAATGAGCACTAACAAATTATTCTGTTTTAACAACTGGAAATGCTTTTAGTAATTCAGACTTGAAATTTTCCCAGTTATATGATTCAGATCCTGGGTCTCCCAACAAGAACTTTCCTATACTCTTCTGCCAGCTAAGGGCTTGACCTTTTAAGGCTGTAGTAGCTATGATCACCTTTTGTAGCTGATTCACGGGGTGTAAGGTGAAATGTAGGTCCAATTGCTCCAAAACTGTCAGGACTGAGCCCTTGCGGTCAAAAGTTGCTGTTGGTTTCATAGATGCATGCAACATTTTCGCGAGGAATCCAAACCCTTCTACTGGATTCGTGGATGTTGTAGGGACCTGAAAGGTCGGAGGGGTCAACGTAAACTTCCCGGATTCTAACGACATGGTCCGTTAAGAAAAATATTTTTGGGCGCCAAATGTAGAGTTTCTCACTTTGGAATTCTAAGTTAATGTTGGAAGTGAGGAATCTAAGAACTGATAAGCGAATAATCGCTAGAGTTCGGTGACAAGAAACAACAAGATAGAAGGGTAACTAACCCTTTATTATTCCAATAAGATTTAACAAAACTCCGCCTGGGAATGTACAAGCAAAGCCCGCACTTGGGCTTGAACTTAAAAGACTAAGAATTAAACTAAAACTAAGATTAACTAAAGAAGTATAGCCGAAGCTATCAAGGTTCAGATTGAGCTGGCCCCTTAACTTAATTGACTACGAAGCTTAGCAAGGGCCTGAGTACGGCCGAACGTAGTAACAGCTTTGAGAGAGAGAGTGGCCAAAAAGGCAGACGCGCGTAAATCAGAAACTCTGATTCTCTCTGCCTCAGTAAGTAACTTCGTGGTTTCAATACCGCTCCTTCTCATTAAATATTCAGCAATATTCCAAAAGTACGTTCTGGCCGGAAGTAGTAAGTTGAAGTTAAGAATTTGACAGGAAAGGAGCTTTAATTTAAAATTTAACTGTTAATAAAATTAACATAATCCTTACAACACATTGCTCGATTTGATCGCCTTTTGTGAGATAATGTTCTTCAGTAGTTAAGTACATAATGTAGACTCATGAATATTGTAAATAAAATATATTTTCTAGTGGATTAACAAATTTTTCTGGTTAAGAATTTTGATTTAATTGTGACTGAAACAAATTTATGCTTTCTTCTTTACTTTGCATTGCACGAGAAGTTACATAACATCAAACTATATATTCTTTGGTACAATTCCGTGTTTTGATTAAATGATTGCTTAATTATATTAGAAATTCCGATTGGTAATGCTTTCCTTATATTAGAAATAAACAGTTTCTCGGTCAGTCTAATAAATTACCACATTTCTTCAGTCCTAAGACTCATTTTTCTAAGTGTCACTAAAAGGAGTTGCTCCTAGGAATTGATGTCTTTTTAGAGTCACAGATTTTTCCAAATATCTAATTATCTTGAAGCAATAATTTTTTCCAAATTATTAAACGAGAATTTTATTGTTGCTAATAATTCAAAATCTAGTGACCAAAAAAGTGCTTGGTAAATTTGCTTTAGTATTTTATTTTCTTAGAGTTTCTTTCTTTGTGGTATTGAAATTATTAGGCGTGTTTTAAAATCGAGGGCGTCTTAGTATCAAAGAAATATGGTAAAATCTGTTTGAGACATTTGCTTTAGATGTGGCTCGGAAATTAGTATATCAAAAACTTCCAAACGCAGAAAAAGCCATATTTACAAACAATGAAATCCAGTGCGTTCTGGGAATTTATATGCGTCGTCATACAAAGGGTGTTCACACATTTTACAGCAAATACACAAATACAGCGGATGTTTGTACAATTCGGAGCCGCTTAATTAACTTTCAAAATGTAAAAAGTATTTTTTTAAATGTTCGATCTGACAGCCTTTTTTTCTAAACTACAAGTCTGCTTCATGATTTCCATGACAGAAGGGCTTTTCTTAAAATTTCCTGGAGTCCTTATTTAAACCCCCTCTTCCATTACGTTCCAAATTCTATCAATCGTAGGGGGTTTGCGCTTAAGAAGAGTTCTTTTCAAGAGACCAAAGGTCTAATAATTCATAGATGAAACATTAGGAATTTCGTAGGAAAACACTGAAAAGGTGTATTTCCAACACCTGTAATCAGTCTTCATTTTTTCAAGGAATGCAATGGTACTTTTCGAAGTATGCTTGGTTGCTTTGAAGTTTCACTCTTTGAAGAAAGTCATTGGGATAAAGAAATGGAATTTCTTTCGTAACTATTGGGCGTAAATCTTTCTCTTGATAGTATGATGAGTTGATTTTAACATTTTTTCACTCTTCTTTGTTTTCATTTCCCATTCTAAGAGAATCCTGTGACAATCATATACCCCTTACGGAATTGTTTTTTACATTGACGGAATTAGGTTTGTATATTTTTTTATCTTCTTCTTCAATGATAAATAGACTTTTTCTGTTGCAATCATTTAGATGAAGCCAAGCTTCATAAAGGTCACAGGATTCTCTTAGAATGGGAAATGAAAACTAAGAAGAGTGGAAAAAATGTTAAAATCAACTCATCATACTATCAAGAGAAAGATTTACACCCAATAGTTACGAAAGAAATTCCATTTCTTTATCCCAATGACTTTCTTCAAAGAATGAAACTTCAAAGCAACCAAGCATACTTCGAAAAGTACCATTGCATTCCTTGAAAAAATGAAGACTGATTACAGGTGTTGGAAATACACCTTTTCAGTGTTTTCTCGTTTCCTTTTACCTCCTGCTAAATAATTTTCGTACAGAGATTTACAAATTGTTTAACGTTGAGCCACATGCCTCAGCAAATCTGTTGAAAATAAAATAATAAATACTGGTTTATTATTTTATTTATTGTTGTAATAGCTGTATTTAAAGATTTTGCCATTGATTTCTGCATTAGTGTATTTTCTTTTGTTACGAAACATCTAGCTTTAGAAACATTAGGAACAGTGAGTACCTTCTTCGGGAATTAGTTTGGAAGTTTCTTTCTACATAGAAGTAAAGATTGAATTTTCCCTTTTCAATTAATAATGTTGCTTATATTGTAAATAGAATTTTTAACGCCACGTATTTCAGAATGTTGTTGAATTATGGAATAGGAATATTTCGCTTTGGAGAGCGCAAAATAGTATCTTTCAATCCACAACTTGTTTACATACGACATTTAGAAAAAAGATCGAAAAAGACGTTCTCGGCTTTCAACGTCAAACTTCTTTGTTAGAGAGAATTCAATAAATACATAAATAGTAAATTACTTATTTATCGAAAAATAAGCACAATTGTAGCAATAGAGCATAAATGCCACGTTTGTTAACAGTTTGCACTTTACTGCATATATGTGTGGAGATGTATGTGTTTTTTATTTTTTTAGATCAGAACAAGAAACAATTGCAATCGTTCAAAATTTAATTACTGATTGAGATTTGATTGTCAGGTTTAAAATTTTCGCTTTGTTAAGAACTTTTGATTAATGAAGAAATTCTGCCACATTCTAAAAGCACCAGGGGTCTCTCTTTCTCTTTCAGGAATTAAATAATGAATATAATTAAATAATATTACCATAAAAAGTTAGAGAATTAAATTGTAAAGGTGATTATTTTATTATTTATTGCTTATTCATTTATTTTATAGTAGTAATTTATTTATTTATTTAAATTTATTTTAAGTAGGAATTTATTTATTTTTAACTAGGAAACGGGAAAAATGTGCAATGCCCTCCCCGGGGTTCGAAACCGGACCTCTCGAGTGTTCTACCGTTACACAATGAAGGCATGTTGGAAGGAAGAAGAAAAATCCCCGTTTTAAAGGGCGACTGGGGTTTAGGGGACCCAATCGCCAAATCCTGGTGGTGACGAATTATTGTCCGCTAGCTTTTATTTCGTGCGCCACTGTAAAATCATTAGGGTTTTTGAAGCAGGAAACGGGAAAATTATCAATGCCCTCCCCGGGACTCGAACCTGGATCATTCAAATACGCGCCGAGTGTTACGCCGTTACACTGCGAAGGCATGCTGAAAGGAAGTAGACCTTATAAAATGCATACGAAATATGATCAAATAATGAATTATATTATGAATTAAAAAATAAATTCTTTTCATTTTTAGCTTATAAATTAAATCTGTAATTCAGTTGAAGAGAAACAGCTCTGTTTCTCATCTGCGATCGAATTTTTTAAGGAACTTTCAACTTATTCTGTAAAATTTTAGAGTAATGTTAATATTTTAATCTAAATTTTCTCAACTCGAAGTGAATTGTTAGCGCAGACATTAGTATAATACTTTCCTTACGATATCAATGTTCATTTCCCTTAATTATCCTTCATTTTATATTTATTCGCATTATGAAACTTCATTAATTGTTCAGCTTCTAGTCACATTCCTTTTATTCTAAAAGCATGTGATATTTTTTAATCCATGTATTGTGACAATTGCAAGATACTTATTTCTTTTGCAGATACGAATTTGTCATTCCAGCTGATGAACAATATGGTATTCGGCTACAGAATGGAAAATGGACAGGAATGATTGCTCAAATCATCAATGGGGTAGAGACTTCTATCTTAATTATAAAACTTAAAAAAATATTGCTTACTTACTCTTGATGTTTATCACAACAGACATATAATCTGAATTTTATAAATGTTTTACAAAGTGCATAAAATTTTTAAATACTTTGTATCTTTAAAATACTCTTTTATTATTTTTAATCAACATTAAAAAGAGAAAGTGTTTTTATTAATCCTAACGGTTTATTCTATTTCTCATAGATTATCGTCTCAATTTTGTTCACACTAAATTTTCATGATCTGAGTACTTACAGTTTTGAAATACTCCTCTTTTGATACTTCAGAAGGTGGAAAAATTAATTTGACACTGATGTTAAGTTCTAGGCTTTAATACTTTTGAAATTATAGTTAATTTTTTACATATGATGTGCATCTCTTGTATCTACTCTTCATATTAGATCGCACAAAGTAATTTTGTTTTCTGCTACTTTTAAAATAAACGCAAAAACCTCACAAGAGAACGTTTTTGTTCCTTTTTAAATTGCTGAACCTTCATGTCAATGCAAAATTTCAAAATGCCTTAACTACTGCGAAATACTGAGTTGATCTCTTCGTTTAAAAAATTCCTTATTATTTAAATGCTTTATTATGTTGTAAGCAACATTAAATGTAAATAGTACCTGAAATATTTCATGTCACCTGAAGTTTCTGAGCAGATCTCGGTGCAACAGTAATATAGTTGTATTTGTTTATAGGAAGTAGATTTTGCTGCACAGACCTTCATCCTAACTCCAGAGAGACTAGGAGTCGTTAATTTTACAGGAGCTGTGGATGAATCATCTTATGCGTTACTAACAAAACGACCACAACAAGAACATAAGTACCTTTTTCTTGCTCCATTTACAAATGATGTAAGTATCATTATCGAAAAACCTGTTTTTCAGAAATCTGTAAATTTATTTATAAGGGAAAATTATGCAACATGTTTTTAAGAATAGCATGCTTTCTTAAACATTTTGTTTAATTCTGAACTATTATGCCTTCCTTCTCAAAACCAGTGTAAGCAATTGGTTTGTGATTTCGAGCTAATTTACAAAACGATTCACCGCAAAAGTCCTAAAAGCTTCGAGTTAATTAACATTAATTGATAATGCTCTTGTTATGGCTTACCCCACCTGTCTGAATCAGAACAAACCCTCTAATTTTATCATGGGAACGAGTGCAACATTGCGTCTGTGATTGAAACGGGTATTGAGCACCATACATATATGACAGCTGAGCTTCTGTCCCAATTTCGATGGAGAGACTCTGGGAGGACGGTCCGAGAATCTCCCACCCTTCTTTCCCTACCAACAGGCCACTTGAGAGGACTTTCGACTCCCCGTGTATTTTGAACGCTCCCATGTCACATAGACTCTGTACTTTTACAAATATCAGTGCCTTCCCCGGGATTCAAACCCGAGCCCAGCAATACTGCACTAACCACTACACCGATCAGGGCTACACAATTGATTATATAATAACCTAGACTTATAACGAATTTATGAAAATTCTTAGATTTTTTGTCTAGTATTGAAAAGTAACTGAGGCTCTCCAGTGGCCAAGGAGGTAAAACAAATAGTTCTGCCCCGGTGATATCTCTGTGAATGGACTTGTGTTTCCCCATATCTCTTGTGTTTTATTAGACTTAATTTCTTCAATTTCTGGTGTGTAACTTAGAAATGGCACGCAGAAAATTGATTCATCCAATAAGTCAAATTTCTGTGAAGCCAACTAGAGCGATTTAGAGAAGATCTCTTACAATGTTAAAAGGTTTTGGACAAATTATATTGTCCATATTAATACAAAATGTGTGTGTTATTAAATATTTAGATTCGTCTTTCCCCATCGAGCAGATTAAGCATTTTTTCTCGTTCTCATTAAACAAGGGCTTTCTCTATAACTTAAATATAATTTCGAAGTCAAAATAAGAATTGCATACAAACTGAGTCAAACTGAATCTGCAGCAAACAGGATTTTATACACTTTAAGTGTTGGAGAATTTGCTTTATTAAAGCCCATGACGCAATTTACAATTAATCGTAATTAAGCAGATTTGCATTTTATGTAAATAATTAAAAACAAAATTTTATCGAATGGATGACTGTTAAGACGTTTCATGCATATCTAACGAATATACTTTATCACTCAGCAATTTTAATTTTACCAGGTTATTTCTTCTAAAACCTTTTTTTTTTAAGTATCACCTTTTCGACAGTGCTTAGTTTCTGATTGATGTGAAATGTATAGAAGACTTTAATTCTTAAAATAATAGATTCCAGTAAGTGTTTTCATGTTTCAAAACACAGTACTTTCTCACGCTTTCTAATTTTAGACGTGGATCTGCTTATTTGTAACTGTCGCTCTTATTGGACCGATTCTGTACTTAATTCACAAAGGAAGCAGCTACTATGAGCACTATGATCTGGTGGAAGACAAAGGATTATTTCGACTCTCAAATTGTGCTTGGTATGCATTTGGTGCTATTGTTCAGCAAGGTAATGTATTCAGTATTCAGCAAGGTAATGTATTCAGTAATGTATTCAGCAAGGTAATGTATTAATGTAATCACATGCATACTATTACTATATATGCACACGCTTTTATAAGTATTTATTACTTTAAAAGAATTAAAAATAAACAAACACTGAATACATAGCTCTTAAAATAAAAGATTGCTAAAAAAAGTAAGATAATTATATGCCCCAAACCGTTTCCTCAAATTATAAAAATGACTCTTTGATGATTATGAAGACTACTGATCCGTAAATAAAGAGGGAATTTTGATATAAGTTCTAATTGAACATTCTGCAAGACTTTGAAGCAGTTTTTTTTTGCGTTCTTTTTAAGATTTATACATTACGAAATCCCCTATCCTCGTTTTTCATTCAGAAATTCCGAAGATGGTAATTGCGTCTAATCGAAATAATACTGTAACAGAACAATTACATCAAATTTTAACGCTTCTGGCTGTGTATTCTATGTCAGTAGAAATAGCGTGATGACGTAGTTCCTATATACATTAAATATTACGAATCTGAGAATATCTTCAATACAAAGAGGCTGCTCGAGGCTTAGTGCCGCCGCATTTGGATAACTGTTGTACAGTCATTAAGTTATTTTGAAGCAGGAGGCATGAAAAAGGAGCAATTTCCTCTTCGGAACTCGAACCTGGACCTCTCGAATACGCGCCGAGGGTGCTACCATTACTCCACGAAGATATGCTGGAAGGAAAACGAAAATACCTTATAGTATTTGTCATTTTGAAGCAACTGGTGTATTATATGAGATGAAATAATTTTTAATGAGTTTAGAAAAAGAAGAAAATCCAAATAAATAAATAAATAAATAAATATTTTATATAGAGTTAATTATTTTTGAAGCAATAACTAATGAAATAATTTCCCCTCAGTTCCTTCAAAGTGTGTTAGAAAGCATTTTATAAGTCCTTATTTAGTTCACTCATAGTGTCGATATAATAAAAAAAATATTTAGCTTAACATCCTTCCCTAAAAATAATTTAAATATCTGAAAATTCGTTACTTAATTTGATTACACTTAATTATGAAAAATCTTCTGAACAATAATTTCATATTTTTGTAAAACAGCACAATCAAATTGTAGAAACTTTAAACAAAATTTAAATACAAAAAATAGAGGCCGCAGCATGTTTTATAATTTTGTCTCATTGGGAAGTAACCTGAGTTAAGTTCACACGAAGATAACAATTTTGAGTTTTAAACTGACAAAATACTATTAGGAAAAGCGAAGTTACAGCACGCCTTCAATAGTCCGATTAAATGAACAATAAATATGTGAAAGCAAAGCTATGTTCTGAAATCAGTCCTTTTATAAGGACCTCGGTTTTCAAGAAATAAAAATTTTTTAAAAATTTAGGAAAATAGCTTTGTTAAGTCTTTTCATAATGCTGACTACTATAAAGATTCGGGTTTCAAGAAAAGTTTATTTACGCTTTACAAATGTTAAAATGAATATCCTGTAAAGTAAGACTAAAATCCAAAAAAGGTACTAATTACATTTAAAAGTAAGCTATCATGCGTAATACAATTACAAATGTTGCATCTTAAACTGAAAAATCAATGTCAGATTCGCTTGAAAACAAAATGAAAAATATTATTATCCTGATTTTGACACTGTATATATAATTAAGATGTAAAATACATAAACTCTAATTGATATTAAACATACGAGGTGCAAAACAATACTTTCCAGGAAGGAATGTTCCTGCCTCAACGGAACGTGGTACCTTGGTACGCAGTTAAATCTATCACTAAGGTTCTATTCTATAGGCTACAATTACCGTAGAAAGCCATGTCTGTTTGCACACTATCTTTTTGTGAAGTTGTACTTTATTAGTTTCTCGATTAACATTTGTCTGATTTGAAGAAACAAAGAATTTGTGTTTGTGAATTTTGTTTCAAACGGAATAAGACGGCATTCAACACCAAGCATTTGAGAATGAAGCTGTCGGTCATCCTCAGAACTGCGAATGGTTCAAACGGTTTAAAAATGAAAGAATAGTTGTTAACTATGAAGAACGGTCTGGACACCCCTCACCTGGGATCATTGAAACAAATATGGCAGAAATTCGCGAACAAAATCCCTGATGATCGCCGTTTAACAATTAACTATTTTTGGGAAGGCTTTGGTTTGTCATTTAAGACTCGTCGGAGAGCTTTAATTGATAAATCAGCTCAGCAAGATTCGCAGTCCTTTCCTGACAACTGATTAAAGATTAGATTAATAGATTAAGACGATATAGCTCGAGAGAAGGAATTACACTCGAGGAAAATTACGAAAATTCCCATGCTGCTCATTTATTTTCGTGGAATTGAACTTGGGTTGAAATTTAAGTTCTCAGCGACCTTTACTGTTCAGTCGCTAGTGAATACTGGCTGAAAAAAGAACACAAGTTTCAAGTATGCATGAAGCTTAAAGATGTGAAAACGTCCAAAACATCGCTTTTCAGATCATAAACAGGAGATGAAACATGAGGATTCTGAAGAGAAAGTGCATTCGTTTTAATGGAAATCATCTAAATTGCCACATTAATTTTTTTTTTCAAATACGAAGCAACAGGAAAAAAATTGCTGACCTGTGTTTCTGGTGTTAGAGTGCATATCAATGAGCAGTGATGAATTTATGAAGTAGAGTCCCATGAAGCAGAGTTGAGCTCTTTAGAGATCCTCATCTTAAAACACAGAGTATAATTATTATTTTTCACACTACTTTTAATTTGAAACATGGAAATGATTTCATGACAACATGATGGGGTCATACGTTGCATGACCCCATCAATCGAACTCTATCCGTAAGACATTCATCACACAAGTTTAGACAGCGGATGGGTTATACGACTGGGATGTTTTTGGGCAAACTACGAAATAGTTTCTGTGGAAGATCCTGAACTCTAGAAAAGTAAAACTTGAGTATCGTATCATAGCAATGCACTGACCCATTCTTGTCTCGTTATGCCTCAATTTTTGACAAGCACGTTTCTTTTCCTCAGACCCTTAGTCCCCCGATTTAACCATCTGAGATTATTTTTTATTCCGATAAATGGAAATGAAACCCGAGGGAAAGATATTTGAGACATGTTAAATTAAAGAGAACGCAGGATGCACTGAAAAGAATGACAGAAAATGACTTCCATAGATGCTTAAAAGCATTATAATCGCGCTTGGACTAATGCATCAGTGTAGCAGGAGAGTACTATTTCAAAGGAGATAGAGGAAGTAAAGTTATTACCTTTAAGTGTACAGCTTTTTAATAAATAAATTCTAGGAAGGTTTGGCTTGCACCTTGTGTAAAAATTCTGGATATTTGTGATACAAAAGTAATATGCAACACTAATTTTCAGGAGGAGTACATCTTCCAGCAGCAATATCTGGTAGAATACTGGTTGGGTTTTGGTGGATATTTGTAATAGTGACTGTGGCAACTTATAGTGGCAATCTTGTGGCTGTTCTTACTTTTCCAAAAATAAGAAATCCAATAAATAATCTTGAAGATGTTTTAGCTCACAAATCAGAAGTAAAATGGGGCACTTATGATGGCGAGGCTCTCATTGAGCAACTGAAAGTGAGTACACTAGTTTCAACTGATAATTTATGATTTGTTTCAGCATTTTATAACTCTATATATTGGATAAAATATTCATAGAATTTTTCTAAAATAGCTTTTCATTATAGAATGAAATTTACCTTATAAAATCAATCTATTTACTACAAGATGTTTTCCTTCTTTTTTAATAATGAACTTTTGAAGATGGAGTATATTTGACTAATAGAGAAGTATAGAAATATCTCATAACAGTGTTTTTGGACTGTACAATGCAGCTAATCCTAAATTACTGTATGTTACCTTACATGAATTATGTTTAAGGTTTTCTATTGGAATTAAAAAGTAATTTCTGCGGAAATGTTCAGCGTAACGAATATTAAAGTAAAGGAGAACAGAATTTTAAATAGCGCTTTTTTAATCAAACCTTCTAAAACTGAGACGATCTCTCTTATTGGAGTCTCAGCTCGTTGGTAAATCCTAAAAATTCATTGATGTAAACTTAGTGAGGTACTTTCAGAATTGTTGAAAATTTTACAAATTTAGTCAAAAACGTTTATTCACTCTATTCGTTAAATTATTCCCCACTATGTCATACGAGATGCGTGCGTGCATTGAGTCTCCTACAAATATTGGAAGAATCTCGTTTGATTATGATTTTAAAGCATTTTTATGCTGCTGCAACTGGTGTACTTTGATTTGATACATCATTGCAGATAACAAAACAAGCTTTAAAATTTACATTTAGTGAATAAAACATAATATATTTATCTTCTAAAATTATTTTAATATATATATATATTTATTTTAATAAGGGGCAAAAGTAGGAATACGCATTTTCAAGTAATTAATTAACATTATACTTTCATGTTTTAATATTTTATTCAAACGAAATCTAATTTATTGTTCGGTTTATTTTTAAGAGTTCTTCATCAAATACCTTCAAGGAAATAAGCAAAGGCTTAATGGTTTTTGGTCTCAAGCAAACATCCTCGTTACTGGAAGATGTAGAAGCTGGAAATCTCGTCTTCATAGCACCACGAACTATACTTCAAACGATCATAGGCGAAACTTACAATGAGACAGGCCAGTGTCCATATGCGATTGGGTCAGAAAATGTCTACACAGAAAGAGTTGCTTTAGCTGTTCCACAAAATTGGCCTTATCTCCACTTTATGAATAAAGAGTCAGTTTAATTTTGAATTTTTATATTGCAATGATTATAGTTATTGGTTTAAATTGTATAATTTTCCAATTCTTAATTTTTGACGCTGTTATTATAAGAATTTTGGCATCGTACTCCCAATATGAATCAGATTATGTATTCACAGTATGAATTGCATTTATCTAAATAATAAAAAAAATTCAGAAGTAAAAACAAGCAGTGATGTTTAATAAAGGAAAAATGCTTCGAAGATATTACTATCCCTGAACTAGGCAAAATCCCCAAAGTATATTTCGAGCTAGGCAACTTTTAATACTATGAAATGAAAGCTCTAAGAACAGGTGAATTACTCTATCGTTTAACTAGTATTACGTCAATTTTCAGACTGTGTATCTCGACCTAAAAGTTAGAGTATCATGAGTATTTGCAATTGTTTGCGAATTAATTACATTTTACGAATAATAAAATAAGCATAACTATTATGAAATTAATAAATGTAAAAACGAGCTACAATTGCTAAATATCTAAAATCTCTACAGACGATCCATACAGGAAGCTGTTGATCGCTAAAGGCAAACTTTTCGAGATAATTCTGTAGATTTTAAAAATTTTAGAAAAAACGCAAATAACGTTGCATTGCCAGATGTCGTCACAGTTGAATATTCAACCGATTATATGAATATTGATTTAGCAACTACTTTTCTTAATGATATGTATTTCTAAATAAGGAAAATCGCTTATGCTTTCCTGTACCATATTAAATAAGTTCATATTAGCAAAAAAGATATAAATTCTTTGAGTCAACCACTGTAAAAATATGAATAAACGCCAGTAAAAAAAAAGTATGTTTGTAGCCATAAATAATAAATAAAAAATATAAATCGATGGAATTCATGAATTAATAGATATATGCAAATTAAGGATTGCATTTATCTATTCATTTATTGTTTTTTTTATTTTAATTTTGAGAATCCCTCTCCTGGGGGCCTCAAGAAATAGCATTTGAAACTTCGTGAAAATAGCAAAGTAGTGGTAAATCGCCAATATTTACATTTTTTGTATGCCTTTTTATAAGCATTTTTATGTATAGATATTATTTTATGTAGTGTTTTAGCAATTAATTTGTTACCGACAGCTATTTTCAGGCTGAACTTTATAATATTTTTACAACGAAGCTCTTGAACCTGAATTCCTCGAGTTCTTTCGAATTAAAATTACTGCACAGCTCTCATAAATAAGCAAGAAAATCGGGATGAAATTTTACATAACTGTTATATAACCTCAGTTCGGCCTGTGAGGGGCGTTCGATATGTGGGAGGACGAAACGGGATGAAATAACTGCATTATTATTTAGATTTATAGCATCATGATAGGTATCATTATTTGATTTTTGAGAGGTTATTAAATGCTGTCAGTGAGTGATGCTTGTTAGTACTGAAAACATCAAGTATCATTCAGTAATCGAACTTTCGACATAAAAAGGAGCAACACAGACAAGTAATTGATAAACGCGTGGTTTCAGTCTTTGGTAAAACTGGAATTTTAATCTATCTGATCAAATGTTTATGCAAGGCTTAATGAAACTATTTATTGTCCCTTAAATTACCCTTAAAGCCACCACAATAACTCTCAAACAACTTTAAGACCCGTTGGGACCACCAACGATCAATCCTAATTAGTAAACGAAATATGTACATCTTGACATGCAATACTTAAATACAATGAGCCAAACATAGTTATAAGCTTGAATTACAAAATTATCACACAGGTAATACTTGTATTTAAATTGATCAATACATTGCAGCAAATCATCTGATTTGTCAGAATAGATTATTTATCTATTTAAACATTCGCAACTTAAATTGCAAACTCGATTGAGCCTGTTAAAATCAGCTTAGATGAACAGTTTGTCTTATCAACTTTATAATTTTGATCATCTGCTGCTTTTACCCTTTAATAACAAAGTCCACGTGAATACTATGCGTAAATTATTATTATTAATATATGTCTCTTTATATTTTTCTCGTCCAGTCTTAACTATCTCATTTCACAAGTCTCTTTTTTTTCAACCAGTTCCAAGCAACCTCTTCAAAATGGAGTCTGTATACATAATCTATAAACCATAATCAGTTCTTCTGATTAATAAGCCCAACTGTCTTTTAAAACAGATACACTTCTTATCGAGGTTTAAATGTTTGTTAACCAAACCTAATTTACATTTGATATTAGCACTTTTACCACTGATACATTAACAATTCTTTTTATAGTCCCAATGATTATGCCTCAATTTTGAGCACAGGGCACATCGAATCTTATCACCACATTATTAGATGAAAATTCTCATACTCTCGGCATTTGAAACATCATGTCACATTAAGATATTCCCTCAACGATGTTCTGAACCATTTCAAGATTAATTTACCTAATTCACAACGAATAAACCTTCTGAACTTCACAGATTTTACTTCTTCAACCCAATACAATTTTGATGTTGGAAAGATTCTATTCTAGAGTGATTTGAAGACTGTGACGAAGCACACTTTTCTGCTGGAATACGGCGCTTAATAGTTTGCTTTGCTAAGTGCATTCTTTTCAGAGGGAAGTATGTAAAAACTAAGAAAGTTGTTTTAGACTATTATTTTATAGAAGTACGTTAGACCTATTGATTTCCCACTCAATATTTTTGAGGCGAAGGAGTCTAAAGAGTCAGATAATTTTCTTTTCATTAATTTTTATTTAAATTTTATTTTGACGTAAATTTATACTTTCAAAAGAAGAAAAAAAGTGTTGCAAGACAGAAACTGCAAGAAGAATAAATAATTATTTCAATATATAAGTATTTTCTTAGACTAATTAAATACAAAACTATTTAAATGTAACATATGAAAGAAAAATCGAAACACTTAGATTTTGAAATTATATACAAAAAGAGAATACTCACTTTTTGCGCGACAAAGAATGAATCTTAATGACATTTTCTCATCAGGCGCCTTATCTTTTCCTAGGGATAAAAAAATTACAGTCTTTTCCCCCTGATAAAAATGCTGACTTTACTATAGAAATGTACATCACAAGGCTGTCATAAAGAGAAAAAATTTGAAAATTGTTTTCCATTCTTCTATTCAGTGATTATGTTACAGGTGCTTAATTTCCTTTTAAAAGTATCTTTCATAAATAAATTTTTGACGAAAAAGTGAAAGTGAAACAAGAAAAAGAACTACTTCTTCGAGTTTCAAAGCCGTAAATCTTTGAAATTTCCGCAAATTATTATTAGGGCATCAAAGGTTTCGACAATCATACTAACTTAAGTAGTAGATAAGGTATTTAGAACTCGAGACAACATTTTCTTGCTTATTTTTTAAAGTTGTGCGGTGTACTTATGTTTATTTTTTTTAAGGCTGTCATAACTTCGCGGAATTCAAGAGAAATTTAGAAGCCACATATTCGTACTTTCAATTTGCCAAATAAAAAACATTAAAAACTCATTTAATCAGATTATTAGAGTAGTTATGATATTTTAAAGGACTTTTAAGCCTATTGTGATGAGGGAGGCATTGCCACTGCCAGTATAATTCATGTGCTTTACTTACTTTAAAATTTTTTAATAGGATTTCTCGATTATTTGAAAGTGGAATCTTTATTAAGTGGAGAAAGGATGCTTTACCTCCAGATAATGAATGCACCACAAAATCCAAGCCCCAAGCAGGAGACACAAGAAAAATTAATTTATCCCAAATGGTTGGTTCTTTCTACATACTAATGTTTGGACTTTCCGGAGCACTTGCCGCTCTGCTTTTTGAATGTCTCTACCTCAGATCTCGAAACAAAGGACGTCTTCCGAATAACTTTAAAGGCTTGCATTTGAAACAAACGAAGCTTCTTGATTATATACTGAACATGGGTTCTTTGAAGATGGATCAACAAAAAATGTTTGTACAAGCCAAAATGTATCCAAACCAGAAACAGAAGAAAAGGAAAGTCCGTCAAAACAAAAAAAGAAGGCGTTCTAAGACTTTTCATGAAACAGATAATACAGGTATGTTTTGCTTAGCACTCATGAAACGGCAAAAAAAATTGATATTTTCTGAAAGATTTGTAAGGTATTTTCTTCCTTTTTACCACGTACCTTCAGGGTGTAATTGAAAACATGTCCGGCTAGCAATCCGGAGGTCCGGAGTTCGAATCCCGGAGAGAGCACTGCATATTTTTCCTGTTTCCTGCTTCAACAAACCTGATTTCCTCAGATTGTCTCAACAGTGAAGTAAATAAGAATAGATTAATAACTTAGAAACTATTCCCACTTTGACAACATACATATTTTCACGTTATAGCAATAGCGTCGTATGTTCCATCCCAGTGGCCCTTCACCAGTAGTTTCTTACAATTCTTCTACAATTCATCTCCGAAAACAGCTTTTCAAAACCACATAAAAGCTTTGCGGTAATCAGTTGCCTTACTTAATTGCGTTATGTGGTAGATTAATTATATCGAGGTAGTTGACATCAGGTAACCATAGCCCTTGGCATATAAACTTTATCTGAACGTTATGTAAAACACAGAGACATTTAAAAAAATCAGATGTAGGGAAAAGATTTAAAATAAAATTATGCACTAAGAATTTCTACTTTCACACAAATCCTCTTTGCACAAACTTTGATTATGTAAAGAATTTATTTGTTCGTCATTTAAAAGTTATTTTATGCATACATACATAGCAAGGGATTTTTGAGTAGTATTGCAGATAAATCAATAGGTTCTTTGGATTTTAATAATGTGTGTGTGTGTGTGATTATGGCAAAGCCTCGAGGGCTATCTGCCTAAGGGGAGTAGTGCCTTCGTGGAGGACTTTCTAAGGGAAACTGGCTAGTATACACGTTACACATGGGGAAAACCACGAAAACGCCCATGCAGCCAGCCCGTCCGCGGGATTCGAACCTCGGACCGAACTACCAGTGTTCAGCGACTTTACCGCTCGGCCGCTGGTGGGCTGGATTTTAATAATGAATTCCCGATATGTGTAAGTTTAATGCCGTAATAGTTTCAGTTACATACAGCAACAGTTTAATAGAATTTCTACTCAAAATGAACACAATTTACTCGTACTGTTCTACTAAATATAATGAGCAAATACATATAAAAAAATTCTTCCCCTCCCCAAATTTTGCCTTATCTGAATTTTGATCAGGTTTAAAGGAACGCAGTAGAAACTCACACAAAAAAAAATTACCATTAAAACTGTAACAAAATTGTTAGGAGCAGTCAAAAATCATAGTTATAAAAGGGGAGCTCAAGGTTTGATTTATCTGCAAGTTATTGAGAGGTTCTTCAAAAATGTTACAAGTGTTAGAACATTAAAATATATTTCCAGGTACCCAGTTATATAAAAACGTACACAGTGCGTACATGAACTTCAGTTATGCTTAGTATGTACTTTTTATAGTGCTTAATATTATGAATGACAAAAACAACATGAAAAGGTATTTTAATTATTATTGTGAGTAAGTGTCCAATACGTACCTATTATACTGAAACAAAACTTTTGAAAGGCGCAGCATGTCTTCAGCAGTGTAGAGATAAAATATTTAATATTGTTAACGACACGATATTTCTAAGCATAGAATGGAAAAGACAGGCATATATTTACAAATAAATGCTAATAATAAATATTTATCCCCTCCCAGAAGAATGAAAAAAACTTCGCTTCCTTTATCTCAGTTTGCCCATTCTCATCCCAAAGAACTTTGGAACTTCTTCTAAAAATATATTCTTTGCGTAATATTAAATGTATGCATTTTCCCCCCTGCTGCTTGCAGTAAACTGTTTAAACCATTCAAATGCGAAGAGTATATTTAGAATAGAAAAGAAGATCATTCTGTAGAGATATTAGATTTTTTTCGAAGCAGAAATTATATAAAATAAGCTATGTGTTCTCCGGAATTTTAACAATGAATCCTCCAGTTGCTAGCTGGACTTTCTACCAGTTACACAACGACAGCATGCGCCAGGGAATGGATATTGAATGTTTAGAATTCTTTCGAAGGTAGTAAATTTGTTATACTAACAATTACTTTAAATACAAGCACGATATAAGAATCCAAGTTAAAAAAATACACTGCGATACACCTGATTCATAAAATACCACGATGTCAGTTTATCTAACGATACATGTCAGAATAAAAAATAATTTTTTTTTTAAATCCCTTTCTATTTTTGCAAACAGTGGGCCTAATTGTTAGCTTTTACATCAGCTGCTAGCCGCTGTGTTAAGCTGAGGCTGATTAGATTGTTAGCCGGAAACCAGGAGTGTAGGTTCGACTCCTGCGTAAGGCATGATTACATGTGCGTGTCTTTCCCTTCTGACGTGTTTAATATCGGTCGCCCCCTGCGGTGCAAATCCAGAAACGTCTTCGATGAGGAAGCATCAAAATAACGAATGAGTTCGGCCAATCCCGACGAACGATTTCGAGCAAGTGTCCAGCCATTAAAAAGAGGAAAAGAAAAATGAACTGTTAACCTTCTGGTTAACAAGCAGATACATTTTACCACCTAAGGCGCATCTCAAGATTGGCCCGACTAGTACATTTTCCATTAGCATGCAATTTATTATATTTTCATTATAATCCTCCTTTAATATTTTATTTAAAATAGTACCTCATTTTCGCTACTCAGATACAGCTCTGTCTTATTTGTTCTTTTCTTTTCCTTCCTCTTTATCCCACGAAACATTTTACCTTTTATAGACCTGCCACTGTATCAAGTGTAAATAGAGAATTTCATTTGTTCTACCATCCTACGAGCCTTATGACATAGTCTCTGAATTTGATAATCTCCAATGTAATATGTGTAATTACTAAGTGGCCATTAACTCAGGAATGTCGTTCTAAGTATTCCTTTAAATGTGCAAAATTATCTCTGCTTTCAGCATATATGGAAATTACTATTCTCCAGTTGAACCTCTGCAGGTAATTTAAGTGTGTAATTGAAGTAATTATGAGATATGTGACAAAGGATTCGGAGCTGAGAAATGGCAACAGATTAGCAGATTAGTAGCAGATAGGTCATGTTTCACTTGACAGTTGGGGATAGTTAATTATAATGGCAATAAATCCAACTTGAGAATTCAGTATAAAGATCCAGAAACGCAATGAAAGCATAATTTCTATAGAAAACCCAAGAATAAATAAATAAAAAAAATCTGATGTGTACACCGCATGACTTCCTTGTACGGAATATTAAATTATACGCATTTTTCATTGAATTTCATTTAAACGTATTGGATCGAATTAACTACTTCGTCGATAGCGCATAAACCACAATAGAATAAATGCACTCTTTAAAATTCATTATATTTGTTTACCATAGCAACACTCTGGCCCTAGGATCAGTTAATAGTGTTACATTTCATTCATTTTTTAACTCAGAATGCACGAAATTTATAATCTTAAGAATTATCTAATGGTTGCCACATGTTCTATTCAAATACTATAATAAATCTAAAACGATGTATAAAAGAAATTAAGCAAAGAAAAACAACAACAGAAAAGAAACAGTTTTTCACAGACGATTCAGTATTTATCACTCAATAAATTTTCTGAATTTCACTTCTCTACAAGGCTAAAATGCATAAAAACTCAAAATATCTATATTAAAAATTGAGAAAGTAAATCTTAAACACTTATTTCCTCGAATAAATTCCAGAATGGATTAAGCATGATTTAATTCGCAATAATAAAAGAAGGCGTTATCTTTGGCAACAAATCACTATGCTGCCAAGTTTCAAATGTAAACAAACATGGCCACCATGGCAAAAATAATGAGGCTTGGTGCACTTGAACAACTTTTAAATTGTTGATAATTCTACAAATATTGCTCACAGATTTACTAAAGGCATAAAATCCTTAACCGGAAGATAAGAACAACATAATTTAATCATTCTTAAAACAAAAAATGCACAATTGACAAACATATAAGAAAGAAACTGAGAACACTGAGCCGAGTAACAGAGTTTATATATATATTTATATACGTTTGGTGCTGCCGATTGCAACCAAAATGCGAGGTGCACATCTGCATGTTATAGCAGTCCTATATACAAAATTTCAACTTTCTTAGGCTACTCTTTTTTGAGTTATGCGAGATACGTACGTACACACAGACGTCACGAAAAATTCTCTTCAGAATTCATTTTAAATTGGTTTCACGAATTTTTGGGGGGAGAAGAGTCCTTTATTCTGTCCTTACGTATAGATGTCACCCAAAATCCGTTAAACTGCATTCAATAGCGGTAAAAATGGATATTTGTGTTGAAATATGCTGCCTGAAGCTTTTCGCGATTACATTACTTCCTTTTTACTTCGTGCAAGGAAGTTAAAAATTGCTCCACATTATGAATTTCTCGTCTGTCTTAGTGACAAAAGCTAAAGTGTAAAAAAGATTGAATGCCATAACTAAATAATATTATATATTTTTGTGTTAAAATTTTTAACCAATTATTTTCAAAGTAAATGTTTTTAAATACTTTGCTACACGGAAAAGTAATGAATTTTTTTACATTTTCATCTGTTTATAAATATGTTTCATTTCTCGAGGGCAGAAATATTTTTGAAACAAAAATACAGATGCATAGGTCAATTTTTAGATGTGGGTAAATTACTTTGTAAATATAGCTAGTGTTTTAATAAATGTCTTCATCATTTTACAATTTATAAAATTTACAAATAATAAGTTAATAATTAATTTACTATTACAGCTTAAGTTAATGCCACCTTTTTATTTCACATAAAACCACATCGGTAACTCAGCACACGAGTTTTATTTGTTCCATAATCTAGTTCGTAAGACGATTTAGTCGTTCTTGAAAACACTTTTCCAATTGAAATAAATACATTTAAATACGTACTATTAATCCATACCAGCCTCCCAAATAACTACTTCAATTTTTTATATTTTTAATGAGAAACAATACACTCGTATAAAAACTAATTCAAATTTTATCGCAAACAAAAAATATAAAAGTGAATGCAAATAAATCAGTTGGTTTTATAAATTTTGTCGCACCTTTTTGGTTATTCAATGCTGGTTTTTGCTACTCTTTCTCCGTTATTACCTTAGTTTCATCTAAACTTGTCCAAGGAAGTTTGATTCAATCTCAATTTAAAAATATTTCTGAAAAGTGTTAAACAATTGTTACTGAACAGCGTTTTACGCGACTTGTTACCAGCTTTTTTATTCTACCTCCTTAATGAATTTCCCCCAAAACTTTTTTATGCTCCTAGATTTGTAATTGATTTAACTCCTCGGTCTAAGTTCCTCCGAGTGATCCTCAATGTATTTATTTATGCCCCACTTCCAGACCCATGGCCTTTGCAAGAGACGCAGTTTCCTCCAACACGTTCTCTACACGTTCGATTTTGAGTCCTATAAAATCTCATTCAGACACAGCCTCACGCTACATATCTTCTATGCTCGCCCCGGGGATCGACGTAGAGAATTCTGCGAGACTACTGGCTAGGATCTGTACCTAGGCAATCTCGGCCACGGGGGTATAAAATTTATGAACTTGGTGGTTCTGAAGGCCCTGGGAAAGGTCACTTATTGGCCGGCCTCGGGGTCTGGCATGTCCTGAGCGACTGAATCCGTAACCGGGGGGTTATCCCCCCGGTTTTCTGGATAACAGCCCTCTACGACGTGCTCGCCCATGCGACTGGCAGGAGCAATTGACGACCAGTGCTTCCTGGTGTCGTATCCAGGTGGTGCGCTGCTCCCCTGGAAGGGTAATAGTGGATGTTGAACCTCCACTAGGTGCCCAAAGGGGGAGTAGACCCGTAATGTGATTTAATTCACGGAGCGAGGAAGCCAAGATTATGTTATATCTTCTATGCAGAATTCTTCAAATATCTTATATTTAATAAAATAAAATGCCAGTTCTTAGGCTTATTGCCAGTGTTATAATGGTCCTTCCAGAGCTCTCGAATGGCGAGGCTGGTGCTTTCCATCCCATCAAAGTAGCAGTGAAACAAATATTTGATTAAGTCCTTAATGCTTTGATTAAGTTGAAATCACTTGCAGTCTATAGACTGTAGGATAGGGGTTGTTAGATGGAAGGTAGAGAAGTTTGATGAGTTTTAACTCTTTGAAGATTGTCGTCTTCGAGGTTCAGTGAATGCGCAGGAGCATTGTCGAGTACGAAGAGGGCTAGTAGGTGCAGGTTATTTTCCTCCAGATAATTTTTAACAATAGGACCCAAAGAACGAGTTGATCCACTCGGTCTGCCTGGTCACCTACGCCTCCGGATTTTCTCTTAAAAAAACCAAGAGTTTTCTGTTTATAATTTTATAGAACTTAAACGCTCCGAGGTTTTCTGAATGGTATGCCACTCGCATCTTTATCAGATTCATGGGTTTGTGGCCTGGCATCTTTGTCTTCTATACCGTTATACAAGTCCTGCTTAGCATCCTCTTTCAAAAGAGCCCTGTTTCGTCACAATTGAAATCTTGCTGGGCAATATATCCTTCGGCTTTTATCACTGCAGCTTAAGTTTCGACAAGTTCTTCCGCTACTTTAATATCTAAACTTGCTGCTTCATGATGTGGGACGACTTGCAATTCTCCATTTAAACTTTTCAAACCAGTAATGCCTTGCCTTGACTGTGCCTTTAGAAAGGAATTTTTTAAAGAAACTGGTATTATCTCGATAAAATCACTTTATATAACTCGTGCCTTCTTGCAGATAATCGCCTCGGGCATGATATCTCCTTTCAGCTTACGATCCTTCAGCCACACTAGCAGTGGCTTCTTCATCTTTTCACTTACAGAAATCCGCTATTTCGATACTGTTGCAATGCCTTTGGCAGGCATTATAACATTTACTGCTTCCTCCTGCTTCAATATCGTACATATTGTACAAATATTATACTCATACTAATTGGCCATGTCAAATACAAGCGCACATTACTCACGTTTATGTATGATTTTATGATTTGATTCTAGGAACATCATCTGTTCTAACACACTTTCTTAGGTCCCCATTGTTATAAATATATCTTAATTTATTTATATTTGACGATGCGATGCAAAATAACACTAAAAAGCAGTGTACTGTATGGAAAAGCATTTTGTTATTCTAAAAAACACAATATGTTAGAATAACAGCGGAAAAAAATCACCTACTCGCCAAGACGCGGGAGTCACATGATAACTAAAAATTTGCGCTCGTTCTAGCAGCGCCGTCTGCATCAACTTAAATTTAATGATAACATACCGCGCCCCTTGACGCATTCTGAGAGCTTCAAAGGAAAAAACAAGATGACCTGAAAATTATAAAATATATTAATGACAAGTTATGAAAAAATGCAAAATAACAAAAATGAAAGTTATAATAAGCTAATGTTCGAAAAAATTCAAAGTACGCAGTGTCTGACAGGCAAAAGGTAGAGCTTGGCAACTTGTTTTTTAATTTCTCTATTGCCATCCGAATGTCCACAACTCGAACATTGTTGTCCGGCCCGGGATATACATGAATTATTCTACCTATAATTTCCGCAGAAGAGGTGAGTGTTTTCCTTCCCTAATCAGAACTAAGTTATTTACAGACAAATTTCCTTGAAATTTCTTCCACATATTTCGATGTTGTAACTCATAGAGATATTCTCGGCTCCGTGTTTCCCAAGAGTTTTGGAAAACTAGTTGTCTCATCTTCCACCGGTCACGAATGTACTTCGATTGTTCTAAAATTTCTCAGCCAAAGATATGAGAAATGTACCAAAGAAGAAGTGTCCAGGTGTGAGAACAGTAATATCGTTTGGATCACAAGATTGTGGATACAATGGCCTCGAGTTCATACAGGCCTCAACCTGTGTTTCCAAATTTACGAATTCAGAATAAATAAAAATAGCTGCTCCCCCTGATCTTCGAAAATGATGCTTTATAGATTTTACTGCAGATTCCCAAAATGTGGTGCGACTGGAGGAATGAAATTCTATTTCACATTTTTTTAAGTCAAACAGTCATGGAAATGCTCATTTTTCTGACATAACAGAAGGTCTTGCGTATTTTTTTTTTGCTAGCATCCATGAAGTTCGTTCGAATCTTTTAAATATTTCTCTTGGGTTTCCTCTCCTGGCTATGAACCGTTTTAATGCTTCCACACAAGTCTTAGAGGAAAAATCTTCGACGACATCAAAATAAACTGCTTTCCTGGTTAAGCAAATAAAAATGCAAACATAACACTTGAAAACCCTTTGGCCATGGCCTGCTCTGTGTTTTATCAAAAATGGGCCTTCAAAATCCATCCCAGCTCGAGGAAAGGATCTTAAAGCTGTAACTCTAAACGATGGAAGCTCAGCCATTATCTGTCTTGCAATTTGGGCACGGTGTCTACAGCAAGCAAAATAATTGTTATGGATGATTTCAGATCTAGCAGCGACAATCCAGAAATTTTTTATTCTTATAGAAACTAAAAGTGCAGGAGGTGCATGCAAATACGTTTCGGGATAATGCCTAATGATAAGTTTAGAAATGAAACGTTTTTGAGGAATAAGCATGGGATGCCATTGATTTTCTAAAATGTATGAATACTTTAATCGCCCTCCAACAAGAATAACTCCTTCTTCATCAAGGAATGGACTTAAGGATAGTAGTCGGGTGTTCAATTTCACAGATTTTC
The DNA here is from genome assembly GCF_044657685.1 of Stegodyphus dumicola. Classification (NCBI taxonomy): domain Eukaryota; kingdom Metazoa; phylum Arthropoda; class Arachnida; order Araneae; family Eresidae; genus Stegodyphus; species Stegodyphus dumicola. Next base: position 241,122,488 of record NC_140780.1, read on the forward strand.
CACTCCAGTTTTAGAATCAGATATGATTTCCATGTGTTGCCAATGCAAATGTTCATCAAGACTTTCCTTCAGATTAAGTTACACAGATTAGGTCTGTTAACGAACCTATTTTGCAAAAGTAAAAACTTCCTCAACGCTAATTCCCTTGAATCCCCTAATTCTGATAGTTATGTTTTGAATGGTAATTTTAGTACATATCTATCTGCACTGTCTCTGTTATGAGAGTTTTTAAAATGTTCTTCACACTTTGCTTCGGATTTCGAGAGAACAATGTCTTCGGGGACTGTTTCGAGAGTACAAAATTTCTTCATTAATTCCTCAGTATTTAATTCTAAATTATTTAACGATATACAAAAGTTCACAAAAGAATTAAATAATGTTGTTCCCGAAATGATCCAACCTAATTTCGAACGAACAACTGTTGGAAGTTCTCGGTTTCGTTTAATTGGTTCACCCAAAACAAGTGAAATGAAAACATTAACTCCTAGAAGATTATCTATTAGAGCAGATTCATAAAGTGCCAAAACTATATCATTGAAAACGTTTACAATATTTGATAGCAATGATACGTCCGGTAAGTTTCCGCATACCTTGTCTATAACAAAAACAGAAGTTGTAAAGTATCAAAAATACTAGAAACATCTGCAATTAGATTATTTCATTTCTTTTTGGAAAGCTCGATTTTTGCCTCATCTGCGTTAACAATGTCCGAGTTAGTTTTATCTTTCAATTTAGTTAAATTTCCTTTAGCGACTCCTTTCTTTATTAATAGTGATTTCATTTCTATTATGAAAAGATAAAGCTAACTTATCCTTAACTGAAACAGCAGATATGTTCTCAAATGTGTTAGCAAGAGTTAGTTGAATCCAAATTTATTTAATTAGTAGCACGAAAAACACGTATTATCCATTAGGCGATGACAAAGAAATGTTCGTAGCAAAAATCAAATCATATTCCAAGCAAAGCGTTGCAAACTAGTCTACAATCCTAAATCCGAAAACAAAATGGCTTATGTGGCGTACGTAGCGTTGTAACATACGAAATCAAAATTCAGCAATAATAATTATTGTTATTATAATACCCATTGGGTCTCCGAAGGACCAAAAACTGACTAAGCGATGTAAAATAACACTACTAAGCAGTATGTATGTATGAAAAAGCGTTTTTTTATTCTCAAGTAAAAAACAATCACCTACCCTCGGCGCCAAAACGCGAGAGTCACGTGATATACTTATAAGGCATTTCTCCCACTTCCCTAGGGTGCCTTCGTGATGTAACAGCAGTACGCTGGGCCGGTATTCCAGAGGTCCGTGGTTCGATTCCCGGCGAAGGCGTTGCATATTTTTAATCTTTTCTGCTTCCAATTAACCTAATTACTCTACAGTGGCGCCCGAACTAAAAGGGTTGTGGATGATGATTCTCTGCACACAGGATTTGGCGACTATGTTCCTTAAAACCCTAGTCGCCCTTTAAAAAGGGGAGTATATAAGGTATTTCTCCCACTTCTCTAGCGTGCCTACGTGGTGTAACGGTAACACGTTTGGCGGTATTTTAGAGGTCCGTGGTTCGATTCCCGGCGAAGGCGGTTGCTAATTTTTCATCTCTCTGGCTTCCAAACAATCCTAATGTCTCTACATACTAGCAACGCCATCTGCATCAACTTAAGTTTAATAATAACAACATTAATTATAAAGCCGCCCATATGGTATAGTGGTTAGGGGAGCCTGACTGCAATAACGAAGGGCCCGGGTTCGAATTCTGGAGAGGGCATTGAGGTAAAAATTTTCTGTCCCTCCATAGGGGGCAATCGTGGCCCACCTATTAGATGCCTCCATAATAAAGATATGCCCGATATGGCCTTAGGAGTGGGCGATGCCAGCATAGGCAAGTGCCCGCCATTAGAAAAAAAATATTAATTATAAATATATCTTAGTAATGAAAGCAAGGTAACTATAAAAACACATGAATGCTTGAAAGAGACCACGAAATATTATACAGATGAGTTTATTATAAGGTAACCCGACAATTGAACGAGGAAACCTTTCCTTCTCTTCGTTTACAATGCAAACTAGAGGTGGAACAGCGAATCTTGCTGAGGTTTCGTATCCTGAATTTTATTCAAGTTTTAAATACAAAAATGTGTTCGGACGCCATCTCGTCTTTCGAAAATCTCCTATTCAGGTACACTCGTATCCAGAGGTACCACTATATTTCATTACTGTTTTCATGAACTGAATAGTAGAAATTCGGCTAGTAAGAAGAGAGTTCTTTCAATAAAATTCCTCTTTCAACAAAATTTGCATAAAATTGGTTTGTATTTTAAAACATAATAGCTCATTTTATTCTCTGAATAATGTTCACGCATAAACATGTATACACTATGGCATCAGAAGTTTTCGAAGATCATAATGTTTTAGGGTATAAGAGCTGAATTTTGTCAATTACCAAGCAGTCAGCGCATCTTTAGCTTGTATGGGTAACGTGACCACATCAGGATATCTTATCAATTGGTTTCCGATTTGTTTGCTATAAACAGGTGCGGCTCGCCGGATGGCTTGTAAATTTTCAGGCAAAAATGAGCTGAAGAATGAACATTGCGTTCGCTTTTATTCCCATTGTTCTAGTTCTAGTTTATCGCATAAACATGTATACACTATGGCATCAGAAGTTTTCGAAGATCATAATGTTTTAGGGTATAAGAGCTGAATTTTGTCAATTACCAAGCAGTCAGCGCATCTTTAGCTTATATGGGTAACGTGACCACATCAGGATATCTTATCAATTGGTTTCCGATTTGTTTGCTATAAACAGGTGCGGCTCGCCGGATGGCTTGTAAATTTTCAGGCAAAAATGAGCTGAAGAATGAACATTGCGTTCGCTTTTATTCCCATCGTTCTAGTTTATCTGTTGCCCAGCAGTAGCAGAAAAGGCAAGTAAACAGCGGTAGCCAGATTGAAATTTGAATTTTGGACGAACGTCTGACTGCAGAGATACTTTCGTGATGTCATCCACGTGTAACTGAATACCAGACAGTTTTCCATACAAACGGGCATATGAACATATTTTAACAAGGTTTTTAACAAGGCTTTTTCCTTAAGTTTCTGCGATCTTTATGAGCGCATTTTGTTTGTCATTGATCACATTGTTATGTTCCATTTATCAAGATATCACATAAGTCGATTTCGATATTTCGAGATCAGATGCATTCTTCGTATGGAAACATTATTCAGATCAATATAAATAATTTTAATGCATTAACAATAAAGTCAAATGCCGCAAAGGTACTAAAAGTTAATGTTTAAAAATACTGGAATCATTACCTCAAAATACTGAAATAGAGAGAGTTTTAGTTTGGTTTGGTTTATTTGATGAAAGCAAAGCACTCGATCGATATCTGCCTGAGGAGAGTGATGCTTTCATGGAGGACATTTTAAGGGAAACTAACTCGTATACACTTTACACATGGAAAAAACACGAAACCGCCCATGCAGCCAACCCGTACACGGGGATCCGAGCCTCGGACCGAGCTACCAGTGTCCAGCGACTTTATTCTTCGGCCGTTGATGAGCAGAATAGAGAGAGGATCTAGGGAACGAGAGTGTTGACAAAATTGGACTTTAAAGAAATGTTTTGAAAAAATTCAGTAGCGTCTCTACTTCATTCAGGGAAACAATAAACAGGCCTTCGTCTGCATTAGGTGTCTGGGTTGTTTTGGTACGAAACGATTCAAGAATCTATCCCTGAATATACTTTTCATGCTATCATCAAGAAATCATTTATGCTCTTATGATGTTATACATTTTCGTTTTTAATACTCTTCTCCTTGCTAAAACTATTATCTTGGCAAGGAGAATATACGCCTGATAATAATATCTTCTGTTTATTTACTATCAAAGCGCTGAATTTATTTTAATATATTGCGTTTTATCATACGTTATATAAATAACTGCATTTTATATAACTTTATACTATGACATCATTTAAATATTTTATATTTACTTTTACCAGGTTACATGAAAGAAGAAATGGATAACCAACGTAATATAGCGCTTACAGAGAATTTTATGCATTATGATCAGTATGGAAGGAGAAATATTTACAATGACAGAGAAGAACAACCAAGAACAAAGTTTGGCGGTGAATACGCTTCATCCAGATCATTCGCTATAAGGAGAAGTTACGATAACCCTAACTATAAAACTCAGTTTTCTGAGGAAGACGTAAAACCAGCGTCATCAGATCATCGCTTGTCATTTGATCCCCGAGGAGGCTACGAAGGCCAAAACAGAGGGTATTACTCAAGAACAGAGGATTCATATTTTACATATGGAAGAGGTGATTATAGAAGATATTAGCCTAATCTGCGTCGAGAATGAGAACAAAAGAACTTCAGCCATTCAGATTGTAAAAAATAAATCTAAATTTTCAATGTGATTCATTTTAAAAATCTTATAACTATTTTGTAATATTCAAAATATTTATGCAATGCAAATTAGTGAATCTTAAGGAAATCAGAACACTTCATAAATGGATTTCAAGTGATCAAAAAGTTTTTAAATTGCTCTGTAACACTACATTTTGAGAAATTGTTTTAAGAATGTTCTGTAACATTAAATATTTCATTTTCTTAATTATATTTAAAAGATGTGTCTATAATTTACTTAGCGTTAAACTATTTTAAAGGCTTTAATTATTATAATGAAGTTTTTAATTATTTTCCACGAAAAGTAATTGTTTTAATCACCACTGAAAATAATTTTAGATGTATAATTTAATAATTTTATTTGTAATTTAATTTGTGCTACAATAACTGAATAAATAAATAAAGGAAATAGGTCAAATTTACTTACAAAGTATTTCAAAAACAGTTATGTGATTTTATCATTTACACCACACAGTTATACTTTTGAATTTAAAAATCTTGCATGTAACTTAAAGAATTTAATAATTATTAAAATGCAAAGCTTATAGTAGTTACTCGCATAAAAATGAAAAACTTAAACTTTTATATTGTGTTAAAAAATAAATAAATCATTACCCCTCTATTCCCGAATAATTACATTTTTAATTAAAAAGGAGATGGATGGGGATAATTTCGTAGAGATGAAAATAACTTGTAACTTGTACAAATATTTTATTTCTCATAAGAAGTTTCGGATGAATTGGGGAAACATATATATAATATAGTTTTCAAATAGTTTTTAGTACTGAATAGAGTAGTTAAAGCCAGAAAATACTAGCCGTTTTCTATCATAGCTGGTGAATGGGCTGTCCACATGAGGATTTTATGGTTTACTCTAAGTATATAAAGTGCGTCAATTTATTTCCCAGATTAGCCCATGATGTAACCACCGAAATCCCGTAGATATTCATACTCAGATAGTATATCTGAACGTAAATGTTTATTTGATACAAGCAGGTATTAGTTATTGGTAAAAGCAACGCACATATAATATATTAATATACATAATGTAGATATCTGTACATGTGTGTTTCGTTCTAACAATGGAGGATCAAGATTTAGAGCAGTACATTAGATTATATGTGAAAATCGGAAAATTTACTACTGAAACTTTAGAGTTATTTTAGAGTTGTTGAAAGTGCCATATAGTGAGCGGACCATCAAAACTCTAAGATTGTTTGAGGGAAATAAGAGATTCAATATAAAGATTTCTGCGAATTTACACTTCATATGTACATGCTCTTGTGAGGTAATTTCTGGTCAAGTATACAATAACCTAAATAAAACCTCTTACATAGTCACCTGACTAAGTTTCCTGCGTATTGGGAGTTTCGGAGTTAAAAATCTACGCCACACGGACGAGGATATTTTAATGTAACTGGCATCCAATTTAATACAGAGACAGATATTCAAAATTATTCCGGAAAATGAGTTCCAGGCCTTTTTCAAGAAATGGGAAAGCTGTCTAATTCAGCGCTTAGATGCATAAAGTACTTTGAAGGCGACATCTACTAACGTAAAATTATGAATGTATATTTTAAAAAAATGCGTTCCGGAAATTAAATTATCAAATCTTGCATAATGCACATACCAGTCACTTTCCCTTATAAAATGGCGAAGGTTCATCCATAAGGGCATTCGTCTTTTTTAAGCGCATAGGTTTCGACTACATTGTCATCAACAAAGCATTCAATTTATAGACATATGCGATTACTATTTCTGCAAGTCAACTGTACTATTTTAACTATGTGACCCACAAATTTCACCCAAATATTTTCGAACTGGATATTTCTGTGAGTTTTTCACTGTAGTTCTTTTTTTAATTGGCATACGGGCTCTTTAAATCATTGTATGATTTTCATTATGGAAACTTCACTTATTTTTTTAATACCAGTTTTCCCGCACGTTTGAAAAACATTTAATTCATTTCTTCTCAGAATTCGTTGAGAGTTTCAAATGAAAATGTAAGTGTAGCATTAGTGGTTCGAAAGGCAAAGCCGCAATCAATTTTTTTTAAACTAGAAACATGCATTTTCATACTTTCATTTTAAGTATTTCAAATAAATAAACAAAATAAATTTTGCTTTCCTTTTTCTTTAATTTCGGTGTCAGTTTCCAGGAGAAGGGACAGAATGTCAGTGAAACGCACTCTAATCGTTATATGTAATTCTCTAAATACTAAATGGTATACTAAATTCAGTGAAATACTGAAATAGCTCTACATAAAAGATATGCTTACGTGGAAGAAATTAATTTTGGGTAGAATGTAAACTATAATGGAGATATCTCACAGAATGTAATTTACAAGAGCATTTAATGCCAAAATGTAACACAAGCGCTGTTATGGCTTCATTACCCGACACTAGGACACTGTGGCTGGGAATCAAATAAGTACTCTGATTATACAAATCCTGCTACTTTCTGAGAATATTTTTAGTTGACCCGTTGCACATAAAGAACTAAATAGGAACTCACGAAAACGTTTATGAAATTAACCAGAGCCACTGAAATCGAATCTTAAATAAAACTACTAGTCTTCCTGAGTTTTAGCTCTTAACTTTTCCGCAAAAGAATAAATTAAATAAATAAATTCATTATAGCATCCTTTACAAATAATGAGTTTACAGATTATGTAGTTTAGATTATGTTAGTAGTTAGATTTACAGATTATGTATTAGCACAGCTCATAAAATACAAAAATTTTATTCTTATAAAATTTCAATAATAATCAAGGAAGGTAGAATTCTGCCAATTAATCAGATAGCTTAATTTATCATGATATCATATGCTTATTCTTTATAACTTTTCTGAATATACAGTAAGTTACCTCTACCTCTTGTCCATATCCAGTCATAAATACCTGACCAGAATAAGATCTGTTGACGCAAAAGACGCACTTCCAGAAGATCTTTCGTTCCGGTTTTTATTTCTGGTAATTGAACAGGCCTAGCAGCGTAAAGTTTCCGTAGTTTTCCCCATGCAACGTAAATAAGGGCCAATTCCTCTTATAAATCTCTCGACGAAGGCATCCTTCCCCATATGCAGATAGTCTTAGTGAGCTTTGTACGAGTAGTAATTAAATAACCCCAGTCCCTCCTCTTTCTGAAATGGGGTCTGATGTCTGCTAGGCATTCAAACTGACCCTATTCATTCTGGCCTTTTTCTGAAGCCTTGGGGCTCACATTAAGGATTTAGTAAAAAATGACTAAGTTCGAACGTCATGAGATAAAAAAGGTTTGGTTACACGTACATTCCAACTTCCTCATTCTAATAACACATTTTCTTAGATCTAAGAAGTATGTTGTACATACGTACATTGCGGGGGAAAAAGGGGCGACAGTTCTATATCTCCCTTTCTACTGAGCCGATCGATGAAATTCAACTTGCGTTTTTCATGCCTTGAAAGCGCGACTTAGGATGTGTATTAGATCTACATATAGCATTGTTCTAACATAGGTATTCTGACTCAAAATCAGACGTTTTCTGAAATAACATAACATTTTTTTTTCCATATTTCAATTCTACGACTCAAATTACGCCAAACTACGAAGTTTTGTAAAAATCGCACAAGTAGATTTTTAAAATTTAGCTTTCAAAATTTTTAGCTTCTCCATGTTAATTGAGTTTGGTATATATATTTTATTAATTTCTCTTTTTTTATTAAACTTATTTGATTCTTCTTTTCACATTTCGAAATTTAGGTTCATTTCAAATAAGATTCGCCCATTTTTTATGATTTATTTTTAAAATTTGTATTTTAAATAATTTTTATAAGTTTTTGAAAAAAATTTTGAATTATAATCTATAAAATTTTTACCATCATCTTAAAGTAGATTTATTTCTAAGCATACCTGAAAAAAAAAGATATACGTGAATTTATATATTGGCGCGTTTTTGAAATTTGGAATATTTGTTGAAAGCGATAAAACATCAAATGTGGTTTAGACACTTTGCTAAAATTATTTGAAAGTAAGAATGATGTGACTTTTTTCCCTCTCACGCACAATGTAAAAAGGTAGGAACGAGGTGCTTTTTTTTTTCCGCTACGGCATAATGGAAGGGAAAGGGTGATTGGTTGTCATATATTATTAAAAGTTCGCCAAGTGAATTATTCTTGGCTCAAACTGAAAAAAATGGCGCCAAGATAAATTCTTGAATTTCTCCGTAAATTTCGCACCAAATTTTACAAAATGTAATATCTATGCATAATTTGAGTAGTAGAATCGAAATATGGGGAAAAGTGGGATATTTTAGGATATTGTAGAACTGTCTTCTTCTTCTTCTTTTTCTTTTCTTTTTTTTTTTTTTTTTTTTTTTTTTTTTGTGCAGTGTACCTATATACTGTGATCTTTGATATCGCGTTTCATCACGAGCGTATGACTCTTACATATGATCGGGTCTTATCGTAATTTACGTTTTTTCATATACTTGCTTTATAGCAATCTAAAGACTGTAGAATTATTATTTAATAGCGTCATTTACAGATTAGTTATGGAAAATGCCTTGTCTTCATGTGAACAGCTTATTATTACTATAAAAGGAAACCTTACTCTTTTATACGTTACACATGCGAAAAACCACGAAAGAGCTCTTGTAATCGGCCCGTTCGCCTGAATTTGATCCCCCGGACCTAACTACCCGTGTTCAGCGACTTTACCGCTCGGCCATTGGTGGGGCTTTAGGTGCGTGCATTTGAACACAGAGAAAGTAAGCCTAAGTTATAAATTTCTTATACATATTTTACTCACAATCAGGAATTTTATTTCCTTGTTGCTCCTGTGAATATCTCACCAGCCACAGATTTGATAAAACATATGTCTTTGCTATTGATAATGTAAATTAAGTTTAAATTCTCTTAACAGACACACAGAAAGTTCTCCCAAGCTAATAACCATTGAGTACTTTAGCGGAAATAAATTAGGCTTGACTTCACTTGGCAACAGATATATAAATAAACTTCATGGTTCCCCAATATATAATATGAATGCAAGCCAGTTTTCTTTAGGAACTCCTCCATGAAGCCATCCTTTCCCTGAGATAGACAGCTCTGGTGCGTTTTGCATATTCGAAAGAAAACAAAAACTAATGCTATTATATTTCCTAATAATGATCCAATAAAAAATCAATAAACAACAGAGATGGTACAAAATCCATCAAAATTGTTCTAACATAAATTATATTATTATAAGAATTTGTATGCAAGTTCAACAGTGGCAGTACAGAATAATTCAAACTGAAGTTCTAGTATTCAGATCTTTTTTATTTTAAATAAGCAGCAAAATGTTGTGAGGTTTGATGCGTTTCAGACTACGGTAAAAGAATTAATTAAAAAAAAAAAAGAATTTCTATAAAAATTCGATTTTTCTATTACCTGCCAGCCCCTCAGGCAGTTTGAATAGCAGAACGAATCAGAAATAAATTAATAAATATAAACAAAAATTGTAATTTAAAAACAGGCAGCATTCTACAGTAAAATGCGACTGTTTCTCACGATATTTAGGATAAAAGGTTAAAATACTGTTTCAAAGAATATAGTACCGTTCGGTCAAATGAAACTATATAGAAAAGATTTTCCGTTAAAAACTAGTGCAGGTTTCACAATTGTTGGGCATTATATTTTCTATGAATAACTTCTCGGCCAATTTATAAGCTCCAATACCAGTACGGTAATTTTACATACATACAGAGTGGTTATAATCAAGCTGACGTTATTCGGGGGGCATGCAGAGATCGTTCTAATCAACCGATTCGAATGAAATCCGAAACATTTGCTGTTCAGAGGGTTTAAGATGGAAGCAAAAAGTAGTTTATATGTTTTGCGCTAGAGGACGCTGTTCAGTCAAAAAGATTGAATTGGGAGAAACCGCGCTTTGTTCTGCTTGTCGCTATCGAAATCATTAAGTGTGGTTTATCATGCCTACAAAAAAAAGGAAAGACTGTTGTTACTCGAAAACTTAGAAATATCACAGGTGAGAAAAGCAATTTGTTGTCTTGTTCTACAACTTGTTCTACAGCTTGAACGAGACTGCATACCGCCAGAGCCAAAAGCAATGGTTTAGGGGTGGTAACACTGCTGAATACTGGGAGTTCAATCCCAGATGACTGGGGTAACTGCTTAATTGGCTTTTCCGGTTTTCTCCATGTGTAACATGAATACGAGCTAATTTCCCTTATGAAATTCAATACGAAGGAATCTCTTCCCTTAAGCATGCTTTTCCGTATTAAAATAATTTAACCTAGCCTGGCGAGACTTCAGACTGTCAGTAGGTATCATACGAGCTGAATATTTGCATTTGCTGCTAATATTGCTGCAGAACTGCAAAGTTTGATGTACTAGAATTTGTGTTTATAAAATGAATTTAATGAATTCAGTTTTTTAATTTTGAGAAAAATTGTATATATATATATACTATATACAATTTTTCTCAAAATTATATATATATATATGGGAAAGCTAAGTTTTTCATCCCATCAGAAGGCACTACCCGACAGGCAGAATATCGCTTGCGTGCCTGAAACAGAGCGATACCGACAGGGCTTAATTTCTAAAATTAGAAGAGTCGGAGCCCTACCGTAGACAATCAGGAAAGAGGAATAAGAAGAAATAAATAAATAAAACCATTAATCATTAAAATAATTAATGATTAAAGTCAACAATAATTAAAGAAACATATTAAAATTTATTTCTTTAGTGATTTGAAATATAATTTAATCTCATAAATGTATTATATATTAGATTATTAGTCCAAAGGGGCTTTGTCCCTGAGGGATTATTGTTTTCGTTTTGCGATTTTGCATCGAATCACTCTGAATGTCCGTTTCACATTTCAAACTATTGCTACCAAATATTATCGCCCTGTATTATATTTGAAGAAATTAAATAATGAAGAATCTGTATAAATGTATGTATGTTTTTCGCATTGTGATAAAACAACGATACCCAGAGGCATCCAGTTTTGAATGACGTAATCCTATTGCAAATATGGCATCTGAAAACCCAAATTTGAAATTTGTTTCATTATCGATTTCATATTTTATAAAACTTTTAACGAATTTTTGATTAACAAACTCTACGATTTCCTTTGTACAGAAAAAAAAAAAACATTTTTATCTCCTGCGCGAGACTGTGTATCGGAAATACTAAAGATATGCTTCAATTTAAAATTATTTTGCGATATTGATTTTGAACTGAATTTTATGGTTTAACTGCAAAGGTTATTTATTATTAGTTTTATGGTTTAACTGCAGGATATTTAATAATTAAAGGTAACACACAAAATGTTAAAAAAAACGCCCCTTTGGTCGTAATCTGAAATCTTTCAGATTTTCTTTTTTGTCTTTTTAATTTATCTCTAATTTTAATAAATGTAATTAGTAATTTTAATATAATTTTATTGCTAAAAATAAAATTTTCGAAATCAAATATCTGCTGAAATTGTTGTTCAATTCTATGACAGAAGTACCGGAGCCTTCTTATTTAGGGCTCCGGTGCGCTCCGGCTAGAATTATAATTTGTCCTAAAAACTAAGAAGTACTCCGGCGTAATTTAAGCTCTGGATACCGACGAGGAGAGCGACCAGTCGATCCCCGTGAAGGTTGACTTTTGATTTTGTTCTGAGTCTATGAGAGCGGAAAGGCACCAAAAATGACTGTAAAAATGTCGAGTGAGGCAAAATTTCTTATGTATTTTACTAACGGGAGGAGGCCCTAAACAACTGCTATATTTACATTAATCTGTTATACTTTCATACGTCTTAAATGTCCTGTGGTGTGAAAAGAAGACTTCCCATTCTTTACCGAGCGACGTCATTCAGTTTACCGATATAATTTTAAATTAAAATACAATTATTACGGTATTCAGTCGAGCTCCTTCAATATTATTCTTTATTGGCTCGTATCAAAAGGATTAATATCGTTAATTATCAAAATCTAAAATCAGAACGGACCATTCTGAAAACTTTTAACTGCAGATACTGCATAACTTTGTGAAGTATAACTATTCATTTTTAACTAATAGTTCATTTAAGTTGGCACTTTCCTATTACTTTCTTTTCACTCACGCATTTCTTCCCAGAATGTAGATGAGACAGCGAGCGTTTATTCAGATTAAGGTAGAAAGAAGTGTTATTTAAGCAAGAGTTTCGGAAGGAAGTTTTAGAGCGTTTCTGCCTATTCCAGGCCACGTTTAACTGTTATTCTTAGCGAATCGATTTAGTGGCGTTGAGTGCTTCTAGCCATTTAGCTTTTTCTCGCCGGTTTTCTACAAACCAAAGCCTGGCCTGTAAATTATCCTGTGAGCCGTTAGGCTAATCTACCACGTTTCGAATTTGTTCAACATTACGTACTTCTGTTAAGCTAGAAGTGCTTGGATTGTGTAAACCCAAGTTGGATAATTGTTAAGTTTGTGTTCGAATAAAAGGGTCTTAGAAACACCCTTCTTCTGACTTTTGTTTCGCTTCACAAGGCTAGAAGATAATTCTTCAATAGTCCTTTTTAAAGTCTATAGTGTATGCTCCCTAAGAGACATAGACTTAATAACTTGTAATAACCGAGATTTAAAACTCATTGATGAAATAAAAAACCTTTCTAAATTTATGAATTAATAATCATGCAGTCTGCATAAAAAATTAACTGCAATAAAATTAGTAAGTTAATAGTTACTGTACTGAATAACTAGAGCACTTCACCAACATAGCTTTGATAATATTAAAATTGTAATTTTGCAAGTCATTCTCAACCAAAAAAAAAAAAAAAAAAAAAGAAGAAGAAGAAGTTCAATAAAGGAACACTATGTATTTAAAACTAAAAATGATTTATCGTTTTGGACTCAAGACCGATTTTCATGAGTACTCAGTCTTCAATATAATCCTAGCCTCTATCAAAACCTGTACTTTTTTTAAAAGTAAAATCAGTGGAGGCTGCAGAGGCAACAAAATTTCAAAGACCAAATATGACAATAGTTGAAAGCATTCATTGAGTAGTTCGCAAATTCAAGAACAAAAACTTCGTTAATGAAATTTAAAAAAAAAGTCATCTTTGCCCTGAAAAAATAAGGAGCTTAAAAACTAAGTAAATATTTAAATACTATCTCTACAAACTGCAAGCAAAATTTGTTTTGACATTACTTACTTTATTGATTACAGAACACATGTTTCTAATATCACTATACTTGACTGCAAAATTGACTTCATTTAGGTTTAAAATTTTTCATTAGTTCAAAACTGACTTCATTTATTTACTCAGAAAATTCATCCTGACCAATATCATAAGCACATTATCACAAGTGATCTTATAAAGTATTTCTCCCGCCTTCTTGGCATGCCTTCGTGGTGTGGTGGTCTCCAAGCTAATTTTTCAATCTATCTTGCTTCCAAATTACCTAAAATCCCTACAGGGGCGCCCGAACTAAAAGGGTAGTGGATGATGATTCTCCCCATCCAGGATTTGGCGACTGGGAGGGAGAGTATATAAGGTATTTCTCCCGCCTTCTTCGCATGACTTCGTGGTGTGGTGGTCTGCACGCTGGGCGCGTATTCCATAGGTCCGTGGTTCGATTCTCGGCGAATGTGTTGCTAATTTTTCAATTTCTCTTGCTTCCAAATTACCTAATGTCACTACAATCTGAATGTTACTGAAACCAAGCCACTTAAATAACTCACGAATTTTGGCATCAAATTCAGAATAATAATCATCGTTTAAAAATAAATTGTAGAGTCATTAGGCTTATCGAAGCAGGAAATATGAAAAATGAACCATCCGATGGTTAGCAGGACGTGCTTCCAGTTATAGGTACACAGTATAAGGTACACAGTAAGAAGGGATAGAAACCTTACAAAATCACAATTTAAACTAATGTATTACCACCACCAGTTACAAACAGAGTTTTCCATTTAATTCTTTTGAGCAATGGATACACCTTGTAGACAAGAACATTAAAAGTAATCTTAATAAACTTCATTTCATTAAAACCAATTTTAAATTTGTTGACTTACATAAACATATTCCATAACTTGTACAGAACTCAAGCACAAACTCACAATTACTGCTAAATATCAACAACAACTTTAGTATTATCTGAAAAAAGTTTATTCAACAAATCATAGGCAGAGAATTAAGAAACGAAATGACTTACATAATTTCTATTTTAGTTTAATAAATTTCCTTGCGCAAATTCCACAAAAATCTTAACAAATTCAGATTCGTTGTGTATGGAATAAATAATCACATAAAGGCTTTAAATTTTACCCCACCCTCAGTAAGTTTCCCAGATTGTTAATAATTACACTAGTCAAACTATTCATAACGGAATATGATAAATGACCGGAAAGTCACTAAATCCATCACCAAAAGTCACATCAGGAATATTAACTAGTATGGCTTCATAAACGTGTAGGATTCTCCACTGTGTACTTCTAAGTTACAGATAAATGTGAAGAATCTGAAGAACTAGTAAGCGAATAATAGCTTGAGTTCGTGAAGTAGGAAACAACAAGTGAGAAGGGTGAAATAACCCTTTATTATTCCAATTAAGTTTAACGAAACTCCGTCTTGGAGTAGTACAATAAAGCCGACACTTGGGCTTGAACTTAAGAAACTAAGAATTAAACTAAACTAATCGTAACTAAAGAGATTTAGCCGAAGCTATTAAAATTCTAACAGAGTTGGCCTCCTTAACGCTAATTGACTGCGAAGCTATCAAGGGCCTGAAGTACAGCCGAGCGTAATAATAGCTTGCGAGAGAGTAGCCTAAAAAGGTAGACTCGCGCTGACCAGAATATCTGGTATCTCTCTCACTAAGACAGTAGAACTTCGCGGTTAAATACCGCTCTTCCTCATTAGCATTCAGACGTGATTCTAAAACTACGTTCTGGCCGGATGTGGTAAGTTGAAATTAAGAAGCGATAAGAAAGAAAGTTTAACTCAAAATTTAACTTTTAATAAAATTAACATAATCCTTTCAAACTTATACATTACGTTACCTCTGGATGAAATTTACAACAGTCTCTTTTAATTTTGCAGCATTTGCCTGACATCAAAGAATTCACTGAATTTTGAAATTAGACCTCTATCAAATCCGCACGCTTTCACAATAACATTAATTTCAAGAGCAAATTTACCAACAAATTATTGGCATTTCAGCAGTTACTAATTAATCCACATTCATTTTTATCCTCTTCCTCTTATTTAAAGACCATAATTTCCTTAACATATTCCATAATCCTACACTTTTTAATTTACCTACAAATATTTTGATGATGAAATAGAAAATCAATGTATTTATCCCATTCACCTTAAATTAATTGAAAACAATGTTAAACAAAAATTAAACATTTAGGTCTTCAGATCTAAAAAATTATTAAGTAAAACGTTTTATTGGAAGTTTTTAATTAAATTTAACAAAAGTACTAAAATTTCATATATTTTTATAAAAGCAAATCACTAAATTACTTTGTCAGTGTAATCTTACTCTGTTAACTGCTGATTTTCATGAAAGGATACACTTAAACCTACAAGGAAGTTTACGAGATTATTAATCTGGACTGGAGACTGGACTTTTTATTCCAGGAGTGGATTATTTATTTTAATTAAAATTTTTTTCAGAAGTTTTACGATTACTATAAATTTTAAAATATTTTTCTCACTATTCTTTTACTAACTAATTAGGATTATTTCATTTATAAGTCATATGAACGCCCACACAGGCGAAATACATTGTTGCGTTGATTGACAGCAACATTTGATGAAGAATCAAAACACAATTTATTTAGCCAGTATTACTCAAGACAGTTCCAAAATCACATTTACAGTCGTCGAAAAATTACGATAAATACGCTGAAGCAATCAGCAACACAGCCTTCAGGCTATCAGGCTATAACGGTGAAGACAGCTTCACGACAACACACAAAATACAGCTTCCGATTCGGTCGATCGCTCTTGGAGCTCAACGCACTTGACGATGCACTGACGATACACTTTGACGATAAACTCTCGTGATGGACTATCTCGCGATGACTATCCAAGGAGGCATAACTCCCACGGTCAACCCCCAGTGGGACAATTTTAACAGGGAAAAAGTAGCACAAGACAGCGACGACCAGCAAGCAGCCACCAACAAAGAGAACGTAAATACGTCGTAGACCGTCTAGCAGTATTGACCAAGAAAAGCCAAAACCCCATGACAACCTTCGATATCAAACCATGTCCCTACAACCAAGGGGTGGACAAGACAGTACCAGTACGGTCCCTTTCGAGCCCGAACCTCCACCGAATAAACGATGGTTCTAGTCACTGTGAAGACTGATTATTTACCCCATAAGTCGAATCTGTTTAGGTGCAGGTTCTAGCCAGAATGCCGGGAGTTGAACCCCCAGTCGACCCCCGGGAAAGACGTCGTAATGAGAGCAACAAGCGCCTGTTCTTGAAGAACTACATCAGTGCCGATAAAACCTAGAGATATATTTAAAGAAAGGAGCGGATAGCCAGAAAAGCAGGTAGCATGTGCGATAGATTCGAGAAAATGATTTAATTTTGATTCCGATGTAAATTGACTGGCTAATAAATCACTTTCTAAAATTATTCTTGGTTGAAAACTTATGTAAGCCATCTGCGCCATGATCTATAGGCAAGAATCCTATGATGCTATTAATCTCGAAATGACGTAGCTAGAGAAGTGTATTACACGCAGTTACCATTTTTAGGACAGATAATGAAAATAGTCGAATTAAAATGGAAAGTTATGGTACTATTGCAAATTAAAGCTAGAATATATATATATATATATATATGTATATATATGTATGTGTGTGTGCGCGCGCGTTCTAACAGCTCCAAGAAATCGAAATTGCTTAAAAAGAAAATGTTTAAAATGTAACTAAATACAAGTATAATTTTAAGTACAGAAAATCACTCACAATAAAAACAAATAATTAGGAAAAATGTTTCCAATATTTTTAAGCATTTACTTGTTTTTGAAAGTAATTAGGAACTGCCTTTACTTCAAGTCAGAGCCGCTGCTAGGCGTTTTATTGATGCCCGGTGGAATCTCGACGAGTCCGAAATTTTATCGCCCATTGCTTCCCTAAATTTTTAAAATTTTGCAGCCCCTAAATTCTGTGTCACGGTGCGGTCGTGCGGGTTGCACTGGCTCTGAAGCTGGCCCTGGGCCCATCAGCGGCCGAGCGGTAGAGTCGCTGAACACTGGTAGTTCGGTCCGAGGTTCGAATTACGCGAACGTGCTGGCTGCATGGGTGTTTTCGTGGTTTTCCCCATGTGTAACGTGTATACGAGCCAGTTTCCCTTAGAAAGTCCTCCACGAAGGCATCCCTCCCCTTAGGCAGATAGCCCTAGTGTGCTTTGCCATAATAAAATACAACAACAACAACAACTGAAGCTGGCCCTGCTTTAAGTGCGTTTTGTCAATTTTAGATCAGAGAAGACATTTTTACGAAATCTTATTAACAAACATTTTTTTCCACACTTAGGATTAGTTGTCATTCCTAAATAGAATAAGCAGAATTCAGTGTACACGTCAGGAATATAAACTAATCAATACGGCTGGCATTAAGATACATTTATGTTATATTTTATCAATTAGTATTTAATAGTTTTTATTTCCACTGCCTATTTCATTTTTAAATTATTGAAAAATTATAGATTTTGAGAATTTTTAGCTTACAAATGGTCTTAAATATAAAGTTTTGGTAATTGTAGACAGACAATGTAAAGAAATCGAAATTTCATCACACGAGTTTATAAAAGCATAATTTGTTTTTCTTTTTGCATGATATAATTGCATGCGTGCGACCAATATTTTGAATTTGGTAATTAAGGTCTAGCCACCAACACATTACCATGGCTTATTTTCCATAATTCTCAGAGAATAAATCAAGAAGGGATTAGATTAGCTTTTAGTCGTTCCTAACTATATATTCATGGAAATAAGAATTGCTTTATCATACTGTTCACGAAACGCCATTGATTGTTATCATCGAGCTAAGGCTATTATCATAAGCAAATGATCACGGAAGAAAATGGTTTATGATTAATGTCAATTTTTAAAGCCAATTAGTTCTTTAACGTTCAGTAGAATTTCCATTATAAAAGATAAAAATAACTCTCTGTTCAATATACCGATACCGTATTCGTCTTTTAAATCTGCTATGCAGTGTAAAAATTGAATTGTTCATCCCATCTAAAATTTAGCTTTCTTCTGTTTCATTTTATACAGCATTTATGACAGCCATTAAGCACATTCTAACAGGTTTGAACTTTATGTGCTTGGTATAATATATTCATCACATTAATATAAATCATGTTCATAAAAGTATTTATGCGGTCTTTATTTTTATTTTCATGAACATGTATTTTCAATTATAAAAATTTTTCAAGTACGCAGATATTCGTAGCTCAGTCAAATTAAAACTAATTAATTTCATAAACATCACAAAATCTAATTATTCATACAGTCTCTTGGTTGACTTATCTAGGGAAAGATTATTCTCACTCTAAAAGATAAAACACAAAACGTTTGATTCTCACACGACAAAAATTTACAGAGGTATTTAATTCTAAAGTCTGGTATTTTTAGTGCTAGAAAACTAAACTTATCGTTTTTCCTGACAGTGCGGTTAAAAAAAAAATTAGAATAATTTTATTTTTCCATTTAATATCCTACAGTGATATTTCTTTGTGGTTTACTGGTGTATAGCATTCTTTCATTTATAATATTACTGCTTTAGTATGCCGAAAGCATTTTCACACAAGCAATTTATAAACTAGCAAATACTAAAAGGAATTTAATAGTATTCACATGCAACTTTATTATTTTATGTTCAAAATCTAAAAGTGATATGAAAAATTCATTAGACTAAAATATTTTAATTTTTAATTTATGCAAATAATTTTACGAGCAGTGTATGTGCTGATTCTTGAAGCTGTCACTGTTTCCTAAAGTATAAATTCTATAAAATTCTAAGGATATGATATCCTTTTTGAAGAAGTGCATTCATCTCGAAAGTCTGTATATAAATATTCACCATTTATTCTACTAAGATCAGAATTATTTTTACACTCACATTTCATTTTTAGACTCATACAAATTTTATTTTATTTTATTTTGCCATTCCGTGTACGTCTCTCAAATTTTCAGAAAACTTAACCTCAAACTTCAAAATTAAGTACCTCGACCAGTTTTCATTTTACGGAAATCAAAGATTTTGTGCTTTACTTTATTTAGAAGGAGTATAAACTTTTACTAAATATATTTGTAAGGACCAAAAGTTCGTATGAAAAGTTGGATTTCGTCATTTTTACAAAACTGTTTTTTAAAGTTAAGAAATGCCT
This sequence comes from Stegodyphus dumicola, assembly GCF_044657685.1. Classification (NCBI taxonomy): domain Eukaryota; kingdom Metazoa; phylum Arthropoda; class Arachnida; order Araneae; family Eresidae; genus Stegodyphus; species Stegodyphus dumicola. Next base: position 241,142,292 of record NC_140780.1, read on the forward strand.
TATTTAAAACGTTTCTTTACTTGGAAGTATATATTTACAACCAATGGTTGCGAAAATTAAGGCCGCGTAAGAACTTTATGGGTAAAGTGTATATTGAGTGATTCATAAGAGCTCGTATCAACCTGGCCCCCGAATAAATTACATGTTGCTTTCGGCATAATTTATTAGAAATTCAATAGCATCCCGTATCCGAGGGTAGTATACACAAACGATGTCGCATGTTATTACTTCAGATAAGTTCGAGCGAAATTTCTTTGCGAATGCTATTATCTCTGAGAGTCTAACTCGGCGCGGGAGAGGAGTAGCGATAGAAACTGTAAAAAATATCAGTACAATGTTTGCACTATTTAATGATTCAACATTCTAGGAAGAACCAAAATATGGTTCACTTGTATTTTTAACAGCTCCGATAAATGGTGAAATTGCAAGAATGGTTTAAGTTTTCACCATTTTCTGGCAATGTGTTACAGCCAATCAATGCAAACCATTTCAGCGCAAGCGCGTCAGCCTATTTTTACCACCATCTTTAAAAATGCTTGTGGTGGTTGAATATACGTACGTGGAATTGAAAATTACAAGGTATGTATATTTTTAGAGTATTCATTACTATGTTTTGATTTATGTATGTATTTTTTAAATTTATTCGCATCTATGCATTGATTTATGTACGCATATTTTTAGTTTATTCATAACTATGTATATTTATAGTAGTTTACTTTTCGTAGCTAGTTTGTAACAAACGGCTCCGAGTAAAGCACTGAAAAGAGATTCTCATGTATTCTTATGACAAGTAAAGTGTTCATAACATTATATATTTTTGCAATTATAAATACATGTATTTCTTTGGTATTTTTTCCTGATTACCTGATGCAACCGGAGGCTATCCATTCGGATTCCCTCTTCAGGACATTTTGCATAGAATATTTGTATTCGTTTCTTATTCAGACTTAAAACTAAAGTTCAGTAAAGACCTGCAGACTCTACATTCCTTATAACCCAACCATAATTTTTTAATAATCGTTTTCTGTTGATCTTTACAATATGGTAACTGGTAGTTTGGCGACATTTTGGAGGCGATAAAGGTTACTACCTGGGACTTTGGTAATAATGTGAGCAGTACTCAGTTCCGACTAGGCATTATTTTGTGTGGGGGAAATGAGAGATCATGGGATATGTCATGTGATATTAATGGACGAATTACGGTTCTTTAATCGGAAAAGGGGGGAATTTGGACAAGTATCTGTGGATGTATATTATTTTGTATTAAGCTTCATTGTGTGTTGTGTGAAGTAGGGTTGAATAATTTTGGGATTGTATGGCGCTGTCTAAAGTGAATTGTAGATGTGATAAAGAGAATTTTTTTTTATCAAATTCTATCAAATTCGGAAAAAAAATCGTTCAGTAATTTTATTGAATCCATAATAAAAGTGTATCCACCATGTAAGGAAGATTCGGAAGAAGATTAGGTTAGTTAGACGTTGTTAAGAATGTGAGTAGTATTCAGTTCTGATTACGCATTATTTTGTGTGAGGGAAATGAGACATCATGGGATATGTCATGTGATATTAATGGACGAATTACTGTTCTTTAATCGGGAAAAATCTGGGAATTTTGTATTTGGCTTTATTCTGTGTTGTGTGAAATAGTGTTTGTGAATTTTTGGATCCCATGGCCGTAAGTAAAGTGAATTCGAAATGGGTATTTAGTGGTATTCAAAAGGATAGTAAGAAATGTTTTTTAAGGTTGTGCGAGAGAGAAATAAAGGTGTTTTATTATGTTATTTATTTTACCTGGTATCTTGCTTTGAAAGATAAGTATGATTTTAAAGATTCTGATACAGAAGGAAGAAAAGTGTATCCGCCACGTAATCAAGATTCTGAAGAAGATTAGGTAAGTTAGTATTTTTAATTATTTGAGGATATTATTTTTATGCATTGTTGTAAATGTAAGGTGGAAAGGAATTTGGTATTATTGGGAAAATTGTTATTAGCAGTGATTTAGTTTAAAGTAATTAGGATTGTAAGGTAATTTTTATTAATTTAATGTATGTGCTCATTTATATTTTAAGTAGTGTTTTTGAATTTAATTATATTTTAATGAAATGATAGTTATTTTGTGAATTTTATGCTTGTAGGAATTTGGTATACGTTTAAGTTGAAATAAACGTGCATGGAAATAATTTAAATATTTGATACTAAATATTTGTAATGCTTCATGTATGAATTCGTTGGTGACGTGTATAATGTAATAGATGATTTAGAGGTAAAAGTTTTTGGATATTTTATTTATTTTATATGTGGAAATGTTCATATTTGTAAAGGGTAAATACTTTTTCGCGATCATGTAATTTCATATATGTTCTTTTTACCGGGTTTAAAGATTGAGAAAATTGTCATGTATTTTTGTGAAATTTTTCTGATTTATGAGAAAAAAGCAGTGTACATGGATATAGTGAAGAGTGTGCGCAATGCCGTTTTTGTGCAATTCTGGGATGTTTTTTTAAGTAAAAATAAGTCGGCGTGTACATGGTTTATGTGTATGTGTTATTTTAAAAATGCGTAAGGAGGATGGTATTGTGCAGTTTTTCCTAATTTTGCAGTGAATATTTGTCATGATTAAGCAGTTTTGTTTCATAAAATTTCTAGCTTAAGTGTAATTCGGCTAGTAGATTGTTGGAAGAAGTGTTCAGGAGATAAAAAGAAAAGAAACATGTCTTTACTTCGTGAAGACGAAATGGCGGCGGAGGAAAAAAAATAGAGGGTTGCTGTAGGAGAGTTGGTCGCCAAATTTTCGCCAAAAAAATCGCCAAGTTACCATAATGTAAAGATCAACCTTGTTTTCTGCTGGTTAAGAATATTATTTTTGAAATAATGAGATAATGTATTAGTAGCTAGAGTAAGGATTTCGATTATCACTTATACGGTACAAACATATTAGTACAATTTATTTACTTTATTGTTATAAACACAATCTAATTTATGTGTATGCATGCTTGAATGTTTTCTGTTCTTTTCAAAATTCTTTTTTCTTATTTTATTCCGATTTCTGTTAATCTTCTATAAGCGGGCTGAGCGCAAAACTTGGCGAGAATTTTTATTTGGTTTTATTCCTTGGTATCTCCGCCTGTATGTTTTCTTGTGGCAAACATAGAGCTTTATTTCGCTGATTGTAATGAGTGTATTTTAATTTTGCAATTTTTGTCTCTTTTCTTTTGTGACACCATATCTTGGAATTTCACGATAAGATTTGGTGATTAGTTTCGTAAAAGTTTCAATCTACTCGATTCCTTATCTCATGAAGTGACTGAAGAAAATCAAGTAGTCACTATCGATTACCACTCAAGTTTCTCTCTCTTGCTAGTCATTACCAGGCTTGCTTGAAGATTCATTACTGTACTGTATTGTAAGCTAAACTTCATTCTGAATGGAGTTTCTCAATTTGGTACATTTTGAGTATAGGACCGTATTAGCGATTTTCTGGCTTGGCACACTTTTCGGACGGTTGTGTTTCTGGAACCTAGCTATTTCTAGTCTACTCCATTTCGGCAACCCTGTCGCATTCCCACGTATTTTAAACTGGAAAGTGCTATTTTTTTCGCTGCAGCGAAACAAGAAGTTGCTTCTCTATGAACTAGTCGTATTGGTTTTTTTATTTTATTCCGATTTCGGTTAATCTTCTATAAGCGGGATGAGCGCGAAAGTTTGTGCGTGTATATTTGTTGTTCAATTGTTGAGGGAAAGTTCAATGTGTTGAATTCCACGAACGATATTCACTTATATATTTTAGTGAGTTGATCCATTGTTAGTGAATTTGAATATATTTACTTAATTGGTAATTTTGGAGTCCGAGGAAAGTGTTATACACTTTATTTCAGAAGTTGGTTTATTTCCTCCAATTGAAACTGATGTCGAGAGTCCAATACGTTTTGCAAAGATGGTTGTTAATAAGGATATGCTTGTGCTGCAATTTAGTGTCATTTTCGTTTGGCGATGTGAAGTTTGACATCGAAAACTAAAATAATTTGGCGCCAACTTACCACGCTCATGGAAGATTAGCCTCGATTTCCTTATATTTTCTGATTAGCATGTCGTCTGTTTTAAGCATTATTGAGAAGTTTCAGGGAGTATTAAGGGTGAATTTAAAGTTTATTTTCTAATGGAAGGATGACGTTAATAAAGCCTGGTTTAGTGAATAGGATGTTCCTTTTACATTTATGCCAAGATCAACAATTATTCTTATATTTCTTAAAGAAAGCAGGTTTAATAAAGAGGGAATTTGTATGCATGAAATGTAATTCTAAAATGAAATTTAAGATTATAAAGTCGAAATCAAATGATTTTATGTGGGTGTGTAGAAACGTTACGGCAGCGAATGTCAATTTGATATAGGTCATGGTTTTCTAACAGTACGCTGAGGATGGATGAAATATTTTTCTTAACATATAAAATGCTCAGAGGGACTAAAACTGGAGCTATTCAAGAGGAGTATTTTTTGGTTTCTATTACTTTAGCAGACTGCTCATATGCAGCTTGGTTGCTGTTCTACCCCCAGATTTTATTGCCAGGATAGTTATGTATTTCACTGATATGTAGTGCTTCATTTATGTCAGAAATTCGTATAGTGATGCAATACAATTCACACTGCCACTAAGATTACATATGCTGAGTATAGTGGTTGTCATACCAGTGGAGGGTATTCATGAAAGGAAGTGTAGAGGCATTAGGTTAATTTTAGGGGACCTAGTCGCCAAATCCTGGGTGCAGAGAATCATCAGCCACAACCCTTTTAGTTCGGGCGCCACTTGTAGAGTCATTAGGTTAATTGGAAGCAGAAAAGATGAAAAATATACAACCGCCTTCTCGGTGAATCGAACCACGGATCTCTGGAATACCGGCCCAGCGTGCTACCGTTACACCACGAAGACACGCTAGGGAAGTGGGAGAAATACCTTATACACTCCCCTTTTTAAAGGGCGACTAGGGTTTTAGGGGACCTAGTCGCCAAATCCTGGGTGTGGAGAATCATCATCCACAACCCTTTTAGTTCGGGCGCCACTTGTAGAGTCATTAGGTTAATTGGAAGCAGAAAAGATGAAAAATATACAACCGCCTTCTCAGTGAATCGAACCACGGACCTCTGGAATACCGGCCCAGCGTGCTGCTGTTACACCACAAAGGCACGCTAGGGAAGTGGGAGAAATACCTTATAGAAGTTCAGCTATAATTCCGTGTCGCATGATGGGAAATAAATTGTTTCAGCATAGCCAGTAATGTCGGCTGTGTTTTAAAATAGCCGTAGTCAAAAGTCAACATGTAGAGATCTCGGCGGCTATTCGTGTGCATGTTAGAGTAATTTAAGGTATGGACATTTTCACGTGTCGATTACAGAGATGCTGGACAGGATTTGTGGTATGCAGAGGCATTTCATCTTGGGTGAATGTTATATGACTTATTCTGGCAAAAAATTATTAAAAATTCCATTATTATAAGTGTTATTGAATTTGTTCTTCCCCAGTTATTTTTTTAGATTCCTGCTGATGCTGAAAAAACGTTAGTCAATTTCACCTAAAATTTTTTTAGTTGGACATAGTATTTCCTCTTACTTCTGTGTAGTTGCAAAAAATGAAACTTTGTTTCAAAAGATTTGACTGTTGCGTTATTGCTATGTTATTACTAAACTATGAATATAAGCTATCCAAAAGAAATATCTTGTACTCTTAAATTTTCACAGCATTATTTTGTTTAAATCAGTGGTCAAATACCTACTAAAGTTATGAATCTTCATCATAAGATCGCATTAAAGTAAAATATTTTGTTTTCATAGATTTTCTTTGAAAAATTAAAAACTTTTAATTTCAAGCCTACTTTTATCAAGGTGTTGGTACCCCATAAGTTTGTACTCAAGTACCAACTTATGGAACAACAATTTAGCATACTTTGGTTTCAACGTTTTTGGTACCATAACTTGGTGAAAGCTAGAACCAATTTTTTTACAGTGTATAAGGCGCTTCCTGCTGTACTGCTAACAAGCCAGGATACTTGGTCTCTTGCGTGGTCTGTACATCGCGGGGAATTGGTTACTAGAGGAATGGAACTGCCTGTACAGTGATTAGAGCCATCATTTATGATTGTTCTAGTCAACCAGATAGTTTCCATTAATGACATTATAACCCTGAAATTGAAGAACCAATATTAAGTTTTCATATTATAGAATATTTTTAAAAAAATAGGAAATCGCTCAATTAATATCTTTTTATCATTCTTATATTCAAAGAAAAGTTTATATTATAATATACTAAAATTTCGAAACTTCGTAACCGACACATTTTTAGATGTTTTAGAATTTTTTATGTTGAAATTTTAAAATAATGAACATCAAATAGTAGAGCAATTTTTGAAAATTCACTAAGGAGAAAAAACCTACAGAAGTTACGGTTACGTTAAATATAAATTTCATTAAGAGATTTACTTCAACTCTATCCGATGGTACAAACAATACATTTTTGAGAGTTTTTGTTTGTTCGTTAAATGAAGACGTGCGAAAAATCGTTTCGATATTAATTTTAAACATGTATTTTGAAAAGGTCGCTTCAGCGCATTCTATTTTCACCGACAAAAAGTGCGTGAACAACATTTGAACTCGATAGCTTATCAGTGGGTTGTTTAAAAGTTGATGATAAACTTTTGACCTTAGTGATAAACATCAAAAGCAAGGTAAATAAATTTTATAAAAATGTTAAATTCCTTTAAATTAAAAAAAATCAAACTCTAAACTGTATGTACCAAGATATCCTTTCAAAAACCTTATTATATAATAATTATATGATTCGAAAATTATTGTATAATAATTATTTTTAAATTCATTTTAGTGTACAGTACTGAATTTCAAAACAATAGGTAAAAAATGTTCACAGTGACACATGCATTATAGATATGCGAAGCCCAATAATCGATAAGAGTGATCAGTAATCATTACCATTAGAAACAATGATAAGCAAATACACAATCATTTACTAAGAACACACAAATTCTTGACAAATTGAGAACTAATAATTTTATAAAATGCATATGCAAACAAATAAAATAATTATTAAAGACAAACTTTACTGATTTGTTGTTCAATGAATTTTTATTGAATCTATATGCAATCAAAGAATGTAGTTTTATATTTATTTAAGATATTATTACCTTTTTATTTATATAAAAATAAGCTTTCTATTTCAATTCTTAGAAAAAACATTTTTCATTAAATATGTTGAAATTCGCGAGTTTTTCAAAATTAAAAAACAAATGTTGAAAAATTTTTAATTTAGGCCACAAAATTGGATCACGCAAATTTTAATACTTTGTATTCAATAAAAATGTATTCATTAAACAAATTCAATGGACATATTTACGAAATCAACTTTTCTCTTATCACTCCCTAAGTTATTTAGAAGGCACGCTTAATGTCAATAGAAATGACATCAATCGGTATATTGATTGTCACCCTTGAAAAGTGTGTTTAATAACCGAGTTTTTGAGAGTCGATTGTCAATTTTACACCAACAAAGAACAGGTGTTTCTTTTCCCATTTATTGTTTATCAAGAGGGTAGAAGTCTCCTTTTCCAATATTAGCTCTTCCTCTTCATAATATTAGAGACAGAATCAATTTTTTATAATCTTGAAATAATTATTTCATGTTTTAAATATATGATAAATAACACATAGGTGGCCAAACTTCATACACCAGCAGCCCCGTTTTACGATGCAAGAAATTTTAAGAGCCGCGACTAAATTTTCCAAGAACCCCGATCCTGTATTTGCATAGTTTAGAACGTAATAAAATCTATTTCCATGAATAGAAACATTTGAAGTAGGTTATTAGACATTTGGATTTTTATTTACGTATATCCAATATTGCTACATATAAATAAGAACTTTAATTTCTCTTACTCAGGAATGGTGGTTTCTAGTATGTGCAGTTTTGAATTTATTGCATAATGTAAGCTGAATTTTTTTTTCATACAAAAAGGCCAAGAATTTTCTTCTAAAAGACAGAAAGCCAAGCACTTCTAATCCCTCCTTTTATAATTATTGAATCTTCTTAAAATAAACATAATGAAATTGAATGTATTCTAAACAAATTTAGGTTGATCTCTACATTATGGTAACTTGGCGATTTTTTGGCGAAAATTTGGCGACCAACTCTCCTACAGCAACCCTCTATTTTTTTTTCCCCGCCGCTATTTTGCCTTCACGAAGTAAAGGCATGTTTCTTTTCTTTTTATCTTGTAGCGTTGCGCGCCTCCAACTTGCACGCAACCAAGAGTTGACTGTTGAAACTGGATAAAAGACAGAGTCTTGTTAAGGGTTTAAGTCCCTTTTTATTCAACGTAATAAATTACAAGTGCGTGCTCTTGACGCTCACAAACTACGCCAACTCGGCGGTCAAATAAAAATAATAACCTGAAAAGAAACTAAAGACAAGACTCTAACTACGAGGCTCTCTAAAAGTAACTAACCTCACCGCGTTTTACAATACCGCTGCTAATTCAGCAAACTTGAAGATCACGTTGAACAATTAACAATACTTCCAGGCAAGCACACAGGCCGAAACGCGGGGTTCTTCAATTTCTGGCTAACTACCTCCGCGCTCGTGAAGTAAGAACAGCACACCTCGAACTCGTTTCCTTTCTATTTAACTCAGAATACTTCCGCTGATAATCTGAATACTTTGCGCGTTCTACTAAAAATTTACATACTCTGGCACTGGCAGTTCCAGGGGAAAGTAAGGCTTGACAGGACAGATAGTTTAAACTTAAAATAAATGTTAGTTAAAATAAATATACACCCTACATTTGCCGCTGCCAGAATTTGGAAAACTTGGAAGCAGGTCCTACAAACGACCTGTTGTAAGTTTCTATAATTCTGAACTAACTCTCGAGAACCTCGTTTACACAAAAAAATCTTATGTAACAAATTATATACTAAATTTCTGTGTATACTTATAACTCTCTCTTCTTACAGCAACTTTTCCTGGACTTCATCAATCAATCTTGGTCTTTTCCTTCCAGCATCTGGAAAGAATAAGTATCAGTATCTTTCTAAATACATTATAATTTACACTTTCTTGACACAATAAATTTTTGTTTTTAAACGATTCGTTTTCCTTAGTTATTGCTTAATTCACATTCATTCAATTTTTCAAGCATTAATTTAACTTTACCCTGGCTCTCCACCATGTGTGGTGTCAAACGGGAATATTCGTGTTTTAGTCTTACAACACTTCCCCTAACCACCATGATTTGTTAGAATTCAACGACCAAATAGACACACCTTACTCGACATTCTACAACTCAATGAGCTACTTTAACATTCTTAAAAATTCAAGTGTAGGTGGAGAACCCTACAAAACACATTCATTCTAACTTCCCCCTCATTCATCTTTAAACATGCAGGCTTTCGCTCTAAAGCATGACTTTATCTACAGTTTAATACTTATATTTTGAATTCATTCCTTTTGAGCATTTTACTTTTAGCATCTAAAATTTTATGCTTCTCGACTAAATTTTACTTTTACATAACATTCAAGTATTTACGTACATTTACAAAATTTTAATACATATGATTTTTACAATTTACCATAAAATGAATAAGAGAAATAAATTTTTACTTTACTCATTCTTCGCGAAGCTGGCGGCACTGAAACTAAAATTCTTATTAATACAAGAATACGAAGTTATTTTTATCTTCGGCCAAATTTTGGCTTTAACATAACAGAATTAGTCTTTCGAGCAACAGAAAATGCTTGTTCTTAGCTTTTATACTTAAAGAATATAATACTTTTGCCTTATCTAAATAAAGTAAAACAAAACTAAGTCTCAACCGAGACATATTGACTTTCGTCAAAACATAGAACTTCGTACTTATGCATAACATTTTGGAACAAAAGAGAAAAAAAAATTATAGAAGATTTTAAATTATCTTTGAGTTTTCGATGCTTGAAACTCCGTCATTCTTTTCTGGCAATATTGTTCCCAAGTTATAGGTTTCATGGACGTCAATCTTCTCCTTACTGACCTCCGAGTGTCGTCCACATTAGTTTTTCTTTTGCGTCCTCTGCATGCTGGCCTCTTGGCGGAATAATCGTCGGACTGTTGTCGTTTCCGTTTTTCCATGGGACGGCTGGTCTTGACGTCCTCCGGCCGGAGTCCTTCTTGAATTTCTTCTGTTGTTCCTGGTATTTTTGTTCCTCCTGTTGCCGTTTCAGTTTCCGGAACGGCGGCCTTGCTGGCACCTGACTCTCTGGCCCTGAGCGCGTTCTCCTTGATGTATGATTTCTCCTGCGATCCGTTGTAGGTGGTGTTTTGCTCTTTACCACGGTTTCTTTACGCGGTGCATCTGTATTCTTGTTTTGCTTAAATGCTGGAGTTTGAAAGTTTTTATTTTTTCTTTTTGGTACCGTCGTCCGGGTTGTAGAAGGGCTAGGTCTCTCTTCAGTTCTCTGCTTCTTGGGTGGTGGAACAGTTGTTGTTATTTCTGGACCTTCTACTTCGTTTAGACTTGAGTCCTGCAAGAAACTTTTAAGGATTTCAAAATCATTTGGATTATAGTATTTTTTCACCTGGTTGGGACTTGCTTTACAGATTTCCCCTCTCTCGTTCTTAAGATATAATAAGACACCTTTGATTTACTGAAATACATAGGGGCCTTCAAATTTTGGAGCTAGCTTTGCCGTAAAATTGTCTGGGGCACTTGATAAAGAAAATTTCCGCTTCAATACTTTATCCCCGACTTTAAAATCTGCTTCACGGCGTTTTCTATCATAATATGCTTTTTGCTTATTTCTTGCCGTATCCGAGCTTTTAAGCGCCTGATCAATCAGTTTTTGCACATCTTTCTGTTTAAACTCTTGCTCTCTTTGTTGCACAAAAAATAATTTATCTAAAGGCGTAATTAACTTTCTGCTTAAAATAATTCTGCTGGGGTTTTTCCCGTAGTATCGTGATTTGCCGTTCTTAAAGCATAAGCTAATTCATTTATGTAGCCATCCCAGCGCTTGTGATGTGTGCTCACGTAACTGCGAATTATTTTTACTATGTTTTTATTCACTCTTTCTGCTATGTTTGCCTGTGGTCTATACGGAACCATTTTGATATGGCGTATGCCAAGTCCATTGCATATGTTTTCAAATATTTGACTAATGAATTGTTTTCCGTTATCGCTAATGACTTTTATCGGTGCACCGTATTTTAAAATGTATCTGTGTAAGAATGCATCTGCGACTGTTTTGGCTGACGCGCGTTTAAGTGGAACAATTTCTGTCCATTTTGAAAAATGATCTACAATTACTAAAAGAAAACGATTTTTATTTAACTCACTCTGGGGAAAAGGACCAAGAAGATCTATGCCTAAAATTTCATTCGGAAATGTAGCGCGAATGCTATTTAAGTACCCGGCCGGGCTGTAATTAATATCATTTATTAACTGACATTGATTGCAGGACCTGACATACGCCGTTACTATTTTGTATAATTGCGGGAAATATACCGCCTCGCGTACCCTTTTTATAGTCTTTCTGACCCCGAGGTGGCCCGCTGTTTTTTCTTCGTGCAACTCCTTCAAAATGCTTAATCGAAGCGAGGCTGGGATGACTGGCTTATACTCAAGATTTTCGTTTGTTGTTTTCGTATAGAATAATAAATTATCTATTATTTCATAGTTTTTTGCTCTATTTCTTATCGCATCGATATCTGTATGCTCAAAGCTTTCGGGGTCTTTCAAATAAGCATAGATATTTCCAAATTCAGGATCAGCTTTCAGTTCAGTAATAACCGTATCTCTAGAATCTAAAATTTTTGAAGTCAACACAGCGCATTTGAGTTCATTGCCTTCATCGTCCAGTTTTATACGAGATAGTGCGTCAGCTACATTGTTTTCCTTACCCGGTTTATATTTAATTATGAGGTTATACTCTTGAAGTTTTAAAGCCCATCTTATTAACCTGGGCGTTAGGTTTTTCCCCGAGTAAAGTCTACCAACAGCCGCATGATCCGAAAAGACTGTTACTGGCGCTTTGCCGAAATAAACTCGAAATTTGTGTACAGCAATTAATACGGCTAATGTTTCTCTTTCTGTAGCTGTATAATTCCTTTGTGTCTGATTCAACGTTTTACTAAAAAATGCCAGAGGATGGCTATTTTGCATAAGAACCGCACCCACCGCACAGTCTGACGCATCTGCTGCAATTTCCAGGTTTTCGTCCCCCTCCGGGAATTTTAAAACAGGGGCATTGACGAACGCTTCTTTTAATCTTTCAAAAGCTCTATTTGCTTCCGCTATCCACGTAAATTTACCTCTCTTTCTTTTGATTACTAAGAGTGGTTCAACAATATTAGCGAAATCTTTTATGAAAGACCGATAGTAAGAATATAGTCCAAGGAAAGAAGAAAGTTTCTTGGCGGTGTTGGGCGGTGGAAAATTCTTGATGGCTTTTATTTTTGAATCTTGCGTTTCTATACCCTTTTGCGAAATTTTATAACCGAGATATTTAAGTTCTTTAGTTGCGAACTTGCATTTTGAGGCGTTAATTGTAAGACCGGCCTCTTTTAATAATTTAAAAACTTGTTCTAGATCATTAATGTGTTGTTCCAACGTACTACTCGTTATAATTATATCATCTAGATAAATTAAAATTGATTTTCCTAGGACAGGCTTTAGAACAATGTCCATAGCTCTCTGGAATGTTGATGGGGCCCCACACAACCCAAAGAGAATGCGTAAAAATGCATAAGTGCCCGATTTTGTTATAAACGCGGTTTTATGTATGTCTTCGGGTCTCATAGCTATTTGATAGTAGCCAGACGTTAAGTCCAAAGTAGACATGTATCTTGTCTATTTGATCTGTCTAACAATTTCCTCTATAACCGGCAAAGGGTAAACTGGAAATTTAGTAATACTATTTAGTTTTCTGTAATCGATAGCAAACCTCCAAGCCCGTTTATCCGAAGGAGGAAACTCGTTCTTTTTCCTACATAGTACGACTGGACTCGCGTACTCACTATTTATGGGCGTTATTATTTTATTCTTTAACATCTCCTGAATATGTTCTTCGATGATTAAGTCTTTTTGTTTGTCGTACCGATAAGGTTTAGTTCTACAAGGTTTTTCGGCACTTAATTGTATCTTATGCGTAACTATTTGACAATTTCCCGGCTTTTCTGAAAACAAGTTAGAAAATTACTCACCACTTGCTGTATTGCTTGCCTTTCATGGTCATTCAGGTGGCTAAGGTCCACTTGCGGTTTCTCCACAGGTTCCACCACCCTCTGGTCCATCTCCAGCACCACGGAACTGTCTTGAAAATTCAATTTGGCCCTCGTGGCCCTTAAAAACTCCATACCTAAAATAAGAGGATTTTGCAGATTCTTCACTACAAAAATTAATACTTTGAGGCTTTCCTCTTTTACCTGTATGTTTAATGATAATTTCCCGATGCAGTGACATGTTTTTCCTTGCGCCGCTATAATTTCCGTATTTTTGGTTTTAAATAATCGTACCCTATAAAAATTCTTTTGAAGAAATTTTCGCTCATAAAATTCCCTTCTGCTCCTGTATCGATGAGGGCTTCTATTGGTACATCGCCAACCGGGACTTGTATAATTGGTAGATGTGAGTTTTTTACGATGACCGTATTTAAATGTCTTTTTGAGGGTTTTTTTAAAACTTCCGGGGTCTGGACCTCCCTTTCACAGGCCCCTCTACTCGTTTAAAGTATTCCTTTCAATCTGTGCCTTCTGGGTACGCGGATGTTTATTTTCGAATTTTCTTTTTGGGCCTTGACCTTCGAGTTTCGATGAGTTAGCTTGATAGTTCTTTCCCCCATAAGAGCGATTTCCATTTCTGGTTTCCTCATTTGAAGATGTCCTTCGGTTACTTTGAGAATACGTTGCCCCTCTAGCTTTTTCCGCTATTCTGCGATTTTGAAACTTCACCGCCAATTCGAAGAGCTTCTGCAATGTGCTTGGGTTTCTAATTTCGAAGTAGTCTTGAACAGCGGGTAACAATCTTGGTAAGATTATTTCAATAATCTCCGCATCGGGTTTCTTCCCATACAGCATATCCTTCAGCTTAATTTTTCGTAGAATAAAGTCCGACAACTCTTCTATATCCCGTTGATAGAAACTATATAGTTCGGCTTCCAGCCTTGCTCGATCTTTCACTATGGGGAAGGCCTTTACTAACGATTTTTTGAAATTTTCAAATGTATATGTATGGTTCCCAAATTCCCCTAATAAAAATTTGCCTATATTTTTCTACCATAGCGCGGCTTGTCCGCTTAGTGCGGATGTGGCGATGCCAACTTTTTGTCTTTCAGGCACAGGGTAGAGCTGAAAGTGATTTTCTAGGCCTTCTAGAAATATCGCCACCGAATTTTTTCCGTCGAAATTGACGTTTGGCTTGATTGACGCTCTCAAAATCTGGACCAGGTATCCAAATCCTTCCAATTGGCTTGTCATTTCTTGGTGTTGCCCAGCGGTTTCCATCCAATTTTCGGCCATTTCAGTTCGATAAAGTGTTCGGGCGCCAATGTAGCTTTGCGCGCCTCCAACTTGCACGCAACCAAGAGTTGACTGTTGAAACTGGATAAAAGACAGAGTCTTGTTAAGGGTTTAAGTCCCTTTTTATTCAACGTAATAAATTACAAGTGCGTGCTCTTGACGCTCACAAACTACGCCAACTCGGCGGTCAAATAAAAATAATAACCTGAAAAGAAACTAAAGACAAGACTCTAACTACGAGGCTCTCTAAAAGTAACTAACCTCACCGCGTTTTACAATACCGCTGCTAATTCAGCAAACTTGAAGATCACGTTGAACGATTAACAATACTTCCAGGCAAGCTCACAGGCCGAAACGCGGGGTTCTTCAATTTCTGGCTAACTACCTCCGCGCTCGTGAAGTAAGAACAGCACACCTCGAACTCGTTTCCTTTCTATTTAACTCAGAATACTTCCGCTGATAATTTGAATCCTTGCGCGTTCTACTAAAATTTACATACTCTGACATTGGCAGTTCCAGGGGAAAGTAAGGCTTGACAGGAAAGGTAGTTCAAACTTAAAATAAATGTTAGTTAAAATAAATATAAACCCTACAATCTACTGAACACTTCTTCCAACAATCTACTAGCCGAATTATATTACTTATGCTAGAAATTTTATCTAACAAAACTGCTTAATCATGACAAATATTCACTGCAAAATTGGGAAAAATTGCACAATAGCAAACTCCTTGCACGTTTTTCAAAATAACACATACACATAAACCATGTACACGTCGACTTATTTTTACTTAAAAAAACATCCCAGAATTGCACAAAAATGGCATTGCGCACACTGTTCACTATATCCATGTACATCGCTTTTTTCTCATAAATTAGAAAAATTTCACGAAAATGCATGACAATTTTCTACATAAAGAAAGCAAAAAGAACATATATGAAATTACCTGATCGCGAAAAAGTATATACCCTTTCCAAATATGAACATTTCCACATACAAAATAAATAAAATATCCAAAAACTTTTACCTCTCAATTATCTATTATATTATAAACGTCACCAACGAATTCATACCGCAAACATTACAAATACTTAGTGTCAAATATTTAAATTATTTCCATGCACGTTTACTTCAACTAAAACGTATACCAAATTCCTACAAACATAAAATTCACAAAATAACTATCATTTAATTAAAATATAATTAAATTCAAAAACACTACTTAAAATATAAAAATCATTGCTAATAACAATTTTCGAATAATACCATATTATTTTATTTACTCCTTACATTTAGAACAGTGCATAAAAATAATATCCTCAAATAATTAAAAATATTAACTTACCTAATCTTATTCAGAATCTTGATTACGTGTCCGATAAACTTTTCTTATTTCCTCTGCTAAATAAAAAGCAAGCGTATGTGCGCCTGTTTCAGGATCTTTAAAATCATACTTATAGTTCACAGCAAGGTACCAGGTAAAATAAATAACTTAATAAAACATCTTTACTTCTATCTCGCACAACTTTAAAGAAACACTTATTACTACCCCTTTCAATCTCACTAAATACCCATTTCGAATTCACTTTAGTTAGGGCCATGGGATCCAAAAATTAACGAACACTGTTTCACACAACACAGAATAAAGCTAAATACAAAATTTCCAGATTTTTTCCCAATTTCCCCCCTTTTCCGATTAAAGAACTGTAATTCGTCCATTAATATCACATGACATATCCCATGATCTCTCATTTCCCTCACACAAAATAATGCGTAATCGGAACTGAGTACTGCTCACATTATTACCAAAGTCCTAGTTTATCGCCTCCAAAATGTTGCCAAACTACCAGTTACCATATTCTAAAGATCATCCCAAATTTAATTAATTTATGAAGCGGTATTTCTTCCGTTTCATAATTTCCGATTGATTTTATACATAAAATGCTTTTTCACCTTGAAACAAGTGGTCTGCTACTGTAAGCTATAAGGTATTTTCTCGTATTCGAGAATTCCAGGTTAGAGTCCCGGCGAGGGTGTTGCTCAATTTCACGTCTTTCGCAGAAAAAAAAAATTCTAATGACTGTACAGTGGCACCCGAACTAAAAGGTGGTGTATCATGATTCTTCAGCACCAGGATTTGACGATGGGTCACCTAATCTCCAGTCGCCTTTAAAAGGGAAAGTATTTAAGGTATTTTCTTCCTCCTTTCTGCATGCCTTCGTGGTATAACGGTAGCACACTCGGCGCTTATTCAAGAGGTCCAGATTCAAATTCCAGCGAGGGCACTGCACATTTTTCACGTTTCCTGCTTCGAAAAATCCTAATGACTCCGCAAAGCCATAGACAGACGCATTTTTTAACATTAACTAAATTTTGTTAGTATTAACTAAATTTGCTGGAATATTGTTTTCCGTTTGAGGGTATTACTATATCGGTATGTCCTCAAAGGTCTGACAAACAAGAAAAGTTTAAGTTATCGTCTATTGACTTTTGATTATGCTCAGGGTTTTCTATTGTTAATGATTTTTTGACTTTGTCAGCAGAATACGACAGATAAAAAATTAATAGATTGGTAAAACTACCTGCGAGAGTTTTGTATTCGCTGTGTTCCAAATACAACTTTCGGTAAAATCGGAAGGTCTAACAAAAGAGCAGAAATCCATGAATGTCTTCTTACGAAGAGCAAAAATGAAGCAGTTCGAATACTGATTATTTGTTAGATAAAAAGACCTCAGATGTGTTAAATAAAGGTCCTTCAGAATTCCGCAGGAACGACTGGCACAACTTTCACAGGATCTCCGCCAACTTTCATGGTAGATGGGATAATACGTTATTACACAAAACAAAAATATTATTAATCTTAAAAACAAGTTGTATTTCAATTAAATAATTAAATTTCATAACTTTTAGGCTTATCAAAGCGTGTCAGTTAAATTCATTTCCGATATTGCCCACAAATTGATGCACCAATAACTTTATAAAGTACAGATATTTCTATTATAAATATGGTTTGGCGTTTTTCTGTGTAAGTAGGTCAAACAACATTCTCGTTCCTTAGCTCTTTTCGACAAGAATTACAACGAGAGCCTTGCGTCTTTTGGGCCCTTTCAAAAAATCTTTTTTTTTTTTTTTTTTTTTTTTTTTTTTTCTCAATAGTCCTTGGAATCAGACGGTTAAATTCTAACTCTCACCAGTGCGAATTTGAAAGAACCTTTCCGGAGTTGAAAACTGCTTTGCTGCAGGAATGTGATCGACTGCTAGAGGGACTCCTCAGTTGCCTCAGTTGCCCAGTATGGCGTATACTGCGCTACCTGTCTGGCTATGAGAGAGGGGACCTTACCTATATTAGACCCATTTTTCATTTCTATAGCACAACGAGGATTTTAGACATAACTACACTTTACTGATCGCCGTGTGCACATGAAATGACTTTTGAATGCTACACCTCTTCGTCTGTTATAAATGTGTAGTATTCATATAAAATTTCATTATAATAAGTCCATCAGCCTTTTGAAATTTCGACATAATGTGTAAATGCTCTAAATGTAGCACGCGAGTGTTATTTCGGTTACTTGTTATGATTGGTTCCTTCTTCTCTGTGTGAAAGATCTGGAGTATTTAATTTCCTAGGTAATTGTTTATCAAGACGAGAAGGGTCTGTGAGGTTTATCTATTAATTTTTAACTAATAGTTCATTTTAAGTTGAAAAGCTTTTCCTATTATTCTCTTTGCACCCACGCTTTTCATGCCAGAATGTAAATTAGATAGCCAGAGTTTATTCAGATTAAGGTAGAATGAAGTTGTATTTAAGCAAGAGTTTCGGAAGTTAGTTTTTAGAGCGTTTCTGCCTATTCTAAGCCACATTGTGCTGTTATTATTCGCGGCTTACGTTAGCGGCGTTGATGTGTTCTCTCCTTTAGGCTTGTCTCGCCGATTACTTTAGATCAGGGCTCTTCCTGCGCGTTAAAAAGTATTCTGTGAGCCGTTAGGTTAAACTACACACCTTGAAATTGTTATTTGTTACGTATTTCTGTTAAACCAGAAGTGTTGGCTTCTTGTAACCCAAGTTGGATCATTTCTTAATTTTATGATTGAATAAAGGGTTTTATATACCTTTCTTCTGATCTCTGTTTAGTTTCAAAAGGCTAGAAGATAATTCTTTTAAAAGTTTGTTCCCAAAGCGTCATAGACTTTATAGGTCTACATAAATTTTTAGATTTTATATCTGCCTATTTATTTTTAAAATTAAGATTTTCTAGCATTTTAATTAGTTGTGAAAGATGAATACTTGCAAAAGATGGGGCTTTATAATTAGAGTCAGCTTTGATTCAGAGAGTAGTTGAAGCCAGATATTGCAACTTTAGGATGTTATACACATCCAGATATTAAGGAATAAAATTTTCTTCACACTTTCTGAATGCTCAAATCATCTCGATCGGAATTTATAAACACTATAAATGTTTTGTATACGTTATTAATTTTATTTAACCCTAGTAATGCAGTACATTAAAAATACCAAAATTAACTGCACCTGAGTTTAAAACTATAAATGGACATATAATATAGTTTAAAAGTCATACTTTTCGCATCTTAACATGTTTACAAATATAATATACTTCTTCCTTTTCTAGTGACATTTTCCACGAGTATTTCAGAAACAAGCTATGACCTATCCCTCCAGATATAATCCTGTACTTCATAAAATGTATACTGAAAAAGCAAAAAGATTCCTCTTTATTTTTTCCAGGTGTATTAGATATTGCATACAAAGAAACGTCGACTTAGATTTACTGATGAATTACGAAATTTCATTCACAGATTTCATTAGCATAATTCATTAATATTTCAACTAAAAATGGATACAGAAGCTAGTATGAAAAACTTTAATTTTCTTGTCAAAATATACATAAGAATATGATATACTTCCGTCCTTTTTTAATGACATAATCCAGAACATAAGAAAAGTTCATAAATTATTTCTCCAGATATCATCCTATCTTTCATACATTATATTTTGAAATAGCAAAGCAGTATATGTTGATGTTCCGCCACAGATATATCACATGTTGCACGCACAGAATCGTCGACTTTCAGATAATACATGATTTACTGATGAATTATGAATTTTCATTTGTTTCGAATTCGTGACTAGTTTACGCGGAACTTCCCCCATTCATCATCCAATACTGCATAAAAAACATTTTTCAGTTACAATAAGCTACTTCCTGTGCAGTTCTAATGTATTGCAGTGTTGAATTATTATTTTCAAGTACTATTTAAGTAATTTTGTGGCATTTATGTTTAAGTTTTATTATTTAATTTAATTCATTTTTTTTCGTCTTCGCTCATTCAAAAATATTGAGTTTAAGTGGCAAGCAGTTTTACTATAAAGTTTAAAATTCTACGAATAGGAGTTTGAGAGTTTGGCTTTCTGTTTGCTGCCTTGCCGATTGCAAAAGGGTCTCTTGATAACGCTTATTCTTGTCTGGCTGTGAGTACCGTGGTCTGAGATTAGATGCTGTTTTTGTAAGTTGTGTGTTTGAATATCTGTCGTGGTCTAGGTAAGCATCTACTTTCTTCCCAAGTTAGATTAAAACTGTTGAATTTATAGCCATTTTTTGGAAAGGAAGCTTGCTGTTAAAATTAGGTCCAGGTTTTCTGGTAATGTTTGCATATTTTAATTTAAATACTCAAAAATGATAAGGTAGAATAAACATGCAGTTTTTTTTTAACTTTGTGTCTGTTTTATCAGGTTCAGTGTTTCTCCTTACTTGCTTTGGGAACATGCAAAGACCTGACTCGGAACAGGGAGCTTACTAAAGCTATGTTCAATAAATGTGGGAAGTAGACAAGATATACAGGAAGGGTATACGAAACCCTTTATTTTTCACTCTTTACAATAATTTCCGAACTTCGGAATACAGAGACCAACCACTTGTGGTCTGAACGTAAGAATATAAAAATATTAACTAAACTCTAACTTAACTTTGGAATAACAAACAATGGCCTACGTGGAAGATTGGCCGTATGTTAACAGGAAGCCGTATGTAGTACAGAGAACTGTTAACACTACAATACGTTTAAAATTATCAAGAGGATTAAACCTCTGGCCTGGAAGGCAACCAGCAACCGAGTAAAAACTGCTAAGGCAAGCGGCCTGCTTCGACTAACTCCTTCCTCTCTCTCGCTTGGCAAAAAGCCACAACTTAAGTACTTGGCGTTCGCCAGACAAATTTGCATAAATAAGTTAAAGCTTTTTATTCGGGCCAGAAGTAAAAAATAAGAAGTGATAGTAAAGATTTAAAATAAAATAAATGTTAGTAAAACTTAAGATCCTTACAGTTTGATGGTTAGATAAAGTGGTAGTCATAATTCCCAGCACAGATCAAATGAATGTAACACCTTATTTTTATGGTAATTGACAAATCTAAGTTATTTGGAACCCACAGCAGGTGTTACAATGCTATTAATTTCATCACCTTAAACACCTTTATTCGTCCCATTTATTATTGAAAACACATAAACTCATATCAATACAACGCAAATTGAAAGTCATGCAACCATATATGCATAATTAATAAATGTACTTAGAGAAAGGTATATATTAATTGGGCTTGCCATAGTATTAATTCGCTTCTTCGAGTCTGAAAATGAATATAATTTAAAATAATTTCCAGAAATCCAATGAAAGGTGTATGAAAAAGTACCAAACAAATTTATAGGAACTCTATTGTTGCTCTATTAACTTATTAAACTCAGAAGTTTCCGCCTTTGAAATGACATGCAAGTAGCTACTTCGAAAATGACATGAAAGTGACAGAATTCTTAATGTGTAGAACAGGAAAAGTCATTCTGCTTCAATAAAAGCGACATATCGATTGGAATATCATGACAGAAAATACAGAAAAATAAGTTGTTTGAACTGCGAGCTCTCTTGGACGACTCGAAACACGCGCATAGTATTGACCGCTCACGAGAATGATTATCTTCAGAAGTTAGCTCCGGCATACTCAAGCTCAACTAGTGAAGGCATCAAGCGCTCTGTAAGTATGTTTGATTTCTGTATTATTATGTTAATTTAATTATTTTATATTATTCAAAATGCATCACAGAAAGATCTTTCCTTATTTCCGTTCAATTACAATGATTTAAAATGCATTCAACTTCTGTTATGAAACGAATAAATAAGTTGTCAATGTGAAAAGGACAAGTTTTGCGAATTTAAAACACAGTTCCCAATTATATGTTCCTGATTAATAGTGGATAAGGAAAAATTAGAATTCTAATTCCGTATTGTTTTGAAACATTTTAATGTACAAATTTTAAAATGCGCTGTCATTTTATAACAATTTCTAAAAGAAAAAATATTTGGGTCCATTTATAAAGCTAAAATATACTACAAATCCGACTGTTACATCCAATATCTCTGCTTTAAGAAGAATCTGTATTAAAACTGTTTAATCAATAATATTCTTAGTAACCATATTCTTTCCTTGGTAAGTAACAATGCGTCACATATGAACATTACATTTGTTCATATGTGACGCATAATTTCAAAGAGGATTTTTTTCGTTATTTAGTATTGCTTCTAAATAAGCAAGTTCGAGTCTTTGCTCACTGGCTTAGCGATGCAACTGAATAGGTTTTGCAAGCGCGTTATTGTTCATTAGAACAATTTGCTTTTCCTTCCGCATATTGCATAATGCAAATTCTCGGAGTATTTTTCACATTTGTAGTAAGGTGAAATCTGCATGTGCCAAGTGATATCTGGCTTATATACACCGAATATATTGGAAGTTACTGTGTAACAGAATTCACCGCAGGTATGAACAGAATTTTTGATGTGACAGCCCTTTTTCTCTTTCGTAATGACAGTTTGTAAAAGCTCCGAGATAGTATGAAGATGCATGTTAGGTATATCTTCAAGTCCATGAACGACACTTTCAATATCTGTTGTAGGAAGACTTACAACGTGGGTCGCAGTACTAAACTATATTTTGAGATTATCAGGTAATGAATCCTATCAATTTTTCCCACATCATGTGCCATTCGAAAATTCAGAACGAAAGTAGATATTCTCTAGAGCTATTTTATATAATATTTACATATGAAAAGCTGAACTATATGTTACATATTATGAGTAAAATATTGTCTGTTCGTGCAAAGAAAAATAATGATCATAATTACAATATCTAATACTATAAATCAAGCTCTTCTTAAACCTTTTCAAATTGTGGATATGTACTCATATACATTTCCATAAAGTTCAGATAAAAAGTTTTGATGTTAGGTTTCAAAAAGTTTGAAACATTTTACAATAGTATGGTGTTTCTTCAAAAATATCTTAAAATATAAAACATTGATATGTTATATAAACAAAATACAGTTTTATATGTGTTCTTAATAATATAGAATCACAGAAATATACGTAAAAAATGCGATACTACATTATAAAATGATAAATTTAAGTAAAATATTTATTAAGTTGGTGTATCCTAATATGTTTGCATCGGAATATATTAATTATTCACATTCAGTGCTGATAACTCTAAGTCAGTAGTTATTTATCAGAATATTTCTTCCTCATTACAGCTAATCTATATTTGTGATATTATATAGAAGGAAAAAATGAAAAAGTATTAAAAACTCTTTTCATTTAAAATTCCATATTATTTGAAAATTTTCATCCACTTTTAATCAAGCATAACTTTTAAAAATCATATTTTTAAAATCGTTAACTTTTTAACATCACTTTTTAAAACTCGTTAACATCGTTAACTTTTTTAAACTTTCTATTCAAGATCTTCGCCATTTTTAGAATCTCTTTGAGTCACACATCGAAATTTAACGTATTAGGAGTCCAAAGAAGAAACCATTTTCGCACAATATGAACTGAGAAGAGTATTAGTCAATTGTAAACTTACGCAAATTGAAATCCCGATCGTACCTGCTAATTAATGAGGAGATTTCCACGAATGACTAAAAACCATGGATAAGCCAAAAATGGCCCTTTGTATAGTAAAAGTGATCAGAGGAACCATATAGAATCTACTATTTAATCTGTGACAATCCTGCTAATTTCATAACAGTCAAATTTGTGTTTCTCTGCTTTTCCTATCTTTCGCTACATAAATTATTCCTTGCATTGTTTTCTGGCTATGAAGTGCTAACCCCCTGGTAACTTTATATTAAAACAACCTTCTGTGATTAGAACCATGACATTTTTCAGATATCTAATTAGTTACACAATTACGTTGTAATCATTAGTGGCTTTAATCCACTTGCTGGAATTCCGCACAAACTAGCAACTCTGCAATTTGCATTAAATTCTGTAACCCAAGCTGCGGTCAAAAATATAACTCCGGATTTCATTATTTAATTGTTTTGTTAATTTAGTTGATGTTGTGCTAATGAGATACTCTTTGAAACTTCTATAGCCTAACCCAGGTCGTTAGAATGAGGCATGTTGCTACCTAAATTTAAATTTAGAGCTGCAAAGTAACGATAAGATAAATAACGATAAGATTTAGATAGAATGTTTTAAATAAAAATACACGAAAAACTATCTTGAAGAGAGTGTTCGAAAAAACTACTATCGGTTGTTAGAGACATTAAAATCTTTCGGAGGCCGGAGAGATGAAAAATTAGCAATCGCCTTCGCCGGGAATTGAGCCACGGACCTCAGAAATACCGGCTCAGTGTGCTGACCACTGCACCACGAAGGCACGCTAGGAAGATGGGATATATATGTTACCGTGAAAGACCGAAATTGGAGAATGTCGACTTTCACCGGAGAATATCAACATTCACCAAATACTTCGGTGAAAGACCGAATATTTCACTACATTCTTGTATATTCGGACCCTCACCGGTGTTTGTCGACAATCACAGATATGCTCTGGCGAGAGTCGAAAAGAGAGGTCATAAAGTGCCGTAATAGTTTAAGTTGTCGCAATAAATAAGATTTGAATCACATAATTTAGTAAGTTTTTTATTACTGTTATTTTATTATCTCATTTAGAACGTACTGTATAATTAAGTAAGTTTTTAACTTCTATTATTTTCCTTTCTCATTTTGAATGTATTGTGTGTTTTAGGTTCTCATGTTCTTAAGTTCTTATTTCAAGTTTCAAGTCCGTTTATTCGCGACTGAATTACGGAGACGAAAACTAACAGACAGACTAAACGAAATGACAGTTTCAGTTACATTTTTTTCTCATGTTTAAACCGTGTATTTTTATATACTTAACAGAAAGTGTGAGATTGTGATTTTTAAAAGTGGCGAATAGCTATAAAGCAGATTATCAAAAGGAAATTGTTACGAAAATATTCCAATAGTATTTTAAAATCACAACAGAAATCTTAATATTTGTTTTGCTTGTAATCAGTTTACAAATATATTTTTAGAAGCAAACGAGACTACTTTTAAACGAAAGCTTTTAAACTATTCCCTCAACAGCATATTTTACATATTTAGTTTACGCAAGTAACTTTCAGAAGGAATACTCCGAATACAAATATGTTACATTTTAAAGTAATAAAAGAGATATCCATATGTAACAAATTGTACTTTTCAAAATAAAAACATTTCTTATGAATTATAGTCGATTAAGTACAAAGTAAACTATGTCTTCATTTCTTGTTAACATATTTCTCATCAATATAAATTAATCGATAATCTCACATTTTTGTTTATACTTAGGTTTCGTCAAAAGTTACAGTACATTAATAAGGTGGCAAATGTTAAGTTTTATTCTGCATCGAATTCTGCCTGAAAGGTGTGATTGGTTAAGGCAAAGCACACTGTCTAATCTAACATAGAACAGATGCCTTCGTGGAGGATTTTTTAAGGAAAAGTTGGCTTGTACTTTTCGATTGCACATGCAAAACACTTAAAAACATTTAGAGAGCCCATTCACCATGAGCCGAATGGGGGCCGAACTACTAATTTTCAGCTATCTTATCCACTATATCATTAAATTTGAAGATTCAATGAATCGCGAAAGATGATATAGTGTTGCTATTTAAGTCAGGCTGCCATGCAGTTATCAATTATGTGAATTGGTCATTGTACGAAATATGAAACCTTTAATTTATCTTCCTAGGGGCTTTGCAGACAGTTAATTCTCAGAGGGCTGCCATTCAGCCAAAGCATAAGATCTTTATATCTTTCAAGTTTAATGAATTTGTAATTGCTTAATAAATTGAGGAATATAAGAGCAACGCATTTATTTCTTAAGAAACTTGAAGCTTTATTTCATTTTAACGCCATAACATATAATTTTAAATATATTTGGTTTATAATGTTATAAGGTATATTCTCCCTCCTTTTCGCATGTCTTCTTGGTGTAATGCGTATTCGAGAAGACCAAGGTTCGAATCGTGACAAGGGCACTGCACATTTTCACATCTTCTGCATCAAAAAGCTTTAAGACTCTACGATATATCTACTCTACGATTCAACTGGTAATTATGAAAATTTTCCCCATTACTGTAATTAATTAAGGACATTTATAATGTTCTATATTATTTACTTCGAGAATGAATATTTGTTTTAATGCTGTGCGATTGCTGCAGCCATTAGGTGGTTAATTCTTTGGTTTCCTAAGTACGATGAAGCTGCTTTATATAACGTACACACACTCACAGATAAATAACACTAGTTATGAAGAGCCTGGGTGTATATGAGCCTAGTATCATAATCTCATTTAGCGTTAAAATTTAGAATAAATTTTTGTATTCTGGAGAAGAATAAGTAAATGAGAGTAAAATAATGGAAATAAAATTTCAGTTTATATTCAGCATCAAAGATGAAAAACCACAATTTTTTTCTGTTAATGGCCCGCTAGTTATTACTTTTCTAATCTAATGTGGGGTTTTGAAACACACTGCAATGCGCGAACCTTCTGTATGTTTAAAAGCAACTGTTGATACAGTAAAAAACATTAAATTTGATGTAATGTAATAACATTCAACTATAATTTATGTAACATTTTAAGACGTACTCATATGAATGTATATAAACTGAAAGAAATATGTATCAGATAGACGAATAAAAGCCGCTAGAAAAATTTCAAGCAATAGCTAATAATTTAAGGTTAACAAGCTTACAGATGTACTTTAATTAGCTAATGATAAATGCATCCGTTAAGTAGTTATGAAATTAGCACATGAGTTATAAAAGAATACACACTCTATACTAACTGCGTTTTATGATTCTTTCATAATATTTTGCAAGGAAATGTTTTAAGAAGGACATTTATGTATAGTTTTCCGATACTATTTTTAGTTTAGATACATATATCATCCAAACTTGTGTGCTCATCCCTTTTTAAGTGCTTTGGAATTTACTAATTTTCGAAGGTTATTGAGAGTTATACGCAGTACTGTAAAACGGGGAACCCTACCAAAGGAGTAAGTACACTTGCTGTATGTTGAAAACATTAGATTTAATGGGTGTTTTCCTTGAGTTTAACAAAACTGATGAAAGTATCATGTCAGACTGTGACACTCCAGTATGATGAATAACAGATGAATGTACTTGATGGTACAACATGAGTTGAGTCTATTTGACCGTTCATTCAGACTGGCAGGTACTTGGTGATGTAGTAAATTATCCTAGATATTATGCCAAATTCCTGTTACAATCTAGTTTTGCATAGCTATATTCCACTGCAGGTTTCCATGCTCTGAAATCGTCACGCCAGGGAATAGTTCGAGGCTGTTGGCCACGTCGATAAGACACATCAAGAGGAAAACTGTCTTCACCTGCTTTTAGAAGACACACAGTCTTGGCTTACGACGGTCAGTCAAAAAGTTAGTTGCACTGCCTAAGAAAACAAAACAGGAACAAAGTTTTACAACAACTTTATTTACATCTTAAAGTTCCATTCAAAATCAACTTTTTAACGTAATTACCTTCGTTATTTAAGCATTTGTCGAGGCATGGTACAAGTTTTTTGATGCCATCTGCAAAGAAATCCCGTCCAATGTCCGATAACCATTTTGAGGCTGCAGCTTTGACTTCGGCATCCGAATGGTACCGTCGCTTTGAAAGTTCTTGTTTCATGGGACCAAACACATGGAAGTCAGGAGTTGAAAGGTCTGGGCTTTAAAGAAGGTGATTCCACACTTCCCACCTAAACTTTTTCAGAAGTTCGCACGTTTGTTTTGCTGCACGCGGTCTTGCATTGTCATGTAAGAACACAATGCCTTTCAACAGTTTACGTGGCCGTCGATTTTTAAGTGATTTCCGCAATCGTTTTAGTGTTTCACAATAAGAAGATGAATTAATTGTGGCATCCTTTTACATGAACTCTGTATGCACCACGCCTTCTCTGTCGAAAAACAACGTCATCACCTTTCCTGCAGATGGAAAAGTTCGACACTTTGTTCGTGTCGGAGAACTGCAACGTTTCCACTCGAGCGGGCTGCGTTTCGTTTCAGGTGAGAAGTGGTGAATCCAAGTTTCATCTCCAGTCATAGTTTTGTCCCAAAACTAATTTCCTTCTTTTTGGTAACGTTGCACAATTGCAAATGCACTTTCAAAACGCTTTCCTTTATGTTCCTCCGTCAATAGACGTGGCATCCATCGAGCACAAACTTTACGAAATTTAAGGTGATCAGCAATAATTTTATGCTCACTTCCATGAGAAATATTGAGATTTCGTCTATCGTTATGCGTCTGTTTGCATGAATGCGTTTATTCACGCGAGCAGCGATTTCCGAATTTGTTGCAGTTAATGGTCTTCCCTCGCGGTCAGCGTCGTCAATATCTGTACGCCCTTTCTCAAACATGTTGCACCATTTCGCGATAGCTTGACGTGACATTGCATTTTCACCATACACTTCATGCAACTGCCCAAAATTTCAGTGCAGTTGCACCTTTTTTCCCACAAAAAATGAATCACTGCACGCGTTTGGACGCTATTTGCAGCTTTCAAGACATGTTTGCGACTGATTATCAGAAAAACTAAACTTGCCTCGGGGAAGCCGCTACGTCACGCGATAAAGGTACATGTCTGAAATGTTGCCACAGAGTTTCATCCAAATAGTCATACACGAAACATATTTACGCAGTAGCGCAACAAACTTTCTGAATGACCTACGTATATCGGGAGGGGGGTTACAGCCGAAAACATCGCGGCAAAAACATCGTGGACGAAAACGTCGAGGAGAAAACAACGCAATGCGAAAACGTCGTGCTACAAAACATCGTGGGAGAAAACATCGCAGTCCTAAAACATCGTCGTCGAAAATAAAGCGGTTCAAAAACTTCGCAGTTTAAAAACATCGTCGTCGAAA
Source organism: Stegodyphus dumicola (assembly GCF_044657685.1). NCBI lineage: Eukaryota > Metazoa > Arthropoda > Arachnida > Araneae > Eresidae > Stegodyphus > Stegodyphus dumicola. The sequence goes on from NC_140780.1 coordinate 241,171,138, forward strand.
ATATCGTGGTAAAAAATAAAGTATTTACAAATCATCGCATGACGATAACATCGCAGACATGCTTTTTACAGGCTTTAATAACTGTAAATGGATATTCCCATAATGATTTGTAAGCGCAAGATGGAAAGAAGGATAATTTTTACTTTCATATTTTTTTAGGTACTTACGTATTAACGCAACCAGGCCAAAATTCGCATAAATCGCCAAATTTGGCGACCCTACTTACGGCAACCCTACGTGTTATACGTAGTTTTGTAAAAAGAATTTATTTGTAAAAAGAAAAAATAACACTCGGCGTGTACTACCACAGCAATGGGTTTTCGGCCGAATTTGCTGAGAAAAGAGACTTTTTTTGGTTACTGTACCTAACAGAAGCGCCGTTACCCTCATGGAAAAAATTTGCGAAAATATCAAGGAAGGAAGCATCATTTATTCGGATTGCTGGAAAGGATACAATACAAGTGAGTTCGAAAATGCTGGATTTCTGCATGGAACTGTTAATCACAAACATACTTTGTGGATCCCAACACGGGCGTTCACACACAACATGTAGAGCGCATGTGGGGCTCAGCCAAATGGCGCAACAAAAAACAGAGAGGAACAGCCCGTCATCATCTTGACTCGTACCGTATCGAATTTATATGGCGCCAAGCTCAAGCTGTTAATGGCGAAGACGGTTTTCAATCAGTGCTAAAAGCAATAGCCAAAAGATTTCCGCCGAAAAAATAATTCTGCAACTTATTCAAATTCGAAACCGGAAGGGTTTAATTGCTATTTTATATTTTAAAACAAAATAATATAAAAAACTGTATTAAAAATTATCTGTAATTAATAAATGTACATTTTCTTTCTAGTCATACTTTTTTACTCAAACTTACAAATCGCGCCAACCTCGTTGCGATAAATACGTAAGTACCTTTTTTTATTAACTAATAAAATTTTGCTGAGAAAATAAGAAGGAAACTTAAGCATAGAAAATTAATGCAACTTATAGCACTCAATAGAATTTTAAACCGCCACGGTTCCATTAAGGCCATTAATAATTATAAGGCCATTAATAAATCATTTTTTATAAAGTTTTTGCTCGTAATTTTTCATGAAAAATATAATCTATAAGTTGCATTTAATTTTCTATGCTTATTTTCTATGGTAAGTTTAATTCTTACTTTTTCAGCAAAACTTTATTTGTCAATAAAAAACTACTGTAAAAGTAAAAATTATCCTTCTTTACATCTTGTGCTCAGAAATCCTTATGGGAACCATATTTCTATTTACAGTTATTAAAGCCCGAAAAAAGCAGGTCTGCGATGTTATCGTCATGCGATGATTTGTAGATACTTTATTTTTTACCACGATATTTTCGACGGCGATGATTTTAAACTGCGAAATTTTTTAACCGCTTTATTTTCGACGACGATGTTTTGTTCCACGATGTTTTAGGACTGCGATGTTTTCTCCCACGATGTTTTGTAGCACGATGTTTTCGCCTTGCGTTGTTTTGTCCGCGACGTTTTCGTCCGCGATGTTTTTGCCGCGATGTTATCGGCGGACACCATCGGGAGGAGACACAGTCTTTACCACCATCTTTTGTGGATTCTCTGAGAGTTTATGTACTTTACCGTTTTCTGCTTATCGCAGCCGCAGAGGAATACACATTTTTCAACACTAATATGTCAATGACTGTCCGTGCATATTTATCTGTACATTTAAATTAAGTATAGCATTTTAAAATTGTCAGCGTTGTAAGTGGGCCATGGAATTTCAATTTATTTTAAAACGAAGGTGTATTTTAAGCTCAAATTTTAGATTTTTAGGTAGTCCGAGAGCTTGTTTTGAACGTTTTCTTTTATGTCAAGAGCGCCATGTGGGAAATTATTTTATATTCCAAAGTCCAGCAAGCATGTCAAAATCGATTAAAATGTAGTTTTGGGAAGTAACGTAAAATGAGTTAAATTGAGTTTATAATAAGTTAATAAATATTCACTTTTATAATGTAAATGAGTCAATCTTCACAAAAGTGACTACCAGTCGCTGAGAGGTAAAAATGCCAAATACTGGTCTTGAGTTCATATCCGGGCAAATGGGTTGTCTGAATGGGATGTTTTGAAATTTTTCTTATGTGTGACGTTAAGAAGAGTCAGTTTCTTTTAAAAGTCCCTCCCTTGAAGTATATAGCCCTAGAGTACAGTACTTTATCATAATCTAAATGCAATCTAATCCTTGAATTCTAAAACATGAAAACAGGTAGGTACCCTTCAGTTGTTTATAATAAATAATTATTATTGTACTAAGTTTGTGATAGATTCAAAGTCTTCATTTTTAAAATTTTCTTCAAATCTTAAAAGAATGCTTCATTTCCGTAGAGTTTAAATAACAATCAATCGATTTGATTAAGCGATTTGAAGTAAACATAAAACAAGCTTGCACTGTAACATGAAATATAAATCGTAGAAAATATAGGTTTTTAGAGCTATTAATGATAACAATTGAACAAAATGCAGGATAGGTGCAAGAAAAGATATAACAGGATAAATTATAATGATAAATGCAGGATTCAGAGCAAGAAAAGATATAACATCGTTGCTAACAGTTACTTTTTCCCTCTGGCTACATATTATAACTGAGTTTAAGATCCCTCATAATGATTTCACGAATGAACAAGGAGTAAAAATACTGAATTTCATGGAGGAATAAAAATAATAGAAGGGTGGTCGTGCCGTGACAGTCACGTTGTGAGGTATCGGCATTTGGCTGAAAATATTTTATATGTTGTAATGAAAAATTATTCTGAACTGTGATTTCAACAGTAGGATTCTACAGCCCATACAGTTACGACCACAACCAATAACTTCCTACTTAATAATAATCAGGGTCAATACGTTTTACTTAGAGGATATCTCTTTAAAAGAAGTATCCTCTTATCACTGTGACTGTCTTTAAATGAGGTATTGCCACAACGAACATAGTAAGACTTTGGCTGAGAGAAAATTTTTAAAAATTCTCAAATTAATAACCCAACAAGTTCACTCCTAACTCTCGACTTCTTCTTGATTATCAGAAGATACGACTGACGGACTGTGTATAAATCACACACAGTTGAACAAATCAAGAAAAATGTCAGAGCTAAAATTTAAGAACCAGAGCTTCAAACAAGTGCAATCGAAAATGCCTGTCATTGCGAAGCGGCAAATATAAGCAGCATAGTAAAATGCTTCTCTTGTATACTTAAATGAATCGAAGGTCGAGCAGTCATTGTATGCATTATCGCAGAAATTGGCTAATTAATGAAAGCTTTATTGACTCTTGAAATCCTATCCTGAATTCTAAACTGCCTCGAATTCTGTAATACTGGTTCTCTTTATAATGCATAACATCCGTAGCTACTCAGAAAGTTTTAAACAGAAATTTTTATCAGCGCATTATTTTTTCTTTTACCTCTTCCTATGTATATATTCTTATGTTGATAGATACATATAATATGAATATTATATGTAGCAAAAGTTTATTTTTCTCATATAAAAGTGTTCCCGTTCCTTCCTTATAGAAGTGTTTGCGTTCATTTGGCAAATAAATCTAACTATAATAGTATTATTTTTCTTGTAGGTAAATAATAATAAAGTCAAATGAAGTCGGAGGAGCTTATCTGTGTAATTTTTGCATCTTTTCACATATTTCAGCTAAATGGCCCTGCAAGTGCTTTAACTATGAATGTAGGTAAGCAAACCGTTTTCATTTTATATAACATTTACTAGATATCACCAGTAAAAATACAATCAACATCAGTTATAATCAGTACAAATAATACACCACCTCAAAAAGTTTTTCTAGCGATTTTAATATATGCATCCTTTGATTTAGATTTAGTTTTTCATTTGCATACAGCTTGATATTTATAGAGAGGAAATCCTTTTGCTTTTCTATTGTTCGTTATAATTGTATCAATTTTATATCAGAATCAGAAAGAATGGTCCAGACATATTAATCATACGACTAATGCGTTGTTTTCGAAAACGGAAAAATTTTAAAATACATTTCCTTTTTCTAAACGGAGCTGAAAATCCTACAGTTGACCATAATTTATTTTTCATCACTGTGAGTTAAGTTACATCAAATTTGTTGCAAATTCATTATTGGCATTTTAAATAATATCATCGTAACGTTGCAAAACAGCGTAATTGAGAGTTTTATCTTCTTAAATATTTAAGTGATTTTACAATATTTGCAAGTAAAGATTTACAGCGGAGTCAATTTGTTGGAGTCAAAGAATTCTTATAGGAAGAATAATGTATGACACCTACACTGCTGGCCATCAAAATTGCAACACCAGGAAGGAATGATCTGACAAACATCAAAATCACATGAAAAGAAGAAGGTAGGATATGCAAATGATTAGTATTTCAGCGCATTTAGACGACGCAGGAGGGAGAAACGACATCTGAAGCACTGCATAAAAGCTGCGTAGTGGGATTTCTCATTCGCAAAGTGCTTTATAAGGTTGGAGTTTGCTCAGAATATCATGTTATGCCTCGAATAAGAAGAGGAGATGCTACCAGAAAGTTTCGAAATTCGATAGAGGCATGATCGTTGCCTATCGAAAGTGTAGATTATTGTTTCGTGATATCGCCGGTTGCACTGGTCGATATCTAACCACTGTCATGCGAATATGGAATAAATGGATTGCTGAGCGTCATACTGAACGGCATGCAGAATCTCAACGCCATGACTGACGCCAGAGAGCACAGACATATTGCGAAGTCAGCTCTGCAAAACCGTACGACCACATCACGGACCATTTGTCAGGAAATGTGCATGTTTCCAACACGTCCAGTATCAGCTCGTAAGGTGAGTCTACGTTTGCAGCAGCGTTGACTGTTAGCAAGTTGACCATTACTTCGGCTTCCTTTGACAATGCAGCATAGACATAGAAGGCAACTCTGGTGCTCAAAACGACAAAGCTGGGTACAGGAGTGGCACAATGTCGGCTTTTCAAACGAGTCTCGGATCTACGTGCTGTATTCTGATGGCCATATACGTGTCTTGAGTGTCCGAGGAGACCGCACGTCACCTGGTTGCACTGGATATTGGCATAGGGGCCCTGAATCTGGTGTGATGGTTTGGACAACCATTGGGTACACGAACACGCACATCACTAGTTCGGGTAGACGGTAATCTGAACACAGATGTGTACATTTCTGATATCTTATGCCCAGTGGTTGTCCCCTATCTTCAACGCCTCCAAACACCATGTTTCAACAAGATAATACACTGGTTCGCCATTCCTCTCCGGCTAATATGCTTGATGAAATTTGGCATAGACTTGAAACAGCACGAGTGCCCATTTCTGTCATCCACGCCCAATTTAACGCAATGCCTAATAGGGTAAGGACCGTTTTAGCTGGCAAGGGTGGCAGCTGTTTCTACTGATTTCGGACATGTGTAAACTTACAAATTTAATCATTTTGTCTTCATGCCATACTGCTTACGTTCAATAAATATCTTTTTGTATTTGCTTTCTTTCATGGTATTACAATTTTAATGGCGAGCAGTGTATATTAAACTTGAATTTCTTGCGATAACAAAAATCACCTTACAACATGCACGAATCCAAAGAGTTATCAAAGGGTTTTTTGTTACGAGTTTTTGTGAAGGGAGTGGAGTGAAGCGGGCTTCATTCAAAGCAGAAACACTGTTAAAGAAAATTAGCTTTTACAGGCTTCTACTTGAGGCCTTAATTAATAAATAATATACAGTAACAGTCTGCTTGACATTAAAAATACAATAAAATTTAAGCTCCAGGAATTCACAATTCAGTTTAATCTAAAAGGAACAAAATTTCCGAGACGATAGCAAAGAGTTTAAATTTCAATAACAGCTTTTCATCTGGCAAGCTGTTCCACTAGACTTTATATACCAATATATGCCAAGATTCACCGAGCAGCCATTCATTAAACCAAATAAATCAAATTCTAAGCTCTGCTCCCTTTTCTTGCTCATACAGTACGGTTTCGATTAAGTTTCTTTTATATAGACGCTTGCCACTTAAAGTCTACATAGTTTTATGAAAAGAACGAGTTGTGTGATAGAAGTACGAAGGGACACGAAAGAGGCAAAAGAAATTAAAAGAGCTTGTTAGTTAGGACTTGTTACAAGTGAACTAATCATTCGTGGGGAGAAAAAAAATTTGTTAATGAAATTTCAGGAAAACTTTTCCTCCTCCGTAATTATGCTTCTAGTACAGGGGATCATCTAAAATAGCTCTGTAACAGGAACTGATTCTAGACAACTTTTTATGTTACTCCCCTAGATATACATATTTTTGCTCTTCAGAGTGCGTATAGGCTTCCTTGGAAATACGACAATATAAATAATTTTCTCATGCATTTTTAAGATGTAACAGAATGACTACCAGATTTTTTTAAACATGCTGACACCCATCTCAAATTGAAATTTATATGGTATGCGTTACTGTTGTAATTGACTGCAGCTCCCGTACTGTTTTCAATAATACAAAGACCTGAACAGTAATTACATCACCATATTTCACCATCACATTTAAATAAGGATATGACTTTGTTTTCCGGCTTGTGAAGTTAACAGATCGGTAACAGTTTGGCGCCACAAAAATGTGACGCAGGTTAAAGAAAAACAATATTTTAAAAAAGGATAGTTAAGCTTATTATCGTAACATGCATACATCCCAAACAGATGTTCAATATTCTTCTTTCTAAGTTTTAAAGATTTTAGCAAATTACTGCAATGTTTCCATGGAGGCTAGAGTAAAAACGATTGCTTGAAGGGGGGAAGAGCAGAAAATGTGTGCGTGACCAAAGAAACCAGCATTGGTATCTATTACAGAACATATGTGTATTTGAAATATAATCGAATGACTGTTTATTAACAGAAGAAAGCAGCTACGAAAACAAAAGAATGCTACCATAAAATTACGTATCCAGTTTTATGTCCAGCCTCAAAATGGATTTTGCAAAGCATAAATTTCCTCTTCACTATTGATTAGACTAATATTTTATCTAATTCGTTTAGTCTATCGTTTGCTTCTACCATATATTTTAAAAGAAATACAATGATGGATTCATGATTAATACAATGATGAACTTAATTTTGCCCCAAACTGCATATTTTACTAAGTTTAAACAAGATTAGATAATTCTTGAAGTAATTTCTTATTCTGTGTATTATTCTAAAAATAAACATATAAAAACATATAAAAATAAACAAAAAAAACCTTCCAGAACTTTCCAATTCTTTTGTTAAGATGATACCAACAAAGGTCCTGCGAATTGGAACTCTGAATAATGATAGACAAAAAGGCTTCGCGCGAACTGGCCGAGAGCATGTGCATTTTCGGTGGTTCGTAGCCCTTGCATGCTTTTATGAAGTCAATCAACATTTAAAACGATATTTGTTTTCTTAAGAGAAAATATATTTTATCTAAGCCAATCTATCATTACAAGTGATAAACTATTCTACTTTTATTAAATGATTAACCATGTTAATTTTTTCATATATTCTCAATTATTTTTCAATGATAAGACCCTCAAAAAATTTGGCTAGGGTACTGCAGAATTCCTGCCTCTACAAATCTTAAGGAAAAACTTACTTGGATTGCCTTAAAAATAAATGGGAGTCATTTTCTGAAATACTTTATGTTGCGCGTAAATCAGTAAGAGAGGGGTTTAATGAATTTTGTAATTAAAGCAAGAACGATACTCATATATATTACCAGTCATCGGTCATCTTTTTAACGGTCGTCGGTGTAAGATACTGTAGGGAAGAGGGGAAGAGTGATTGAAAGGGAAGAGGTGGTGGTGCAGTGCGCTCAAGGAGACGCCAATAAATGCTCACCACCCAGGAGTAAGCAAGTGATGGTCCTCGAAGAGAGACAATTAGATTTGCAATAGTACGCTCAGTCACTTTCTATGTTTACGTTGCGCTTCTTGCATTGAGAGTTTTTGTTAGTCACTTTTAACGGTAGAGTTGCGGTAAAACTGGTAAACATTGGCAGTTCGGTTCAGGGCTCGAATCCCGGCGAACGGACTGGCTGCATGTGCGTTTTAGTGTTTATCCAAAACATGTGTAACGTGTATACGAGAGAGTTTCCTTTAGAAAGTCTTCTAAGAAGGCATTCATCCACTTGTGGAGGTAGACCTTGAGTGCTTTGCTATAATTAAATAAACCAAACCAACCAAACATAAATACATTTTTTACTTAATTTATTTAAATAACTAGTATAAAGCATAAAAGTGCATTAAAAAATTTTCGCCACCTGGTTGTAGAAGTGGTACTTCCCTTAGTGTATAGATATGCTTCATCTTACCTTTTATCTGCCGACGAACTTTCTTTCGTAAATAGCACCTACCTTAGTTTAGAAGCAGAAAAGTAGATTAAACATGGAAATGTCTTTATATATTTCTACCGTACCGACAAACTACCCGCTGCTCTGCAGAAATTTATTTCTAAAGGAGTGATAAAGCCGAAAGAAAAATATTTAATCAGTTATTGTAATAAAGATGCCTAAAAAACTTTATCTTTGCAGCTAAACGTTTACTTAGCAGAGCGCATTTTGGTATATTCATTTTATATTCATTTTTAAGGGTTTGCGTGCATTATATTGCGTGATGAAATAGTAGAATGTAACAAAAGTTCTTTTTATAGTGTAAACTCATTTATTGCTTTGGGTTTTGGTCATTATTAAAGGGTTGTACATCGTTAAGTAATAGCTGTGATTTAATGTTCTTCATTTATTGTAACATTTAAAGTATTTTGAATAATATCTGTTTTTGGGGGTCGGGATTATGATTTAAAAGTAAATTTTAAGCAATTTTCCTGTGTGTTGCGACCTTTTAATTCTTCGCATGCGAAATTTTTCTGTAAACAGATTTAAACACCATATTTAGCCCTATTATGCTTTATCTTTCTGTTTGGTTTCTGATGTTTATGATAATAATGCCTATTAGAAAACATACATGGTTATCTACCAAAGGGCCATATCTGATGTGAATGAAGCATAAGTTTTAATGGTACTTTAATTGAGCTTAATAAAATAGATGAACAAGGGCATGTTATATGTAGGCTATGTGAGAAAAATATAAAAATGATCACGAGTGATTAACTTGAATGGAATAAATTGCTGCGTTATGTCTCTAGAGTCTACTTGGGTACTACAGTTCAGCAGGCAGTTGGCAGCAATTTCGTGCAATACTTCACATAAATGTTGTTCGAAACACTCTGCTATATTCCTAATCTAATCTTCCATAGTTATATTCCATGCCAAGGTTCCATGCGTCAGATCGCCGCATCACGCTAGAGAGAATAACAGCTGGTGGCCGCAATGATAGCTAGAACGACACACACCCTGGATAGGCACATCGGGAGGACACAGAGTCACATTTCTTGGCTTCTGCCGCGGAATTTATAGCGTTGAATATATCATCTCTTTGGCACTGCGCTGCCGTAACGGGGAATGCAGATTTCTCAACATATATAATATAGTATTTCAATAATTTAAACTAAATGATACCTTATTTTTTTATAATAATTGTAAGACTAGATTTTTTCCCTTCTCGTAGTTACAGGAAATTTTTGTATTTACACAAAGTTGTGAAGATTTGTAATACATAAAAGAATAATACTAAAGTTAAAACATTATTAACAATTTTTTAATATTCATTCATTTACAAACGCTTTTGTCAATTTGGAATGATTTTTATGAGTTATGATGTTTGGAATCAAAAGACGTTTGATAATTGCGAGACATATAAGAAAGGAGCTTTTGATCCTCAGAAGACATACAAATAAATAACGTCTGATAAATACGAAACATAATGTTAAGATTTAAAATTCAAAAAACTGGTTTGATTGTTCATGAATAAGATTAAAAATTAATTTCTATGTGAAGTCATCCATCTAGATTTTTAAATATTGATAAGATTTTCTGTTATCGGATGATATAAAAGTCTTACAAATAAATGTGGATCCTTTCATGTTTGACATTTTATGTTTTATGCATATTTAAGTACATTTTCAAGGACATAGAGTAAGCTCTGAAAATATTTGGGGGAGTTTTAATCTACCCAAAACGTCAAAACACAAATTATAATATTAAATAATATATTTTTAAGGATATTATATTTTAATTTAATTTCATTATCAATAAATTAAACTATCATTTTCAATGAAAATAAATTTGCAACTTTTAATTTCATTTTTATTGGATTGTGACAAACAATTTTCGAAAAACGTTTGCCATTTTTATGAACAATGTTTATTAAGAGAATATCTATTCTTAACTGGTCATACAGAATAACATTTGTATTCAGCTTTCGTTATTTTATTCATATTTTGGTTTTTCTCTTTTCTATTTAGTACTAGGCTATTCGATGGCAACTGAACATGATACTATTTTCTATTTTCAATATAAATTACACAGAAAACACCTCAGTTCTCAATTATCACTATCTACAACTTCTTGCCATATACTTAGAAGACATAAGTTTCGTTTCTCGAGGGATTGTTTCATAATGACAAATCAGCGTATATGTGTTGGAGATTTAATGCAAGTCCGCCGCTGTTTGAGGAAACAAAAACTTTCATAAGGAACCTTGGGCATAAAATACTTGCACTACTTATGCAGATCAGTTTCTAACTTGAATAATACGACCTTTTTAAAGCAGGTGAATCATCTTGATAAAGTGCATAGTGGTGAGGAGTACCACTACGAAAATAGGGGTTAGTTTGGTACTTTGATTAACTAAACAAATAGAAATTCTACTTGCACATTGGTACTCCGACAGGAAGGTATGTGAATCTTTCTTTTTCCGAAATAAAAACTGATCATCTACATGAGAATTTGAACAGATATATGTCGAGGCACCCAATTGAAATATTTTTCGTTTCAGATAATGTTTGGACTTGCATAAAGGACTTGCATCTTTAAGAAGGTGTTAAGGTTCTCACAAAACTCGAAATAAAGGGCGGCAGTATGTTTATCCTTTCCTGCGAAAATTGATGGAACTGTTCTTTCACCGTGTTATACATCTTTTTTCTTACCCATTGGTTTTTCAGAAAGTTTCCAAAGCTAACTTACCGAATGTCCTAATGTACATTGTCCACGCATCAAAATGATTTTGATGAATGACCTCCTGCCATCTCGCATGAGAACTGGTCGTTTTCAGGTTGTTTAAAGCAATGCATGTAAGTTAAGAAGAGCCCTTCTAAAAACTGAGTAAAGTGAAGAGAGTTATTTCTTAGAAGCTGATCTACTTTTAAAGATGATCTGTAGATTCTTCTGCTAGTATTTTGTTTCCCACAATTGTTGCCAACGTTACAGTAATTCTCTTTAGAACTCATCTTTTAAGAACGAGCCCGGAAGGGGCACATTAAGTGCGCGTATGTGAGGCTCAGAGGCTTGTCTCTTGGCCGTTGCGACTGTAATTTCGTTATTCAGAACTCCAGTGTGAGCAGGTACGGCACTGGGCTTAGGGCCTAGGGTTAGGGTTACGGTTGTCCGGTATATTTATTAAGAGTTTTGTAATCTCCCTTACGAGGGAAACTTTACAGTATGGGCCTTGCATTGCTGAGGGCTAGAGGCAAAGTCTGTATATATATCGGAATAATTATTAGTCAATGAATAGACAAGAGCAGCTTTTAATGCAACCAACTCAGTCTCAAAAAACTGAATGGTGCTGCCTTAGCTTTCTTTCCAAGATCTTTATTAACAGGCTTCCATGTAGTGCGATGTTCCATGATACGGGGCATAGCAATATTTCTGAAACTTTTTCCCATGGGATTAACATGGAAGCAGAAGTTCGAAATATGATATCTTATAAATCATATGAGCCGGTATTTTTTTATTATTATTATGGTTATTATTAAACTTGGTCATCCCCTATTTATCTGGATTGGTGCCAAAGCTCTAACGAAGGTTCTGTGAGGATTTATTTTATTCTAACCAATTATTTTTAGTTTTCCTTTCCTTTACCTCCTGATTTCAGTTTCTTGGGGGAATGTAATTTTTGTTATGACGTAATATTCAAATCTAAACGTGTTTCAGAAGCAGTATTTAAGCTGCATGTTAGAGTTCAAGAAGGGTAGTAGCGGACTTAGTTCCGATGTTTATGCTTGCGAGTTTGAAATCAGCTCTCAAGTTTGGTGTCAGACACCTTTCAGTTTATACTGATATTCCTCGGCTCAGCTTTACTGTGCGCAGCCGATTTAGAGTTAGTTAAGCTAAGGAGCTATTCATTAGATATCTTCAGTTTCTAGTGATTTGATACATTCTCATTTTTTGTTAGTTTACGTAGCCACAAGTGGTGATTTGTGAGCACGAAGTGCGTGCGTCTGTTTTAATTTAGTTTAAATAAAAAGGTTATTTAAACCTTTCTTCCGCAGTCTTTATTATGTAGGGAACCTCCCTTTTATCTATTAACTAAGTGTGGAGGAACCTATTGAACTACTAAGCAAATAATCGCTTAAGTCCAAAAACAGAAACGTAAAACCCAAGAAGGGTTAATTACCATTTATTGCTCAAAATAAAGATTGACCGATGGTCCCTTTCTCAAGACGTACAACAAAGCCTCCACTTGAACTTAAATTCAAAAATATAAGAAATAAGAACTTAACTAATGACCAACTAAAGAGATTTAGCCGAAGCTTCTAACTAGTTTCTAAACTAGTTGGCCCTTAATATTAGATTAGCTATCGAAGCTATCAAGGGCACGTAATACGGCCGTAGTCTCTTCGTAATACGTTAGAGAGACGTAGCCAAAAAGCAAACGCGCGCTATTCAGGAAATCTAATTCTCTCTTGCCAGACCGAATTTTAACTTTTTTTTTTAATTATTATGTTTGTCGATGAATATACATGTGAAATTTCATCTCAAGCGTCCAGTTTGTTCGGACCATATGGGTTATCACAACAATAATGAAAATTACTATACGCCTATAATGAGGAAGAATAGTATATGGTGAAAAATACCATCCCTTAAAAGGTACATATTTTTGGAGCCATGCTTCCTGATTAAAATAAAAATAATCGACAATTTTCAGTTTCGTATACTATTAAAAATAAATGCAGTCAATAAACTTTAATTTATTCCGTTTATCATTATTCACTCATTGTTTTTTTCATAGCCTTATTACCGGACAAAAAGACGAAACATAATCTGTTTTATTCTCTTTTGCATGCGGTAAATGGATAGCAGTTGTGCTAATAGCATGTATCATGAACATGTAGGGTTTATAGTTATTTTAACTAACATTTATTTTAAGTTTAAACTATCTTTCCTGTCAATCCTTACTTTCCCCTGGAACTGCCAATGCCAGAATATGTAAATTTGAGTAGAACGCGCAAGCATTCAAATTATCAGCGGAAGTAGTATGATTTAAATAGAAGGAAACAAGTTCGGTGAGAGAGAGTTATTCTTACTTAGCGAGCGCGGAGGTAGTTAGAGAATTAAAGAACCCCGCGTTGCGGCCTATGTGCTTGGCGGGAAGTAGTTGCAATTGTTCCAGTGAGCTTCAAGTCCGCTGAATTAGCTGCGGCTTTTGTAAAACGCGGTGAGTTAGTTATTTTAGAGAGCCTCGTAGTTAGAATATTGTCTTTACTTTCTTTTCAGGTTCTTATTTTTATTTTGACTGCCGAGTTGGCACCGTTTGTAAGCGTCAAGAGGACGCAATTGTAATTTAGAACGTTGAATAAAAAGGGACTTAAACCCTTTATAAGACTCTGTGGTTTATACAAGCTTTCACAGTCACCTCTAGGTTGCGTGCTAGTTAGAGGCGCGCAACGTTATATTGGCGCCCGAACACTTAGCGAACTGAAATGGCCGAAAATTGGATGGAAGCCGCTGGACAACACCAAGAAATGACAACGCAGTTAGAAGGATTTGGATACCTGGTCCAGACTTTGAGAACATCAATCAAGCCAAACGTCTATTTCGACGGAAAAAATTCGGTGGCGGTATTTCTCGAAGGTATAGAAACCCACTTTCAGCTCTATCCTGTGCCTGAAAGACAAAAAGTTGCTATCGCCACATCAGCACTAAGAGGACAGGCCGCGCTATGGTGGAAGAACATAGGAAAATTTCTACTAGGTGAATTTGGAAGCCCGACGTATACATTTGAAAATTTCAAAAAATCGTTAGTAAAGGCCTTCCCCATAGTGAAAGATCGCGCAAGGCTGGAAGCCGAGCTATATAGTTTCTATCAACGGGATATAGAAGAGTTGTCGGACTTTATTCTACGAAAAATCAAGCTAACGGATATGCTGTACGGCAAGAAACCCGATGCGGAGATTATTGAAATAATCTTACCAAGATTGTTACCCGCTGTTCAAGACTACTTCGAAATTAGAAACCCAAGCACATTGCAGAAGCTCTTCGAATTGGCGGTGAAGTTTCAAAATCGCAGAATAGCGGAAAAAGCTAGAGGGGCAACGTATTCTCAAAGTAACCGAAGGACATCTTCAAATGAGGAAACCAGAAATGGAAATCGCTCTTATGGGGGAAAGAACTATCAAGCTAACTCATCGAAACTCGAAGGTCAAGGCCCAAAAAGAAAATTTGAAAATAAGCATCCGCGTACCCAGAAGACACAGATTGAAAGGAAAGCTTTAAACGACTAGAGGGGCCTGTGAAAGGGAGGGTGCAGATCCCGGAAGTTTTAGAAAAACCCTCAAATAGACATCTAAATACAGTCATCGTAAAAAACTCACAGCTACCAATTATACAAGTCCTGGTTGGCGATGTACCAGTAGAAGCCCTCATCGATACAGGGGCAAAAGGCAATTTCATGAGTGAAAAGTTCTTCAAAAAGAATTTTTATAGGATACGACTCTTTAAAACCAAAAATACGGAAATTATAGCGGCGCAAGGAAAAACATGTCACTGCATCGGGAAAGTAGCATTAAACGTACAGGTAAAAGAGGAAAATCTCAAAGTATTAATTTTTGTGGTGAAACACCTCCAACACTCTCTTATTTTAGGTATGGACTTTTTAAGGGCCGCGAGGGCCAAATTAAATTTTCAAGATAGTTCCGTGGTGCTGGAGATGGACCAGAGGGTGGTGGAACCGGTGGAGACACCTGAATTGGACCTTAGCCATTTGAATGACCAGGAAAGTAAAGCAATACAGCAAGTGGTGAGTAATTTTTCTCATTTGTTTTCAGAAAAACCGGGAAACTGTCAGATTGTAACTCACAAGATTCAATTAAATGCCGAAAAACCTTGTAGGACTAAACCTTACCGCTATGACAAACAAAAAGACGTAATCATCGAAGAACATATTCATGAGATGTTAAAGAATAAAATAATAACGCCCATAAATAGTGAATACGCGATTCCAGTCGTACTATGTAGGAAAAAGAACGAGTTTCCTCCTTCGGATAAAAGGGCTTGGAGGTTTGCTATCGATTATAGAAAACTAAATAGCATAACTAAATTCCCAGTTTACCCTTTGCCGGTTATAGACGAGATCATTAGACAGATCAAATCGACAAGATATATGTCTACTTTGGACTTAACGTCTGGCTACTATCAAATAGCTATGAGACCCGAAGATATACATAAAACCGCGTTTATAACAAAATCGGGCACTTATGCATTTTTACGCATGCCTTTTGGGTTGTGTGGGGCCCCGTCAACATTCCAGAGAGCTATGGACATTGTTCTAAAGCCTGTCCTAGGAAAATCAACTTTAATTTATCTAGATGATATAATTATAACGAGTAGTACGTTGGAACAACACATTAGTGATCTCGAACAAGTTTTTAAATTATTAAAAGAGGCCGGTCTTACAATTAACGCCTCAAAATGCAAGTTCGCAACTAAAGAACTTAAATATCTCGGTTATAAAATTTCGCAAAAGGGTATAGAAACGCAAGATTCAAAAATAAAAGCCATCAAGAATTTTCCACCGCCCAACACCGCCAAGAAACTTTCTTCTTTCCTTGGACTATATTCTTACTATCGGTCTTTCATAAAAGATTTCGCTAATATTGTTGAACCACTCTTAGTAATCAAAAGAAAGAGAGGTAAATTTACGTGGATAGCGGAAGCAAATACAGCTTTTGAAAGATTAAAAGAAGCGTTCGTCAATGCCCCTGTTTTAAAATTCCCGGAGGGGGACGAAAACCTGGAAATTGCAGCAGATGCGTCAGACTATGCGGTGGGTGCGGTTCTTATGCAAAATAGCCATCCTCTGGCATTTTTTAGTAAAACGTTGAATCAGACACAAAGGAATTATACAGCTACAGAAAGAGAAACATTAGCCGTATTAATTGCTGTACACAAATTTCGAGTTTATTTCGGCAAAGCGCCAGTAACAGTCTTTTCGGATCATGCGGCTGTTGGTAGACTTTACTCGGGGAAAAACCTAACGCCCAGGTTAATAAGATGGGCTTTAAAACTTCAAGAGTATAACCTCATAATTAAATATAAACCGGGTAAGGAAAACAATGTAGCTGACGCACTATCTCGTATAAAACTGGACGATGAAGGCAATGAACTCAAATGCGCTGTGTTGACTTCAAAAATTTTAGATTCTAGAGATACGGTTATTACTGAACTGAAAGCTGATCCTGAATTTGGAAATATCTATGCTTATTTGAAAGACCCCGAAAGCTTTGAGCACACAGATATCGATGCGATAAGAAATAGAGCAAAAAACTATGAAATAATAGATAATTTATTATTCTATACGAAAACAACAAACGAAAATCTTGAGTATAAGCCAGTCATCCCAGCCTCGCTTCGATTAAGCATTTTGAGGGAGTTGCACGAAAAAAAAACAGCGGGCCACCTCGGGGTCAGAAAGACTTTAAAAAGGTTACGCGAGGCGGTATATTTCCCGCAATTATACAAAATAGTAACGGCGTATGTCAGGTCCTGCAATCAATGTCAGTTAATAAATGATATTAATTACAGCCCGGCCGGGTACTTAAATAGCATTCGCGCTGCATTTCCGAATGAAATTTTAGGCATAGATCTCCTTGGTCCCTTCCCCCAGAGCGAGTTAAATAAAAATCGTTTTCTTTTAGTAATAGTAGATCATTTTTCAAAATGGATAGAAATTGTTCCACTTAAACGCGCGTCAGCCAAAACAGTCGCAGATGCATTCTTACACAGATACATTTTAAAATACGGTGCACCGATAAAAGTCATTAGCGATAACGGAAAACAATTCATTAGTCAAATATTTGAAAACATATGCAATGGACTTGATATACGCCATATCAAAATGGTTCCGTATAGACCACAGGCTAACATAGCAGAAAGAGTGAATAAAAACATTGTAAAAATAATTCGCAGTTACGTTAGCACATATCACAAGCGCTGGGATGGCTACATAAATGAATTAGCTTATGCTTTAAGAACGGCACATCATGATACTACGGGAAAAACTCCAGCAGAATTATTTTTAGGCAGAAAGTTAATTACGCCTTTAGATAAATTATTCTTTGTGCAACAAAGAGAGCAGGAATTCAAACAAAAGGACGTGCAAAAACTAATTGATCAGGCGCTTAAAACCTCGGATACGGCAAGAGATAGGCAGAAAATTTATTACGATAAAAAACGCCGTGAAGCAGATTTTAAAGTTGGTGATAAAGTATTGAAACGGAAATTTTCTTTATCAAGTGCCCCAGACAATTTTATGGCAAAGCTAGCTCCAAAGTTTGAAGGCCCCTATGTAATTCAGGAAATCAAAGGAGTAGTTTTATATCTTAAAAACGAGAGAGGGGAAATCTGTAAAGCAAGTCCCGACCAGGTGAAAAAATACTATAATCCCAATGATTTTGAAATCCTTAAAAGTTTCTTGCAGGACTCAAGTCTAAACGAAATAGAAGGGCCAGAGACTGCAACAACTATTCCACCACCCAAGAAACGGAGAACTGAAGAGAGACCTAGCACTTCTACAACCCGGACGTCGGTATCAAAAAGAAAAAATGAGTTTCAAACTCCGGCGTTTAAGAAAAACAAAAATACAGATGAACCGGGTAAAGAAACCGTGGTAAAGACGAAAACACCACCTACAAAAGATGGCAGGAGAAATTACACATCAAGGAGAACGCGCACACGGCCACAGAGTCAGGTGCCAGCAAGGCCGCCGTTCCGGAAACTGAAACGCCAACAGGAGGCACAGAAGTACGAGGAACAGAAGAAATTTAAGGACTCCAGACCGGAGGACGTCAAGACCAGCCGTCCCAGGCAGAAACGCAAAGGCCAACAACCAGACGATTACTCCGTCAAGAGGCCAGCATGTAGAGGACGCAAAAGAAAGAGCAACGGGGACGACACTCGGAGATCAATAAGGAGAAGATTGACATCCATGACACCTCTAACTTGGGATCAATTTTGTCAAAAACGGATGACGGAGTTTCAAGCATCGAAAACTCAAAGATAAGTTAAAACCTTCTATAAATTTTTTTTTCTCTTTTGTTCCGAAATGTTATGCATAAGTACGAAGTTCTATGTTTTGACGAAAGTCAATATGTCTCGGTTGAGACTTAGTTTTGTTTTACTTTATTTAGCTAAGGCAAAAGTATTATTTTCTTTAAGTGTAAAAGCTAAAAACAAGCATTTTCTGTTGGTCGAAAGACTAATTCTGTTATGTTAAAGCCAAAATTTGGCCGGAGATAAAAATAACTTCGTATTCTTGTACTAATAAGAATTTTAGTTCCAGTGCCGCCAGCTTGGCGAAGAATGAGTAAAGTAAAAATTTATTTTCTCTTATTCATTTTATGGTAAATTGTAAAAAGCATATGTATTAAACTTTTGTAAGTGTATGTAAATACTTGCATGTTATGTAAAAGTAGAATTTAGTCTAGAAGCATAAAATTGTAGATGCTAAAAGTGAATGCTTAAAAGCAATGAAGTCAAAATTTAAGTATTAAACTGTAAAGTCATGCTTTAGAGCGAAAGCCTGCATGTTTAAAGATGAATGAGGGGGAAGCTAGAATGAATGTGTTTTGTAGGGTTCTCCACCTACATTTGAATTTTTAAGAATATTAAAGTAGCTCATCGAGTTGTAGAATGTCGAGTAAGGTGTGTCTATTTGGTTGTTGAATTCTAACAAATCATGGTGGTTAGGGGAAGTGTTGTAAGACTAAAACACGAATATTCCCGTTTGACACCACACACGGTGGAGAGCCAGGGTAAAGTTAAATTAATGCTTGAAAAATTGAATGAATGTGAAGTAAGCAATAACTAAGAAAAACGAATCGTTTAAAAACAAAAATTTATTGTGTCAAGAAAGTGTAAATTATAATGTATGTAGAAAGATACTGATACTTATTCCTTCCAGATGCTGGAAGGAAAGACCAAGATTGATTGATGAAGTCCAGGAAAAGTTGCTGTAAGAAGAAACCTTTGTAAAGAGTAACAGAATTTTAATTGTTACATAAGATTATTTTTGTGTAAACGAGGCTTTCGCCAGTTAGTTCAGAATTAGAAAAACTTACAACAGGTCGTTTGTAGGACCTGCTTCCAAGTTTTCCAAATTCTGGCAGCGGCAAATGTAGGGTTTATAGTTATTTTAACTAACATTTATTTTAAGTTTAAACTATCTTTCCTGTCAATCCTTACTTTCCCCTGGAACTGCCAATGCCAGAATATGTAAATTTGAGTAGAACGCGCAAGCATTCAAATTATCAGCGGAAGTAGTATGATTTAAATAGAAGGAAACAAGTTCGGTGAGAGAGAGTTATTCTTTAGAGAATTAAAGAACCCCGCGTTGCGGCCTATGTGCTTGGCGGGAAGTAGTTGCAATTGTTCCAGTGAGCTTCAAGTCCGCTGAATTAGCTGCGGCTTTTGTAAAACGCGGTGAGTTAGTTATTTTAGAGAGCCTCGTAGTTAGAATATTGTCTTTACTTTCTTTTCAGGTTCTTATTTTTATTTTGACTGCCGAGTTGGCACCGTTTGTAAGCGTCAAGAGGACGCAATTGTAATTTAGTACGTTGAATAAAAAGGGACTTAAACCCTTTATAAGACTCTGTGGTTTATACAAGCTTTCACAGTCACCTCTAGGTTGCGTGCTAGTTAGAGGCGCGCAACGTTATAAACACCACAATACAAATACATGTTATGACTTCATGCATTCCATGCCAAATGATCTTTTGAAGTTTAAGTCAGCAATCGATGACCGGTAGGCAGCTGGAGACTCACTTGATCATGGAAAAGAGACTTGTTAAATGTGAAAACGCATTTTTAACTGACGACAGATGTATGCCATCGTGTTCTGTGCCTTTGCAAATAAATAAAATAACACTCAGAACACTTTTTTCTGAATAATATCGGTGTTCAACTTTCGGTAGGTAGAAATATGTTTCTTTTTACGCATATGTAATCTTGTTGATGGCTGATGATCGCAGAACACGCGAGGTCGTATACTCGTATTTTAGTATGTTTCAAAAAGTGTTAAATTTTGCTAATGTGAAGTTAACAAAAGCAAATTAGTCGCATCAAATCACAGTTAAAGCAAATTAGTCGCATCAAATCACAGTCAATGACAAATGCTTTGAAAGTTAAATTAAAATTTACAACCATTCACCTTCGCTCAATAATATTAAAATTAGTAATTAATTATTTCAATATTATTATTATTATAACAACCCTTACTTAGAATAAGAATTAAATTGAAAAACACATTGGGAAAAAGGGAACACAAATAATGCGCAAAAAATATAGATATATGAAATTAGTTAAGTTACAAAGTATTTTTTCCTGCCTTTCAACATACCTTCGTGGTGTAACGGTAGCACACTCGGAGGTATTTGAGAGGTCCAGGTTCCAGTCCCGTTTTCACATAGTCTGCTTCAAAAATAAAACTTAATGACACTACAAGTGGCACCCGAATTAAAAGGTGGTGGACGGTAATTCGTGACCACCAGCATTTAGCGGCTGGGTCTCTTAAACCCCATAATCCTTTAAAAGGGGAAGTATATAAGGTATTTTTACCTCCCTTCCGCATGTCTTCGTAGCGTAATTGGAAGCATGCTATACGCGTATTTGAGAGGTCCAGAGTTAATCGCTTAAATCCTGAAGTCTCAGCAAGGGCATTGCATATTTTTTACGTCTTTTGCTTCAAAAAAATCCTAATGACTGTACAAGTTACAGTTAAATACATACACACATTATGGCTGATGGGCAGAGAAGAAGTATGAATAAGACATCACTAAACATTGGTAGTTCTATCTGTGTTCTAAACTCGGTCAACAAGTAAATGTTTCTGTGTTTTTGCACATGTTTAACGTAAATATGGACCATTTTTATAATGATGCTTTGCTGTAAATGCATCAGCTTACTGACATCAGTACTACTGACAAAAAGGAAAACCTTCAAAAGGGTTGTCTCGCGTAAAGCTTGATTCCTTTATGAAGAGTTTTCAAAACGAAGACAGCAAACTTAATAAGGGTGCCGACACCTTTATGTCGGTACGTCCACCATGCTGGTAAGGTTACAGTTTCCTGCACTGATTTAGAAAGCAAATGAAAACTCTATTCGCATAGAGGCAGTTTAGAATAAAGGTGCTGCATTTTAAGGTTGCTTTTTTCAAGTTCAGAACTGATCTTCAAAAGGGTGCAAACACATTTGAAGATTTTTTTCCTTGGAGAGCACTGGCTGATTTGCATAAATACGCCGGCATCTTTATGACAGCTATTATGAAAGAATACCAGTAAATGCCGGTAAGTCTCCCTTAGGAAACCATCCATGAGAGCATTGCTTTCATGAAATTTGCTTAAGATAGTTCCCATGTAATGCCACTTAAGAGACCATTAGTTAACCATTAGTTATTTATGTCGCACATGCGTATATATGAAAATAATATTTGTTCCGGGACATTATAGAACAATACTGGGGTGTGTATGCATTGTGACATCGCAAGAGCAAGGGCACGACCAAACGCTGCATGGCCATTGACGTCGAACTCACAAATCAGAAAAAGAGCTTCTGTATTCATTTCTATCCTTTCATGTTCTTAAGTTGTGACGCCATTTTCAAACTGATGATATTCATTGTCACCGGAACTGTTAAAGCAAAACTGCGATGTTAATAAAAAAAGCTGTAAATACGCTTTATTAAAATTATAGCCACTATTTTTCCTATTTCCTTCTAGTATGCTTTTTGTACTTTTTCTGGTTTGACAGTTACTGTAAGTAGCCCTTGTATTCCACCCACCTATGTGGCAATCATGAAAAATACGATGTGTTTTAATAGTCGGACACAAATCAAAACACAACTGAACGAAACTTTATAGAAACGTTAGTTTAAAGTCTTCTAAACAATTTTATACGATTACGATGTAAACTTCAATTACCAAATTACCAAAGTAACCACAGGAGACTGCCGTACTACTTTTCGTCCCGTCTAGCTGCCGAAACCGTGCAAGTAGTCCAAGCCAATACAAGGATAAAGAAAACTATTTAATAAAACGTCAGTCTCGCAGTTTGTCTCACTCCTAGCTAAGCGCTCGTGAAGAAATCCCGATTAGCTGAAACTGGTCGGAAAGTTAATTTGCGACAGCAGAAAATCTAAAATAGAGTAACGGCCAGCCTAATTCTTCCAAACGATCTCTCAGAAACTTAGGAACTATAAGATTATTTATGCTTTAAACTAATATGCCTTCTGGTGGAAACTGGCGAAAGCAGCATTTATTGAAAAGCCAGAATAATAAGACAAATGGGTTAATTAAAATAAAACCTTAGAGTTTAATTTTAAAAATGCGTTATTTATTTTATCAATTAAATCATATGACATAGTTTTACATCTAATATTAAAAAATGCCTTTTGAGTATTTTTCCTTTATTTTTAGGATATAACTAGCCCTTTCCGAGATAATTTTAAGTAATACAGCTACTATCTGATATTTTAAATAATATAACTACTATATGATGTGCCGCCCAACCAGGATAATGTTTAGGGATTCTGACTACCGTACCGAAGGGCCCGTGCTCGAATCTCGGAGAAGGTATGGATACTTGTAAACGTATAGTGTCTGTGCTGCATGGGGGCACTCTGAATGTGTTGAAAGTCCTCTCGAAAGGTTGCTGGTAGAGGAAGAGACTTGGGAGGCCCTCCAACCCGTCCGTCCGAAGTGCTCTTCTTCAAAATTAGGGGCGGAACTGAGCAAAATCGTACTGTTACCCGTATGGTTCCGAAGGCGCAATTTGCCCTCTTGTGCTATTAATTTCTTGAGCTTGTCCTGATATCAGGCAAGTGAGATTAGTCACAACAGCTAATGATGGCAAATGTAACTTTAATCCAAAAAAAAATGGATTCGTATCTTAGCACAGTTTCCTCATAGCAGTGTAATGTATCCTCCTAAATTGATACTTTGAAAAAAATAATTAATGATAAAAAACTAAATAAGATTTTTAAAATGTCATTTTTAGAACAAGGGTATGTTCCTTAGAATCTTGAGTAACTATTTACATGGTTCAAAAATGAAATTTTTGTGAACAAGAAAATCACACCTATTTTACTGAAGGGTTACATATTCTGCAAAGCAAGCCTAGTTGACGGCCTGTTTGGAATTTGAGGCCCTAGCTTTGAAATTGGACCTAGCTTTGAAAATATGGAATCATAGCTAACAGCTAATCATAGAAATTGATACCAGAGATTGGTGAGTTATAATACAGCACTTCTTAACTACTAAAAGACAAGATAAAACTCAAAGTAAAAATATAACACTGTTAACTACGATTTATGGCAACATGAGTAAAAATAAAAGCAAACTAGTTAACTGACAGCAACAGCTACTTGCTGGTGTGCTAAAATTGAAACGGGATTTTCAACAAAAATCTACAACGCACTTTGAATGGAACAGAAATTTAGCTAACTTTCTGGTACTTAACAAGCTATGCTTGTGTTTGATTCTACGAGAATGGGTTCGTTATAGGCCGTTTTCATGGTTTTCACAATGTGTAACGTGGCTACCAGTTTTCTTTAAAGTCCTCCACGAAATCATCCATTCCCTTAGGCAGATAGCACTAGCGTGTTTTACTGTAATCAAATAAACCAAACCATAATAAGCAGTGTCAAAACTTCGGTAACTCTAAGCGCTACTAGGTTATTATTTGCGTCTTCTGCAACAAGACAACTGTATTCCGGAACAAGTTCGAAGCAGCTTGCGGTTATACGGATACGGATTATGAAGTTAATTAGTGGCCCCAGAGGGAACCTTAATAAGCTGGATAGGAAAATTAAGCCTCAGAGGGCCCATGACTTTGACAAGCAAGCAGATGAATCTCCGCGAACGGTGAGGAAAGTAAGGATCATTGTCTCTTGTATTGTATGTGCGTCCAGTCAGATGAAAAGCCACAAGAGAATGAGTAGCAAATGGTCTGATCAAATTGTCATCTGGGATGATTCGGGAAGTTTGTGGAGTTTGCCTTTAAGGCTGTGACTCAGGCTTCAGAATCATAGCGTAATCAAATAAACCACAGAAATGGCCTTATAATGCATAGATAAATTCTCTTTTTGTTGAGAGCCTGCGATTCAGGTTATAGTATCGTTTTAAATTATACGACTTGCCCATAAAATTTGCATAAACGTTTGGTCTGAGCTGAATGAGTATCGCGACGAGACAAGGAACACGCAGAAAAAAGTAAAATAAACCTAACCATTACTAAAACTTGTCAAAATGTCATAAAACTGTTAATACATCTACAAAATCGTGGATGAATATGGAGTAAAAAAGTGTTTCAAGGAAAGTTGTATTAATTTACAGATTGCCTGAAAATAAAATTGCAAATGTCTAGAGCAAAAAGACGTCGAATCGTAAAGTCAGCATTTCGATATTGTCAATGATAAGGAAAGCTTTAAATTGACACTGACTAGTAAAATGACGTTTTTGAAATACCTAAATAAATTCTATTTCTACAGGTGAAGAAGTTCTGTTGGAGAGTTTGCTTGCTCCTCTAAAGTGGCTGTCTTTAGAAAGGACAAAAATATTTTAGAATAGTGGGTGATCGATTTAGGGAGGTTTCAGTGTGTATATTTTAAACTCGTTTTACATTATATATGCGTACTTACATATAAATTAAAATTTAATTATAAATAACTTTTTCGTGTAGCTCGCACAATATTTTATTTTAAATTATTGTTATTACATACGGTTTCCATTTTTGCAAGTTATTACTTAGCTTTTTTAATTGTAAAAATTTCTATCACGAATTGGGCAAGAGATTGGAAAATTTTCTGAAGTGGAAGGATGAAAAAATGGAAATAATTTTTATAAATTCACCTGCTTGCAAACGGTAAGATTTACATTAAAATTTACTCCGTAAAAGATTAAATTTTAATATAAAGTTTTCTATCATGTGGATTTATTTTTATTGCTCTAAATGAGACATTAAGATCACTTACATATGATGTGTTTCTAAATATATTGCTTAGAAACAAATTCAAAGTCAGCACAATTTTCTGTTACTCAAATTTAGTTTTAAAATTTATTCCATAATAAAGAATGATCTAATTCTCAAAGTACTGCAGAGAGACGAAACTTATTAAGCTAGAAACATTTTGGAACGCATGGTAAGTCTTTCAAGCCATTATTTACAAAACATGAAAGTTACATTTCCATTATTAAAAAAGAAATCAAAAGAAGGTTTGACAATTTTACATATCGTTATGCAATAGTAAGATATAAATTTTCCAAGACAGACTTGCATTTTGCACGCTTTCATGCTGAATGCCATAGTCTTGCGTGCAATTATATTGCACTAGAAAGAGCCTTGCGTGCATTTATATTTTGCTCCAATTTTTCTTCTCATGCCACTACAACAGAACAACATATATGGGCGGTATACTACTAGTTTCTCACTGGCATATCAGCGCGACAAGTGGATGGCTACTTGGCAGCGAAATTGGCTGTCTTTTGATGCCGCAGACACAATATCTGAGAAACGCCTACTTTTTTCTTTTTCTTTTACATTTTTACTTTCACCCACTGATACCAAAAGCATTTAAAAATTAGTTTAGCCCTTATTTTATCACGTTGAGTTAATAGAAAATGCTTCTCTCTATTTTTCCTGTCAAGCATACATGGTTTATGAAATTTTTATTTCAACTGCCTCTTTTTCTTAATGCAAAATGTAACTGGTTTCATAAAAATTGGTCCACTATATTGTAATTGGTTCGGTACCTCAGATCCGATAAAGGAAAGAGAGGTCTTTCTAAAAGTGATTGACAGAACTGGAAAAAAAAACTACTTAGCATTTGTTTTACTTACCAGACTTGGACAATGCAATTAAACCTCATCGTGTCATGCAAACGATTTTGATATGGTGAATTTAAAAGTTGTGAATATATGATTAGCTGGGACTGGAACTAATCAAAAATCTCATTACTTATAATCTGGTGACCTACCTTAAAACCTATAAATAAAATTTATTTTTGTAAAGTAAACTAAATAGGTTAGTGCTATCTAGTACCTTGTTATTTAAATTTATTCATCTTTAGCCTTGGCATTTAAATCTGAATATACTTTTTCTATAATAATTCCTTTCATTTCATTGCGTTTCAGCGCAATTCAAGATTTGCGCAGTTAAATTCAACCTAAAATACTTTCTGTCAGCCCAGTGAAAAGTCCGTATAAAACACACAAATCACATAATATAACACTACATAATGTTTTCTAATTACAGAGATGCTTACTCCCATATAACCTTTAAATCTAAATGATGCTTACTATCATATAACCGTTAAATTTAAATGATGCTTACTCCCATATAACCGTTAAGTGAATTCCATAGTACAGATCCATTATGACACCATACAAGGAATTATTAAGATTTAATAAATCAATCACCAGTACTTAAAAACGAAAAATGAAGTTCACAAATAATACTAGATATTATATGTTTAAGTGATAATAAAACTAGAATTATTTAAGTTTATAGGCAACTCCGCATTTTAAGCATATTACGCAATAACTCCTAAAATTTTGTCAGATTCTTTAATTCGATAAACCCAATGCATTCGCGAAAGTATTAATCATGGAATGACAAGTAGATCCTACAGAAAAATTCAATACCCATAATTAAAGAATACTAAAGGTGCTGCAAAAAAGAGGTTTAACAACCACCTTAACAAATAAAATGTACATTCCTTAAAGATTCATCAAATGCTTTATAGCTTTATGACATACTTCATAATATGTCAATCAAATGCTTCATAAATCAATTAAAACTGTGCGAAATTTTACATGATATTATGACATAAAAGTTAAACTTTCGTACTTTTAATCAGTTCCTGCTGAAACTGTAGAAATACTGGCGAACTATTTAATGTCAGTTATAAAAACTCATAATATAATAAAAAATATATGCATTAAACTCAGGGAACATATAATAAATTCCTTAAGTTTGAATAAAAGATATTAATTTAATTTTTTTTATTTTGATCAGAGCCAGTCCTTTTAAATAGCCGTCGTATGAAACCATGTATGCAAAACCATTTTACATACTTGATCCGTTTAAGATCAACCTCATGATAATGGCTTTTTAAATAATGTTCTAAGCTGCTATCCTACATGTTGTGAAAATAATTATCCCATGTTCATATAGTTCTAGAGCTGTTGTTGCTATACTATATATTTCGAAACTGTAGGTATTATTTGTCTGCCTTGACTGCAGTATAAATCATAAGTTAACATTACACAACTGGGAGAGGAAAACATCGAAATACAGGGCATCTCAATATACATTTTTTCATTCAAGTGTAGGTAATGACTAGCAGATTTTCTCTTGATAACCGCGATTGAATAAAAGTTCGTATCTCTAAACTACGTAACATTATAGATTTAAAAAATATATCATTTATAACTCACTGTCAAAATTTACTTAATGAATGAAACCAAATGCCACATTTCTTGAATTATTTCGCAATGATTATCACACACAATTTCACATATGATTATAATTTCGCAATTTTTTTCCTATTTCCGATAACAGAGTTAAGATACAAAAGCACGCATCACATTTCACAAAAATGGGTGTCAAAGCAGTGTTTGTCATACAAAGTGTACAACCGAGAGTCATGAAATCGTTTCAACTATTGGACAAATTTCTCCTGCAATCTGCATCATGTCAGCAAAAAATCACGGATTATTTCTCAGGCTTCAGTAAAAATGAAAATTAAATTTATTATTATTTATTATTATTATTATTATTATTATTTTGTTATTCATACTTGTTGAATTTGTGTTTATGAGCATAAATTGGTCATTTATAATAAAAAATCATTAATATAAATATAAGGTGATATTATATAAATTTATAAGGTGATATTTATTATGAAGGAATGCCTGAACCATGACATTTATGATTGTCATGGATTACTGTAATCAACCTTTATGGTTTCATAAAGGTAAAGTTAAACGGTCTGGCTAAGCTGTCCGCTAATTGTCTATTATTCCTAATTAAGGTTTTAGTTCGCAAATTTTAGATTTATTACGTAAGTTCCCGCATCATTGTCGTTACGTAAGAGCAACATGATAAGGTCTAATTTTTAAATGAAACAATTTAGAGCAGCGGTTTTCAAACTTTTGACTAACGCATATCATCTAAAGAAATTAAAAACTTCAGTACCACATTACATTTTACAATGGTTATTTTTCAATTTCTCAATGAAAAATTTAAAAAATATTTTGCTATTTTCACAACCTACTAGCTATTTGTATTAAATATGAACACATAAAAATATTAGATTGAAAATTGGTTACCATTTTAATTATCAAAATTTAAGTTATAATACTTTAATTCTAAGATTTAGTGTGAAATTTGGGCCTGTTTAAGGAAGATCAATTTTTTTTATGCCTGGTCTTATTTCACTTAGTTTTAATCATAAATTAGGATCCACTTTTAATATTCGTTTTTATTTATTTTTCAAATAATAACATGGAAGTAAATCCTCGTTTACACAAATAGATTGTGTAAAAAGGCAATAGAACTTTAATAGAATTATCTGAAATGCCTTTACATTTTTTTTTCGCCTCAGCCAAAAATTAACAAGTATCTTGTTTTTGAAATCTTCAGTTAGCGTTCGATCACCGGAAATTTCTATCAAACCTTCTTTTCTTCACGAGATTTTTGAATTTAATAGTTAAGAATACTTTGTTTCTTTGCGTACCACCTATTTTTCCCTGGCGTACCACCGGTTGAGAATTGCTTTTTTAGAGGGATTTATTGTAAGCATTTTTAGGATATAAAGCAAAAATAACCAAACTAAGAGATTTAATTGCCTATTAAATATTAAAGTTAGGATTTTATTTTGCATAATCTTTATCTTAGACATACGTATGAAATAATTTAGATGTTGAAGACGAGCGCAACATTTATTCCACTAGAAGGTCCACCAGCGGCCGAGCGATAAATTCGCTTAACCCTAGCAGTTTCGACCTGAGTTCGATTTCAGGCGAACGGACTGGCTGCATGGGTGTTTTCCTTGTTTTCGCCATGCGTAACGTGTATACGAGGCAGTTTCCCTTAGAAAGTCCTTCACAGAGACGTTCCTTTCCTTAGGCAGATAGCCCTAGTATTTACCGTAATCTTAATAAACCAACCCCACTTCGCCACTAGATCGCTAGAAGTGCGCTACACGGACGTGTGCACGTTTGGTCTTTTCTCTGAGGATGTTAATGAGAGGTACGATGCTCATGCAACTCCATCTAACATATTATAAGAACTTCAATAAACTGTTGTAGCAGTTTATTCCCGCAACTGTAAAGCGGCTGTAAAGTGTCTAAAAACTTAGCATGTATGTCACAAAAAATGTTTATCTCCCTGTCAGATAAAATGTAATATGATCCGCATAGTGGTAAATAACAGTTTTAAAGCCAGTTTTCTTCTTCTTTTTGAAACGCACTGTATGTACAAGTAATTATAATATATACTTATAACGTATAAATAAAAGAATAAACTTACCTGTTTAAATAAGTCTTCAGCTTGGCTAAATAATGTTTCATGATTATGTTACTAAATAATACAATAATTTTTATCATACTATCGCAACATTTTGCAGATAAAATGTAATATGATCTGCATAATGATAAATGACAGTTTTTAAGCCATTTTTGTTCTTCTTTTTGAAACACACTGTATGTACGAATAATACTTATAATGTGCTTATAAATAGAATAAACTTACTTGTTTATATAGGTAACCTGTCTTCAGCTTGGCTAAATAGTATTGCTTGACTATGTTAATAAATAACATTATAATTTTTCTCATACTATTGCAATAATTATAATTTTTCTCTACTATTGCAATATTTTATTTAAAAAATGTGTATAAATACTTCATTTTCTTATAATATGAACTACACATCTCTTATAAGTATGAAGATTTTTCTTTAAAAAGTGGAGACATTTTTATTGTATGTTTGAATTTCTGTGGGTCTCCCCCCTTCCGAAAACCATTTCACTGTAAGATTATATTTTCAATATATTTAAGAATGAAAAGATTGATTGCAAAAAAAAATGGGAGTGATATTGATAGGTTTCAATAAAAGCATTTTGCGGAAGTTTTGCACCAAATTATATCCTCTTCTACAAGCTACTATGCGAAATTATTGATCCTTATTTTAGAAAAGAAGTTCCGAAGTTTTGACTAATTTATATTGCGTTCATGTGATTACTGATTGTTGGAGACTATAAACACAACTAAATTATGGCAGATTTTTGTTTTAGTTTCCACGGAAACGAAAATAAGGTAAGAATTTTCGTATTGGTTTTCGATTGTTTTATGCACCACTCTCATTACTGATAGCTTTCCTCGAATTTCATTTGGCTTTACATCAAGTCTATCCGTATTTATTGCTATCATATATATCTCTTCTCATGTTAGCAAACAAGTTGGCGTGCCATTCCGGATTTATAGAGAAAGCAAATGGATATGAAATAAACAGCATCTGCACTTACTTAAAACAAAAATGATCAAGTAAAAGAGGTTTTTCTCTAATAACCACATGCAAGCAACTCTATGATACAGAAATAATTTGAAGCTCTCAGTGTCATTATTGCAATATATCAACTTTTTGCTGAGTCCCATGCGAGCTCAGTAACTCAAATTATATCCAGATGTAATTTGCGAGCTCTTATTTAATACCAAAACTCATTTATAGGTAAACTAGTTTTTTTACAATTTCCTCCATCCCATAAATAGTCACTACTGCTTCTCTTCGCTTCACAAATAAAGAATTCCAGGTTTTTTAAAATTATTTATTTACATTTTTAAAAATAATCACTTTCTCTTATATGGAATATTCTAATGAAAAACAATTGCACTTCTCTGCCTAAAACGCAGTTTAAAATTAATACAGGACATGAGTAAAGGAAGGATTATGGTTACACACGCGGCCTTCCGGAAAGCAAAGCTCGTTCTGGCTTTAGATCTGTCCTAAGTAATTTCAACAAATTTATAATTAAACTATAGTAATGCTCCTAAATTACAGAATTCCACCCATACTCCTTCAACTGTTTGCAACTAGTAATGCACCGTTTCTTTATCATGGTAGTCACTTAAATCAATATCGTACCGGATCATTCCTAAGGGGACCAAACACAGGGTAATTGGATACACAAGGATTTCCGAATTAAAGAATCTCAGTGATAATAGTTCTAGCACCCGTGGGTGTGAGAGAGAGAAATGATGAATTTGAGACAGAATTTGAGAATTTGAACTTCCTACAGACTTGTGTTGTGATCAAGGATCGTTTATGTCCACATGTAGCGAAAGCAGAACTTCACTGCTAGACACTGACGTATTATTATGCCGTCAAAGGTGGTATAAGGCTTTCTGCATAAGGCTTTAAAATGTTCAAGGATACACCAAGATTGGCTTAACAGGCAAGTAATCGAATCACAACGAAACACATAACCTCAACCTCGGTGGGGTACTTCAATTTGGTAAATATGTAAAGCTGATTGAAAAGCTTAGAATCTCGAAGACTTTTCAAGTTTTATTTATCTTTTCTAAAATAATGTAATTGTCAGACTGATGTAAATAAGTGTTCCAAGTGAAATATAAGCATTTTAAGTGTGTACATAAGTGGCAGAAGAATGTGAAAATAAGTATTGCAAATCAGAAAGTATAAATAATACCTGTCAAATTGTGAAAATAACTCGATAGTATTTATTATTTAAACTAGTTATTTATAATTTCAACCTTTATTATAACTTTTCTCCGTTTGCTCTACAGAAACGTAACTGAGTTAGAGAGTATTTAAGCTGAGATTTTTGGATTGTAAGTCAGAGCGCGCTTCTGCTTCTCGAGACCACGTTTACTTTAGTTCTGCCATTTCTAATAAGTTCTAATTTTTCGGCTTTGCTTTATTTCCTGCAGAAATTAAAATTTTTAAGTCGGTTAGAGTTTTGAGCCAGCTTGGCTTTCAGTTAAGTTGTGTAGTCGTTGACTACTAGCCTTTGTTTTAATTTTAATTTACTCGTTATTTTAGTTACATCGCCAAACGTGATGACTGGTAGTGTAAGCAGAAGAGGTACATTTATATTCAAAGTTGTGTTTAAATAAAGAGATTATTCTAAAACCTATTCAAGACTTTGTAGTTAATTTCAGACGCAGCGATAATTCGCTTTACATCTGTTGAGAGTTTGAAAATACACCGCTCAAAACAATTACTAGATATCAGGATTTTTAGTATAAACTGCTGTTAAGGAAATGTTTTGGTGACTGATATAATAATTATTATAGCGAAAGTTTAAATGTAAACAATATAGTATATTGGAGGCGAATATTTGTTCAGAATTACGCGATTCACTTCTTGTCTCTGAATAATTGTTTCTTTTGCCCTATCATATAAGAAAAGGTGAGGGCTACCGTTTTCGAAAATGAACTCGATATTTTTATTATTATTATTTAGGGGTGTTTTATAAAAGTTTTTTAGTTCTCAAAGGGCCAGCTTCCATACAGAAGGAAAGAAGACCTTTTTAAGTGACTGCTGGAATACTCCTTAACTACCAGTGAAATGACCAATCAGTCAGTGAAAGAGGATTTGTCCAGTTTTTTATACGGAAATGTTTGTCTTTAGAGATTTCTGGAGCCTTCAGTTTGTATAAAATTAGTAATTAAAAATGAAATGCAATAACAATGTAATCATACGTTTAATAGAATATTATATGGTATAAAGTTAAAATGTTAATTATAAATATGAAAATCGAAATACTGTAACTTTTCATAATTTGTTATAATGTACCAAGATAAGTCATGGGTATGCAAAAGTTTATTTTTGGTATTCTTTAAAAATAGCTTGATGGACCTTCCTTGAGAAACCCTCATCTTCATTTGGACATTTTATATTTGGCAAAAAGAAGAATTTTTCAATTAGACTGAATATTGAAATAAATTGTAATAGTTCTAAGCAAATTTAGTTAATTTTCAAATATATAATGTTCAAAATTATTTCACATTATTTACAAATCATTAATTAGTTTAAATTTCTAGGACTTATATTTTCTATATTATATTTCTCTCCGCTTTTTACTACTCTAACGCTTTTTCGCTGAAGAGCCCTTTCTGTCGCTAAGTCTTTTCTTTTTGAAGGGGAAAGAGAATATGAAAATCAAAATTCTAGCTTTAATTTGCAATATCCCCTTAGCTTACCATTTTTATTTGAATATTTTCCCTTTCTGTCCTAAAAATAGCAACTGCTTATAATAAATTGCTCTGAACTGTGTCGTTTCAAAGTTAATCTTCATCTGTATGTTAAATGATTCTTGGAAAACACTAATCATGTGGATACTTATGTAACCTGTAATCCAAAAATAATTTCAAATTTAGGAACCTAAACTTAAAATTCACCGATCAAAATAAAGTTTAACCAAAACTCAGTCATTCTGAACCAAGTTTGTATACTCGTATTTCTGCTTTCATTTGCTGGCCTGTCAACATGTCGCCATTGAGCTCTCATTCATCAATTGCTTTATCGCAAAAATGTAAAGAAAGACGCAAATGTGATGAGGGACGTGTACGCAGATTGCGCCCATTGCACTGCATAATTCAAGTTAATGTGTTTCTAATATATACCAGTTTCCCTTAGAAAGTCCTCCACGAAGGCATCCCTCCTCTTAGGCAGATAGCCCTCGAGGCTTTGCCATAATCACACACACACACACACACACACACAGTTTCTAATATATAAAGCGATAAAAATTTCGGAATATTTAATTAAATGCTATAAATGTGTCGCAAAATGTTGCAAAGTTAATTAATTCATTTACAAAAGAATAAGCTAGGATATATATATGCCAAGCTTGTCTAGCAACCTAACGCAAAGTCTATTCATTGGTATTTTTGAAGTAGAAGCTGAAAGAAGTATTATCAGAGCCACGTTTCTGAATGTTATCTAAATAAACTGCAAGAATTATGAATTACTTGAAAATTAATCGATGTTTTTATTCAGATGTTAAAATTTTAAAAACTTTAAAGAATTTTGAATCACTTGAAAACTAATCGATGTTTTTATTCAGACATTAAAATTCCAAAAAATTGAAAGAAAATTTTTAAAAATTTTCAAAAGGCGTATTCATCTACGTATGGTCTGCTCAGACGCGAACCGAAAGAAATACGTATTTTACAGTTTACAAAACTTATAGACTAAATATTCAGTAAAATGAGTTATTATTTGGAGAAGACAAATAACTTAATTTTGAAACAAAGTAAAAAATCCTTATAAGAAATTTTAATGAAATTCAGAAATTTAAGTAACTTAAAATAGTAATTTGGAATACCAAAGAGATAGAATTGGTCGAGGAATTAGTAAGATACGCTATTGTGAAAAACCAAAACTACCAGAAAAATAAAATTGAAAATATGCATAAATTTGCTACATCTAATAAATCTAGCTAAATTACGAGCTCGTATTATCTATCTAAGTTATATTATGATAAAACAATAACCAACGTAAAACATTTTTAGAGAAGTGCTAAGTACAGAAGACACAGTGGTAAAAACCAAGGTAAAATTCAAAAGCAAAATGCTGAAAAGTAGCGTATAATTAACAAAAATTTTTCATTTTTAAAAGGAACAGAATCTAGTTAATTAATTAAAAATAAAATGTTCATTCTTCCTATCCAAGGGCTTGAAATTCTAAAGAAAAATGCTGGTTTTCGAGGTTTTCCCATGTGTAACGTGAATGCGAGAAAATGACTTTTAGAAAATCATTCGCGGAAGCATCCCTCCCTTAAAGAAATAGTGACTCACGTGTTCTATTTGATTAAACAAACAAACAAATTCTCAATCTCTTCGTTTTTCTAAGCTTAACATGAAGACCAAAAACTACAGTGCTTCATATGTCAATAAAGGTTTCGTGTGTTGCGCTGTGATTGACAATTTTCTCCTCCATTACACAAATTTTGGCTTAACTGAAAAAAGCTGAAAATTTGCTGTTATAAATCAAATTCATTTCACTATATTTCACGGAGTATCGAGGTCTCATCCCCTAGCAACGAAACGCTGTTTATTTCACTTACGAGAGCTATGCCACAGTTCAAGTGCAAATGTTCCCTTTCTGTGACTGTAGGCGGAACATTTATTTTCTCAGATGCAACCAGGAAATTATACAATAGCGTAAGAAGTGTACTAAGGAGGACAAAGATTATATTGAAAATAAACTGAGCATATCATTTGCATCAGTCACTGAATTATCTAGTGTGTCATTATTTATTAACACCCTTATTTATAGGTAACACCATAAGTGTGCACACCTCTCTTGCACTTAGAGAAGAAGTTATTCCTTGTTTCAAGCACTTATTGCAATGTTTGATGGTGGGAAGTAAAAATGCCGTTCTTCATTTAATAAAGTCACAAATAAGAGCAAAGTTAATGATATGGTTACTCTCAAACATTTAAAAAGAATCATTTTCAAAACACGTTGACTGTCCATTGAAGGATTATTTTCCTCTCCACCTATGTTTACTGTACAGACCGTGCTGAAATTGAATTTTGATTTCATAAAGCAAGAGCTTAAAAATCTTGAGTATAAACAAGTTGTAAAGAAAATTTTGTTTCTGAGCAGAAAACAAGAAAAATCGAGTTAATGTCGCCTAGCTTCGAAACACGGGTCTTCCAGCTGCTAGTTGGATTATTACCACTCGCACCACAAAACGTAGACCCACGGAAATACAACAGTTCTCTTTGCACTTATTTAAAGCGTAACTGGGCAGCAGCACGAGAGTCACATAGCTTAAATACAAGTGGGGACAGATTATCTCCTCCACATTTCAGCTCCAGAGCTAGAGTAGAGATATTTCCTATCGACGCAGAAAACGCGAAAATTCGATTGTACTCTTACTGAGATTAAAACTAATTTCTAGCAGGACGGTGTTACCACATACACCATGACAGCACGCACGGAGGATTTTGCTAATTTGCTATAATTTTTTTTCTTAATCTTTCAACTGCACGTCTTTCTCATATAATAAGAATACATAGAAATCTACTTTAAAGAATCTGAATCTAATCTCTACAACTTTATGAACAAATTATGATGGATACATGCATGAAACTAGGGACTGTTCATTCAGTGAACTAATTTGTTTATGATTTTAGGGTATATAAACAAAAAAAAATCAAAAAATAATTAAGGAGGAATGAAATTTATATTTTTTAATATTTTAGCAATAAAAATAAAAATTTAAATACATGCATTAAAGTCAGGTAAGTATTTTCTACATTTTGATATAATTCCAAGATAAGGGTGTTTCCAAGATAAGGGTGTATCCTAAAATATTTATAAAAATAGCTTGAACCATAATATTTTACAAGTAATTTAGAAATTATTTTTAAATATTAAATACACAGTCTGCCTTAACTTTTTTTTATATTTTTTAATCATGCATTTAAATTAGCTTACTTAAAAATATGTCTAATAATTCCTAGTTGCTGTGTTTGAGAAGGATTATCCTATTGCACAACAAGTCGTCGATCGAATGTTTGAGTGGTTTGTCAAAGAAGAATTCCCTGATGTGGAGTTCCAGTACTTTGGTGTCATCATTGAAGACGGGCTAACAGAATCAGAAGGTAAATTAAAATTCTTTAGAATTGTTTAAAGTTTCAAATCAACGTATTTTTCAAGCCAATTAATAAGAAAATTTAGAATGCAAATCTATCTCTTATTTTCCAGTTTACAGTAACATCAAATTAAAACTTACATTTGTACGGAACCTAACTATCTAAAATGTCCGATACTGACTTCGTAAATACAACCAGGAGACTTATCTCTCAGACTAAATTCTTCAGTAAAGCAACATGAAAAATCTAACAGTTTACACAGCTCGTATAACAGGAGAAGACTCTGCTACTTGCGACTTCAACAAAATATAAACGTTGTAATAAAATACAATTCTGTGGCCGTTGCAATAGAATACAAAGGTGAAAATTCACAGACTAAATTGCTCTTATAAGTTTTAACTCAGGTCATCGATTATCATGCGGGCAAACACGGCTATCAAAAGCTATAGCTGATTCAAGTCAATTTAGAAGCTGGGAGAAAATAAAAATGGGATGGTCAATGATCTCTTTGTAAAGCTATTTCCTAAGCTAAAGAACTCCGTTCTTGTATGCATTTGCATCCTGGCGGGAGCTGACGAGAATACTAGAAGTGATAGTACAGGCAAAATAATAAGATTATGAGTTAATAAACATATACATTCACTACTCATTTTCATAAATTGTGCCTCCATTATATTTCGTCTGAAGTTAATGAAATTAAATTCAGTATTTTATTTACTCAGAAGAAAATCATCATTCAAACGTTTCATTTCAGCTCAGTTTATTGTTTTCTCAAGTATTTTGAGATACTAGTAAGTATAAAATTTTATAATTTTAAACATGTACAATTTTTAGTTAGCAATATCGCTTTGAAACAGGTTATGACTACTTCTGAAAATTCTTTAAAGAAGATATATGTAGGATCCAAATGTGATTACTGTTGATTCTTTTCTCTGTGCTTTAGCTAAAATAGAAAATTGAATTAACTTTTTATTGAAACGACTTAGCTCTAGAAAATGAAGGATTTTGTTCAATAAAGGGAAGGAAAGTTTCAAAGAAATGTATATATAAATTTAAAAATAACAATCACTATATTTATGCAATGGCTAAAATTTCTTAAAATTCTAACCAATTGTTTTAGAGATATCATGTATACAAACCGAAATAAATCATAGTTTTGATAAATCGAAACTTAAAGGGACCATTATTAACAACCTTCAAATCCTGTAAATACATATTACTTTGTTAGTACTAATAAAAAATAGATAAATACATCGATTGCTTAAGAAGCCTGTAAATAAGTATAAATATATAATTAAAGACTACTGCTTACATAATCATCATAATTACGTTTCATCCAAATTTATAAAATACTTTAAGGGGTCTAGTGCAAGTAAAATGTCAAATTATGCAAAATATAAAACCCATTTTAAATCTCAGTATCTTTACAGCTAATTAATTTATTATGAGAATTTTATGTACTTATTTCAAGATGGCAGATACAGTAGTTGCTACTTTTATTTTGTTTTCCAGATATTAAAATTAAGATATTAAAATTAACTTTCTTCGTCATCGACATAATATTGTAATGTGTATTGTGCTCAGCAATTATGAAAAACAAATGACTATTTTTGGCTGATTTCTTTTTAAAATTAGAAAAATGATGCATAATTAAAATGACTTACTTTAAAAAGAATGGAATTATGTTTTCTTCAAAAAACTTATTTTTGATACTTTAAAGTCTACTATTTTTTAACGTAAAAGTAATTTCTAAAGCTTTTATTCGAGAAGAATAATAAGTCCGACATTTTGTACCAAAAGGATTTTTACAATGGTAAAAATTTCTTGAAATTCTAATCAGTGGTTTTAGAGATATTATGCACACAAACAGTAAAATTATAATTTTAATTAATAGTAACTTAAAGACATAATTACCTTCAAATGCTGTAGCTGCATATAACTTTCTTAGTATTAATGAAATATTATAGAAATATTATTGAATCAAAGGTTATAAATAGGCATAACTGTACATTTAAACCGTATTATATACATAATTATCATAATTTTAACTGAGACGATGAAAAGTGGCTAGTCGAAATTTTCATATGATTTTAAATTTAATTATAGTTCTGAAGGTTATAACGTCAGAAGAATACTAATTGGCCATTTTATACAGATATAGATAATTATACAAAATTTCTTGAAATTCTGATGAAAAATTAAATTATCTTGAAATTTCATAAGCACAGTATTCTTTCTGAATTAATAAATATATAGATACATATGCTAATAAGTTAATTTTTCTAATCATGCGTACCTATGCACTATCATTATATGGATCCTATTTCTATGTGAATAATATATGATAATTTAATAGATATCATACGATATGGGAAATTGAAATTTTCATTTCATTTAAAAAATTGTGTATTCTCTCTCAGCCACTTTTTAAACAGAAAGGTATCTAAAGTATGAAACATGTTGATACAAAGAGAAGCATTTATTTAAGAACTTGGCTATGATATACAATTTTATAAAATAAATGTAAGTATTCGCTGAAGTGCGAATATATACAAAATAAGCTCAGTTGGCGAAAGCCTAAAATCATCTTTTTACTGTACCTTTGGTTAGAGCAAATTTTAACATAGATTTTATTTTAAAATGCCACTAAGAAATTTAATTTTAATATAAAAGCATTAGGATTTCAATTGTTTTGTTCATTTAAAGGTTTATGACCCCTTTAATTTTTCTGAAGATTACTACAAATATTTGTAAAGGATAACTGCTTAGAAATAAGCGTTTCATAGATAAATGTAAGTCATTTTAAAAGGCGCAAAGATGAGACAATGAAATCCATATATTCTACAAATCTTGCAGAAAATTCGAGTTTTGAAAACTCGAAACATTGCATCATTCTAATTCGTTTTTCCACCATTCGAATATTTCGAATCCTTACCTCAAAAGTATTTACGTATTTCAACTCTAAACGTTACAAAGGTTAATTTTATTGAAGTATAGAGGAAAATTTCGTTAAAAAAAGAATGCGATTGTTGTTATTTCAGAGGACCTGTATTACGAGTATCAACTCATGGAAATCCAGAGTGCCTAAGTCTTAATTTTTCAGAGAAAATATATAAAGATTCATGTTTTGCGTTTGTTT
Source organism: Stegodyphus dumicola (assembly GCF_044657685.1). Lineage (NCBI taxonomy): Eukaryota > Metazoa > Arthropoda > Arachnida > Araneae > Eresidae > Stegodyphus > Stegodyphus dumicola. The sequence continues at coordinate 241,211,315 of NC_140780.1, forward strand.
GTATTAACTCCTGAAATAATCCGCCAACCTCTACACATTTGCTTTAATTTCTGAAGTTTATGAAAAAAATAATTAATCTAAATTGTTATGCTAATATTTTCTGGCAAATTATACTGAGAAAATGAACCTCATGACACAAGAGTCTTAATTATGAAGTCAGCCAATGAAGCCTCCTTAGAGGAATAAATTACCTCTGAATAATAAATATTGAGAATCAAAATGAAACACAAGAACTTAAAACAGGAAGTTGTACGGAATTTTCTGCTACGTAGTACCTGTTCTCATGTTGTAACTGATAGCACAATCAGGTGGCAATCGGAAGATCAGGGGATCAAATCCTGGCGAAGATGTAGGTGATTGATTTATCCCGTTTCTCTCTCCAAAGAACCTTAAAATAAATAAATAACTGAAAAAGCTCTGCAAGTGGTGCCCGACTTCTAAAAATGTGTGGTCGATAATTCAACACCAGCTAGTTTTCTGGATTTAGGAACTCCTCCCTTCAGAGACACCTTTAAGTAGGCACTACGGAATTGTAAGAAATTCTTACCATCCTCATTGTGTATTGTCGTAGTGTAATTGGTATTACGTGTCTAAAGATCCGGAGTTTGATTCCTGGAGGAGGCTCGCTGATTTTTCATGATTCCCGCCACAAAACTCAAAGTAGCTCCACAAAGGGATTTAGTGAACAAGCAGCAATAATTGTAAACCTTGCTATCATGTCATACCTAAATGTAAACGATGTTTTCCAAAAGTTTGTTTAAATATATTTGCGACCGAAATTCACGATGTTGATTCAAATATATGTTTGAATCTTTTCTATTTTTAGTCTGCGAAAGGATCGCAACGCCTAAACCTGCAATCTTAATTGACACGACCCGAAGACCCAGAGCCATCGGTAACCGTGCTGGTCCCTTGGTGAAGAAAGTGACACGGAAACTAGGCATACCAACAGTGAGTGCGACATATGGCAAAATGAAAGGAATTGCAGAGTGGGAGAATATGAGTGAAATTGAGAAACAGTACTTAATACAAATATCGCCTCCGGGGTATATTATTACCCAAGTAGTTAGAGATATCGCTACTCATCAGAACATGACCACTACTGGTGTACTCTTCCACGAAGACATGGGTAAGCGCTATACGTGTAAAAGATACTAATACATTTACTTATATACTTAATGGTTCTTCATTTCAGTCAAACAAAAAATCCGAAAATTGTTATTGAATTAACAAAAAAATCAAGCTAGGATAAAGATGTTTTAAATTTTTTAGGAAACGTTCTATTTGAGTAATTTTATGTAAAAAAGTGAAAAGTGGAAATTAAAAACGATTAGAGAAGATAGCATCAGCATATATAAAATGAACATATGTAAATGCAAAAATTTTCATACGGGTTTACATCGAAAAACATAGAAATCTAAGATATATAAAAGATGTGTATTTTATTTTATTTCGAATTTGAAAAAAAAATTATTTATAAGAGTACAATAATTCAATAACGTACTTAATAAGAGTTTACGTTAATTGCAGTATTTTTTTTAAATTTTATCTTCACGTCTCGGTTTTGCAAGCGTAACAAATAACTAAGGTTAAACAAATTCAAAATTACAAGAACAAACAAAAATATGCTTGTAGTAATACTAAGACTAATTACAGAGTTTTCCAAATACAGTCAGTAATTTACGTATTTAATAGCAGCTACAGTCAGTCTTTTTTGCTCATCAATATACAAATATTTAATTAAAATTTGTATAAATAGTGTTATTCAGCACTGATACCAACTTATAAATATTTTAGCATATTTTTGAAAAAGACATTTTAAAAATAAAATGTTTATAAAATGAAAAATTTCATTATTCTTCTGCTTTTTATTTCACTCTTTTTTACTTCATTCACACTTTTTTTCGGACTTCTTTTGTTGCAAACTTGTTAATCCTCTACCCATGCCTTTTCTTCCTTTTTTCCCTTTTATTATTTTTACAATAATTTTTTCCCAATATTCTTCTTTATTCGAGTTCTTTCAAAGCTTATAAAACGATTAAATGTAAATTCAGCATTAATAGCATAATTCATTATTGCCATTCTGAAAGTTTCTCTTTAAATTACAAAATCAAAATTACAAGATTTTGTCCTGAATTCTGGCAGACAACTTAAAGCAACCGGAAAACAACTGTTCCTTAAGAACGTGTTTAACAATCAGGCAGGAAGAAAAAATAATAGTTTGCTCTATATAATTAAGCAGATATTTTCTAGAACTTATACCGTAGAGGCATTAAGTTATTTGGAAGTAGGAAACATGAAAAATGAGCAGTGCCCTTGCCGGGATTCGAACCACGAACCTCTCGAATACGCACCGAGTATGCTGGCCATAACACCACGAAGGCATGCTAAGAAAGTGGGAGAAATACCTCACAAGCAAATATCCACTAAGAATTCTGAAGTTTCGATTCATAAAAAAGACATACTTTTTATACCAGTTTTACAAAATAAGGAATAATTTTCTTGGAATCTGGAGTTTTCCTTCTTTTTGCTCATTCAAAGAAGACATCAATAATAGCAGATGAATTTAACACATCTTCAAGAAATCTAGCTTAGAAATTTTTATTTCTACCTCTACACTTATGAATGTAGTTGTGTATATATGTATAACTAACATGTGCTATGTAATGTAGCTTAACATAAACTAATATGAGTTAAGTAATATCATTATTTAGCATATGTTAGGCTTATGCTATTGGGCATGTTGAATCGAATTAACATTTTCTCTTCTCAAAGCAATTGTTGTTCTGATGTTACAGATTAAAGAATTAAATCTTCTTTTTTATCTTTCTATTTATTATTTTATGTTTTTGGTATCAAATTTTCATTTGTTATTATTTATTCATATGTTGGACTGCTTGTGTTAATATGTTTTGTTTTTGGACTCAGTCTCGGTCAGTTTTGGACTTTTTGCAGAAAATAATTTTTATTAGATTTTTAAGGTTTTTTAAGTTTGCTAACGGTTTTGATGCTATAATTCTGAAACTACTTACAACGGCCTGCTAGGGACACAGGTTACTTTGATAAATTTTCTGAGATTGTAAGTATTAAACGCTAGTTTTTAATTTTTGTCTTTGTGAGTACAGAAGCAGGCTGATATATTTACTTTTTCGTCGCAAGCTCCCTGGTGACGATGCGGAGAAAGATGTTCCTTTTTCATTTTTAATGTATGTACATAGATACAACCAATTTCTTAGTACATAATATGTAATATGAATGAGAGTGCATCCAACATCCAGAACAAAATCATGTAATGTAATGTAATATACGAGAGGGCTGCAACCCTCTTGGCTGAGAAAAATCGGCTTGATAGTTACCGCAGCACAATGCAGATTAAAAAAGAGAAAACTAGAGACCAATAATTAATAACAAAAAATAAAATTACTGTTAAAAACATCAAATCAAAATTCCCAATAGAGAGATAAAATTCAATGTTCTGAACACAATCGTATGCATTAATACAATTTGGATATAATGCATCATGTTGTTGCACATGAAAAGTTCCTGAAACTTCAGGCAACGGTGACTTAAAATTCACATTCATTAATGAAATATGTGAAATTTAGATTCAATACGTTTCTTCTAAAGAGATACAAGTACATCCATGCCAATTTTATAAAAGTACGATATACTACATTTATCAAATTGCTTAAAGGAGCTTCTAACAGCTGTGCCATTGTTGAACATTTCGTTACCAAAAAGTGTTTAAAAACTCTGCAGCAGACTGGCAAGAAGTCTGAGAAGAAATGGTGCATAGGAGCGAGTTATAGAGTATAAGTTTTGTATTTTCTGAAGTATTGTTGTTGACGCATCTTTATTTGCTATCATTATTCTAATCAAAAATGCAAAATTTATGTTCCGGAGAAACCCAGAAATGCAAACTTCCAGACTATGTGCGAAGATTTTTTCTGAAATTTCTCGGAGAACTTTTCAAATTTTCAAGCGCATTCAAATGATGGGAATTATTGAATGGTAGGCTCTCCGTTTTTTTGTCTAGTCACCAGATTTGCACTATTCTTTCTTCGTTGTAGCAGTTCGAAATGCTCCGTTGATGCTCCCGCCTGCCTTTTGCGTTGTGACGAAGTTCAGACTCGTAAACATGCGCTTTTATCTCTTTTCCATATTTTGTCCATTCGATCATATATATATAAATAATGTTGATATAAATCAGGTATTGACTAATCATGGGCTTTTCCCGGCTTATTTTAATCGGTTCATCTACAGAATAATGATAAATGCTTAATTTGTAATAAGTTTGGGGACGCCAGGCACTTCGTCGTTGAATGTACGCTTACCCGGAGTGCATGAGAGAAATATAGAAGGAATTTTAAGGAAAACTTTAAAAGGAACTATTCAAATTTGAAAGATATTGAAGAGACAACAATGAAGATTATAAATACGAATAAATTAAAAAAAAAAGAAATTAAATGAATAAATTTGAAAAAAAGAGTTAAGCAAATATTACGTGTTAAAGTAAATTGAAAAGAAAAAGAAAGAAATCTAAAAAGGTTCAGTCGCCCAAAAGTGTCTTCTAAAATTCAGTATGGTTTATCAGATAGATGATCGAAGTGGAACAGCGAAACATTTTATAGGATTTTAAGTGAATGCCTTTTGTGAAGTGTATACTTGATACATTATATACATTTTGTGAAAGTTATACTTGAAAAGGGAAATATATAACGTATAAGGTATTTCTCCCGCCTTCTTAACACGTCATCGTGTTACAGTGGTCTGCACACTCGGAGCGTGAAGTCCCGGCGAAGGCGTTGCTTAAAAAACGACTCTTGCATAAAAAAAATCTTAATGACTCTACAGTGGCGCCCGAACTAAAAAAGGTGGTGGATGATGATTCTCCACCACCAAGATTTGGCGATTGGGTCCTCTTATCCCCAACCGGCCTTTAAAGGGGGGGGTATATAAGGTATATCTCCCACCTTCTTAGCATGCCTTCGAGGTGTAATGGTTAGCACACTCGGCGCGCATTCCAGAGGTCCGAGGTTCGAGTCCCGGTGAGGGCATTGCTCATTTTTCACGACTCGTGCTTCACAAAAATCCTAATGTCTCTACAAACGTAATTTAATAAAATGTTTAATGTTTTAATTAAATGCATTTGTATTTAAATCAAACAAGTTAAATTGTTAAAAATATTAATAGTTGTTAAAAAATTAAAAGAATCTATTATTTTTAAGTAGGTTAATTTGTTAATTAGTGACAGACAGATTAAATTGAAAGATAATTATCTTACAGTTTTCCTAATGGCAACAGACTCGAATGAAAAGCGAAACAACGCATTTACAGTGGATGACATTTAATGTGAACCAACACAGAATCATATTTAGAGGCTAATAACCATTTCATTCTAATACACGAAAGCCCTATTATGCAAAATAAATAAGTAAATAAAAATTAAAAAATAAAAAACTGAGTCAAACTGAGTTGGCGTCATAAATTTAAGAAACAAAACTAATTTATGAGAAAAATAAAAGAGGCTTGTGACTAAATATGAAGTAATTGGTAGGAAGGAAGTTAAACTATATAAAAGTTAATTAGATGATGATGTCTTGGCACTGCGGCTTTAAGTGTTATTTTTAAATCTGTATCCTGACTTTTGTATGTTTTTTTTCATTTTCAGTAATATTTTAAGCCATATCTGACTTTCAACATTTAGACTGCGAAACAACGAGTGTGTGTCTTTTTTCATCTCTTGCCTGTATATATGCGTATGTATAAGCAAGAGAAGAAAGAAAAACGGTAGTATTTGTTACCTCTCGATATTTTAATATAATGTTACATTAAAATTTTACATAATAAATAGTTTTTCATATTGAATTCATTTCATATTGAAGTGAACCTCACGCCAATAATAATACCCATTTTGCGAATTTCCAATATTTTTCAAAGAGGATTAAAACGTACCATCTCCTACATTAAAAAATAGTAGTTCAACTCATATAACAGCATATTAAAGCATATAATACCAGAGTAAATAAAAATTACTTTTTCTGTTTCTTATCACTTACTTTCATATTTAAATAAGAAAGCCATTGTTTATTTATCTAGTATGTTAAGCGCCTAATTTATGCATTAAGGTAAAGATTGTCCCTATTTATTTGGTTGCAGGTGAAAAGATCGCGGGAAAAATACCGCAGACGAACCTCGCAGAGAAAACAGCTCAAGGCGAAAACATCGTGAGAGAAAAGAAAGCAAAGAGAAAACATCGTCATCGAAAATATACGGCTAAAAAATGTGGCAGTTTTAAAGCTTCGTAGTAAAATATATCGCTGTAAAAAATATCGTTGTGAAAAATATAGTACCAACGATGATAACATCGGGGTTTTATAGGCTTTAAAAGTTATAAATGTACATTTGCATAATGAATTGTAAGCGCAAGTAGTAAGGAGGAGTATTTTTACCTCTATATTTCATATTTTTGGCTTGTGAAAAATTGATATTAAGTAGTAATTAATAGAATGTTAAATTTATGAATTTAAATATAAAAGTCATTATTTAATTAATCTCTTTCTTGAAGTTTTATTGCCAGTTTTCTTGAAAAATACAGTCTAAAAAATTAGAAAAAGGGAGATGAGTTAAGGTTACCTATATTAAAATTGTGTAATTAATTATCAAATTGTAAAATTAGTTTCTTTTCCTTTGTTAATGTTATATTGTTTTAGTAGAATTGAAATAAATTTTTTGTTCCAGTTAGTTAAATCATTTTAATATAGATAACTTCATGCAGTTACTCAGCTTCCCTTTTCCATTTTTTGGATTATATTTTTCATGGAAAACTGCCAGTACAACTTTATGAAAAAGCATAATTAAGGGTACTCATACACCTTAAAACCCATAAGATGTTCGAATAGGTGACTGTTGCAAGAATTGGGATAACTTATTTATTTTAAAAGCAATTAATACCAACTTTGTACAGCTGACTACATAATATAGCTGCTTTCTGAAATAGTCATCAGAAAGTTTGTGTTGCCACAAATATTTTTATAATTTCATCCGTTTGTGACAATATTTTTCGTCATGTTTTCAACTTGCGCGCACAGTTTAAAACATTCTGTTTTGATAATTTAATTCCATATTTAATATATAGCTTTTATAACATTTGGAAACTACTGTAAACCTAAAATTCTAAAAATTTCGTGTTAAATTTTTATTTTATTTTGAGTTGAGTGTATAAAATTTATTTTATTAACAAAATTTGTAACGTTTTCGTGCATAAAAGTTTTCAATATTAAAATATTCATCAGACTGTTGGTTCAGTTATAAAATAGTGCCCATATAAAGAATTCCATCCAATTTCAAGTATGTACCATTAGCCATTTTTAAAATATCATGCGCGCAAGGTGGAAACATGGCGAAATATTTTGTCACAAAGAGGATTAAATTACAAAAATATTTTAGGCAACACAAACTTTCTGGTTACTAGTTTCCAAAGCAGCTATATTATGTAGTCAGCTGTAAAAAGATGGAAATAATTGCTTTTAAAATAAATAAAATGTTCCAATTCTTGCAACAGTCACATATTCGAAGATCATGAGGGGTTTAAGGTGTATGAGTCCCCTTAAATAATGAGCTTAATAGTTCATAAATTATAAATTCTCTTAACTGTTATACATAGCATTCATTTCTACTCATTTTCAGTTTTGAATGCTTAAGTTTCCTTCTTGCGTTTTTAGCAAAAAATTGTTAATTAATCCAAAAATATGAAATGTAGAGGTAAAATTATTTCTCACTCCTTCTTGAAATCACGAATTATTATGCAAATATAAGTTTACAGCTTTTTGAGCTTGAAAATCTCGCTTCAGCAATGTTATCATCATGCGATGACTGGTAGGTGCTTTATTTTTTACCATGATATTTTCTATGATGACGTTTTAAAACTGCTATATTTTTAGCCACTTTGTTTTCAACGATGATGTTTCACATTACGATGTTTTAGAACAGTTTCTCCTTGCTTACGTCTTCCTCACGATGTTTTTTACTATGATGTTTTCAGCGGACATCCTTTATTTTCTAACCTCTTATAGTGACTGAAAATACACTTGAAAATTCCACTAATTAAAGTTTTTCGTTGAAAGTAATTATCAAAAACCGGAAGTAATTTCGACAGTTTTAGCAAAAACGAGAATATTAAATTATTTTAAACTCTTACAACATTTTTCTATGAAAAGCTGATCAGTGTTACTCAACGTCATTATTTTATTAAATTTGAAATCATGTTTTGCTTCAGTTAGTTAAATAATTTTCATATAGGTAACCTCATGGCTTCTTACTGAATATAACTTCTTCCTGAATTTATGGCTTGTCACTGAATAATTTTTCAATAAGTGTATTTTACAATTATTTTTTCGCTACATCAAAGTATAATAGTTGCAATTTACTTCATGGAATGGGATTATTGCCCGCAACCCTGCTGCCGCCGCTGTTTCGACGTCGTCGTTACTCCGTCGAGCTATTTTGCTATCGCACCGATTTGCCGTCAAGACATATTTTTGTTTTAATGCTTATATTATATCTTGCCATATCATATTAGGTTGATTTAGTTTAATAACTTTGTTTACCAATTTTATAGTCGAGACATATTTTTCTTTACATGCCTATATTATATCTTACCATATTATATTATTAAGCTTACTTTGTTTAATAATTTTGTTTACTTATTGTATACATCTGATTGTCTTAAATCTTAAAAGGAAAACGCTTTTGCAGTTAAACGCATCTTTTAGAATTACTAAAACATTACCTAGAACTGATGATTTTTTTCTCAGGTAAACAAGTTTTCTGGAGGTGTTTTCTCAGTGTTAATTCGGTGTACTGTATACGTATAATAGGATGTGAATTTCTTGCTTGCATGAGTAATTTCTCTGAATTAGCTGTTAAAATCTCAAGTAATTTTGACGAATTGTGTATAGATTGTATCTGCATAATTTTAAAAATGATAATATAACTTCAGTTATATCAGAGGTTTAGCCCATAATTATGGAACGTGATAATTTTGTTCTATTTCATACTGACGTAATTTTCTAACTGTGTAATATTACTTTATATCCTACATCTGTAAACAATTATATATATTATAAGTAAGCTTTATTACGTATTTCATATGTGCTTGACGGCGAAATGGCCCACGACGAATCAGCTGCCGGCGGAATGTTTAGTCTGCGAAACGGCGACAGCCAAACGGCTACGGCGAAACAGCGACTGCGAAAAATCCTAGACCCTATACTTCGATATTGTCTCAGAGTGTTTAAAATAATTTTAGAGAAACTTCCTTTCTTTCACGAAGTATTAATACTTTATGTCCGTTATTACTCAAATACTGTTTATTATCTTATAGAAATGGATCAAAAATCTTCTACCTTACTTCAGAACATAGCTACACGGGCGACGATACTGACAGTTCAAGCAAACCGGCAGCGAATTCAAGAACAGATCCTCAAAATGAAGAGCAGTGACACAGCTTATTATTTCGTTATTGGACCAACAAATACAATATGCATGGCTTTAGAAACTGTAAGTTAAATTCAAGAATGTTCTTGGATAGAAAATCTCTGGTGAAGCTTCTCGAAATGTTACTGATTATAAGGATAGTCGTTTTGTTTTCAGCGAGAATTTCGAAATATTATCTCAATTACAGGAAATGCCAAATTTTTTAAGAGATGTCCTAAATATGGTAAATTTCAAACAAATCGGACTTTTCGGACTTTTTTAGGGCAACCACCTCGGATAAATTTGCAATTTTTTAGAGAAGATAAGAACTGATGTATTTTGCAAGGATGATGTCAGAGAAAGAGTAATGCATAAAATTACTTTGTTACATAAAAATTTTAGTTTTGTATTAGTTATTTACCCCAAACGTTAATCAATAATCCCAATTACTTGCGCGCTTTTTTGTTTCTTTCGTTCTGGTAAAACTTCCGGGGCGACCACTTTAAGAATCTATTCATAGCATGTTTCCTTTAGCGATTTTTCACAAAATACATGTTCCTAGAGAAAGTATATAGTAATTTCTTCCGTTGCTGGAAAATCCACAACCTCGTATTTTAAAGTTGAGTTTAAGACCAAAAAAAAAACATTGCGATATATATATAGGAACTTGGAATACAAGAAAAAGAATACGTACTGTACTAAAATGGCGACGTTGCTTATTAAACTGAAGAATCAGTACGCACATAATATCCAGGGTTTGGAGTATTCTGAAAATCTGTTGACTTCTACTAAGGTCACTAAGCTAATACGTAAGTATTGATTACTTTAATTCTGAAATATTTTTTATATTATTTAATTACTAAATATTATTTGTGTAATACCTGCAAGAATTTAGAAAACTATTAAGATGTGCACGTTTTTCAAGCAAAAGACAGAAGTAGTAATCTAGATAAAATCATTGGATGTTGTCTATATAGGAATTTAAGTGATAATATATTGCAGTATTTTCAATAATTCATGACGCTGAGGTTTACCCCCATGAATTACCGAACATTCATATTATGTAACAGCATAAAATATATGATTAAATATTGGGTATCAAGTATTAAGGTTTACAATCAGTAGCTACGTGATGAGATCTGTTCTTTTAAGATGAAAAACTCTTAAGCCCAGTTTTTTAATACAAAAAGCATCGACTTATCTTCAGACATCTATATAGTTCTCCATATCTTCACAGTATGTTCGGTTCTGATTAATGTAAGTTCTTAGATCTTTTAGAAAATAGAGAATAACTTTTAGCCATATCCTCATGTTCAAGATTCAGAAACGAAGTTAATTTAATTGTGGATTTTGCTCGTATGAGGACATTGTAAAAAGCTTTAAATTGACAAAAGTTCGCTAGACATTCTGAATGCGGAAAGACATTCATCGCTACGTCAAGTTGTAATGTATCCGTTGTCTATGAGTACTTACAAACTGTGTCAATGATAGACTATTATTTTCAAATTTAAAAAAAAAACTCAATGGACAAGAAGAAAATTGTATTAAAGAAGAAACTCTGTGTAAAATTATAAAATTTAATGCATTAAAGCACCATATCCATTTAAATAAAAATCTTGATATATGAAGTGGCTTTGATAACACTCTGAATATTTCCGTCGATAATAAATATAAGTATCAATTTTAAAATAATATATGTTGATGGCGTTACGTATTAATTATTTGCATTACTACCTTGAACGTATTGCATGTTTTAGGAAATATAAGTACACTGATTTTTAAGTGCTAAACTTTTTTATAAATCAATTTTTTATAATCTATGTACATTTGTAGAGAAATTTCGCGATTTACACAATGACCGTTACTCAAATTTCGCCTTTTGTTTACAAGTGAAAAAGATATTACTCTAATTATTATCAAAGATACGCAGTGGGTTTATAAACACACGGTATTTTATAAACATTCTACCAACAGAATATTAAATTCCAAGTACAACTGTAGTTATTTGTATCACTGATTTGAACCTATTAGCCATTTTGGAATATAAAAGTGTACTGATTCTTACCTGCTAAATGTTTTGGAAATATTAGAGCAAATTCGCCGCTGCGAAAATCTACAATTGTGTAAAAAAAGCATGAAAGTACTTTTAATTAATGTATTAATATCTTGTTTTTAAAGATACGTAGTGTACTTATAAACAAGCAATCTTTTGTTAAACAATCAACAGAATATCGTTTTTTCATGCTGCATACTAAGTGTTCTGTTACGCGACCGATGTTCTGTTTCTACTTTTGCCGTGAAATTCATGGGGCACCAATGCTGTGTTACTACTTCCTCTTAAGGAGGAAACTAATACAGAAACAGACAGGTGAAACCGTAACTTACTAAATATCAACTGAGATCTAAACTCCTAAGAGTTAGCTAATTTCCAGATTTTTAGTGATCGTATAAGTGAAATTTTTGTGCATTGCGTTGTGAAAATGCATCCGGGACCGCGCCGTGAGAGGATCGGATAACACAAAATGTTAAATCAATATATATATATAAGAAAAACACATAAAAGATATAAAGAAAACATAAGTAATAGGTTTCCAGATTGAAATACAAGTTTATTCAAATTCCTCAACAATTAAAATTAAATCTTTTCCTAATCAGAGACTCAATTTTTAGTTACAGGTTTCTTATTTTAGTTACAGTTCAATTTTCTTATTTTAGACACAGGTGAATTCTTCAATTTTTTTTTGGGGGGGGTTACATTTAAATCAAGGATTTGCAATTCTACTATATGACTCTTTTAATTTAACCTGGACCACTGCAGTAATTTCTAAGAGGTTAAAAGAAACATATTATCTGCAATTCAACATCTGTTCTAAGGATGATTACACAAACAAATTATATTTTTACATCCTATTTCATATAAAGACTTTAAGGTTTGTCTCGGTAAATTAAGAAGGGGAAAAGGGAGGCAATTTAGTCCTTTAGAATTAAATTAAAGATTCAATTTAAAGTAAAGTTCCAATTCCCAAAAGTTCATAGGAAAATTGATAACCAAAACAAAACTTATCTGTTATGTAGACGACTTGAAACGCACCCGGAAATGTCTCGGGCTGGCCTTGCATTCTAGGAGAAATCAGGGATAAATAGTCATCCTTAAGTCCTGGGAGTAATACATTCCGCAAGGGGGACACTGACGTCTAATGAGTCTCACGTTTTTCAGGATCACTGACCGAAAGATAGAAGAACGCCGCCTCCATCATTTTTCAGCAACACATCCGCAAGCTCAGCATCGAAGAAAATTTGCCACTGGAACAAGCACCCGAACAGAATCTTCAAAGTTCGCTGGTCGGCTGTCGAGGATAGAATCACACATTGACGGGGTGGAACTTGGCCGATAAATGTCAGGAATTTAACAAATGCTGGAGGAAACTTTCTTATTTTTACGATACTTGAGAAAGTCCTCATCGTCCTTGGCTTTTAGATAAGGGTATAGAGCAAGTCGGCGGTCGGATAGCATAACTGCCGTTCTCTGCCGGAAGCACAACTGGAGGAATAACTATCCTCCTTTATTCATCACCAGAAACTTAACTCTCACACCTCCCCTTCGAAAGTCGGGCCAAAAAGTCTTAATCTTGAAAGTCTTAAATCTTTCAGCAAAACTCGTCCACTCTTCAATTTCGCCCTTTTGCCAAAACACGGCCGGGGAGCATATTTGCCGCTCCCCCCCCCGGAAACACATCTCACGACGAAAATTACATCTCCTTTTCTATCGCTCAACCCAAGAGCAAGTTTCAAAAGTAACGTCCAAAGAGTAAGTCTAAAGAGTAAGTCAGTCAAACTCGAATTTTCTTAGTCTCCTTCACAAACGTGGGCTCCCACGATGGCTTCAATTATCGCCCCCTTAATTTGGACAAAATTTGCGTTTCAACCCGTGAATGAGGAAATAAGGGTGATCGCGCATAATAAGGGTGAGGAAATAAGGGTGACTTAGCCAACAACAGGACCTTCCGATCACTAAAACCTGAATGACTTACATCGAAGGTTAAATGACAACCTCCTGACCCTTCTGTCATCTACTTCCTGTCCTAAGGTCAATTGCACAATGAAATTTCTTCTAGAACATTCTAACGGACAAAATGCGCGAAATCATGACTTAGCAAAATCTCCTCCTTTCCCTGCTTCTTTTCACAATGAATCAAAGCTTGGACAAAAATTTCAAATAAAGGAAAATAAATAATATTCTTTGAAACTAAATAATATTCCCAGAAGCATCTGTTTTTCCCCAAAATTAAAGCATTAAAATAAATAATTCAGAATCAAATAAAATTAAGATTTTCTTAAATCAGAAAATCATTCACCTAGTTTTTATAACGCGATCAGAGAATTATCTACACAACATAAGCAAACCATTCTCATCGAGCATCGACATGTCGCGAACGGAAACTATACGCATGTGCCTTGCAATGACCAACAGTATAAGTTTATGATCTGTCGTAGAGTTAGTTGGAATGTAAGTGCAATATCAGAATAAAAATGTTATTAGTGCGTGCTGTATTGAAGAACTATTACGAAGAAATACTGAGATATTTTTTCCATTTTTATGTATCTTTTTATCAAGCTATTATTATACAATACATGTACAGAGTGAATAGATATTTCTCTAGTTAAAGATATAGTTAAAATATTTAAGTGACATTTTTAAATGTTTTATTTTTGCGGATTTAATGACAGAAAATCAAATGATCATTCGAAGAAATGTCATCCATTCTTGGTGATTTTTAACTCAGAACGAAAGTCCTAATTGCACTAACAGAAAAAAGTACTATTGGAATATAGCAAATAATTTCTTGAGATTTAAAGTATCTTTCAAAATAGAATTATAAAAAGTCTAAAATTTCAGCTAAACATTAAAGAAACGTCTGTTAAAAATTTTATTATATAAGCCGTCGAAAATATTTCTTCTCCTTTTAACTTGAAAACAAACTACTTTATTATGAATGAGAATTCAAAAAGAAGAATACTTTGGTACTGTTCTGTTATCGGGAGCAGATTCAGAAATGTATCCATATATATACATGTATATGTATGCATGTGCGTATATGTGTATGTATATATATATATATGCACACATACCTGAGTACTTACATATATTCATGCATACATGAACACATCCATACTTACATGCACACATACATGTATTTCTGAATCCGGTTCCAATAACAGAAGAGTACCAATACTTTTAATTCTTTTGATAATTTTGACGTAAAATGAATTTTTGGTGTTTTAAAGACCCTGAGAGTTTTAGTACCAATTTTCATAGGAAACATTTGATAACTATTGAACATAAAAATCTTTTCAGTAACGATACAGTTCAAAGAAAAATCAAAGAGAAAGCTCAAAATATTAAAAGCCCCTCTATATAACTTTTTCAAAATAGTTCATTTTTTAAAAACTTGATGAATTAACATTATAGGAAATGAAACCTTACTTCTCGCGTTTCATAAGGGATTAACTAATTTGCTGGGAGTTATTATTTGTTCGAGCTTTACATACCAGTACTAAAGGAAAATAATTATTTTACATAAGGAAAAAATACTTTCAAGCAGAAAGAATTTTCCATGAGTAATGCCAGTTAGCACTGATATTGTTCCAGCGATAAATGGACGTCATAATGCTTTATAGCACAACTGGTGGCGGTGTGGTGGTGGTGGTGGCGTGTTGAGTTATGGCAAAGCACTATCTGCCTAAGGGGATGGATGCCTTCGTGGAGGACTTTCTAAGGGAAACTGGCTCGTATACACGTTACACATGGGGAAAACCACGAAAACGCCCATGCAGCCAGCCCGTTCGCGGGATTCGAACCTCGGACCGAACTACCAGTGTTCAGCGACTTTACCGCTCGGCCGCTGGTTTATGGCACAACTGAAAGGACAGCTAACAAATACATCGATCATACACTGTGTTTTCTCAGACAACATTTCATAACAAAATATAGAGTGAACATTTACCTAACTCACTTTATTTCACCAACAGCGTATTAAATAAAATCAGTGGTAATTTTTTGAATGAGAAATTGTTTGAATAACACCACTGCATGAAAACGGTGAACATTTCTGTCGCCCGTTCTTCATACAGAATTTCGTTGACTGTCAAAGAGCACTTGTTTGAGCGGTTTTTCCAAATTTCTCAACTCATTGCTAGAGTTTTCGGAAGCTACAAATACTGCTTTAAAAGCAGTCTTGAAAATTTTAAACAGATATAACTTGACTGACAAATTTATTCAATAAAATCCTTGAAACTAACGTTTAAGTTCCAAGGTGGTAACTTGAATTTAATAAAAACAAAAAATGTAGTTTCGTCACTTGTGGCAAAGCTTCAAATGCTTAAAAGAAACCTGAGATCGGGGAAATTTATTCATTTTCCAAATCAGTCTACTGTGGAAAACAACGCAGGTATACCTGATTTCGGACATTTTGAAACTTTCGACGCGAATTTCTAGAAACTATTTCAGCATATACTGGCGTTTAGCCCGTTTCCCAATGCAATAGCAGAAACATTTCCAAACTTTAAAGAAGTATTTATTCAGTTAAATGCAAATGAAAAGTAGAAATTTAAACTTAGATCTGGATTCCAAGAACGTTTTGGCTGTAAAAGCAGGAAAGTGAACTTTATTTTGGGTAATGGAATACAGTACAGAAATTCCTCATAATTTTCCAAATGTCCTCTTGAGTGGAATATTAATTCACTTCGGAAAGAACTCTGATAACTATATATAATATATAAATAATCCGATCTCACCACTACAGTTTTATTTCTTCTTAATATTTTTAAAAAAATTCTAAAAATTGCCCTATATGTATAAGTTTCATAGACCTTGTGTATCCTTGAAAATTCAATAATATGTTAAATGGTTGATTATCTAGTATTTGTGTACAAAATTTTAGCCTTTTCAATCATTCTTCCACAGTACGGCAGTTTCTAACTCAGGAAGTGTATCTAGGCATGGCTCTGTTCCCATTTGTCGTTTGTATAGCAAAATAGACCAAACTTGTTTGATGAGGATAAAAATGAAATTGAAAACTACATTGGTATTCTCAGTCATAGGTTCATGTGTTAGTTGCCTTTTATGAGGACGTCTCGATCTTTTACAAAAACTTCTAACAAAAAAATTCTTTAACCTTGGTCAATTACAGAAACAGTAACGATTCTACAAAAACAAATGGTATAAAATACTTGGCAATGATCCGGCACTGAATACATGCATGCAAAATTCACATGCAAACCTATTCTGACTTAATTAATGATCGCAATAGACCTACTAATCAATGTTGATATAGAAGTCTTATTTTCCCTTTATTTTATTACCTTTTTGAGTAACAAGATGCTCTGGGTATGAAGACGGAGCTAGTTTGTAGTTTACATGATAAATGTTTCCTTTTATGTTTAAACCAGTGGGTTTTGCAGATACATTTAATGTTCCATCTAGCATGTCCGCTGCAATGTGTTTCCAAGCTTCAAATTAAACCTTTCATCAAAAGCGTAGAAAGAATTTTAGCTGATGCAGTTCTAAGAAATAAGTAGTTTAGTTATTAAATGAAGGAACGCAGTTTTTTCTTTACTGAAAATTATGCCCATATTATTATTGCATTAAATTATATTATCTGAAAATAATAGATTAAATATATTATTCAAGGTATTGCATTTGTAATTTTTTTTTCTTAATTTAGGCGGAAAGCAACAACATGACTGGTCGAGAATATGCTTGGTTCTTAGTTTCATTGGTAAATACTTTATTACGTTAGTTTATTCTTTAGTTAGTTTATTAGTTTATTCTTTATTACTTTTTATTTACGTTATCTTAAAAGTAAAGATACACATAGAAGAAATATATACTTATTAAGAAAGTAAATACCAGATAAAATAATTTTTTGCCACTCAAAATTGTTATAAATTTCTTCAGTTGGAAAAGCTGTTTGAAGCTAAGGAATAAAATATTCTGTACAAAAGAAATCAAAAATTTCTTATATTCATATAATTACAAAAACAAATAAGCATCGATGCGATGCTCGGGTGCGAAAATTTTATAATTTTAAGACCAGACATTTTCAGAAAATGTAACGTAGTTTTTAAACCATATTCCTCACTTTGCTAAGAGAAATTAATTTAGATGTCTTCTAAGCCTGTTAAGTCCTGATAAAATAAAATTCAAAATATAGTGCAGAGAGAAGTTAGGGTTCAGTGAGTAACTTTTAGTGACAGCCGAAATTATAAGGCAAAATTCTCTCCTCTTGTTGAATGCGAAAGCCACAGAATAATATGATATATTTTCGTAAAGTCTTGAAAAATAATGAAGTACAGTTATGCACATCAGATAACATCATAGAAAACTTTCTGTAGTAAAATGCAGCATTGACAATCAAGCTACAACCATTCTCTTTTATCGCTACTCTGCCACTTTTCACTCTAACAAAAAAAAGCTGCAGTTTTTTTCTTCTTTAGTACATACGTTCTGAAGTTTATAAGGTATACTGCGAACTGAATTTGCTTTTCTCGGTCTTCAATTTAGAAGCAAAGAGCTTCAGTCTCTTCTCTCTCTGTCAGGTACTTATCTCTTATAGAGAATATTCTTTACAGTTGCATCACAGGTCAGACCCTAATGGGACTATCTCAATAACTGGCAAGAGTATTCCTATTCTATCACCTGCTAAAGGCCAGTAAAGTGACCAAGTATCAAAGAATCTGCTTCCAAAGAATGATTCACAGAAGGGTCATAATGCAGTATTTAATTAGATAACAAGCTAAGTTATAAAGCAGTATTTCAATACATAAAACAGAAATATCAAATGAGGTCAACGATGATGAGGAAGGAACTTCTGAGATGTGCGTATGCCATTTTATAAAACATTCTAGATCAGTAAATAAATCATGCAGTTTAGCGTCATCAAACTGAAGCGCACATTAAGGTGCAGTTTCTGTATATATTTGATGTATTTCTATGTACGTTTATTAATTATTATTTCTGTATATGTTCCAATTTCTTTAAAAGATTAAAAGTTGAAAAGAAACATTTACGGAAATTAAATCATGTGAATATTTTTTCATGCAAAACCCACTAATTACATTTTCCTTCACAATATTTCAGCATCC
Source organism: Stegodyphus dumicola (assembly GCF_044657685.1). Classification (NCBI taxonomy): domain Eukaryota; kingdom Metazoa; phylum Arthropoda; class Arachnida; order Araneae; family Eresidae; genus Stegodyphus; species Stegodyphus dumicola. The sequence continues at coordinate 241,229,936 of NC_140780.1, forward strand.
ACGTTATTTACCTCATTACTTGTAGAGGTGATTACCGTATTTATTAGAAGATAAGGCCTACTCTCCCCATTTCTTTTCTATATATCTGTTCTAAAATTTAATAGCGTCCTTACAAATGAATATTTTGATAAGTAAATTATTGACATACATATTTAAGTTTTAGTTCTATTTTATTTATCAGAGGCAGAGTGCTGCTGAGAGCTGAGTTCAAGACGAAATGCCCGTGTTTTTTGTGATTTTAGCTTCTGGTACACATATCAGGTATACGAAGCGAACCTATAATATGATATCTTTTGGAAAGTCTTATATGATTTTATAGCGTGAGAGTTGATTATTTAGCTTCAATTTACAAAAATGTATCAAAACTGACATAATTTTTATGCGTCGCTTACTTACTTTGCATACACATGAAAATTTAAATTTATGTAGCAAGAAGCAGAATATTAAAATCTTAATCTTGCTTTGAATATTCTATCCTGCTAATTGTCATTTGAACATATAAAAAAATAAGAATACGTATATTTATTAAACAATTCCAACTTTTCTAGGATTCTGCGCAGCAGAATTGCAACTGTAAAAGACTCACTGCATTGTGGATGTCACCTAGACCACAAAACAGCAAAGCGTCTAAAGCTGAGAAGTTGGCTAGAGACTTCCAGTTTTCATCTCAGGTAAGATCTGATGAACACCGGTGAAGTTTATAGTTAGCTTGAAGACAAAGCATCTATTCAGTAACTGTATTGCTATAATCATTAATGCCACTGGAAGAAGACATGGATAAATGACAAAGATATTGTGTTTCGTGTAAAATAACATCATGCAATCGAATGGAAAATAACTGCACTTAGAACATGCATAAAAATTAATTTGTTAATTCTTCAGTAATTCTTAAGAAATTATGGTGAATGAAGATTCACTGTTTCATAGAAATAATTTGAAACGACGAGGATTTTTTAGAAAGCAATAGAAACTATTGTCGGAAGAATGATCAAACCGCAAGGACCTTAAAACTTTTCTATCTTCACTTTCAATTTGAATTTGCTGAAAAGCATTTCTCTATGTCTGCATAAAATGCAACTTTATGTACGCGAAATTTTAAAATTATATCCAGCAGGTTTGGATTTAAATTAGGGCCTGATATCAAACATTTGTTTAACGATTTAGCTCCTTCAGACCTAGAGGAGGCATCATAAACTATTCTTATTCTTTTTGTTACTTTTCTTTCATGTATAATGGGCCTATGAGGCATATAATAACAGTTAGGTCCATTTTCAACAAACTTAAATTGTTCAATAATCCATTTTTCAACATGTTCTCTAATTATACTATCATATGCATTATATAGGAAATAATTTCCCTTTAATTTATGCTTTAGTCCTAGAAATCGTTGTTTAGCAGCGAAAACATTATCAGCGAGTTGTGATTTATTGTCCTTCCAAAAGAGTTTTGTTTCGTACCTGCCATTATTAAATTTCAAACTGTCGTTGAAATGCTTAATAATATTCAAATCAGTTTCCGAAAATGTTTTGTTTTCATTTTCAATTCCTATCGATTCCAATTTCCAAAATGACTGCAAGTCAAATGTATTTCCTTCAGCGGTAGATAAAAACAACGCATTAATTCGAGTATTATTATTTTTTACTTTATCCATCACTGGGTATCCAAATATCGTCGATACTATAAACAAACCATCATTTATCACTGAAATACTTCCTGTTTGTATATGCCAAAAATGCTCGGCGCCAAGTAGATTATTCATGTTCTCATTAACGGGACTTGTATCTGAAAGTTCCAAACCTTTTTTAATCATGAATTCTTTAATGTTTTGAGGTGTGGATGCTGCTTGGAATTCTATTGATGATATTAATTCTATCCCGATAGCTTGTACAACAAGGCAGCGATCATCGTTTTTATTTTTTATTTTTAAACTATATACATCAAATTCTCATGAGTTACCACGCTGATTTCCAAACGAATAAATGGTTAGACATTCTTTTCTAATGACTTGCAATTCTAAATCGCGCGCTAACTTGTGGGCGATGAAGATTCTTTCACTACCTGAATCAATTAATAATCTTACGATTCTCGATTTATTTTTGCTTTGAGCAATAACAGAACATGTCTGTAAAAGCGCACTATATTCAGGTTTCAGAGTATTACAGTGGGAAGTAGATACTAAAGTTTTATTTTGCTTATCAGCGGATTTAACATCTTCCATTTCTTTCGATTTCAAACGGCAGAAAAGTTTATTATGATTTTTCTCGTTACAATTTTCGCATGGTTGTATTTTTGACCTGCAATCCAAAGACAAATGTGATTTTAGAAAGCAACTATAACAACGACCTTCCTTTTTTAATTTGTTTCATTTTTGTTCGTCGGAAAATTTCAAACATCCGGCAGATGTATGTTTGATTTGCAGAATATGCAAAACATTTTTATCGATGTGTTAAAAGCAGGAGCTTGTGATTTTTCTTTATAATGTTTTAACCCTTGTTTAGGATTAACCCCTGTGCATTTTATTACCTTTTGAGCTATTAATCAACATACTCGCTTCTCGGCATTCAGTTTCGATTTTAATGAACTCTATTAATTCACCACTCGCTTCAATGTTTTGGTTAGATGCTCTTTTCCTATGGAATTCAAGAGCTAATTCTTCAGGTAACAATTTAAGAATTATTGGGTTCAATAACTGTCCGTATGAACCGCTAGTAACATCTAAACTACTTCTAATACAGATTTGTAACTGATCATAGAGCTTTCTTAACTCAAAAGCATTTGAAGAACTTTTAACTGGTTCTAACTATAACAACACCTGCATGAATTTTGATATAATAACATCTTTACGACCAAACCTCTCTTCTGAACTTTTAATACATATATTACAATTTTCTTCAGATAAAGCATAACCAGATAAACAATTATATGCGGAACCAGATAATAAACTTTTCAAATATGTAAACTTATCTATTTTAGGTAAACTTGGGTTAGAATGAATAGCATTATCATACGAATTAAAGAATTCGATCCATTTACTGGGATCACCAGCAAATTTTTCTATATTTAAATTTGGGTAACTTTACTGAAGCACTACTCGTAACAACATTGTTACCATTCAGTGTACTACTAATACCATTCATTACTAGTTGTAAGTATACTTCTTTCAACAACTTCATTACTGTTAATTTTCTTTACTAACAATCTTAGCTTTAAACGTTATAATTTTTTCATCATATTCTTCACATGCACGTAGTTCGTTATCATGTTCTTTTTCATCAAGTATAAGAGCATCGATCTTTGAGTCAAAACTTTTAAGTTTCTCATGGTATTCAATTAACAGTTCATATGATAAATTTAAATCTTCTAGATGTTCTTTACTTAATTCTTCCGATAATAGTATCTCAAGCATATTTAGAAGTGTAGTAACTTTACTACGTACAATAGCATGTTTCTTTTTCTCTTTTGCTAAATTATCCATTATGTTTCGTTTTCAAAGACTGATACCAAAAACAAATAAATCAAAATTCGTACCTTTTAATAGGTAATTCCCCTTTTCGTGGGTTTCAGACTCCAAAAAATGGTGTGCGATGAGTCATAATTTCAAGTTGTTCAGGGGTTAGGTTTGGAGAGCATTAGATTGACAATCAAAACTTCAAGATTTCGCAGAACACAGAAATAACATTTATTAACTATAAAACTTAAAGATGTAATATATTACTTCCGCCTATAGCGGCCATGAAAACATAATCAAGCATCAAAAAAGGTATAATACATGCGCCATTCTTTCTGTTCAAGCGTCAAGTAAAAATATTTCTCATCGGCTCGCAGCTAGAACGCCACCTATCTACCGAAAGACAGAACAGAGGGCATCACTCATTTTTCACGTCTTCAGCATCAAAGTAACCTAATGTTTCTACACGCATACACAATCAGGCTTTTAAATATGACTAAATAATTAAACTAAGTCTCTAACCTACTAAACGAGCTGCGATTGAAGGCAGGGTTACTACAATGTGTTAATAATAAATAATAAAATAATAATTATAATAATTAATGTGTTAATAATGAATAATAATTAATAAAGTTACAAGTTTAACTTCAAGTATGGTGATCTCAAAATTTTTCGTCTTTCATATTCGTGAAACTGCAACCATTTTAAAAGTTACCTTCTTATTCTAAAAATTACTTTATTTCCTTATTACTTCTTACTAGTTAGAATTCTTAATATTTGCTCTCAGTCAAAATGCTTTAAATTTACAACTAGGTTCTATAATTTAAAGAAAGTTTTTAATCATAGCATATTTTTTAACATTTAACATCATCTATATATTTTTACTTCCTAAATTACTTTTGATGTGCCATCTTCTTAAGGGCTGAAAAATCTCATAGACAATTATAGATATCTTCATAATTCAATTTTATTAATGTTCAAATTTAATTGGGTTATCAAAAGGAACGTTATTCTAATTTTGATAGTTTGTAGGTGGAAATTGCTTTTTACTACGACCTCGTGATACTTGTTGTTCAAGCAGTTCGCAAGGAGATAATTAAAGAACAATGGCCTTCACAAATGAGCTATCTGTCTTGTGCATCTAGCGATAATGTCAGCTCTGATGAACGCAAGAATTTTAAGCTTCTAACTGCTCTCAAACAGGTATACATTTTATTACTTTATTTTTTTTAATTAATTGAAATTAAAACACAATTGTATGCTCCGTGGAAAGTGAAGAGTTTACAGCTTTCTGCTAAGCACTTAAATGGGAATATGTATACTGAATTTTTCAGAGAATGTTAACTTGCAATACTCTCTTTAATAAACTCAGAAAAGTCTATTTAAAATTTGTATAATTTTATAGAATTGGGTTTTATTTTGTAAAATCATTTAATGCTGATAAAAAGGCCTGCTTTTTGCAGTTTAGATCGTCCAGAGTTTTTCTTATTACCTCGAAGCAGTAGCTAAATCATTTTATGGAAAATATACCTTTGAATATCTAAATCCTAAGTAATTTAGATAATTTGCATAGTTCAACTTACCTATGAAATCATCATCTAGTAAACCCAAGCTTTTCTTTTGTCTTTTATTACTTGAAATGGGAGAGGACATTAAACAGCTTTACCTATGATAGATAATGATATGACGTTATATGTTCGTTGTAAATAATAAGCAGAATATGCATTTATCTTCTTACTACCTTTTTGAAGCTAGCAAAATAGTATGCTTTCAGGAAGCATATGAAGGAATGTTCGGTCCATTTAAAATCAAGGAAAATGATGGAAGTTATCAAGAGCTGGAGCTCATTATGAGAAAATTAAGCTTCGTCAACAGCATCATTGCAGAATCCAAAAGGGTGAGTGAGGTAAAATGTGAGGAACTTCTAATATATGCAACATGCATGATTTAGATGTTACTATAAACTTTTATTTCCATTTTAGATTGGAGTTTGGACGTATGGGCAACCAACAGGAAAAATAAAATTCGAAGCCGGGAGTGATTTGAAGAATTTCACTGTTATTACTGTTTATCGTGTCGCTACTCTTTCGGTTAGTTTGCATGTTATCACTTTATTTAACAGACACTGCAATCATAATATGAATACTTAATGTGTATGTTTAAAGTACAATGAAAGGTTGTGGGGTTCCAACCTTTTGCCTAACAGCTAAGTGTGTAGGAACCTTGTGAACAAGTAAGCGAATATTTGCTTTAGTTCAGAATACATAAACATAAAACTCAAGAAGGGTTAATTACCCTCTTTCTCAGGACGTACAGCAAAGCCTCTACTTGGGCTTGAACTCAAAGTAATAAGAAAATAAAAAACTAAAGCTTAACTAAAAGATATAGCCGAAGCTATCAAGAATTTCTAAGTAATTTGCCCCTAAATGTCAAGCTGGCGAAGATATCAAAGGCCTGAAATACGGCCGAGCGTCGTTAATAGCTTAGAGAGAGTGTAGCCAAAAGGCGAACACTTGCTAGTCAGAAAATCTGGCTCTCTAACGAAGTCGGTGGAATTTCGACTAAACTTCGACTCTTACTCATTTGCATTAACCGTGATTTTTAAAATCCCATTCTGATAGGAAATTGTAAACTGAAATTAGGAAGGACAGGAAAGTAGCTTTAACTAAATATAACTGTTAAAAACTTAGGTCAACTAACAAGGTGTTCTGATCAGATTAATACGTTTCAAGCTGTAATTTTGCAACGCTCCAATTAGATAAACGTGACTTCATTTTACTGCAGATAACATAAAAAGGCATGAAACGGACGTTAAGCAATTTTTATACGCTTTTACAAATATTGTTAATGAAAAGTACATGTACAAAGAAACTTAATAAATTAAACGTATAAAAATGAAGTACAGTATATTAAAAATACTATGATTTAATATCAGATAATATTTTTCTATTGCAATTTTACAGACTAATTGTCTTCTGCCAGCTAAGACTTACTTCAAATTAAAAACTTTTAATGTAGAAACACAGTTCTTAAAAATAGGAAGGAGTATGGAATATTTTTCGTGGTAGAGAAAATATTTGTTATATAAAAGGTTCATGAGAATTATGGCAAAGATACTGTATAAATTCGTAAAAAATGGATGCCTTGGATTTTGTCTAAGCCTACTGATAAAACTAACGTAATACATAGAATTCTCAATGCTATCTACCATTACATAACGGCGAAAAACACTCATTCAGTTTTAGAACAATAGCAAGGCATTCTTAGTTTTATTACTAAAACTCTTATAAAAAGTTATTCTGCAGTAATTTGTTGAAAAGAAAATTGTAACACTAAAGCTAATTACATATCTAATTGCACTTACTTAATCTATATCATTCTGATGAACTATTGTTTTCACAACTAAGCAAAAATATATCCAAAATTCAGTAAGATTATATAAGAGATTATTATATAACATATATATAAAATTATATAAGAGGGAAAAAACTAAAAAGTTTATTAGACTGTTCTTCGTCGTCTGCAACTTAAAATTAATAAACAATAGACAGTAGTATCTATAGGCTTTAAAAGACTCGAGTATTTAAACCAGTAAAACATGCAATCTAACTTTTATCTAAATAACTAAATTCAATGCGGATTCTAACCCTACATCCTAAGAAATACGAAATCACTCGGCGTCCGCCAAAAACATCGCGGCATAAATATAGCAGAGAAAGCAAAACAAGGCGAAAGCGTCGTCGTATAAAACATCATGAGAGAAAAGAAAGATGAGAAAAGGCATCTTATTATGAAAACATCGTCGTCGACAATAAAGCTGCTCAGAAACATCGCGATTTTAAAACATTGCCATAAATAATATCGTGGTAATAAATAAGGCACCTATAAATCATCGCATGAAATACAGAGGTAACAATATTCCTCATTCTTTCTTGCGCTCACAAATTATTACACAAATATATATTTATAAATGTTAATGCCCAAAAAATACATGTCTGCGATGTTATCCTCTTGCGATGATTAGAAGGTGCTTTTTTTACAACGATATTGTCGCGTAGATGAAGGGATCCTACAAATGAACAGGCAAATATTCAAGTCTAAACTCAAGACTTTTTTATTACCTCGAACTGAATGAAGAGATACTACCCATTACGTTGATACTAATGAGGGGATAAGACGACGGTTTCGCCTTGCACTGCAATCTCCGCAACGTTTACATTTTTGCCTTTCGCTCACTATTTAGACTCAAATTGATTTCCATTCTGGAGAAAATGAAAAAATTAGAAATTACCGAAAGCAGTGACTATAAATATATTGTCTTTCCTAAAATAAATGTTATAAGGCCGTTGAAATAACTCACGTATTGAGGATAGCCATTCATATTGAAATCCCTAAATTTCAGAGAAATTAAATAAAGCATAAATTATTTATAATTTCTTTATGAGTATAATGTATTTAAGTCTAGTGAGTTCTATTGCCATTTTTGCTACATTTATCTTATTTCTGACGCATTTATGCCATAAAAATTACCATGCATTGTTGTTCTCTTTAGATCCCACCGTTCGTAATCAAGAACGTTGATGAAAATGGAACTGTATCCTTTACTGGTTACTGTGTTGAACTACTGGATGAAATAAAACAAATCTTGAATTTTGAATATACAATTTTTGAAACAGCAGATCAAAAGTTTGGAACCATGAATGACAAGTTGGAATGGAATGGCATGATAAGAGACTTAGTGGATAAGGTATAATTTATTATTTTTCATCTAACAAGAGTATATCACAATTTACTTCTATAAGTACTGAAATATATTTTTCTCAAATATAACTATGTTTGAAGCCTTTTCACCTATTCGAGCGCAGAGATTGATTAGCATATCTTTGAGCACACAAAATGATAATTAAACTCATTAATGGGAAATTTATTTAATTACATGGTACCTTTAAAGCTCAACAACACTTTGTAATTTATACAACTCATCACTACCTAAAATATTTTAATTCTAAAAATTTACCAGTTATAACACAAATGTCCATTACTCTGAATAAAATTCTTTTATATGCATATTACCTGAACTATGATTACTTCAGTTTCTTTAAACTGAAATTAAGAATTTATAAATCATTCACATATTCTGAATTGTGTGAAATGCGGAATAAAAATTGCGACTTCAGGCTTCATTTTAGAGTTTGAGAAGCAATAAAGTTTAATTCTAAATTTTCATTAGAAATATTGTAAAAAAAACATTATCTTTCTTTAAAATAAAATATTAATCTGCATTCTGAAAAATCTGGTTTTATTTCTTATAAATTTTTAATTTAGCTCATTAAGTATTACCTAGTTTTATCTAATTTCGTGTCCCCAGTGAACAAATGGGTAACATCGCTGAATACTGGTGTTAGACTTACGTTAAAATCCTAGAGAACAAGCTGTGTGCATGGAGGCTTTTGGGATTTTTGCCCGTGTATAACGTGATTAGAAGCTAGTTTCCCTTAAACATTTTTCAAGAAGATATCCCTTCCCTATATGCAGATAGTCCTATTATATACTTCGTCATGATCTAATAAATTAATCAATCAATTTAGAATTTCACTTTTTAACTAAACAAATGACTGCAAATTCCCTGATCTGGTTGCGACAAAAGATTTTGGGTTGATATTTTTTTACCATTTTAAGAGAATCTGAGTCAGTTTGGATGAAATTGTTTTAACGTACAGTTATCTCTTTTATTGCCATCGGACATACAAAGTTTAGTGATGCATAATAAGGTGTTTTGTCTTTTATAATAAAAAATTTTTCATTGATAAGTACCCTTTGTATAATCATATTTAGCTAGTAATTTTGTATTTCAAGTTCTCTTCTATGCATAGCAAAATATACTAACATCATTATTGGTGAGTATGGGATTTCACCTTTTTCCCTAATCTGCTTTATATTGTGCACATACGTATTTTCCTAATTTTTATTCCTATGTCATCACAATAAATATTTCAAATATATATATTAATCACAATAAATAATAATCATAGCTGAGAGAAATAGCGTTTAATTATTTTCCTTTCCCAAGCTATCTTAAGAAGCTATCACAAACATAAAAATAATAATTACAGTGTCAGGGCTACTGTTCCTTCTATTTGATTTGGGAAACATTACTGGAAACCTAAGTGGGAACAGGGAGCTTACTCAAATTATGTTCGTGTGTACGATGAATAGACAAATACGTTAAGGAAGGTTATCTTCACCCTTTATTCCACGCATCGCACAGGTGCTCCCGCAGTTCGGGATACAGAGACCAACACTTTTGGTCAAAAACGTAACAAATAAGAAATATTCACTTAATAATAATTCAATCTTAAATGCTTCCCAGAGACAATTAACGTGAAGATTGGTCTTTTGACAAAACGTATGTAGTGAGCTAAATGCAAATAGTACAATACGTTTAGTACATCAGCAGGAACTAAATTCTGGAGCAGACACAAATCGACTGAAAGGCACGCGCGTAGCAGGGCAGCAGGCTGGCTCTCTCTCTTGGCTAGAAGCCACTTCTTAAATACCTTTTACAGTTTGCCAACCAATAAATGCATAAAAATCCTACTCGCGCTTTTTCTGGCCGGAAATGGAAAATAAGAGAGGATTGCAAAGTTTAAAATAAAATAAACGTAAGTAAAACTTAAAATCCTTATTAAGGAATAATTTGTATCAAATCAGGTTTTGGAAACAGGAAAGATTATTGTAGTTTTAATGTGTCTCACGGAGAAATATTAAATTGCTCAAAAGTGCTCAAAAGTATTTCTCAGATCAAGAAGTAGTATTTATGCTGCCAATTTTCTACAGAAAGCAGAAATTGCCCTTGGTCCTATATCCGTGATGGCTGAAAGAGAAACAGTTGTTGACTTCACCGTGCCTTACTATGACTTGGTTGGAATTAGCATCTTGATGAAGAAACCATCTGTTCCCTCATCGCTTTTTAAATTTCTTACGGTGCTCGAAGCCAATGTTTGGGCTTGCATTCTTGCTGCTTACTTTGTAACAAGGTAAGAATTTTCTATTTATACACGAGCTATTGTCTCTTTTTTCCTCCGTTGTTTGTTGTGTAAATATATGTATGTTTATAAAATACCAGTAAAATATGGTACAATGCTTGCATAATACAAGCACATAATTTAAATAATAATGCATTTCTTTAACACTTTTTTCATAAAGAATACTTTATGCTCTCTTCTTTTATTTGTTTATTTTACTTTTTTCTAGTTTTCTCATGTACTTATTTGATCGATTAAGTCCGTATAGTTACTACAACAACAAAGAAAAGTACAAAGATGATGATGAGGATGAGAAAAGGGATTTCAGTCTGAAAGAAAGTCTTTGGTTCTGTATGACGTCGCTGACGCCTCAAGGTAATTAACAAAATTTAATTGCAAAACGATATCCGTCATTTCAAAAAAGAAATAGATGAAAATGAAATGGGCATACATTAGAAGATGTGCATCTTATTAAAACATTTTTTCCTTGTAGGAGGTGGGGAGGCTCCTCGAAATTTATCAGGAAGACTAGTTGCTGCAACGTGGTGGCTCTTTGGGTTCATCATTATAGCTTCATACACAGCCAATTTAGCTGCGTTCCTTACAGTTTCTCGTTTGGATTCTCCCATTGAGTCCTTAGATGATCTTGCCAAACAATATAAAATTAAATATGCTCCCCAAGAAAGTACATCAGCCGCAACTTATTTTGAAAGGATGGCTTATATCGAAGAAAAGTTTTATGAGTAAGCAAACTTCTGTATTAAAACAATCAATTAACAGTATGTGGATTTTTATTTTCATCAAAGTATAATTTAATAAATCTTTCACTGGGAATTGGAAAGCACATCTAGAGTTATATAATAAAAATATTTGCTGAAGAACTGTGTTCCAGATTAAGCGCTCATTTTTAGTGTTCACAAATAAAGGAAAGTGAAATTCAAAGAAGGGAAAAATTAAAAGCTAACTGCTAAGTGCTAGCGTATCTCTAGACAGAAGCATGAAATTTACACCAAGTTTTTGATATTTTCGTAAGTCATAGAACGAAAAAAAAAATATTATACAATTTCGAAATTAACGCCTTTGTCAAAAAGAACAAAACAATTAAGAACAAAACCAAATATTAAAAAAGTATCCATATAAAATGTAAAAAAAAGCCAAAACAAACATTTAATAGAGAGTAAGATTTCTCCTGACCAAAACACAAAGCTAGCAATGATTATTCATGCTCTTTATTTGACTCTTGAAATGATTTAACGGAAATAATTTCCATTGCTTAAGCTCCTTAACTTGTAGGAAGAGATTGAATTTCTAAGACCTTGAGATCTAAAGCATCTTAAACATGTTCAACTGGGTTTAAGTTCTAAGAACGGTCAGGGGAAATTCCCTGGATATCATTATTTTCCAAACAGTCAAACAGGAGCATCAGTAGATGATGCCGTTACTTTCTTCTCTTAACTAGAATACATCGCCTACCCTGCAAGTCAAATCCTGTCAGTCTATCGAACCAATGTTGGCTTCATGTTATTCTTTCGTTTTCCATGCACTCAAAGTTTGCTTCTCGAAGTGTGTTCTTTATCAAAAAGTCAAACTTTGAGAACAGTTACAATTGACAAGCTGTATATTAATTGCAATTGACACTATAATTGATAATTCTTTAAATAATTTTTATTTCAAAACAAGAAAAAAATGTTGTTTCGTTTCGACATAAGAATTCGGTATTCACTCCATTCTTTTCATCGATTAGTTATAAAATTGTACGTATTTTGCATAAATTTAATTTTCTCGTCTTGTTTATCTTCTACTAATAAAATTCATAATTCATTACTTAAAGACTCTATTCTACATATGAATTCCTGAGAAATTTATAATATTTTTTCCAGCACAGTTATTGCTGAAACAAAGATAATTGAAATTTCAAGTTAAAGAGCATAAGACTTATATTCATTAAAAACAAACTCGTTAATCCTTAATTGCTGGTCAAAACGTCACTTTTCCGTTTCTCTGTAGCAGGAACTATTTTTAAATTCTTTCGATTGGCGAATTTAGATTTTTGGGAAGGTTTTAATATTTATAAAACTCTTTTGATTAATGATTCCAAGACTAATCCCTCTTTATCGCCAGCGTTCAAGAATTTACTTCTTCATTGGTTTTCTTTCTCATTGATGGCGCCAGGGGCTTTGTCTTCTACCATTCCACTAGAAATTTCTGGATTTTTTTGTGTTTCTTGCCGTAATTATAGATTTCTTTTCATCATTTTCTGCATTTGAAGAGAAGATTCTTAATCTTAGCATTAGATGAGATTAATCTTCATAACTACATTTCCTCAAATTTACTAATGTTACGTTGATTCTTCCAGACTTTTAATAGTTTTTTTTTAATCAAATAGCAAGAATCGCACTTGCAAAATAGCACTTATCTGCTTTGTCTGTGTGCCGTACGGGCGCTGCTTTCGGACCGTACGAGCAATCTCTTTTCTTTGTTGCTTTTATTGTTTTCTCCTAATTTTTTAGATTTTTGATATCAAATTAGTAGTATTAGCAGTTAAATTAGCAGCAGATATAAGTAGTTGTTTATGAAGTCTATTTTGTTCTGTTGCGATTGGTTCAAATGCACGAGCTTTTGTTTCACGTTATTTGCATGACTCAATGAATTTTTTATCTTTCAGTGCTTAAATTTTCGCTTGGATTTTACTGTTGATTTAATAAATTTATTGATGTAAGAGTAGTTAAAACTCCTTTTTACTATAAAATATGTATGTTTCAGAATGGGTATAGCTAATGTCTTGCGATTCAGACTGTGATTCAGTATCAAAATCTGAAATGTCTGCATAAGAGTCTGGGAGAAATGAGTTCTCAAGATGATACTAGTATAAAAAAATATGGCGGCAAAGATAAGAATTTACAATTTCGATCAGATGTTACCGTTTGACTGATTGAAGGCATGCAGCAGTATAAGGTAAAAGGAAGATCTTCCAGGGTGTTTAAGAGCTCCATTAGAACTAGACACTTTTAGAAGTGATTTTATCCACAAGGGAAAAAAAAGGTTTAAGACTCTCAAAATGGTGCGATGGGACGCGTAAATATGGCGCGAAAATGATAACAGGAAAAGAGTTAGAAGCAGTGGCGTAGCTAGGGTGAGGCAAAGGGGGACATCTGTCCCCGGGCGCAGCATTCAGGGGGCACCAAATTGATGTTACGAAATTTTAGAATGAAGTGTTTTCCGTTCTTGGCAAAGAAAGGGGCGCAAAATCTTCAATTGTCCCCGGGCGCTGAAAACTCTAACTACGCCTCTGGTTAGAAGAGACTTAGTATTTTTACATGGACTGAGCCTCGCGCCTTTGTTTTAAGGTACGCATTAAATCAGAACTTTGGGGAAAACAAAGACTAAGTAAGTGTAATTATAATCGAACATAAATGTAAACTGTACTTTTATCTATACATATATGTTGCCGTTAAAGTCGTTAATGTACACATTACCTAGCTAATCTGTAGATTAACTAATTTGCTCCTAAGTGCGGAATCAAGAGTTTTTTGAATTTTACCTAGCTAATGTGCATATTAAAGGCTTATGTATCGTTTTAAAGCTCAAAAGTTATTTCTCTCATTTCTTTTCTCTCTCCCTCCTTGATTGTATTAACTTGATTCTTTAGATATTTAAAAATAAATAAATAACATTATATTAATTTCTTTAGTCGTAATAATATTTTATACCATATTAATAATTTTTTAATTCATTAATAATTTACTCTATGAACTAATTCGTTGATTGTCTGATTGTATTAATTTGTTTTTTTAGATATCGGAAAACAAATAAATAACATTATGTTAATTTAAGCGTACAGAAACGTAGCTGTTGTTCCAGCAAAGATCTTATTTTCACTTTAACGACTGCCTGGTAGGTAATGCGCAGATTACCTAGGTTTAGTGCTCGCAAAACCATGGCTCGCGAACCAAATGTGGCTCTTTGGCTCCTTGAGCACGGCTCTTCCACAAAATAGCATATGCGGACACGTGGACGTAAAAGTAAGAAAATCTTTAAAATACAACACAAAATCCGTTCCGTCAAACTTTATAGAAGCAGGAAAACAACTGAAATATATCTAAAAATGTTTTTCCTAGGAAATATTTTTGTACTGATTCCGGAGTTTTGATTGTACTGATTATGCATTAAATTGTGCTGTAGTAGTAATTGTCATATTCCAAATGTTAACTATGAAATTCTTTGTATTGATATACCATTCAATTTTAACTTGAATGAGAAACCAAATAACGTAAAAAATTAGTTTCGTTTCAAAATATCAGGATTTTTAGCTTCTTAGACCCTCCAAATTTGGTTTTTTCCAGTGCCTGAAACAAAATGTTTCCTAGAAACTGAATTTAGGCAAAATAAAATAGATAGATGATGTTTGGATTGCATATAATATGAAAAAAACTTCAATTTGGAAGTGTCTGAAAGCCAAAAAACCCAGGTATTTCGACGCGAAATTTCTATTTTACGTTATTTAGTGTATTAAGTTGAAATTGCCATTGTACTGATTCTGGTAGGATTTTTACTGATGTATTTATAATTGGGCCATTGTACTGATTTCAGTATAATGGACCATTTATCAATCACGAGATACTTACTTACCATTGTCTCATTCATCAGGTAATGCTTTGTGCGCAGACATTTCCAGAAGAAGTTTGCGAAGTTATGGAATTGGTAATTAATATTATTAACTCCATTATAGCTAAAGCTTTTAATAATCGCCAGTGTAAAGAATTTTTAGTTGAAATGAAGAGTGAGTACGCAGATCTTCTGCTGCATAGCAAAGTACGTTGTTTATCAAGAGGAAACGTTTCGAGTCCTTATTTACAGAAATTAAAGCATTTCTCCTTGAAAGAGTGTTTATTATCCAGAACAAGCGAGTGATCATTGGATACAAAACTTTTATTTCATATTAGATGTTACATTTCATCTAAAACAGCTTAATCAAAAGTAACAGTGGAAAGGAAACACAATTGTTTTGCTGTTTTCGCGGTTTCGCAAAAGTTATTTTGTTTGAAAACAAATTATCTCTTTTTGCTCAAGATTTTGAAACAGAAACTTTAATTCACTTTCAAAGACTGTTGGAACATCATCAAGAAAATAACTCTGATAGTGAAATTTGCGATTTCAAAACAACAGTTTTAAATATGAGAGCAGTTTTTCTCAGCGGGTTTCAGGAATTCAAAAACAACAAACCAACGTTAGCCTTTGTTAAAAAAAAAAACAACCTCTGAATACTACTGTAACAGAATTAAATTTTACTCCCTTTAATATTGACGTCGGTAACTTTGAAATGCAGTTTCTGGATTTAAAAAACAAAGAATTATGGAACTGGAAATTTGAATGCCTTAGCGCTGATATAGAAACACTGGAGAAAACAGGTGTGAGCTTAGTACACAGCACAAGTGGTCTGCTTTGTAAGACCTGGAGTAGGAAGATATGTCAATTTTGAACGCAGGGAATAGTATTCCTGACTTGTATAATCAGCTGAAAAAAGTTCTTTTCTTATTTTAGTTTGCATATTCATGCGAACAATCATTTTCAAGTATGAACCTTATCAAGACTAAACTGAGAAGCCATTTTATTGATGAGAACTTAAAATCCTGCTTAAAATTAAAACAACATCATACAAACCTCAGTTACTCAAACCTTCCAAGTAGATGCAAGGCCATTGTTTTTTGGATACCTTATAATGTATTTCTCCCTCTTTCCTAGTGTGCTTTCGGGGTGTAGTGGTTCTGCACGCTGGGACGGTATTCCAGAGGTCCGTGGTTCGATTCCAGATGAAGGCGGTTGCTAATTTTTCTTCTTCCCTGCTTTCAAAAAAATCCTAATGTCTCTATAGTGGCGCCCGAACTAAAAAGGGTGTTGGATGATGATTCTCCTCACTCAGGATTTAGCGATTGGGTCCCCTAAAGGCCCCAGTCGCCCTTTAAAAAGTGGAGTATATAAGGTATTTCTCCCTCTTTCCTAGCGTGCCTTCGTGGTGTAATGGTTCTGCACGCTGGGCCGGTATTCCAGAGGTCCGTGGTTTGATTTCCGGCGAAGGCGGTTGCTAATTTTTCGTCTTGCCTGCTTCCAAAAAATCCTAATGTCTTTAGAACCTTACAAATTTATTTTATCAATAAATAGTACCGTTCTTCAGTGCAATATCAAGTTTTATTCAACATACCTATATAGTTTAAACTAAGACATAAAAATTGAAGTATTAAGTTAATTTTAGGGAGTGTTATGGAGTGAAAAAAAAAGATGTAGTGTTGAGAGATGAGAAAGGTATATTAAGGTGATTTGTAAATATCGAGAGAACAAACGAAAGATGGTACACCTAACGAGTATATAAAACAAGTGTTGATATAAATGAATATATAAGCCAAATGACTTGGAAGAGGGTTGACCTCAGAAAACGTATTTTGATCAGATTTAGGACGTTCTTAGTAAAAGCCAGCGTAAGGGTACCCTAATTAAGTGAATAACAATATACCTACCTACATAATTTAAGCTTAAAAAATGTGGCTTTCAGGAGAAATTTCAATCGCTGAACTGTTAATAATTGGCTTTGTTGACTAATGAGTTTGCCAACCAATGATCTAGGTAGTTTGATAAATTTACCTAGGTCAGAATTTTCCGCACTTAAACGGATCACCCTAGTTAATCAGCAGATTAGCTAGATAACCTGCAGAATAACTGATTTCTACAATTTAGCGAGGTCATAATACATACAACCGTAAGAATATAACTTCCCTGTCGGGTGATCATGTGGGAAGAAAAAACAACTTCCAAGGAAAATATTATTATTTTATTTGTAGTAAACGAATTGCTCTAAATGCTTAAAAATATTACAAATGTTAATTTGAATAAAATAATTAATTAAAATAATTTTAATAAATGTCACTTTTAACGAAATTTTCGTATTTACAAATCTATAAGGCCCAAAAAAATATGCAATATAAAAATGGGGCACCTTTTGGATCGAATTCGGGAAAAATGAAACAGGTAAGTGATTCACATCTATTTATAAACATGCAGCTACCTCGTTCCTTTCCATTTCTTAAGTGCCTAATAACCTCTACTTTCCAACACAAGTCTGAATCGCCAGAGAATTTTTTAACTTGAGGAAACACCAAACTCATCCACATCTAAGACTATGTACAGAGGTTTCAAACCCAAAATTTCATAACCGATAAATGTCCGATGGTGATCAATATTTCTTTTATTAACTCCATGTAAATTCAAATAAATCGTCCCCAAATCTATTTCCTTGTAAAATAATTTTTATGTCATTCTATTAAGTATTTCTCCCATTTCCCTAGCGTGTCTTCGTCAGAGTTGAGAGTTGCTAGCGTGCCGGCCAGCACACTGAGCCGGTATTTCAAAGGTCCGTGGTTCGATTCCCGGCGAAGGCGATTGCATATTTTTCATCTTTCCGGCTTCCAATTATCCTAATGACTCTACAATTCATGTACAGCTTTTTCAGTTTACAGTTCATGGAGCTTAACGCGTTTAATACTACACTTTAAATTTCTTTCTTCAGCCTGACAATATAATGATCAAATTTACGTGACAGAAATGAAATGGAAATTAGAACTTTAAATTACCATCACTACATTACAATAAATTTTTAATTACATTACAATGTAAAAACACATCACCATGCTTTTTTCTTGAATTATATTTTCCTCCGACCTTCAATGTTGCTGCAGGTGGATATATGCGAATATCATTTTCATAAACCTGAGCTGTTTGTATCAGTTTTTGTATGATAATACTTTTTTAATATTTCATCAAATATCATCTTAAAATTATTTCATAAAACCGAAAAGAAATTTTTAATTTTCATTCTCAGAAGACGATTGTTAGGAATACGGAGGCCAAATAACATAATGGATAATCAATTTACAATACATGTGCTTCATGTTCCAACCTTAACTAGCATAAAATTCTAAAAAGCAAAATTTTATGTTTTTTTTTAACTTTATTAAACTCTCACTGATATTCTTTCTAGAATTTGGAAAAACATGTCGCTAGATGACTCTTTGAATGAAACAGAAAGAGCTAAACTAGCGGTATGGGACTACCCTGTAAGTGACAAGTACACTAAAATTTGGTGGACCATGAAAGAAACTGGAATGCCCAAGACTTTCGAGAAGGGTATTGAAAAAGTGTTGATGTCCAAGGGCTCACAAGAAGGGTTTGCTTTTATAGGTAAAACAAAAAAATTCCTCAAAATTTCGAAAAGCAGAAACAATAATAATGGTTTTATTTAAAAATATGTGCCATGACAGGGATTGAATGTATTTTTAACAATAAAAAGAAACTAACCGATTTTTAAACATTAAGATCAGTTCATATGTAAGATAAAATTTTATTTAATTCTTAACTTTTTCTTTTTGAGAAATTGCCTCGTTTTCGTATTTTAAAACTTAAGTGTGTTCACCCGCTACAACTTTTCGATGCCCCATAGTGCCGTTGCTTTTTTCTAGATGTAGACTGGTATTTAATATAAGGATTGAGGGTTGCTAATTACGCATTCATAGTCATGTAAGAGAGAATGTAAAAGCTTTATATCTTATCAAATAATGTTTACCATTCTATGTTTTAATCAATAGTGTCTATACTATTGAAGCACCTTTTGTGATACACAGTACATAAATTGATTTTGAAACAAACCCATTTTTCACAGACAATTTATACTTTCTTCTCATCTAACTTTCCTCTAAACAGTCAGTCTTGAGAAAAGGTGTGTAGGCACTCCGTACATAACGTGCTGTTAGTGATTAAAATTAATATTCAATTATATTATGATGAATTTTTGCAGTGTTCATGCGCCGCCATACAATTAATATTAAAAATGTAAATCATGTTACGCTTGTAAGCGGTTCATATCTTATATCGCGAATAAGGACTTAACAGTGTGTAAAATATTGATGTGTCATAAGTATAGCAATTGACGTAATACCTATGTTGAACAAAATAACACGGCTCAGCCTTAAAATTCCGGTTTGCTTCAAACTATTCGACATAAACTATATTTGATTAAATAAGAGCTCTAAAATTTTATCTTAGAAACATTTTTTCAGCTTCTTAAATGTTTTATCGGAAGTGAAATGAAAGATAAGGAAGACCATTTTAAATAAGTGTAAATTTAAACATCACAATCCTATTAAATAAAGCTAAACCAATAAATTTATAATAATGTTTATATATATATAATGTTTCAAATTAGTTTACTTACTTTTTTTTACCCTACATAATCTTTATGTAATATTCAAGATACAACACGGCAGTTTAATGCAAAATTTTGGAAATTAACTAAATTGAACATATGTGTGTAAAGTTTAATCAACTCTAAATAAATCAAACGTAACATAATAAGATAATTATTAAAATTTTATCTTGAAGCTATAATAATAAAAACATCTGATCTGCTATATCTGACGTAATTATAAATTTTATTCACGTATTTTAATTAACAAATTCTCATTGTATCATGTATTTTCAGGTCAAATTTCAGGTCACTCTGACTAGTAGTTCCGTTTTTACATCCTTATGAAAGTAAAACTCTGTATATAAACGTTTCTTAAAGAAATCATCCAAATTTTCAAATTTCTCAAATTTTTAGTGATTGCATTACTAAAATTTACATATGATTACCAAATCTCTCATTTTTTTATTGAGAACTGCAATAATCTAACTAAAAGAATATATTTGTACACTCTTGAAAATCGAGTTATTCTAGAACCCCGCACGATCTTTGATTCAACCTAAAATTACTACACACACTGTAAAGCTCTGTTGCCCTTCAGCCGCGCTTATTTAATACCACAGCGATTTTTAACTCTGGATGATAATCAAACACAAATTAGAGGTTTAATAAAATTGTATAGAAGTGAAAATTGATGTGTTACTTAAACGTCCATGAACTGTTGATTGATATATGGATATCTTTCATCATCTTTTCTTGCAAGAATTCACGTGTTTACTCACCAATTACCTTTGATTTCGCATTTCAGTTATGATTAGTTACAAATGCGTGTCCTGAAGCCTCTTATTTTTGCCCGTTTGCTTTCGCTTATCCCGTATTCGTGATATTCTCCCGTAGTATTGTTGTCCCGTAGTTGGCGTTCAACTGCGATGTTAGTCTATACATCTGTTACCCCTTATCCCACACTGGAGGCTAGTAACTACACCACGGATATCTGTTCATCCACCTGGTCGGAACAGATGTCACCGAAATTTAGAGTCACATATCTCCTGAATCAAACAGGAAACATTCCAATGGCATTTTGCATCTTCTCTTCTTATGTATGCTAGATGAAATACGTCAAACTTTTCCTGGGACATCCCGTATACAGAATCCCGCAAATATTCCTCCCCATTCTGAAATGAAAATAAGAAAGAGAATAGTACATTTTTATTACACATACCGAGGAAGCAAGGCGTGCCATTTATATCCGTCAATGCGAATAGTCATAAGTGTGCTATGAAGCTACATTGCAGTACCATACACGCAAGTCGTGGATGATCTCTTTCCAAAGACCCGCATGTCACTATATGTTGTAATCCCGTGACCAGTTCATTCATCAGAACTGGCAGTTTGTACTTTCTTAAGTTTAAGATTAGATTAGGTTTCAGAAGATTATACGGAAACCTTCTGATATATAGTCTCTTGTAAACTATATCATTTTTAAAGCAAAATTTTATTGTTCGATTGCATTGAACAGTTATAAAATCCAGTATTGGCAAATAATTGATCCAACACGGTAATAATAAATATTGTATCTACTAGAAAATTATAGCTCCCTTTTTGCTATGTTTCTAGTTATAAAATTTGCTAGAGTCTTACAGTTGGGTGTTTGTTATTTATTCATTCAGCAATGTTCAGAAAATTGTTTTTCATACCAACTTGAACAGTATTGAGTTGTCAGGAGTTCGTAAGCACGCGGTGATGAAAAATAAAATGACGAAAATTATTCCCCAGCTAAAGAACGAACGAAAGTGATGATGATTAGAATAAGAATGAATTAAGAGTTAATGTGTTTTACTAGTGTTGAATGTTGTACAGAATTGGGAAAAAATTAATTGTGTATTCATCAAATGTAGGTGTTTAACTTACTGCAGCCGTATGTGAAATCGCAAAGCTGGACAATATATCGGGTATTTCAAAAAAGCAAACTTCAAAAAGAGAGAAAAGAGTTCAATTATCACGTAATATGGAATAAATACGCAGTTTAAGTACTAAATAAACCACATAGTTTTATATATAAACTGCATAACTACCACTAATTGTAATAGCCAGGCTAGCTGAGCGATTTCAGTTTAGTCCTGCATCCAATAATCTGATTACTGGTATGCCTGAAAACAAATACGTACTAATGTTCAATTATTTTTTTCCTTTTTTTCTTTCTATAATTTAGTAAAATATTGTATTCAGTCAGGTAGTTGCCTTTCATTGTAATCAGAACCCCGCTGTCAGCAAATATTCGCCTATATTTTTTATTTCTTATATTTTTCAAGTAAATACGGGACTTTTGCATTGAGCACAATAAATATTGCACTGTCCTTAAGATACACAATATATGTTTTTATTTCTATTTGTGCAAAAAAAAAGCATATACTGCTTCTTTGCTACTTCTGTTATTTCCTTTTCATATTGAAGAGATGTTTCACCCTGATCTTCCAATTTGATTATATCAGCACCATCATTAAATCAAAGTGATTTTTTCTTATATTTAAAAATCAGACACCATTGTTATTAAAACAGCTCTGTCATATTCAAAAATATGAAGAATGTTGTAGTATACTCCCCTTAAGAAATATATTACTAAAACCAATATTTTTTCCCTCCGTTAAACAGCTGATTCAACCCAAGTAAAGTATGCTGTGATGACAAATTGCGAACTCACCTCTGTCGGAAGTGAATTCAGTCGGAAACCTCTAGCCTTAGCAGTTCAGCAGGGCTCCCCTCTTAAAGATCAGCTTTCTAGCGCGTAAGTATGCATATATGAATACAAACCGACTTAAGAATTTCTGTCAAGGGAATTTTCTAAATATTTGTGTACATGAAATCCTAATAAATTCAGATTTCC
The DNA here is from genome assembly GCF_044657685.1 of Stegodyphus dumicola. Taxonomy (NCBI): domain Eukaryota; kingdom Metazoa; phylum Arthropoda; class Arachnida; order Araneae; family Eresidae; genus Stegodyphus; species Stegodyphus dumicola. Next base: position 241,252,522 of record NC_140780.1, read on the forward strand.
GTTCTCAAAAACGTATCTTCAAGTATAATGTCAGCAGATAATTGACAATTTATCAAACATTCCTTATACATTTAAAAAATTCAGTAATTTGTGTGCTCGAATAGCTCTAATATTAGCATTACAATATGATTTTGTTCATAGGATTTTGAAGCTATTAAACCAAAGAAAATTAGAAGGCTTAAAAGAAAAATGGTGGAATAAAAATCCGGCTAAAGTTGAATGTGATGATAGTGAACAACAAAGCGATGGGATAAGCATTGCGAATATTGGTAAAGAAACTGGATATTTGATTCTTATAACTGCATTTCTAAGATAAATATATTAAAATGTGTTTTCTTTTTAGGTGGGGTTTTCATTGTCATCTTTATAGGAGTGGTCCTGGCATTGCTTACTTTAGGCATTGAGTATTGGTTTTACAAAAAAAGAAAGAGGAATATTAGAGTCGTCACAGTAGAAAAATATCCAAGTGAAAAACATAGACGGCGTTAAATGAGCCGTTGGAGCATGTAATAATTGTATTGAGCTACTTTATCAAATGAATAAATGATTTTGTATCCAATGAAATACACTCATGAATCAATGTTAACATGAATGAGATTTATTACGAGAAACAGTGATGTGATTATTTTTTTCTTTTTCTCGTATTGCAGCTTGATTCAACCATGTTGAGAAAAGTTTCAACTAATAACGTGAATAGGTACGTGTGCAGCATAATGAATTTTTAGATTTAGATCTGTTCTGAGGTTACGCAGGATAAAGCAGTGCATACTTTATTATTTAATTATAACGTATTTCATTAAGCAACGGATAATTAAGTATTTTTATGAATATACTAGTAATTAAGTGATTTTTTATGATGTTTAATAAAAATCCGTCTGTATCTCACTTTTAAATCATTATTAAACATATCAAAAGCTTCGTTAGATGGTATTAAAACTCAATAAATAACAGTCACATTTTATACTGTTGATAAAGGTACCAAGATCAAAATACAATTTTGAAACTTGGCACTGGTAAATGCATGTGGTGGATCTAGATTTAAACCAACTAAGCGGGACGGAATCATTTTGAATATAACCTTTTTTCTGATGATCCATTGTAACTATTTTCATCAATCATAAGTACTAAATGCCTTTAACATCGTTGAAAAAAAGCAAACATTACAATGCATTTACATATCTGTTAATAGAACATGTTTATATACCTATATAATTTAAAGTAATGTGTGATCGTCTTTAGAATTTGTTTTTTTTTTTATCATTCGACTGTTGTATGTAACACAATATCCAACAAGTCTTGCTATGTCAGATTCGATTTCATAGAAAATGTACTTAATTTTCTCAGCTGTGTTTATATTTCGGTTTTTATAGAAGCGTTACTTTTTGTGCATTTTGCATATAAACGGGCTAAATTTTTTTCTACTTAAATTTCCTTATTTTTCTTTTAATCACATTGAGGAAGTAATGTGAATCAATAAATTAAAAAACTCATCATGTGTCATAAATATTCAGAAGTTTCCAGTTTCAAATATCCTCTTCTGAAATATTCTCAGAATGAGTAATTAACCACTGATAAATTTCCTAACAATACAGCTTAATAACTTCACTTGGGATTTAATACATAATGTTTTAATTATTTATTTGAAACCTTAAACCTATTTTCGGAGTCTTAACCACTTTTAAGTAAATTTTTAACAAAGTTTAAATCTTAATTGGGATAATGCATCAATAAACGTATTACTATCATAACTTATGACCAGAAAAGAGGTTTACGTCACCGTTAATAACACTTACTGCAAAATATTAGGATTATGAAGAAAAAGAACGCTGATTTTAGCCTCTATTTTTCTAAGAATTTCTAGTATGCAATTATTAGCTGCAATAAATTAGACCTAATGTTTTTGTCTACACTTAACGTTTCCGCATTGTTCTCGTCTAGTTTTTTAAGACTACATTGGTTTTGGGCACATAACCTCTTGCTGATTTTCATGATTTAATAAACACAGAATGCATACTGTAAATAAAAATAACACACACAAATTACTTATTTTATTTGACATTAATTTTATTCACTGCATACACCATTCTAGCCTTCTATAAATATCGATGCCGTTCTAGCAAAACATAATACTATACAATTTAAATTTCGAACAAAAATAAGTAAAACTAACCGATTTATCTAAGAAAGGAATTATATCAGTTACGTTTAATTTGGTTGACCTTTTGCACGCAAAGACTAGAATTCGAGAAATATACAACTGAATCAAATTGTAAAGTTAAAAAATTACAGAATTCTTGAAGACAGAGTATCTTACACAAACTGCACTGTTAAAAACAATAACATTCTGCATTTTGTCACATAAATAATCTGCAGCATTCTATATCCATGTCTAAAAACTTATTTACGCAAATTTTTGCTAAAATATATAATGATCGTAATTAGCAAGTGTGTAAAGCTCTTTGTGGTAGACTGCTAATAATAATTACGTTGGTAACTCTGAAATCTTTTAGACAGGGAAAGATGCATTAAAAATTATGCATTAAAAAATGCATTAAAAGTTATTTATTAGAACGTAAATTCTTATGGCCACAGACATAACTTGTGACAACAACTGCAATTTAACTATCATAGTATAAACTTTGAAAGAACGGAAAATGGAGCTGTTGTGAGAGCATTATATCGCTGTAATTTTCTATAATTTTAAAGTGGAACTAAATCAAAAAGAATGCCTTCAACGTTTGCAGTTACCATATGGAAATGAAGATCTATCTCGTGCCACTGTATTCAGATGGTTTACAGAATTTCGTAGACGGCAAATTTCTTTTTTGTATGACTAATACACAGGAAGTTCTTTGTCAGCTGTAGCGCTAGATTATATGTCGGCTATACGAAAACCAAAATTGTCAATGATAATCGCTGTACCTACCAAATGATGCAGATGGAACTCAACATTGGATCCGCAGTTATATATAAAATTATTCATGAAGAACTGTGTATGAAAAAAATAATTTGTATTTGGGTCCCCCCCCCATAATTTAACAGAATATTGAAACGAGGAGAGCGTCAGAATCAATAAAGACACCCTAAAATTACTAAATGATGGTGGATACTGCATTATTTATAACCTTATAAATTGTGATGTGCTAGAATGGCACATATTTTTTTGACGTTCCACCATGTTAAGAAAGCAAACTATGTGTCCTTCAATGTGACCCCAAACTAACAATGGTGAAAAGACAACGAGCAATGAAAACATTAATGTATTCCGTTTTCCTTCAGAGTACAGGACTGGCCAAAGCCATCAAGTTTAAGAGATAGAAGACAGTTACAGCTAATTGGTACACCATTAGATGTCCTCAAGATATTCGTCAAGACGTTTATACTAAAGGACTCGTGCTTCACCATGATAATTTATTTTCTTATTCAGCAAGATGAGAGTCGAATTTATTGAACAAAAACACGAAGTGTGATAGAACCTTCCATCCAGTTCTTTCGATTTAGCAACAGCCGATCCAGCTATTTGCAAAATGAGTTTAGGCTGCTTTTTTTAATTTAAAGCAAAATTTACGTGGCAGTCTTTTGAAATTCGAAGATGAAACTGATGAGGCTATAAAAGTATATTTTTCACCAGGTGCAAGAAATGGATGGCATGAAACGTTTAATCTCTGGAATATTCGCCTACTAAAAAGCACTCTTATTGGAGGGAAGTATTTTGAACACTCCTAAGATTTGGTAAGTTTAATTAGTACCATTTAGCTGCAGCTTAAAAATTTCAGTGCGACTCTCGTATAGTAAGTCAGATATGGTTTATCTGGCATCTTGCCCAAACATTCTTCTTCCTACTACTAATAAGTGCTTGCCCAGTTAACGAAAGATTGCACTAAAATTTTCTCGCTCTGGCCTTGCTATGGAGCATTTATTCTCTATTATGATCCTAGCTTGCTCCTGCTACGAGCTCTAACAACAGAACTGAGAGCTAAGACTGATCGGTTATGATGGTTCTAACCACAATCAGTGTGTCACAGAAGCACGGCTATATACCTCTGGTTTGAAGATAGCCCCACGACGATCATTTTGAAATTATGGCATGTATTACAAACGTATGTTCGTAGCGCAATATCTATTATTACTTATGGTGTAAAGTTAAGATGCATTCGGTACAAATAAGAGGACACTACGAATTCCTAAAATATGTCGATCTAAATAAATATGTCTTCAGTGTCTATAGCGCACGTTTATTTTATTTGTAGCTAATGTGTGATATTATACTTACAAACAACGAAAACTGACAATGAGCTAATAGCTATAAAATCTGATATTTTGCTGAAAACCACGTAAAAAATACACAATAGAGAAAAGAAATATAATATTTTAAACTAAATTTAATTATTTACATAGTGTTTAGAAGCAGACGCCAACAATAAATACATAGCAAATACAATTTCAGAATCTTAAAGGAAAGTTAAAATCAATAAATTATACAAAAGGCACCGACAACTCGGCTTTATATTGTTCAGAAAGTAACATTAACAAATGACAAAACTTTTACATACAAAGTTATGTATTACAGATGCAGTTAATAATATTTTAAACAGACCAATTCATAACAAAAGAAAATTAAAATTATGAATTTCATGATTCAAAAATCCCATTATGACGGAAATAAATTCTTTATGTAGAGACATAACTAAAACAAAATGCATTTAAATGCCTAATATACTAAATGAAATAAAAAACTGGAGAAAATGACATGCTCTTAAAGAATAAACAACTTAACATTGTTACACTCAAAATCATTTCTTCTTTCGAAAAAAAAATGAGTTATACTGTACATAAGTCTCAAAATGGCTTATACCTTATTCACCTTTTAAGCTTATAAGCTGGAGTAATCATGCAAGCATACAGTAGCTAATTTATGACGAAAAATAATGTTATTTGCACTCGTATGAATGAAATGAAGCAAAGAATAAATTAGAGAATAAAATCCATTAATCTAATTATTTTAACTTGATATATTCTGATTACTCACACCCCCACCAAAATGTCACAAACTCGTTGGCGACTTTGTAGAGCATTCGTGAACTCAATGGCGACTATTTTTTCACCAAGATATTGCGCGAAAGGCAACATCATTGTCAAAATGAAAGCGAATTAAGAATTCCATAGAAGAGCAATTAATCAATAAAATTTAAAAAGCCAGAAGTATCGGTAATAAAATACTTAACCTTGTTCTATGAATCTTCCTTTTTGGGCTGTTGTTCTTCCAGTGTACGCAGCGGTCTCTTTTTGCTTAAAAAAATTCAGAGAATTACACAAACTCAGCGTCCATGGAATTTGGCATCGCGTACGGCTTAAAGCAGATATACGCTAAGCAAATGCCTTAGTTGCCACATATATATTGGGTCATCCGGTAAGTTCTGCGTTTTTTTTTATGATAAATACAAATAACCCAGTACACAAAATATTAGCAAATTTCATTGAACCACATAAGCGCTATTTTGTTCTACGACTTCTTATCAGCCCTCTGACAGGTGGAAAATTCCTCTTTTTAAAACGTTGTTAGGTGGTACTAAAGGAGATTCTTTTGGCATACCCCATGATTTTTTTCTTGCAGTATTATTGTATAGTATCTACTTCTCATCTCCCGTAATGAGAAATTTCAAAAAAGGAGCTTCCTTATATTTTTCAGCAAAGAATCGCATGCCAAAATTCGAATAAGCATATACTGCTCGCAGCAGCTTACACAACAAATATTCTTCAAATGATCCCGTATTGTACATTTTGGAATATATAGACTGTCTGATTGTTCCTGAACTGTATGACATGAATTTTCGGTGACGACTCCTTTGAACAGGTTCTTTACACTGGATGGTCATCCAGAATGAAAATCACCTTTGAAGCTGAAATTTCCACGCTTGAATTTTCCGCTTTCAAACCGTGCCATCAAAATCAGCACTTCGTCCATATGTAGCACAAATTTTCAAAGCAAACTGACTAGCACTGTTGTTTCGTTTTTTAAAATAAAAGAGCATAGTATGATGAAAATGAACTTTTGCGTTCTTCATTCCTAGCACCACAATGGGAAAAATATTACACAACAATACATGCAAGAATCAAGCAACATGAGCAGAAACGTCCATATTTAAATATCCGCTTCAATCAGGATCACTCTTTACCAGCAGAAAATAGATGATGAGAAGAAAATGCGTTTTGATTTGAAAAACCGCCAAACTTTTTGGATGCGATTCTTTGCTGACCTTTTTGACCTTTTGGCAACATCATGGGTTGCCACATAACTATTTTGGCAATTGCTTTGCCTCGTGAATACCCTTTTGGCAAATTTTCGGTTGCGATACGAATAGTCAGGAACTACTGTTATTTTTACCACTGTCGACGATTCTTTAACTTACTTTGTGCATTTAATAATTTCAGCAACACATTCAAAAAAGATGACTAATTTTCAGATATATGTAACATTACATAATGAACATAAAGGAAGCTCCATGACATGATAAACATGAAACATTATCTCCATAAATGATCGCGCATCATGACAAGCCAAAGAACTAAACTATGATTAAAACATGTCAATAAAAACTTGACAACAAGTGCACTATACAGTTAGATAAAAACCAACTTTGAATTGTCGTTGGTGTTATAGAAAACTTAACGAAACCGTTCTGTAGAAAGAAAATTAATCCAAGGTTGAATTTTAACAAATTTTATATTTGATACTGGTTAGTGTCTCTTTCGTGTATACTAAGTGAAGTTTTTTACTTAAAAAAATATGAGTCTTAAAACGTTTTATACATAATACTGACATTAGTATTACACCAATTGTTTAGCCCACCAGCGGCCGACCGCTAAAATATCACTAAACACTGCTAACTCCAACCTGGGTTCGATTCCAGGCGACCGACCTGGTTGCATGGGCGTTTTCGTGGTTTTCCCCATGTGTAACTTGTATAGGAGCCAGTTATCCTTCGACATTCCTCCCCTTAGGCAGATAGCCCTAACCTGGTTTACCATAATCAACTAAACCAAAACATTTATCTTTTACTGGTACAGTGAAAATTACGTGCGTAACTAATATGGTTAAATCATATATACTTATAGAGCACTTTCAAATATATAACTGAAAGTGAAAAATGCTAATTTAAAATATAAAATTAGACCAAAAAGCAACCTTAGACTGGGAAGATTTTAAAATAAAACTTTGTAGATTTTCAGAAGAATATGAAACAGGCCCTCTCTTCTTTAGGAGCAAAATATTTTTGTAAAGGAGAGACAAACAGCCAAATATATAGCAAAATCAGTGGAGCAAACATAAAATAAACGCAGCGACATCATTCCTTAAGGTAAACCTTAATTAAACATTGAAAAGGTGAAATATTAGCACACTGCAAATGTTGGAAAAAATAGAGCGAAATTAATTTAAGAACATATTTTTTTTAATGTGAAAGTCTTCAAGGAAATTTAGTTAAAAATGCGAAGAAGCTTTCTGAATAATTTTAGCAGCAAACAAAAATCAAAACTACAGCACAGAAATCACAATCTTTGGCATCTTTACGTACCTTTTTCGAATATACTATTCATGTTTCTTGACAAAGAGATTTTAATACTCTTTTTAATCTGGCCAATGTATCCAACCATAGATGATATAAATTTCTCAAGAATTAAAATCAGATTTAAGATTTTTAAGACCCGAACAGCAAATTTTACCCATTGATTTCGTTATAAATTTGCCTCTGACGCTACCACCCACAACTGTGGAATTGTTTTCCCCCCTTTCCTGAAAGAAGAGGACCCGATTTCATATAGCCCTCGAAATCGATAGAGTTTCATTTCAGATCTACATCAACATTAAAGTTACTTTTTTGCCTAATTTTACGTAACCAGTTATTCATAGAAAATTATTGATAACTTTACTTTAAAATAAAACTAATGAACATACAGAGATAGGTTTAATTTCTAAAAGTATATTAAAAAGTAATTAAACTTTGTTATGTTCCCGTTCAAGTTTAGTAGTTAAAAGCCTATAGTCCGCAGTCAAAATAGTGAATTTCATATATAATATGACTGCTATTAATAATATAATATGACATTTATATAATATTTACCCAGTTTTTGTTCAAGGAGAATTAACCGAGCATTAAAAACAAATATACGTTTTGAGAGTTATTTAACCAAACTTCCAGGTTACATACCATTGGAAATAACTCTTACTAAATGCAGTCATGAACTCCAAAAGCATTATATTTTATGTTTCGAATACTTTAATACAATTGTAAACCTTCATGAATTCACAATTACAGTCGTCGAAATGATAGATTAAAATTTGTAATGAGCATAGTTATGACAATAATTGCATCACTCAAAAGTTAAACAAAATATTCAATTATTTAAGGATGCTTGTACAAGAAAAGGAATATAAATTGTTTCTCTCCTATTGATATAAAATTTAAATAATAAAATTTAATAATTTAATAATGCGCAACTACACTGAAAAAATACGTTTTTGATAACATTTGCATACTAAATAATATCCTCAGCCAAAAATTTCTATTATTATGCATGAATAAAATATCTTCTCTGATAATAAGAGAGGACATTTAATAAAGACACTTCCTGTTTGTTGTTACGAAGAGAATACAATAGCATATAAGGCTTTAAACAAACATCATTATTAATTATGAACAATAACATTTGAGGCTTTAACCAAACATCAGTCCAAATAATGAAATACAATGCATGGCATTTTCTCAACAAGACATTTTTCGTTGACTTTTCTTTTCCTCTAATACAAACGTTTTCGACCTCTGACACTGTTTAATGGCTTCTTCATACGGAGGTGGTGGTTCCTAAAAAATAAATAAATAAATAAATACATCTAAACTGTGAGAACAAGATTTTCAAACTTCTTCAGAAGTATTCAAGTTATTTGATTCAAGGATAAAATTCTCATAGCAAGTTATCTAGCTGCAACACATTAAAAATATACAGGAAATAGTTATTTTTAATTTATCAAAAGCTGCTTTATATATAAACATTAACAGGCAAGAATATTTATGACAAAATCCTTTGTGACATAGTAAGCATTTTTTTTTCAGGTACTTAGATGAACATATTTATCAGTAAGAAATTTCATTTTTAATTATTTGATAAATGAACTCACTCTGAATTAGCCCCTAAATGTTTACAGAAATGCTTTCTGCCTACCAGCGGCCGAGCGGTAAAATCGCTGAACACTGGTAGTTCGGTTCGAGGTTCGAATCCCGCGATCGGGCTGGCTGCATGCGCGTTTTCGTGGTTTTCCCCCATGTGTAACGTGTATACGAGCCAGTTTCCCTTAGAAAGTCCTCCACGAAGGCACCCCTCCTCTCAGGCAGATAACCCTCGAGGCTTTGCCATAATCCCATACACACGGAATATAAATGCTTTCTTTTGTTAAGAAATAAACGACATTATCCATCGACATGACAATAAATATATTAACAATAGCACTATGATCAAAATAATCATAAAATAGTTCTATCAGGAATGTACACGCAAAATATTTAGAATACTTAAACAATAAATTTTATCATTATTAGCTGTCTGGTCGAAATTTTCAAATTTTCTTACACCGGAAGTAAATATAAATTCACATTTAGAAAACTATCTATGACATTTCTCAAGTAGAAAGTTCAAATGTCTACTGAAAATAGAAATAAACATTAAACTGAACTTTTTAAGCAGCTTATATTTTTCTATTAAATTAAAATCATAATAAACACTTCTTTGATGAGCTGCTCATTAGATTATAATGTTTCATGGTATACTACGTGTTATTGAACTATCTGCTGGCATCCAAATGCAGCCGTTTCATTATTATAACCTCATATATACCTGTCATTGTTAGTGTTGGAAATTTTTGTTTCTGCTTGTACAATTTCTCAGCATTACTATATAAAGATGAAATCAACTCATCGGCTACTCAATCTCAGCATGGCCAGATATACATAATAAGAAAAAATCGTATATACATGTGTGTGTGTGATGATTTATTTCGTTGTAGATAACTTGTTGTCTGAGGATAGCTTGAAACTCTTATGTAGATGGAATGATGGAGCTACAGACAAATGCGATAATTTCAGCTGCACGCTAAGGTGGCAATACTACAAAATAAATTTAAAAAATGTTTAAAAATTAATCCCACATTCAGTTCTGAAGAAACAATATGCAATAATAGAAAAAAAACAGAAGCACAATGTTAAATTACGTAAAAGGCGCAAAATTGTTAAAACCAAAAATGAAAAAGGAAATCTTAATTGGGCTTAATATAATCTTAATTGGGCTTAACATATAACGATCGTATTTGCATTTCGGATTTACATATAATCCAAATCTTACGTTAAAAGTTCTGTCTAATTATTTTTACATTATTGATCAGTTTAAAATTTGCTGTTAATCTAATTTCATTACCTAGCAAGTGCTAGGCTTAACACCAGTGTCATCCTACTGGGCATGTCGAATTAATTCTTTCATTTCAAAACAATCGTTGCTGTAATGTTACAGATTTAAGAACTTACTCTTCTTTTCAGCTTTTCTTTTTTTATTGTATGTTTTTTGGTATCAATTTTCAGATGTTGTTATTTTTTTCTATGTTGGATTGCTTGTATTTACATGTTTTATCTTTTGATCTCGGTCTGCTCAATTTTTTAAGCTTGTTTATAGTTTTGATGCCCTAATTTTGTAATTTTTGCACTATTCACTCCGACCTGCATGGTATCAAATTTTAATATGTTATTATTTTTTCATGTGCTGGATTGTTATTATTTACATGCTTTATTTTTTTGACTCGATTTGCTCAAAAAGAAAACATTTAGATTTTTAAACGTTTTTAAGCTTATTTATGATTTTGACGTTGTTTATGGCATTGATGGTATTTTGCGCTACTTACTCCTGCATGTAGGGACTGGACTTATAAAGACAAGGATTACTTTGATTAATTTTCTGAGATTATTTTAAGTATTAAACTCTAATTTTTTATATGTGGCTTTGTTAGTTAAGAAACAGGCTTATGTATTTACTCTTTTTGTGACACCAACCCTCCGAAGTCGATACAGCAAAAAATGTAAATTCCTTCCCCCATCCTTTTTTTCAATTTTTCAGTTTCGATTTTACCATTTTTGCACCTATCATGCAATTTACCACTGTGCTTCTGCATTTTTATTATTGCATATGATTTGCTCCGAACTGAGTATGAGATGGATTTTAAACGCATATATATAGAGAGAGATGGATGGAGAAGATTACATTAGATTAGATTTATTGATTAAAGCAATGCACACAAGGGCTATTTACAAAAAAGGGAATGAGAGTTTGAAAAATAGTAAATTTGATAGTCTGGGGGTCTCCATATGTTCATCGAACAAAGCCGGTAATGTCAATGAATCCGCAGACCAGAAAAGGTAGAAAGATGAAGATGTCATTGCAGAATGCAACAACTATATAAATCTTCTCTGCAAAAAAGCTACGCACAGTTATAATTTGGTATAGATATGTTATAAATATTATCATAACTATCATTAAGTTCTCGAACTTTGTGACTGGTAGAGTTTTTTTTTTTTTTTTTTTTTAATCAATTTCTATGCCGGAGTATGTCTTATAAGTGCATGGTGTTTAGGAGTAGTGTTGCAGGGGAGATAAATAATAACGGAATGTAAACTAAAAAGATATCGAAACAATTGTGCAATGCCTATGCAATGAAATCACAAATTCAAAAACTTTGAGATTTACTGTAATAGCTCAGCTACTACCATTGCACAGAATTACTCAACTACTACCATTTCAAAACTTGGCCATATATAGAATTTCATAGTAAGTTCAATGACGCAAACCATTTGCGCTACGACAGGTTTTTTCATTATTGGTGGAAGCAACAATGAGATCCGTACAATAAACTCGACTCTTCCAATTTAATCATTACATTCAAGTTAATTCAAATACACATTTTTCCATTACTTTTTATTCAAAATTTTTATTATCCATTACAGAAGACAATTTATATTTGGGCATATATTTACTTGCCGAATAAAGCAATTATTGAAAAACGTTCATTATCGGAAACCGTCTGACTCGGACAACTAACTGAAGGAAGAAGACGACTATCCTGTCTGGCGCTCCTTCCATTCTAACATTTAACGATATTCGACAGGTCTTTCTAGACGTTGTGCCTTTGGCTAATGCAGATCAGATACAGCCCAAGAACCCCTTGTATACAATTATGGAAAACACCATTGGATAATTGATATACAGTTGAAACTATAAGACCAGCATACGAAATTTAACAGAAGACATCTGGGATTTAGTACCAGTGCGTTTAGAGAGTACCCCAGGTTTCCAAGCTGTTACAGTTGTCAGAGACTGCGGATCTTAAGTCGTGCGTGCAAAGCACTTTTAGCTTGTGTAAGTTACAAAAAGCACCAAGCAGATAAGTTCACAGCGGCAGTTCCACAATGCATTAACTGTGATACTTGAAATAAATCGTAAGGCACGACATTTAAGAATACACATTCAGCAAGCGCCAAAGTAAGAAAGCTCACCATTAGATAGGTATAGAATATCAACACAAATTTTACTTAAAAAAAAAAGTTACAGTGTCCTCCAAAGTGATCTTCAGCATTGTAAAGCGGCCACAGCACATCCTGCCCAAGTGATTTTTGGAAGATAACATCTCCATAGCTCTCATTCAGGAATCCTATACACACAATGAAAAACTCGTTGGGTTTAGTCTCATGAAAAGTTCTCAGTCTATGAGCAACCTAGCGGCCATTTTTTACAATAGCCCGCTTACCCCACTCTTTCTTTACTAAGCGGAATTTGTCGTATCCGTACAACCGGACATTATTAAATGGAAGCATTGCCTTTACCAGCGTATATTTACCTCCATCGAGGAATTGGGTTCTGTGTCTGCGTTGTGCGGCAACGAGTTCTGCGCTTGCGCGGTATTCAAGTGAACTTTGATACTTTTTTGCTTATTTTCTGGTATTTAGATGCCAAATTTTGGTATTTAGGCATCATGAAGCGGAAGAACGTTGATATGGTTGTACATGTTAAGAATAGAGAAGAAATTGAAAAATCACAAAATGTTATTCAGGAAAATGAGAATTTAAAAAAATCATGTGTGGGCAACTAAGCGTCGGTTTGTAAAACCAAAATTAATTATTTATAATATTTCATGTTGAAAATAGTAGGTTTATGGAAAGATTAAAAGAAAGCTGTGTATGTGGAGGAGAGGGTGTAAGATTTTTATTTATAACAGCTAATAAAATTGAGCCAAGTACTGCTCATCGGGTTACTGTGGTTCTTTCAAATTTTCAAAATGAATTCCTTGATTAGTGTAGAGTCATTATGGGTTGAAAGTCTTACGTGGTGAAATTATTTGTACAATGCAAAGAAAGGATGTGTCTTGAGTATGGTCATAGGAAGAAAAATTGCAAGAATCAAATTGCATATTAAAAATGTGTGGGCCATTTTGAGAAAAAAGAATGTAAAGTTAACGAAATCAAATGTATAGCATGTTATTGTTGTTGTGACTTACTCATTTGTTTGACAGTAACATCAGAACAAGGCCCACGAAATTCATCGTGGCAAGGAGTGCAAGACTGCGCCTGTCGTTGGCAAGAGCCTTGAGCACAATACAGGAGACAGTACGACTTTGCTCAGCTCTGCCCCTAAATCTGATGCAGAGCACACCGGGGGGGGGGAACCGGTCAGAAGGTCTTCCACTCTTTTTTCCCTACCCCCAACCTCTCGAGGGGACTTCCGGTTCGCGGCATATTTAGAGTGTCCCCCATGGCGTACAAACACTTATCATTTACAAACACCCATGCCTTCACAGGGATTCGAACCCGAGCCATTCGGTGTGGTAGTCAGCGTTGCTAACCATTATCCCGGTTGGGCTGCATTGAAATGTATTAGTAGTATAAAGGTAAATAAGAAGTTTAAGGTAGGTTTAGAAACAAGTCAAACCGGATTCTCGGGAGGCTAACCCTCGTATAAAAGACAAGTAAAATTCATATGGGACCATTCAGAGATTGTTTGACGGTTTTTATTGATTTCATTTTTTATAAATAATAGTGTTTTAGTGACTTTTGGAGTTTTTATATTATGCACATGGAATTTTTGTGGTTTTGCATGCTGCAATTTAAATTTTCAGTGAAATATTCTATGTTTAGTTTTGAATTAACATTACACCTGAGCATCCTATAATTGGCTTTTATTTTAAAAGTACTTCAGTGATTTGATTTGATTATACACTGTATTAGATGTTGCTGGAAAGCTTGAATACTTGATGTTTATCTTCAGCATCAATTTAAACCACCGTTTAGCTCTCTGAAGTCAATAAAGTTACTTTCCTCGACCCCTGACATCATTCTGATACAGGAACCCTATTGCATTAAAGATGGAATTGCGAATATAAAAGACTGCTAATTCATAAGGAAGGAGGGAGCTCGTTTTTTCTTGTTATAAATAAGAATATTGAATTTGTTGTGGATAGTGTACAGGACGTGCTGGTGGCAATTACTGCCTGGGTAGATAATAAAGCTATTGGAATAATTACTGCATATTTCTCGCCGACAAAGGGCATTAGGTGCAGTTTGATAATATTAGAAAAGAAATGTCGTAGATACGGTATTTTATAAAAACTTCAGATCTTAATAGAAAAACATTTTACATGAGGGCAGGCAAATTTAGATCACCATACGGGAATTTTATTAAATGATTTTATCTTGCAATAAAATTCGGAAATGTTAAATGCTTTTAACTCTTTGCCTGCCTTTTATTCGTTTATTAGAACTGGTTACACGGATTTTGTACAGATTTTATCTGGAATAAATTATGGAAATTTTGATTTACGAATATCGGAAGAGAAAATATTAGTGACCACCAATTTTTGATTTTAAAAATGGACACAAATGTGGTTAGTGATAACAAGATCGATGGAGTCACGAAACATTTCAGTAGAACTAATAAGTTCTGTAAGAGATTTGGAAAATAAATTTAAAATAGAATAAACGAGGCTGAATCAAAGGAGGATCTTAATAATTTAGTAGAGCACATGGAAAATTATTAATTGGGAAAATAAATAATCAATTAAGAAAAAGACTGTTGAAAGGATAGTGAGTTGGAAGAATGTGCAATTGGAAAGAATGAAGAGGAAAGTTAGAGCGGCCGGGAAGAGATTTTAGATTAGGAATATACATGTAGTCACGGGTATACGGAACAAAAGGAGAATAGAATATAAGAAAAAATAGCAATTATGAAAAATTAATAAGGAAAATAAAAAAAGAGGCAAGATTTGCGAAATTTTTAGGTAATACAGATAATCCTGATAATTTTTTTCGTATGGCCGCAGGGAAGCTGAATACAAATCACTTGCATTATAGACCAGAGTTTGATCGGAGATTCGAAGTCAGAGATTACAAGACAAATAATTAAAAGACATTAGAATAAAAGTCGGTAGATCAAACATACAGGATTTTAGAATTAGACATAAACGATTGTAATCTACCTGATGGCTGTCTGACATACAGTAAAACTGAAAACAAATTAAATACAAATAATAACAAATGAGCTAACCAAATGCTATAAAACAAATGAGAACTAGATCGTTACCAGGTTTGGATGAAATTAGTGTCATGCACAGAAAGTTTTTTTAATCCACAGTTAGTTCAGATACTTACTAATAAATGCCTTGAACTATCTGTACTCCAGTGGAAAATAGTAAGAATGGTTTTAATTCCAGAAGAGAGAGTCGGTTATTGCCCTATACGCCTACCAACTGTTTCTGGAAAACTGTCGGATAAATTAATTGTAAATAAAATCATTACTTTTTTACTAACGACGAGCATATTTCTACATCATTTTGGCTCTAAATATGGCTACTCAATGAAGGATGCTTTGTTTGAAAGAGCTGACTTCATTAGAAAATATAGAGAAAACTATAATGTTCTAATGATTTTCTTTAACATTAGTAAAGCATTTGATTCAGCTGGCTGGCTGTCGCTTCTTAAAAGATTAATTACGGCAGGAATACATCTGTACGGAATTATACAAAATTACTTTGAAAACAGAAGCGTAGTTTTTTGCATGGGGTAAGCAGAAAAATGTGAAATTTTGGAAATACACAGGGGATGTCCACAAGGGTCTAGCAGTGCTCTACTGCTCTGGAATGTCATGATAAACAATTTACTGCTAGAAGCTCTTCCAGAAGGTACTAAGTTCATCTCTTATGCTGACGACTTATTGCTCATGGTCTCAGCCACTTTCCTTAATGACATAGAGAAGAAAGATATAAACGAGATTATAGAAAATTGGAGTCAGAGTAGTTTAGCCTGAATTTTAATAAGGCATTTTATTCCAATTTCAATCATTAATGCACCTGCTGAAATGACCACCTTAATGCAATATAATAAGGTCATTACACTTTGGGGAACAACTCACTGACGATGACTAAAAAAACAAAAACTAAACCGATGACAAATCATACCATTAAGAGTCAGCAAAATCAGAAAAATACTATAATTTCTAATATTGGATCTCTCTAAGGTGTTCAGAAATGATGGTTACGAGCGCTACTTTTTTTAAAATGCAGATCCTTGATTCGTACTTCTAACTGCTAAATTTTTCCTAGACCAATTTCAGCACTGAGGATAAACGGTTTTGAAAACACAAAATTTAACTTTGTATATGGCCTTCAATTAGTAAACTGTTAGCCTTACGCTAAATTAAACGCAAAACCTTACTTCCCGTGGAGCAAAATTAATTAAGACTCATTACATGCAAAATTCATTGAACTGCTAAATTACTGAAAAGCATAGTACACCATTATGTCAACGTCTGTTTATGACCTTCAGAGATCGCTCCAAAGCATGGATAATCTCCTCGCTACTCCTGTAATAAATTCGCCGCAGGAGTACTCTCATATTCTCAATTTTATCGTCACACGGACTAATATCGGATATGTCCACCAGCCTCTGCTAAAAAGATTAAAATGGCGGCTGGTCCATTACCACCGTTACACGATATTCGTGAAAGCGCTTACATTGCGATATCGTCCATTGTCACGGAGGAGGATGGGATTTGTCCCCTGGGACATCATCTGCGGCCAACACTCAGGACCTTTCTAACAATGGTGGCGATGGGAGATACAGGAATGCCCACAATATTCATCCAATATTGAGTCCGCGTGACTAAAACTTTTTTGCCGTAATGAAAAAAAAAAAAAAAAAACCAGGGCGATGGGTCCATTCTTTAGGGCGGACGTTGCTGGCCATAATCAGAAATAGGCGTGCTGATGGTGTAAGATGCTTTCCAGTAATTTGAAAGAAGGTAATTATCTTCTTACATACTTATTTGCTTCATTATAGGCACGCGATTATATGAAAAGTCTGTAGTTATGATAATAAAGTCTTTTCAGTAAGATTGATGCGTTGTCATGAATTTTTATCCAACCCTTGTAGTTTAATTAATCACCAGTTTAATTAAACTACAATTACAAATTACAAAAATATGCAATGAAATGTGACCAAATTTAGCAAATATGTTTTTCAATATTTTCACAAAATTTTGCATATAACTATATAGAAATCAATGTGCTAGAGTTCATTAAAATATTAGGAGTACTAATTCAGAAGTCAAACAACAAAAATCAGCGTTATATTTTCAAAATTTTCACAGAACTAGTTTCGATGGTTTTAACGAACCACCATCCTCAGCTGCAAAACCGAAAAAAAAATTAACGCTGACTAACGCTAACGAAATATAACGCTGATCTTTGCTGTTTGACTTCTGAATTAGTATTTGTTCGGCGTGTTATTGTGTCTTAATTATTAGGAGTATTTTACTAATGGCATTTCCTACTACACAGGCGATCACATAAAATATTAAATTCTATATATTCGAAACCATCCTACCTCCATTGTGGAAACTAAAAGCATAATTCTTGAAACATTTAAGTCTAAGATCATTGTTTCAGAAAGTTAAACTTGTAATCACCTTTTCTGGAAACAGTATACACTTACTTCTTGTGCAGCCATATTTTCGGCAATTGAAGTCTGACTGTATGGTGGGGGAGATGATGATCTCGCAGCTGAAATCAAATTATAAAACTATACTAAAAACAAATCATAACAGGCATTTTACCGTGTAGTTGAAAAGATTACATAACACTCAAAGCTACTAAAACAAAAAAAACTTTTTCTACATGTGTGTAAAGAAACCGTACTTTCTTAACATTTATAATCCTGCGAATCAATATCATATGCTTTGAGTTGCATCAGAAGTATAAATTTTCCCCTCACACCCAAAACTCAATTATGAAGAGCTATATAATTAATTACATACATTATTTCGATAACCGAGCTCTGAAGAATTATAGCTCAGATCGATAACCGAGTTACTTATTAAGTTATTATTTTCCCTTCTATTAAAAATTAGCAGGATTTCTGAAGTTTAGCAACCTAAAAAATTCTTCAAATTTTCATTTAACATTGTTATTAGATTTCAAAATTTCTTAGAATATACATTTAACGGCAATAAAAAATAACAGCATACATTCGGTTCAGTTTTAACTCATCTGAACTAAATGATTGTTGCAGAAAAATTTTATATTTCACTAGCACCTATTAATATCCTGTTTAAAGTTGTTAGGTATTTCTCCCGCCTTCTTAGCATGCCTTCGTGGTGTAGTGGTCAGCACACTCGGCGTGTATTCGACAGGTCCGTGGTTCAAGTCCCGGCAAGCGCAATGCTCATTTTTCACATCTCCTGCTTCGAAATAATCTAATATCTCTACAGTGGCGCCTGAACTAAAAAGGGTGGTGGATGATGATTCTCCACCTCCAGGATTTGGCCATTGGGTCCCCTAATCCCCAGTCGCCCTTTAAAAGGGGGAGTATATAAGGTATTTCCCCCGCCTTTTTAGCATGCCTTCGTGGTGTTATAGTCAGCACACTGGGCGCGTATTCGAGAGATCCGTGGTTCGAGTTCCGACGAGGGCATTGCTCCTTTTCACATCTCCTGCTTCAAAATAAACTAATGTCTGTTCAAATTCACAAAATCCAGTAGCTACCTTTTGTTTTATGAATAAAACAGCTTATGCTAAGTATTTAATTAAAGAAATGCCGCAGATCGATAACCATTCTGACAAATCCAAAATTCTGAGCTATAATTCTTTCAGAAACTTATTCACGCATCAAGTATTTATCCCAGACTGTATTCAATGGCTATATCTGCTGTGAAAGTAGCAGTATAAAATCAGTCAACTATTAGTGCACCTTGATGGCTGAATTTCAGAAGCGGCACACAATTACAAAAAGAAACTCTATTTTTCTTTGCCACAAAAAAAAACTTAATCCAGCTCAAGGCCAGTGTTTAAAAAGACGAGGGGGAGGGGAATATTTCTGCAAACGGATACCACTTATATTTAAACACAGTTAATCACAAATGATTAAATATGAATGATCTTGTGATACGATCAGGTACTTCTCTAAATGTAATCAGATGCAATAAAAAACACGTTCCGTTAGAAAAAGCCATATTCAGAGATTAGGGTAACACAAATATATGAATTAAGATTTAAAAATTCCCAAAATGTTGGATAATTCATTTCAGTTTTAATTTAAGAAAATAAATTTAGCAATTTGATTCAAATTAGATTCAGCATTATGCATGTTCCTGTATTACAAAAACAATTAAATTATTTAAACTGGACCAGCAAACAGTATTACTCAATAATGGAAACTAACGTCATGATTAATTCTATTGCTTTTCACAGCATTATATGCAGCATACAAGAATGAAAAAAGACCAATAAAATATGGACAGGTAGAGAATGGATACAAATAGAAAGAGTTTGTTAAAAAAATGTATTTTGTGTAATAAACTTGAACAAAGCAGCCAAACCTTGATACTTTAGATATTGCTATATACAACTGAAAAGAAATGGAACATATTTGTAAGACTGACGGAATTTCAAAGCATCAAACTGCAACATGTGTTCATGACAATCGCGTTTGATTTTATATGGATGAAACAGAAAACTATGGAAACATATCACGCAACAAAAATCCTGCACCGAAGACTTAATGACAGATAATTCAATGAAACGTAATCACAGATCATAAAAAGAGAATAAAGAGAAAATTCCACACTGTTAATCTTGCTTTTCTCACAGCAGACTTTATATACCAACCTGATACCTTTGTTATATTTTTTCCTGTCCTCAGCTGAACTATTTTTTACGTAAGCGTACATGTATTGTCAATACAAAGATGTTATCAAAGAAACCAAACTCTTAGCAGATAATTTCAATTTTCTTTTAGTGATAAATCCAAATTTCGTTTATATATTCAAATTACCCACTGGTACACGCTGGTAAGAAAAATCATCCAGCATGCGTTCTGAATCCTGATTTTCCGATATAAGACAATGTTTTCAAAGTGAATTCGATTGTTACTTTTCCAATGAAAACCAAAAATTTAAATTGTTATTCACTTAAACGTAACCAAAAATAAATATTTTTTGAGGAACATTATGAACATTATGAAGTTTTCAAGAACATATTTAAAAAAATTAATGTCTGACCTGAGATTACTGACTCCATTTCAGGGGTGATCATGAATGATATAACATGAGCCCTCCGTCCTTGAATATAGCGTGGATCAGTGAAAGAAATTGCTTGAAGCTGCAAAGTTCCTTGAGTAGTAAACTCAGATCTCCTACAATAAAGAATAAAAGTTTTACATGTAAATATGTCTAACAAATGCTTCAGAATGCTGATTTTCACTTAAGTATTCATGAACAAAATTTCCAAAATATATAAACTTTTAAATCCATTGCCAATTTATAAAGAGTTTCCTTAAAACTTGCTTTTATTTTTATTTAATCTAAATGCCTTGCATACTGAAAAATGCTATTTTCTTCAATGTTTTCAAATTCGGTTTAACAATAGTTCAGTCGTTTTCATTTACACATTTACTTTGAAAAGCAAATCTGCCATCAAAATTCCCCAGTCATTCTCGCAAAATTGTATGCTCCCGGATAAAGCAAAAATAATTAGATCAGTTGCTTCTTTATAAATTCATACAAGCTAAAGGTGTTTAACTACTTAACTAAATTACTTGTTGCATTTAACGGCTACTTTAAGACGTTACTCAGCTATATGTGAGTTATCGCCTCTCCTTTATACTTACTGTGGACAAAAGATTTAACTCGAAAGGTAAGGGTCAAAATTAAGCTTTAATGGTCACTATTAGTGAGATACCAACTGAATCCAAAATATTTAATTCAATTCCTCGTTGATACCGACTCTCTGTTAATCAATAATGTATTATCTGGCTTACAATTTCAACAGACTCAGCGCGAAGCTACAACATTATCTTGTCGGACAGAAAACACAACTAACTTTCAAAACTAACCAAACGTAAGTAGTGTCAAGCGTACACCTGCTGTTCTGATGAGCGGCTTTTTTAGGCAAGCAGCAGCACCAGGGACAGGAATTTTACTCAGACTATTCGGTTACGATTTCCACATAGCTTTACGCAGCTTGCCGTAACATTTACATAACACTCTGAACTGAACACATGAAGAACCAAGGTATAAAGGAAAGAAATCAGCATGAAGCTAATTGTTAGTAAAACTTAAATCCAATGTCTCAAATGTTTCTTTTTTAAAAAGCTCTAAATGTTCTTTCAAAGACATTCATTGTTGTACAAAAGTCATTTACTTAATTCTTTAAAAAGAACAGCTATTCAGATGATCGAAATATTGAATCGATGTATCCCAGTCTAAGAAAGAAAATCTTCTGAATATTAGTTATAGTGCCAATTCACAGGTTGTGATGTTCGTTGTAAAAGTAGTACAGTAGAAGTCCGATAATCCGGCACGTTCGGGACCGACTCGGTGCCGGACTACCGAAAATTCCGGTCTATCGGGCGGTAATTATAAGAACAATTAGGTTAATAATTAAACTAAAAATACAGTATGCAAATACGTACAACAAATGTTTGTCTTTTTTAATGTTTGTCTAGAAGCCAATTTTTCAGTTGTTACCGATTGAGAAGCAAACTTCTTTAGTTCATCTTTTTGTTTTTTAATGTCATAAATAGTTGATGAACCAATATTAAACTCATTCATTAAAACATTTCTATTCTCGCCTTTTTCTAGCCGTTTGATGATTTCTAGTTTCTGATTGAGAGTCAGTGTTCGTGTTTTCGTTTCTCTCCTTTTGAACTCGAAGGCTCAGGTTTTGAAAACATGGTCACTGTACAGTTAGAACGAAAATCACTTTTTTTATAAACAGTTTCAAAAGTTACGTTTACTGCGATGTGAAAGGACACAAAACAACAACGCACAAAAAAATGGCGAAGACGCTTCGTGATTGATTAACGGAGCTGCACTGCACCTGAATTTGTTGTGACAGCTGAGACTAGCCGGCAGCTAATTGTTTCCGAACAATACCGAGCGCTTCCGGATGATCTCGAACTACCCCGAAAACTTCCGAATAGCTCTCGACGGTTTTATTTGCTTTAAAGACACACTTTTGGAGAAAACCAAAATTTTTACAATTTTCCGGAGCGATGCCGGACTATCGGGCATTTCGGACTGTTGGATGCCGGACTAATGGACTTCTACTGTATATTACTTGAAGAATACCAGCAAATTCCGGAAAAACAATGGATTGTATAGGGGATATAATACGATATAACTTAGTCCAATAATGGAGTTCATCTCTTCCGCAGTACATAATAACCAGAAGTACTTCATTCTGGACGTGGCTAGAGCTTTTGACTACGTCTCACAGGAAGAGTTTATTTACAAACTCACTGTAAAGGATTTCAGAATAGAAATCATTCTCATATTTCAGTTTTTCCTAGAAAATAAGACGGTTTCAACAATGCAGGACTAAATCATATCGTATCATCAGACAATTAAAGCAGGAGGTCCATTTTGAATCGTGTTCTTTTGCACGCGGATGAGAAATGAACAATAAGTAAGTCAAGAAGATGTAATCATACCGTCGGATTTCAGGAAGAAATCTCCCCGATTAAAGACTACGTTCATAGAATTTTATTTCTATACTTTCCCCATCGAAAGATATAGGGAATTGAAAACGTATGTTAATTCTGACGTATCCCAATTAATAATCAATTTTAGGTATAGATTCGAAGATATCATTGATACAAATGTAAAACATTGATACAAATGTAATTCATATAACACATAAGTTCCCTAACGTCAACACAGCAAAACATACGCATTGCGATTTTCAAGAAATGATAGATACTTCTAAATTTTTAAGACTTTATTAGGGATCCCTACTACATCAGAAGTAAGGATTTTTATAAACACCTCAGAATAAAATTTATTGTGAAGACTATGTGAACAGTACCAATAGTAAATTCTTCAATAAGTCAACTAATTGCAGCCTGGTAAATCATTCTTTAAAGTATAAAATTTTAACAGACGATTTTCTTTTTTACCACCTTTTCCGGAACATTCTTTCCCAATTTGTTTAAATTAGTCACATTCAGTTTCCGCTTTTGCTTTCACAAAATACTTCCTCTAGTATTCCTCTTTCATTAAATCTTCACTTTCCTACCTAGATATTTGTTTCGTGTAAATGAGCTAGCAAAGCTTATCTCACGCAAAAGTGCCTTGTCTGTCTCTATTTCTTTGTTATTTTATTTTTTTCAGTTTTTTATTGGACCCATTGTTATGGGTTCAAAATATTAAGTTTCTATATTAAATCTTTCAAATTAAACAGAATTCACTTTCAGCAAAATTCTAGTACAATACGTTTGTATCAAAATAGCTCCAGAATTCTCTGCTTTCGTAATGTGTGAGAGTTGTACACGTTTGAATGGGGTATGGTCGAGGCCCATAAATTCAAGCTTTCCTTCAGAGAAATTTCGCAACAATTAAATGCGCTCTGGTCTATTGTAAGTGATAACACTGTCAAGCGGAAACGTTATGGAAGCACTAGACCTACTTATAATGCTCTGCTAGGGCCAAGAACCTGATTGATTGACACAGACGAATTCTGTAACGCGTTGTATGAGCCAGTCGTCATATCGCTTTAGCAGCAATGCCACAGGACTTCCGTCACAGCTCAAACGAGAGGCCACTGTCAGATTTAGGTACTAACTGACAAGATATCAAGGTGACAGTTCGCACGAAGCAATGGAGAAATGGTTTGAAGTGATGTAAACAGCATTGTAACTGTACTGTGGAGCAGTGGAAGAAAGTCTAACGGAATGATGACTCGAATGAACACATGTCAACCCAACGAATACTTGACAAACGGTGCTTGCCAAAGTAATTACGTTGTACGGAATGCGATATTTGGTGGCGGTAGTTTAATGAAATGGAGTTGTTGTTCCAGGATTAGACCTGTTCTTGGTTTTAACCGATGGATAGATGACTTAAATGAAAACATTTTAGATAAAAAAATATACTTTCCACTTTGTGGGAACAGTTTGGAATAGGTTTTTTTTTTCCTGCATCAGTCCAACAGTTGTCCTGTCTACATAGCAATCACATTTAAATCGTGGTTTCAAAGCCAATTACGTGAAAATGCATAAATGGTCCGTTAAAAATGCACTAAGTCCCGATCTCCCGAGCCAATTACCCTTTCAGTACTCTGCGAAGAGCACCAGCGTCGGTTGCACATCAGACCTACTCGCTAACTAAGATACATCAACTATTCACCACATTAACAGGTATAACGATAATAAATACCACGATCAGTGCATCGGAACTTATTGAAGAGTCTAAGTGTGAGCGCTGTAGTAATAGCAAATAGAAGTCCGGCTTCCTATCAGTAACATAACTGGCGATTTCAGATCCAACAAATAAGGGTGTGAGGTAACTTTAGGCTACATAGTATATATCCTTTGTTGATTGTATCATAGTTTAAATTTTGTAATAATAATGGTATATAAATATAGACATCACAACCGGCTGCTGTGAGAGAGACTCTGTTTATTTCAAATAGCACAGGAAAAGATTTTACTATTTCAGATTTGCACACTTTTTATCCGAATTTTTTCACTTGAAAAATCTAAAACTTTTAAAACTTGTTTGAATAAAAGATGGTCCGGTTTCTTCTATGCTTTAAATTAATTACAAACAAGAATATTTATGGAAGCTCAAATTTCTATGCATCTTTAAAATCATATCTTTCAAAGAAAGGGTGTGACATTTTAATTCCCAATTCCTTAGCTTTTAACGAATTATAGGGATATGAAAAGTAATGTATTAGTAAAACCGCAACTCGAATTTCTCCGAAATACGCAGTAAAAGTTTTATGTAGCTTCTAAATATTTCAATTTTTATGATTAGCATGCATAAGTGAAGGTTACGTGCCAGCAGTTAAGAGAAAAAGTCTGAAACTTAAAGAGGATAATTTTTTTCTTTTACTTTAAATAATTTTATCCTGAGAACCATTAATTCTTACAAAATCAGATTTTGACAGCTTCAAATAAACCTTTTAACAATTTTAAATCAAATTTTAAGAAACTCTTTTTATTCTTATATACTGTTCTTTAAAAAAAATGCAACGATTTTGCATTTAAAAAAAATCAGTTTTTTTTTATTTAAAATAAAAAAAATAACTAAAACAATGCAAAATCAATATCTCATCTGCCAAAATTCCTCTATAGAAATATATATTGCAAATAATCCTTATTGCATCTATTTTTAACTAAATTACCCACTGAATCTGAATCTGTTGCTTATAATATAATTATCTATTTGACATTTTGAAATTTAAAATTAATTTTTTTAATTTTAAGCATGAAAAATACAACTAAAACACTCACACATAAAATCTTTCTTTTATCCTAATACTTGTATTGTATACATACTAAACATATATTGTAAAGAATCCCTACTTATAATCATGCAATATAATTCAAAGTAATTAATATTAAAAATAAGATATATAACTGCATTAACCTATGCTTCTTCCAGTAACGAAATGCGAGTAAACAAAGAGCTTCTATAACTACGCATCCCATAAAACAGAGGATAATGGGAGCTGCGGTAAGTCCTTCCTTTTCTTCTTCAGCAGTTTCACCTTCAAAATAATAGTCATATATATAACATGCATGACAGTACACACTATGAAATATTATTGCTTTAAGAGCATTTTAAAAACCTTCTTAAAATATTTCACATTTCTTAATGAATTTGGTTAAACTGCTCAACTTTACAGCCTTTAATTTTAAAAAAATAAATTGATTAAAAGTAATTACGGCTACACAGCAGATAAGATGTGTAATAGCGTTGAATTTCAGAAGCTAATTAGAATATTGTGCAGCATATCACTTTACAGCCTTTAATAACCAAAAATAATAATAAAATATACGTGTATTCACATATTAAGCACGCAAATACTGAAAACATTAAACAGCATGTGCCTTGGACCAAACTTCAGTGGAGCACCGTGCTTTTTACCAGTTGAGTAGAGATTCAGCCTAGACACTGATTCTCTGCGTACCTTTATCTGAAGAAAGCCTGGAAATTAATTCACAGCGTACGTTTATCTGGGAAGATCCTAGAACACGATACCATCCCTCCATCATCAGGGGAAAGGATCATTACGGCGCTGGAGGTGTAATGATTTGGGTAGACATTATGTTGGTCTTGTGCACACCCCTGAATATCTTTGATAAAGTGTCGCTGACTGCTATGAAGTATAGAGAGGGTATCTTAAGGCTCTATGTTCGGCTTTTCAGGGGCGGAAATTGCTCCTGGGTTCCTGTTAATGGGCGGCAGCGGTCATCCACATACGGTCCATAGAATCCATCAGCTGGTCCACGATTACCTGGAAAGCTAGGATATTCGCCGCATGGATTGGCCAGCCATATCTTCTGACCTTAACCTTATACAGCCAGCCTGGGATGCTCTTGGGATGGTAATTTTGTCTTGCCATCTCCCTCCGAGAGCCATCCCAAAGTTGAAACTTTGAAATCATACATAGGATGACAATAATCATCATTAATTCATAAACACATAACACTTCTGTATATATATGTTTTGAAAATTTACAGCTTGTTTATTTATCTTCCCTGGAATATAAATGAAGAAATGAATCAGCGTAACGTAACTGAAAAGCAAAATATAAGGACTGAAATGACTTTGAGCAGAGAAACAGGGTTGCCCTATCTCAGGTAACGGAAAATTTGGACAACAGGAATATTTAATTTCATAATAAAGGCAGAGCTGGATTAACCAATAATCACTTTACTTTGGGCATTAACAGAAGGATGTGACAACAAAAATTCTCATTGTCCGCTTTACCATGGAATATACGGCACAAAACTATAAATGGCGCAGCTAGACAAAGACAGAGAGAAAAATCTAATTATTTTTATATATATTCACTGTTTTCTTCACAAATCTCTCTGATTAACACCGTCCAAGCAGAAAGTTTAGTACTACGAGCAGCAAATAAAGAAGTATCTTCAGTTCCTTCCTTGCAGACAAAGTGAAACTGTTCTGAAGAGGATACCACGCCTTAGATTGTCCTCCAAAACCATTTAAGTCGTTCGAATAGTAAAACGATCAATTTAAAATTCAATGCTTTTTAACAAAATTTTATGTTGTTAATCTGGTACTTTAGATTATTCCTAAATTTAAAATAATGCAAGAATTTAATAATAGTGAAAGAGAATGGAAGAGTTTGCATAATTGCAGTTGATTAAAATTTTAAAATATCACTTTAATCATCTTCATGTTGAAGACATTTTTAAAAGTTTATCGGCTACTGTTGAGATTTCATCAAATTTGTTTCCTGAAGTTATAGTATTATACAGATGTTATAATGAAACGACTGCATATTTATAAGTCATCGACTTCCTTTCAACAGTTTTTGCCTGTAGCTACCTAGCTAGTAGGCAGACAGTAAGTCAGCCAGTGGCAAACTGAATGACTGAATTAACTAATTAATTAGCTAATTGGTGTGCACATGTGTGTGTGTACATGCATAGTCAGATCCCACTGAAGCTGAGCTTCAGTAACTTTCACCTTTTAAGAGAAATCTCAATTCTAAAGAAATGTACCATACGTAATAAAATCAACTCTGGAATTTCTTTGTTACTATTTTCAGTTCTGAGAACTAGCAGAGATAATCAATCTCCTATTGAAGTATAAACCTACTTAACAACATATATTTTATAATTCCTTATTAAAAATTTTAATTATTTGAAGTTCTCATAAATTCTTCTTAAACTTCTTTCTCAAGCCTTCAGTAAAAATTTATTTGCAAAAAAAATCAGTGAATTCATACATGCAGTCTATCTAAATTTGGTATGTCTTGTGAGGACGTCGCTACATAATACCTTATTTATTTTCTATCGATTTGCCCAATTTCACCATCTGATATAAATACAAACCAGTGTTTCTTAAAAGGTTCGCCACGAAAGCATTTCTCTACTTAGACTAATATCTCTCAAATGCTTTACCTCAATCATCTAACAACTTATACATGAAGAAATAGCACGTAAAATTCGGTATTCTGATTACTTTTCAAGGGCCATCTCTGTTAGTGTACTTCAGGCATGTGATAATGTAAGCTAAATTTAACGTAAATACTCCACTTCAACTTGCAACTGAAGCATAATTTTTTTAATTGTCTTCACAATTTTAAAGTGCTACACATCTAAGAAATCTTATTTGTATTTATTAACTTGCACTACTAACACAATAGAATCTTCTTGTAGCAGACATCCATGGAACCAAGATTTCTGCTCATTATCAGAGAGAGTCCGCTAAAAGGGAAAGCATTGATCGCCTACTTCAAAGGTCCAGGGATTCACAAAATGTCCGTTAATAAGGAATTCCTATAAACAGAGGTTCGACTGCATTTCGCAAAGCTGATCATTTCTACTACTCATTACAATTATACTTGAGAACTATCTAATATTCTATATGCGTCAAAATTTTTCAGTTAAAAAAGTACTAAAAAGAATTAATCATGAAGAATTTTATAATCTAATTGCAGAAGACAATGTTGAATGTCCAAATGTTCCAAATGCAGATATTTGCTTTCATATATTGTATGATCACAAATTGCTTAAATGAGCGATCATTTTCTCAACCGACGTATATTAGAAGTCTCAAAAAAAAAAAAAAAAATAACTATGTCTCATACAAGACAATTTGGTTATGTTAGGTTTTGAATATCACAAAGCACACAGCTTACCTGCTTAAGCTAGATCGTGCACAAAACCACAAAAAACAACTACGCAGCCAGCTCGTTTGCGTGGGTTCAAACCCAGGACAAACTACCAGTAGTCAGCAGACTTTAATTGGCCACTGGTAAGGCCAAAGCATGTCGGTATCTTGTTTATGTATAGAAGTAAAAGACGTCTGAGACTGATAATAATAGTATAAGCTAAGTTGGCGTTAAATTACTACATTGGTTTAATAAGAGCCAGTAAACAAAAATATGAAAATTTTCATGGTAACAGCGATATATTTCCTACAAGACAGTAATATATCACAGGAATAAAAGTCTTTTTAAGAGTCAAAGGAAAAAAGTCTTAAAAAGTCTTTTTAAGAGATCAAAAGCACAATAGTCCATAGGTGAAATATCAGGGAACTTCACAGGAATATATCAAAAATGTATATATGTAGTACTTGTATATCTTCATTTTTTCTAGGAAAGTAATGGTACATTTCGAAGCATAACTTGTCTTATCTTGATGAAGTTACAGTCTTTCAAAGTCTCTGGAATAAAGAAATGGAATTTCTATTTTAAAGATCGGACGTAAAACGTTCTTTTGATAATACATTGAGTTGATTTTAACATTATTTTAACATTATTTTCAGATATTTATTCAGATATTTATATTCATTATTTTAACATTATTTTCAGATAAATGCTGAAATTGCTTATAATGTAGCATTTTTTTAATGAAAAATGTTAAAACGAAACAGACTGCTTTTATAATTGTGATGCCAAACAAAGCAAAATTAGTGCGTTTAATTTATGAACCCATCACTGTTTTTTCATTCATGAAAAATGGCACACAGTATATGTCTCTCCATTTTCTTCAAAAAAAGATCTTTTGCTATAAAATTTCAGATAAGTTTCTTTAAGATTTTCCATCCATTTTGCAAATTAAATATCTTTACCTATTTCTGGTGACAGAGCTATGTTACGAAAACACACTTTACTTTATACACATTTCTGATATTTTACTAGTAAAAGAATGACTTACCATAAATGCATTTCTCTGTATTATTTATTAAACTGATGTGGTAATTAATCTTACAAGAACAAAGCAGGTGCTGATCCTGGAACGAGCAATAACTGTTGGGATCTTTTTGATGACACTCTCTATCATCCTTGCACTCTTCCCCAAGATGAGCAGCAGGTACTAATTGAAAGAAAATATTACATAAATTATGCAGAACGCAATGCAGTCTGATTATATATGGTTAAGTTACAGGTATGGCTGAATATGGTTACAGTGACATATAGGTATCAACTGCAGTTATTCAGTTACAGGAATGGAAAATAAGGATCAGAGGAAAGTTACAGTTCTTTAGAAATATAATGATATAACAGATGAGGAAATTTTTCCATCAAACCCAGATAATGAACATGATGAAAACAATTCATAGGAAATACAGAAGGTGTTCGCACATTTTTAGAATAATTTCGTATAATTAATGTTTAAAAGTTTTTTTTTAATGTTCGAACTGCTAACTTTTTCAGGACTGTAAGTCACGGTCATGATTTCCATGACAGAAGAGCTTTTCATAAAATTTCCAAGCGTATAGATTTCTATTCTTTCCACTGCTTTCCAGAGTCCAGCAATCGTGTTAGAAGAGAGCTCTTTTTAAAAGATCAAAAGCACAATAGTCCATAGGTGAAATATCAGGGAACTTCACAGGAATATATCAAAAAGGTATATATGCAGTACTTGTATATCTTCATTTTTTCAAGGAAAGTAATGGTACATTTCGAAGCATAGCTTGTTGTCTTATCTTGATGAAGTTACATTCTTTCAAAGTCTCTGGGATAAAGAAATGGAATTTCTATTTTAAATATCGGACGTAAAACGTTCTCTTGATAATACATTGAGTTGATTTTAACATTATTTTCCCTTTTTCTTATTTTTAATTTCCCATTGTAGAAGAATCCCTTGACAGTCATAAACACCTACCTGAAACTTTCTTTTGCATTGATGAAACCAGGTTTGTACACTTTTTTCTCTTTGTTTTTTGATAATAAATAGACCTTTTTGTGATGTGGTCATTTAGCTAAACCCGTGCTTCATCAAGGATCACAATGTATTTCCATTTATCTATCGCAGTTCTCTTCAATATTCAGTTTTAAAAGCCTTCAAGAGCAATAATGCAGTTGTATCTTATTGTGCACATAACAATTGATAGAATTATATAGAGTTTATAGATAAAGTTTCAGCTTTGAACATAAATTTTAAGGCTATTTAAGAAGGTTTATTACAGACTAATTTAAATGAAAATATAACAAAAATTATTATGAAGAGGTTGAAATGTCTGTCAGAGCTTACAAGTGATCAATAAATCAGTGAATAACGTTATATTTTATATAGGACATAGCAAAAGGTAAATGCACATAATGCTATTTTTGTAAACAATTTAAAGCAGAAATTTCAGCCTCCTTTCATATAAAATACACAAAAGTCATTTTAAAAATATTTAAATACTTTTTTAGTGATAACATGGGCAATAAGAAATTCAGAAAATGTAAACCTAACATATCAACCAAATACAAAAATTATAGTTATGTCTTAAAATATCGTCGCATAATTAAATTGTCACTGTAATTTAATCATGTATAAAAGCTGACTCATTATTTAAATTTATATTTGAATAGCCAACATGAATATATTTTTACAATAGTGATTTTAAGAAATGTTTGAAAATATTTATTTAACTAAAGGTAAGTGAATTTTCAGATTAACTGCAACCCCACAAAAAATCTCCAGTGAATATTCGCAACTACGAAAATTCGCTTGAAATCTGCTTGGCTATCTTTACAACTCATACGTAGATTTCGGTTTATAAATAAGAATAAAAAGAAACATTTTATGAGAAACAAGAAATTTTATGAAAAAGAATCTATATGGATAATATTTTAATTTTTTACAGCTAGTGGATATTATTAAGCAAAATGACGGCTAAATATACGAAATGTGAAAATTCACAAGAACTCAAACATGTGTATGATGTACACATGTGTGAACTGGCTGTTATCGTTGTAAACTTGAAAATGCAACCAAACTGCTTTAGAGAATGTTGAAACTGGGAATGCGAATAATCAGAAAGTACCAAAGTAAAAATGCAGAATTTGATTTGTCAGTAACTTTTAAAAGTACTTACTTCATCTAGATCCTTTTACTTATTTAATATTCATTTATTCTGCATAGATACTGTGAAGTGATATAAAGTATTTTCTTCCTTCTTTCTGCATGCATTAGTGGTGTAACGGTAGCACATTCGTCGCGTATTCGAGAGGTCCAGGTTCGAGTCCCGGTGAGGGCATTGCTCATTTTTCAGGTCTCCAGCATGAAAATAACCTAATGACGCTCCAGTGATATAAAGCTTTCAAATTTCACTTTTCAAAGATTTTAGCTGGATTTTAATTTGTTTAATAAATTGCATTAAATTTTATAATAGATATTACAGAAATTATTCACTGGTTGAACTCAGAAATAAATCAGAATACCTGCTGATAAATGCCAGCTAACTAATGGCACTTTTTGACGATGAAATATATCTGTTAATATCAAAAATGTTATATTAGCTAGTACCAGCTAATAAACCATCAACTATCTATTAAGGCCTTATGAGATGAAACACATTTTTTACATAAGCAGATTGATTATAATTCCCTCCTCGCAGTGAGTATTGTTTGTCAATCGCTCTCATAACCCTAGAAAACAAACTGTTCTCTACAAATTGTTCCTGCGATCATATGAAATCATACCATATTAATCATCACATGAATAAATCATATGTATAAGAAAGCACTGGACTTCCCTCTAACTAATTTCCAGATATTATTAGCATTTTGTAGCAGTTCTGTTAACATTTTCCATTGCACATGTTCTGCACAAAAACTCGGAACATTTACAAATTTTTGGCAAAATACCCCACGCTGGAATTAAGGGATTGGGTTTACTTCATTTCTCAGTAAATTTAATATTATATTCTAATACGATGCAATTACAAGAGAAATGAATATGAGACAAGCAAAGGATATCCTAAGAACAATACAGAGCAAAAGAGTCACCGAAAAATGATACAATGCAGATATGAACTTGTCGTAAATGATTTGAAATTAACATTGAAATAAAAATAAGTAAACTAATCATGCCACCTCCTTTCAGCCAAAAAAGGAAAAAGATAAGAAATAAAAAGTTACATCTCTTTAGTCCGGAAGTTGTCAACCAGAAAAGAAATTCATTCAGGACTTTGCCCACTTTGTTTGCAATAATTATAAACAAAAGAAGCATTTTGAGTTGAAATTTAAATATAAAATGCCATATGTTCTGATATTCACATCCATGTGCGTGGCATTTGACTTGATGAAACAATGTAAAATATGTTATTGGACATGAAATGAAGCACAAAATAAATTCTATGCTGGTTTTTCAGTTACTTTCTTTTCGGTCGGGAATGGGTTAAACACAACTTGTTAAGGTTCAAGATGGTGATATATAACTAGCTAACTGAAAAGAAAACGATATTAGAATATACTATTGTAAAACTTACCTAGGTAACCATCAGTTTTGTTAACAAGAAACAGTAACTTCATAAAAGTAATCAGCTGGTTTGTCATGAAAAACGATACCACTTTTATAGTTTCAAAATACGCTTAGGAACTTTATATGTTATTTTTGCTTAGCACCTATTAAATTGAAAATACGAAAAGAGATGAAGGTTTATAAAGTTTAGTAGCTCATTACTTAGTCGATACTTCAGTTTCTAAGACACACACTAACCAACCATACACTTCATTGAACTGATGGTACAATAGGCATATTAGCTTTATTGTTATTTATATATATTTGATGACTTTGCCCAAAGGCGATACCTTTAAATTTCTATTTAAGCACGCTAAAGCGTGCCGCCGATAAGGCGATAGCAAAAATTTAGTGTTTACAAACACGAAATCATATTCTCTCGACTCAAAGCGATCGTGTAGTGAGAACGGCGCAGTTTCGCCAAAGTCGAAGCCGGTCTGAGACAGTGGCGGTCTCTATTGGTGATAATACCAAGTAAACATTCTTCGAAGTAATACGTTAAATCGTGGTATTGTAGATATTTGTAAGAATACAGCTAGAATCTTGAAGTATCACAATATCATTTTAGTCGAGATTATATGCAGCAAATATACAAAATGAATAGAACAATGTACAATTATTTTGACTAAGTAAAGCAAGAATTTAAATGTTTATGTACATTTGGCATTCAGATAGACAGTTTCCTGCAGGGTTAAGTATAATAACTGAAATCAAAGTTAACCACCTGTTTTGTCTGGTTAGGATGAAGAGAGTCTATACCGGCATTGTCAGGTTAATATAGGAGAAATATGGAGAAAATGTACAAGGTTTTTACCTCCTTTGTCATGTTCAGAATTTTTTTAAAATACCAAGTCCATAGCTTGCTTTATCAAGCAGATGAGGGTAGGATTAACAGCCTAAGGGGGATAGTGGTTAGTGACGCTGATGATCGTACCGAAGGGCGAAGCTCGAATCTTGGAGAAGGCATGGATGTTTGTAAATGTATAGTACCTGTAAGGCATGGGGGCACTCTAAATATGCAGCAATCCGAAAGTACTCCCGAGAGGTTGGTGGTAGGGGAAAAGGGGTGAGAGACCCTCAGACCCGTTCCCCTGAGTTGCTCAAAATTTGGGGCGGAACTGAGCTAAAGTCGAGATGTCACTTATGTGGTGCTCAAGGCTCTTTCCAACGGCAGGCGCATTTGACTCCTTTGCCACGATAAATATCTTAGGCTTGTGCTAACCATTGTTAGACAAGTGAGATTGGTAACAACACGAGAACAGGATTTAAAAAAAATTAAAAAATCGTATCATATTCAGATCGAAGCCAATATTCTTGGGTATATTATTGTAGCCATGCCTAGAACCGCTTCACTGTTGTTTAACCCTTTCCGGCACGCTACCTTTTAAAGTTGGAGTTTTGATTAAAAAAAAAAAAAAAGTAGGCAGTCTAATTAGGCCTAGAGGAGTACACAAGTTATCGTTTAATTCTTAAACACTTATTGTTTAATTCTGTTGTTGTGCCCAAAGTGGGCACACTGATTGAATAGAGCTTCGAAACGAGTGCTTAAACGAGCAATGTTGTCAATGAACTGACCGATGAGATGCGGAGAAACAAAGAATACAGACTCTCAGTTGTCCTAGATTATCGGTGAGCCTGGTCTGGGCACACCTAGGGCCGTTTGGTTTTAGGCAAGCTTTCAAGGTAAAAATTTAAAACTAATATAGAATAAGGAGCTTAACATACAGCCAAAAAATTAACATAGAAATTTCTTTTCAAGCGATTCCTTTTATACCCTTAAAAAAATCTAGAAGATTTCTTTGAAAAATGAGGGTCTTAAAAAACTAAACATGGCTAAAATATATGGACTGGTTTGTGTTGAGCTGCCATTTACTATAAATAAAGAAGGTTCAGAGTAACCTATAAATCCTTATTCATTTAATTTTACTGTGCATACAGAAAGAAATTTTTAGGTGTGTCCACACCGGACACACTGTGCCGCAAAGAGTTAAGCGGAATTTGATAACCATATGCGAAGTGATGTATCTTTTGAAGATGGAGATGCTCCGAGCTTCGCATTTTTTCAAAAAATGTATGACTGGAGGTTAAGATGAAATCATGAATGCTATTAATTTTTAGTTAGTACAGAATTTGGGCGTTTCTGATGATCCATTTGGACGTTTACTATATATCTGAGAATTTTGTTCTGAGGTACTAATGTTTTCCGATGTGTTTTGTTTACAGTAGCTCATGCTGGTACTGCATAAAGAAGGATTGGCTGATTAAAGTGAGATATAATTGTCGTTTGATTTGTAAGTGCGGTTTAGAGTTTCTTCCAAGTAATACGTATATCGCCATATAAGCGGCATTTGCTTTTCGCTGTGCGTTATAAGTGTGCTCTTTAAGTGATAACTGCTCACCCAGATAAACTTCTAGGTAATTAACTGAAGTGCAGATTGGGAGTGCAGTATTACAGATTTTGATTTCTATGTTCGTGGGAGCATTTTTCAAATACTTTTTATTGCAAAGGCACTTCACTATACATCATTGGCCCCCAAAAATGCAAAACTAAAATTTAAAAAAAAAAAAAAAAAAATTATAATTAACTTCATTACTATAACAATAACTACACTGTAATTGGAAAATGAAAAAAAAAATTAGGTACTAGCTTTCAGCTGCTTCAACTCTCTGGCCCACTAATATCGACTGTATAGGTTTTCTTCCTTCAACTTGGAACATTTTACAAACTGATCTATGTCAATCTCAAAATTCTGCTTGTATAAAGTGCACAAGTGTCTATCGTATGTACCAATCGGCTGCAGATGTTTAGCGAAACAATCATGTCCGGTCTCTAAACGGAACTCCGCAACTGTGATGGATCTGGGATATTCCGCGATGTTACGAATCGAATACCTCCACTTCTTATTCTTAATTTCTTCAAGCAATTTAACATCAAAATTTTCTCTCATAGCATTTTTTACTATTACTTTCATTGATGTAAATGGTAACCCGTTATTATTTTATAGCAAAATTTCAGTTCCCTTTTTAGCTAGGTTCCCGATGTCTTCTGAGTAAACTAATATTGCATTTTTAAGGATTTAGCTTGATTCGCCAGATTTTGCACGAGAGTATGATGATGCTGATAGCAATTTGAAGTTTTCCGAAGGCAGATTATGGTTTTAAGGACTTGGTAAGAATTACTGTGTCGTCAGCATATTTTGCAACTTTAGAATTAAGTGGCTCAGGAAAATCATCATCAAAGGTATTAAATAGAGGTGAAAGGATAGCGGCTTGAGGTGTATCAGCTTTATATTTTCTCATATTTGACAGTATCTCCAATTCTTACTTGAAAGTTTCGATTTTTGAGGAAGGAGTTAATGATTTTAATGATAATGATAGGAAAGTTATTCTTTTGAAGTTTTTAGAGGAATCCTGCATGCCAAATTTTGTCGAACCGCTGTTTTCTTAGTATATGCTTCTGCCATGATTTCATTTACATGGATAATTTGGTTAACCATACTAAATCCGAACTGAGCGGAGCTGAAAAGGCTGCGATCTTCAATGATTTTATTAATGCAGATTTGCAGAATTCTTTCAAATATTTTGCCATACAGAAAAGCAGACTTATTGGAACAATAATTTCTTTGAATCATTCGGATCTTGATTTCCTGAGTTAAACCAGGAGCATCATTAAATCCTCCTAACAGGTAGATACTTTGTAGTTCGCCTATTTAATATATAGTATTAAGAGCTGTTCAAGCCAGTATATCAAGCATTACTCAAACAACATGCGCCCATGAGACAGAGATCCTTGCCTCCCCCCCCCCCAAAAAAGTGCATTTTTTAGGCCAGTCATACAATATTTTCAAAACTGCAAACATGCATTTAAGGCCTGGCTAATAAAGTGGAAAATACACTCGTGATCAAAAAATAGGAAACGAACGCTAAAAGAAGACTTCCCTAAGAAGACGTAAAAAAGAGGAATTAAAACATACAATTTACATGTGAGGTAGTGGTTGCATAACCGTATGTAAATAGGACACCAAAATTAGCGTAAAACGTAATCCCGCAGTCACACTACAACGCCTGAAAAAGGGGCATGCCGAACCGATGCGTCAGTTCGCAAGCAGCGATAGTTCCGTGTAATTCGAGATCGCCAAAGCCAAAAGCATGAGCTGGAGACAACATTTTAAGACGAAATACACTGGAGGGCTGTCGAGCAAGCTGGTGCAAGACAATCCGCTACTGAGAGATCTGAATGTGCATCGTATTGTCATCAATAGGCTGTCTAATCGTAACCAAAGTGGTCAAAATCTCTGTATAAGACGCGGGTTTGGATGCCGGAGGACTACCATAACGGCAGACGATCGCTTCCTGTTGCTATGTGTAAAGGCCCGTCTACACGAGTACGCTCGAAACGTAGCCGACGAACGCGCTTTTACGTTACCAGCGTAAAAGCGTCCAAACGAGTACCCTTGCGAAGAGTGCGTTTAGCCAATAGAATTATTTTGCGCAAAAATCACGTGACGCTGCAATATAGCGTCAACAGAGCTGTATCTTATTACTTCGCTGTTCTTCTGTATGTTTTGCGGCAAGTTGTCCGAATTAAATTCCTACTATTAGCTCACACTCTTCCTATATCTTGTTCAAATTTGCAGTACATAAAATGCTTTTTATTCGTCCACTCAAGTTCAAATACAATTTTTTAAACTTGCAGTGAATGACACTTGATGTTAATACAGCTTTTTCACATATTAAATTTTTTTTTAATTTTTAATTTAAAAAAATTATGTTTGTATTTTAATTTATTTATTTATTTATTTATTTTTGTATTTTTAAACTTTTCTTTGTGAACCTAAGTAGGAATTGACTTAATTTTTTTTTTTTTTGGGGGGGGGGGGTTGGGGGTACTTGTTTTTTAATTCCTTCAGGATGAATATCGACCAGTTTGACAAACTTGCAGATTCTATATCGTATGAAAATTAGGATTTATAAAATTGGTTTCGAATACAGTATATAAAGAGAATTAAATTACTTAATTCTCTTTATATACACCATCCACCATATAATAAAACCAACTTCATATTTTTTTAACTCGCTCTCCCTTGGTCTTTTGTTTTTCTTTTTATTTATTTTTGAATTTAGAATGAGGTTCAAACTTTGGACAGTTTATGAGAAATTATGTGCATGATAAAATATGCAATAAAGTAAAAATAAAGAGAGAATTTATAGATGATATATGATAAAGAGATGCAGATATATTTTTACATAAGGATTTCTATATGCACTGCACATTTTTAAACTAAATTTAAAACAATAATAATAATGAATAAAATAAGAAATGAAAACAATAATAATAGGTAAAATAAGAATATAATGATTCATGATTTATAAGAAACACGTTTCAAAATGAGAAAAGCTAACTGAATTATACCGTCTACGGGTGAGGTTCGAACTTGCCACCATCCCATTCCTCCGCCACCAAAGCCACACCACTCAGCTATCTGTGATAGCAGAGTTCTAGAAAAATAATGTAACAAGTAGAAGTCGCTGCAAAGGTAATTTAATTAAACTTCAATAAATGATTGCTGTATGACACAAGTTGTAACTTTCCTCCAAAATTTCGTAATTGTATTTTATTGAATACTCTTTCACAGTCAACTGCTTTATTTTAGAAGTTATTATATTGCTGAAGTTAGTTTTTTGTGTATTTAATATTGGGATATTTATAGAGCTTTTTATTACACATGATATAGCCAATATTTATAATAATTAAGGAGAATTTTGTAAGGCAGAAACTTTGATTTCGTAGAAACTGTAATTTATTTAGGTTCCTATTACTTACGGTGTTATAAATAGGTGAAGCATATGGATATACTGGTCGGATCATTTCTTTATAAGTATACAGTTTTCCCCTTTAATGAGAATTTTAAATGTATACTAATATGTACGGTTTGAGCAATCTGAAGATGGCGTGAACAATGCTGATTATTTTATTGCTGTATACAGTTATATTTCTAAGCAAAAACTCATCTCTGTGTGGCTCTGACGCCATATTGAAACGAGTAAGCAAGAAGGTTTTCTGATTATGACACGTGATAAGAACTCGGTCGGCTATTGGCTATACGCGCGCGTCGCGGGTGAAAAAGCTGAACAGGAGCGTACTCAGTTTTACGTCTTCTGCGTCCTGCAAATTTAAAAATCTGCGTCAAAAAAGTTACGTCAACTACGTCGGGAGCGTCCTCGTGTGGACGGGCCTTAAGACACCGTAGATCACTAATAGCACAACACCTGGCGTCGCATCTCTCTGCTGGTGCCAGACGGCCCATATGCCGCCAATCTCTGTCGCGTCGACTGCATGAAGGTGCAGTGTACGCTTGACGACCTGCGGTTCGTATTCCTTTGTCCTCATCGCATATCAGAGCTCTTTGATTTGGGCCCGTGAGCATCGAAGTTGAACTCCAAAGCAGTGGGTCCACGCACTGCTAACGGATGAACCTTGATTTAACATTCAGAGCGATTCT
This sequence comes from Stegodyphus dumicola, assembly GCF_044657685.1. NCBI lineage: Eukaryota > Metazoa > Arthropoda > Arachnida > Araneae > Eresidae > Stegodyphus > Stegodyphus dumicola. The sequence goes on from NC_140780.1 coordinate 241,292,882, forward strand.
CGAAAAGCGATGATATGACGAGAGCCAGGAACACGGAACACGTTATCAGGCGCCAAACATCATCGAGAGAGACCATTAGAGACGGGGAGTCTTACTTGTATGGATTGGGATAGCAGCGAAAGACAGCACCGATATCTATGTGATTCCTGGTGGTTCCGTCACAGCCATCCGATATCTCGACGAAATTCTACACTCTCTTGTGCTCTGTTATATGTATGCAATACGTACCGAAGAGATGTTTATGGACGATAACACTCGCCCGCATAGAGCTCGAGTGGTGCGGAGGTATCTGGAGAGTGAAACCCTTCCACATTTGCCGTGGTCTGCTAAATCACTGGACCTGTATCCTATATAGAGCATGTCGGGGCGACGAATAGCAGGTCACAGTTTTCCAACAGGCACCCTTCCCGAGCTTCGACATGCATTACTTCAGGAATGGGCGCTACTGTCATAACAGGCGATCAACGACGCAAATTTCCAAACTCTACTCCATTTTTTTTAATTTTGACGTCACTGAAATATCGTCTGGTTTCACGGGACAAATAGAGGGCGGCATACCCCAGTTACACTACTACAACGTGGTTTTGTTTGAATGGTGTATAACAGCTGATTTTGTGTTTTTGTTCTACGGAGAATTTTCTTAATTTCTTAAGACTGGAAATTTACACGAAATCTTGAATGAATGGATACTGTTCATCTGCATACCAAAATTAATAAATTATAATTTATCTATGAAGAAATACGGGTAACTTCCTACTTATCAAAATACTTTGTTGTTTCGGTAAAGCATTGAAATTTACTAAATTACTAGACTTTATTACATTGTAAGGTACCTCACTTTGGAATTCTAAGTTAATGTTGGAAGTGAGGAACCTAAGAACTGATAAGCGAATAATTGCTAGAGTTCGATGACAAGAAACAACAAGAGAGAAGGGTAACTACCCCTTTATTATTTCGATATGATTTAACAAAACTCCGCCTGGGAGTGTACAAGTAAAGCCCGCACTTTGGACTTGAACTTAAAAGACTAAGAATTAAACTAAAACTAAGATTAACTAAATAAGTATAGCCAAAGCTATCAAGGTTTAATTAGAGTTGGTCCCTTAACTTATTTCACTACGAAGCTTAGCAAGGGCCTGAGTACGGCCGAGCGTAAAAACAGCTTTGAGAGAGAGAGCGGCCAAAGGGCAGACGCGCGTAGTTCAGAAACTCTGATTCTCTCTCTGTCTCAGTAAGTAATTTCGTGGTTTCAATACCGCTCCTTCTCATTAAATATTCAGCAAATTCCAAAACTACGTTCTGGCCGGAAGTAGTAAGTTGAAGTTAAGAATTTGACAGGAAAGGAACTTTAACTTAAAATTTAACTGTTAATAAAATTAACATAATCCTTACAACATTAAATGTTTTTGTAACTGTGTTAATGCTTTTTGTTTGATAAAAGGTAATAAACTTTTATTCATTTGTTATACATGAAAACATTTTCTTATTTATTTAACATAATTATCAGAATTCTAACTTTAATTTCTTAAGAATTTCCATAAATGCGTGTGCAATATTTGCATCTTCATGAAAGAAGGAAAAATAGCCGATATGATCTCAGCCTTTTATTATTTTGAGATTTTTGTGTTTAGTAGTACAAGAACTTTAGTTAATTGATATATAGAAAGCTCAGATAATGCTGGATAGACGAACATATAAAAAATATAATTTACGGTATAAAAATCGAAGGAATGGGAAAAGAAATTTCTGGTCTAAAATTGTAGGAACAGTCATATTATTTGTTATCAGCTTGAATATCGGAAGCCTTTATTTAATATTATGTAAAATTTTCAAGGAGAACTATGCAATTGATCGTCGGAATACGTACTGGGTGATTTTACTGATGGCAGTTTTTATAATAAGATTCCTAGTTAATAGTCTGAAGATGATCAGTAGCATTCTAAACGTTTCGAGGTAACAATCTGACGTACACATACAGCAACCTTCGTCAAACACATATTTATGTCTTAAGATACAACAAATAAGACACAAACAAATATTTGCACGTACTTTCTATTAAGTTCATAAAATATAGTTCCTAATTTAATTTATTTTGAACCATTTTATTGTTTGCTTCATGAATTCTATAACTTTTTTTAAATGAAGATTCCATAGTTACAAATTTTGAGGTCACAAGAGAAGTTTGTGAGGTATTTTCTCCCTCCTTCCAGCACGCTTGCGTGGTGTAACGGTAGCAACCTCGGCGCGTGTTTGAGAGGTCCAGGTTCGAGTCTCGGTGGAGACATTGCTCATTTTTCCTGTCTCTTGTTTTAAAAATAACCCAATGACTCTACAGGGGCGCCCGAATTATAAAGGGTGGAAATAATTCGTCACCATCAGGATTTGGCGATTGGGTCCTCTAATCCTAAGTAGCCCTTTAAAAGGGGGAAATTTCTCCCTCCTTCTAGCCCGCCTTCATGGTGTAGTAAAAGCACATTCGGCGCGTATTCAAGAGGTCCGTGTTAGAGTTCCCGTTGCTCGTTTTTCATGTCTCCTGCTTCAAAATAAAATAAAGGCCTTACAACTTATTAATTTATATTTAAGTTTTATTAACATTTAAAGTTTATTAATGTTTTTATATGTACATATATGTTTCATCCATGAAAAAGGATATATGTGTAATAAACATATACAAATGTGTGTAGAATCTATATTTCTGAGAGAGATTTCACATTTTCGTACATGTTTGTTTCTCCGAAACACTAATTTCACTGGATTTTTGTTCAGGATTCTTCTGATTTATACTAAAGCTTACTGAAGTTTTACATGTATAAATTTATTCTGGAAAAACAAATGTCAGCATATATTTGTTCTGCTATTTCAGTGGGGCCACCAGCAGCTGAGCAGTTAAGTCACTGAATAGTAATAGTTCATCCTGGGTTTCATTCCAAGCAAATGGACTGACTGCATGGGCATTTCCGAGGTTTTACATGCATAACGTAGATACGAATCAGTTTGCCATAGAAAGTTCTCGAGAAAGGCAATTCTTCTCTTGGGTAGATATACTTTGTGCTTTGCCATATTCAAATAAATCAAACAAAACCTGCTATTTCAGTAACACCTTTGATCACAGTTTCAGGTAATAGACACTGTAAAACATTTTAGCAGCTGTTTTTCGTCCTTATTTCAAAGGTAAATATTTTCATTGAGTTGACTTACTTAAAAACAAAACCGAAAAAAATTTATTGATGCGCAGTTAGGCACAGAATCAAACACTACGGCTACCAATTACATTAAAGCACTTTTGAATATATTTTTCATCTTTTTGACAAAATTGAAGTATTTCATTCTGCTGAAATAGTAAGAAAATTCTAGTGGTAAAATAATAGAATTAAAACTGGAAAAAATGGCATCGGAAGATGGGGGCTGTTCACCAAATTGCTATAAACTGAAAATTCACTAACTATGCATTTCAGACGTAAAAGCCAATATATTTTCATAAGGATAAGGATAAGGAACGGGGGACGTGGTCACTATGCCTCTACCATACGGTTAATTAGTATAGCACCACGTCCACCATGATCTAGAGAACCCTTAAGATAACACTAATTCAAATACGTGAGTACATTATTGAAAATGAATGATTGATTACAAACAATTGTGGTATACCTTGGCAGTAAAATTGTTGCATTTGTGTAAATAACAAGTTGCATTTGTGTAAATAACAAGTTACGATAAAGACAAAGATGTAGTGATAGTCTGTAAAGTGCTAACGATTAGTATTCCAGTTGTTGCCATTAAAAGAGGATACTTCCTGCTGTAATAGTCACTCCAGGGTCATTTATTCTGCTGCGCAGAGGTCCGTGCCGAGACTGGCTAGCTTCTCCATAATTTTGATGAGCTGCCGGCAGAGGTGCTTCTGTTTGACCATGAGCTTACAGAATGCCTGTGTGTTTGCAGTGGGAATACGTATGTACATCCCGCTGGTCAGAGAGCAGGTGGTGACGTAATGCTCCGGAGTACCCAGGTGACCGCAGCTGCACTGGTCTGTGTCAGTCGTGCCGTGCCTGGCAAAGTACTCCGGGAAAGGTCCATGGCCTGTAACATAACGGACCAGGTGCGGGTTAGAGTAGAGCCTGGCTGGATTAACATACAAAAGATGATAATGAGTACGTCTGCCGGTCTCAGCAATGTCCCACTCAGCCTGCCACTTTGAGAGTGCTTGCAGATGGAGCATTCTTTTTAAGGTAGAGTGTGGCCACGGTAATGCTAGCTCCTCGGCTTCCTTATTTAGGGCAGCGTCTTTAGCAAGGAGGTCTGTTGCCTCATTTCCCATATTGCCTGCATGGGCTTTCGTCCATGTCAGGCGGGCTTCCAGATGTTTAAACTGTCGTAAGAGGCTTTGAATTTCCTGGACTATTGAGGAGGAGTGTGCCGGATTTTGCAAGGCTCGCTGAGCTGACATACTGTCGGATACTATAACAGCTTTTTTGATGTTGTAGCTGGCAATATATAGTACTGCTTTCTGAATAGCAACTGCCTCCCCTTGAAAGACGCTGTTGTTCCCGTGAAGATGGCCCTTCCATTGCGTGACTTGCTCCTGGCCTTGAAACGTAACAAACGCGCATCCCACATTGTGATCCATTTTGGAACCATCAGTGAAGATGAGGGTGTTGAACATTTGTATATCTTCTGGCTGTCCGTCCTTCTTTGAGCCGTCGATGTAAGCATAGGTATTGTGCCTCTGGGTCTCGAGAGACTGTTCTTTGATGCTGACGTTTATCCCTATGCATTGTTCGGCCGGGTGCTTGTCTAGGATCACCGCAGGTACTTCAAAGTCACTCGGCCAGTACGTCGTATCCTCAAAAGATGCTGGCACATTGAGCTGTTTGATTTGCTGTAGAACTGCTTCCCGTTCCGTGCTGATGTGTAAGGGAACCAGTCCTGCTAGAACGTTCAGCGCATTTGTGGCCGTTGTGCGAAATGCTCTCGTTATATTAAGAGCGAACTGTCGTTGAATGCTGAGCAGGTGCCGGACCTTTCGGCCCTACATCGGTTGCGCTCACACGGCCGCACCATATGTTACCATTTTTCTGTTACAGTCTGATTATGTATATGGGGGTTAAGGCCCCATCTGTAACCTTGCATATGGCGCAAGTACTTAGCGATAGCCTGTGTGCGTTTCTTTAAATCCATTATATGAGGGATCCAGCTGAGTTTGTTATCGAAGAGGAGTCACAAATATTTAAGCTGAGGCACAATCTTTATCCGCTGGTTATTTAGCGTGATGCGCGGTTGACGCGAGAGTGAACCACCTTTTTTGGGGTACAGAACTATCTGCGATTTCCTCTCTGCTATGAGTAATTTATAAGTGCTGCATCTGGTGTTGAAGATAGAGCAGGTTTCGATGCAGTTAGCTTCGAGCTCCCTTCTGGTACGTCCTTTTACAATAAAGGCCGCGTCATCTGCGTTGGCTATTACTTTAGTATGTGATGGCCACTGCTCTGCTATTATGCGATTAAGTTCCACAAGTGAGGGCCCGCGCACGAGCCCTGTGGGCATCCACGGGTTTGCCTCCTTTGTAGAATACCACCATTGTGGACTATGATCGTGCTCCTGTCTGATAAGTAGTGTCGGATAGAGCGGTAGAGGTTGGAGGGGCATCTGGCATCCGCTAATGCGTTTAGGACGGCGGGCCACCACAACGTGTCGAAGGCACTTTTCAGGTCTAGACTGATGAATGCCGTGTGGTGGCCGCTTCCCTTGTTTGCAAGTATTACATTCTTCACCTCTGCTAGCGCATGGACTGCTGATTTTCCTGTTCTGAACCCAAACTGGTTGGGGCTTAGGTAGTCCGTATAATGGAGGTGATGCCGCAGCCTGTTCATTAAGAGCTTTCCATACACCTTTCCCAACGCGGACAACAGGCAAATTGGCCTGTACGAGTCCGGGTTGGTGGGGTCTCTATTCTTCTTTGAAAAGAAAACCGCTTGGCCTACTTTAAAGCATCTTGGAAATGTTCTTGTGTCGTACAGGCTATTGAAGAGTGTCCTGAAGAATTCAATATTGGTGCGAATCACCACCTTAATGATCTTATTGTTGACACCGTCCGGACCCGGTGCTTTTTGGCGACGTTGCTGACGCAGCACTTGCTGAATCTCATGAGAGGTGAATTGCTGATCGTTTGGGTGGTGGGTATACAGAGCTGTGTTCCGCAAGGAGTGATGTTCTGTTGTGTCCTCATCCTCATTATCTTGCGGGAAGACCGCATCCAGGATGTCATTTAAAGTGTGCACTGTGGGACTGTCGTTGTAATTTCCTGTTGCTGGTAAAAGATGGAAGTTGGTTGGCATGAACCTTTTTCCGGTGGCCAGCTTGTGGTGGATACCGTATGGGGCTGTACTGTCTGTACAGAAGGCTCTCCATGCGTTTAGTTTTGCCTGAAGAATCATCCTTTTATAAAGTGCCCTTTCTCTTTGAAATGTTGTGAGAATAGACGTCTCGGTGCCGTTGCTCCTCTGCCATTCTCGTTTGAGTCGACGTCGGAGGGCCCGGCATTTCTTCTGTTGAACTCTCAGTTCACTGGTCCACCAGCTCAGTGTTTGTAGTCTTTTAGTTGATCTCACTGGAAGAGTTTCCTCACATGCATCCTATATTGCGCTAACGACGTCTTCAGTGAGTTTTTCTAGCTCCGCCTGAGTGGACTCCTTAGCTACCCTGATACGCATTCTATCCAGGTGGGTCTTACATCGCCTGGTGAATTGCTTTACCTTGCTTCCGGGTAAGCTGTAGCGTCGGATGATAGAAGTAATCGTCTCACATGCTATGTTGAATTTTATATAGTTGTGATCGGACACGCTTATCTCTTCTACTACCTCCCAATCCTGTACCAGAGGAGCAACAGGAGTGGTTGAAATAGTCAAATCCGGCCACCTTTTGGCGTAGATCCTGTCAAAAGTAGGGGGTGCATCAGTAGAGTTATGAATTACTAGATTGTTGGCTAAGATAAAATCCTCCAGATGTCTGCCTTTAACATCGGTGTCAGCATAGCCCCAGCCCACATTGTGGGCGTTAAAGTCTCCGGCGAATACAACGCCATAATTTCGAAAATCTCCGAGCACTTTAGACATGAATTCTGTGGTGGGGTCGGATACCTCTGTGGGTGGTGAATAAATAGAAGCTAGGACTAGTTTCATGTCATGCATTTCTAGTAGAACAGCTACATGGTCGCGCTCTAGGCAGATGATGCTTGGTGTCCATGCCGGATTGCAGATGGTGATGGCTGCTCTTGGTGGGGATTCTGTATCTTCCTTCTGGAACAAGCCCCATGTAAAAGGGAACCCAACCACTTTACCCTCTCTGGTATATTGTTCCTGGAGAAAGATTACGTCTGTATTGCTTTCCAGAGCGTAGGCTATGGCATGTGCTGTAGCTGCACGTGCCTTTTCAGGCATCTTATCGGGTCTGCAGGCATTTTATCGGGTTGGTGTCACGCAGCTTAATTTCGTTAACTATGCACTTTGGTATGTTCGGGCTTGTGTTACTTGCTGAGGGATCCTGACACTGTTCGTTGGGGCTTATATTAGTACTCAACCGTGTCGCGATATTTCTGGACTGCCAGCTTATACTCTGGGCAGTCTCTGTGATAGGCTGGGTGCTTGTGATCACGTCTTGCTCCAAGCAGTGGATGGCATCTCCACAGTTAATGCATGCTGCGAGCTCCGATCTGCAGTCTCGCACACTGTGCTCCCCTGCGCAGTACGCGCAGAATTGCTTCTGGCTATGGCTGTTGGCCTGGGTGTGCCCAAGCCTTTGGCATCGGTAGCATCTTGTGATGCCGTAGTATTCTGATATGGAATGCGCATTCCATCCAAGGAAGAGACGTCTTTGCTTGATTGCTGCCGCGAAGCTTGCTGGCTAACATTCGATGATCCACTTAACTCTATCGCCTCGTCGTTCCTTGAGACGATAGAACGCTTTGAAGTGACTATTGGGAGAGCTGGTAATGGCGCTGAGCTCATCGATGATATCCTTCGGCTGCGTATGCGCTGGGACATTGTGTACTGCACAGCGTGGTAGTCTTCGCTGTGGTCTCTTAATTTCTGCAGGTATGGCTGCCTTTTGCAGCTCTGTCTCCAGCGCCCCGACGTCATCGGTTGATTTGCAAAAGACTTGGTATCCGCCTTGGCGAGTTGGAACGATCTTATCAATGCGCACTTGTAGTTTAGAGATCGGAATCTTTTCTTTTAACTGTTCCCTCAGGGAGGTCGGTGTTGTATCCCCTTTAGGTTGAATCAGCAGACTTGGTCTTGTGCGCCTGCGTGTGATCTCTGCGTACGTCTTAGTTCTTGGATGGCTCTGCAGTATGGGCTCCTGTGAGCTGCTAGTCTGTGCGGCTGGAGTCTGTCGTATTGCACTGTTGTCAGTGGTGGTAGCAACGTGCGCTACTGTCGGCACTTCCGTGTTAGTTGTACAGTAGTTGGTGGATGTCTTCCTTCAGGGCCTATGAATGCAAGTTCCTTGAAGGCTTCTAAGGCTGCCAATAGCCTATGTCGCAAGTCCAATGTCAAAATGTGTTTCCTGCCCTTTTCTACTGTCGCGATGGCTACACACTTGTTGAACACTGTGGTAACTTTATCGACAAAAGCAATTTCGGTTGAAGAAAGCAAGGACTGGAGGGCTAGGTCACATTCGTAAGCTGAGTTGTCCAGATCTGACATTTTATATTAACCGGGAATCACTGTGTAGGCTAGCACTGACGGGTTCCTGAACAGGTGCAATTAGTACTGCACTCCTATGGAAATCTGGATGCTAATTGTTCATCTGTTTTTTATCTGTGTAATTATAGTGTAATCCAGAATTTTAATCCAGGTAATGCGTAAAATGGAATAGGAACACACACAAACACTGTAAGTACACACAGAAATAGCGAAGTCCCGCACAAAAAAAAAAAAAAAAAAAAAAATGTAGAAATTCTAAGCCCAAAAATTAAGGCACAAATTTGTAAATTCGGTTCTAATAGACCGAATGACACAAATTTTGAAACGTGATCTCCTGAGGCACACTGATGAAGATTAGCGTTGGAATGGTCTCAATCTGATGAGCGGTTGCTTAATTAGAAGATGGTGCAATTAAGGCCACTACCCCTTTTTTAACAGGAGAAGAGCGCATTTGAAGCGAATGACTCATCTAACGGTCACTCCAACGGTCAAAAACGCTGTAGCTCCTTCGAGAACGAACTTTTAAAACAGTAATTAAATCATAGTTAATTAGCTAATTGTCGAATCGTAATAAGACTTGTATCTTTTTGAAGTACAATTTGCAGGCTACACAATGGTACCAAATTTATGCAGGTTCAGTCCACGACGGCTTCTGTAGGTGTTCTCAAAGACGAACAGTGCGGCGTTAGCTATGCTTCACAATACACTACAATTAGCGAAAATTTGAAAATCGATAATTAAAGTTCTAATTATCGTACAATCATGAAACTTAGCTCAATCTCTTCCAGCTATACACTGCAACTACTTCTATGTTGATCCGATGAAAACTTCCGCAGTTATTAAACGAAAACTCGGAGCGCAAAAAAAAAAACACGACTGCAACGTTTAACCGAAACCGGATTATACCATAATTTTCATAAGCATGTTTAAGCACATGAAAGTAACACATCCGATTATAAAATCACGTTAATCATAAAAACATAGATCCCACTAAACTTGCGCCAGTCATTCTGGCAGAAATGTGACAGAATGAATCGCTCTTTATTTAGCTACTATATAAGTAAGAGATGCAAGTTGCGAAAAACGCGCATTTTTCTTGATGGATGGAACCTGTAGTTCTGAAAATGCCTTACTGCATGCTATCTCGTTTACGGAAGATCCCAAATTTGATCATTTTCTGTAAATGTGAAAGGCCACAATTTTTTTATTCTGTGTCTCAGTCTTTTTTTTTTTTTTTTTTTTTTTTTTTTTTAGATAGCTGCACAAGTCTCATTTGCTTATATTTTCATTTTCCTTACAATTTTTTTTTAACATTTAAGTTGAAGGCTAGGTAGCTGCGTTTTCACTGTAATTACTAAGTAAATAGGAAAAAATACTTGTGCTTCTTGTTAATATCGCCTCCCTTCTAGGAGGGAAAAAAAAAAGGACATTAATTTACATGCGTGTGGGTGTAGGAATATCAGTTTTGTTATATAAAGCATTTAATTGCTACTACTTAATCCTTTTTTTTTTTACATTGTAGACTGTTATTTTGAAGCAGGAGACATGAGAAATGAACAATGCCCTCACTGACACTCTCGAATGCGCGTCAAGTGATGCTGCGCGTCGTGCGCGTCATGCTGGAAGGAATGCGCGTTTCGAATGCGCGTCATGCTGGAAGGAAGGAAAACATACCTTATACAATCCCCCTTTTTAAGGGAGACCGGAGATTAGGGAACCCAATCGCCAAATCCAAGTGGTGACGAAAAAAAGAGTGGTCTACCCTTTTTTTTAGTTCGGGTGCCATTGTAGAATAATTAGGTTATTTTTAAAACAGGAGACGCAAAAAAATGTGCCATGCCCTGGCCGGGACTCAAAATCTGGACCACTCGAATACTCGCCTAGTGTGCTACCGTTACACCATTAAGGCATGTTGAACGAAGAGAGAAAATACCTTATAACATGTTTCGTGCTTCAGAGTTAATCCTGGTCTTTACAAGTATGAATGAGTAGAAGTGGTTTAATTTAGAAAGTAACCGGCACGTGTATTACCCACACATTTAAACATGCTTCGAAATGTTTGAATAAAATCTGAAACTGCTGTGCTACGATGTAGTGAAGAGATGTAAATAAATAATTTAATTTAATTTATTGGAAGGTCGGCTTTTGTATAATATTAAATTGATATACTTTCCCTGCACATAAAGTCTATTTTTATTTTCTGCTGTATAAACAAGCTGAAAGGAAAAAATATGCATCATAAATTATGACTTTAAAAATATCCAATTTAACTAAGTCCACTATAACTACTATTTTGAATGTGATAGTACTCTTTTTTCGACATTTCTTGGTTATCCAAAGAATTTAATATAACTGTCAAATGTGCCCCATTTTAATAAAAGCTTTAAATATGCTAGTATATAAAAATATATACTAATATATATTAGTTTTCTAATTAGCCGTAAAAGGTTGTCTGTAATTTGGTACCCTACATCAGAAGTCTAACCGCATTTGCGTAACTTCATCCTTCTCCCAATTAGCATCATGTGAGTATTTGAACATAATAAACTCTTATGACTCTATTATGCGGTCGTACATTAAATTGTATTGATGTACACATATGTGATAATATTGGTCCTTGCTCTCCTGTATTCTTTCACATATGTGTACATGTATAGAGAGGTAGAGTTTGCACATGTATAGACATGTAAAAATAGGTGGTATTTGCATATCATTTGGTAAATGGGATATATCGTATAGGCTACCTGTACTGCCTATTCAGACGAAAATTCAGAAGAAATAAAATTGGAACTACTTCAGGGATAAGGCAGGGGGATAGAGGACGAAGAAAATGCTGTGTGGAGAATTTAGTCAGATTACAAGTATGTTACATTCCTTGTAGCTATCTGGAAATTATACACATATTTAAACTTCCATTTCATGTTGTAGAGTCATTAGGTTTTACGAAGCAGGAGACGTGAAAAATGTGCAGTGCCCTAGCCGGGACTCGAACCTAGACTTCTTGAATATGCGCCGAGTGTGCTATCGTTACACCACGAAGACATGCTGGAAGGCGTGAGAAAATACCCCTTTTAATGGATGACTGGGGATTAGTTCAGGCGCCACTGTAGAAGTAATAGGTTTTATTTTAAGCAGGAGACGTGAAAAACGTGCAGTGCCCTCGCAGAGACTCGAACCTTGGACCTCTCGAACACGTGTCGAGTATGCTTCCAATTATGCCACGACGGCATGGGGGAAAGGAGGGAGAAAATGCCTTACAAGGTGTTTTGAAAAGGAAATACATGATCTTATGAAACTTTGAGACCCTTTCCGCTGACAATTCTGAGGTTATAACAAACATATCTTGTACTTGCATTACTTTCAGTAGTGTAAATGCAGATTTCAATTTCGGTGGTCTTGCTCAGAAAAATGGAATGAGTATAGTTTCGGATCTTAAAAGGAATGTAAACAAATATTTAATAGGTGTTAGCCCATATTAGGCATTATAGTTTACAACACGGTGCTTATACATTCCTAGGAAGATGTAAGACTCACACTTTTTCCTCGCAGCTCTGGACAGTTTGACTTTATTTCGAGCAGTGGAAAGGATTAGTAAATTATTTCTTGTTCTAAAGGCTGTTTAATTCTCGGCGTATAAAATCTTTTGCTACTTTTTTAAGATACTTCTTTGATAATAAATTCTAATAGCTACCTGTAATTCCTTCCTTCTTACATGTATGTTTTTGACAACAAAATTTATGCTAGAGCCAGCAAAAAATTCTGTTAGAGTACACAGACCAATAGTTTTAAAATCGAACTCATTGAAAGTTAGGTTAGAGAATAAATTTATGACCCTAAAATTAAAACAGTCTTTGAAAATAGTTTAAAAATAGATTGTAATGTACTTTCAGGAAAAATACTAAATGTTTTCAAAGCGTATATTGACTACGTGCAAAAGCGGAAGAACCTTTTGATTGTTTTCAGTGGAGAGTTTGGTGAAGTTATTCTTTGTTTGGAATAGGCAACGCTGTGATTAAAGATGCACTCAATACCTTTGAATAAGTATATGCAGTGACTGTTCGTAAGTATATACAGTGACTGTTCGCACATTTTTAAGACGATTTTCATTGTAATTACAGAAATATTTTACCTAAAATTTTATGTTTTAAATATTCTATTTTTATAACCTTTATTCTTCCCTATCTTAATACACCGTAATTTCGAAGAAAATAAAGCCTTTTGTACGAGTAGTATCGGAAGAGGTGTTTTATCCCATTGCTTTCGAACATCTTTCCAAAGTCTAAAGAGGTTATAGGTCGACGTTTGGACAGCCCGCTTCTTAAATGTCCAAAAGCACAAAAATACTGTTGCGTGCGTAGGGTTTCATAATAGATTGAATGCACACAGCTCCGATGATAGGTTGATAAAATTTATTTTATGAAAATAAACACTTCAGAGATCTGGAACTCTACACAAATATAGTCGTACAACACTTCACAGTATCAAAGAGTGTAATTAGCAATTACATTTCGAATTACTATTAGCGTTAAACACAAAGCAATAAAAAGCGCAGCTAAAGAAAAAGCTACCCGAAGATATATCAGTAATCCTTACTCACGCCTAATTACACCTAATAGCAACAACTGAGAGCAGATGCTCTCTTCGGGGTTATATAATTTTTACCCGGCCACCGAGATATAGATAGTACTTTCTGCTTCTCGAAATTACTGGAAGCCAACAATGAGGGTTGAATTCGATTACAGCTAACATAGTGATCAATTCCATTTATTCAATTAAAATACCTATTACGCTGATACAAGGACGGGACCAAAATGTTTCCAAGTTTGGGGACTTTTGGCGATGTCTAGCTGAATTTGACGACAAAAATTAATGGCCAAACCCTTTGCCAGTATGACCACATCTCACCAAATTACTGAGATACCCATTCACTTAATGTTAAATGGACTTGCCCCTTTATTCTCACTTTTCCGGCCTACCTTTTCTCTCTAGATGTTTCATGTTACAAAAGAGATACAATGCTTTTACTTAGAATTTCACAGAAATTACCTGTCTAAGTACAAAATTCGTAACATTACCCGCTTCAAAGGACTGCACGTCCCGGTCACTACAGTCCCTGGACAGGAAGCCATACTTGTAACTACGGAAAATTAATGCAATACTAACACAATAATTCAATAAATGACATAAAATAAATCATATGCTAACCAATAAATAAAAGTATAAATTTACAAATTCATATATATATAGGACCATGGTCTTAATATAATATTTACATTATATACACTATGAGGACTACGTACTATGGCCATAGTGAGGGGCTAGTCTGTCGTAATGAACGACTTTAGGTTTAGAATAAGGTGACTTATGGCTCCGAAATACAGCATCGTTCAGCCTGTTTAGCACTCTGTAAAGACCATCCCAAGGTGACTGCACTTTAGGGAAAAGTCCTTTCTGTCGAAACGGATTGCACAAGCACACCTTGTCGCCTTCGTTGAATCGATGTCTTGTAGATCTCGTGTCGTATCGAGTCTTTCTCTTCTCCCTCACCAAGTTGACTCGCTCTCGTGCAAAACTGTGCATCACATCAAACCCCTTGAAATCTTGCATGTACTCCTCAGTTGATGAAGGCGTATCCGGAGGGTGACCAAACAAGAGATCACAAGGCAGACGAAGGTCACGAGCGAAGAGATCTGGGATGGGGAATACCCAGTAGTCTTGTGGACAGCACTGCGACAGGCCAGTAAAAACAGTGGCAGTAAAAACAGTCCCAGTCCTATTCATTTCTGGAAATCACCACAGAAAGTTTATGAAGACACCATTAATTTACTTATGGGTTTAATGTTGCTGCCCTCCCACTGGTATCGCTTGACTTCGACACTCCATAGGTCTCTATCAGCCGATATTGAAGTTACAACTTGGCATACTACCAGACTAAGCAGCTCGTGTTTCTCTTCGACGCTGGAACAATATCGACAGCTTCCTGAGCAGGGTCTTCCACACAAGGCATCGGCGTTTCCAGGTGAGGATCCCTTTCGACAAATAGTTATGTCCTCAGAGGCTGAACGCAGTTCACTATTTTTAAAGTCCAAGGAAAACTATATTTCCTTTGAAAGGCCAATCCGAATATGAAGGGATCTATAATATCTGCCATATATGCGTGTGATGGCAGGCGGCACTTCCAAATGTGATGTTTGCGTTTAACTTCCCATCAGTTTCGATTTTATCTCCAGACGGACTCTTGAGGGTAATGCAGAACGGCATCCAAATAAGTTAATCTTTATACTGTTGAACTAAATCTTTAAGAAATGATGGTAACATTGGCTCCTGTATCGGTAACCATATTGTAAAGAACTCCATTGATCTGTCCCATGATGAAGAGAAGAGCCCATTACTCTCGCCACTCACTGCAGAAACTTGAAACGCTTTAAAATGAGATTTCTCATTATCTTTCAAACTCCGCTCCACGAGATGGCCGCTAATTTGTTTCTGGAGTCATTGCTGAGGAATGGACTTATTTTCCGTTACCTGGGGAGGGGTAACGCAATGCCTTTGTTCTTGGCGTTCATTACCATAGTTCCAGCACTTTCGGTTTGATTTCTTGTCACTCCTGATCTGTCTCAAGGCATTGTTTTGTCTGGTTAAATCCCCTGTCTTAATTTACGTTCCCTGAGGTTCCTTCGTACGTGGCCTTTAGCACTTTAGAGTCAATATCTTGTCACTTCTATTCCGTATCAAAGCAAAGTTAAATCATCTAAATGAGCAATAAGTTGATCCACTGGTTCTTGGACTTGAGCAGCTCTAGCTGGGTGGCGGTCTTTACGATTTGCTTGCTGGGCTGCCTCGAATTTCATGGCGTACATTAGAGCGCATTTTAATCCTTGACATTTGCTATTCGCAGAGCTTTCTGTATTTTAGGGTCCCGGATGCCATCGATGAAGCACTGCAGGGACAGGATTTCCCATGTTTCTGTCAGGCATTCGAAAAGGCGAGATCAGACAGCCTTTCAACATCCCCGGCAAGTTCCTGGAGTGTTTCCGTGGGCTTCTGCTGACTCCATTTTGATTGAAGCCTGCTATAATCTTTTAAAGACTTCTCCTCAAAGCGCAAATCCAACGCTCCGAAGAGAGCTTCGAAGTCTAGCTTCTAGATTTCGGGAAGAGTTTGAAGGATATTCGCAGCGTCTGCTTCCACAAAAGCGGCGAGATGATAGTCCTCAGCTTGAGAATCCCATTCATTCGCCTCCGCCACTATAGAAAATTGCGTCTTATACGCTTTTCGGGAGGTCTTCCCATCATATGTGTATAGTTTCAGATAGGAACGAGAAGGCATGAGTAAAAATTTAAAACCCCCCAGAATAGCGTCCTGCTGCAGCTATGCATTTCTTTAAGGTATCAACTTCTTTGGCGACAGCAGCAGAAACGCTGCTTTCAGTTTGTTGTTCGATTTGTACTTACACGACAGAAACTCTTTCTTCAGTTGCCCTAACTCGTTTTTCAACCGTGTTTATTCTTTCTTACATAGATTCAAATTTGCTTTCTATTATGGCAACACTAATGAACGGGACCTCTTCTGTCCTAAGACTTTTCTATTATGGCAGTATTTTCTCTTTTTATTCCCCTTTGACCTGCTTCCGTCTTTTCTTGAACTAATTTGAAGGTCGCTTCCATTTTCTTGACCCGCCTTCATCTCTTCTTGGCCTGATTTCATCTCTTCTTGGCTCGTTTTCATCTTTCCTTTATTATACTCCTGACCAGCTTCTATCTTTTCTTCGAATGCACCAAAGGCAGTCACCAGCTGTCTTAGTTGCTTTTCCATCGCTCTGGGTATCGGCATTCAATCCTACTTCTTAGACCAAAAAGTGTTGCTTGCGTACGGGTTCGTAGCAGATTGAATTTAACTCAGCTCCGATGATAGTTTGATAAAATTTATTTTATGAAACTAAACACTTCAAAGATCTGGAACTCTTCACAAAGGTAGTCGCACAACTCTTCATAATATCACAGCGTACAATCAGTAATTACATTTCAAACTACTATAAACTTTATGCACAACGCAGTGCAAAGCGCAGCTAAAGGAAAAGACTGCCCGGAGATATCTCAGTACTCCGAACTCAAGCCGAGCTAACAGCTAACAGCTGCAACTGAGAGCAGATGCTCTCTCAGGGCATATATAGTTTTCTTCCGACCGCCGAGATATTTCTAGTAGTTTCTGCTTCTCGAAATTATCGGAAACCAGCAATTAATGAGGGACGAATTACGGTAGCAGCTAATATAGTGATCAATTCCATTTATTTAATTACAATGCCTATTACGGTGTACAGGGACCTGACGATTTCATGCCAAATTTGGCAGCAAAAATTAGTCGCTAAAACCGTTGCCATCTTGACGATATCTCGCCAAAGTACCGCGATACCTATTTATTCAATTTTAAATTGGCTTACCCATGTATTCTTACTTTTATAGCATAGTTTTCTCTCTAAATTTTTCATGTTACAAAAGAATTCCAGCAGTTTTACTTATAATTTCACTAAAATTACTTATTTAAGTACAAGTTCTTAATAATACATTGGTGATAGATCAGGGGATTTAGTAGCGATATGAGTGAAGGTTAGGGCCTTGATACCCGTTTCATGTTACATTTTTTCCAGGAAATTGACCATAGATCTTCACGTGTCGCTGCTTGCTTTGTTTTGATGCAGTTCTACTGGAAACGATCATAAATCCCTTGGAAAAAAAATGTTTTTTAGATTCTTTGAAACATGTTTTAAGATTGTTTTCTCCTCTTTGATGATAATAAAAGGATCTCTCTTTATTGCATTCATTTAAGTGGGTGTACTCCAACTGCGCTAATGAAAATCCCCCCTCGTCCTGGTACAGTCCAATTGCGTCAATCAAAATTTCTTCCCCCCTTTGCCTACAGGGTTACAATTTTACTTTTCGAAGCCAATTGTAGCGAAGAGGAAAATAAAAATAAAGAACTACAATTAAATATCACAATCACAAGAACAAGTAAAGAATATCTAACAAGCAGGCTAATTACTTGAACAACAGTAATAAATGTGAGAGCTAACAAAAAAAAATAAAAAGTTTTGGTAAACATACATATTAGCATTACAAATATCTTTCATTAATTACAATATTAGAGGAAAGAGTATTACAATAATATCATAAATCAAATAATTGTAAAGCATATCAATTATACTTTTTATAAATTACATCAATAATAGTCAAGATGACTGAACTAAACTGGAAAATTTAGTATAGCTCAGTGGCGTGCAAAAGATTTTTCCGTATCAAAGTGTGCTAGAAATATTTTTGTTAATTAAAGTAATCATGTAAATATTTGCCAAAATTAATAGTTAAATTAAAAAAAGGCTTAGCATGAAATCTACTATAACAAATTATATTATTATTATAAATATATTATAACACCATTACTATGCGTTTGAACACTGACGTATAAATTGTAAATAAATTTAAATTATTATGCTAAGAAGTTTTTTCTAAAATTTATCTAGAAGAAAAGAATTAAGATTGTTTGCAATTGTACTGCAAATTAATACAATCAATCAAGCCCCTCAATAAATGAAAGCTTATTTTTTAACCAAAAATTAAAAATTGGAATGCAAAAGTTTGTGTAATATGCTTAGAAATATCTGAACACATAATTAATTAGAAACGTATAATTAAATTAATAACAATCTAATTAACAGCAAAATTAGGCTTAATTTCATTCAGTCTAAAACAAGCAATCGATCAGGAGCTACGCATAACTGAAGTTTTATTGCTATTTTACGTAGATTTGCGTATAAAATGAATATTTGCATTTGTGAAACAAGTGAATAATGTACTGATAATCAACAGGAATTAAAATAACGGTGGTTAAAAATATGATTACTTGTCAGAAGGTATGCAAAATTGCCATAGCTAGAGAAATTGAATGATTATAGAAAACTCATAAAGTTAAGCGCTACAGCGTGAAAAGAAATTCTGGAATAAACATGTTAAGAAGATTAGATGGAGAAATAATCCTTAATTTATTGATATCCAATATAAACTCTATGCTTTCGGAAAATGTTAGATATAATTTGCACCGAGGTATCAACCACCGAAACGGAGTTAATTTCTTCCCTTATTTTTTCTTATTAGAGGGATTTGTAAAAATAATATAAATAATAATAATATAAGGTAAAGGTGAAAATTTTTGTAATATTTTTGAATAATAAAATAGAATAAATTTAAAAAGTATTTTTACTTCACGAACTGAAATTTTTACGCTATACTTTTACACAGAAAATAATTAAAAAAAAAGAAAGAGCTGGGGGATCACTGGGACTAGAAACTCGGGTCGAACTACCAATGTTTAGTGACTTTTCCGCTTGATCATAAGACCTTTTGAAATTAGGCTGAACAATATATTAAAGAAAATAGAAGATATAGCACACGTAAGAACAAAAGTGGACTGGATTAGAAATTTACATGTTTAATCAATGAGTTAAACTTACCTGTATGCCATTATGAAATATTAGGAATGTAGTATAAAAGCATGAGTGAAGAAGACAATGGCAATTTAAATCATTGTAATCTAAATGTAAAACATTATCAGTATCTGCTATTAATTTCAATACTGCTGAAAAAATTATAAATGAATTATGTTATAAATTGCATGAACTCTTTGCATTATAAATTACAACAGTTAGAAATATTATTAACGGGATTTAGCGACCATCTTTGTTAACAAATAATTTCAAGTAATTAATTTTACAAATAATTCAGCCTGAAACTAGGTTAGAAAATAAGCTACATGCTGAAGATTAAGCTTTACCAAGGTGTTAGAAACATGTTCTGTTAACTAGAGTTATGATGCAAGAATTTGAAAAATTATCATTTAAATATATAAATTCTATATTTATATTAATATTTAAATATATAAATACAATACAAAATATATAAATTCTACTTCCTTGAAAACTTGAGTACAGTGCAACAATATGTGAAAAAGGAATGGATTAAAGGGAACTGAATACCTAAGCATATTCCTATTGCACATTCATACCTAAGCACTAGAGCAATAAATATTAACTGAATTTTAGCATTGACAAAAACAAATGAATATTGTTTCCTAAAGGTGTACAGACATTAGGATATTTTTATAGCAGGAGTGCTAAAAAATGAGCAACGCCCTCGCCGGGAATCGAACCACGGACCTCTGGAAAACGCGCCCAGCGTGCAGACCAGTTCACTACGAAGGCATGCTAAGAAGGCGGGAGAAATACCTTATATACTCTTCCTTTTAAAGGGAGACTGGGGTTATAGGAGACCCAATCGCCAAATCCTGGTTGTGAAGAATCATCATCCATCACCCTTCCCTGTTCGGGCGCCACTACAGAGTAAAGTCTCACTGTAGAGACATTAGGATATTTTTATAGCAGGAGTGATGAAAAATGAGCAACGGCCATTGCATCACGTCTTGTCCAATAACAGTAAAAGAAAGAACATCTCTTTTTTCGTCACAATTGACTTGACTGGGAATACTGGTAAAATGTAATTCTACTCTTACTGCCATGAAGTCAATTATGCAACTTATACATGTAAACGACTCAGATTTTATTATTTATCGTTAATCCTACAATGTTAGTAGATAGAAAATGGGGGTTCTGCGGCAGGAGTGTCAGAGGGTCACGGGGCGTGGCCAATGACATCACAGAGGGCGGGGCCAAAGGCAACGTCATCACACTAGGAGGCGTGGTCATGAGTGGAGTTGAGTTGTTGGTAGACTGCTGGTTGAATTGTAGACCTCCTGCTTTTCATTTAAAGTTAGTTTTTTTAAAAATTGGCAACGGGAAATATTTTCTGCATCTTAATTTTGATGAAATGGCGATGCTGCCCTCTCTTAACGAAAAAGTGAATTATATGTTTTAGAAATATATTTTTAAGTCTGGTGTTAAATTATTCAATGCGCGACTCTGAAAACAATGTAAAAGAAACAAATATAAAAAAGACATTTCTTTAATGATAGTTCATCATGTCATGAAAATGAAACTACAAGATAATTTGTTTTTATTACTCAATTTTATTCTGATACTTTTATCCTTTCTAGTTTTCCATGAAACTTTAACTTATTTCTTAGGTTTTCTGTTCATAATAACATATTCATTTACTGTCATATTTTTTTAATACTTAACGTTTCTAATTTGTAATATTTTATTTAATTTCCACATACTATTTTTTTTCATACCTTTCATAAATTTCAGCATACCCTGGTTTTTAACTTATATGTTATATTTCACAAACGTTCCCGCACATGCTGTTTATTTGTTACACTACTTAATTTTAGATGCAATTTCACACTTTTTTTAACGTTATAATGTTCAATATATTCTGAATTTTAACTTCATTTACTTTTTTTAAACCATTCTAGTATTCTATACACACTTTAACTTAGTGGTTTGAAATTCTATTTAAAAAGAAACGTTTATTTTTCGTGATCTTAGTTCTTTTACTAAATTTCCTACAGAATTTCTAATTTCTTTCACATGTTCAACAATATCTTCCTTACATTACCGAATATTTTTTTAAAAACTTAAGTCTATAACTCTTAATTGCTTTTCTTACGTTCACGATTTCCCTTCTGTGTTTATATTTCTTAATTCTAGTTTAACTTATTTATTATAATGTTTTTATTTCCGTCTCATCACTCGTAATTCCAACATTTTATCCCTTTTTATTCATTTTGACGATATGAATTGTTTTCATTTACTCCATATTCAAACATTTCCTTTCAATTTTTAAAATACTTGTTTTATTCTCCGATCATAATAGATCATCTACAGGTTTTACTCAGAAATTTCCATTCACAACTTTACAGTTTAATACCATTTATATCTAAATGCATTTCTTTCTCATATAGTTTTATGGTCTTCAAAGTTTCTAACATCATGTTTAGATTTAAATCCCGATTACCTTTAAGTGTGTTGATAATTTTCATTTCTAATTTTACAACCACGTTCAGTGTTTCATCCACACATACCAAAATATTTCTTACATTTTCTGATATTTAGTCTATGTCATATTTCAGTACTTCAAATGAATTTACACTGCTCACACTATTATTTTTTCATGTTTTAGAGACACTTACTATACTAATTTTACTATTTTTCCTGCACTAATTGCATCTATGTCAGCACTCATGACAAACTAGCAATTGTTTTACATCACATTCATAAAGAAATTCTTAAAACCAACTTTTTCAATATCGTACTCAAATTACTGTTTTCCAGATGGGAATTACCAGTATTCTTTGGTTTTACTCTGTTACATCTTTTTAAATTTTAACATCTTACTTTTAATTCTAACATACATCTTTTGAACAGTTTTTTCTTTTAATGATAGCCTTACCTTATTTGTTCAAATTAATTCTTTAATTCACCTTCTTTACTACCTTTCAGTACCTTCATAATTCACTATGCAAACGCAATGTCTTTCACTGACATTCTGTTTAATAATACTACAAGTTTCCTTAATTGACAAAAAGCGAATTATTTCTCAGTTCAAAATAGAACTACTATATTTTTGTACAAACATTACCTTTATCCATTCATGCCACCCCTTAACCTGTAACTGACGTAGCGATAGGAAAGGAGACTCTTATCATATGCTCTTTCGACATTTGAGGTTTCTAGAATTTCTTTGACAAGTATATCAATAACATCAGAAAATATACTTAACACTTTTACCCAGTTTAAAGGCAACATACTGTTATAAGAATGGTTTTAGTTAAATTTATAACACAAATAAACACATTTTGTGCTAAATAGGCATAAACATTTAGATTCAGAATATTTCTTTTTAATCGATGTAAGACTTGAATTTCATTCATGATACGGATTGTCTCTAGACTTTTTTTTTTTTTTTTGTTTACCTTACACTAATAGAGAATTTTTATTTTACAAGTTCAGCTTTTAACGAAATAGAAATAAAAAATATGATACACCTGCTGTTTTTAAGAAAAGGAACTTTGATATATTTCTGGAAATGTAAATGCTTTTAGAGTTTTCTTTCAATAACGTTGATTTTCATTACTTTACTAACTTCAATAATTCTCTTATTAAATGAATATCTAATATGAATGAAAGATTGTCAAAAATGTGACTCTTACGAACATACGTACCTTTACCAGCATACAGATATTACCGATTGAAATGAAGAAAGATACAGATATTTTACTCCAATCTACATTAAATTAAAAAAAAATATTTAAACTTTCATACATTCCAAAGAACAAACGAAAACTCAATAGATATTGTCATGTTTGTCTATATGAGATAAAAGTTTTATGAATGATATTTAAAGTAATGCTTAGAACTTCATAAAAGTGAACGTTCACTATGTTAATACACATATCATCAGTTATTTACATTAAGCAATGTAATATTAATCATTACATGTATTATATGCATATATATTTAATGTTTAATTGTCTTACAATTGAATAATTAACTATTGAGAGAAAGAGATTCATATCTTGCACTATTTAATTCACATGGAACAAATTTTCCCATCAACCACATTGAACCAGATTTATTAAATTCGCCAAAGCTCTTTTATTTCTGCATTTTCACTCACGACACATTTTAAATGTAACTATTGATTACAATTTTAAACACCGATATCATAACTCAGTGTAACACAACACCATAACTCATTTTTTCCCTACTAACTACAATTTTATATATTCAAGAAGTACATCTAAGACATGATCATTTTCTATGTTCTAGAATAAAAAAAAAAAAGGTTCGTGAGATTTTCTTCAAATTCTGTTTTATTTGAAAATATGTCCGAACATTCAATACGATGTAAAGATTCATATTGTTTTAAATTCTTATGCTCACTAAATATTTTTTATCATGATTTACTCTTAAAAGTAACTTTATAAGTTTTCATATCTTTTTTACATGAAAAGAACTTGTGATTATTCACTACAAAATTCTAAGACGAGAAGCTTCGCGACTTTTCAAACTATAAACTTAAATTTCTTAGGACATACACTACATCTGATGTTTCTTTCATGAGATTTCAAATATCTCTTCAGATTACTCGTATTCAAGAAACCTCGCAAATATATCACATAACTAAAACTTCAGCGAATAATCGCTTCATAAACTCTTAAATTTTCAACGCGAGTGAATCACTTGAAGCATATACTGCACTGTAAACATACAATACTTAATTGTTATAAAAATAAAAATACATTCATTTCACCAAGAAGCTTTTCTATTTAAATACATTTATTTATTTCCAAAGAACAAGTTTCTGTATTACACATAAAATATACTTAGAATTTTCTTACATTAATTAACATCAAATTAACAGCAATATCCATTTACTGACATTTGATATACATGTTTGCTTTAAAATTAAAACAAAAATTTCAATATATTTCTATTAAAAAAAACATAAGGAAAAAAAATAGTCATAACATCAAACAAACACAGAAATTTAAATAGAATAGCTGTACTTATATTAATGCATTTTTATAATCTTCATAACATTTCGATTCAAAAAACCTATCACAAAATAAATGAAAAATTTTTTTCTGCCTTAAAGAATCTCTTATATTTTTAAAATTAATACATAAAAATATATCTTCACCAATATATTTAATTCTATCATCAACACATATTATAATGCAATCATGTCTTGTTTGTGAAGGATGATTTACAATGCAACCTTCGCATTTAAATAGTTTTTTAATCACTAAATTTAATTTAGTTTTGATAGAGTTTATGAGTTCTTTAAAAAGTTCATCATCATCACTTGCCACATCCGAACAATTGTTTTTACATTTGATTTGCAACGGTAAAATAATTTCAAAAATACTTTTATATAAAGTATTAGATACATCAGGAATAATTTCTTTAAATTTTTTTGAAATATCACAGTTTACTTTTAGGTATGTAGGTTTTAGTTTAAAAGAATTTTCATCTTGTTTAAAAACTTGTTGAATAATACACTCACCTTCTTTGTTGAAAACTACCAACTCATTATTACAAATGATAGACAAGATATCATTCTCGTATAGACAAGATTAAATTTGTATATTTTTTAGGAAAATTCTTGCCATGTTGCAGGAGTTATAAAAACACCGCGTGTAGTAGGGTATAATATTTTATTTTGTTTCACACATTCACGTAGATGAATGTTCATTCTGTTTTCAAACTGATTTATGGACACAAAATATCCCCAACCAAGAGTCCACTGTGCAATCAACTTCGAACTTTCTTTTTTCTGTTCTCGATTATTCGGCATGAAGATATTTTCAGGAACAGATTTCATATAGTGGGCAAACCAGTCATCCTCTGGAAGTTCATCCTCATTATCTTCCAAGCGTCGTTTTTTAATTTTCGAAATTTTTATGTTACGGAATGTGATACTAATTCTAGGATCTTTAACGTCAGGTTGAGAGGGTATTCCGTGCATCCAAAATTGATTCGTTGGTGGTTTCATTACAAGGAGAGTTCCATGAGGTAAGTCCACGCTTCGAGATGTGAAATTTCGCATGCATATTGCGTTATCATGGTAAGATAGGTTAATCTTCCATTTCTGAAACACCTTTTATAGGGATTAAAGAATGTTCTCGAAACATTTCAGATTTGTATAATCTGAACCAGGACAACAACAACCTTAAGATAACCCTTTCTTTCGAATACGATTTCAGCTTCCCTCATCCACTTATCATGATAGAGTAGTGGAAAATTTCTAAAACTCTGATAATCATACGCGAAAGAAAGTATAATTTTGCTTTATTGAACTATTATCCTGATGGAGGTGCTAAAATTTCAACGCATAAAGACAATGAAACTTGTCTCGAACCTGAAAGTGATATACCTATCATCAGTTTAGGTGCAAAACGTCAAATGGTATTTACCATGCGAAATTTCACATCTCGAAGCGTGGACTTACCTCATGGAACTCTCCTTGTAATGAAAACACCAACGAATCAATTTTGGATGCACGGAATACCCTCTCAACCTGACGTTAAAGATCCTAGAATTAGTATCACATTCCGTAACATAAAAATTTCGAAAATTAAAAAACGACGCTTGGAAGATAATGAGGATGAACTTCCAGAGGATGACTGGTTTGCCCACTATATGAAATCTGTTCCTGAAAATATCTTCATGCCGAATAATCGAGAACAAAAAAAAGAAAGTTCGAAGTTGATTGCACAGTGGACTCTTGGTTGGGGATATTTTGTGTCCATAAATCAGTTTGAAAACAGAATGAACATTCATCTACGTGAATGTGTGAAACAAAATAAAATATTATACCCTACTACACGCGGTGTTTTTATAACTCCTGCAACATGGCAAGAATTTTCCTCAAAAATATATGAATTTAATCTTTTCTATACGAGTGCCAGCATCATTTGTAATAATGAGTTGGTAGTTTTCAACAAAGAAAGTGAGTGTATTATTCAACAAGTTTTTAAACAAGATGAAAATTCTTTTAAACTAAAACCTACATACCTAAAAGTAAACTGTGATATTTTAAAAAAATTTAAAGAAATTATTCCTGATGTATCTAATACTTTATATAAAAGTATTTTTGAAATTATTTTACCGTTGCAAATCAAATGTAAAAACAATTGTTCGGATGTGGCAAGTGATGATGATGAACTTTTTAAAGAACTCATAAACTCTATCAAAACTGAATTAAATTTAGTGATTAAAAAACTATTTAAATGCGAAGGTTGCATTGTAAATCATCCTTCGCAAACAAGACATGATTGCATTATAATATTATCAGGTTCAATGTTCCGTCTTACCTTCTTCGGGAACATGCAAGGACCTGACTCGGAACAGAGAGCTTACTGAAGCTATGTTCAATGACTGTGGGAAGATAGACAGGATACACAAGAAGGGTATACAAAACCCTTTATTTTTCTCTATTTACAATAACTTCCGTACTTCGGAAATACACAGACCCGCTACTTGGGGTCAAAACGTAAAAGTATAAAAATAAAACTAATCTCTAATTTAACTTTAAAATAATAAACGTGGAAGATTGGCCTTATATTAACAGGAAGCCGTATGTAGTACAGAGAACTGTGAACACTACAATACGTTTAAAAATTATCAAGAGGATTAAAAACCTCTGGCCTGGAAGGCAACCAGCAACTGAGTAAATTTCTAAGGTAAGCGGCCTGCTTCGACTAACTGCTTCCTCTCTCTCGCTTGGCAAAAAGCCACAACTTAAGTACTTGGCGTTCGCCAGACAAACTTTGCATAAATACTTTAATGCTTATAATTCTGGCCGGAAGTAGAAAATAAGAAGTGATAGTAAAGATTTAAAATAAAATAAACGTTAGTAAAACTTAAGATCCTTACAATATGTGTTGATGATAGAATTAAATATATTGGTGAAGATATTTTTATGTATTAATTTTAAAAATATAAGAGATTCTTTAAGGCAGAAAAAAAATTTTCATTTATTTTGTGATAGGTTTTTTGAATCGAAATGTTATGAAGATTATAAAAATGCATTAATATAAGTACAGCTATTCTTTTTAAATTTCTGTGTTTGTTTGATGTTATGACTATTTTTTTCCTTATGTTTTTTTTAATAGAAATATATTGAAATTTTAGTTTTAATTTTAAAGCAAACATGTATATCAAATGTCAGTAAATGGATATTGCTGTTAATTTGATGTTAATTAATGTAAGAAAATTCTAAGTATATTTTATGTGTAATACAGAAACTTGTTCTTTGGAAATAAATAAATGTATTTAAATAGAAAAGCTTTTTGGTGAAATGAATGTATTTTTATTTTTTATAACAATTAAGTATTGTATGTTTACAGTGCAGAATATGCTTCAAGTGATTCACTCGTGTTGAAAATTTAAGAGTTTATGAAGCGATTATTCGCTGAAGTTTTAGTTATGTGATATATTTGCGAGGTTTCTTGAATACGAGTAATCTGAAGAGATATTTGAAATCTCATGAAAGAAACATCAGATGTAGTGTATGTCCTAAGAAATTTAAGTTTATAGTTTGAAAAGTCGCGAAGCTTCTCGTCTTAGAATTTTGTAGTGAATAATCCATGGAGGTAGGAAAGGGAGGAGGGGCCATTCCGCGCTAGAAGTGAAGCACTGCTTTGAAGCTTGGGTCACCAGGCGGGGTGTTCTTTGTTTACATTCAGAAGCTCGCTTGACAAGATTCTGATAGTATTTCGACACACGACAGTTCCATAGAAATCGAAAAAGGGACACTCTCGCATGAAAGAAACATTCATAGTGTGATGGATAATAGCAATTTGTATAGTTTACTGACATTTACGCAAAAATCACTTCTTGGTTATTTTTCGATAACTAACAACAGCGATTTTGATTATGAATTTGTTTTATAAAATTCTAAGCTGTTGCACTACAAAAATATAGATTTTAAGAAAATTGCTAAAAGAGATCTGCCAAAATTTATTTTCTAGAAGATTTGAAAAGTTTGAAACTTGATGGCTAAATGTAAATATAAAATTATGTATGTTAAAATATTTGTAATTAGGCACATAGGTCAGATTACGTTTTTATTAAATAGAGTAACGCATGCAAGGGCTATCTGCCTAAAGAGAGAGATGCCGTCGTGGAGGAATTTTGAAGAAAAACTGACCTTTGAGTGGGTATTAAAAATAATACTTATAATTTTCATTCAAATTATATTCATATATATTTTTTATGTAAAACTTTCGGGTGTATGCTAAATTAGTGTAAATTAGTTTACACGAAAAATATAGTGAATGCACAGAAATTAAAGATTTGCACATGCCGGAAATGATAAATAGGAAATATGTATGGGTATTTATGCATGTGCTTGCAAAAAGCATGTATCTGCCTTTGACAAAATACTTAAATATTCATTAAATTATTTATAAATGTATTTGAAACGAAGAATTTATTCACTTATAAACAACTGTGAAAGTACTGTGAAGAAATCTAATGATTAAATGTATCTAATTTATAATGATTATAAATATTATCTAAATATATAATAACCTTAATATTGAATTGTAAACATAAATTGAAATCCTGTTGACAAATACGTTATAAAACTATTTAAGCAAGAATTGTTCGTATTGGAAAGCAATCTGTTAAAAGGTATTGTAAAGCAAATGCTATGAGATGCGCACTTAAGAACGTAATAAAGAGTTTTGGAATATGTATTGTTGAAATGAAGGGTAAAAAAAAATCTGATAAGTATAATTAAAAGAATTATTCCCTTTACATTTTATAATAACTCAGTTACAAGTTTTAAATAATACTTTAAAAAAAAAAAAAAAAAAAAAAAAAAAAAAAAACTTATTTTATTCCCTTTCAGAAATGTCCAGAGAAAGTCAAATACTTCTTACCTCCATGGAATAATCGCAAGTTCTTTTCATGTAAAAGGGATATGAAAACTTATAAAGTTACTTTTAAGAGTAAATCATGATAAAAAATATTTAGTGAGCATAAGAATTTAAAACAATATGAACCTTTACATCGTACTGAATGTTCGGACATTTTTTCAAGTAAAACACAATTTGAAGAAAATCTCACGAACCTTTTTTTTTTTTTTTTTTTTTTTTTTTTTTTTTTAATTTTGCCGGTGTCAAAAGAAACAGAAATATGCTGATGATGATGCTTTGAAACAGCATGATACTTCTCTTCTTATAAATTGCATCCATTGTTTATAAGTGTTTAAAAGAAAATGTGATCTCTTACACCACATTCGAATGCGACATGGTTTGATGAGAATCTTACAAAAACGAAGAAACGTTGACATCGTTAATACATGCAAGTCTTCTAAAATCGCAAGTCTTAATAGTATGTTCGCAATTGAATCGATTTTCTAGAACATAGAAAATGATCTCAGATGTACTTCTTGAATATATAGAATTGTAGTTATTAGGGAAAAAAATGAGTTATGGTGTAGTGTTACACTGAGTTATGATATCGGTGTTTAAAATGGTAATCAATAGTTACATTTAAAATGTGT
Organism: Stegodyphus dumicola; assembly: GCF_044657685.1. Taxonomy (NCBI): domain Eukaryota; kingdom Metazoa; phylum Arthropoda; class Arachnida; order Araneae; family Eresidae; genus Stegodyphus; species Stegodyphus dumicola. The sequence goes on from NC_140780.1 coordinate 241,322,607, forward strand.
CGTCAGTGTGAAAATGCAGAAATAAAAGAGCTTTGGCGAATTTAATAAATGTGGTTCAATGTGGTTGATGGGAAAATTTGTTCCATGTGAATTAAATAGTGCAAGATATGAATTTCTTTCTCTCAATAGTTAATTATTCAATTGTAAGACAATTAAACATTAAATATATATGCATTTAGTACATGTAATGATTAATATTACATTGCTTAATGTAAATAACTGATGATATGTGTATTAACATAGTGAATGTTCACTTTTATGAAGTTCTAAGCATTACTTTAAATATCATTCATAAAACTTTTATCTCATATATACAAACATGACAATATCTATTGAGTTTTCGTTTGTTCTTTGGAATGTATGAAAGTTTAAATATTTTTTTAATTTAATGTAGATTGGAGTAAAATATCTGTATCTTTCTTCATTTCAATCGGTAATATCTGTATACTGGTAAAGGTACGTATGTTCGTAAGAGTTATACTGTGTCACATTTTTGACAATCTTTCATTCATATTAGATATTCATTTAATAAGAGAATTATTGAAGTTAGTAAAGTAATGAAAATCAACGTTATTGAAAGAAAACTCTAAAAGCATTTACATTTCCAGAAATATATCAAAGTTCCTTTTCTTAAAAACAGCAGGTGTATCATAGTTTTTATTTCTATTTCGTTAAAAGCTGAACTTGTAAAATAAAAATTCTCTCTTAGTGTAAGGTAAACAAAAAAAAAAAAAAAAGTCTAGAGACAATCCGTATCATGAATGAAATTCAAGTCTTACATCGATTAAAAAGAAATATTCTGAATCTAAATGTTTATGCCTATTTAGCACAAAATGTGTTTATTTGTGTTATAAATTTAACTAAAACCATTCTTATAACAGTATGTTGCCTTTAAACTGGGTAAAAGTGTTAAGTATATTTTCTGATGGTATTGATATACTTGTCAAAGAAGTTCTAGAAACCTCAAATGTCGAAAGAGCATATGATAAGAGTCTCCTTTCCTATCGCTACGTCAGTTACAGGTTAAGGGGTGGCTTGAATGGATAAAGGTAATGTTTGTACAAAAATATAGTAGTTCTATTTTGAACTGAGAAATAATTCGCTTTTTGTCAATTAAGGAAACTTGTAGTATTATTAAACAGAATGTCAGTGAAAGACATTGCGTTTGCATAGTGAATTATGAAGGTACTGAAAGGTAGTAAAGAAGGTGAATTAAAGAATTAATTTGAACAAATAAGGTAAGGCTATCATTAAAAGAAAAAACTGTTCAAAAGATGTATGTTAGAATTAAAAGTAAGATGTTAAAATTTAAAAAGATGTAACAGAGTAAAACCAAAGAATACTGGTAATTCCCATCTGGAAAACAGTAATTTGAGTACGATATTAAAAAAGTTGGTTTTAAGAATTTCTTTATGCATGTGATGTAAAACAATTGCTAGTTTATCATGAGTGCTGACATAGATGCAATTAGTGCAGGAAAAATAGTAAAATTAGTATAGTAAGTGTCTCTAAAACATGAAAAAATAATAGTGTGAGCAGTGTAAATTCATTTGAAGTACTGAAATATGACATAGACTAAATATCAGAAAATGTAAGAAATATTTTGGTATGTGTGGATGAAACACTGAACGTGGTTGTAAAATTAGAAATGAAAATTATCAACACACTTAAAGGTAATCGGGATTTAAATCTAAACATGATGTTAGAAACTTTGAAGACCATAAAACTATATGAGAAAGAAATGCATTTAGATATAAATGGTATTAAACTGTAAAGTTGTGAATGGAAATTTCTGAGTAAAACCTGTAGATGATCTATTATGATCGGAGAATAAAACAAGTATTTTAAAAATTGAAAGGAAATGTTTGAATATGGAGTAAATGAAAACAATTCATATCGTCAAAATGAATAAAAAAGGATAAAATGTTGGAATTACGAGTGATGAGACGGAAATAAAAACATTATAATAAATAAGTTAAACTAGAATTAAGAAATATAAACACAGAAGGGAAATCGTGAACGTAAGAAAAGCAATTAAGAGTTATAGACTTAAGTTTTTAAAAAAATATTCGGTAATGTAAGGAAGATATTGTTGAACATGTGAAAGAAATTAGAAATTCTGTAGGAAATTTAGTAAAAGAACTAAGATCACGAAAAATAAACGTTTCTTTTTAAATAGAATTTCAAACCACTAAGTTAAAGTGTGTATAGAATACTAGAATGGTTTAAAAAAAGTAAATGAAGTTAAAATTCAGAATATATTGAACATTATAACGTTAAAAAAAATGTGAAATTGCATCTAAAATTAAGTAGTGTAACAAATAAACAGCATGTGTGGGAAAGTTTGTCAAATATAACATATAAGTTAAAAATCAGGGTATGCTGAAATTTATGAAAGGTATGAAAAAAAATAGTATGTGGAAATTAAATAAAATATTACAAATTAGAAACTTTAAGTATTAAAAAAATATGACAGTAAATGAATATGTTATTATGAACAGAAAACCTAAGAAATAAGTTAAAGTTTCATGGAAAACTAGAAAGGATAAAAGTATCAGAATAAAATTGAGTAATAAAAACAAATTATCTTGTAGTTTCATTTTCATGACATGATGAACTATCATTAAAGGAAAGTCTTTTTTATATTTGTTTCTTTTACATTGTTTTCAGAGTCGCGCATTGAATAATTTAACACCAAACTTAAAAATATATTTCTAAAACATATAATTCACTTTTTCGTCAAGAGAAGGCAGCATCGCCATTTCATCAAAATTAAGATGCAGAAAATATTTCCCGTTGCCAATTTTTAAAAAAACTAACTTTAAATGAAAAGCAGGAGGTCTGCAACTCAACCAGCAGTCTACCAACAACTCAACTCCACTCGTGACCACGCCTCCTAGTGTGATGACGTTGCCTTTGGCCCCGCCCTCTGTGATGTCATTGGCCACGCCACGTGACCCTCTGACCCTTCTGCCGCAGAACCCCCATTTTCTATCTACTAATGTTCATGTCATTCAGATTGTTATTTTTCCTTCCATTCACGTCAATGTAATGTTCAATTATTTAGTCACTATAGTGTTTTCTTACATCTGTAACTAATTGTATATTTGTTTATATGTTTATTTGAATTTTTCTGTTATTGTGTTATTATTTATTTATTTATTTATTTATTATTTGTTATAATTACTATTTTGTTTGTATATCTGACTATATGTTTATTTGAATTTTACTCTGCTTTAATTAATTGTTCAATTTATGTAAAAGATTTATTTTATTCCAATAGCATTGTAACCTCACTGGCCGTCCCTTCACAGCCGTCATGACTTCCTCCATTTTGGTTTTAACCCTTTTTGGCACGCTAGGAAAAAAAAGTAGGCAGTTTAATTAGGCCTAGAGGAGTACACAAGTAAAAGTTTGTAAAGATAGCACTTATCGTTTTAATTCTGTTGGTGTGCCCGAAGCGGGCACATTGATTGAATAGAGCTACAAAAAGAGTGCTGAAACGAGCATTGCTAGGAAGGGCGTAAAAGAGTAAGAGATTTTGCCTACGATTAAAAAACACTAGATTCTGTATTCCATAGCAGATTTAGCATTATCCAGGGTGTGCCACATGTAATGGCAGACAGCACAGAATTTTGCATGCTGCGCATGCCCAGAAGAAAAGTTGGCGCAATTTGAAAAAAAGATAAGTATATGGTTGATATTCAGTTCGGGGTTTTAAAATTTGTTAGGTTGTAAGTTACTTTATTACATAGAGTGTAAGTATCGATTGTAATCTACGCAAATTTTCTTTTAAGAAGAATTACATAACTGGAAACATTACAAGATATATTAGCTGAATGTTAATTATACTTCTGAAGAATAAAAGCAATCGAGTATTTACATTAGTTTCATTCGTACATACTTTAAAAAATTAAGGAATAAATCCATTTTAAATTACTGAATTAAACTCAAAGAAATTATTATAAATAACTGATATTAAGTGTAATGTTTATGAGCAAAATAAACCAAAATGCAATGAAAGAGAAGCAAATGCAATAAGCACAAAAAATTTCTGTAGATTTTTCTATTGTAAGTAGTCGATAAGACTTACATCGCGAACAGGCTTGTGTAGGGTTGCTATGCCCCTTAGTCGCCAGTATTTCCTCACACGCTAACGGTACACCACTGCATGCGCAGTAAGCGAAAATCGTTAACCTTGAGCAACTCAATGTGCCGGTTTGCCATTCCGTGGTGTGCCACGGCGAGATCTGCTACTCTAAACCCCACTAAAAAGTTCATTTTTGGTTATATGATGATTACATGCTTATGAATGGGGGAAAAATTCTTGGGCATATGATATTTGTATTAATTACATTAGTCTATTTTTTTATTGTGGTACTTTTCGAAGAAAGTGACACCACCTTTGAAAAAGCACGACCTAATATTGCATGTTTTGCATATGTGCTGGGATCCGTATCAGATTCACTATCTGAAAGCAATTCGTGTAGCACTTTCAGCACTTTAGAAACAGTCAGCCCTCTCCAATCCGTTTGGAAAATAATTAAAATTCCGAAAAAAATAAACTATTATTATATCTAAATTTGAAATTATAAAATAAAAATATAAATGTCTAGTACTCAAAACTATTAAACGTAGCGCTAAGAAAACTTCTTTGAACCAAAGCAAAAGAAGAAAAGAGAACTGCTCTAGGGAAAAACCAAAACCAAATAGCTAACTGACAAAATTATCCCTGACCTTCAGAAAATCACCCCAACAATTTCTTAGTCAATAACCAAACCTTCCCTCAAAAAAAAAAAAAAAAAAGTGGGAAAAGAAGAAAGAGAAAAACAGGAAATGAAACACAGATGTGGACCCACCTTTCTATGTTAATGAGCTGACCGATGTGCCGCAGAGAAACAAAGATACAACTGCCTCTCAGTGACCTAGATTCACAGTGAGCCTAGTCTGGGAACACCTCAGTTCGCCGTTCGATTTTAGGCAAGATTTCGAGGTAAAAATTTAAAACTAATGTAGAATAAGAAGATTAGCATACAGCCTAAAAAATAACATAGAAATTTCCTTTCAAATAAACAATTCCTTTTATAACCCCCCCCAAAAAAATCTGGAAGATTTCTTAAAAATGAGGGTCTTAAAAAACTAACATGGCTAAAATATATGGACTGGCTTGTGATGAGCTGCCATCTACTATAAATGAAGAAGGTTCAGAGTAACCTATAGTAATCTTCAAATCCTTTCTCATTCAATTTTTCTGTGCGCACAGAAGGAAATTTTTAGGTGTGCCCAGACCGGAACACCATGCCGCAAAGGGTTAAGGTATGTGCCTGCATACGAAACACTTTTTTTAAAATACATAAAATTTTAATCAAACACACATGTTTTTGAGTAAGATGGGATATAAAACTATGAATTTAAATGGGATTTTACAGAAATTTTCATTATTTTTTTAATATAGGCTATATTTAGAAAAATGTTAGTGAAATTTTCCATTCCAAATTTTCCACATCTCCTATAATAGATTCTAATGAATATACTTCAATAATCTTTACACAGTACATAAACAGCATACTTACCTGTATTCTGTAGCAAAAAATTGCTGTCCGTATAAAATTTTTTTAAATATTCCAAACTTGATGTAAAAACTCAAAACAAAAAACTCGTTTCTTCAAAATGCTGTCAATAAAATCAATAAAGAAATACAAAGAGGTCATATTTTCCTGCAAAACACAGCTAAAGATGAATGAAGCATTTTGGCATAATTTCTTTTCAGTTTTCTAAATGCATTTTGAGAAATAAACGTAATCGCAATCAAAAGTAATGGAAAACACAGTTTCTCAGAAAATGCGTTTGAAGATTTTAATACAGCATAAAAAATTTTGTAGCAATTTTACTCCTTTAAAACTAGCCATATTAGTATGTTAGGCCCTCTTTTGCTTCATTTTTAACTAATTTTGACTTTCTTTTAGCTTTTAGCTTTCTTCTGGATAATTTTGTTGCTTGTAGAGATTGGCGTTTCGATTTCTGAATTCGCTGTTTGTCTATTCATATGTAACTTTCAAACATTATGGGGTTAATTTCTAGATACTTGAGAACAGGTAAAAGTCCTAAATATCATGAATTAAGTAATAATACAGCAATTGCACCTAAAAGCAATGTTTTCAGTTGGGCAAAAGTTTCTTTAGGTAAAATAGTCCACAAAAGGTTATTAAAACACTCATTAATGTTCTGAGTCTTCACATATAGGCATTTTATCAGCAACGTTTTGTCACACAGTGAAAGATATGTTGCTTTTACAGCTTTCAGATTGTTTAATAATTAGAAAACAGCTGTTTAAACTTATTGTTTACATTTTTACGTCCCTTTAAATGCCAACTTCTGGCATCCGAAACTTCACTTCCGGTTTATTATTTATACTATAACTTTGCTTCTAGTTCTCGTAAAAACAAAAATAAAGCATTTTTGGAAACCTAAACGTGTGGCCTATAAAATGAATAAATACAAAAATTCGAAAATTTTCACCAAAACGACGATTTTAGGGTAGGCACATACCTCAAGTTTTCAAAGCTTTCTCTTTCCCTTTCGCCGTTTAGCCTCTTTTTGTCGATAAGCTTTACTTCATTCCGCCTTCGTTTTTAGCTTTGAAGGCTCTCCTTTTCTTAGACCAGTTTTTAGTTTTTTGTTTCTTCCCTTTTTAACCGAAAGGCAGCCCCTCCTATTTTAGCCGTTTGGCTTTTTCTTAGGCCCGCTTTCTCAGCTGACGTGCTCTGCCTTGTTTTAACCCAGGGATGGGCAAATTAAGGCCCGCGGGAAGGTTCTATCTGGCCCGCGGATAAAATTTCGGTTTGCCGGTCCGAGGAAAATTAAAGAAATTATATATTTACATATTATATATCCATCTCCTTTTCTACTTTGTTTAAATATTATTTTAATTCTTCCTTTTCTTCAAACAACTGATGATCTTTTTACTTTCCTTATTTTTGTTCTACAAACATAAATCGACGGAAATGGCAAGCACAAACAGCTTTCAATCGGTAAAGTGTTAAAAGCGGAAGTTCTTTGTTAGTTATAGCCGTAGATCGGCGCCAACAAGCGTTATCTCTTTCTCGGGGCGCAGACATATGGGTGAATTAGACCTCACATGCGGCAGACTGCGCAGTTTAAGCTCCAGCCAGCGGCTTTTTCTTTTGGCGCGAGTTCTAATATTATTCATTGCGTATGGAGAGATTGCGGACGTATACCATCATTGTGAATATTGATGAAATTATTAAAAATGTAGCGTAGCTACTGCTTGTTTTGGATCGTAAAATATTTCAATTCCAAATTTACTACTAAAAAACGTAAAGTTGATTCAGAATGTCGTGCTTTTAATGATGAATGAACCTGGAAATATTTTTTACAGTTGTAAAATATAAACCAGTGTGTCTCATATGCAATGAAGCTGTAGCAGTCTTCAAAGAATATAACATTTCCCGTCATTTCACATCTAAACATAAGAACTCTAATTACGAAACAATGTCCGAATATGAAAGAAAACAAAATGCAGAAAGTCTTTGTAGAAAATTATCAGGCCGACAAAATTTTTTCAAGAAGGTAAGCAGCATCCAAGAAGCAGCTACATATGCATGCTATATTGTAGCATACAATATTGCTAAAAGTAATAAAGCTCTCAGTGATGGGGAGTTCGTTAAACACAATGCATGCTCCGAGTTAGTGATGTTTTATGTCCAGACAAGAAAAATAATTTTGAGACTGTAAGCTTATCTCGAAAAACGGTGACTTCTAGAATCGAAGACATCAATAAAAAATTTGACATCACAACTAGAGTTCAAAGACTAATCAATTTAAATTTTGCTCCGTAGCTATGGATGAAAGCATTGATATAAATGATACTTGAATGTCAAGATGCAAGGAAAAAAATCAATTTATTGACTATATCTGGGCCCATTTCAAAGCTTTAAAACTAAATCTTAATCTGTTTGCTGGGCAGCTAGCTAAGAACGACTTATCTCACTTCCCGATGTTAAATTCAATACTTCAGTAATGAATCAGTCCTCAGTAAATGAAGAGAAGCTTAAGAATTATGAAGATGGCTTGAAAAAAACTGCATTTTGAGTTCGAACGCAGATTTCCAGATTTCAGTGCCATTCAAACAGAATTGGATATTTTTACCTTTCCTTTCAATGTAAATTGTGAAGCAGTGAGGTTAGATTTGCAACTTGAATTAATTGAGTTGCAATTTAACAGTCATCTCAAGCAGTTGTTTCTAAATATGCCAAAGTTAGAGTTTTACAAATCATCATCGAAAGTAAGTTTCCCAAATTTAATATCTCACGCCCAGAAAATCAGTTCTATGCTTGCTTCATTTTGCATGTGTGAACAAGTGGTTTCAACAATGAACCTTAGAAAGAATTATTTCGGAAGTAGACTGACAGATGAGCATTTAGCCTCGTTCCTTAGAATCAGTACACCTCCCTTCGAACCTGAATCTAAGGAAATTTTAAAAATGAAATCGTAATTTCATTCATCTCATTAACATATTTAAATTGCAATACTTGAATATTTTTTTTTAAATTTTAGAAAAGTTTATCTTGGCCCGCCAAAAAAAATTTTTTTTTTTTTTTTTTCGATTTTTACTTCGCGAATGAAAAAGTTTGCCCATCCCTATTTTAACCTATTTGTTTTGCTCACTTTGGTAGTTAGCACGTGCCTCCTCCTGCCTAATCGGGAGTGTCTAGAAGCGTGGATTCAAACCCACATACTGGCAGCAATCGTTCCGAAACGCCGCAGTTGCTTTCACAAGCAGGAGCGGTTATGACGCGGAAGTTTCAGCAATCTGGTACACTATGGAGTATCTAGCTCACCTTTCCGAAGCGACGATAATTTTCACTGACAGCCTTGGGTCAGTAAAATCTATTGCCTCCTTCAAAGATTCAAATAAAAACATAATTGAGAATATTCGATATGAAATTAAAGAAATATGCCAAATAGTAAGATTATAATTTGCTGGATACCTGGTCACAAAGGCATCGAGATCAACGAAAGCGCAGATTTTTTGGCAAAACAGGTGGTTAATTCACGCAATACTACGATCCTTCCGATTTCTACATGGCAGGATATCAAAAAAGAAATTAATCAAGACAAGGACGGGGAACTTGAAACTATCTGGTAGAATGCCAAGTATTATTGTCATTTAAAAAATTTCTTAAACACCAAATACCTTAATATCAATTGGCCCGACTCAAAGAAAATGAAATGTAAAATTAACAAAATCCTCACTCAAAGTATCCTCACTACCTTAAATTCAAGACAAAACTTTCAAGTTCTCCTTTACGCGTAAATTGCTAAGTACGAGATGATTTTGAGCACAGACTGAATGAGCGTCAAAACTACAATCATCTAATGAACTACATCGCCGAATTCTGCAATTAAGAGGACATTCAATACTTCCTTCCTGCAGAATTAGTAAACAATTCAATCTAAAAATTCCGAAGTTGGGTCGTTTACTAGCCAACCTCACGGACTGGAGGAAAAGGCGTTCGCCAAAGTCCTTATCTCCTTTCTTCTTGCTTAAAAGCAAGATTGCTAAAGACTAAAGAGCGGTTACGAGAATTTATTGTTGTTCCCAAGGAGGTTAGAATAGGAGGCTATTCTAACATCCTTGGTTGTTCCTACCCATTTGGGCTTCCTCCATGCGATGGTCCTAATATATGTGTTTTTGTATGTCTTTGCTTTATTGTTTGCTATGTGGTCTAGCAATGCCACATCAACCTTTTGGATCATTGAATAGTCTTTGTTTGATTCCAGGTTTGCCTTTGTTATTTATTTTTTTGAGCAGGAGTGCATAAATAAATGTCGCACGAATTTTTACCAAAAAGAAAGAACATTAACTGGAACATAAAGCTATTTGACAATTTGCATTATCAGACGCAGACCTCGGATGAGTTCCTCGGATACAGTAACCGGAAAAAGTGTGAAGTTTAGGATCTAACTCAGTGCATGCAATTTAGTATAGCTTATACGAATAGTGTAAGGAAGCTTTTAATTCTCTAAATTGTAACGTCCTCTTTAATTTTTTACTCACTTATAATTGAAAATATGGGTTTTTTTTCGGATTTTATGGCAACAATATTAGGAACTAACGTCATATATGTATACTGAATTGGTGTTTTTTTTTTTTTTTTTTTTGTTTTTGTTTTGTTGTGATAGTGTAGATTTGTTTATCGCCTTGAGTGTTTGTGTCTTAAATTTCTCTTTGCTAAGCTAAATATAAAGATATATATTCTGTTTTAAAAACATGGAAACTACAAGCATGACGGAAGACATATCTGTTCCAGTCCAGGTTGGTTTTCCACTGTATTATTTCATCAATAAGAAAAAGATCTACAATGAATGCAGACAAAGATTAAACATTAGGCTTTACATTTTACATATAAATCATCACAGAATGAAACAGTATAATTAAATTAATGTTCTGGGATAGAGGCATAAGAGAGAAGCCAAATTTTAGAATTTTAGGGGGGATATGTTGATCGGAATGGATGTTAAGTTTGTGTTTAGAAATATAAAAATTAACTTCAAAATTGAACACTATTCTTATTTCGAACGTATTATGTGTCACTGATGATCTGTTTGACATAGAAATATTGTCTAAATATTAAACGCTACTCTTTATTTAATTCGTGGCTGTGTATGGTTGGGTGTGCTTTTCACAGGTTTCATTATTACAAAAATTATGAGCTTTTCTGTTTGCAAGGGTTTTGTGGCATGCGTTATTTCCTTTTCAAGTACTTGCAGCTTTATTTTGTGCCAGAAAATACAAACTCTATAGTGATAAGTATCATATTTTGAATACTTCTGTGTTGAATTAAGAAATGTGGCCAAATTTTCAAATCTTTTGCTCTACAGCCGATATTTGCAAATGGGCTAAAGTGCGGAATCCCCCACTTATTTGTTTGGCGCTTTTTACAAGAGTAAGAAGAATTGGATTTTTGTCAATTATCTTTGACTTTTTAAAAGAAAATAGGTCGATGTGTGCATGGATAAAGTCAAGAGTGTGCACAGTGCCATTTTTGTGCAATTCTGGTATGTTTTTTTAAATGACAATAGGTTGACGTGTACATGGATACCGCATATGTGCAATTCTTAAAAACGCGCCAAGTAGTGGGGGATTCTGCTTTTTCACCTGCAAATGTTAACATAGAGGTTTTTTTTTTTTTTTTTTTTTTTTTTTTTTTTTTGAGTATCTGGAAACAAATTACTGTTAAAATTAGCAGAATTCAGAGGTAGATCAGTACTAGTTTCATAACAAAGCTTTATTTCATTTCAAAGGAATCTTATAATTACATGCTCATAGAAGTAAATTGTGTTCTCTTGTTAAAAGGAAAGAAAATCATGTAAACAGTGATTCAAAAATTAAAATAATTAATAAATTACAATATAAAGTGGGAAGAGTGCAATTCTAGTTGAAGTTTATGTAGATTAAGTGAACAGCTAGCGACATAAATAACACAGAGAAATTAGATTACCCGCCCCCCCCCCCCCCAAAAATTAAAACAGTTCACTTTACAACTGTGTTTTGGAGAAATCATGATAATGGCTTTGCTTTTGTTCAGTCTGCCTGTTTATTAATAGAGCTGTCATGACCATTAGCAAGTCTGAATTGTTTTAATAATCACAGTGTTCTGCAGTTTCATTTTTTTAACTTTGTGAAATATTTCAACTTGAGTTATTTAATTTACTGTTCTTGTTATTTTTTTGGCATTGTTGTAATGCAACATGTTTAGTATTTTATGGAAAGAGTTTATTACTTTTATGAAATGTTTAAAGGACTTTAGAATTTTGCTCATTTTTATTAACTAGAAGAAAAGTAATGGCAAAATGCACTTCCAGTAGTGATTAACTCTTACATTTCTCTAGCGAATTAGATGGCATAAGTATTATTAGATTTTTTAGACAAAGATAATTAATTATATTTGCTAGACAAAGATGAATTATATTTGCAATGATGAAGATGGAATTTCTTCCATCTTCATCATTGTGTATTTTGATGTCATCAAATTTAAAGGTAGGAAGGTCAATGTACCAGAAAAAAAATTCATCGTATTCTGAATAGTTCAATGGTCATTTTTCTCTTAGCTTATCGTAGTTACATTTTTTAACTTTGTGAAGTATTCCACCTTGAGGTATTTATTTTACTTTTTTAACTTTGTGAAATATTCCACCTGGAGATATTTATTTTACTGTTTCTTATTTTTGTTTTAATTGCTTGTAAATACAGTCAAAAGTCGTTAATCCGGACTCGTCGGGACTTCCGCGATTCTGGATTATCGATTTTTCCGGATTATAGATCATCAGTTTAAATCTCGTAAGATGGCATGCAGAAATTCTTAATTAAAAATATGAAACCGTAATTTATGAAATAAAGAACAATTATGATCTAAAGGGTATCAAAATTTACAAAAAAAAAAAAAAAGCGTAATATTTATTTGTTTACTTTATTAAACATTTCTTTCAAGGTAAGTTGTTTAAGTTGCTTCGTTTTATGTGATAATACTTTCTCTTTAATTCTATAAACAGACATAATTTCTTGTTCACTTACAAAGTTCCGCTGTTCAAGTCCCGTAATTGCTGTGCCGAGAATACCGACTAACTTGTCAATCGAAATTTTTTCGTTTTCACTAACCTCTCTGTCACCTTCTTCATGTCTTTATCCATTTTTTGCAGCAATTCCACTTTTTGTATGATGGACATCGAAACATACTTCGTTTTGTAGATCCTTTGGGAGCTCCAGCATCGGAAATTCTATTTGACATAATCGAAAGTTCAAGTTTACTTTTATAAAATTGCTCTTACAGTCTGAAAAAAGTAATAAGCCGGATCCAGTTCGAAGATTAAGGAACAACGCAATCATCAACATTAACTGAAATAGATAATTAGATAATTTTAGCTTATACCGTCCGTTATACATTAAACGCGCACACGAAAACGTATTCTGCACTTGCGCACACGCATATGCGCAGTCGTAAAGGTCTTACGCGCACGCGTAAACGCCTATGCGTATGTGTCAACGCGGCGCAAGCGCAGAAAGTTTTTAGCTTTGAGGTCCGGATTATAGATCATTCCGGATTACGGGTGTCCGAATTAACGACTTTTACTGTATAAATGTTAATGTTAATGCCAGTTTTTTTGGTCAGACTGTGTTACAGCTAAAGATTATTGTAGGAATGCCATGGTATATATTCATAGATTTGCAATAGAAACAATGCTCTTGTGATGTAATAAGTCAACCATATAATGACCCATTTTTATAACATTTTTATTCAGTGTATTTTCTGTATTTTTTACTAAAGGTTGTTATTTCTGATTTAATGTTTTACGCATTTGGAAGCATAGTTATTTTTTTTTTTTCTGTCTTTCTTTCATTTGGTTGTGACTTTTAATAATCTTTTTGCTGATAGTATTTGGTTAATTTTTATAGCTATTTAATCATTTTGAGAATTTATTCTGTATCATTTTGATTATAGAATTTATTCTGTGTTATGAATTACAAAATTTGAAAAATAGAATTAGATTGCTAAAGCAAAAAGAATAAAATTTCTGCATAAGAGTTTACAAATAATTTATATTTTTTTAAAAAAAAAATTAATTATGTGCTGTGCCACACGGAGGGATGCTCAGTGTAGGATTTTTTAAGGAAGACTGTCACACATTACACATTGGGAAAACCACGAAAGCACTCTTGCAGCTAGCCTGTTTGCCAGGACTCAAGCTCTGGACTGAACTACCAGTGTTCAGTAGCCTTTTACTGCTCAGCTGCTGGTTCGCCAAAAAAATTTGCATTAACAACCTATTGCTTTAAAAATATATTTACGGGTGCCCCTTGTCGATAATTGGCGATTTTTGGCGGTACATGAACACCAAGTTTGTGCAATTATTTTGGCTTTATGTAGCAGCTGCCAAAAATTGCTGCTACACAAATCCAAAATAACAAGTCAAAGAATTTTTTCATAAACTCCGTATCTATGTGCACAATGACCTATTTTCACTTAAAAAAACATGAGAGAATTGCACAAACTAGTCATTGCACACTCCCTTGACTTTGTCCATGTACACATCGATCTATATTCAGTTACAAAAATCAAAGGAGCAGCCAACAAAAAATACATAATACCAATTCAAAGAAGGAAATAACATAAAAAAGGAAATTCATCTTAGCACTACACAAAGGAAATATCCACTTTCCTTATTTACAGATTTCCCTGTCTTCAGTCAAACAAAATTCCTTCACAAAAATAAGTCAAGAATATCCTCCGTAGTGCAGGTATCCTCCGATGTTTCACCATACGCATTTCCTTTCTACAAACAGGACACTTATAATGGCAACTAAGTAAACCTTCATTTACAAACCAGTCAATTAATGCTTTTTTCCTTTTTGTTCTAAATTGTACAGAAACTTCAAATTAATCTTACAAAATTCGGCCATTTTACCATGTAAAGCACAAAATAATAATGTACGTTTTACCCAAAATCCGTCCCATCGTTCAAATTCACCGCAATTACGCAACCAATTATGTCATAATAGAGTTTCCATAGCATTCAACTACTGAGGTTACCGTAAATGAAATAACAATTTGGCCATGTATGAAACAACAACTTGATGATAAATGAAACAACAACTTAGCGATAATCCAATGGACACCTTTCAATCTACTCTAAGCCCTATTGCTTCACAAGGCTGAAATATATAATAAAATCAGTACTTTTCTATTAACAGGGCGCCAGTCACCGAATGTGTGTGAGATGTGCTAATGTATTCATATCACATTATGAAACTCTGATTGATAATAATATATACAGTGTTTAATGTGCACAGTGCCAAAGCTGTGTGTGGTGCTGAATTTGTGGAATTCTTTGTTGTTTTCAAAGCGAGAAAACTGATTGCTCTGTGCATGGGGAAACAACAGTTTCATTCTCCCCATGTGCACCATGATCTGATTTCATTAAAAAAAAATATCAGAGAATGGTTAGAGTAGAGAGAAGGGTACCCCTTGTATTATCGTTAAGGTTTTGTTTTATTTATCGCCAAGTTGTTGTTTCATTTATTGCCAAGTTGTTATTTCATTTATGGTAGCCTGAGTAGTTGAATGATATGGAAACCCTATTATGATATAATCGGCTGAATGATTGCGTCAAATTCCTAAGAGCCTGTGTGTATGTGTATGCGTCAAATTCCTAGGAGCTTGTGGTGTATGTGTTGGTTAGGAAGTATATTGCTTGTTTTGTGGTTTAGATGGTAAAGTGGCCGAATGTGGAAAGATTAATTTGAAGTTTCTGTGCGATTTGGAAAGAAAGGGAAAAACAGCATTACTTGATTGTTGTGTAAATGAAGGTTTACTTAGTAGCCATTATTAGGTGTCCTGTTTGTAGGAAGGAAATGCGTATGGTCGAATGGTCGGAAATGCGTACAGTTGAACATCGTAAATGCGTGCGGTTGAATGTCATTATGGAGGATATTTTTTACGATGCCAATATACAGAATCTAGTTCAGATAATTTTAGGAAGTTTTTGGATGCTGTTAAGGAATTTTGTTTGACTAAAGACGTCTTAATTTGTAAATAAGGTAAGTGGATATTTCTTTTGTGTAGTGCAAAGATGTATTTCCTTTTTTATGTTATTTCATTGTTTTATTTAAAATGTAGTTTATTGAGATTATATATTTTTTTGTTGGTTGCTCCTTTGACTCTTTAAGTGAATATAGGTCGATGTGTACATGGACAAAGGGAGTGCGCAAAGCTTAGTTTGTGCAATTCTCTGATATTTTTAAGTGAAAATAGGTTAATGGGTACATGGATAAAGTCAAGGAAGTGTGCCATTACACCGCTACACAAGCCAAAATAGCAAGTCAAGGAATTGCACAAACTTGGTATCCATGTACCGCCAAAAATTTCCAAGTTTCGCCAAGTGGTACCCGTAAAAATACTTTTACCCAGAGTATTGCATTAATTCAACATAATGCACAGCCTTGGCTTTGAGCAAATTAAACATTTTATACATTTAATTGTATGTAAAATATGATGATGCCCTTTTGGATTTCGGTGTCTTCTGTGATCTGTTTTCTTTTTACCTACATGTTGGCTCTCATTACAACCCATTTTTACAGTGAAATTGAGGCCATCCGTTTAGTCCTTCAACAGCTTTCTGCCCATCTCTCTCCTCTTGATAAGGCTGTAATTTTATCAGACTCAAGTTCTGCTCTTCAGGCCTTAGCAAGTAACCTAGGAAAACAAAGTGCTTGTGTCCAGAGCTGTTGGGTGCTGTTGAGCAGAATTCAGACAAAGTGTGCTTTCCAGTGGTTGCCATCACATTGTGGCCTCTGGGGAAATCAGATGCCAGAACATTTGACAAAAAAAAAAAAAAAAAAAAAAGTATGAATATTCTCCAAAGGTCTTCCAGAGACCTATCTCTTCACTCTGTTAAACTTGAAATCAATAGGATTTATAAAAAACCTTTTGTAATGTTGCTGTTAGTGCTACTGAAAATAGGTAATGAAGGGTGCTATTAAAAGCCAACTGTGTCTCGGACTCTCCTCTTGCTACTGCTGTGGCTGAGTTTTAGACTATTGACTAGACATGACTGCCTTGGTGCTCATTTAAAATGACTGCCTCACTTTTATGTGCTTTGTGTGATTCTGGACAAGTCATGGATGCTGCTCATCTAGACATGTGCTCTGCACTTACGAGTTTGGACTATATTGCAAAGATGCATTGGAGAGCTCGTTGCCTAATGATCTGATGGTCAATGGCCAGGCATTTGATAAATAAATTGTATGTAAAATACTGTAATTTCCAGAAGAAACACCATGGTATTGAAGTGTTTAAAACTTAAACTTTCAGTGGGTGTGGTGTTTCTACTGATGCAGTGCTTACTTGCACTTAAAGTTTGGATAGCCTAGGTTCTGTCCCCACACAGAAGACCACCCAGTTGCTTTCTGTGGATTTTGTTATGTTTATGTTTTCTCTTCAAATGGACATACGTGTTTTAATTTCCCTAAACGTGATTTCGGAACATTTACATTCTTCCCTTGTTCAAATCAGCATTCACATCAATTTGAATGGCCTTTGTTCTCTGTCCCTTGATAAATCTTTCGAGACCCATCATCTTCCCTCCCCTTTCTATTTTAAATCTGCTGTGGGAAAAGGAATGGCAGTTTTGATTATAAAAATTTGCTTACAAGCAGAATTTATAGTGCAACAAATGAACATAAATGATTTAAAAGGAAAAATCTTGCTGGTGTAGCAGACTTATGAAAAGACAATAATTTATGTGCATATCAGGAAGAATAGTGAAGCAACAGTTACCAGCAGACAGCAGGATAAGAAAGCATCTTTTCTAAAATATGTGCGAAATATTATTGTCGAGGAAAAAATTCTGACCTTTAGCTTTTGAATGTCCTGCAAACAGAACTGTTGATGAAACTGGTACAAAAACTGTATCCATTTTTATAATGGGACATGAAAGAATTTCATTTGTATACGTGTTAGCTTGTGCAGTAAATGGAGTCAGGCTGATGGTTGTTAAAGGAAACTTTTCTGAAGAGAGATTTTCCTAATGGCACAATTATTTCTGTAAAAGAGAATGAATGGATGTGCAAAACAATAGTGCATGAGTAGCTACAAAATGTTTGCCAGTATCTTAAGGGATTTTTTTTTCCCAGGCGAAAGGATTGTGGATTCTGTGCATTCTCATTTACTTGATTCAGTGAAAACTAGGTATCAATAAATTGTCTGTGAGTCTAGCTGTAATTCCTAGTAGCTTGACAAAAATCTTATCACCAAAAATTCATTAATAAATCCTTCAAAGCTGATATCCAAAATGGTGAGAGTGTTGTATGAATAAAGGCTTACTCATGTTATACCAAAAGCAGCAAAATGTGTAAATCATGTGAAGAAGTTGCGAAATGGATAAGAAGTGTATGGAAATCAGTGGAAATATTATCAATATGACCAGGAATAAAAGAATCGGAAATTATATTCCCAAATAAGAGTTGTAAAGCAAGAGGATGAATGTGACTTTCTGGCAGGCCTTTAACCCTGTTCGGTGTGAACACACCAAAAATATTCCCTCTTTAGACACTGAAAATAATTGATAAATATCACGAAAACTACGCTAATGGTTACTTTTAATCTCTTTTATGAATAATAGACGGCAGCACCGTACGAGCAAATCATTAACGTTGAGATATATTTTGTTTTTAAAGACACTGATTTTTCAAAGAAATGTTTCAGATTTTTTTTTTTAATATAAAGAATATCAATGAAAAAAATCATTATATAATTTTGCTGTTCGTATGCTAATCTGCCTATTCTGTATTACTTTTAATTTTTATCTTTGAAATATTGCGTATAGTGAAGCCTTCAGTGTATGGTGTGTTTGGACTGAACACCCTGTACTGGTAGCGCCAGTCACGTGGGAGTGAGTCACAGAATGTGGTCTCGTGCTTCAAACACGGGGGAGGCTGAGAGCGCAGATGTATTTATATTTGTTTTTATTCTTTTCTGTTTTTGGTTTTGAAGATCTCAGTTTTCAGTTAGCTATTTGATTTTCAGTGAGAGCAGACCCCTTTTTTTCTATTGCTTTCATCGTGCATAGTATGCTTAGTTTTCATTTCTGTAGATTTTAATTTGTACAGAGGCTGTTCACACATTTTTTAGATGATGTATATTGTATTCACAAAACTAAGTTACATAAAATTCTTGTGTTTTAAATGTTCTATTTGACATCCCTTATTCTGAACTATCTTTCAACACCGCAATTTCCAGGATAATAATGCCTTTTGAAGTGGCAGAAGAGGTATTCTATCCCATTCTTCCCGAACAGCTTTCCAGAGTCCTGTTAGGGTTTTGGGACAACGTTTGGATAATGCAGTTTTTAAAAGTCCGAAAGCACAAAAATCCATGGGTGACACATCAGGAGATTTAGTAGGGATATCAGTGAAGGGTATGGTCTTGATACCAATTTTTTGTTCCATTTCGTTTTGGAAATTTACAGTGGATTTTGATGTTTGACTGCTAGCTTTGTCCTGATGGAGTCTCACAGATTGATGGCACTGTGGGTAAAGCGATGGTATTTTGTTCAGAAAAATTGGCGATAAAATATGTTCCTGATAGAATTTGGAGTTAATCTTGACATTTTTTTGCACTTTCTTTATTTTTAACTTGCCATTATAAGAAAAACCAGCAACAATCATGAATCCCTTAGAAAAACTTTCTTTCGATTCTTTGAACCATGTACTTAAATTTTTTCTCCCCTTTTATGATAATAAATGGCTCTTTTTTTGTTACAATCATTTAAATACACCCATGCTTCATCTTTTGTGATAATAGTTTTCCATTTTTCTTTGGATAAGTGTTTCTCATATAGAATTCTGTAGCGTGTCCTGCATTGAGCGATATGCTTTGGAAGAAGACGATGCACATTGCGTTTTTCCGCTTTCTTAAGATTTAAATCAACGTTTATCATTTTGTTTACAGTGGACACCAAGCATTTTAATGATTTTGCAACTGTCCTTTGACTAGTTGGGTTTTCTTTTAACATTAAACAACGTACCTTTGCAATAATCGAAGATGTCCGTTTTTTCCTTGGATACTTGTTTGGAATCTTTGTCCCACTTGAGGCTCCAATTTGACATTTTTTTCCTTTCTTGTTGATGATATCACCTATTGACGCTTTAGATATCACAGAACCATGACTCTCACATCGTTTTTGGATAACGGAGTATGCATATTTCTCTTCGGAAAGAGAGTAAATGTAGCCTTCGAAAAACTGCTTTGTTAAATTCGCCATTTTGAATAAAAACAAAACTTTCAAGCCACAGACGATAATTTTGACTTTAAAAGCATAGTACAATTGCAATTACTTCTTTTGCAGCAAACGATTTTTTATTACCGCCTACCAAAATCGTCTAAAAAATGTGCAAACAGCCTCTGTATATATATTTAATAATTATTTTTTCTAGTCAATAATTAATTGTAAATATTATAGTATTTTAATTATTTTTCTTTAAAATTTTTAAATTGTGTAAATGGTTAGGAGAGGCCTCAGCATTGCCGAAGCAATGATCCTGGTTTTTTTTTTTGGGGGGGGTGTAGAGTAGCAGGCCTCCCCGTGGTGCACCCTGGGTTATGCTAAATCTGCTGCAGAGATCAGATTCTACTGTTTTTAAATCATAGACAAAGTATTTTACTATAATACTTGCTTCGCAGCAATGCTCACTTATCGCGACTCAGTGTGTTCACTTCGAACACACCCACAAAATGGAAACGGTTTGTGCAATCTTTGTAAAATTATACCTGTATACTCTTCTAAGCCTAAATAGACTGCCCTGCAATTTTTTTTTTTTTTTTTTTTTTTTTTTTTGTAAAATTCCAACTTTAAAGAGTAGCGTGCCGGAAAGGGTTAAACTATAAGGATTTGCTAAATATTTTAAATTCAGATAGTGAAGAATCAGATTTTAATGGCTTTGTGTGTCGTACAATTTGCTGTAAATATTTTTGCTAACAGAAGTAAAATTTAAAATCTTCTATCTTTCAATTTAGTATTTTGTTGTTGCAATGTTTTTTATAACATAGTGTGAGTATTACATATAATGACTTCTTTAGTGGGTAATATAAGTCCATTCATGAACGTAAGTATATTTTCAGTATTTTTACCCATAATTTATTTTTTAGTTACAGTTTCCTTTTATGTACATTTTGTAACTGATAATGCCATATATCACGACATAGGTTGAGAGTTTGAGTCTGTGACATTCGCTGTGATGCCACACATAATTTATTTATGCTGATGCAGCATTTCTAAACAATTTTAGTTTTTCTTTCAACATTTTCCTCGTGTGTGTGGTGTATGCAGCTGTGGCCTTTCTTCAAGACATTATAGTAGTTATTTTTCTCATGAAGCATTATGTATCCTTAGATTTGCAACCATTTAGTTATATATCATGCCAACATTTGTATTTGGAGCAAAACTGTCCTCTTTAAGAGAAATATACTCAAAAATCTAAATACAGCAAAAACTTGACTATTAGGAAAGTTCATGAAATTCCAAATGCCATGAAAATTCCAGAAAGTTAAGCATGTAAAGAGTGAAATTTTTAGTCGAAAAACCAAATCAATTGAAGAAGTTTTCTCTCTAAAATAATGAAAATATTCATCTTATTTAAATATAAACTTCAAAGCCTGCATTTGAAATGATATAAGACTTCAAGAGCAAAAAAGCATTTCAAGCATGAAAGCAGATGTATTTTATGACGCATTTCCTTAAACTTATGAAATTAAAACATCATACCCCATAATGAAATCCTGTCAATTAAACAATTATGCATATCAGTCTAGCAGAAGTTCAAAGGAACAGATCTTATTTATTTAGATAATGAACAGATCCTTTCTTTATTTAGATAACGAACAGATCCTTTCTTTATTTAGATAACGAACAGATCCTTTCTTTAGTTAAATAGTGAACAGATGCGAGTTATGAATATAGTATGTAAAAGTTTTGAATGGCTTTTCATAATTTTTCACATTGCGTAACTTTTGTTAATCTGCTTTCAAATAAATTCGATACCATGCTCATTAATGCACACTCTTCTTGATGCAACAGTCCTGGAATTTTCAAAATACTCTCCTATATGATGTTCTGTAAAAGACAGATCCTTAATTCTTATCGCTTTCTCAAAATGTGAGGGATAAATGGTAGCTAACTTACACCCGTCTTTACAAAAATCAAATTAGCTTATTAATAATTAATGAGGTTTAGATAAAATTAAGACAAAGGTCTTAAGGGCTGTTCCCACTTGATACTCAATGACGCTATCGGAGCTAACCATCCCATAGAACACAGCTCTACCTAACCTAGCTCGTTCACACTTACTGGAAGCATCCACTAGCAACAGCCAGTAAGAGAGTAGAAGATCGCACACGCTTTCATTTGTTTACATTTCGTAGCAGACAGTCTTCCGCCGTGAATCTTTGAGTGATAGAGCGAAAACTGAGCGACGTTTTTTTTTTTTTTTTTTTAAATGGTTTGATTGAAACGTATAGTGAGCAGAAAACAACGAAAATGTATTTTGTTGTTCAGTTTTCTTCTTGCAGCATATGTATTATATTAGACTAGTAAAAAAGCCACGAAGTGAGTGGGTGAAATCCATTTACCTGCAGAGAGCAGTTCATGGCAATCATTCTGCTTTGCTACCTCAACTACGAGAGAATTATAAGGACTTTGTAGAGACATTAGATATACTTTTGGAAGCAGGAAAGATGAAAAATAGCATCTACCTTCGCCGGGAATCGAACCACGGACCTCTGGAATACCGGCCCAGCATGCAGAACCATTACACCACGAAGGTACGCTAGGAAGGCGGGAGAAATACCTTATATACTCGCTCTTTTAAAGGGTGACTGGGGTTTTTAGGGGACCCAAGCGCCAGATCCTGGGCGTGGAGAATCCTCATCCAACACCCTTTTAGTTCAGGCGCCACTGTAGAGACATTAGATATTTTTCAGAAGCAGGCAAGATGAAAAACTAGCAAACGCCTTCGTCAGGAATCGAACTACGGACCTCTGAAATACCGGCTCAGTGTGCTGACCACTACACCAGTAAGGCACTCTAGAAATGTAAGAGAAATACCTTATAACTTATTGTTTAAAAGCATTGTCCCAAACTGTTTACAAGGCAAAATTAGGAAATGACATATTTCATTAACTGGAACACAATTAAGTACAGTTTTCTAGAACTTATTTCAAAGCAGTAAAAGTTAAAATATTAAGATAATTATCATTATTTGAAAAAATGTGAATGCTAAATATCTATATTATATAATAAATATTATTCTTTTGTGGGCTGACTAATTAAGTATGGCAAGGGGTTATCCTTTCCTTTTGTTCAAAATTTGGTCATTAAGTATACAGGTTCCAAATCATCAAAAATAATTTTGAAAAATAAAAACATGTTTTATTGTTATTATTTAATTATTATTATCAGTATTTTCATTCCAAATGATTAGCGAATGCAGTTTCTAAAGTTAATGTGAATCATTTTATTTTATGAGGCAATAAACAGTACCTTTCTTTTTATGAGGAGAAAAGTTTAGAAGAAAGAAAAATATTACATTAAAGCTTTTGTCTATGCTTTGCTTTCACTACTTTTAATTCCATTGCTAACTTTATAATACAATTAGATATATTATCTGAGATTATCGATATCAGTAATTCAATTAATAGTCCGAATTCAAAATCTAAACAAAATGTAGAGAAAAGAAAATTACTTACCATTCCGATGGAGATGATCTGCAATCATCATCCAAGCGCATTATTTTTTTATTTTATTTTTATAGTCCTTAAGTCGATTATCAAATATAACTGGATGTCGCTGGATTTCGGCGATTAAACTACAATCTTCACTCATGTCCTCACCATGTTGTTTATTGAACTTAGTGCGCTTCTGCTGCTGCTGATGATTTGAAATACTCTCCTGAATGGTGGGTTCCATGTATCGACTAGCTTCGTTTTGCATGAAGTTCAGATTTTTCAGCTGGGTCTGTAGTGACAAAAAACTGGTTTTTTCTAGCTGTTCGGCTGTGTTGGTTGCATCGGATGTGGTCGTTAGCTTCGATATATCCCAGTGTGAACAGCGCTTTATGATTGTGTTGTGACATCATGCTTACCCACTTTTGCCACTAAATCATGCTGCTTGGCAAGAGTGTCTCTATGTGTTTATAATGGCTTTACAAAGTCTCTCATTTGCTTACTTTTTCGTAGAGGAAATAAAGTTTCGGAACTTCTAAAATATTCCAGTTACTTAAGCTTTCTAGTTAATTGAATACTGAGTAGTTGAGCTTTTACTATACATCTTAATTAACCCAGTGAGCAAGATAGGTGCATTTATCCAATCATGAGAATTTCTGTTACTTTGTATATATTAATTTATTGTTGAAGATATTTTGTATCCTTATGTTTTTTAACGATCTAAATATCATGCTAATGTATGAAAATTTAATAAAACAAAGAGTAAAACTAATTACACAAGTCTAATAAATGCTATTTAAATAGAGCTCCTCTCCAGCAGATTCCCCCCTCAGAAAGTTGATACAATACAAAGTTCGTAATCCGGACTCGTCGGGACTTCAGCGATTACGGATTAGGGGTTTTTCCGGATTATAGATCATCAATTTGAATCTGGTAAGATGGCATGCAGAAATTATACAATTAAAAATATGAAACCGCAGTTATGATCTAAAGGGTATCAAAATTTACCAAAAAAAAAAAAAAAAGCTTAATATTTATTTGTTTACTTTATTAAACATTTCTTTCAATGTAAGTTGTTTAAGTTGCTTCATTTTTTCTGCTAACGCTTTCTCTTTAATTCTATAAACGGACATAATTTGTTGTTCAGTTACAAAGTTCCACTGCTCAAGTCCTGTAATTGCTGTGTCGAGAATACCGACTATATTGCCAATTGAAATTTTTTCGTTTTCAATAAACACTCTGTCACTTTCTTCACTATCAAAAGCGGTATTTTCTGGATCTAGAACCATACTATATATTTCGCCATCCGTTAATTGATTGATGATTGGGGCATTGTCGTCGCAATGAAAAACTTCTGTTATATCGACTTCATTTATTACCGCTTCTCCACATTTCTTTATAAAATCCAATAACTGGAAAATTTTGCCTTTAGTTTGCGATGTCCGAAAACCTTCATATTTGCGGCTATCATCTTCATCATCCTCACCATGAAATATGGTAGCTGGCCATAAATTATGCCAAGCATTTTTCAACATATCTGGAGACACATCCTCCCACGATCTTGCGATGCTCCACACAGCAGATTATATGCTAAACAATTTCAAAAAGTCCTGAAAGTGTTCAAGAAATTTAACATAGATTTTAAAAATGCTACTTTATATTTGCATTTCAGTGCGTGCACTATTCTCATATCTATAGGCTGAATGGTAGACATACGATTTGAAGGGAAGAATAATACAGATACATTATCTTTCACTAAAACTTTAAGTGAAGTATGCGCCGAACAGTTGTTAACAATCAGGACTATTTTTGAGCCATCAGGTAAACCAACCGAATTCAAATGTCGCCAAGCCTCGGGTATAAAATGATTTTCAAACCAATCACTCATCAACACTTGTGTCATCCATGCTCTTTTATCTGCACGATATATAACTGGGAAAATCGTTACTCCTTTAAATGCTCGAGGTCGTGCATGTTTTCCGATTACGAAAAGTTTTCACTTGTGCGTTCCTGCAACATTTGCGCACACTAAAATTGTTAGTCTCACTTTGGAATCTTTGACACCAGTTGGAGCCTTTTCTGTAGACGTTGCCAAGGTATTCCGCGGTACATATTGCCAGAAAAGACCATTTTCATCAGTGGTGTAAATTTGTTCTGGAGATAATTGTTCACTAGTAATGAGTTCAATGAATTCATCTGCAAATTGTTCAGCAGCTTCAGTATCAGCTGAAGCTTTTTCCCCTGAAATTTTTAATTGTCTTTTACTATGGCAATTTTTAAATTTAGTTAACCAACCTGTCGAATATGTGCACTCAGTGTTTAAGTTCATTTCTTCATGAAATATTTTGGCTTGAGCCATTAGCATTGAACCTGTCAATGGCATGCCCTCGTTGCGACACTGTCCGACCCATTCAATCATCACTTTGTCATGATCGTCACTTTTAGCATAACGAACCCTTTTTCTGTTATTCATTGCAAGTGGGGTGTCGGAATCCACAAAAAATTCAAAAAGTTCCTTTTTCTTTTTGCTTATGTCATCTACAGTTGACTTTCCAATGTCGTACTCCTCGCATAATTTTGAGACAGATATGTCTGTATATATTTTTTGCAGCAATTCCACTTTTTGTTTGATGGACATCGAAACATGCTTTCGCTTTGTAGATCCTTTGGCAGCTCCAGAATTGGAAACTCTTTTTTGACATAATCGAAAGTTCAAGCTTAACTTTTATAAAATTGCTCTAACAGTCTGCGAAAAGTAATAAGCCGGATTCAATTAGAAGATTAAGGAACAGCGCAATCTGCAACATTAACTGAAATGCCTTAAAATCAGTAAAGATAATTTTAGCCTAGTTTATACCGTCCATTATACATTAAATGCACATGAGTAAATGCATTACACGCATGCGTAAAGCATACAAAAACGTTTGTGGCTTTGAGGTCTGGATTATAAATCGTTCTGGATAATGGACGTCTGGATTACGGACTTTGTACTGTACTTCTATATTAGTGATCAACCTAAGTTGAGAATACTGGATATAGTAGAAAATATATGCATCTGCTGTAGAATATAGTTCTACTATTTCAAGAAGTTGTATTTTAGAAATTACGCTGTGAAATTTAAATATTGTTGAGCAAAGAGAATGGAATGAAAAAATATGTGAAATTATAGCTTATGTTGCATGCAACGTCTTACTAAAAAGTTTGCTAATAGCATATCAATCATTTGATGACAAATTGGAAGGCATTATTGGCAAAACTGCAAATTCCAGCAACCCTGGTCTCATCTCTTACTTGAAACGGTGGTGTCTCACCCCACACCATGGACCTTATAAGAAATAGACTAACCCAAACGGGGTTTCTCCCTCGTCTGAGGCATTGCCGGCTGTCACCTTGATCACATCCGGAGGAGTAGGGACGACATGCAGAAATTTACCATTGGTTGCCTATTGCAGTGTGTATAATTGTCAAGATAAAGCTGTCTGTAGCGCCTCATTTCACAAATTACAATATCTACATATTTTTAATTTTGAAATTGAGATTGGTTTATAAAAATTTAGCATATTTATCAAGCATAATTAACGTTCCAAATAATTATAAAGCTATTACATGCTTTCAGGACTGGATATTTTTTTAGCTTTTCCTATGCTGTAAGGAAATTTATAACTACTTCTTTCAGAAAATAATATTTTAAATCTGAATTAACAGAATGCTAGAAAATAATATTTTAAATCTGAACTAATAGAAAATTGCTAGAAAATAATATTTTAAATCTGAACTAATAGAAAATTTCAAACAAGGATTTTTCTCTTGCAATTTTTATGCTTTTTATTGGTGTAAATAAGTAAAAAATACTAAAATATTTAAAAACGAATTTTTGAAAGTTTTGTTTAAAATTATAAATTGTGCTGCTTTTTTAAAATTATAGTTGAGTATTATAGCACAATTTCTATAAAAGAAATTTATTTCAACTATATTTCATAATACATCATAGTGATAAATACTTTTGACTCCTTAAAAATTTTTATACATTTAATTCTAATATTAAAATTGTATTTAACCGTCATAATTAATTTTGCTTGATTTTATAGTGATTATTTTTTAATTTATTTTTAGTTCAGCGTAAGATTTTTTTAAAATTTACTGTTAATTTAATTTATTAGCCCAAAGGGGAGGTAGCCTAGAAATGCTGTTAGTTTCGAAGCGGCATTTTGCGCTGTTTTACTATAAATGTCTGTGTCTCCTTGCAAATTGTTGTTACCAAATATTATCGCCCTGTATTATATGTAAAGAAATTAAATAATGAAGAATCTGCATGAATAAATGTATGTTTCTCGCACTGTGACAAAAACAACGGTATCTAGAGCCATAAAATTTTGAATAATGTAATCCTCCACCCGAACATGGGCATCTGGACGGCTGAATTTCGAATTTGTTTTAATCTTTTTCATATTTTGTAAAACTTTAAGGAATTTTTTATTAACAAACTCAACGAGTTCTGAGCGAGCTCTGTACGGAAAATAACAGTTTTATCTCCAGTGCGGAAATTCTAAAGGTATGCTGTTTTCAAATGTATGTGGTTTACGGGCGAAGAACATGATATTCAATAAATATAGGTAACACACAAAACTTTAAAAAAAGGTTCCTTTCGCGCGTAATATAAAATCTGAGTGCTTCTAGATTTTATTTTATCTTTTTTTTTTTTTTTCCCCCTTCATTACGCTCAGAAAATTTTATGCTGTGAATTTTCTGAATTATTAAAATAACTAATCCACTTTAATGTTAATAATTTAATGATAACATAATCAAATAAATATGATCGTTTTGTAATGTTATTATAGTTTGGAAAATCACTGCCTGAAAATGTTCATTAGATTAAAAAAAGATTATCAGATCTTGTTTAATTTTACCTTAGTTATTTCAAAGCACCATGTACTATCAATCTTATTTAATTTTACTTTATTTTTACACAAAATTAAGTTCATAAATTTTGTGCTTAGAGTTTTTACCGTTTTACCAAAGTAAAGATGTTTGTAGAAGAATTACGCGTGAAAAAAATGTGCGAAATGCAGTAAAAAGTGCTTTAATGAGATATATTGAATCCTAGTTGGAAAAAACTGTGGCTTTCATAATCTCATCACTATACAACGTATCACATTTAATAATTAAAAAGAGTTATGTGATACAAACACCATAGGTTTCAGTGTTAAAGTAAGCCAAATCGTCCCTACTCTTTCTTGCCGACATGTCGGTGACGCGCGCCCCGCCCACTGGGTTAGTCTATCTCTTATAAGGTCCATGCCCCACACTTGCTGACAAAAGCAATTAAAGCATTCATTCATTCACTCCGAATCAATCTAGTGAGGAGAAAAAAACTGTTATTGTGTCTGCTTCATCTTCAACATATGTATACAAATTCCAACCTCCTAAAGCTAGAAAAACGCTATGTATTTCTGCTAAACTTATCATTATGAATGTTTTTGGTCAAACTACAGGAACATTTTTGTAATAAACTTGATAATTTTTATTTTTATTGCTGATTTGACTGGTGTTTCTGTGACAAGCAATTGCATGATATTGAAACTGAAGGAAAATGGTGGAATTTTGATTCTGGCTCAAGAAATGATTTCTGAAAGTCAGTACATAAACCTAAATTAAATAATATAATGAGTTAACTTTAGCAACAGTGCAAAGAAAAGTTCACTTTTAGCGGAATAAAATTTCTATGGTGCAGAAAGTGGATAGAGTTATAAATGGTAAAGCTGATTTGCCAAATATGTTTGTTTGCGCAGTAGGACAAATTAGGAATGATTTATTATTTGCATATAAAAAAATGCCAGTCAGTTTTCACTGCATGGTATGATTTTTGGTACTGGAGTCACATATATCTAATAGATGTGAAAATATATTGTGTATCATATATAGAATTGAGCAATTTATTATAGAGATAAAACATGGGTAAATTTTGGGCACTCTGAAACCAAAATTTGGCAGGATATGACCATAAAAAGTGCTAAGAGAACCTTTTTCAGTGGCCTTTCAACAGGTTTAGTTTCTTCTTCAGGAAAAATGTAGTTTCTTCTTATGATGCATAGTTGTCCTTGCTGGTAATGAGGAAAAATTTGTTCCTGAAGCATATATTTGATTGGTACATAGAGTTGGATAGTTCATTCTCCAGCTGATAATCTTGGTGGAATTGAATACCT
This sequence comes from Stegodyphus dumicola, assembly GCF_044657685.1. NCBI lineage: Eukaryota > Metazoa > Arthropoda > Arachnida > Araneae > Eresidae > Stegodyphus > Stegodyphus dumicola. The sequence goes on from NC_140780.1 coordinate 241,352,107, forward strand.
CAGTTTAAAATAAGCCCCTTTTAAGGACACAAACTAAAAACATAACTATCCCTTTTCAGGGTCACAAATTAAGAAAGAAGTAGATCTATAAACAATTATAAATAACGTAATAAGTATACATTAACGTAACATGGAAGTATCCCACCAGTGGCCTAGGCATTAAGACTGCTGAATACTTGTAGTTATTCGACCTGGGTTTGAATCCAGGCAAACAGGCTGGCTTCTTGGTTGTTTTTCCCCCATTTTTTTTTTTTTTTTTTTTTTTTTTTTTAATTTTAAACTGTAATAAACAAGATGTACTGTAGGATGTTTATTGTCCAGGCATGACTGAAAGAGTATACATCTTGGGAGACAATAAAGAATATAGTTTTTACAGTGTCTGCTATAAAATGTCGTAAGAGTTTTTTAAACAATCGCAAAATTAAAATCTAATTTGCTTCTTTAGAAAATGAAAATGGGAAGTTTTGCTGTGGATTTTGTTTAAATAACAATCTGGTTTTTAAATATCAAATTCGAATCAGGTTCAACTTCAGCTTCATCCCACAAAAAGACTGTTGATTAAATATGCGGGTATGAAGTCGCCAAATGTACAGCAGAATCAAACATCTGCAGACAATCTGGTGCATATGGAAAATTTGATGAACAAGGTGAAAAGCCACGAAAAGGTCATTCTAGTCTTGTACATGATCTCAGGTTAGATTTCATGAGGTATAGAATTTATCCTTAAACTGTAAAAAATTGCTTTGACAAGGAAATGGGACCTTTCATTGTGCTACTATTGATTGCTATTTCCAGTTTATTTCTTCACCTGTATGTGCTGGTCTTGCAAAAAAGGGAATTCACAAGTAATTTCTTTAAACTGTCTTTGTCAGTATGCAGATTAATGCAGCAGATGTCATGTTTTAACTATCCTTCAAAGTCACCTAAATTTACTTTGGCCAGAAGGCTAATTTTTCTGTTGTGTTCAACTTTCATGTGTTAAATGCGGTTTGTTTGTTTGCACAGGTGTTCTCATGTTTTCAAAAACTATTTTAAACTATGAAATCAATAGTGCAAGGAAAATATCAACACAAATGTAATTAAGGGAAACCATTGAAGAGATGTTACCAGGAACATGATACGAGCTTTGGCATTGTCAAGCTATTAAAAAAGGGGGTGAAAGAGCAGAAATGAATGCCATGTCTTTATAGTAGAATAGTTAACCCAAGTGCTAAGGTTATCAGGAAAATTTCAGGACTAGAAAGATTAAGAATTCTGTCTTCTGTACAGATTTTGTTCCAGTAAAACATTTGTAGGAGAGAGAAAGACTATGTTATATTTGAGAATTGATGAAAGAGTATGTTCTATTAACTGTATTTTTGTCAAAGTTTGATGAAAATTGAATGTGTGTCGGATTTTTCTTCCAATAAACAAACTTTCATCGATTTCGACAAATCACATTTCATCTTCTCTGCCCAACCATTTTTCTTTCCAACTGTGGTTTTGTTGTTCTGATCTTTAGCAGTTTATTTGCTTTGACGAAATTCAGCTTATTTTAAATCTTTAAATAAGTTATTAAATCTTAAATAAGATATACATTTGTAAATGTGAATACAGCTTTCTTCAGAGAAGTTTCCTGTTATCGTTGTTATGATTTATCTGAATTTATTATTTCCGTGACATTCTGTGATGCATAGTTTAATTTCATGAGAGTTATTGTATTCACCACTGTTACACAAATTGTATGTTATTGTGTAAATGTGCTTATCTTTTGTTTAATTACTTAGCAAAGCATAGAGACCATTAATAGAGAAATTGGGGGGATACTGAAAATTTTTGAAAAGCTTATAACCACAGAGCAGTCAGAATAAATGCAGATAAATATTGAGTAATGTGTTAATGAAAACTGTGTTATTCAAAAATTCCCAATCTGTGCACAGTGATAGTCCAAAGCAATGCAAAATATTCTAATACTCTCAAAGAAATGATAGTCTGCATGGGCCTAGTATTGGGTCATCAGTCTATAGAAAGGCTATCAAACAAATGCTGTACAAATGAGTGTTTTTTAAAAAGCATTTATTAACCCTTTGTTGCATACAAAAAATCTAGAGAAGTTAAACAAAAACGTTTGTATTTTTTCTTCTTAAAATAACCTTAGTGATAATAATAATAAAAAAAAATTATTCAAACTTTGTTTTAAATAATTGCTACATTTAAATAATTGCTACAGTTTGTTCTCTACAGTGCACAGCATGCACATACGTACATGCATACAAATCTTTTCCCAACGATTTATGATCATTGCATTTGAAATCATTTCCTGCCTTGTTTGTAGTGATCATTACTATCTTGTAAATGGTAAATCTACAACTGACATGCACATACAGATCCCCCAAAATACCTTCGCTTCCTCGATTGCGATTGAATTCATTTTGCTACGATTTTGTAACCTGTACCTATTGGATTCAAATGTCAAATATTCTAGAAATTCCTTGCCAAACATAAACATTTCCAGTGGTGTTTTGGCTTGATAAGCAGTACACTTGGGTTTCAATTCACTCTTTTCGGTAGATCTTTATCTGCCCACTCCACAATTTTCTTAAACTGACATTTAAAATAAAATGTCTAAAATTATTAATTATAAATAAATATGGCAGTATAAAAAAGTGTAAGCAATATTATGTAATGTTTACTATGAGAAATTGCACTAACTTGGAAACAGAAGTAGCAGCCATTTTCCAAATAGCAACGCTTTACTTAGTGATGCTATACAGCCATCTATGATCAATGGTTGAAAGTTCTAATAATATAGAATGAATAAACACAGGAACGGAATCTGTTTAGACATTTACAGAAGAATAAACAAATTAAAACTTTTGTCTACTAGAGTGGACATGATGCAACAAAGGGTTAACCTGTCAACTGGTTTGAAAATTACTTTCAGACCATTTGACAGTTGACAAGATTGCATAGATTCAGGGCTATTTCAGAGGCTATGTTGCTTTGAATTATACTTCTGTAAAGGTATTATTGAGCTGTTGTGCGAAAATACGCTAGAAGCAACATTTGAGGGTTAGGAACTGACCGACTCCTGGATATCATTAAAAGATGAATTATCTGTATATGATATCAAGTTTGTGCAAAACTAGGTTTTTAGTGGTGGATGAGATAAAAAGCAAGTATCATGAGAAAGATCACTTCATCAAGTACAGTCAAAAGTCATTAATCCAAACTCGTCGGGACTTCAGCGATTCCGGATTATCGATTTTTCCGGATTATAGATCATCAGTTTAAATCTGGTAAGATGGCATGCAGAAATTATAAAATTAAAAATATGAAACCGTAATTTATGAAATAAAGAACAATTATGATCTAAAGGGTATCAAAATTTACAAAAAGAAAAAGCTAAATATTTATTTGTTTACTTTATTAAACATTTCTTTCAATGTAAGCTGTTTAAGTTGCTTCGTTTCATGTGATAATACTTTCTCTTTCATTCTATTAAACAGACATAATTTCTTCTTTATTTACAAAGTTCCGCTGTTCAAGTCCTATAATTGCTGTGTCAAGAATACCGACTAATTTGTCAAATGAAATTTTTTCGTTTTCAATAACCTCTGTGTCACTTTCTTCACTATCGGAAGCGAATTATAATGATGAGGAATTTGATTTAAATCATATCAAAGACGGAGTACATCGAGAGGAAACACTACATTTAGTAAGGAATTATAAGCCAAATAAAATAAAAACATCTGCCCTGAAGATAAGGATAGTGCTGACAGATCAACTTCCAATTCATTGCGCGCCACGTCGTTTACCTCCCCTCGCAGAGCAGCGTGAAATTGATAAACATATTTCGGAATGATTAGATAATCAAAGGATATGCCTTTATCCATTTTTTGCAGCAATTCTACTTTCTATTTAATGGACTTCGAAACATGCTTTCACTTTGTACATCCTTTACATATTAGTAAATATATATCGGAAATTCTATTTGACAGAATCGAAAGTTCAAGCTTACTTTTATAAAATTGCTCTAATAGTCTGCAAAAAATAATAAGCCGGATCCAATTCGAAGATTAAGGAACAATGCAATCTGCAACATTAACTGAATTAGATAATTTTAGCTTAGCTTATACCAGTGGCGTAGCTAGGGTGGGGCAAGGGGGGCATCTGTCCCCGGGCGCAACATCCAAAGGGTGCCAAATTGATGCTATGAAATGTTTTCCATTCTTGGCACACAGAAAGGGGCGCAAATTCTTTAGTTGTCCCCGGGCGCTGGAAACTCTAGCTACGCCCCTGGCTTATACCGTCCATTATACATTAAACGTGCATGCATAAACGTATTATGTACATGCACACACGCGTATTCGCAGCCATAAAGGTCTTACGCGCATGCGTGACCACGACGCATGCACAGAAAGTTTTTAGCTTTGAGGTCCGGATTATAGATCATTCCGGATTATGGGTGTCCGAATTAACGACTTTTGACTGTATACTGGAATTTAGGCTGTCACCAAAATGAGCCAAAACTCTGAATGTGTTCGCTTGTTTATATCATGAATAGCTGTACAATGTATAATGGGAACGATGGCAAGACTGTGCATGATGCTGAACTAGTTCTCTTCCCCCCCCATTCAGTGATCTGTTATAAAAATCAGGTAACTGCACAAATTTGGGGAAGGATCAGTTCTTTGCATGTATTCGGTGATCTGTTTTTGCTTAAAAAATTCAGACTTGCACAAATCCGGCATCGTGCACAGCTTCAGCATTGCACACATTAAACATTATTATGTTATATACTGAAGAGCCAAAACATTATGGTCACCTATTCAACAATGCATTGCATGGACCCTTGGCCTGCAAAACAGCTGCAACTTGCCTTGGCATGGATGCCACAAGTTCTTGGTAGATGACCGGGGACAGGTTGTACCAAATGTGTAAGCAGCAGTAGCACAAGTCGAGGTATTCCGTCATGGTGGTGTTTGTGCTCTAAGCTGCTGCTCCGTGACATCCCAGATGTGCTGTATCTGGTTAAGAGCCAGTGAGTTAGGTGGCTAGGACATTAATTGGAATTAATCCTTATTCTGCTCAAACCACTCTAACACAATTCAAGCCTTGTGACATGGGGTGTTGTCCTGCTGGAAGATTCCATTTCCAGTTGAGAAGACAGATGCCATGTAAGGGTGCAACTGATCTGAAATTATGTTCAGATAGTCTGCAGCTACCACAATTCGCAGAGCCGCCCTTGAGAACGTCCCTCAAAGTATAATGCTGTCGCAACCAGTGAATGAGGGGAGGAGTAACTGTTTTTGTGGAAGATTGCGTACTCTGACACGACCATCGATGTGATGAATGAGAAATTGTGATTCATCTGACCAGGCAACTGTCTTCCACTTACCCATAGTCCAGTCTCGATGTTCCCAGGCCCTCTGTAGGCGTAATTCATAATGATGCTTAGTCAGGCGTATGAGTGGGAAGTCTGCTGCACAGTCCCATATCCAACAGTGTTCGCTGAACTGTGTGTTCCGAAATACTTGCACTTGGACCTGCATTGCATTGGGCTGTCAACTGAGCCACTGCCTGGAACTGATTTTGCTGTACCAAGCGGGACAGTCTCCAACGTCCTTTCTCTTTTATGATGTGTGGACATCCCACACCTTGGCGTCTACTGCTGGTTTCACCTTCATTTATCCACTATGGATAAATACTAACAACAGCAGATCATGAACAGCCTACCATTTGTTAATTTTCGGAGATACTCATTCTGAGTCCTCAAGCCATTACAATCTGCCTTCTATCACATTCGCTTAAATCAGCAGCCTTTCCCATTACTCGCAAAAGTAAGTGCAAGAATGATTCCCTTTATTCTTCGGCAGCAGTTAAATATCATTCCCACTTAATCAAGTGCACACCTTACACGTCATCCAGATGAGTTCATTGAAAAATGTGGGGATAGTCATGTTTTGGTTTGTAAGTGTAGGATTACTGTTATTACAGGTTCATATATTTTCTTTTCATGATGTTTTACTTATTGTTAGAGTTGCCTCCATCTAATTTGATTTCATGGCAAAATTTATATTTGGAATTAAGTGGTACCCCTTGAACAGAAAAATACTAATTACTCAATCAAGTTTTATTGAATATGAAACTGTTATATTTTTTATTGTAAATGTTTTGCAAAGCAAATAACATCAGTACAAGGAAAATATGTATGGAGAGATTTTTGAGTACGTAAAGTGAGTATTTATGTGTGGTGTTAAGAGCTTATGTTGGCTGAATTCTGGGAACTGTAACTAGGAATGAAACTCTACAGTTGTCGTCTAAATAATTACATGTGTTCCTATTTTTGAATTTGTGTTTGTTCTTGTTTTTTGTATTTATTTTCGAGTTAATAAAATAACCATTTTTTTTTTTTCCCAAGAAGTTGTATATATCTCTAGGACTGCCATTTCTGCCTCCAGTTAGATTTTGCCCCAACATTTATTTTTGGTGTCAAGAGTGTCCAGTTAACTGAAAACTACCATAAAAGTTTATGATATAATTTAAGTTAAAATAAATATGCCGAACAATATAATCTCATCTGTTTTGAAAATACTTAAATTTTTGCAAATGAGCCTGAAGTATTTGGATGGGGGAATGGCGAATTGGTAACCTAAAACATATGTTGCAGATGTAAATTCCTTATAAGTGTCACTTGTTTTCATGTATATACAGAAGAAGATAAGAATCTTCACAACTTAAGACTAGAGTTCTGTTGATTTTGAATCATAAATGAAAAATTAGATGTGGAATAAAAGGCAGAGGGAGAATAAATACAAAAAATAAAGAAAAAGCACGTTGTTTTCTTTTTTTGATAAAGAAATATATAATTTAAATATATGATATTTTGGTTCTTTTCTGTTAACGGGTGCCATATAGCACCAAACATAAACATTGGTGTGAAATCTAACTAGATGGTGGCAACTCTAACAGTGCATAAAGCTTAATGAAAATGGTAACTATTTTATATAGAATGGATATAATTTATATAACGTTTAATAGCACAATGGCAAATTTTGAAATTTTTTGATGTTTTGCTTTGGGAAAAAAAATTAAGATTGCATCAACTACAAATTCTACGAAGAATGAATATCTGCATTTAAATACAAAAGCTGCCCCCCAACCTGTGGCAAAGTGGTGAAAGACTGTTTAATGGTAATTATTTGTTATAGGTTTGAACCCAGGTGAACAAGGTGGCACATTGTTTGGTTTTTGTGATTTCCCCATGTATAATGTGAATATAAGCCAGTTTCTTATAGAAAGTCCTACATGAAAATCCTTCTAAATTTTGTGTTTACTGCTGTAAAATTATTCATATATTCTCTGCATTATAAGCCCTCACTCTGCTATGAGCAATATATGCTTTGCTTTATGTGAATAGTTTTTCTTAGATAAATTACCACGTCCGACACGCATTCTGTCTGGTGAGTTATGTATGTTAGCTCAGTTGCTGCCATACAAGTGCATAGTTTAAAATGAAATTCTAGAAAATTGCCTAATTAATATTTTTTCATGTAGTTTTTGTTATAAAAGAAGATGAAGGGTTTGTTTTATAATCTTTGAAAATTTATAGTAAAAGACTTTACAATTAAATTAAGGAAATGAGCTTTTAAAATGAAATACTTAGAAAATACGTATAAGCACACCAAATGGAAAAAATTTAAAATGCCAAGGCAGATTTTATTGCAAATAATTTTAGATGCTAATCAGTTCCTTGAACTCCGTATTTTTGTGGTCAATAAAATGAAATGGATAGTAAATTGAAAATGTATCTATAAAAAATAAATAAATAAATAAATAAATAAATAAAAAATAATAATAAAAAAAAAGTGAGAGAGAGAGAAAGAAAGGGGGAAATAGTACTAAATGCAAAATCTGTTTGTGAGAAAAAAAAAGGGGGGAATAGCATTTATAAAATTGCCAAAAACTTCTACAGTAAGCTTAATTTCTTTGTTAGTAATTCCTTCTTGCAAGGGAAGGAGGACTAATAAATAAAATCAATATTAGAGAAATCTATATGAAAGCAAGAAAAATAATGTAACATACAATGGTATCATCCAAACTATTTCTGAGCAAATCACATGATGTCCAAAAGCTCATTTCCTTCAAAAAAGAGAACCGAACATCATCTTCTACTTAAAATTATACCGCAAAGTTTTAGCATTTAGGTTTTAAAAGAGGGTAAAGAGTTTATTTGATAACTTGTGAACATTTCAAAACTTTATAGATGCTAAAATTTAAAAATAATAGTCATCAGGTAGTTAAAAAAATGACTTCATACTTGCAGTTTAGTATGAAGTGATGCTAAAAGTTCAACACTCCCCCAAATCTGCATAAGCTTGTGAAGGATATTGTTTACTTTACCTTAGGCTACTGTTTAATTGTATCATTTGAGGGAAGTAGTTTAATTCCTTTTGCAGTTATTTCATAACCCACAAATTCAACTTTGCTCAGACCAAATTTGCATTTTGCAATGTTTATGCTCAGTCTATAGTTATTGAGCCTTCTGAAGACCAATTCAGGATGTTTTTTGTGTGTTTCTGCATCTGGTAAAACAATGAGATTGTTATCAAGGTAAGCAAGACACTAAGCCTAGGCTGCTCAGCACAGTGTTCATAAACCTTTGTGCAGCATTGTTTAAACCAAATGTCATATAAGGAAATTCAAGAAGTCGGATAGGTGTTATGAGGGCAGTCTTTGGAATATCAGCTTCGTGAACAGGAAGCTATTGGTAGGCCCTTATCAAATATGCAGTTGAAAAAATTGTTTTTCCATTCAAAATATTATACAGAAAGAGAACTGCTTTAGAAATATAGTGGGTAATGGTTTGGTAGGTGTTTACATTAAGTCCATGGTAATCACCATATGGTTTCCAGTCACTGGATTTTAAGTGAGATGTAATCGACTTGACCTTCTTGCAGCGTATAGTCGAATTCCTTTTTTGTAGGAATCAGCTTTTCTTGAGAAAGTTTTCTGATTTTAGAGAATATAGGATTTCCTTTCGTTTTGATGTAATGCTGCACATCATGTTCTTTAATTGGATCATTTTTTATGTTGTAATAATTTCAGGGATTAATTTCTAAAATCGGAAGTGCCGGAGCCCTGTAGAAAGTGGTCAGGAAGAAAAGAAAAAATAAAGTAATTAAATACCCGGTAATTAAATAATTAAGTTTAAATTAAAATTTAATAAAATACAAAGATATAAATAGAAAACAGGCAAAAGCTTATAAAAAATATGAAAAGTTTCAGATTTTAAATTACGTCCAAAGAGGCGCTTTTGTAACATTTTGTGTGTTACATTTATTTTTTAAATATCACATTCTTTGCACTTAAACCATAAAATTCAGTTCAACAGCAATATTGCAAAATAGTTTTAAAATGAGCATATCTGTAGAATTTCCAATATAGAGACTCACACGCTAGAGATAAAAATGTTTTTTCTGTACAACATTGCCATTGCTTGCTTTGAAATTCTTGAGTTTTTTAATCAAAAATTTGTTAAAATTTTACAAAATATGAAATCAATAATAAAACAAATTTCAAATTTGGGCTCCCATATTCGTAGGAGGATTACGCCATTCAAAATTCGATGGCTCTATGTACCGTTGTTTTATCACAATGTGAGAAATATACATACATTTATGCAGATTTTTCATTATTTAATTTCTTCAAATTTAATCCAGGACTCTTAACATTTAGTGGCAATATTTTGAAAAGTGAAACGAATATTTATAGTGAACCAACGCAAAATTGCAAAACGAAAACAATAGTCCTTCAGGGACAAAGCCCTTCATTCAAAAACTAAAAAATAGCTCAGCCAGCATCTGGCTGAATTTAAGCCCTCAATATACAGTATTATAATATGCTATTTCAAGGGATGAGAGAAAAACAATTCTTTTTCCAACACACGAATGGGAAAAAGTAAAACAAAGAGTCACTACCAAGAACAAAGAGAATGCTAGAACCTAGTATGAAAGTATGAAAAGAAATTTTAATCGAGAAGAGTAGTTTTGAAACCAAAGAGAGAAGAGTCCATTGCTTTCTGACCACGATTCATTGCCAGTGTAATTCTAGCTGTCAAGCAGAATGTAACTGAATAAACATATTTTCCCCAAATCCTTTCCAATAACAATATGATAATGAAGATAAGGTTTGGGGTAATTTTTGTGTCCCATGTTTGGTTATATGTGGTTCAAATCTGCAGGAGCTCTACAGTGAGAGGGCAGCAGCGCTGGATGTGCTCGATCTAAGTAATCACTTTTACTACTCTCGCGAAGAAAACATTGCACCACTCTCTGAATATACTACATGGAGAATAAGCCTTTGACGTGTGGATAGGGACTTATCCTTCTTTAAAAGTGTTAACCTCCTCCAAAGTGTTTTTTCCCAAGAGAAAGACAGGCATGCATTTGGAAGTTATGCTAGATTTTTAAGCCACATTTATTTTTAAAATGAAATTTGCCCTCTGAAACTGTGTTTGACTTACTTGAAAGAAGTTCCGCAGACATTTTATTTAGAGCTTCGATATGCTGCTACTAGAATTACGATTTACCTCAGAAAGGCTCTGGTAACTCTGGCACATTTTAAGCTCTATGAAATTTTATAATTTTTTTGTTGAAGTAAATTAGGAAATTTATTTAAAATGTCTCTATAGTGGTTTTGGAAAGTATTAGCAATGGATGTAGGAGTGACGCTATTGTTACACACAGTACCTCTAGTTGTCAACGAGATGGTATTGTCGATTAATTTTCTATTTTTACTGTCAACTAATAAGTTAAACTGTGAAAGAAAGTCTATTCCAATACACTGACTACCAATAAGTATTTGGACACCTATGCAAATGACGATATCTGCGGTCCTAAGGTACGTCACGGGCTCCGCCGGTACATATCATGTAGGAAACAGCATCAGCTTTTAGTTGCATGCAAGATGCCTCGCAGATCGGAGCTATCTGATTTCGAGAAATGTATAATTATCGGGTATCACAAATGTAGCCGATCCTTAAGGGACATATCTAGCAATCTGAAGTACCCAAAATCGACGGTGACCTATGTGATTAAGAAGTGGAAAGTGAGCGGTGATTGTCGGAATGTGCCCCGAGTCGGCAGACCAATGAAACTGGGAGATGGAGACCGACGAGTGCTGTCCAGAGAAATTCGGAAGAACCGCACCCAACCGATGAACCTCATCCGCTAGGAGTTTCAACAGGCGTCCAGGAGTATTGTTTCAATGAATACCATTCGTAAGGAAGCACATCTACTTGGTTTTCATGGTTATTTCTGCTGCCCATAAGCCTTTGATCACAAAGTCCAACCGCGCTGCTCGGTTAATGTGGTGCAAAGCACATCGAAATTGGACCGTAGATCAGTGGAACGGGTTCTTTGGAGTGACGAATCAAGGTTCACCCTTTACCGTTCGGATGGCAGGGTCTAGGTCTGGCGTCTACCTGGAGAACGTCTCCTGCCAGAATGCATTGTGCCAACAGTCAAGTTCGGCGGAGGTAGAATTATGGTCTGGGGGTGTTTCTCCTGGTAACCAACGTTACCAATGTTTCGACGTTAACTAAGGCTTGGTATGGTGCCAATGGAGTTCATCGAATGGACTGGCCTGCCCAGAGTCCAGACCTGAACCCTATCGAGAGCCTCTGAGACGAGTTGCATCGCCGAATTCAGGGGTGCACTACCCGTGCAAAATCGGTGAAGGAACTTCTATGTCTTCTCCAAGCCGAGTGGAAGAAAATAGCACTAGTTGTCATACAAAGACTTGTGGAAAGTATGCCCCGGAAGGTCCACTCTGTAATTACCTCTCGTGGAGGCTCTACTAGCTATTGATTTTGAATAAAGTTATTTTTTCTTTTCTATCACAGGTGTCCAAATACTTATTGGTTGTCAGTGTAGTAGATTTATTGACATCTTAAGTTATTAAAAGTCAGCTAAAAAATTTGCTTAGCCCTAAATCCGGTTCTGACAATTTTTTAGCATATGTTTTGTTTGTTGTACCATTTGCTGCAAACAGCTCAAGCTTAAACACAGTTCTTTCTTCCGATGGCCATGGTGGGATAACTGATATTTCTGCTCCAGTTGAATTAAATCTGGGTTGTTGATGCATTGTCACTGTTGAACGTAGAAAATGCCGTGATTCGCAAAATAAATATTTATTACAGAGCAATCAATACGCAAAGTTACATGCAGAGAAATACAAGCAAAGTTACATGCAGATTTACAAGCAGAGTTACATGCAGATTTACAAGCAGAGATAAGCAGAGTGTGAAAACGTTTACAGAGGCCATATATATAACTTTACAACAGATAATGGTTTAAAAAATCATAAACAAGGCACATAAAACAACCAATCAAAAGTAACATAAGAATGGGATATTCTTATGTTACTTTTGATAGAATAATTCGGACCTGACTGAAAGCTAATGCATCTAACGTGACAGAAAGCTATTCTTCTTTTAACCAAACAAATGCGATTACAAATATCTCAACAGTCACAAATATATAGATGACTCAGCTCAACCTCTTGACTCTGACAGCTGGGGATTCAGTTTTCCTGTTGCGAAACGTGATATTTGCATGGTGGTGTACACTTATAAGCTTGCTAGCCAAAGCATTGGTGAAAATGACAGTTATTTGGGTGACTGTTATTTTTGGAATGATTTCTTGAATTTAGTGTGTATCTTCATCTTTCTGGACTGGAGTCTCTGTGTCTTCTTATTTAGCACTAAGTCTGATATCTCTTTTTGTAAATCTTGGGCGATATTATTATCAGATGGTAGAGAAATAATGCGAGCTACTTGAAGTGGATTGGGTGTTTAATTCCCATATTTTGTTAGCTATTGTGATAGTTCGAAGAATATAATTGTAATAGTTGTAATTGAATTGTTTCTTGACATTATCATGAGTTAAACTAAAACTGGTTCTGTCAAGTGTAAATATTGACAGAATGAGTTTTGGTTTAACTCATGATAAAGTGAAGAAATAGCTAAAAAAATTTTTAAATGTTTACATATGTCCCCTTTTTCCCTGCCTGATTAAAACTCAAATTCATTTTACAGTGATCGGTAAAGTCTTATTATATATTAAAGATTGATTTACTTTAAACTTATTTTAATATTAAAAAAAAGTTTGTTTGATGTAATACTGTATATAATTTCTCAATGTTTACACATCTGTGTAGAAGTTGAAGTAGAATTATGTTGTATGTTGAAATGTGGTTTCTTTAATGTGTGTATCTTTGTTTTAGGAATCACCTGATTATCAGATGCCTATGACTTGTATATATGAAAGTTCTCACAGAGCAAGAGAAAAAAATGCACAATTTATTCATGAATGTGATATATGTACAAAATATTTTGAAAGGTGGAGTGAGCAAGATCAAATAGAGTTTGTAGAACTGATGCTTTCTAAAATGTCACATTGCCAACACAGTCATGTTAGCACATTTTTAAGGCCCATGTTGCAGAGGGATTTCATATCACTTCTTCCAAGTGAGTCTTTTGTGTTTAATTAGGAGTCATGTGTTTCAAAATTTTAATTCTCTGCATTATTAAATTAGTTTATTCTTGTTATCAATTTTAACTTAAAAGTTCTGCAAAATAATTTTGAATATGAAATGTTAATAATATGGAATTTTTTCAGAAAATGGTCTTGATCATGTTGCTGAAAACATTTTATCTTATTTGGATGCTAAGTCATTGTGTGCTGCAGAAATTGTGTGTAAAGAATGGTATAGAGTGGTTTCAGAAGGAATGTTATGGAAGAAGCTGATTGAACGCCAAGTACGAACAGATTCCTTATGGAAGGGGTTAGCTGAAAGAAGAGGCTGGTAAGTTTTGTCATGGATTCATTAATTTCATTTTGAAAGCAAATTTTGTTGTTGTAGGAAATGTTTCTTACCAATAAATTTACATAGTATCATGAAATTTTATGAACATTTTTAATCTGAATATTTATGCAGGATAAAGCTTGAAATTGGGATGGCTATTAACTAAAAAAAATCTCTTTTCTGGATTGCTCACAGAAATCTTTCTTTTTTTAAGAAATTCCTTTTTTGTAGGTATTGTAAGAATGGCTATTATAATATTCACAAAAACGCAAGTATGCCATTTATCATGAAGAATTCTGGTTTCTTAGAGGATAAAATGTTTATCTGATATAATTTAACATGACTTGGTTACTGGCATGCAAGCATGCTTCATTACTAGTTTCAGGAACTGATGGAGTAGCTGGCAGAATTGGTGCTTTGTGACAAGTTCAAACATAAATTTATATCATTAGTTTAAATCTAGTGAGACGGCATGTAGAAATTACACAATTAAAATATGAAATCAGGATTTATTAAATATAGAAGCATTTATGATCTAAAGCAGTGGTGCCCAACCTGTGGCCTATCGCAAGCACGTTTGGAACTCAAAAATTGAAAGCGAGCCAGATACAAGCTCCTTTGGTCACCAATAGATGGTGCTGTTTTTCATTTAATTTTCTTTTTGTGTATGTATATACAGTCAAAAGTCGTTAATTCAGACACCCATAATCCGGACCTCAAAGCTACAAACTTTCTGCGCATGCATCGTGCAGAAACGGCCTTTACGACTGCGAATGCGTGTGTGCATGCGCATAATACGTTTATGCTTGCACGTTTAATGTATAACGGATGGTATAAGCTAAGCTAAAATTATCTAATTCAGTTAATGTTGCAGATTGCGTTGTTCCTTAATCTTCGAATTGGATCCGGCTTATTATTTTTTGCAGACTGTTAGAGCAATTTTATAAAAGTAAGCTTGAACTTTCAATTATGTCAAATAGAATTTCCGATATATATTTAGTAATATGTAAAGGATCTACAAAGCGAAAGTATGTTTCGAACTCCCTTAAACAAAAAGTGGAATTGCTACAAAAAATGGATAAAGGCATATCCTCCTTCGTTTCTCTAACCATTCCGAAATCTGTTTATCAATTTCACGCTGCTCTGCGGCGGGAAGGGGGGAACGCCGTGGCGCGCAATGAATTGGAAGTTAATCTGTCAGCACTATCCTTATCTTCGGGACAGATGTTTTTATTTTATTTGGCTTATAATTCCCTACTAAATGTAGTATTTCATCTCTATGTGCTCCGTCTTTGATATGATTTAAATCAAATTCCTCGTCATTATAATTCGCTTCCGATAAAGAATAAAATGACATATAGATTATTGAAAACGAAACAACTTACATTGAAAGAAATGTTTAATAAAGTAAACAAATAAATATTAAGCTTTTTTTTTTTTTTTTTTTTTGTAAATTTTGATACCCTTTAGATCATGATTTTTCTTTATTTCATAAATTACAGTTTCATATTTTTAATTTTATAATTTCTGCATGCCATCTTACCAGATTTAAAATGATGATCTATAATCCGGAATTGCCGAAGTCCCGACGAGTCCGGATTAACAACTTTTGACTGTACTATATATATTTGAGAATTTTTTTACCTTTAAATACATAAAAATACTAGATTTAATTTTTTTGAAGATAAGTATTTTTTTCACTTAAAATAAGATAAAAGTTATTTCATAACAGATTTTTATTTTATAAATTTTTTTGAGAGAAATATAAAAAAATTTCCTTTTTAAAAATTGTCTACTTCGAATTTGTTTTTTATCACAAACTTCGATATAAATACGCTATTGAAATAGTAGTAATGTTAGTCTTTTTAATTTATCAACATAAAAACCTATTTTAAATCCTCAAATTACAAAACTTATAAAATATAATTATTTAATGGTAACCGGTAAATAATGGGAAAGTAATACCGAATTTTTTCATTTAAACTGTGATATGCCTCATTATTAAGTATACAGTAAAAGTCATATTTAATGTAAAACAAATACCTGATAATTAATGTGTGGTACATATGTTGTTAAAGCCAAACTCGTACAGTCATTTAAGTGTTTATTTGTAATTTTTTATCTACATTTTGTCTTTAAATGTTTCATTCTTGAAAATCCACTTTCACAGAGGTAAGTAGATCCAAAGCAGGAAAACAGTCTCGGAAAAGTTTCTTTCATAAGGGGATATTTTCTCTCATCAACAAGGGTCCAAAAATCACTCTGCGGAAACCTTGCTTTTAATTGCAAATCTGACTGAAAATCTATAATTTCCATTTCCAGAACATCAACATTTTTGTTAAACATATTTCCAATCTTATGTGATACATCTGAAATATTAATTTCGGAAAAATGGGTTTGAGATGAATAATAATATTGATTGAACTTTATGGAAATCAGAGAAGCAGAGTTCAAAATTAAATGCATTTAGGTTTTCCGAGTATTTCTCTGTGTCAATTGCCTTGTGGTGTGGCTTGATAAATTCTGAAAATAGGTGAAATGTTTTTCTTTCATATGATTTATCCACAAATTTAGCTTTATCTGAAAAGCAGTTACAGTCCCAGTCAATTGAAAAAGGGTTTTTTTTCTTTCCCCTGGAGATCTTTATTCAGTTTGTTCAGTTTAGCTGTTATATCCACGAGAAAATACAGATCGGACAACCAGTTATTATCGTCCAGTTCTTTAGAACTTTCGTTTCCTGATTCTAAAAACTGCTTTATCGGCAAAAGAAGTTCTACAAATCGGTGAAGTACTTTTCCCTAGGTGAGCGAGCCATCTAACATCGGAATGAAGCAATAAGATTCCATGTTTGCTAGCAAGTTCATCAGTCAGCATTTTAAATAGTTTGCTTTGAAGTGGTCTGGCGTGGATATAATTCACAATTTTTACAACTACAGTCATTACATGCTCATAATGCAAGAATTTTGTACATAGTACCTGTTGATGAATAAAGCAGTGATAATGAAAGAAATTTGGAAATTCAGCATCATTCTTACACAATGCGATGAATCCAACAGTGGAACCAATCATGGCAGGGCCTCCCATTGTTTGTTATGGACACAAGTTTTTGAAGTGGCAGATCAAATTCCTTAATGTAATTTTTAATGTTTTGATATATATCTTTACCACGAGCATTTCCTTGAAAGGGCAAAACTGCAAGTAAATCTTTTACTGAGAAATCATTAAAAACCATTCTTAAAAATATGTTTAATTGAGCAGTATTGCATATGTCTGTTCATTCGTCACACTGCAAACTAAACAAAACACATTTTTTATATCATTTTGCTTTTGTTTCTCGATATTTTTAGCCAGTGATTCTATTCTATGAGTAACAGTATTTCCTGACAATTGAAAATTTTCAATGGCTGTAATTCTTTCTTTTTTATTTTTAAACTCTTGAAATAATGTTTCTGATGCAGCGACCATCGCTTCTTTAATTATGTTTCCATCATCAAATGGTTTCTTGTGCACTGCAAGGATGTGTGCAATCTTGAATGAAGCAACTGCAACGGCTCTCAATTCCGTTGCACGCTTAGTGAATACAGATTGTTGGGCTATTAATGCTGATTTCAATTCTTTCACTTTACATTTTCTTAAACTGCTGCCCATAGGAAATTCGATATCATATTTTTTATGAACTGTGGTAAAATGTTGTTCCACGTTGCATTTTTTGGAATCGCACATGTTGAGCCACAAATCAAACAAATACGTTTTTTTTTTTTTTTGAATGAATAAAAAATATTTCTCTTCCCGATCTTCTTGAAAATTATATGTTCATTGCTTCTTTTTCTTAGATTCATAATCAGCCATAATTTGGGTGTCTATTTAAATAGAAAAAATTTTAGCATGCATAAACCTTTAACGATATACCTAAATCTTAAAAGTAATAAAAATATTCTAAGCCTTGTAAAAACTATGTGAATTCATAAGCATATTTCAATTGAGTTAAATGATAAACTCCCAAAAACACTATTGTAATAAAATCACAACAAGCAATCAAGGAACTCAAAAAAAAAAAAAAAAAAAAAAAAACAGTTTCTAAACAAGCATGCTTCACTGACCACCATGTTGAACACAATTACATAAACTTAAAGCTACAGTAAGATTTCAACTTACAGCTTAGAAAAAACCTCTAGCAAAAATACAAATTGTAAAATGAGTTAAGATGTGTAAAAAACATTAACAAAAATTTCAGCATTTTAGTAACTGAAGCCCAAAAGATAAACATGTTGACAGCTGAATGCTGATGTCAGCTCTTTAAATCGGCGAAATGATGCCTGACTGACTATTTATATTTGATTATGGAAACAAAACTACTGCAGCTATATGGATGAGAGTGGTTGCAAAAGAAGGAGGGGAAATTAGCTTTAAGATGAACCAAAACTTGAAAATTCGATTTTTTTTTTCTTTTTTTTAAGAATTTCTCTTAAAAGGAGAGAAGTGGAGATGAAACGATCATTTAATTTTTGTATTGGAGCAGTTCACACAAAGATTGTAAATTTCCCCAAATTTTCTATCTCCGGTATTTCAGCAATTTGGCTTCTACGTAAAGTTTTTACTATTAAATCACTCATAATTCTTTTAAACTTTGATATTACTTTGAGTTCTTAACTGCATACATGACGAATGTATAAGAATGAATTTGCAGTCAATTATTTCATAATGTCTTGCAAGATATCTCTTATGACTATAAATGCTTATGATATTTTAACAATTAAGAAATATAAATGAATGGTTATTTTTAAAGTATATTTTTTGTTCATAGTACCTAATCCGGCTGGTGAGCACATACAAAACAATCGGCGAGCACAAGATTGGGCATCGCTGATCTGAAGGGTATCAAAATTTACCCCCCCAAAAAAGCTTAGTATTTATTTGTTTACTTTATTAAACATTTGTTTCAATGTAAGTTGTTTAAGTTGCTTCATTTTTTATCCTAAAACCATCTGTTTGATTCTGTACACAGACATAATTTCTTCAGTCATAAAGTTCCATTGTTCAAGTCCTGTAATTGCTGTGTCAAGAATTTCGACTAACTTAACAATCGAAAATTTTTTATTTTCAGTAACTTCTCTGTCACTTTCTTCACTATCTATAGTGGTATTTTCTGGATTTAAAGCCATGTTACAGATAACGCCATCCATTAATTGATTGATGATTGGGGCATTGTCATTGCAATGAAAAATTTGGTAAAGTATATTTAAGGGTACCCCTTGATGATTTTTGGATGTTCACATCGACCTATTTTCACTTAAAAAAATATCACAGAATTGCACAAAAATGGCATTGCGCACTCCCTTGACTTTATATATGTACATGTCGACCTATTTTCTTTAAAAAAAATCCCTTATATATGTACACATCGACCTATTTTCTTTAAAAAAAAATCCCAGAAATGCACAAAAATGGCATTGCGCACTCCCTTGAGTTTGTCCATGTACACATCGATATATTTTCACTTAAAAAGTCAAAGGAGCACCCAGTTCTGCAGTAGAGGTAGACAAAAAATGCATAATCTCAATAAACTACATTTTAAACCAAACAATAAAATAACATAAAAAAGGAAAAACCTGTTATGCATATAAGCACTACACAAAGCAAATATCCACTTACCTTACTTAGAAATTTCTTCGTGTTCAGTCTGTGGCACACAAAATTCCTTAACAGCATCCAAAGACTTCCTAAAATTATCTGATTTCGAATCCGTATATCAGCATCGCCACATAAATTCGCAAAAATAAGAGTAAAAAATATCATGTGTAATTCTGGACTGTCCTGAAAATGGCTACTAAGTGAACCTTCATTTACACGTCAGTCAATTAATGCACTTTTCCCCTTTCGTTCCAAATCGTACAGAAACTTCAAATTAATCTTACTGCTTTCAGCCATTCTACCGTCTAAACAATGAAACAAGCAATGTACTTCCTAACAACACACACCATAAAAGCCCTAAGAAAACATCCCATGATTCAAAATTTCCCTGAATAATGCAAGCGATTACATCATAATAGGGTTTTCATAACATTCAAGTACTCAGGTTACCATAAATGAAACAACTTCACGATAATACAAGGGGTACCCTAAAGTCAACTCTGACCAAAAATTTCTGTTATATTATCTTCATTTATTACCACTAGTCAACATAAAAGGTTACCACACACTTTATTATTCAGTTACTAATTTTCTTAAAAAAAATGTTTTGGCCATTGCAGCATGAGTCATTGCTCAAGTTGCCATGTGTTGATAAACATGCAGTGATGAAAACAAGATATAACAAATAATGATTCACCAGGTTAGCATCAGGGATATAAAATATTAGTAAGTGTAAAATGTTTCTATATACTAGAATTTTTCGGTTCGAGATGTATGCCAAGCAGATATGTATGTACGAAGCCAATTTATTGATCACACAAATTTATGCTAAAATGATTGTTTCTTCTATAAGAAGGTATTTTATTTAGTCACGATAAATTAAGAATCAGGATTCTGCACATGTTTCATTATGGAGGGGGAAAAATCAAAGCATTCATTCCATTAAAAAAAAAGGGGGTTGTTGGTGGCTTTAAGATCCGGATTTTACATCAGTGTGGATCTCATTTTGTACTGTATAATTACTTTAATGCTTAAAACGTTAAAAAAAAGGAAGAAGGAAAGAAATATTATTTAGCATTTTAACCAGAAAGATTAAAAAAAAAAGTTGAATGAAAATTATTTTGAGAGTTCTCTTTTGCTAGAGAGTTTTGATTTATTTCAACTCAAGATAAACTTCGTCTGACTGAGATGCAGATCTGCTCATGCCTGAATCATCCAACTTTGTTCTTAAGAACAGTGGTCCTTTCTAATAGAGTTATAATGTTCAAATCGTCTACAGCAGTACCTCTGGAAAATAAATTTGTTGGAGTTTCTTCTGATTTTCCTTATATCTCCATTGTTATCCTTCCCATCCTTCGGATGTTAAATTTTGGCTGCTGGATTAGCTACAAAACTGATTGACAGATATGTGGAGAGTATGGGGGGAAAATGTGGCCATGGAGCCAAATTATTGACACAGATTTATGTGAATAAATGATTGTGTTTCTTCAAAATGGACCTGTTTTTATTTAGTGCTGAAGTGAAATTAGGAAACAGTACCCTCCACATGCTTTATTTTGAAGAAATGTGTGCAACCCATGTGTGAAGCAATAATCATATGCTAAAGTAAAGGGCTACTCTTTTTTTTTTTTTTTTTTTTCATTTCTTACTCTCTGTAAGAGTTGTAGTTCAACCTGTGTTCGAACCCAGGCAAACGTGCTGGCTGCATGTGTACTTTCTTTGGTTGTAATGACAGTATGAGCCAGCCTACCCTAGAAAGTCACATTTTTGGTCTTGAAGACCCCTCTCTAAGTAGATGTACTCTTTGTGTACTTTATCATATTCCAACAGCATAACCGAACCAAAATTTGAGTGTTTGTACCAATTCCACTTCTTACTCACAAGCAACTTGTCTTGACACGATTCGAAAGGTACTCTGCCCTCCATGTTGGGAGTGTTTTCATTTAACACGTTGACTGCCAAACACGAGATAGCGTGTATTAAGGCTCTTCTTCTGGATGCCCAATGCAAGTTATGTCGAAATTTCTTGACTTACCACTTTTGCTTAGCACTTATTTTAGCTGTATCCAGGCGACAAGTCGAAGCATGTCTGTTAGAGTCAACTCATAGTGGGCGTCTGCGAGAGCTTTGTCTAACAAAACCGACTACAAAATAATTTGTAGGACCCTTTTTTCTAAAAAAAAAATTCTGTAAACTTTTTAATGATTGTTAAAAATCATAATTAGTATTTTTAATAATATAATATGATTAAACCAATTTAGCTTCTTGGACCGGAATCTGAAAAGTGTTGTGGTGGTCATAAAGTTGCCAAGTTTGGCACAAGTACAATCGAAGACAGCAACAGTATATTATTATTGTTATTTAATTCTTAGTATTCAGCTATCTTTGCATTTTTCATGTAATTCCTCTGCTTGAGATAAATGTCTCTTGTTTTTCTAATGTATGGTATCGAACTAAAAAGGAGTTTTAGTATGCCTGGGAAAGGACATTATCTTTGATCTACACTTAGTGTGCAGCTTTTCTGATTTTGGTCTGTAATCCACAAAAACTCAACTGGGAGACTTGAAATTCATACTGCAGAGGCACAATGTAGTAATTATAGAATGAGGAATGTATAGTAGCAAAAAAAAAAAAAAAAAAAACATACTGTTCAGAACAAATAGAAAAAGACCGTATTGAGAAAGTAGTGTTGGTGCAAAAACAACCAATGAGCCTTAGTAATGGATGCAGTCTCTCTCAGCTGCAGTGGTTGTGT
Source organism: Stegodyphus dumicola (assembly GCF_044657685.1). Classification (NCBI taxonomy): domain Eukaryota; kingdom Metazoa; phylum Arthropoda; class Arachnida; order Araneae; family Eresidae; genus Stegodyphus; species Stegodyphus dumicola. Next base: position 241,374,344 of record NC_140780.1, read on the forward strand.
TGCGCTGTCTATAGATACTCAACAACTGTATAACAGTTTTTGGAATAATAGTTCCCAATCATCAAGGACCGTCTGTTTCAGTTGTTTGTTCTCTTGAAAGTAAGATCATGCTGCATTGCATCTCTCTAAAGTATCTCGCACCTGTTCTACGGGATTTAGATCGGAAGCATACTGGCCAATTGTTTCTGTGGATATCTTCACTTTCCAGGAGCTCCTCAACAGCATGACTTCTATGTGGCCATGCATTGTCATCCATAAAACAAAGTCAGGATCAATGCACCATGGAAAAGATGAGTGGGAGGGGAATAACTTCATCACAGTAATGATCACTGGTAAGTTAAGCTCTGTCAAAAATGTGGAACTTCATCTATTCATCATAATGCGTCCCCATACAAGCACGCTAGGACCACTCCAGCTGTCTCTTTCCATAATGTTATTGGGATGAAAAAATGTCCCTTTCTCTCTCTGTATCACTTGGTGATGACAGTTGAAATGACAGACTGAAATGACTCTCAACATTAAAGAGGATGCGACTCCATTGATGAGATATTCAGTCTGTATGCTGTCTATACCTTTGTAAATGGTTTCAATGATGGTCTGCTGTCAGTATGAAGCATTCAGAAATAATGGCAAATAGTCACGTGTATGAAGTTTTCTGGCCACAGTAAATTGGGAGATATGTCATCCAGTTGCACATGGCAACCAGATGACAATTATCGAACAATTGCTGCCTACTGTCTTGTTTTGATCTCTTTTTGCTTACAGGGTGATATATCGAATCATCAGTAGCCATTTTTTTCCTTGGCCGACCACCACCAAGCTTTCTTGCAGCAGTACCTGTCATTTGGAGAGCTTTCCAAGCTCATGAAACAACACTTTTATCATTTTCAAACTCTTGGGCAACAGATGTCAAACTATGCCCCTCCTCAAGCTTGCCAATCATTCTAATGCATGTAAAGGTATCCTGATGTTTTCTTGTAGACATACTGCATGTCAATCTCACTTTCACTTACAGAAGAATGCTTAGAAAAGCACCTTTTTTCCTTCTTTTAAAGATGCCTTAGACTCTGCATGCTGACTACTTGTGTTTTATATGCCGTGACGTACCCTGTGTTGTCATGGTGCTGACATTTGCATATGCATCACCTTTCTACGGAATTGATTTTTAATTAGATTGATTGCAAAAACTAATTTTCTACAACTTCGTGGTTGTGTGTTGAAAAATGAATTTGTTGGTTATGTTTTGCACACTAGTGTGTTTTTAACAATTAGATGTGTATAAAATTAATTGAATTATTATTTTTTTTTTATTTTAAATAAGAAAAGCTGGATTCTACATTATGTGATGGCTTATTTTTTGCAATTTTTAACTACATAGTGCTGATGTTTTAAAATTGGCTTTTAACTATGTTTTTGTTAACTTGTTTAGGTGTGTTTTTGTTAACTAAAATTTTGGTTTATTTAATTTTAGTTAAATAATATCATTAACTAAATATTTTTTTCAATAATTAAAGTTGTTAATTCTTACCACTTGCATTTGAAAATCACTACTTAAATGGAAAATAAAGAAGATATACCAGTTCATGTTAAGTAGAACTCAAATCTTCCTTTGTCAGTGATTCTTTAGCATGTCATCTTATAATATTAAAATCAGTAGCATGTCATCTTATAATATTAAAATCAGTATGTTTGATCAGAATCATTTTAATTTGAGAGGTATTGAACTTCTGTTTTATAGAAATTAATGCCAATGAATTGTTTGAATTTTGCAATGTAGTAAAATTTTTATTCAAGTTCTGTATTCCAAAAGACTCTCCATCACAAAACATATATGCAGCCAGAAGGAAACGAAGTAGTTAACATGTATATAGTATATGAGGAGATAAACAAATGATTACAAATTCAGAACAAAAGATTGTTTGATTAAGAAGTTGTGGCATGAAAAAGGTTACAAATCAGTAGATAGTATAACTGCCTCTGGCAGCTATATAAGCCTAAACACAGCATTACATTGAAACAAGTAGGTCACCTATGACCCCCTAACAGAAGATCATGCCATAATCTTTGCAACTGGGCAGTTAATTCACCAATATTCCAGGACAGTTGCAGTGTCTTTCCAAGCATGTCCCAAACGTGCTGTATTATTGAGAAGTTTGATGACCTGGCAGGCCACAGGAGTACGTCATATCATTGAAGATATTGTTGGGATAGTCATGCAGTATGTGAATGAGCGTTGCCTTGCTGATAAATGGCACCTGGCCAACTTGATAGGATAGGCAGTACAACCAGCATTAAAATGTCATCCACATAACTGACGAGCTGTCATATAGTGCATTGAAGGATGACTAGAGGTGATAGTGACTGGCGACAAATCGTCCACTTACTCACACCGTTTGTAATAACCATATACCTCTCGACAACAAATGTTGGATTGAATGGTGTCTGCATTGGTCATGAGTGTTGGTATTGAATCAGGATTCATTGCTGAAGATATCGCATGCCACCAATCGGTCACACTCCACCTTGTCCGAGTTCGGCAAAAATCCAGTCAATGCTGCCTTTGATGTGTGTTCAGTGGTAGGCATCTTAATGGATGTTGGCAGCATATACCAGCATCGGCCACTCATCTCCAAATGGTTTCTCTTGATGCTACCAGATGCCTGGAAGGTGGTAAATGGTGTCAAATCGATGCTAGCAACGTTGTTGGTGGGGAAGTGGCTGCTTTTATGATTGTGCAATCCTATGCTCATTTGTATTCCTGCAATGCCCTGCCAACTCAGCAATGGTAGACTATCCCTTCTGTGATCCATGGTCACCAACACCGAGCAACTACAATTTCACTCTGACCGAGGTGGCAGTCGATATGCCTGTTCATCGAACTTTCTTCTCCGAGGTCTACTGTATGCTCCTTCTTAATGTCGAACAACTGTTTGTACTGCTGCCTGTTATGTCTGAAAGACATCTATAGTCTACTGTCCATTCAAGTCAACAGATTCATTTGAATAGTTTCATGCTTTTAAAATCTCCTAGGTGTATGTCTCTTATGCCCATAGCATGCTTACACTCATCTTATTGGTGTCAAAATTTAAAACATTTGCATATCTCTTATCAGGTTACATTCCTGTCGAATTTTGCGATTGTGACTCGATTTCTTCTGGGTGCATATACAGAGGGTGTTCACACATTTTTTGTAATGATTTGCAAGGATTTATAGATAAACAATTAATTATTTTCTAATATGTTAAATCTGATAGCCTTTTTGTTGAACTATCATATTACAGGTTAATTTCCAAGATAAAAGTCCCTTTCTTAAAATATCAAGGTTGATTTTATTCCACTCCTCTTTCATAATCTTCCAGAATCCATCCAATGTTTGGGGATGCCACTTACAAAGAGTTTGTTTTAAAAGTCCAAATACACAGTAATCCATAGGACACACATCAGGGGACTTGGGTGGTATGCATTTAAATTAAATAGTTTCATTTTTCATTTTTTCAAAAATAGAGCAATAGATTTAGAGTGGAACATGGTAAGCAATAACTATAAAACCTTTAGAAAAACTTTGTTTTCTCTGAACCAACATATTGTGTCTTTTTCTCCTGTTTTTCAGTTGTATATTAATCATTTCCTATTACAATCAGATAAGTATATCGAAACCTCGTAAGCTGTAACTATATATTTCCATTTTTCACCTGCCAAATAATTTTCATACAGCAATCTGCTCATAGTCTTACTCTGAGAAACATGTTTCAGCGTTAGGCGATGAACATCCTGTTTTTTTTTTTTTTTTTTTTTTTTTTTTTTTTTTTTTTGTTTTGATTAGCTTTAAGTTTGTTCATAGTTCCTACAAAGATATTTAAAGATTTTACAATACAGTACAACGTCCGTAATCCGGACTCGTCAGGACTTCGGCGATTCCGGATTATAGATCATCAATTTAAATCTGGTAAGATGGCATGCAGAAATTATACAATTAAAAATATGAAACCGTAATTTATGAAATAGAGAGCAATTATGATCTAAAGGGTATCAAAATGTACCAAAAAAAAAAAAAGCTTAATATTTATTTGTTTATTTTATTAAACATTTCTTTCAATGTAAGTTGTTTAAGTTGCATTGTTTTTTGTGTGTAAGTTGCTCTTTAAATCTCTCTTCTATAAACAGGCATAATTTCTTGTTCAGTTACAAAGTTCCATTGTTCAAATCCTGTAATTGCTGTGTCGAGAATACAGACCAACTTGTCAATCGAAATTTTTTCATTTTCAGTAACCTCTGTCACTTTCTTCATTATCAGTAGCACACATGCGTGAGTTTGTGGCTTTGAGGTCCAGATTATAGATCATTCCAGATAATGGATGTCCGGATTATGGACTTCGTACTGTAGCTCTTTGGGGGCTAGACTTTCTTTTAAAACATGAGGTGCGACTTTAGATTTAATAAGAGCTGTATGTACCTTGTTTGGTATGCATTTTTTGCCTTTTTCCCAGTCAGATGTAAACTTTGACTTTTCTTTCCTTTCATATTAATTATGTCTAAGAGTATATCTCTTTGGACAGCGCAAAAGTATAGCGTTCGATCCATTGTTTATTTTTCTACAACATTTTAAAAAAAAGAATATTTTTAATGCTACAGAAGATAATTATTCGAATTTGATGCCAGTAACGTTTTTATTTTAAAATTAATATTTAAATTAATGGAGAAAATCGAAATCGTTACAAAAGTGTGTGAACATCGTCCGTATTTTTTTGCGACAGAATGTATAATCAAATTCTTGCAGTGGTATTTTCTGTCATAAACCTGTAGGTGTAGTGCTTGAAATATACTTCTTGGTGGGAAGTAATTTGATATTTATGTTTTCTATTTTTACAGGATAAAATATCTCTTCAAACCTGCTCCTAGTGAACAAAATCCTGACCACACGTTCTACAGGCGTTTATTTCCTAAAATAATTCAAGACATTGAAGTGAGTGGAATCTCTTAATTTATTCACTTTATATTTATGAAGGTTGATTAAGACATGAATTAATGAGGCACAGTAAACCATCAGAAATTTTACCCAGTTATTTTTGATACAGATTTATATGTTGCTGTCTGTTAATTTTGATTGATAAACGAAACTTTGGATTCTGTGGATCTTTTGAATATAATTGTTTTGAACATATTCCATGTAATGAAGAGAAAAACTTAGCCTTTCAAATGAGTGTTCTGTCTTGTGATATGTCTTGTGTTCTGTCTTGTGAAATACTGTTGACTGTTCCGTTAATGTTGTAAACTTTCATTGCTTTGTTACTATAGAATTTTGAAACTACTTTATTGGTAAAGAAGGCATGATACTCAAACTGCTACTTTTAAATGTTGTTGGGCAGCTGGCATTCAAAGAATTATACATACAATTTTAACAAAGTTGTACCTTAGTTCAATAAAGTAGAATGTTACATTGTTGCATAGTTAATTCTTAGATTGCATTGTACTCATCTAAATCAGTTTTATGGATTATCAGAGCTGTGTTTGACTTTATGCTCAGTGTTTTCATTTAACTTGATGACTTTATAGTCAACTGATATGCTTTTGCAGTTAACTGACGCACTTATGCTTTTGTGGTTAACTCTTTCAGGGCCTCTAAACTAGTTATTTAGTCAAATGCATAACATTCTTTTCTTCATATCTCTACAAACAGCATTTAACATCAATAATTTTTGGGGTGGTGTATGAGATGTGTGGATATTCTAGTCCCAATATTTCTGTGTTAGGCAAAGTATAATGTTTGTAAATACTGAGACTGGTCATGTAGAGCTCAACACAGCAGGTGAGAGCAGTTGCTCTTCACAAAGCTCTGAGAGCCTCTCATATATCTTCAGTTCAAGCCGGAACTTCTAACAGTTCACATCTACTGTGTTATTACATTTTTGTGACTTGAAATTCTTTTATATGTTGCCAAAATGAGTCATCTAATGATTGAGTTATGATGTGCCATCAAGTTTTGTTTCAAACTAGGACATAATGCAAATGTAAGTTTTGCAAAATATGCAGCAGGCATATGGAAATTTTTGTTCAAAGAACAGGTTTTTCAGGTGGTTTAAAGCTTTTTCAAGAGGCGAAGATATTATTCTAAGGATTCTTGCTCCAGATGGCCATTAACAAAAAGATCTCATGAAACTGGTTTTAAGGATCTTGCAGTCAATCCATCAGTTGACTATGAGATTAATTGTAGATTGAAAAGATTGGTGATTTACTTGAGGCTGGCTCTCGAGAGATACTCTTGTGTGCTTCATCATCGCAATGTTCCTGTCAGATGGTTTTCTCTATAATAGCTTTAAAAAAAAAATCCCATTTGTCTGTCAAGCTCAGTATTCACCTAACCTTAATACTGATGACTTTTTCCTGTTCCCAAAACTGAAAACTCTTTTGAAAGAGCACTATTTTGTATACCATGACTGACTAGCTGAAGGACATTCCTGTACTTGGAGTTCCAGCATAGCTGGGGGGGGGGACAGGGTTCGTACGGTCCTTAAGAGTCCTTAAATGTCCTTAAATTTTTTGAAATCGATTTTTGGTCCTTAAAAGTCCTTAATTTTGGCCAAAATCAGTAGAAAGTCCTAAATTTTAATCATCTGAAATTTCTCTCTGTTTATACGATTGCCATTTTGAGTGTGAATTAGCATTTTGGAGGAATATTTTTGGCAATTCACTGAGGTATACGGTTATCTTTTGAATTGGTTCATGGGTTATAATTTGGTTCTTTTTCTAATATAAATGATGGGATACTCAAGTTTCTAAGCAAGAAGTGAAACATAAGCATTTCGAAATTCATTTTTTCTAATAAAGAAAATAATAATAATTTTTTCTAATTCTTAAACAACTTTTTGCTTTTGGGGTTGTGAATTCTTTTATTAAATGGTTCTAAATTTGACAACTTGTCAACATTTTGGCGATTTTAAGATCAGTTTCTATAGAAAATTTTTAATTCTGAGATCTGAGAATTTTTCGGCGATTTTTTTAAAACATCATAACATTGATAAATTTCATTAAAATAATGGTAACATATTAGAATTATATTTAAGAAATAACATTAAAATAAAACATTTTTATATTTCACTGTCATATTATAAAGTTTCATTTTGGCAACTTATTATACAATATTTTAAATCTGAAAAATAAACAAGGTATATAGCTATAAAGCATAATTTACGAAACATCTCTTAGTAAAAGCAAAATTTGCTATGTAATTAATTAAAATGTCTTTTTAATTTTTTCATAGTAGGCGTTTTTCCCATGTAATTGTCTCAGATTACATCATTCAACACCCATCAAGTAACCATCAACACCATCAAGTAAAACTTATTCTTTGCATCTACTAAGACTTATATATAAAACAACTTATCGCCTCTGGTGCTTTAAGGGCTTATTGGAACCTTAAAGTATATTAACTGGGTTACAACACCTGGAACTCTACATAAAGCTATGACATTAACTGCATTAAGCAGAGCTTGACTAACTTTCAACACTTGCCAACCGTGCCTACATCAGGCCTTTCAGGTTTGTTCCAATCAGCAGGTCTCTCTATAGACAAGCAGCAGAGGGACAACATTCAGTCTTTTGTTATGAATCATGCTGATTATGATCTCACTTCTCATTTTAACCTATGCCGTTTGACATAAAATCTCCCTACTATTTGCTAACCTCTAGTCTGACCAAGTATGTGACAAAATAAGACATAAAAAAAAAAAAAAAAAACCAGCATAAAGCTAACTATTAGTAAAACGTAAATCTCTCTTATCTTCTTTTAAATATGTCCAACTTTTATAAGCATAAAATATTTAATGCTACTTGATAAACTGCATGAAATTTATTTTATTCTCAAACTTATTAATAATTATGTTAGTTAATTCATGTTTAGTAATATTGCATACTACTTAGGGATCTATTTTATTTTTAGGATGGTATTACAAAAGTGGAATTCAGGCATAGAATAATATTTTTAACTGAATTTATTCAGTTCCCATTTGCTCATAGGTCCTTAATTTTTTTCATTAATGGTCCTTAAAAGTACTTAATTTCTGTGCGCAGAAATGTGTACGAACCCTGAGGAAGTTGAAACAATGTATCAGATGGTAAGTAGCTTACTATAGGAGCTACTTGCAAACAGATCCAAGTGGATTTGTGATTTTAATGTAAATGAAATTCTGCCTAAAAAAGTGTCATTAATTTATTTAGAGACAGTGCATGTTCAGGAACTACTATTAATACTGTTGTGAACTATGGGTTTGTTGATACTCTTTCAATAGCCACTCCATATAAACAAGAAGAAAAAGGGTAGTAAGTATATAGTGTAGGAAATATTTTTTAATAATTAAAGGTCTAGTTTATAAAATTGTCATTTAAGTATATTGTTCCATACTTGATGAGAAATAATTTTTAAAAAGCTCTTGAATTAGGAAAAATCATTCTCACTTTTTTAAAGTGGTCCTTTCTACTTGAATTCATGAAATAAGGAAGTACAATAAATGCTAAATTATTGCATGTAGTTGCAATGATTAAGTGAGATGTATTCAATAAAAAGAGTTATTCTAGAGGCACAGATTTTATTCGTGGCAGCGCATTACTCGCATGCAGGAAAAAGGGGCCTGATGTTCTTCAGAATATTTATTTTATATGTAAGATGATATACACCTGACTGAATATCAAATCATTAAGTTGTAGTAGTAGTAGAATTAGTATGGTATTAATTCTCAGTACCGCTCTCAATTTTAGTATAAAAAGTGCATTATATTTCAAACTTTCATATCAAGCCACTGGACAAACAGTTTAAGGGGATAATGTTACAATAAAGAAGCATGTTTGCGAGTAGTAAAGTGGTTACTACCTTTTAGATTATAAAATATGGGCTGTGTATATAATATGGTATGTAAGAATTTAGAGGATTTTTTTTTTTAATTGCTGCTGTAGTATTTATTGTGGGTTTTAGTTTAAAGTTTGTGTATGGCAGGAAACATTAGTTTTTAGTCAGTCTTCATTAAAAAGAAAACTTGAACTTAGTTACTTGCATTTAATTATAACTAAGCATAAGCAACTACATCTACAGCTGCATTACAAATAAACCCATCTATGAATTTCCCTTATTATTGTCATTCACTGTTTATTTGATAATATGCTGCCCCTTCAGTGAGCTAGTAAAGACTACTGAATGCTTGAAGTTCAGTTCAAGGTGATTGGGGTGTCTGCATGTTTGGTTTTCATGGTTTTTCCCATAAGAATTGTGACTGTGCCAGTTTCCCTTGGGATGTTCTGCATAAAGGCATCCTTCCCCGTGTAAGCAGATAGCCATCGTGAGTTTGTCTACACTCAGTGAGCTTTACCAACTTCTTATTTTCCTCCTTGCATATATATTTCCTTGCAATGTAAATTCTTATATTTAGCATACATGTTACTAATATAGGAACATTAAAATTTTATAACAAGAATCCAAATTTAATTCTTTTGCAGAGTATAGAAACGAATTGGAGATGTGGTCGTCATAACCTGCAAAGAATAAATTGTCGCAGTGAAAATAGTAAAGGTGTATACTGCTTACAGTATGACGATCAGAAAATTGTCAGTGGTCTTCGAGATAACACAATTAAAATTTGGGACCGTAATACATTACAATGTGTTCAAGTAAGTTCTACCTGAAAATTTCATTTCATTTTATTTATTTAATTTTATGTTACAAGTAAGGCAAATTTATAGACCAGGTTGATCTTTTAGGACTGATTACCTAGCTGAAAGTGGATAAAAGGATAAACAAATAAATTGAGTAATCTGGAAAAGATTTATCATTTAAAAATAAAGTGATCTGAATATATATTATTTCAGAAATTTCATTTTACAGCGGAAAAATAGAAAAAGTCAGAGAATGTGAAAATTCACCAAAAACATTTGGGAATTTAAATATTTTAGCCCAAATCTAGAAAAATCGGAGAATTTCATGCGCTGATTCCCCTAAAGTGATTTTTGGACCAATGTTGGAAGTGTATCACTTTTTTGATGAATTATGTACCATGTGAGTGTCATTCTGGTAGGAGGCCAGAATGACACTCGCATGTTACCACAGTGGCAATCAGATTGTCTTCAAAAAGGCAAAGCAAGTTTCCAGTAATCTCTGCAATCCAGAGAGCATGACTGGTATGTCCTTACGAAGAATAAGAAGTCTGTTCACGCTAAACGAAAGAAAATTCTTCCTTTTGATTTAGAGAACGTGTTTTTTTGTTGTCATCAGCAATTAAAAAATCTGGTAAGTGAAACTGTAATATTTTACACATTATTAATTAAATATTTTTTTAATGTATATTTGCTTAACATTCTATCATATTTGCTTGTTAAAACGGTAAGAATCCATGCAGTGCATTTTTAAAGGAAATCTGTTGATGCTTTTTGAATCATATTATTGTGCATTACTAAAAAAATCAAATTTTGAACATCATTGGCAGTGAGGATATGTCATGATTATTGGACTTCAAAATTACACAAAAAAATGTGATACTTTGTTTGGTAAATGCCAATGTATTCATTTATTCTGAACTTGATTCTTTGTTGTTTCAATTTTTAAATAATCCACACTTAAAATTTTATTTTCAAGAAATGGCGGTGGAACGCATGGCTGAATTCAGAAACAAACGCAGCAGTCGAGCAGTAAAGTCATTTAACACTGGTAGTTCAGTCCAAGGTTCAAATCCCACGAGCGGGGTAACTACATGGTTGCTTTTATGGTTTTTCCCATGTATAATGTGTATACAAGCCAGTTATCCTTAGAAAGTCCTCCACAAAGGCATCCCTTCCCTTAGGTAGATAGCCGTTGAACCTTTTCCGTAATCACATAAACCAAGCCAACCAGAAACAAATGCATTAAATATAATAATATTTGCTTGCCCCTCTTTTCTTATACGCTTTCTATAGTAAAAATAAGTAATAAATCCTTCTGTTTTAAATTTCTCATTTTGCTCAGCCCTCTCCTCCCCTTTTCTCTTACAAAATAAAATCTTTTAAACCTATTTTATTTCTTTTAAGTAAATGCCTTATTTGTCACTTTGCAGTAACAATATACTTTGAACTTAGATCACGACAAGCATCGACTATGTAGAGTCTTGACTTGTAGATAAAACTGGTGCTCATAGCCAATTGCGGTTGTGAGTAAGAGATAATGTTCTAAGCATCAACACCCGGAGGGGATTATTAGAAAAATGCAAAGCATACATTCCCAAGCAATAATGCACGTAATTCTGGGATACTGAGTAGTGATGGCATAATCAAAGAATTCAGTCATCCAGGTAAGCATAATCGAATGAAATCAATCTTCAGATAAGCATGGCAGCAAAGAAGTCAGGCTAAGCAAAGCAGATAATCTAAACAACAATATGCTCAGAAAACAATACGCATATGTGATAAGCATAAACTAAAAACACTCTGTCTGTCTTGGCATGGCATTAAGCAGTTGTCTCAATAATTCATGGCATAAAATAGTTCAGGCATAAATAAGCAAGGCAAATCAAAAGATCAGCAAAGCAGGGATCAGGATGTTAAACTTAAGATGGCATGGCATTCTATTAATCTGTAGGCAAAGTCTGTAGGCAGTGAAAACTGCCGCAGTCCTTCACTGTTGAAGTCAAAGCTCTAAATGAGCTGATAGAAGAGTGTCCGTAGCACTTACTGTGCTAATCATGTGAAGTCTAGGGTCCAATCAGGCACTCGTAAAATGAAGGGAAAAAATATTAATGAGTCATCTAGGCTAACCATTTAATATATTTATATTTGCCAAAATACTATCAACTATCATAATTTTAATCTTTTTCACGATTTCTGTAAATAAAGTTATGCAACTTCTTCCTTCTGAATTTATTTATTGCTTATTAATGATACTTTCAAATTTCAGGCAGTTTTCTCTGGCGTACTCATGAAACTAATTCTATTAGTAGGATGGCATACCAACACAAAATGTAGCACACATATTTTTTACTTATGTATGCTGCTAAATAAATACACTGACTACGAATAAGTATTTGGACATAATTCTTTTCTTGTGCTGAGGGCAATTAGAAGTGTTATAATGAATGTAGTATTTTCTTAACTCAATGCTTACATTCCTTTGATTTTGAAAGTCTAAGATTCAAAATATACAGTGGATGGACAAAAATATGGAAACACCTTGTGAAATGCATGTTTGAAAAGAAAGATTGATTTTAATGAAATATGTAGGTGGCGCTGGCGTTTTTGACAACTGACGCCACCTATACAACTTCGTAAATGTGCTAAACAGTTCAGTTGTTATCGGAGTACTGTTATGAGAGGTTGTCATTGCATTATGTCAGAGTTAACAGACTTCGAACGTGGGCAAATTGTTGGAGCACGTATGGTAGGTGCTTCCGTAAGCAAGGTAGCGGAGGTGTTTAGTGTTTCAAGAGGTACTGTATCGAAGATTTATTCCGCATATTTGAAAAGCGGAAAAACATCATCTGCTAAATCACAGCGCGGACGAAAGTGTGTCCTGAGTGATCGTGACAGATGACCATTAAGGGCAATTGTGACGAAAAATAAGAAGACCACAGCTGCAAAAGTTACTGCTGAAATGAATGTTGTGTTACCGAACCCTGTGAGTACCAAAACAATTAGAAGGGAGCTTCATAAACAGGGAATTGCTGGCCGTGCTGCAATTGAGAAGCCACTCATCAGTGATGCTAATGCCCGTAACAGGAAAAGGCGGTGTTTAAGTCATAAAGCTTTGGACTATAGAGCAGTGGAAGCGAGTAATATGGTCTGATGAGTCTTCTTTCACATTGTTTCCCACTTCTGGCCGAGTTTACGTCTGGAGAACGCCATCTCAAGCCTATAATACAGACTGCTTGTTGCCAAGAGTGAAACATGGCGGGGGTTCTGTTATGGTTTGGGCAGCCATATCGTGGTTCTCTGCTAGGCCCATGATAACTGTGTCAGGGCACATGACTGCCAAGATTTATGTGAACATTTTGGCCGACCAAGTTCATCCCATGGTACAAACTTTGTTCCCCGATGGTGATGGTGTCTTCCAAGACGACAAAGCCCCTGTTCACACAGCTCACATTGTCCAAGACTGGTTTTCTGAGCATGAGGATGAGTTGTCCCATCTCCCCTGGCCACCACAGTCACCAGACCTGAATATTATCGAACCTTTGTGGTCTACATTGGAACGGAAAGTGCGTTCTCGTTATCCACCGCCAACATCGTTATCTGAACTTGGCACCGTTTTGCAGGGAGAATGGTATAATATTCCGTTGGCAAACATACAAGAACTGTATTTAACCATTCCGAGAAGACTGCAAGCTGTTTTGGATGCCAACGGGTTTCCTACACCATATTAAGCAAAGAAACATGTTTTTTTAAAGGTGTTTCCATATTTTTGTCCAACCCCTGTATATTGTTAATGATATGATTATACCTATTGTTAACATTAAAGTTTTATAAGAATAAATTAAATACATTCGTTGGGAATAAGATAAAGTCATTCGGTTTGAAGAATGTTTCTTTGAAGAGTTTTTCTTTGTTTCCATTCAAGAGTGAACAGTTATTAATGTGATATTAAACACACTAAATGTGTGGGAATGCAAGTTAGGAAAGTTACCTTTTAATAAAGCTGTGCATTGGCTATTATTTTAGAATATCTTTTTCATATAGACTGTAGTAAAAAATGCTAAGACTTCTACTGTTTACATATACACTGACTACCAATAAGTATTTGGACACCTGTGATAGAAAAGGAAAACTAACTTTATTCAAAATCAATAGTTGCTAGGACCTCCTCGAGAGGTAATTACAGCGTGGACCCTCTGGGGCATACTTTCCACAAGTCTTTGTATGACAGCTAGTGGTATTTTCTTCCACTTGGCTTGGAGAAGACATAGAAGTTCCTTCACCGATTTTGCATGGGTAGTGCACCCCTGAATTCGGCGATGCAACTCATCCCAAAGGTTCTCGATAGGGTTCAGGTCTGGACTCTGGCCAGGCCAGTCCATTCCATGAACTCCATTGACACTATACCAAGCCTTGGTTAACGTCGAAACATGACAACTGGCATTGTCGTCCTGAAAGTAATAGGGGTCCAACCCATAAAACTGCCACAACGTAGAAAGCACATTGTATTCCAAAATAGTGCCGTAGGCATCGGAGTCGAGCTTACCATGAATGGGGACCAAGGGTCCCAGACCATAATTCCTTCTTCGCCGAACTTGACTGTTGGCACAATGCATTCAGGCAGGAGACATTCTCCAGGTAGACGCCAGATCCAGACCCTGCCATCCGAACGGTAAAGGGTGAGCTTGATTCGTCACTCCAAAGAACCCGTTTCCACTGATCTACGGTCCAATTTCGATGTGCTTTGCACCACATTAACCAAGCAGCGCGGTTGGACTTTGTGATCAAAGGCTTCTGGGCAGCAGCACGACCACGAAAACCAAGCAGATGTGCTTCCTTATGGATGGTATTCATTGAAACAATACTCCCGGATGCCTGCTGAAACTTCTCGCGGACGAGGGCTATCAGTTGGGTGTGGATCTTCCAAATTTCTCTAAACAGCACTCGTCGGTCTCTATCCCCCAGTTTCGTTGGTCTGCCGACTCGGAGCACATTTCGACAATCACCCCTCACCTTCCACTTCTTAATCACATAGGCCACTGTCGATATTGTGTACTTCAGATCGCTATATATGTCCCTTAAGGCTCGGCCACATTTGTGATACCCGATAATTATACCTTTCTCGAAATCAGAGAGCTCCGGAGGCATCTTGCATGCGACTAAAGCCGATGCTGTTTCCTACACGATATATACTGGCGGAGTCCGTGGCGTACCTTGGGACCGCAGATATCGTCATTTGCATAGGTGTACAATTACTTATTGGTAGTCAGTGTATTTAATATTTGAGTTTATTTTACAATATTATTACATAGATTTCTTTCAGATGTAAAGTGTCTGCCCCTTAAAAAAGAGACATTTTTGTAATCCAAATTGGGCAGATTCTAATCTCCATCCTCAGTGGAGCTCCGAGTTGCAACTTGCTGAAGAAGCTCCTAACATGGCAAGGTTCACGTTTTGCCAAAATGATATCATGCTTAGTAATGTGGGGAAAAAAAACATTCACAAGCCACATAAACAATGAAAAGCATAAGACTAATTTTTATGAACTTAAAAAAATTTTTTTAAAAATATTCAGTGCAGATAAAAAGAATTTGGAAGCACAGCTGTCTGGCACCAGTCGCTGAATCATCAAATTTAAAATCTTTCATAACTAAAGACAAAGTATTAGCTGCAGAATTACTGTGGGCAAAGAAATTTGTTTATTCACATGTTTCTTTTAATGTGTTTAGTGTTGCTGGTCTGTTTCAGAAAATGTTTGATGACAGCGATAAAGCAAAAGTTATGACCCTGGGACATACAAAAATGTCATATTTATGTCATTTGGTTTAGCCCCATACTTCAAAAAGGTCCTTTCTATTCGTAAGAATACCCAATTTTTATTATGCTTTCATGAAGCTTTAAATAGCTGTGTCCAGGGAGGTCAAATCAAACACTATGAATAATTCTATTTAAAGATCAGATTTGGGTACAGTGAACACAGGATGAAAGAAGTGAGCACAGGATACATCACAGCGATTTTTGGGCAGCATGCTACTGCTAATGACCTTTTGAAAAGTTTTTTTGAGGGGAACATCAGAACTAGATAAAAAGAAATTGCTCAAAGTATCCTTGGATAGACCAAATGTTAATCTTAAATTCTTCAGATTTGAAACAAAATTTAATGACTGTATTCTGTTGTTTGCATGTCATTTATGGTGTATTTAGAGCTGTGCATGGAGCTACTGCCTGCAATCTAAGTGCATTATTTAAAGACATGCATAGAATATTTAAAGATAGTCCTGTTCGACAAGCAGATTATATTATCATCACTAATTGTATGACTTTTCTGCTAAAATTTGTAAAGTAAAATGCTATGAAAACATACCTATTGCTAAGAGAGCTACTGATATTTTTAAGATGTGGTTATTGCTGGTGTGGGTTTCGCTGAACGTGGAGTGTCTGATTTAAAGAAAATAAAATTCAAAACTCAATGCAGAACTTTTTTGGTTAAGCTTGCATAAAAAATAGTTGAAAGAAGCCGTTTAAATATAGCTTGGTCAAATACCTTTCTTCATTAGTTTCTAATGAAGAAAGTTCTGTCTTCATATATCGTGTCATCATATATCGCGTGTTGAGGGCGTTGCTGGTTTTGAAGAATAGCCAATCGTAGATCAGTAACTCCAACCGTTAATAGTCCCCCCCCCCGCAACATCTGGTCTCCCAGGTTCGTTGCGACTGCGTGATTAGCTTGCCTTCGGCTCCATTGCTTGTATTACGGCGAGAGCTTAGCGTGTGTCTTGTGAACTGGGATTCAGGTGGAAGTTTTTTAATAATGCTACCTCAAACGAAAAAGCCAAAATTATCAAAGCAGAAATTTAAAGATTCATATTCTTCGGAATTTCCATGCATTAAAGCATCCATAATTTCTGTGAATCATGCACACTGCAGTGTATGCAACAAAGACTTCTCAGTTGCACATGGCGGAAAAGATGACTCTAAACGGCATGTTTTTTCTGAAAAACATATAGAACTTGGCACTGTAAAATCTAAATAACGAATTTTTTAATAAAAGATGACAAAACAGGTCCTATACATGCCGAATGCTATTTTGTTTAATTTTTAATTGAACACAATCTACCGCTTTCTGTTTCGGATAATTCCAAAGAGCTTTTCAAAGCAATGTTTCTGGATTCTGCCATAGCAAAAAAATTTAGCTGCGGTCATACCAAAACTGACGCTATTGTGAAAACGCTTGCAGAAAGTACTGTTGCCGATATTATAAAATCAGCGTGCAATACATCGTTTTCTCTAAGTACTGATGGAAGTAATGATAACAAACTGTATCCATTGATTATAACGTATTACAGTAAAGAAAAGGGAGTAATAATTATGTCATTGATTTCTATTTTAGAGTGCAGAAATAATACCGGAGAAGGTATTTTTAATTGTATAAAAGAAAATTTTAAAAGCAAAGCTTTAGAATGGAAGAATTGCTTATCATTTTCTTCAGATAATGCTAGTAATATGATTGGAAAGTTTAAAGGTGTACCATCGTTTATCAAAATGCATCAACCAAATATAATCATCTGAGGTTGTCCATGCCACCTCTTGCATATAGCTGCAAAAAAGGCTACTGAAAAATTAATTGGCTCAGAAATCGAAATGTTGTTAATAGATATATATTTTTATTTAGAGAAAAGTTTGAAACAGAAGCATAGCTTCAAAGTTGCTCTACAAATTTTGGGACAGAACGCAAAATCTCATAAAATTTTGAAATATTGCAGTACGAGATGGTTGTCTCTTTTAGAATCTATAACAAGAATTTTGGAGCAGTGGGATGCTGTGATAAGTTTTTTTGGAGATCAACCAGATAACAGTGAGAATGAAGGAAAGAGATTGCAGAACATTAAAAAAATGTTACAATCACCTACCACCAAATTGTACTTGTTATTTTTGAAAAATACTTTGCCTTTGTTTATAACAGTAAATACTAATTAGCAACAACAAGCTCCTTATATACATAAATTGAGAAGAGAACTTGTTGAACTTTTAATGAATTTATTTGTTAGATTCGTAAAACCATCAGTAATTTCTAAAGAAAATGAAGATTTTACTCTAACATCTCTTTCATTTCAAAAGTATAGTAAACAAAAGGAAAATGAAAATTTAGTGATTGGTGCAGAAACAAGACTATATTTAAAAAATGCCAAGTTGAATGAAAGTGAAGTAAAATCATTTTTCAATTCTGTGCGAGCTTTTTTTGTAACTGCGTGTTCATGTACGAGGGCCATCCAGGAAGTAGATTACGTTTCCGTCTGTGTCCGCTAGGGGCGGGGCTAACGCGGCCATCTTGGGGTCAGAGCGTTGCGCAGCTCAGTCTGCATCTAGCCGTGCTAGTGAGAGGTTCGTGCTGTGCTCCGTTCAGATACTGTGACGGTTTGAAATGTCTGCGTTAATTGAAAATCCCGCGAGGTGCGCTCAGTAATAAGGTTTCTGACTGCAAAAAACTGTAAACCGATAGAAATCTATCGGCAGCTTCGTGAAGTGTATGGGGACAACATTATCACTGAAGGTGGAGTGCGTCAGTGGGTCATAAGATTTCAAAATGGCCGAACCAATGTTCACGACGAAGATCGAAGTGGGAGACCCAGCATAGTGACCACCGAACTTCTTGAAAAAGTCGATGCTAAAGTCCGTGAAAATCGAAATTTCACAATAACGGAACTTTCTTTGAGTTTTCCACAAATTTCGCGAAGTTTGTTGCACGAAATCATCAGCGAAAAGCTTGGTTACCACAAGTTTTGTGCAAGATGGATTCCAAAAATCTTGACAGAGGACCACAAAAATCAGCGAATGGCTGCAGCGTTGAACTTTTTGGACGCTTACCATAAGGATGGTGACTCTTTACTCGATCGCATCGTTACTGGTGACGAAACATGGGTGAAACATGTGAACTGTGAAACGAAATTGCAATCAATGCAGTGGGGGCACACAAGTTCTCCCCAAAAACCCAAGAAATGCATGCAAACAATGTCGGCAAGGAAGATGATGGCGACTGTTTTTTGGGACAGAAAAGGTGTAATTTTGGTGGACTTCCTGGAAAGAGGCACTACAATAAACTCTCAAAGGTATTGCCAAACTCTCCAAAAACTCAGAAGAGCAATTCAAAACAAGCGCAGAGGAATGTTGAGCTCTAAGATCTTGTTGATTCACGACAACGCCCGGCCCCACACGGCAAATGTCACTCGTAAAGTTCTTGAATCTTTTAAGTGGGAGTTGTTTCCTCATCCGCCGTACAGTCCCGACCTGGCACCGAGCGACTTCCACCTATTCCCAGCAATGAAGAAGTGGCTGGCTATGCAGCATTTTGATGACGACGCACAGCTGCAAGAAGAGGTAACGAAGTGGTTGAAGGCGCAGGCGGCCGAATTTTTCGACGAAGGAATTTCCAAGCTCGTACATCGCTACGATAAATGCCTTAATTTGTATGGTGACTATGTAGAAAAGTAGTATTTGAGTGTGGCTTTCATCTGTATATAATAAAATTTGTTTCCTATACTTTGTTTATTTTTTTATTCCAAAACGTAATCTACTTTCTGGATAGCCCTCGTATAATAGATAAATTTGCACTAAGTGATCCATTTCTAAAACATGCTGAAATCAACTTGAGGACTGAAGTTTCATTTTCATCTGTTCTTTACTTGATGAATACTTTTCCATCCATTGTTGATGAAAAATATCTTAATCAAGTGGAAATTGAATTTTCCATGTATCAAAGAGATGATTTGAAAGAAATTATAGATTTGCATATTGATATAGCATGTGGAGAAATTTCCAAATTAAAAAATATGAATGGGTGTATTAAATACAAAGTATTGCCTACTGTAATAGTTGCTTTCTTAATAATACCTCATTCAAATGCAGCTTGCGAAAGAATTTTTTCTATTGTTAAAAAAAATCAGACGGAATTTCAACCAAATTTAGGTCCTAAAACTCTCGAAGCAGTTTTGATTGAAAATATAAGTATGCAGGCAAATGAAGAACTGTGTTATAAAAAAACATTCTCAAAATCAGAACTTAAGCTTGCTAAGCATGCTACATATAAATCTTTGCATTTGTAAATTATAAGTAATTTTTTAATACTAATATGTATTACTCTAGGTTATTTAAATTTTATTTCCCTGCGGAAATCAAATCCAGAATAAAGATATATGATTTATGGATTCTGATTTTTTCTGATTAGAAGTGATTTAAAATACTTCTTTCATATAATAGTAGATTTAGTGATATACATGTGTGAGGAGTTAAATGAAAATTTCTAATTAAATGTGCATATACTTTACAAGCACATATAATTTTTAATTTATGGATTCTGATTTTTTCTGATTAGTAGTAATTTAAAATACTTCTTTCATATAATAGTAGATTTAATGATATAAATGTGGGAGGAGTTAAATGAAAATTTCTAATTAAATGTGCATATACTTTACAAGTACATATAATTTTTAATTATTCAGTTTTATATGTATATCTATTTTAAATTGATTACAATTTTTAATTAAAAATTAATGAATGGTTAATTACAACATGCGTTACGCGCACGTTTTCAAAGTTGTTAAAATGTCATTCGCGCGTTGACTACTGACAAGTTGTGCTGTAGGTTGGAGTCTATGAATACTGCATAAAATGATGGACACGGGTAATAAACAGATTATCAAAGTAAAATATTTGGTTTTTATCTTACATTAATGGTTAAAAATATGTTACATTTCTGATATTTGTTACTATATAAGCTAATTATTAATACTAATATGTATTACTCTAGCAGGGTTGCCACGCTACCGGGAGAACCGGGAAAAGTCAGGGAATTCGAAAATTGACCAAAATATTCAGGGAAAAGTCAGGGAATTTAAGTATTTTTGTCAAAATCTGGAAAAGTCAGGGAAGTTCATACAATGATCCCGCCAAAAAAAGCGATTTTTGCGCCGACGTCGGAAGAGATAACTTTTTTGGCGAATTATGTATCACGTGAGTGTCATTCGGGTAGCTGGCATAGAGCCAATTTTCGCAGCTCCAATTTGATTGTCTTTTAGAAAGGCAAAGCAACTTTCCTGCAACTTTTGGTTTCCAGTATTCTCGAGAATCGCGTGTGCAGTGCATGAACTAAAGAAAGTACCTGTTCTCATATAAAACAAAATGGGTTTAATCCTAGTATATGGTACCATGGAGGTTAGAATCAAAGAATATGTATTGTAAAGAAGGAAAACCTCTCTGCAACAGACGTGGCTCCGTTCCATCATAGAGGGAAACAGCTGTGCATGTCTGATATATCTGTTGCCAAAGCTCGAAACCGGTGTCGAAGTTCGAAGGTCACGTTATCAAGAGTTCATAAAATGAATATCGTTTAAAATTTCTTTAACAACTTGCGCTAAAAAGACGTGCCACGCACGTCGAGATGCTTTTGTCTCAAACCGTGAGCGATGTGAACACCACGTCGATAAGCATTTATCGCAAAAATGAAAATAACGTGGTGCACACGTCGCCTAACAACGAGATTGTTTATTTCTCGAGTTACAGCTCTGGATTGCACTCGCAGATGCGGAGCGGCGTAAATGAGACACTTTACCGCTTGTTATATTGTAGCGCACGGCACCGCAACCGTGAAGTTTAGTCTTAGCGCAAGTGGTTAAACTCTAAAGGAAAAGAAAATATTTTTTGGCGCAAGTAAATTAATTCATGGATTAGTTATTTTCAGGGGGGGAAAAACTACGAAAATCCGTTTTTAAAATTATTGCGTGGATTTTTCTCAATAATTTTAAAAACGGATTTTCGTAGTTTTCTTTTTGTCAAAGAGCGTTTCTTCTTAACACCTGTTTCTCAATTTCCTGTACACATCGCGGAGAGGGAAATTCTGGCCGCCAGGTTCCGTCGCCAAATCCCTTGGCAAATTTTTCCTCCGCATTCTAACGGCGTAATAGCATTTTACTTGTATGGAACCTTTTCTTCTTTACATAGACGTTCTTTGGTTAGAATAATAATGAGATTTGGTGACATCATGATGCGCAGTAAACGGGTCATTTTGGTCTTGGCGACAATTTTCAAAATCGTGCCAAAGCCTTACCGTATACTAGAATTTTACCGCAAAATCTTTTTAAACCTTTTTTTTTTTTTTTAATAAATACCTTGCCATTTTGCAGTAAAATAAAAAAATAGTAATCAGTCATCTAGGCTAGCCATGTAATATATCTATATTCGCTAAAATATCGTTGATTATTCTAATTCAATTTTTAAGTAATTATTTTTATGTTATTCATATAATTTAATGTTGCTTCTTCCCTCTAAATTTATTTATTATTAGTAAATAATATTTCCAAATTTCAGGAAATTTTCTCTGGCATAATCCAGAAATTAATTATAGCAGTATGATGACATACCATCACGAAATTTAATGCACATATTTTTTCATTATGTACGCTGCGAAATAAATTTAAAATACCTCAATTTATTAAAATAGATTTCTTTCTTCCGTTTAGCTGCAGAATGTCTGCCAAAAAAAAAGCCTTAATTTGTTCCAGATTGGGAAGATTCTAATCTCAATCTTCAGTGGAGAAAACAACAACTATTATAATTATATTTGTGTTTTCAAGTGTTAAGGTGCCTTTTAAGAACATACCTCACGCAAATTAAATTTACCTAAAATCTAACCTAACTATTTAGCATTGCGTTGTGATTTATAAGGACCGGATTAGCCTCGTGTTGAACTTGTGATGATCATGAGTAATAATTAAATAAAACATACATTTGTTATCCAATGTATATATCTTAAATTTTATTAAGTGGAAAACTAAACAAAATTATCAAACAAAGTATACCAAAAATAATTAAGAATAAATGTCCTCTGGGATTTATTGAATAATTAAGTGAATTTGCTACACAATACAAGTAATACCATAATTAATTTACCTCTTAGCACAGCCAACGTACATTACGCAGATAGACTGGAATTTTCTTGAAACACACCTGGAAAACCTGGAAAAGTCAGGGAATTTCATTCTCCTGTTTGAGTGGCAACCCTGTCTAGGTTATTTAAATTTTATTTCCCTGCGGAAATCAAATCCAGAATAAAGATATATGATTTATGATATTTATAAGTAGACTAAAATCTAAGTGATAAAGTAAAATGTTTATTAAACAGGGTTCGTAGCGGTCCTTATAAGTGTTTATAAGTCCTTATATTTGAAAATGAATTATAAAAGCCCTTATAGGTGCTTATTTTTTCTCTAAAGTATTTATTTTTTGTTTTTAGTGTCTTTTTTTCCTACAGCAAAGCGGCAACTAAATAAACAACTTTCTTATCTGGATGGCCAGATTGTGGATCATACTTCCGAAAATAGCTTTCTCTCCATTAACGTAACTTTTAACCTTTGACTCGCGTGAGTGACAGGTGAACGTCGTTCTATTCGTCAATTCATATTCGCGTTTTACGATCGTTATCGAATATGTGTGAATATTTATAATATATTTGCAGTAAATGCTGAAATGGGTAAGTGTGTTTTTAACACAGATTGGCTTTCAAAGGAAGAATATTCTGAATGGCTTAAAAAAAGTGAAAATAATCGCAAGTCCGTGCATTCCTTTTGTAAAACTGAAATCAACATAGCAAGTATGGGAGAGTCTGCTTTAAAGTGTCACATGGATCGTAAGTAAACTTTTTTCTATTTAATTATTATTAATTCTTGTGTGAAAATAAAAATTTAAATCTCCCATGAACCGCTGATTTATTTATTTTTAAATTTTCATTTTCTGCTTTTGAAAATCTTTTGTCATACTATTCATTTACTATATTCCCAACTCTTCCTATTATTTCTGCATTTCATGCGTGTCTTCAATTTTGGGCTTATATTTTCAATTTTTTTTGCCAATGCATTCTCGAGAGAGGGTTCATAAGGTTCCAGATCTTCCTCCCCTTTCTGCGAAAAATCTCGGATATTCAAACCGTTACAGTTTGCAGCAAAGCGACTAAAGTACTTATTTTTTTATTATTATTTGCTAAAAGTTCTGGAGTCTACCAAACCAAGCGAAGCGTGATTATATTCCAGAAATTTAACGCAGTCTGTTCAAAATTACAATCTAAAACACTCCAGATTTGTAAATCTCATTCTTTTCTTTTATTTAGTTTTTTATTCTCCAAATACTGGCAGCTGTTCATTTCAATTGCGTAATAACACGAAAGAATTAAGGTGCGCATATTGCACAATACCATTTGCTATATTTTGCAAAGATAATTAGTTTTGATATTAAATCTTGAATTTGTTTATGAGCACTTAAAATAGTTTTACTGTGCTTGCTAAGCAGAATATTCAGTTTGGTTGGACTATTTTTTTTTGTTTTTAAATATATTTTTACAATCTATATGTTTACAGTGATAATTGGGCTACAGATCTAGTTGTTTTTTTTTAGTCAAGAGCAATATTTGTTATCTACTGTATATTAAATTAAGATGTTTATTATATTTTACATTCTAAATATTGCGATGCGGTGAAAGATACAGAAATATTCTTAAAAATGATATTCAATGCATATGTCAAAATATCCAAAGGATTTAGCCGGAAAATCTAAAAAACGACTACAATCTAATCCCATCTTTTTCCAGTTACACTCGACAATGCGGAATTTTCAGATATCCGGCAATTTTTTAGCATGCCAATTAGTTAAGCTTTTGCTGTATAAAGGATGACTGAATGAGGCAATTTCAGAAATATCCCTCCCCTTTTTTTTTTACTTAAATTACTTTGCAATATCTGTTAAGAGAAAACTATCCTATAATGAAAATTTAGAAAATGTTCTGAATTTTGATTTAAGTTAAATTATTTAAATATTAATATGAGTGGAAAATAAATAAACGTACAATAAATTATATTTATTTCTAGGTGCCAAGCATAAAAAGTTTCTGAAAGGGAAAAATACGGCTATTGGTGGAATAACAAGCTTTTTTCCCAAATCAAATCCTGCTAGTGTTGCACCGTCCAGTTCCCCAAGTGTTTCACGAAATTCAAATACTTTAGATGATGCTGTAGGAGCTTCAAAAGATGTTTTGGATGCTGAAATTTTGTGGTGTTTGAAAGTGGTGACAAGTCATTATACTCTTACAGATCTAGCAGTGACATGGGCAAACTTTTTTCAATTATGTTCCCTGACAGTGTTATAGCAAGATGCTTTTCTTGTAGTGAGAGAAAGCTTGCTTATCTCTGCCATTTTGGATTAACACCTTATTTTCAGAGGCTCATATATGATGAATTTAAGAAGCTATATCACTTTACATTGTTATTTGACGAGACTTTGAATAAAACGAATAAAAAAAAGCAATTAGATTTGCGTATCAGATATTGGCATCCTGACCAAAATAAAGTTGTAACTCGATTTTTGACCTCTGTGTTCATGGGACATGCAACAGCTGCTAATATTTTTGAAAGTTTTCAAATGGCAGTTAAAAAACTAGATATAAAGAAGCTGCTACAGATAAGTATGGATGGGCCAGTCATAAATTGGAAGTTTTATGAAACCCTCCAACATGAATTGAAAAAGGAATATGGCATTGAATGTATATCTATTGGTAGTTGTGGTTTGCATATTTTGAACAATGCTTTCCGTAAAGGAGCATCCACTACAAGCTGGGATATACCTTCTATTTTAGGTGCACTGTACCATCTATTCAAAGATTCTGTAGCATGTTGAGAAGATTTTTTAACAGCAAGTGTGCATAAATTTTGTAACCATGCCATTGAAATTTTGTAACCATAGGTGGCTAGAGAATGTACCAGTATGTTTGCATGCTTTTGAAATTTGGGAAGATATAAAAGGTTATGTCAAGCTAATTGAGAATGGAAAATATGCAAAAATAACTTGCAAATCATATGAAATAATAAGAGATGCAATTAAAGACAAATTAATGCCTGTAAAATTACTTTTTTTCATTTGTGTGGCTGAATTGGTCAAACCCTTTTTGGAACTTTACCAAAGTGATGAACCACTTGTCCCTTTTTTTGCTTTTGATTTGCACAAATTAGTAAAGCAACTTTTGCAGCATTTCAAAATTATAAAAGAAGAGCACATGTTAAAAATCAGTTCATCACTAAAATATTTGTGTAACTTTGATTTTTCAGAGAAAGGTATTGTTAATGAAATAACCAAAATTAGTTTAGAATTTAGGGCTGATAAGCTCTTGCAAGAACTATACGCTAAAAAAGAAATCATGGATAAAGATTACCTTTCTCTTAAACGTGACTCACAAACTTTTATTTTACAACTGCTCGAAAAGCTGATGGAGAAATGTCCAGTTAATTATTCACTGATTCGAAATGCTGTTTCTGTGAATCCAAATTATATGGCGGAAAACAGCACAAAAGCATACGAGAAAATGAAAAGTATATTGATGCATTTTTCCCAAAAAGGTCATATTGCAGAAGAAGAATGCGATAACATTCTTTTGGAATATTCTGATTTCATCGAAAATGTTGTCCAGTCAGCCCTTACAGAATTTAAAACCTATGATGTGAGAAAAAAGAGAGATAATTTTTTGCACACATTCATTAATGAAAAATACTTCAAGTTGAGGGAAACATTTAAAATGATCTTTATTCTTTCCCATGCGCAAGCCTCTGTTGAACGAGGATTTAGTATCAATAAAAATATAGAAACAGAAATTCGGGGGGGAAGAGGAATTCGTACATTGCGCAGTGCATAGTTTGTGGTTATGTGAAACACGCTGGTGGGATACACAATGTGTCAATTACGAAAGAGATGACAGTGGCAGCTTCATCAGCTCATTCACAGTATCAGTTATATTTGGAAAAGCAGAAGAAAAAAAAAAAAGAAATTATTGAAAATAAAAAAAGAAAAGCAGCAAAATCAACAGATGAATTGATTTCTCTTAAAAGAAAGAAAACTCTCTTAGAAAAAGAAGTTAAAGTGCTTGAAAATAAAGCAAATGAACTTGCTGAAAAGGCTGAAGTTACAAAAGACTTTAATCTTTTAAATAAATCTAAAGAAATGTTAAAAACTATTTGTGAAAAACAAACTCTTTTAAGAGATTTGGATTCAAATATTAATGAAAAGAAAGAAAAAAAATCGAAAATAAAAGTAATATTACTAATTATAAGCATAAATCTTTTTTCTTGTTTCTTTTTTTTATGTTGTAAAGTACTTTGTATGAATATAATAAATACAGTTTATTACTATTAATTTTCCTTAGACTGATATTTCATCGTTAAATCTTGTAATATAGTTTAGTTTTGCATAGGATCTCCCCCCCTCTCACTGTAAACTAGTTCTATAAATTGAACTGTTATTTCCAATTAAAAAATAATTGTTATTGTTTTCCATGTTTGAGTAATGCTGATTCTCTTTTTAAATACTGAATTTCTCGGATTTTGAATTACGGTTAAATCTCATTTTTATTTTAAGGTTATGCAGTTGTGTATATATGAAATTAAACAGGTGCTTATTTTTTTTCTTAAAATGTGCTTGAAAAGTGCTTATAGGTGCTTATTATTTTAACTAAAATGTGGCTATGAACCCTGTTAAATATAACTGTTTAAGTACATGCCCTAGCTGTTTTTTGAGAAATTTCTCTCTTCATTTACAAAGGTGTCTGAAAAAAATTTAGATATGTACATAAATCTAAACTTTTAGTCCATTTAATTCTCTGTATTTCACAGAGTACCAGTATTTATGAAAAATTTCATAATATTGCCATCGTAATGTTTTTTTGCAACAGAAAAGTTGAAAAAAATCTAGTTTTTTAAAAAAATAGATTTAATATACTGCAAACACAAACAGAAGGAAAAGAAATTGTTGCCTAGAATGAAAATTAAATTATAAACATAAATCTTGTTCCTAAGCATGGAACATCATCAAAAATATTCAGATGAAAAATTCTCATTTTAAAGTTATTTAGAGTTGTCTGTATACCTTTAAACATCAGCTTCCTGGTTCTTAAACAGAAACTTCTGTGTGGTGTTGAGTGTAAATCATTATCTAACTAGATACTTACAAGAATCAAATCAAAGTTACATGTGCCCAATATTTA
Source organism: Stegodyphus dumicola (assembly GCF_044657685.1). Classification (NCBI taxonomy): domain Eukaryota; kingdom Metazoa; phylum Arthropoda; class Arachnida; order Araneae; family Eresidae; genus Stegodyphus; species Stegodyphus dumicola. Next base: position 241,402,047 of record NC_140780.1, read on the forward strand.
GTGGCTTAAAAAAAGACATTATATATTGGAATATTCCTGAAAATCTTCTGCTAGTTTAGGAGAATTATTATTATTTATGGGAGTATTTAACGTTTTACCAAAAAAAAGTTCTGCTGGTGAAAATTGAGTTACAGAATCTTTAGCATTATTGTAATACAATTTAAATATCAGTATTTTTTGTGGCCATCCAAATATTTTGTTTGATATTGCTGAAATTGATTCCTTCATCACCCTGTCTACTCTTTCAATCAATCTCTCTAGGAGTAAGATCTTTCTTGGTAATTATATGTGGCAGAGTGTTATGTGGTCTAGACTTATTTTGTAAGCAATTTGAACAATTTTCTACAAAACTTTTGGTATCGCTGTACATATTTCTGTAATAGTATTTTGCTTTCACAAACTCATATGTCTTTTGAATATCAAAGTGAGGTGCATGACCTGTCTGTAATACATCTTTTATTAGTGCCTTAGGTATTAAGATTTTATTCTGGATACTTCTGTCCTTTCTAGCATTTACAGGTTTTATTTTTATCATTAATACATCTGTATGACTAGCAATAAAATATTGTTCTACACTATCTTTGTGGTTATCCTGCATTTTTTTTATAATTGTTTTTATGTATTGATCACGCTGTTTACTAATTATGTTTTGAATAGACAAATTATCATTAGTGCTAAATATAATTACATTGTTTGCTACTACATCATCTGAAACTCTTGACAAGTAATCTGCTTGGTTTTTGAAACCAGGAATATGCTCCATCATATATTGAAATTCCTGTAGATATAACAACCAGTGTGCTACAATATCTGGCTGCTTGTCAAGATTGATATGGAAAGTTAGAGATTTAGCATCCGTTAATATTAAAAAAATTTTTCCATACAGATGTTCGTGAAATTGTTTTACTGTTCTGAAGATTGTATAAAGTTTTCTCCTAATTTGAAGGATATCTAGCCTAAAATGTTTGAGTAAAATTGTACTGGAAAAAACTTATCAGCATTCTTTTGCATTAATATGCCACAAATGGCTGATCTAGAAGCATCAATTATTAATACAAAGGTTTATCATTGTCTATATTTTTTATTGTGGGTTTTTCTAAAATTAATTCATGTGTTTTATCTAAAGCATCTTGTCACTTCTCATTCCACACGAATGGAATATTCTTTCTTGTTAAGTTCACAATTGGCTTGACAATTTCTGCATAGTTAAAAATTAGGTGTAGAAAATAATTTACCATACCTATGAACGTTTGAACCTCTTTCACATTTCTTGGCCTAGGAAATTTAGTTACTTTCTGAATATTCTCCTCTGAAGGAGCAAAACCATTCTTATTAACAGAAAAACCTAAATAAGTAATCTCTTGTTTACATAATTGCAATTCGGCTAGGTTTAAAGTTGAATTAAATTTTTTTTAACTTGTCAAACACCTTTTGTAAAATAATTACTAGCTCATTTATACTGTTAGCTGCAACAATTATGTCATCTAAAAATATTGTAAATTTGGACCCTGCAATTCACCTCAACATTTTGATATTAGAGTATGGAAATAAGCTAACGAATTTTTTGCACCAAAAGGTAACCAAGTTGTTTGAAAATTGCCAAGTTCCGTGCAAAAGGCTAGTTTTTCTTGATGTTTCTGATGTAATTTTATCTGAAAAAATGCCGACTTAAGATCTAGCACACAATAATAACACATAACTTTTACCTGCTATATTATGCAAAATATCCGAAATCTTGGGTTAAACAGATTTGATATGATTCAGTTATGTAATTTAGCAATCTATAATCTACTGCCATTCTAAACTTTAATTTACTAGGATCAGCATTAGGTGGTGATTTCTTTTTGACAAAAATTACTGGAAAGTTGTAACTTGATGTTAATGGTTGAATAATACGTGCTTTTAACAATTTGGCTATCTCCTCTCGGGCATAGTTTTTAGCAATGCGAGGAATAGTGTACAGTCTAGTCTGGATTGGAAAGTTATATAACAAATTAAATTACTTTTATTAAAAATTAAAATTTTATTACTTGGAAGGTGTCTGGCTGTATCAAGCTTTCCATCCTTTCTTAAAATGATTGTGGAATTCGAATGGTTTTCAATTATGGTGAAAATATATTATCTCCCACTTATCTCATGAATTCAGTCAGTCATACCTATTTTGCCCATTTTTCATCTATATGGTGAAAAAATTATTTGCTGTTCTCTCTACATATTAGCTGGAATGCTTAATTTTTCTATCTCTGCAGTATTTGGAAAAATTCTGATATTTAATACTACTGTTACAAGACCTGACTGATCTGGTTGACTATTCTTGTTTGCCTTTTCTGCTTTAATGTTAGTGCAATTTTTTCTTTTGTCTAGGAGATCAAAATAGGTGTTATCAATAATTAACTGATTTTTATTTGCATCTATAAGTATCTTATAAATCATACCCTAAAATCATTTGATAATTTGTATTCCAATTATGTTGCATAACAAAAAATTGTTTGGCAAGCCATTTATTTCCTAAACAAAATTTTAAGTTTACAGCAGATAAATATGGGATAGTAGCATTATTTAGTGTATGTGTTCTTACAGATCTGCTTAAGTAATAAATCTTTGTATAATTTTTTATTACTTGGAAGGTGTCTGGCTGTATCAAGCTTAAATTTACACATGTATCAAGCAATGCTGCTACCACAAAGTCCCCAAATTTGATTTCTATTATTGGTAATTCGGTGATACTATTAGTCTGGCAAGAAGCTACCAATTTTTGTTCACTACTTTCTTTAATCTTGTTTCTGAATCTTTCATGACTATTTGGCCTATTTGTGTTTATTTCCTTAATTTTGTCTTTTTTCCTCAAATTTTTGAATAGGTACTTGAGTAATACTTTGTGTATCTGGGAGATCTGCAAGTACCCTTTTCTAGTTAAAATTGTTCCTACGAGCATTGTATCTTCTGTTCTGTGGCATATTTCGACTACTTTTCTGTACTCTATTACCTCAAGTGAAAGCATACTGATTATTGTATCTATTTCTTCTATTAATAAAATTACTCCAATAGAAATTTCTCCTGTAGTTGTCTCTAGCTAGTCTATAATATTGAAAATTATTGTTTGAAGGAAAAAAAAGGCACTCAGTAGTCCAATGATTCTGTTGGCAAATATGACAAGATTCTCTGTTATTTACTACCTTGAGTAGCATTATTTTCTAGTCTAGTTACATTGTTTACACTGCCATTAGGTAAAATTTCACTAAATTTTTTTGACAAATTCTCAGTGGCTCTCTTATTTTGCATCTGTTGTACAATTAATGTATTTGTTTCAGGTGAATAATCATGTGTCTGTGAGTTATTACCAGAATCAACCAGTGCTTTTTCTATGTTCTTTGCTTGTTTAACAGCAGTGGCAAAATCAACAGGTCCTAGTTTTTTAACCTCCATTCTTAAATCTGGTTGATGAACTTGAATGAATTTTAAAAGCATAGCTTTTTAAGTGAGGTTATGTACCTCTTCACTAGAACTAGGATAGCACCCAAAATATTTAGCAGCATAAGCATTCACTTTGTCAGCTAAGTTATCGCCTGACTGATTTGGAGTCTGTCTAATTGAGGTAAAGTTATTCTGAATCATGTCAAATGACTGAGATTTTCCAAATTTGTTACTTAGTAATTTTTTTTAAATCATGAAATGACATATCTTTACATGATTCATTATCCATTACAAATTTTAATGCCTTATGCCTCAACTGAATTTTTAGCACAAGGCTTTTTCTTTGCTCATTCCAGTTTTCTAAACTAGCCATTTGGCATAACTGATCTAGAAAGAATGTTATATTTTCCTCCTTCTTCCCTGAAAAAGTAGGCAAAGCAGTTGCAAGACTCATATTCATGATAGTAGTTTTCTTAGCCATTCTGAATCTTATTTACTATATCTTAGTTGAACTATCTTACTATTAAGTATTACAGATTATTACTGATATCCCAATAAATAGTACATTCATAAATGATGTCTGGCTATAGAATTAAAGAGAAAGCATTAGTGCAAAAAATGAAGCAACTTAAACAACTTACATTGAAATAAATATTTAATAAAGTAAAAATATAAGTATAGAGCTTTTTTATAAATTCCTATTCCTTTAATGCCATAAATGTTTCATTATTTTATAAACTGATATAATATGAGCCAATAATACGAGGGCATTTCGAAAAGTAAAGATACAATGGCTCCGCATTCCTTAATAAAAAACATTTATTTAGAAAATGTCAGTTACATCTTATGAACTGGATTATTTATTATTTTTTGACATAATCACCCCCGTTATCCAAACATTTGTTAAGTCGGTGCACAAGCTTTTGTATCCCACAGTCATAGAAGGTTGCCGCCTGTTGGAACCCAGCGCGCACACAATTTACTGTACCCTAACTTGACAGTCACAACTTCATAAAGAGTTGTCATTGACACTTCTGGTATGATCAGATGCAATTCTTTCAATTTGAGACGTCTATTCACACGAATTTCTTCCTCTGTTCTCTGAAGAATGGCATCCGAGATCACAGATGACCGACCTGTTCTTTTTTCGTCATGAACATCGGTCCTACCTTCAGAGAAGTGATGACACCATTTCGTTACATTTTGTCGATTCATAATCTTCCCATAAACAGAAACAATTTCTTTGTGAATATCCGCTGGTCGCTGACCTTTTGCATGAAAAAAACGTATGACAGAGCGCACTTCGCATTTGGCGGGATTCTGAATCGGCGCAGCCATTTTAAAGACGACCTACTCCAACCAGAATCAACATTGAAATGCTGAACGACCGCGAGGAGAAAGCTAACGGTTCAAGGTTAACACCTGTGTTACCAACTTGCTTACCAAAACTTTTCTTTTCCTCTGGCATATGGTGTATGTTTACTTTTCGAAATGCCCTCGTATTTTCATATTTTTAATTGCATAATTTCTGCATTTCATCTTACTAGATTTAAACTGATGTTCTAATATATGGAAAAATCCCAAATATGGAACTGTTGAAGTCCCAAGAAATCCAGATTTTGAACTTTGTACTGTATTTCCTACGACCTTTTTTTAACAGAGATATATGTTTGTTCATGAAATTACTCTGTTTGGTCAACATCTGTAGTAAGCTGCACCTCATCTCTTGCTTTCAAATAACCCAGATATGTGCACATCCTCTCAATTATATATAGAATCTCGAACCTGAGACACAATTTTCCAATTTCTGTGTTGCTAAGATTAACAAATGTTTAATTTTCAGTACTTTATCGCCACCTAGAAATTTTGTTTGATATAAGCATTAGCCAGAATAGCGATCATTGATGTATTTCTTCTATGTGTTTAAGAGGAAATTCAGGTCTTGAGAAAGCCTGCTGAAGTATACAGATGTTAGAATAACTAAAATTGCAGCCCAAAATAAATTTTTTGTGGTCTGCTAAAAGAAGCTCTAACAGATTAAATTTGAGGTCTTCAGAGATGTAGCTGAGTCACTAGAATAAATTATTTAAAAATGCTTGTTCACTTTGAAATAGAATGCTCAACATCCCGGATTCAAGTTTTAGATTAATGCATAGCATAACCCTTTCCTCTCCTTAATTTTTTTTATTAACCAACAACTCTTTAATTCATTTACAAAACAGATAAAAAAAGGGGGTCTCAATAAAAGGTTGTATTGCAACAGTGCAGAGTGTATAACAAATATTTTTTTTTTCAATTATATTAAGTAGTAGGATAGTAAAGAAATATAAATTTATATATTCGACCTATTTATTTTCCTTAATTATTTATAATTTTTCAAGGTATGATATTTTTAAAAACATACTCCTGGAGGAAGACCGAGTTTCCTATCACAGGTATCATAATAGAATGTTGTTTCTTTTCTCCCTCCTTTGACCTTCCGGCTGGAACATACCATACAGTCCCTGTGTTTTTATGAGAAAAAGTAAAATGAGTCTTCCCATCTAAATCTTGGATAGTTTCATCTGTGGACAATAGGCTGGGTTTTTGCGTAGGAGCACGAAAGTCTGATGAGACTCGTCAATAAATTTTCTCTAAATTTTGTATGTGACATCCTTTTGATATTTTCCTATATAGCGTATTTATTGAATAAAATGTATGAGTTCACAGTTTAAGTTTCCAATCCCCAGAAAAGTAACTTTTGCCACCATTTCAAAGTCTTCCTCATAAAGCAGTAGGATGTAGCATACTGGTTGGCGACATCTACTGCACCCATTTTCTTATTATAATCTAATATTATAGTCAGTTTGTTTATTTCTTTTTCACAAGTATTTTCAGTTGTCTTTCATCTTTTCCTTGCAGATTGTGAAAAAAAGAGTTTTTTGTACTAAACATTGTGACCTCTCTTTTGACATGCCATACTAACGTTTTTCCTTTTCTATAAGTGATTTTCTTTCCAATAGCTAATTTTGATGTTTTAATTTGTTCTAACAATCCTTTTTGATTGGTTATAATTGTTCCAGTAAGAAAGCAATTGGCTTTTAGAAGTTCTGCACCTAAAGTGGGCTTCGTATAAAAATCTGTCAGTAAAAATATGATACACTTTGACTTCAGGAATCGAATTTTTTAAATTTTGATAGATGTGGATCACAAGTCTGCTAGTGAAATTAAGATCTGCTCTAATTGAGGCATCTGGTGTAATTTTACCATAATATGGAACAAATGTGTATAACTAACTTATCTTAGAATCTGCTAAAACATAAAGTCAGAGTCCCCATTTTATTGTTTTTTTTAGGGTTATACATAAGAAAGTCTATTTTTCCTTTGAACAAGATTGTAGATTCGTCAATTGCCAAATTTTCACAAGGTATATAATTTTCCATAAATTTTTGGTTTAGGTAATCTAGAAAGTCGCTCACTCTTTCTATCCTTGTCCTTATCGTTTGGGTGTTTGGTGAAATTGTTTCCAAATATAGTCACCATAATATTTGGAAAAAACATTTGCATTAAAAATTTTTTCTAAGAAATGCCATCTTCAGATGAAATGCTTGAGACCAGTATGACTCAGAAGTTGGTGAAACAACAAAGCCCATATTTATGATGACACCAATAAAGGTTCTCATTTAACTCTCAGTTACATCTTTGCAATTTTGCCAAATGGAATATTTGCTTAGTGTTTTTTTCTGATGTTGTTTTTGCTGTGTATGCATTAGTTTCACTCACTATTTTTTCAGTAGAGTAAGAGTGAAAAACATTCTAGAGTTGATGTGTAGCTGGATGGAACTTTTAGCCCAACAACATTTTCACCAACTGAGAATTTTATGTTATGACAATAATTGTCTTCTTCAGTTACATTTGTCCATAATGTTTCATCAGTTGCAACAAATTGCCTATTATATGTAGAAATAGATGGTTGCTCATTGGTATACTCATCATTGCTTATAAATCTCCCAATTTTTCTTCTTCTTACAATAATTTTTTCGTCAGAATCGGTCTCGGTTTGAAAAGGAACCAAAAACAATGGCTCAGACACTTTAGTAAAATTTGTATCATCTTCCAATAATTCAAGTTCATTATCTATTTGAATCACTACTTTCATATTCTTTGGTGAATGATTGTTTTCTCTTGATTCGAGGCATCTATATTTTTATACTTTTTAGCACATAAATAAATGTAACAGTTCAGTTATTATAATAATTTAAATTAAAACATACATTTTTATATAAACAAAATATGACAAAAAAATGTTTTTTTCTTCTAAAGCATATCGAACTTGCTTTTTTGAAGGCAGTACTACTGTGACTAACGCAGATGTTCCTTATCTCACCCTCCAAGGAAATATTCGGTCAGTCCATAAATCCATGCGCATTTTTTGGTAAATTTTTAAATAATATAAAAAAAACACAATTTAACATTTTAATCAATTATATATTTTCCTCCATTATCTACAATGTCTCGCCATCTTACATTCAGCTTTTTTATGCCATTGCTGTAGAAAGACTCTGGTTTTGATGTAAAAAAACTTAAAAGTTGATTGTGTACATCCTGTTTAGAATTAAATTTTTTTTCCCAGTAAAAAATTTTGTAAGGCACGGAATAAGTGAAAATCACTTGGGGCAATATCTGAGAAGTAAGCAGTATGTGGCAAAAGCTCCCAATTAAATTCACTAATTTTTTGCAGCGTTGTTCGAGCCGTATGTGGTCTAGCATTATCATGATGAAACAACACTTTCTTGATATTCACCAATCGTGGTGTTCACCACGGACACTATTAATTTTTATCGCTGAAAACCTGGCAGATTCACCATACGAAAATAAAAATTGTAGCACAGCACATTTGTACTGATTATCTATATTCATCTTCTATAGGTACTAAAATGTGTTCGATATTTACGAAAGTTGGTGACGAACTGAATAATATGTTAGTCAAATGATGACAAGTTTTAACAGGTTCAAAATTGTATTGTTTTAGTAAATGCGTCACAGTGAATTCCATGCATACTCTTAATGCGCACGAACTTATGGTCTTACCTGATAGTTCCCAGACAAAGGGACTCTTGCACTGGGCTTGGAATGTGGTTTTGAGATTGCAGCTGTGCCTGTTTCTTACCCAAGGAGATATTCTCGCTATGATTCAGTGTAGGACAAGCGACTGTGGAGTTGAAGTTTGGACATTGTGAATCTAGGTTGTTTCAAGAGAGTGTAGCCGAAATACCTAAGTGAGTGAGTTTGGGAGTTTGAAGGTTTATCATCTGCATATTCAACGAGCCGGCTTTCCCGAACTTATGTTCACCGGTAATACTGGAGGTAGCATTTTCTGCTTGGAGTATTTTGTTATGCTAAGAGATTTAGCATGGACCAACCTTTCCTAATGTTGTTGTAGCACAGTACATTTGCAGGGCCCGACTTAGCCTAATTGGAGCCTGGGGCAAAAACTTCTTTTGGGGGCAACCTCTGCTTCACTACTTCAGTAATTAACAACTGAACTTTATGGAGGTATTTAAATTTTTATAATAATAAACTTTCTTTTCAATTTATAGCCTCCCTCTGATGTGGCCTCGTATGCCCCTGCCTTAATCGGGCTCTGTAAATTTGTAACCATTTTGAAGTACTATTGTATTGAGTGTTATCCACGTATCTGATTGATGTAATCTTAACTTCTTACATTTATGTTTTTATTAAAGTTCTTGTTATTGTTTTATAACTTGAGTTTGGAGTCATTTCAACCATGAAGTACAAGAGAGGCTTTAGGTAGTGTGTTCGGCCACTCCTAATATAAAAGTAATACTAAAAAGAATTTAAAACTATCTAAATTGGTCAAATATAATAAATTTAGTATTCATTTACATATTGCAAAATATTTGAAAGAAAAAGTAGATTTAAACATTTAAAATTAATTTTAAAATTACAATGTATAATGTCAAGTCTAGCTTGACAAAGGAATAAAGCTAAGGGTAATTATGTGCAAATATATGTAAAATAAAGATTAAAAGCTGACTTGGTTGCTTTAAGAAAAGTATACATGATAAACCTTGTAAACATGCATTGCAATACTATATATAAGTGCTTTTAGGTATTCAAAATGTTTATTTTTTAAAATGTTTCTTTTTTGTCATAGGCCTTGACTGGTCACACTGGCTCAGTTCTCTGCCTTCAGTATGATGAAAGGGTTATTATAAGTGGATCAAGTGATTCAACTGTTAGGTAGGTATTTTAGTTTGTATTCTTTTATTATGCAGTATATAGAATTTTCCTGAAATACTAGATATTTTTAGAAAGTTATGTCATAAGGTCTATCTTTACATGTTACATTTTTTCATAGGGTATGGGATGTGAGTACTGGACAAATTTTGAACACGTTGATTCATCATTGTGAAGCTGTACTCCACCTCAGGTTCAATAATGGTTTAATGGTTACTTGTTCTAAGGTACATACTTTGATGAAATTATTTAAAAGCGTTTTTTTGTAGCTCTTGCGTTATTCAAGCTTTTGTTGGTATTGTAGTGTTCCTCACCTTGTCAATGCTAAGTTACAGTTGAACGGGAAGAATCTTAAGAACTGATAAGTGAATAATCGCTTGAGTTGGTGTGACAAAAAACAACAAGATGGAAGGGTAAATAACCCTTTATTATTCAAATAAGATTTAACAGAACTTCGTCTTGGAGTGTACAATAAAAGCAGACACTTGGGCTTGAACTTTAAGAGGCTGAGAATTAAACTAAAACTAATCTAAACTAAAGAATTATATCCAAAGCTATCAAGATTCTAACCGACTTGGCCCCTTAATGCTTAATGACTGCAAAGCTATCAAGGGCCTAAAGTACGGCCGAGTGTAATGATAGCTTATGAGAGAGTAGCCTAGAAAGGCAGACACGTGCAGCCGGAAACCTGGTATCTCTCTCACTAAGACCGAAGAACTTCCTCATTATGTATTCAGATGCAATTCTAAAACTACGTTCTGGCCGGAAGTAGTAAGTTGAAGTTAAGAATCGACAGGAAAGGAACTTAAAATTTAACTGTTAATAAAAGTAACATAATCCTTACAGTATATTATTAATTATAGTGGAAATATAAAATTTCGAAGCTTGGTTATGCCAGTGTTAGCTTTGAATTGGATTACGCAGTTAAGCAAAATGCACAAGAAGGTTTTGATCAAAATGAAGTGACAAAATGTAGGGAGTGGAAATGTGGCAAATTATAATAAAGTATTGATCTGTTACACAGTGTACTCATGGACTGTATTTAATCTCTTTATTCTCATTCTTTATTTAATCACTTTATTTTCATTCTCTTTGCACAGTTCATGACCATTTGCAGGCATGAAATCTCTCCAGACTTAGCACACACTCTTACATAAAAAAAATATCCAAGAGTTCAAGACTGCAAGTATTAAGATGTACGTGCAGATGGAACATACCACCCGCTTTGACATGATGTAATTGCTCAAAATTTTAAACTTTACAATGAAAATTTTACACGGTGTCGCAATATAAAATGCAGGAAAATAATTGTAAATATCAACATGATAACATCAGCAACTATAATAAGGAAACACCATAATTAATTACAATGGTACTTTATTATTATTATTATTATTTGGCATGGGTAAGATGCAAACTCTATTAATGGATCTCTTGAAGATACCACTTTTTGTTTTCACTGAAACTACTCTCACTTTATCATCTTTACCTAGAAATATCTCTATGATTCTGCAAAGAGGCCAGTTCTATATAGAGATGTTAACAGTCTAATTAACATAATTTCAATTTTTATATTTTAATTTTTAATTTGTTGTTCCTTGCATAGCACTCAAATAATTATTCCTCCTGTTCTTCCATACTGTTTGCATGATTTAGTCAGTTTTTGCCAGCTCTTTGATCTGTTATCAGTAGCGTTTAAAATGTTAGGTTCTGCAATAGCACTGATAGGTCTGTCTGCCAGGAAATTACCTGGTATCAAGATGTCAAAGACCTCTGGTTAAGGTGGATGAAGGATGCAAGGGCTTAGAATTCAAGATCCCCTCAATTTCAGGAATTACTCTAAGGAATTTCTGATAGGTTAGTTTCAAAATGCCTACTATGAATTTCAAATGAAATTTAATAGATTTGACACCTGCCTCCCAAAGACCTCCCTGATTAGGATCTCTTGGGGATGGAAGACCAATTAATACTCTCACTCAATAAATAATTGCCTAATTCGTCATCTGGTTTACTGACTAGTCTCTTCACTTTATTTAATTCTACATTACTGCCAATAAAATTGGTTGTGTTATCTGAAAACATGTGTGCACACTTACCTTTCCTGCTGAAAAAAAAAACGCTTTAAGGTTGCCCTAAATGCTTGACTAGAAAGGTCTGTTACCAGCTCGAGATGGCAAGCTTTGGTAACAAAACAAAAATGCACACATACACTTTGTTAAGACGACCCTTTCCTTGATGCGGGTATTTTATAAAATAAGGTTAAAAAAAATCAACTCCAATACAATTGAATGAAAATTCTTTCTCAGTCTATCTGAGGGATTTGACCCATAAGTTGTTGACAGGACAATGATTTCACTTTAAAACATCAACATACTCATGTACTATTTTTCTGAAAATGCTGCACCCATTTAAGGGCCAAAACCCTCATCAAACAAGAGACAGAAGGCCAGTATGCATGTATTTCTTATGAAACACTACAATTAATTGGTTAAATACAATTAATTAAATTTATTTGGTCAACTTATGGTTTTTTGGTAGGATTATTGAAATTTTTAATCAAAATTCGATGTACAGTTAGCTAATCTGCCTCCAACATGTAAAATTCCATATTGGTTTAAAAATGGAAAAATACTCCATACTATACTATCTGGAGGTTTGCAGTTGTTAACAAACCTAAAAATAAAAGTTATATATATATAATATGAAATGTCTTTCAAAAGCTTTCAAATAATAAATAAATAATAGCTAAATAAGCTCCTGTCTTCATTCTAAACATAACAGCAATAATTTTTTTTAATTAAACGAAAAAGATCTGACATCTAATCTGTACTGTGTACTTATCCATGAAATCTGAGCCCAACATCTAGAAATTAAACTGTCATGTTATCTGAAATGGTATAAAAATGTAATTGCGTTGCAGCTCCCTTTTTTTCTCTTCTGTTGCTTTGTTTCGCAGCTTTGCATTAACGCTAGCCATGCAAAGTTGACTTTTCCAGTTTTATCAATTGTTTAAAAAATTTATGCTGTATAAAACTGTGGGGTGCATAGCCTACCCATAGTGATGATGTGCATTACCATGGAATAAAATTCTGTGTGGAATTTATCATTATACGAGTTCTTTGCATGTCATCTTGCTGCAGTTATAGTGCCAAAGTCATATTATTGCAATAATGCCACAGTAATATTACAATAATGGAGCAGTCATACTACATTAATGGCCCAGTTATATTACAATAAATAATGCAGCTGGACTCAAGCTTGTACAAAATGATCCCTGCTTGATTGAACATTGGTTATGGAATTAAATTGTGGATTATCTAGCAGAATAATTCAGCTGCTAGAAAGTGCTAAATTATTAGCTCGAAAAGTGCTAAATTATCTAGCAATATCAAAGGAAACAAAAAAAAAATCTGTTCTGTTTAGTGCTTGCAATCTACCTCTGCTTTATAACTAGTGATCGAAAATTGGAAGTAAATGGAAAATCATTAATTTGAATTTATTAACAAGTAGTTCAAGATTCTTAGCCTGAAGTTTTGTCAACATCTGTATTCAGTGTGCGGCATCAATATTTGTGTTAACCTTTATTCTTGAGCTATTTTATCACATAAATTAAATTATGTTCATTTGAGCGGTTCAAAAAGAAGAATTATGTGACAGTTTTAAAATTTTGCATCTAAATTTAGTGCAGCATTCCTGAAATTTAATTCTATAGATTTGCAAAGGCAAAAAATCTTGTTTAAAAAATGATTCAGTATTTCTTATATGATATTTAATTTACAAATTTTGTGAATTTATTTAATGTTATTTTGTAAATGATGTATGCTCAACGTTTTTCATTACCATGAAGTTAGTGATTTTTAATTTAGTGCTGCTTTGAAATTTAGGTATCTAATGTTGCTTATATTAAATTTTAAAAGTTTAATACTATTTTTATGGAAATAATTAAAATTTTATGATACCAACAAATCTAGTTTTTCATAATTATGTTTTAAATTAAATAACGAAGAATTTAAAGATTTGTAATTATTTTATTTAGAGAAGGTTAATAAAATTACTGTAGCAATAATTAGAAATGAGATTATTGTTTAAAAATTTTAAGAATATTAATTTAATATTTTAAGAATGCTCTAAATGTGAAAAATGAATTTGTTTATTTTGAAAATCTGGTACAGAAAAATGGATATAGAATTCTGTTTTGAATATTATGTAGAATATATGTAATGTTTAGAATATTGAGTACAGTAATGATGAATATAAAAATGCGAACAATTTAAGGAGAAAAAAATAATTGCATGTAAAAGATAACAGTATGATGAGGAAGTGCTGGTTCATAACAGAGGCCCTGTTTTATTTGTTACTTTTACCCCCCCATACAAGAAAATATATACTTTGAAAGCTCCCATCTTATAATTTTTTTTCATGTAATTATTTTTATATACATATATAAATGGAGTGCGGTTAATTTTTTTTAATAAAATGCATAATGTAGTTCAAAAGGCCAGTTGCCTTTAAACAACGAATGGAGGCTTTTATAATCAACTGCCAAAACAACCTTTAACCACTCATGATTGTTTGAGATTTGCAAGAACTAACCGTTCTCCTTTCTCCTAATAAATTTAAAATAAAATAACTTTACATATAAAATTCTACAGCGTCATATTTATTTTCAAAATCCATAGAACTGCAAAAACTACAACAAAGATCAGATGGTTGCCACTCTTGCAGTGACAAACTATGAAAAGAAAATAACAAATGAGGCTGGGTTCTAACAATACTCCCACCTTTTGATTGATGACATATACTTAATCAATCAAAACAAAATATAATAAAAAATACTGTCCATACAAATATTAAGGCTAAATAGTAAACAAAAGAAAAAATTAAGTTCTTGAATTTCTACTTTAAAATAACTCAAGTAGTGTTCAGGTTAGAAATCTAGATGGAATTTTGATTTGTCGTCCACTTCTAGTCACGACAGTCTTAATGTCCTTTGATAAATCTGCAGCTGAATTATTCTTTGGTAATTTTGAGACTAAACTGTCTTCACCCTGTGTCTCAGTTTCATTTGCCTCATCTGACTCCAAAGGTGAAGGTATTTCAAGAGGGAATATTCTCTGGATTGGTCGAACTGATTCTCCAGACATGGTTTTGACATGAACTACTCGAATGTTGCCGTCCTTTCCGGGATATAGTTCAATTACTTTTGCTGGAGGCCACAACACCTTGCGTTTGTCATTACATTCGATAAGAACTATATCACCGATTTTTATCTGTTGAGAAATTGGCACTGTAGATGGATGTTGCACTAGCAGGCCGAGATATTCATTTCTAAATCTCTTTCTCAAGAGCTCTCGTAAATTCTGTAAATGTCTCAGTCTCTTGTTAAAACAATTTTATCAAGATGATCCAAGTCAGGAACTCCAAAGACTGGAATTTCACCTAAAAACAAGGATGGTGTCAAAGGGATGAGATCATCAGAGTCCTCTGACACATAAGTGAGTGGTCTGGCATTCACAGTTGCTTCGCAGTCGCACAGCAAACTCATCAATTCTTCATAATTCAGACATGATTGACCTAGGACTCGAAGCAAAAGCTTCTTAATCATTTGAACAAGTCGTTCCCAAAAGCCACCCCACCATGGTGCTGCGGGTGGACTGAACTTCCAGTCGATCTTGTTTGTGGTGGCTTCTATCTCAATAGTATTCCAATTAATCGATCTCAAGAGATTATTGGATCCGACAAAATTGCTTCCCTTATCGCTATAAATTATCGATGGCCTCCCTCTACGAGCAATAAATCTTCTAAGACCAAGTAAAAATCCTTGAGTTGAAAGGGACAAAATCAGTTCCAAATGGACCGCCCTGAAAACAGCACATGTGAAAAGTAAAATCCAAGCTTTTCTTTTATCCTTCAAAATTAATGGGCCAGCTAAATCAACGCCGACAATCTCGAAAACACGAGCCTCTCTAACTCTGTTTTCTGGTAGAGTAGCAGGCACAGTCTGTAGTCGTTTACCTCCATGTCTCCTGCACCTGACACATGCATATAAAGCTTTTCGAATCGTAGCTCTACTTTTCAGGATCTAAAACGTCTCTCTAAATGTTGACATCAGTACGTGAATTCCTGCATGAGACATAGAGAGATGTTTATCAATAATCAATTTCTCCACAATCTTATGATTCTTCGGAAGTAACATCGGATAAATAAAATTTTCATGGATTTCCTTTCAGTCAACCTAGACTTGACACGTAAAATGCCTTTGTCATCTTTGAACACACTTATTGACTTCAGCTTCTTAATATCATCAGATGAAAAAGAATCATGTTGAATAATCTTCACGATAGATTTCTCAGCCCTTATCAATTCATAAACTTTTAACTCTCCTGATTCTCTGTCTTCTTTCCTCTTTCGGGTATTTCCTATGAATCTGTGTATCCACCCAATCATTCTAAGTATTTGAAAAATAGCCAAAGAATTGTGAAGACATATTGCTAACATTGCTTAACGAAACTATAACTGCTTTACGTTTTTCAGTATTAACCTCTTCTTTATTATTGATTGGGATAGAACGAGGCTATTCTTCTTCCGGCAGTGCCGACCAAGGTGGGCCCTCCCACCATCTTGATTCAATGAGTTTCTTCACAGAGCATCCTCTTCATGGCATATCGGCTGCGTTTTCCGCACCTGGTACATGATGCCAATTTTCACGATCCGATAGGATTCTAATTTCTGAAACTGTTATTCACAAAAGTGCTCCAAACTTCTACGTTCTTTATCCAGAACAGTGCTGTTGACGAATCGGTCCAGTAATATTCCTTTGAAATTTCAACCTTAAGGTTCTTCTTGACAAATGATGCTAATCGCACCCCAATAAGACAAGCAAGCAATTCAAGTCGTGGTATACTTATTTTTTTCAAGGGAGCCACTCATGCTTTGGCTTGCACTAGGGTCACTTTGACTTCTTTATTTTGACTTCTCAAATATACTGCACTTGCATAAGATCCCTGTGAAGCATTGGCAAACGTATGCAAACTAAAAGATTGTCCTTCTGTCAATGAAAGTAGTCTGGGAATCTTCACAGAGGATAACAAGGGTAATTCTTTGACCCACTTCAAGAATTTTCTTTTTATATCTTCAGGTAGCTCTGCATCCCAGCTCAATTTAGTTTTCCAGCTCTTTTGCAAGTATAACTTTGGAAGGAGAGTAAAAGGGCATGTGAAACCTATTGGGTCAAAAACTCTCTGTACAACTAATAGTACGTTTCGTCTTGTCACTGAGAGATCAGTCAAGTTGATATTAGGGATGTCACAAAACAAAGAATCTTCATATTTATCCCACAGAAGACCAAGTACTTTCAATGGTTCACTCATTGTAGATTTTGCACTGTTCAGTTCTGTTTGCTCCCACCCTCTTAAGTCAAAGTTAGCACTTGCCATTAACTGAGTTGATTTTGCAATAAAGTATTCTGCTTCTTCATTCGAATTCACTGAAGTGACACAGTTGTCAACATAGAAGGAATTTTTCAATTTTGTAGCCACTTCCTTCAAAGAAGGTTCACATTGGTCTAAATGAGAGTTTATCACTGCTCCTAAAAGAAACGGACTGCATTTTAGTCCAAAGACTACTCCGCAATGGCGAAATTTTCTTATTTCCTTTTGTTCCGAGGTTTTCCACCATAGGAATCTTAGAAAATTACGATCAGATCTTTGAACAGATATTTGAAGAAAAGCTCTTTTAATATCTGAGATAATCCCTATTTTTCCTTGCCTAAATTCAAGAAGCAATCTAGGTATTAATTCAATTAAATTTTGACCTTTTGCTAAACAGTCATTAAGTGACAGGAAATCTTTTTGCTTGCACGAAGCGTCAAATACAGGCCTTACTGCTTTTGTACAGTTATCTTTGAAGACTGGTCTGTGGGGAAGATAATGATTGTTAACTCGTTCCTCTTCTTCTATTACTTCTTTTATTACTCCAGATTCGAGCCATTCTTCGAACACTGCATTGTATGTTTCAAATTTATCTTTCAACATGAGCTTCTTTGTCGTGGAAATTAATCGCTTTTCAGCAACTTCTCTACTACTTGGTAAAGCTTCTTTATCGTTGATCCAAGGTAAACTGACTTCATAGCGATCATCCACCCTCTTCAGAGTCTTGTGAAAGTGATCTCACACTGCTTCTTCTAACTCTCAGTCAGTTTTACTTTCTTTGGCATCTGTAATTCCCAGTGCTTCTAGCTTCATCAAGTTTTCTATGTCACTGCTGTGAGTCAACATCGACGTTATGGTTGAAGACATGGACAAGGAGTTTCTTTCTGAAACGTTATCTTTTATCTTTCCTATGATTGTCCATCCAAGTAGTGATTCCACAGCAGTCAGCCCATTTTCTAATTTCTGAATTCTTCCGGTTAACAGAACACCTGCGACGTCAGCTCCAATAAGAACTTCTATTTTCAAATCCTTTTTTCCTACATCAGATGCATGGATATTCTTCTGTCTTAGTCCTTCTATCCATGGTCCAGGCTGTAAACTGACTACTGGTCCACAAATCTTCGACTGTTCCAACAAGATTAGTCGTCTAGAAAAATCACCTCTTAGGCTCTTCTAACGTTCACTTCATAGCGTTTGTGAATTTCTCTCTTTGTTGTTACTCCTCCAAAAAGTGCATGGATTAAAGATTCAGATCCAATTGCGTGGCACCCTATGTCTACGGCAGTCTCCTTTAATATGTATGAATGTTGCGATCCTGTATTGATAAGTGCCCTTACTGTCTTCTGCTTTTTGTTTGTGTCTATATTAATTACTAGTGTTTGAAGAAACACTTCATCTAGGAAATTAGTGCTCGCAAGTGATATTTTTTGTGTTTCCTCTTTATTCTTTTCAACATCATTGCTCTTTTGATTGGGGGGCAAATCCGGACACATGACACCCCAATGTCTTTTCGAACATATCATACATTGTACATTTGTCTTGCATTGCTTGGCCCTGTGTCCAATTTTGAGGCAGAAGAAGCAACTCTTCTTTTTCTTAATTTCATCATTCTTTTGGCTCAGAGGCATCTTCTGAGCAACAAAGCAATCTCGACTTTCATGAAATTTTTCACAAAATATGCAAGAATTCTTCTCACTATAATTGGTTGCTTTATTATGGCCTGAGAATAAATCATTTGCTGTAGGCACGAAATGTTCACTCTAATACCTTTTATCTTTTCTACTTTCTCTCTTGGCACCCGAATCAATTAATTTAAATCCAGCTTTTGCCAAAGAAATTCTCTGCTCTCCTTTCACTTCATTCTTTAAAAACAATAATAATTGTTTCAATTTATCAGAGTGAGAATTTTCTGCTGTAATTATTGATGCATAATTTCTAATCCAAACTCGTAAAATTTCCTCGGGAATGCAAGATTCCACGAGCGGAAACAGCATTGCAGCGTATTTATTGCTTGTCATTCCTATTGACTCCAACGAACGCAAATACGACTCTTAACTTGTCATACAATTCTGATATACTGTGTTTTCCCTTTTGATCAGTGACATTTTTAATAATCAAACCTAATAATTCCCGAATATAGAATTCTACCAACAATTCTTCCCTGCCAAACCTATTTTTTAAGCTTTCTATAGCTTTTTCATAATTTTCGGCAGTTACAGGGAAGCTGTTTACAATATCCCGTGGTCTCGTACCGGGTACGGTCGCTTGAACGAGATAATGCATCTTATCCTCGTTTTGAATTTCTTTATCTTCATGTATTTGCCGAAATTGCCCCCAAAACGGTAACCAATCTTTAATTTCGCCACCGAATTGTTTTAACTCAATTTTAGGTAACTTCAGTTTCCGTTTGTTCGAATTCGGCGGAACACTGTCTATGGATAGTGTCGTTTGGCGATTGAAGAATAATTCCGTTTCTACTCGTATTAAATCTAATTTTTCTTTGTATTCTTCAATTTTCACCCATTCACTTTCAAAGTGATCACTTGAAGAAAATTCAGAATTTAATATTTGAGTATCAAATGCATTAAGTTCAACAGATAAACGTTCTAAAGTAACAAGTTTCGTTTTTACAGATTTTGCATCAGGAATTTCCTTTTTTAATTCTTGCAAAATTGCATTAATTGTTCTCGTAAAAGACGCTCTGACAAGTTTTCATTTCTCAATTAACGATTCCATTTCAATAAAAATAAATTCAATAAAGTCAAATAGAATTAAATTCGATAAAACCAACAAAATTACCTTGACTTGTTTTACCGATCACTTCCGTCATCACCAAAATTGTTCGAGATTTGCAAGAACTAACCGTTCTCCTTTCTCCTAATAAATTTAAAATAAAATAACTTTACATATAAAATTCTACAGCATCATATTTATTTTCAAAATTTATAGAACTGCAACAAACTACAACAAAGATCAGATGGTTGCCACTCTTGCAGTGACAAACTATGAAAAGAAAATAACAAATGAGGCTGGGTTCTAACAATAATGATACACATGAGTCAGTTTTAAGTGGTTTTGCCTAATAGATAAAAATGTTTGTTTTAGAGAAAGCTGAGGCGTCTTCTAGTTTTCTGTAACTTAAGAAAGTTAGGAATGTAACAGTAACTGTAAAAACCATTATTTTAGAAATACTATTATAAAATTTATGACGTTAAAATATAAACTATAATAATGCAAATTAGTTATGTTTTGAACATTTTGAAATTTGTTGTGGTTATTGAAAAGTAATGTGTGTGTGCAAAATTTCTACAAATGTGATATTGTGTGCAAAGCGTTTCCTGAAAAAATCTAATTGTATGGACTCTAAAAGGCCATTCTCAGTGGGATTTATCTGCGTTAATGGAGCTAATTGATGTAGCCAACCCATCTCCAAAAACAGTTTTTCCCTCATAGGGCAGCAAGTTGAAAAATCTGAACTGCAGGCATAGCGGAGCTAGTCGACACATGGAACTGACTCCGTTAGCTTAGATAAAGCCCAGTGGCAATGGCCGTTAGAACACAGACTTTTGGACTGAAAATTTTGAATAGGACTTCTAAAATATTATCAGAGTTTATATTTTGCAGTTATGTAAATAATTATTTTGGTGAAAGTTTCTGTAAAATATAAAATAGCTATCTTTCAAATAATAAATAAATATTAGCCTTTAACTTGTCTTCATTTTAAAAATAACAGAGCAATAATATTTCTAACTAAATGAAAAAGATCCGTCATCTAATCTGTATTGCACACTTATCCATGAAATCTGAACCCAACATCTGGAAATTAAACTGCCATGTGATCTGAAATGGTATAAAAAAGGTAATTGCATCGCAGCTCCCTTTCTTCTCCTCTGTTGCTTCATTTCACTGCTTTGCATTGCTGTTAGCCACCATGCGGAGTTTACTTTTCCGGTTTCATCAATTGTTTAAAAGATGTAAGCTGCATACAATTGTGGGGTGCATAGTGCACCCTTAGTGATGATGTGCATTACCATGGAATCAAATTCTGTGTGAAATTTATCATTATGTGTGTTCTTTGCGTGTCATTTTGCTAACTATGCAGTTATAGTGTCGAGAACCACGTCAATCCGTTGCACCTTTCTTTCACCAAGTCACCTCATTAAAATAATGACAGTCTTATTACATACATGCCTGTATATATGAAAAGCATGACTGTAACCATACATAAATTATATGTATAATGTATTTTTAAAACCCAAATGCATATTTTTAATGTATTAATATGATTATATTCAATATTAAATTATATAATGGATACGATTTTCTTTCTTTTGCATCAGATGGAAAACTTGTTGTATTTGAAAGGAAAAACTTCATGCCTGTTGAAAACGGGGGGCAGGGGGTTGTAGAACAAGATTCAGTATGAAACTTAACAATTCCATTAGTAACCAGAAATGATATGGATATATTAACAGCAAGCAAATGAGCACTGGGAAGGTCTTGAAAAATTTGTGCTACATTATTATAATAGGGATATGGTTGCTATTTTATGTAGTTAATTACTATGATACTTTATAGTTGTTTCATGCTTTAAAATGTGCCATATTTTTTTAATGTAAAAATAATTTTCTGTGTATATTGCATGTGTATTGTATAAAAAGATTTCTTTTTATGTATTGTGCAAACAGATTTCATTTCATATATAGCTTAATAAATTTTATTACTTAGTGTGTGTGTAGGTTGCATTATATATATTGTAATTTTATTCTCAAGTAAAACTAGAGCTAATTTTGACTGTCTTCCTTTACATGTTACAAAAATCAAGTTTGAAATCTTTTTTTTCCCCCAAAAAAAGAAAATTCCCCCCCAAAACAAAATTTTGCCTTATTTAAATAAAAGGAAGTATACTTTTATCTAAAGAGCTCAGTATTTACTGTATTTTCTGATATTTTGTTTTATAGGATAGATCTATAGCTGTTTGGGACATGATTTCAGCTTCAGATATAAATTTACGTCGAGTACTAGTTGGACACCGTGCAGCAGTTAATGTTGTGGACTTTGATGAAAAATACATTGTATCGGCCTCTGGTGATAGAACAATAAAAGTGTGGAATACATCATCATGTGAATTTGTTCGAACTTTAAATGGTCATAAACGTGGTATAGCATGTTTGCAATACAGAGATCGACTTGTTGTGAGTGGCAGTTCAGATAATACTATCAGGTGAATTAGACTTTTAACTTTTTTCATAAATTGCTTCAAGCTATTTGAATGTTTTAAGTGCAGATAAGTATAATTCAAGTGAATGTTGCAATTAAATTTTCTGTTATTGTGAAACTAAGTACGAGATCTAGAATCGTCAGAACTTCCGCGATTCTAGATTTTGAAAATTTCTGAATTGTCAACCATCAGTTTAAAACTAGATAACTTTGAAAGCTTTGAAACTAAGTATATGAAATAGTAGCTTATAAAATAATGAAGCTTTTATGACCTTAAGAGAATCTTTAAAAAAAAAATTTTTTTTAAGTGAGAGCGAGAAAAGAAAAAACTTAATATTTATTTTTAAACATTTCTTTCAGTGTAAATTGTTTCTGCAATTTAATTATTGTGCTAATAGTTCCCTTTCAATTTTATAAACAGATATAGTTCCTTGTTCAGTTACAAGTTTCTGTAATTGCCATGTAGACAATTTCCACAAAACGTTTAACCCTCTGAACAGCTCGGGTTTTTGGATCTATCATGAAGACTTGTATTAAAAGAGCCTTTATTAGCTAAACTTGTATATTTACTCACTTTAGGCTCTATTTTCATAAACTTACATTTATATTATTAAAGAAAATAAGGAAGCAAAATATCGTAAATTCTATGCTAATATATTATACCAAGTACCAAGTGACAAAAAATCTCATGACCGGGTAAAGCTGGCCATGGCTCTCAGTGGGTTAAAGTAAAGCTTTTAAAACAACAGACCATATATTCCAGTTTAAAAGGAAGTATTGAGAAGCATTGGGATCATCCCTATGCGTTGTTCATATCAGCTGATGCAATTAATAGCCAGCTCTGTTTATTTGTATTATTCAACCCACAACTTCTCTTTTGATTCCAAAACAAAATACCAAAAACAAAAGATACTACCATGGCACGAAGGTCAACATCCTCCAGTCAATAAACTCCACCATAACAGACATAGGGCTACATGTAGTGGCAGAATAAGATACCAATTAAATGTTCAGTCTAAAAATTCACATGTGGTGCACCCATCCTAAGAGCCAGTTTAAATGATTATTCGTATGTGATATACCCAGCTGCAATATATATTTGGCAGCTGATACATGTGTGACAACCCATCCTGAAAAGTTAACAGCTGCTTTTATAATAGGCCAGCCGTAAATGCAAGCCTAGTAATTTTAATTACAGTGCTTTTTAATATGTCTTAAATAGTGGTCTTTTTTTTGTTTTGTGGTATTTCAAAGTGTAAATTCTTGTGAAAAATATTGAACCTGTATTTGTATGTTAAATTATCAACATTTATAATAAATATTCAGATCCACTTTAATATAAGAACCTCCCCCCCCAAAAAAAAATTCATATGTTGTGTTATGAAGAATTTGAATGGTAAAAATCTGAGAAAAACACAAAAGAGCTTTTTGAATTGCAAAACATTCTTGCGTTTGTATAGATGGGTTTTTACAAATTGATAGTGCAAATGATTTAAACAATAAGAAAAATTGAATTATATTTTTGTTATGCATCTTGGAGTGAATGAAACTAATTCAACGTAATCTGAATGTGTGAAAATAACAGAATCATTCTTAACAAATTCATTCACTGTCAAAGCTCCTGAATGCGAAACATGGACCAAATTCTGGCTCGCACTGTATAAATTATTTTCGGTATTTTCTTAATATTTTATATAATTTCTGTCCAAAAGTGATGTTTTAATTTATAAATTGCTGATTTTTCATGTAAATGTGTTTCTTTTATTTTAAAAGAAAAATTAAAATTATAAATTAGTTTGGATTAATATGTAATGTATGTATGTGATATACAGTCTATGTATATTGAATCAATTTGTTAAGTAGTGGTATGTCAAACATATAATTAAGAACAACTAATTAGATTGTAAAAATTGGTATTATGTTCTTCTTTTCAACGACTACATTTTAATGAAACACAGTGAAACCTTGGCTGATATATGTAATTTATTCCTGAAGGCTGTTCATCACCGAGAATGCTCGCAATCCAGAACAGTTTTTCCCACAAGAATAAATGCAAGACATTGATTTGTTCCTGGATTTCAGATGGTTGCTTATTTAAACGTTATGAGAGCACACTGTGCACAAGTTAACCAGTGAAGATTATTAAATATAAAATAAAAAAGATTAATAATATTAAACAGATTTTTAAAAAAATTTAATTTTGCTGTTGCTGCATAAAGAAGAGTGAATGTGTATGTGGAAAATGATGAGGAAAATGCCATTTGGGTGAGGCCTCATCTTGCATAAAAAATATCTTTAAGAGGCATCCTTTTTTATGTCGTTCTTTGTCTTTAATCCCAGTCTATTCTGTTTGAGATTCACTGAGCCTCCATTTCACTCACAATTTGTGAAGTGTGTTTTGTTGTAACCTATATTTTAAAATGCTTCAAAACTGTGACATGACATACTTATTGAAAAAGCTTATCCTATAGGTTGCTCCTGCTTTTTCAGAGTCATGATATGTAAAAATATTGCATCTGATCTCCCCTTTTGCCCAAATTACGACCATTAGAGAACTAGGATCATTTCTCTTTCTTCCTCTTCTTTTGAAGTTGTTGTAGCTGTTTCTTGATGAGATCATTTTTGTGGTCTAGTAACTACATCTTGTCTTTATTGTTAACTTCCTAGACCATGGTTTTGCTTGAAAACACAATATCATAACAAATCCCAAGTATCAAAGCACTAAAAGCTCTGCATGCAACCCAGTCTAGTCATAATTACCTCCAGGCCAAATTCATGTCACTTGCTGGTAGGTCTTTGTTAATAAGAGTTAAATAATAGAAATTATTAATTTGGTGTTTCTAGAAGCCCCTGAGTATTGCATAGGTTCCTTAAAACACCTTTGAAAATCACACTTTGCCGAATTGAGTGTTCGTAACTCAAGACACTGTTCGTCATCCAAGGCTTATTTTGCTCAGGTATTTGTCCCTGAACCGAATTATTCATAAAGTGAGACATTTACGATTTGAGGTAGCTCATTTCTGTAGCTGTTAGCTGATCCTTAATTTTTCTTCTCTTCTTTCTTAATTTTTTTTTTCCAAAATAATCATGTACACTTCATTTTATGCAATTTACTATCAGCTGGTGCTGAAAATATTAAAAAAAGTAATAATACTAGAAAGTTTTTGTATCTTTCCAAACTTTGTAAAATTCTTTTGAACAAAATTATTTCCTTGAATTATAAAGATCAGGAAATTTCACATGAAAATGAGGCATGGATATGCGATTGTTGTATTTGTGAAATGGTGGCTTTTAAAATTTGTTGATGTAAAGTTAATGGGAAGACTAATAAGCTGTTGGATTCCGACTTTGGGTTGTTTTCTTTAGCAAATCTGGTATGGGCATGGACAAAATCAGGGGGCTGTCACTCATATTCGAGGTCTAGGCTAGTAATTTTATCATGATATAGATTTCCATATTTACTTTTGCATCTTTTAGATTTTGAGAGATTTTGTGAATGTCAAATGAATTTCATATTTACTAATTTCTGTTAGATTATTTTCATATTAATTGAAGTGCCCTTTTAAATTGTTTTCATTTTTCTGAAGTGCCATTTTTTTTTTTTTTTTTTTTTTTTTTAATTTAAAAGAATGTTGTTACTGTGCAAAAATTATTACATAAAAAAAAGAAAATGTGAGCACCTATAATACAGTACTTTTTGTATTCTGCTTAATGAAAATCTTGATTTCATGCAGTAGTGTGATAACATTACCAGAATTTCACAGGATACAAATATTATAAATAAGTATAACATATACAAGTGTAATTTGTATAGTATAATACAAAAATATATGCAGTATAATGTAATCTGCTTATTTTATTACTTGCTAATTGTTAATGTTTCTTTTTCATATGTAATACACCTTTGGGGGAACATCGTTACTGTAAATTCTTAGATGGGAAATAATTACCGTTATCTTAGATCCTCTCTGCAGCATTAAGTTTCTGTTTTTCCTGAAATAAAATTACTTACCTATGGCTAACAGCAGCTTATCCCTTAGCCCACCCATGACTATTACTCATATTAACAACAATACTGTCCACAGCATGGACATAGCAATAGCAAATATTTAAAATGTAATTTATAAACATAACTGCGACTAAAATCTAAATAAATCATAAAATAAATTGTAATTTTTTGTAAAATAAGATTATTGCATCAAATGACATCTGTATGAATTAGTAATTTTGTGGTATAAAACTCAAAACTTATTTAAAAAACATAGCAGCACTTCTTTTCATCTTAAAATTGTACATTTTTTATGTGTACTTACATATTTATTTTAAACACTTTTTATGCTTTGTGTATCTTATATATAATGGTTATCAAAATTAAAGGATAATGACAGAAATAAAACATAACTGATACTTAATGAAAATTGTGAACAGAAATTTGTACAAAAGCATTAGTTAACAGAAATTATGTTTAGCAGTTGATTATTTGCAAAATATTGAAATTGAAACCAAATTTATGGAAATCAGAAAATGATGAATAAATTAAGTCGCCTTTTGTGGGAAAATTTTTTCTTTAGTCTGGTGTATGATCACCTCAGACAGATATGCATACTTACATCTGGATTTCAATTAATTTTTTCCAAGGTGCAGATCAAGACTTGTGGAACTATACACCAATTTTCTAAATGTGCGCTTTTCACCTTCTGGAGGATTCGGGGAGGAATTTGGCATGCTGAAATTCGCCATCCTGAGGCATCCCAAACATGTTTAGTTGAGTAAGGTGGCCAATCTATTTGAGTGATATATTCTGTTTGTAAGTATTCTGATACCACGTAGGCTTGATGAGGCCAGTTACTGTCGCGAACAGCATCCCTAAACACTGTAACTTGGCCTTCCAGTTCCTCATCCACATATCTTTGAGCAGTATAGGACCTCTTTGAAAGATATACAGCTTGGTGTGGCCATCTGTTATGATGCCTCTCCAAACCATTAAACTGCAGTCATAGAAATGAGATGTTTCAAGGACAAGGGAAGGCAAATTGCATGTTCCTTCCTCACTCCAGATTATAAAAAACACATCTGGAATCACTGTTCAGACTATATCTGGACTCATCAGTAAGCAATGCTTGAGTTTAGTTGTCTTGGCTCCATTGAACATTATGTTTTGTTTACTTTGAACCGGCCCCTCTGGAAGCTGAAGTGAGTGGGACACAAACCATGTGTTATCTTGCATACAGTCCAACTTCATTAAGCCCTCGTGCAGCAATAGAAAGGCTAAATTGAGTTCCCGTGGCCGCCTAAAATCAAATCTCTTGTAGTCGCTTCATGGTTTCTTCAAGCCGACCATGACAGAAAATGGTCTTCTGATGCAGTTGTTGCTTTTGATCGGCCTTAACTGGGCTGTCTATCAACTGATCTAGTGCTTTAAAAGGGGTTCCAAACTCTTGATATGACATTTGAGGGATATGGAAACCACATTCACTTTAACTGTTTGAGTCCGGCGAAGCGCTATCATGCTTCACTTGTCGTATGCCAAAAATACGGCGCATTGCGATAGCGCTTCTTTTGTTTTGTATCAAGAATGCAAAGATGCTGCTGTTGGTTAGTATACTTGAAAAAAAAATTATTCAAATATTCAATTGGTTTCTCATCAGGAAGAGGGGCATGCTTTGGTCCAGGTACTTCAGAAAAAATATTCGATTCATTCGAAAAAATTGTATCCACGGGTAAAAACTCATCAATAATATCATCGGAGGTACTTGCAGTTACTTCTCATCATCATCACTGCTATCACTAATAACTCATAATCTCTTAGAACGAATGATGATGTCACTTCCACTATCACTTTCAAGGTCTTTACTATACTCTTCATTATCACTTCTCATAACATAGTCACTTTCAAATGAATCAGAACTTGACATGGGTTATTTCGTAATTATCAGTATAACACTTGGTAAAAAAATGAAAACATTTTCCAATTCCTATAAAACAACTGCTACTGATATCACTACAACTGCTCTCAATAATTGCGTAAAGTATACTAACCAACAGCAGCATCTTCGCATTCTCAATACAAAACAAGAGAAGCGCTATCGCGCTGCGCCGTATTTTTGGCATACGACAAGTGAAGTGCAACTGCGCTTCTCCGGACTCAAAACGGTTAAACAGCACTAGAGACTAGAATTGCAACATGCGTCCATTGCTTCACTTTGTCACTCATCGAATTTGCATATTTCTGGCATTAATATATGTGCAGAAGGGCAGTTTTTTGTTCAGTTGTATTTAATTAACATAAATAATTGCAGCATTGGGTATTGGTTACTACATTGGCTTAGTGAGCGTATGTTTTCTTATTATCTTTAGTTTTGATGACTATTGTATAGTTGGTTATAGCATCATATTTTCTTAGTGGCTCATTTTTCTGTTCTTTTCCAAAGGTTTTAGAATGCAACTTCACATTTAACTCAAATCATTCAGTATTATTCTGTTCTTTAGGTTATGGGATATAGAATGTGGTGCATGCCTTCGAACACTTGAAGGACATGAAGAATTAGTGAGATGCATAAGATTTGACAACAAACGTATTGTTAGTGGTGCATATGATGGGTAAGGCATTTAGTATATATAATGCTACTTTTATGATATAGTAAATAATTCATAAATATGTTCAGGTATTCTTATGATGAGGTTACAATGCATCAGGCTGTGAGATGCATAACTTGACTGTATGAAATATTCATTAGCTTGAAATTTTACAGAAAAATCAAAGTGTGGGATTTGGCTGCTGCATTAGATCCTAGAGCTCCTGCTGGAACTTTATGTCTGCGTACTTTGGTGGTAAGCATTAATATTTTCTTTATGCCTGTGTATATGTGAGTGTGTGTGTGTTCATGCACACATGCAAAAGAATTGGCAGTTTTTTTTTTTTTTTTTTTTTTTTTTTTTTTTTTTAAATCTGTGAGATGCATGTTTTTCAGAATGTCTTATCATCCAAAAGGGTAGCATGTGTTGTATTTTTTCACATAGTTTGAGTGAAACATCTGCCAATGCTTAAAATAAATTACTCTTACTGGAGTTGCAGTTTCGTGTTGTCTCCTTAATGCTTTAAAATTAGGCCAGATGTAACTTTAGATTGCCATAAATTTACAGAAAAAGTATGTACATTCAAGAAAGTCTGATGCAGTTTCTTTTGTAGGAGCAAAAGTATTGTCCATCATTTGGTAAGAGATAATTGTAAAAATGGAAGAAATTTAAAATATCAAAATTGAAAAGCAACTATCATTATTACTTTCTGCTAAATAAAAGAGAAAGGTATGGAGCAAAATATTATGAAAAGAGCCACTTTTTCTTGAAAAACTTCAGGAAATGTTAAGAAAATACAAAGGAAACACTTAAGTAGTTAGAAAATGAGAGGAAAAATCAGAATTAAAGTCATAGATAGGATTGGAAATCATCAGCGAAATCTGATTGACCTGTTAAATTTTTTTTCTTATATAATTTTAGTAGAAATGAATTTAAAAGAACGAGACACCATCAATAGATACTGATGGCTAGTATATTAATTTGTCTTTTTCTAACATAAGTGTAAGAATTTGCAGTAGTAATTGCAACTGAAGATAATTTTTTATTGATACAAAATTTTAAAGCTCTGTTAGTTTTGCCATCGCTAAAGCATACTGACTAGGAATATTGTAAAGTTCTGGAAGAATTAAAATTTATATTGTTCCTCTGAAAGACAAAATAACTAATTTTATCTCTAGAGAAAGAAATAATTTGGGAATTCAAATATGTATGCAGTCTTGTAAATAACAAAGATCTGGATAACAAGGGTATAGTAATTGGAATGTTATTTATAATAGTAAGACTCAATACTTTCTGAATTATCTGCATCCTTTACACATTCAATAGAGATACACACAACACATTCAATAGAGATGCTGCTATTTGACCATATTTCAAGTATAGTGATAAAAATCAACCCACATATGTGTCAATCAAAATCGTAAAAAAAAAAACAACCTTGTATTTAGCGTAGGTATAATGAAACACTCAATTGATTTCGAGGGCAGCTAAAGGTCCCTACTCATCAGGAGAAAGAAATACATAGAAAGAAGAAAATAGGAGAAGGAGTCACAGAAACACGTGGTCTTTATCAGCACTGCACTTGGTTATAACTAGATTTTTAATCAGAGTTGCACTGGCCGCCTACTTTTACTGAGCCAGGCTATCTGATCAAGCATAAAGAAATATTAGCGAAGTTAAACTAGGGAGCGAGGGACAAATGCACCAAATCTGAACTCAAACAATTTGAAATTCAGATTTTGAGCGAAAGGTGCATTTGTCCCTCGCTCCCTAGTTTAACTTCGCTAATATTTCTTTATGCTTGATCAGATAGCCTGGCTCAGTAAAAGTAAGTGGCCAGTGCAACTCTGATTAAAAATCTAGTTATAACCACGTGCAGTGCTGATAAGGACCACGTGTTTCTGTGACTCCTCCTATTTTCTTCTTTCTATGTATTTCTTTCTCCTGATGAGGAGGGACCTTTAGCTGCCCTCGAAATCGATTGAGTTTTCATTATACCTACGCTAAATACAAGGTTGTTTTTTACGATTTTGATTGTCACATTAGCGTGTTTCTCTTCTAGTCCCACATATGTGTGTATTTCACACGTTCGATTACACTCAAATTTTGTGGAAATGCATTGCCAAAATCTGCTAAGTATTAGAATATATGTCAAAAATTGATTTAAAGACAGTCTTTTTTCCTGAGGCGGAGACAACCATATAGAACAGCAAGAAGTATACCTACTTGAGCAATAAAATGATGCAAATTTGATCTTAGATTTCTGTTACATATCTTATACTTGCATTAAGCCTGCCAAAATTGCATAGAACTTTTCAGTAAATCTAATGTCAGTGTAAAATTGAATATTATGTAAGTTTAAACTATTTCAGTTTAGAATTTAGAAGTTTTGTGAAATGTTATGTATAATTCTGTTTTTTTTTTTTTTTTTTTTTTTTTTTTTTTTTTTGTAATCTGAATGAATGAGAAAATGGGATTAATGAAAAGTACTTTGGGCTCTGGTGCAAGATTTATATTCACTTAGCAAGAGAAAAAGATGCAAAATTAAGCACTTTTTAAATGGCTCTTTTAATACTCATTTCACTCAGTTTTTGATAAAGATTTGCAGAATTTGTAACGACATGATGAAGTGGCTTTTTAAACTGACTACGGTTATGTAGAAAAACTGTACATTTAAAGAGAGGCTGGACACAAATCCAACTTTTTTGTTTTTGATATAATCCATCTTAAACTAAGTTTAAATTTTTTCATTACTTTTAAAGGCCTCTCAAAATGCCATAATGTTCTCTACAAAACCCTTGTTAGTGTTAAATCATGCCCTGTTTTAAAACTTGAATTGTTAGCCACAATTAACTACTTAACTTCCATAATTTCAGAGCACCTTTTAAAACAATAAATTGAAAGTTTATGATCGCATTTAACAAAACATTTTTAATGTGAAATTTGAAATATGTTTCAAGCACTTCTTTATGAGAAAACTTTTGTGAAGGTTAAGTTGTGCCTTGCTTCAAACCTTAAATTGTTGATTTCTCTTCTATAATTTCAGAATACTTTTAAAGTAACAAAGTGGACATTTTCAGTTGTACTAATGTGAAGTTTAGAGTGATGTGTTACCAGCATTTCAGCAGCAGTTTAAAATCTATAAAAATTTCTGCACTTGTGGTACAGTTTATTAAAAGAATAAACTTTGATTAATGAATAAACAAAACTAGAGTAAAAGGAAACAAATTAAGAAACAAAAGTAACAAAATGTAAAAGAAAATAAAGGAAGGTATATGGCATATAAAGAAAGGTAAAAATCAAAGCTACTTTTTTTAATCCATCACCAGAATTTAGTAAAGATAAATATAATAAAATCTCTTATAACTGTCATTCAGTTAACCGGCAATATCAAAATAATGCCATTTTTGAAGGTTTAAACTGATGTCTAAAGTTTAAGTCATAAAGAATATGTAACTGGCTAACAATTTCAAGACTTTAGTGTGGAAAGTATTTGTTTTATGTTTCTGCTGCCCAGCACAACAAGCCTATCCAACCAATAAACTAAGAAATTATCCAGAATAGAAAGATGTCAGAATTGTCAATCCCTTTTTGTGTATTGATGTGTGAACTTCAAGATAGTTTTCATGACTTACAGCAATTCAAATTGAAAGATGCCATATTTGCTTTTTATATTACTTTAAAACATGTAAAGTGCATTACTTTGTTTCTGTTGGCATTAAGAGTAATGAATATTCTCTTAGTTTTAAAACACCATCCAGTGCTCATAGCTGACATCTTGGGTATAGTTACATGTTTGAAGGTTAGTAAGTAGGATTTTTACAAATTTTTAGAATGATGTTTGTTAAAGAATTAAAAGAAAGCAAATGTGTTTTGAAATAAAAAAAAATATTGCCTTCTAATTTAAAATTTATTCTTCTGTCAAAATTCCGCATACAAGCAAGGTGTCAATTGAAGGATATGTTTTTGCACTTAATGGAGAGAAATATTCATAGTCTGTAATTCAAACACATTGTAAAATGCATGATATTAAAATTATTAATCAGAAAGGGGGGCCATCGGTTACTACTTCTAGATGTATAAATGATAAGACTCCAAACGAATACCCAAAAAAGTATTTAGTTTCTTGTTTCTAATGTTAATTTGTTGTTAACAAGAGAATATCTATTGATGCAAATCAATTGCAGAGTCTTTAACTACAGCTGTAGGAACCATAAATAAAATTATAAACCAAGATTTACAACTTAAAAAAGCTAAAAAGTATACTGTATAAAAGTATACTGAAATACTACATTTAGTAAGGAATTATAAGCCGAATAAAATAAAAACATCTGCCCTGAAGATAAGGATAGTGCTGACAGATCATCTTCCAGTTCATTGCTCGCTGCGACGTCCACCCCCACCCCCACCCCGCAGAGCAGCGCGAAATTGATAAAAAGATTTCGGAATGGTTAGAGAAACAAAGAATATGCTTTTATCCATTTTTTGCAGCAATTCCACTTTTTGTTTGATGGACATCGAAACATGCTTTTGCTTTGTAGATTTTTTGACAGCTCCAGAATCGAAAACTTACTTTTATAAAATTGCTCTAACAGTCTGCAAAAAATAATAAGCCAGATCCAATTAGAAGACTAAGGAACAACGCAATCTGCAACATTAACTGAAATAGATAATTAGATAATTTTAGCCTAGCTTATACTGTATGTTATACATTAAACGCGCATGCGTAAAGGTATTATGTGCATGCGTAAACGCATAATGTTTTTACGCATGCACAGAAAGTTGGTAGCTTTGAGGTCCGGATTAAAGACTTTTTGACTGTACATCCTCTTTAAATTAGCGAAACATATTTCCCTCTTGAGGATATTCATCTGTATTGTGACATGTCACAAAAACATCCCCAACCTTTTGTCAGTGTATGAGATTAACAGTTTTTAAAACTTTACATTTTTCTCTCATCCAGGTATCTCAGCCTCAATCGTTTTAATTGCTAAACGTTTTGTCTGGCCAGGCATGAGAAAAGAAATAAAATCTTTTGTGCACAGCTGTGATCACTGTCAACGAACTAAAATCGCTGAGCATACCAAATCTCATATCTGCACATTTGCTGAACCTGATGCTCGTTTTGCACACATACATATAGATTTTATATGCCTTCTACCTCCATCTGATGTAAAATAATTTTGCATGACTATCATAGACCAGTTCACAAGATGGCTGGAAGATATTCCAACAAAAGACATGACTGCAGAAACAGCCGCTCATGTTTTAGTACATGGCTGGCTATCCAGTTACAATTATGTCTTATTACAATTAAAAATTTTGAATCTAATCTTTTTAGAGAACTTACTCGTACACGTGGTGCAACAGGATTCAAACCTCTGCATACCAACACGTCAAATGGAATTATCAAACACTTATCGGCATCTTAAAACAGCCCTTAAAGCACATAATATAGCCCAATGGACTGAAACTCTTTCACTTCTCCTTTTAGGCACACTCAGTCATTAAGGATGATGTCAAAGCAACTTCTGCTCAACTTGTTTATGGCACAACATTAAGATTACCTACCGATCTAGTAAACCAATGATGCCATAAACCAGAGCTTAAATTCCACATATGTAAAGAATTTTCTTCAAGTAATGAGGTCCTTAAATCATGTTTCTACTGCCCTGCATGGTAGTCCTAAAATTTTCATCAGCCCCTCATTAAAAACTTGTTCTCATATATTTCTAAGATCTGATAAAGTTAATCCTCCATTGACACCATCTTATACTGGACCTCATTTAGTCGTTGACAGAAATGATAAGAATTTTATTATTGATTTAAATGGTAAGCACACTACAGTTTCAATTGATTGCATAAAACCTGCTCACCACTTTCCAGATAACATTACTCATATCTCATCTTTACCTCCTCCAGTTTCAACACCGTCTCCATGATGCTTTAATGAAACGTCTACCACCAAAAGTGGGCATGAGGTCCGATTGTTTACTGTCACGGCCTACGTACCTTGAGAATACTGCATGCAGAACCGGTATTTGACATTGTGCCACTACTGTATCCAACTTTGTCATTTGGCAAACCAGAGTTGTTTCTCTCTCTATGCTGCATTGTCAAGGGAAGCTGAAGTAATGGTCACCATGCGGTTAGTTCACACTGCTGCAAACATCAGCACACTGCACGAGCAGATACTGGACATGCTGTAAACATGCTTATTTTCTGACTAATGGTCCGTTATGTGGTTGCACACTTTTTCAGGAATGACCTCACAATATGTCCATCCTCTCGGACATTAGTCACGGGAGGGCATTGAGATCTTGCATGCCAATCAGTATGACCCTCAGCAACTCATTGATTCCATATTCGCATGCCAGTAGTTGGATGTTGACCAGTGTGACAGGCGATTTCACAGAACGATAATCCACACTCTTGAAACGCAACAATTCTGCTTCTATCAAATTCCGACACTTGCTAAGGCATAATATGATATTCTGAATAAACTCCAACCTTACAAAGCGCTTTCCAAATGAAAAATCCACTACATAGCTTTTCTTTTATGCAGTGCTTCAGATTTCATTTCTTCCTCCTGCATCGTATAGATGTGCTGAAATACTAATCATTTGAATATTCCTACCTCTTCTTCCTGTGATGTGATTCTGACGTTTGCCAGATGATTCCTTCGTCGTGTTGGAATTTGAATGGCCAGCAGTGTATATATTCAATTATTTGCAAATATTTGTTATCTGGAGTCAGAAAGGTCCTGTTGCTACCAATTAAAAGAGATTTTATGTTAATAGATTGTCGAACTTAGAGAGGAAACAGTAATAATATGAAAATTGTTGCCTATTTTCAAACTATCAAAGTGAAGTAGAAAATGTAAAGCAAAAAAAAGAAAAATCCAGACTAAGCAAAAATGTTCTAAACAGCAGTATGACATCACAAATTGGAATTCATGAAATATCCAAGAAACATTTAGAATTGGTGAAACTGAAATTAGAAATGAATTAGGCTTCTCAGATCAGGGTTTGGTTTAATATATACTTCCTGTTTCATTACATGATAAGAATAATGATAAATGGAAGGATACTATGCAAAAGTCTTCCAGTAAAAAAAAGTTCCAGCAAAACTATCGCCAGTGTAAAGTTGATTTTTGTGTTATCTGTAAATTAAAATGCCTCTTTACCATTTATTTGCTGTTTAATTATTTGGTTCAGCAACATATGTTGGTAATTCAATTATAAAATGGTATTTTACTTGGTGAAAAGAGATTCAGAAAATTTTAACTGTCTGCCTCTTTACTACTGTTTCTTTACAATGCAAATTACAGTTCAGGTATTGAATTCACTGAAGTATTACATCATAAATTCAGTCTACTTAGTTAAATATGTGTGATGTCAAGTTAACCCTGCTTGAGACCATCGTAGGATTGAGGTACTATACATATCGTCATATTGTCTGAATCTTAGGGTTTTTTTTTTTTTGTGTGTGTCCTTTCAAATTCCTTTTTTCAGGGAGGGATTTTAGTTATTTGATGTTGAGATTAATTAAAGTTTTATCTGTGTTACAAAATTACATTTAAAAGCAATATGCATGTAATATAATGCATATTGCTTTTAAATGTAATTTAAATTCAGCATGTTACTATGAGAACACACATAAAATATGAAGTCAGGAAATATCAAAAATAGTACAATGGGGTCCTCCTATGTGTACTGTATTTATACCTGAGAAAATTAATATAACCTATTTATAATAATGTATTTGTACCTTACAGAATTTCCCATTCATTTTGTTTTTTATTAAGAAATGTAGTTTAGATTTTCACAGTATTCTGAATAATGCTGTATTTTTATTACAGGAACATTCAGGTC
Source organism: Stegodyphus dumicola (assembly GCF_044657685.1). Lineage (NCBI taxonomy): Eukaryota > Metazoa > Arthropoda > Arachnida > Araneae > Eresidae > Stegodyphus > Stegodyphus dumicola. The sequence goes on from NC_140780.1 coordinate 241,438,801, forward strand.
GTGTATTTAGACTACAGTTTGATGAATTCCAAATTGTCAGCAGTTCTCATGATGACACCATACTCATATGGGATTTTTTAAATTTCACTGCCTCCGAAACACCTGGAGTTAGTGCGAGATCTCCATCTCGTACATATACTTATGTCTCAAAATGATTAAATTTAGGAAAATTAATTTATATTTTAAAGACAAAATATCTAAAGTAAGAAATTATGACTATTTGCTGTCTGCAATATTTTGCCATGGACAGTGTTACAGAGAAAGCCTTTATACTTTTTTACACTAGACCATTGTGTTCAGGGCTCATATACATTAGCAAATTAAACATCATCAGTCATCATTGTGATTTTGTCATCCTGTGACAGTGTCCATATTCATCTCGTTGACTGTTGAAATTTGTATATATATGTCAATCATCTGTGAAGATGGGTTATGTTTGTTAAGATACATCCAGGTGTAGAATATGGAATGCATTGTTAAAAATTTTACATTTAGCACATTAACCCTAACATTTAGTATCAGTATAGTTCAGTTTTCAAAAATGATATGGACCAAAATGTACTGTATAAATACCATATGTGAAACTTTTTAACATAGTTACACTGAATTTGATATTTTCTGTATGGTGCTCTAATTACTTTTAATTTTGAAATGTCTCAATTTGCTAATAAATTTATATCTTTATTCAAAACTCTGTTTCTTATGGATACTTTGATAAAAATGAGTTAAAAGCCCTTTATTTTTTATTTAAATTATTGTGATCTCTATTTCTTAGCTATATTTTTAATCTATCATGTAAATTTTGTATGTTTGTTGAATTATTGAAGTATTGGATGGGGTAAGTTTCATATGTACTTCTTATTCTAAAATGAATTTTTTTTTCCATATATGTAAAGGAGTGTTGGTAATTTTAACAGTTTGCACAATGCTACCTTGATTGTCCGAATTGAATAACTGTAATGCAGATTATGTATTTGAATTGTATGAGCAGAATTGGAAAAGGTCTGTATCAAACAAAATGTTAGGGCATGAATGCATTATTCTGTAATATTATAAACTTGAAAATTGGCATGAATATGTTAGTATTTTTAACAGTGATTTCAAGAAAACAGTAAAAAAAATTATTCAATAAAATAATGAGTTCATAACTGTTCTGTGCATGCACTGTATTAGAAGAAAGCATTGTGTATTTATGTGTAAAAGCATTAACTATTACTTTTAAAAATGAGTTAAACATCCTTATATCAAAGAATTACCTATTCTGTTCTTCTATAATATTGCTTGTATGATTTTGAAATTTTAAGGATTTCAGTGTTTTATATCATTGATTTAAACATTATAAATGTAAAGTTATTTTGCAACTTGCAATCACATGCAGAGAGGGATATGTTTAGGTTGCAAGTTGTTAGAACTGTTGCCATTATTATAAAAATGATTAACTTTATGAATTGAATTTTTAGGAAATTTTGTTTATTATTATTATTTTCTTTGTGACAAGCTTCCTTGGTGTCATGATCTGTGATTCTGATAATCAAGTTTCTGTGTTCCTGTAAAGATCTTTCGACTGAGAAATCTGTGCTTTATAATATTTCTGTTAGTTAATTTATGAAGTAAAATATAGCAGAGTTTCTCTAGTAGACTAGCAGTTTTTGAGAAATTTTAAAATTGTACAATAGTTAATAAGTTACTGTTACAGTAATAGCCATACAATCGTTTATAAGTTAATTCCAGATCATTATAAAATATTAAGTGTATGCAGATAAATATAGGTACAATGAAATGTCACAATAAAGTGCAATATATCCTTGCTGTTCTGTGCACTGTAAATCTGCATGTTGGTAATGTGTAGGCAAAAAATTTGGGGTGTTTAAGTATGATTTAATGAGGAAAATGAGTTTGTTTATTGTCTTAGTTAGAAATTCGAGATGGCTTATGAAGCTTGGTCATGTTTACTCTAAACTCGGATCATTTCATATTGAGATATTAAAAATGTGAAAGTAAGACTTCTTATAAGGTATAGAATATTTTCTGATTTTGATGAATATGCTTGAGTAGAATAGCTCATAAAGCAGTTTGAGTGAAATGTTGCAGCAAAACATCTAGCTATAGATTGATAAAGGTGAGAAACTTCAAATTTTTGCATCGGGCAAAAAATATTTCTGGAAATTTTTTTGTAAGGATTGTACTATAGTAAATGAGTGATAGGTTATACAGTGAAATAAATGAATTATCAAACTGTACATGAATGTGTCAGATTTCATTTAAAGAGTTACAATATAAAGGATGGGTTTTAAATTTCAACACTTATTAAAGTAGCATATAAAATCAATAAAATGACATTATAATAGTGTGGTTTGCATCTGAAGACCAGAGGCATATTTTGTTGGGATAAGGTGCATTTTATTTAAAATGCAATCAATACCACCTCCACGTGTTAATATCACATGAGCACATTTAAAGCCTTTAAAAGATGTGGATTTTAGAACTTTTGAAAGAGTGCTCAGTTATCAATAATATTTATAATATGCTCACAAATACAGAAGAATAAATTAATATCCCTGTTTTGTTTTTTATTGTTATATTAACAGCACTTTCTGTGATGAAATTTTGTACTAAAACTTATTCTTATGTCAGAATGTATGTTTCTGAGAATATTCTTTTATATTCAAGCATGCGGATATTTCAGTTGTTTTATGTGATTTTTTTTTAATGTGTAAATGATTTATTAAGCATTCTGTGCACTTTTCAGTTATATGATGAGCTTGTCCATTTAAGATTAGCAGGCTTCATTTTGTTATAAAAAATGAATGAAATGTGTTAGATATAAGTTATGAGTAGGCAGATTTTAATTAACTATATTACTAATTAAATGTTGCCGTTTTTAGGGGGTCATATGTAAGCTGCAAGTTTATCTTTGTTGCAGTTCAACTAAAAACAAATTTCTTAACTGAACTAAAGATTGCTAGAAATTGGGGAGTGTGTAAAATTATGATAGTGTTGAAATTGAATCAAAATTTGTATGGACAAAATGTGGCAATTCCATCCATGCCACAATATATGTTTGAAAAAACAAGTATAGTGTCTTAAATATTTTATCATTCATAACAGTGTTCATTTTTGGTAGTTTTAAATTTTTTCCATAATGCTATTTGAGTTAGAATTTTGCTGTTATCTTTTCATTTGATCTGAATGTTTTGTAAATAATATATAAGTATTTAATTATATGAAACATACTATTCACCATTAAATTTTGTATTTAGATATATTACTATACAAATTTGCTTGAAGAACTATGAATCCTAGCATTCACAAATATTATTTTGTAAAGAATCCAAAATATCTAGTAACTCTGTATCAATTTAAATGGTACTCATAGGTATAAGGATTTACTAATTTGCCTGGATAAAAGCAGTCATATCTTTTTTTCCAATGAAATATTATTGCCATAAATTAGTGGGAGAATTTAGCTGAGAAAGAGTTTAAAAAATTAATTTGCCACAGTAAATTGATCTTATTTAAAAATTCATATATATATATATAATTTCTGCTGTGTAATTGATAAAATATTAAAGTTTAATTATTTTACTAGTTCTTGTAGACTTTTATTCACCAATATGTATAAATATAAGTATGTGTTAGTGAATTCTAGGATTTGCTATTCTTTGAAGTTTGATAATATCATATATGTTTAAAAAAAGTTTTTAAATTCTAGTGAAAGTGACATTTGCAGTGGTTCAGAATAGAATGCAAACAATAAAATCACAGTTTAATTAGCCTCAGTATGAGGATAAAAGGCCTTGCCTTGATAAACCGAGCCAGATGATGGAATGGCTATTCCCACCCCCTTAATCTCAGTTATTGCATATTGTATATGACATTATTTCCTAGTTTAGATTAGCAAGGTTTACTATATCAGTATAATTATTTTAACTATTTGCAGAAAACTATTATACCAGAAATATTATGGGATATTTGTAAATGGTAATAAGGAAATCCAGCATTAGAAAAATTTAATTTTTATTCTATCAAAAGGACTTATTTTCATTTACAGCATACTAAAATATTTCGTGAAAATAAAGAGCTTAAAGCTTTAAATATTAATTCCAGTTCATATCAACTGTGTTATTTGTCAGTCTATTGGCAAATAGTATTTATGCACAATAATTTTTGTAATATGTTAATCAGGATTTTATCATCTAAATCTTGCATTGAACTCCATTAAAATATGAATTTGCATTTATTCAGTAAAACAAAGAACTATTGTAAGTATTTAAGTAAAACAAAGAACTATTGTACCCTTCTAGTACATGTAAGATAGGCAACAGCAGTCTTCTTCCACATTTTCTTCAAGTAAATACGGAGGAAAAGTTTTCTCTGAGGAATCCATTTCTCTTGCCTTTTATTGAGCACTAAGGGGATATTAAGCTCAGTAAGTATTATAATATGTCATTTTGATGTAAAATCATACTGTACTCTTTCGAATTCGTCTATGTTAAATCATGTTCACTTTGAAGCATTCATGACCAAAATCACAAGCCATTTATGCAAGCTCATTGTTTCATATTATTGCCGATTCACTAATGGTGCAGGCATATCTTGTCCACTGTCAACATTGTGTGAGAATCAATATACTGATCAGTTAAAATTATGAGACATGATCTCTTTAAGAAATAGTTAGGGAGAAATTTTGATATCATTTAACCATTTATTCAGTGGATATTGTACTTTTGGACATCATTTAATAATAATGTGTTTTGTAACTAACATTTTGATCTTATTAGAAGTAACAAAATGTTGAGACTCTTTTTTTTTTTTTTTTTTTTTTTTTTTTTTTTTAATTCGTTCTTATAACTTAATCTACTATATTGGGCCTCAGGTATTTTTTTAATAGTATAAATAGCTAATATTGGTATAGTAAAATGCTTCCTTTTATTCCCTTATTAGGTTTTATTTTAGATTGTGCTAAATAGCCTTATTTTACGCATACCATGCTTCATTATCTGAAAACTGTGGTTGCAACCCAAAAGGCAGTTGATCTATACTTCTCTGAGTTGCAAATAGTTAAACAGATTGACTGGCTGCAACATTTACAGCCAGTGTTTTTGTCATTGGAAATAAAAGTGATAAGCATGGGGAAATCATGAAGGTTCATTCTTTTCTTTTTGTTTGATGACAGGCCTTTTTCTTTTTTTCTCAAATCTTTAAAAATAAATTTTATTATCACCTCCTTATTTTTGGTGTGTGTGTAAAATAAAGAGCTTTTGTACAGAAAAATCTTCCTATTAAGATAAATGCAACACTGTCACTATCAGTTGCTGCTTAAAATTGGAACTGTATTTCATTTTAATTTAAAATTAAGAGAAAAGCAAAGTTATGTTTATTGCTTTTGTTATAAAATATACAAAAGTGTCACACACCCTAGAGGAAAAAAATTAAAATATATGTATGTATGCACAAAACTTCTAAATTCAAATTTTAAAATTTTTTGTGTATGCTTCTTTTGCCACCTGCCTTTCCTTTGTCTGTTTTGCTCAAACCTTATTGTTTTGTTTATAATTTCCATATGTAACTTATTCTTTAACTGTGCATACTGCATTTATAATGATGAAAATTCTCTTAAAATTTTAGACAAATGGAAAGGGAGTTTGCTTAAATGCACAAAAAATTTACAAAAAGAATATTTTTGTCTTATTTTACCACTCTCTGTAGATCAAACTGTCTTCTTTTTTTTTTTTAAGTATACTACAGAAGTAAGAAAAAACAACTGAATATTAGCATACTTATTTGAGATGTAAAATGAAAAGGAAAATGATTTTGAGGAAGAAAATGTTTCTCCATCTTTTAACATTTTCATGCTTCTGTTTTTATAATAGTCTTTTGTATTTTCATATGGTTATATTCTAACTTATAAGCTTGAAATTGTTATGACTGTTAGAAGGAACATAGTGTAATGTAATGAAACTCTTGCTAGATGTGAGATCTTGTGTACGTGACATAAGTCTTCATCTTTTTGCTCATGAAAATAGTGCTTTTTTCTACATACTTTACACATTTTGTGCCTTGTGCTGAGCTGATCGTTAGTACAAGCTTTTTGTTGAAGCCATTTGAAAATTTTATAAGACTAATTAGTGAAATACCATATTGGCCTTAATACGAAACAACCTCATGCAAATGGTGATCTTGCATTTTCCTTTTATGAGGATATTTAAGATTTTTGTTCATTGACTACTGTTAGTCAAATACCATATTGGCCCAAAATGTAAGATAAGTCTTGTGTAAGTGACAATTCTGCATTTTAAAGTTGTTTTACTGGGAGAAAAACTTGCATGGAAATGTCATTTCTTATATGCGATCTTAATTATATCTTTTACTTACTGTATCTTAAAACTAAGTAAATTTTTTTGTTACATAAAATGAACAGTGGTAAATTTTTCATATGTATGATTAAGAATAGATAAAAAGTACTGACTTTATTTGTCTACCCCTTACCTTTTCTTTTTAATTTGATTATCTTTCAGAAAAGGTAGCCTTTCTATCTTAAAAATAGCAATTGTCTTATATTAAATCTGTTTAAACTAGGTCATTTTAAAATTCATGCATCTAGCATGATTCTTGATAGTCATTAATGATTTAGGCATTTGCATAATGCTTCAGCCAATAGTAATTTTAAATTTTGTGAACTGAAAGTCAAACAACCTGTCAAACTGGAAGCTCACCTAAAACAAATTTATTCTGAACCTTAGGCATGCTGCATTCCTTCTCTCACTTCTCTATGTTTTTAGCTTATGGTCGGCTGCTGCATTTTCGTCAGACTTTTTTTAATGTAAAAATATATTGTAAGGAATGAGAGACTTAATCTCAATTTATCTGTGGCTTCATATGCCAGCATTGCAAGACACATTGAACCAGCCTTCATGACTGCTATTGTCTTTATACATCAACATGTAGATCATTAGAAAAGGAAAAAAAGAATAAGGTGAAATGCAGTCTTAAATTTGCAGTACCTTGTAACTCTAATTTTGTTATTTAACCTTTTTCTCCTATAAATTAGGTTAAATTATTTGAATATGTGAAATCACATGAGGGCTGTCTGCCTAAGGGGAGGTTTGTCTTTGTGAAGGGTTTTCTAAGGTAAACCGACGCGTATTCATGTTACGTGTGGGGAGGGATCGAACCGATGTTGAAGTCCCAGTATTCAGTAGTCCTGACCAGTCAGCCAATAGTGAGGCTTTGTCATAAAAATAGCGAATTGCTTATAATAAATCTCTGACCTGCATCATTTCAAAATGAATCTCCTTCATGCAATTCTTACTTAGCACTTAATGATGCAAATACTTAATAGCATTTCAATCAGTCAGAATGAAGTTGAACCAAAACTGAATCTGTCTTATCCAGACTTTGATATATCATATGCACATTTCTTTCCTATGCTCACCTGATGTTTCTACTTTTCTTATTGAATGTATGTTGTAAAAATATAAATGAATGGTAAAAATATTTCTCTAATAAATATGTTTCAGACATCCTAGAAAAATCCAGATTTATCTATAACAAAAAAAAGCAAGTTAATTTTGAAATATAACCCTGGAATACCTTACAAACTATATCCTGAATTTATTAAGTAATATGTTTAATTATTTTGTGAAATTCGCACTATTGTCTTATTTATTTATGTGCTTTTTAAAAGATTGTGAAGTTACAAAAATTTTTTAACACCTATAATTTTTTCATATGCTATTTTTATGTGTTCATTTTTTATTACCATTTAAAACTTAATTGTTGATAGTTAAACTTTTTATTTTAAGCAAAATATTTATGAAAAGTAAAGCAATAAATGGTGATACTAACACTGTAGATCAGTGGTTCCCAAACTGTGTGCCGTGGCCTCTTCACAGGGGCACCATGAAATGTTTAAAAGCTTCATAATTAATTGAACCATATGGCTTAACCAAACAAAATGAGAAGTTAAAAATATGAAGATTTGTTTGTGTGGTTTGCTTTTACTTAACCCTGTATAAAAGTAAAGTCACCTGCACAGAATATTCTTGTGAATGTGCTGCGGTAATTCTGCACCTTCTCGATGATGCCATATAATCACACTGTACCTCACGACAATCTAACCTGAGAATACATACAAAGCTAAAACAACCTTTCACAACATTTCATGGCTCATTCTGTAAACAGAAACATGAACATTTCTTCGTAGTGTTGCTAAACTTTGTTCATCGTGTCCTTCGATTCGAGTTTGTATGTACCGAATTTCAGAGGTCATTTTTTCCACGAGTCAGAAAGATCAGATTTCATGCAATTTATGCTTGTCTCAAAAACGCAAATGAAACTAGAGCAAAATAATCAGGTTTGTTAGGAAAATGCTCCCGTAATTTGACAAAAACATTTATAACAATAATCTTAGCGGGAACTACTAGTTGTTTTCCAGCCTTATGGGGTTTTGAAATTATACATATATACGTCAGAGATGAAGCAGATGTCCAACAATAGCTTTTCTCATTGAGAGTCGGGTTTGGTCACAGTTGCTGGAACTAGCAGTTTCACCAATAATGCAAAAAAGAGAGAATGTCTTTCTATTGGTCATCAAATGACTGACATGATATTAGCTAATTTTTAAATATAAATAGATTATTTGTTTATATTTAAAATTTATAAATTATTTATTTAATAAGTTTTTTAATTTAATTGAAAACTGGATACAATAAAATCTGCCGTTTCGCACATTTTTTTCATTCTGTTCCCTTTGCTCAACATTTTATATTTCATAGCGAAATTTTTATAGTGTGACATCTTGAAATGTAGAATTGTATTCTACAGTGAACACATGCACTTTCTACTATATCTAGTGTTTTCAACTTAGGTTGACTTGTAATATAGACATGTAATGAATGAGGAAGGCTAACGATGGAATCTTTCTCACCTGATTATGCTTTATATTAGTTGATGATTGAAGTTACTCAGATATATCAATGCAAAACAGGAAGGGGTATGGTAACCTTAAATATGGTTGCCATGTTCTTTTTGCAATAGAAATTTTACAGTTAATTATGCAGGGTGACTTAATTATATTTAAAAGGAAATCTACCCAAAGAAACTTTTGTAGGCAGCCAAAAAAAATTCCAGTGAATTTTCTTATTCAAAATTTCAAAAACAGGCAATTGTGATGCTGGTAAATAAGCTTCCAAAAGCGCTAAGAGGAATGATTCTAAAAAGAAATGTTGCAAAAAAAATAAAAAATAGGAAGAGTATTCCATTTTGTTTACTGATAGTCCAAGTGATTGTACTACAATATAAAGTTTGAAATTCGGACGTCCTGTACCTGGAATGATCTAGGATTCAGAACTCCAGACCAACAAACCAATGAGAAATAAATATATGAATAAAAATAAAATAACAAGAAAAATTCTCTCCTCTTACAAGGTCTAGAAAGGGAGATTGTAATACTTGAATGATGCAGGTGCACTGTAAGTGGGATTTTTCTCTCCACTAGCTAAGATTCCTCACATGTCACTTTCAAACACCTGGTGGCTAAGAAGTGTTACCATGGCCAAGGAAAATGAATTCATTGACATATTGGATGTTGGCTAGGATCATACTTTCAGATCTTGAATGCTTGTGAGGGGTTAGCATTTTTCTGTCTGATCTAAACAACAAGTGAAGCCCAAATGTTACCATTACCATGCCTACATATCATTTTACTAGATTTAAACTAATTATCTAAAATTCGAAATTGCCATAATTCTAGATCTCAGACTTTGTACTGTATGCATTTATTTATGTAATGAACATTGTTTTATAACTTGAAAAGTACCAAGTCAGATGTGAATAAAAGTGCAGTGCTTAAATATTTTCCCACTTTAAATATTGTGTCGGCTATGTTTAGAAAACAACAGAGCTTACATTGACAACAGCTGATTGTAGAATGTTGATCAACAAAACAGGAATGGGATCTTATCATCTCAGTTCAAAGTTATAAATTTATAAATATTTTCTTCATAACTGTGAATGCAGCATCTCAGTACTAATTAATATTTGCATAAAATATGTGAAATGTGCACTCCTGCAACTTAAATACTGCCATTATTCATGAATGCACAAAATACAAATTCTATTATTCTTTGCATCCAAGCTATATATAGTTTGTAATTTCAGTGGTTTGATAAAATCTTCCAATTAATGATTTTAAAATTTTTCATTGGTAGTGACCTTAGCTGTATAAGAATGTTGCATGCAGTTCAAATGTGTTATATTGTAATAAGAAATTTTCTTTTTAATATTTTTAATACTAGAACTATCGACAATTTATGTGTTGCTTTTTCAGCCAGAGTGAAGGGATCTGTGCAGAAAGGAAAATATGTCATTTTATCAGATTGGTAGTTCTTTTATTAATTTTGGCTCTTTAACAGTTTTTTGTCCAGATTTCTTATCTCACTTTAGCATTGCTGGGTACATTAATGCTAAAGTTTAAATATAAAATGTGCCCAAAAATTCATAAAACAAAAAACACGTTAAAAGTTTGAATAAGAAACGAAATTATAAACTTAAAGGGAAAAAATGTAACATGATTAAACCACAATTGATGCAGTCTTGCATAAATGAAATGCAGTTTGAAAGTAATAAATGCACAGCATGCTTATTTGAATATAACGGGGGGGGGGACTTTTTTTCCTTAGTTTCAGTCCAAGAACACTCTGCTCTGTAGGCATTCTTACAGAATCACTGAACCATCATGAACATGGGATTAAGTGAAAAAGAAATAAGGACTACATGTACCTGAATAAAAAAACTTGCAACAAAGTGTTATGCTAGATAATTCAAAATTTTATGAAATAATAAGTGTAACATTAGAAATATGTGAAAAAGATATGATTAATACCTAATTATCTGATATGATTGATACCCAAATTTGTGATAGTCAGGGTAATGACTAAAAGTACTTTATTATTTGATGAGCCGATATGAAGGTTAGCTTTATTTTGATGTAACAGAGCAAACAAAGGCTGTCTGCATAAGAGTAGAAATGCATTCATGGAAAACTTTCTAAACGAAACTGGCTTGTATTTGCATTACACATAAGGAAAACCATGAAAAATAATCATGAAACCAGCCCATTTGCCTGGCTTTGAAGTTAAATTGATCTACCAGTGTTCAATAGTTTAACCACTTGGCTACTGATGAAGCAGAAATGCTTAAATGAAATATGAAAAATCATGAATACTTAGAATTGTAACTTTTCAAATATTTATGGGAATTATAACCAATAACTATTACTCAGAGTGGAAGATTGAGCTTTTTAAAGCAAAGTATGTACAAATGTAAAGAAATTTAACTGTAAAAGGTATACATCTTGATGATACCCAATTATTGTCAGTGCTCCATTAAGAGTATTCTTGTGTTTTGAAAACTTGCTTGTGCCACTAAATTGCATGAGAATTTATACAAAATACTATTTAGTTACATCTCAATTGCTGCCATTCATGTCACGTTATGTTGATAGTTATTGTCTTGACATAGTAGTAGATTATACCCATCTGCTGACTTACTTATTATGAGAAATATCATGTGAAAAAGGTAATAAAAGATGGTTATGTATATTATACTGAGCTAAGCCTTTAATGATAGAATTTTATGGCTACATGCTAAGTACATGATTGGTCCTACTAGTTAAAATTATTTCCCAATGCTATATTATGTGCTGGCATTTGGCATTTAAAAATGAATCAAAATAAGTAACATTTTGCATTATTTTTGTATTACAAATGAATTTATCACAAGTTGGTTGCAATGATATTATTACAAACTATATATTTTAGAATGCTAGTCGTGTATTATCTTTGCACAACCTGAACAATAACTGGGAGATCCTTCACAAACTTTGCAGACATAGATGGTATCTTTTATTCTTTCCTTAGGAATAGCAACTTTTGCGCTACTATTGAAGTGCCCTCACCTTTCTTTTCTGTTCATCATTTCAGCACATGTTCCATTCCAGATAGATGACACGCAATAGCAGGAAGGTCAGATAGCTGTTTCAATAAACATCTTAAATGAAATTCATAAAGTAGCATTTTTCCATTGTAATATTTGTTATAGATGAAAGTGGAAATTTATCATCTTTATTTGCAAAATATTTAAGAATGTTTTGGTAGATTACTTTGACATCGATAATAGACAAATATGCTTATCAATGCCTGCTATAAATTCATTATATTGAGTTGCAGGAAATGATTTTGATTTCATATTGTCTTTTTTGTGAACTGTTTCTACAATTTCATTTTTTTTTTTTTTGTTTTGTTTTGTTTTGTTTTTTAGAAATGTAATATATCATTTATCCCTCCACTTAGCAATCATTAGCATACTTTGCTACAGTTTGCCCTTTCTATAGTTTTTTTTTTTTTTCCACTAACTTCTTTCCCAAATATCTTCCTGTTCTTTCTGATTGTCCCAGTACAATGAGTTTTCCTATCAGCGAGACATCTTGCAATTTTATAGCTATTGTAATGATTGTTCATAAATATGCTATGGATGCTATGTCCTAAATTTAGCATCCAACATCTGAAATATCATGAGCATCTTTGGGATGAAAGAATTCTTCATTGTTGTCTCCCTCATAACTAAAGTCACCCGAGTAATGATCTGATAGCTTTACCAACAAATTTGCGAATTCATCAGCTTTTAGTTTGCACTTTTCTTTTGACACAAGGCTCTGCAGAACTATCAACAGTGAAACTTATATTACAAGATTATTTTTTGATAAGCAGTTAATTCGAAAGTGCATACATTTATTACTAGTCTCTAATCTTCACTCCACACCAGTTCCAGCATACATGCTCAAAATGTGATGCCGTTTGAAATGGATAATAAACAAAACAAGTATAGCTTTTCCTGTGTTTTATGCATGATTGGTACACTGCACAAAAAAAGGGGGGACAGTTCTATATCTCCCGTTCTACTGGGCTGATTGGCAAAATTTAAATTGCGTTTTTCATGTCTCGCAAGCTCAACTTAGGATATGTATTAGATTTATATATAGCAAAGTTCTAACATAGGTATTTTGACACAAAATGACTTTTTCTGAAATAACATACCAATTTTTTTCCATATTTCGATTCTATGACTCAAATTATGCCTAGATATTAAATTTTGTAAAATTTGGTGCGAAATTTACGGAGAAATTCAAAAATTTATCTTGGTGAAATTTTTTAAGTTTGGCCAAGAATAATTCACTTGGCGAACTTGTTAATATATGGCAACTAATTTTCGTTTCCCTTCCATTATGCGGGAGCAGGAAAAAAAGGCACCTCGTTCCTACCTTTTTACATTGTGTATCAACGGAAAAAAAGTCGCATCCTTTTTACTTCCAAATCAATTTTAGCAAAGTGTTTAAACCACATCTGATGCTTTATCACTTTCAACAAATATGCCAAATTTCAAAACACACCAATGTATAAATTCACGTATAGCTTCAGAAATTTTGAATAAAAATTTGTAATTTTTTTGCAGATATACTTAGAATTACATCTACTTTAAGATGATGGTAAAAATTTTATGGATTATATTGCAAAATTTTTTTTGAAAAATTTATAAAAATGATTTAAAAATAAATTAAAAAATGGGTGAATTTTTTTGGAATGAACCTGAATATTGAAATGTGAAATGAAGAATCAAATAAGCTTAATTAAAAAAGAGAAATTAATAAATATATTTCAAATTCAATTAACATTGAGGAGCTTAAATTTTGAGAGCTAATTTTTCAAAAACTACTCATGCGATTTTTACAGAACTTGGTAGTTTGGCGTAATTTGAGTTGTAGAATTGAAATATGGAAAAAAAAAATGGTATGTTATTTCAGAAAAAGTCCAATTTTATGTTAGAATACGTATAATAGAACAATGCTATATATAAATCTAATACATATCCTAAGTCGCACTTTTGAGACCTGAAAAGCGCAAGTTGAATGTCGTCAACCGGCCCAGTAAAACAGGAGATGTAGAAACTGTCCCCCCCCCTTTTGGGGGGGCCCCACTCTCCACACCATGTGCCAGCACATGATTGGCTCTTCAGCAATAATGCCACATTACATGCCATTGTGTGATCAGCAGCAAGCTTATTAAAGCTGCCTTTCAACTGTTCTTAAATTTAAAAGTTTACTGCAAAATTTAAAGATCAGATTTAATGACCGGTGCAATGAGATGCCTGAATAGTAGGGTTAACAGTTTATGACATCAGAATACAATATACTGAAGTAAATATCACTTGATGCTGCTGTTAGAAGTGCATTTTGTTAGATAAATGCATTATTGACAGATGGAATAGTTTATCTTTCTCTTCTAAGAACAATGATTTTAGGGACCTACAAAATTTAATGTTTCGCTTGATAAATAAAAGTGATTAATTCGAAAAACTTTCTCATGCTGATTTCAAATCTTTTATTATTGCATTCCGTGGGGTATATGAGTAATTGCTTGAGGGAAGGCAGCAATAAAAACAGATATAAGACTTAATTTCATCTTACAAAAAATAAAGAAAGATTTTTTTTAAACATGTTATTTCATCTTTGCAATACACAGAAATACAGGAAAGTTAATATAAATTATGTATTTAGCAAAGTCATTTTTGACCTGTGTTATTCTTCATTACTATATGATGCAAACGTTTCCTTTGTTCCAATAGTTTTGCTAAAGTAAAAGATATACTAGACCATTGTCTTTCATCCCATGTGGTGTATTCAATCAAATTTGGGATTGAGCTTGGATAAATAGCTCTTTTATGCTGTGCTGTAATCAAAGTTTTCTTCCTCCAATAGCAGGCAGTTGCCTATAAACGGCATTAGGCACTACTAAAGCCTGAAGTGGCGGTCATTTTATAATTAAAAAAAGTCCAATCATTCTTTCAAACTAGATATTTCAAACTGTAAGCATTTTTTGTTGTCTCTCAAAGTAAAGGAATTGATATTAGGATTCTGGGAAATTCCTTTCTTTAACTGAATCTACTTAATATTTTCATCAATGACATACCAGAATCTCCCAGTTAAAAAAATTACTAACAGCATTTGTGATACCATAATACTGCGTATATTCTTCAGACCATAGTTGAGTATGGACAAGTTTCAGATTCTAATGAACATTATCTATCAGTGGTGCTTGAAGTGAAAGATAAAATTGTTCTTGTGGTGCTTGAAGTGGTATATTTTTGTGCTTCGCTAATGTAAAAGAGAGGGGGGTGGAAGTGTTGCTACCATTAAACTAGACGATATTAACATTTTTATAATCTGTTCAATATCCAAGAGTTATCTCACTGCTCAGTTTATGTTTCAATTTAGTATTTTCTGTTAATAAAGCAAATGTAGAATTCATGATTGTATATATTTTATACACTTATTACGCAAGCTGCATTTGGTTTGTTTGAAATAATTTTATCAAAAGGCATTCTATGCATTAACTACAATTAATTTTCATTTTGCTCATTTAGCGATAGTGTTCTACATGCAATGTCCGTGTTTTGCAGTATTCTATAGAATGCAAAGGAAAGATGTGCTTCGTCAGTGCACCTTGGTTTGTGCAAAACATAATTCTGGACTGATGTTAAACTCGGTGCAACTGAAGATTGTATACTGTAAGATTTTAAGGTTTTTTTTTTTTTTTTTTTTTTTCCGTAAGTTAACAACTTCATTTTTACTGAAATTCATCTTTTGAGTAATTATGACCCAACTGTTGAATTCTCTTGTATAAAGTTTTGCACTCCAACAAGATCATTATTGCTGTGTTTTCCTTCTTTCCACAATGTCATGAAAAATGTGAAAGTTCTGGAAAAGGCACAGTCAGAGTGCCAAGTTATTTGTGGCTGTGAATGTCAGCTTAAATAAAAATGAGCTATTTATTCTGCCATGCTTGCCAGCTTCTATTTTATGCATCAACATGGCACCATCAATGATTTTTTAAATTATTGCACACACACACGTGTATATAAAGAAGATAAAATGCTAAAATATTTATTTTATTGTACCCGTGTTCAAAATGGATATATCTCATGGTAAGAAAATATTATATTTTAGATGAATCTCTGCTGTAGAAATGGTAGAAATAAAAGCAGTTGCTTCATGTCAATACACAACATTCTTCAGATGACTCTACAAGGGGAAAAAAAAAATTGCACACAATTAAGTCTGATGATTGTGCTGGCTAATCGATATTTTCATTTCTGGAGTTCAGGTGTCCAGGAAAATGTGAATGCAAAATATGCATTATTCAGAGTTCTTCTATTATTGCTTATCAAATCACACATTTGATGACAAGAGCAGTCTGTTAACTGGAGCCTTTCTTTGAAGTTCCTGCAACATTTGAATTTTATATGAATGGAAGTTTAAATCCAAGTGTGAAGTACACTTGACTCTGGTTTTTGGATTATCCCAGTTTCTTCACTTTACATTTTGTCAGCTGTTGTGGACTTTGTTCCACTGGCAACCCCACAGTGACAATGTTCTGAGAGTTTCAAATACTTTTTATTCTACCATTTTTCTTAAGAGTCTTCAGAGTTCTTCGCCTACATTTAGACTGCATTGGGTGGACAGTGTTTTATTGTTTATATTGTATTAACACTGAATTTCTATTGTAAAAGATTTCAGAGTGACTGTGCATTGCTTATTGGTCCAGGAATTCATCTTTCACTGAATGCTGTTCAGGGCTGCACAACCAGGTGGTAACATTTCCTCTAAATCCTTGTGCTGAAAACAGAATGCAGCATTTTCCAAATCATCTGATTTACTGATGGATCCTGGTTTGTTATTAGAATGGTATTTCACATTATGTTCAGCAAATGGTAATTTGTATAGTCTATAATAATAAAAGCAAGTGTAATGTGTCTGTCTGTCTGTCTGACCGAGCTCTCCAGCCAAATCTATCGCACGCAGGGACCTGGAATTTTTTATACGGAAGCACAAAGGGGCTGGCCACCAGACCTCGAAGCCCAATTTTCGATTTTTGAATTAGAAAAATTTTAAAAAAATTATTTATAATTAATTAATCACGGTTTTTTTGACTCGCTGATATTATTATTTGTTTTCAAATAACGTTCGATTGTAACAATTGATTTCTTTATTCTAGCGTTAGTTTGCTGTTTTGACGATACATTAAATCGATTAATTACAATTCATTTCTTTTTTGTAGCTTGTGGGGGGGGAGAGAGAGAGACAGTCTACATGTCCTACACTACTATTCCTGCGCTATTCACTTATCTGCATTTTCTAAATGCACGGGCAACGCCGGGCGGGTACACCTAGTTTATAATAAAAGTAAGTATATCGAAATATGTAGTATTTTCATCATTTTACTAACAACTAAAAATTGCTTGATTCATTGGCGGACTCTGTAGCTGAATATCATTTGTTCATTTAACATTAACTAAAACTATTAAGCTTGAGACAAAAACAGAAATGCTCCATTCATTACAAATGAAATGCCCATGGAGAGAGGATATTCTGCAAAATTTCAAAATTCAGTATAAAAATCAGTATTATTATCTTTAAAAATAAGTTTGAATGCTGATAGATCTTAAAATGCTTATTTAGTTCTTGGAGGCAGAGATGTGCCTAATTGTTATTTTTATACAATATCTTAATTTTTAACTCAGTTGAACTCCAGCTGAATCACTCTTATTTCTCAATTTTTGTAACCCTAAACAATGCAGAAAGGAATAATTTTTTTTTTTTCTGTGTAAAATTGCCGGAGGGAATAAAGTTAAGGTACATAGTACTGCATTTTGCTGACATAATATTTCTTTTATAGTCAGTGGGGGCTTTAAAAATTTATAACAAGGCTCACACTTTATCTTTTGAAAACAAAATTAAAATAAATAAATAAAAACTTTAAAATATTAAAAAAATCACAAAATATAGAAATTACATAAAATAATAAAAATTATGTAAATTTTAGGGTAAAATTCTGTTAAGGTTTTCCATTTAAGGACATATTCAATAAATCTAAAAAATGTTGTACAGATAGGGATCTTCATTTGATGAAACAGTTTGATATCCAAAAATAAATTTATTAAAAGCAGATGACATTTTCTAGTACTTGTTTAAATTTTAAGCTGTCTACAACATGTTTAACTAAGCTTTAAAAAACCGTACATGACCCTGTTTCTGAGGAAGAGTAATATAAAGCAAAGCACCATTATGACATTTGTTTGTTGCACTAGATCAATTAGAAGAACAAGGAGCTCACAAATTAGAGATAAATTTAACAAAAAGTTATGCAAGCCCTCTATAGCTCGTGTTGATTATAACTGAAAACGTAAAGGGTTATAAAATTCCCTTAAGGAAAACCGATGTCTGCTCATAAGTTTGGAGCAAAATGCAGTGGAATGTAAATTATATTAAATGCTAGAAATATAATGAATGTTCCTTAGGAAAAGACTAAATATTTAACTTTTAACTGTTCAGTTTTTACTGCTTGTTAAAGAAATTAGTAATTCTGACATTTTTGTCACTGCAGTCTCAGAGGAACTACCGAGTAGTGCAGAGAGTGCCACTTTTTTTATCACTGAAATATAATTAAGAAATTTGTTGTTACAAACTATTCAGCCAAATATCTATTATTATCCATGCAGTTAGAATATTTTTTGTGAGTAGACATTTTGTCTTATATATTTATTTTGTTTTTAAACATTATTCATATCTTGTATATTTTGTGGGTTGTACTGGCAAAATTAATTAGATTGAATGATCCTGTGTCTTAGATCACCAAGTGGTGATGCAATCAAGGTTTAATTATTTTAAAATTTGTATCATTTATGTAGGTTTATCTGATGTGTAAGATAACTTTTCTCATCATTCCATGAAATTTCAGAAAATAATAATAAATGTGTAACAGTGCTAGTATTACTATCATCAAGAGTTGCATGTGAACACAATCTAAAATGAATGCTTTTATATGTCAATTATAGTTGATTGATTTAACGCTTTGTGAGCTTGATAAAGCTCATGGAATTTGGCAGTTATGGGCAAGCACAAAACATGTGTAACTTGGAGCAAATAAAAAAAATTTTTTTTTTTTGATAAAAAACTGGTAAATATTTAAAAGCTTTTAAGTATTGCATTGCAAGTTACTGTTATTAGATGCTATATATCTAAAGCAGTATTCCAAAGCTATGAACATTTCAGTAGGATAATTAATGTTCTTATCGGTGGTTTCATTTGCTGAGCTGAGGATTTAGGTGTATGTTATTCTCTGATCCTTTCTAACAAAGTAAATTATTGTCTGAAGAAAGTTAATAGCTTAAATTAAATAGGCATGCAACAAATTAATGCAGAGTCATAGAGCTCCACATTCTCTCTGCTAATTTTGCTGAGAGAACTAAACATTTTAGCCAAAACCTAGGGGGAAAATAAATACACGTAATGGGCAGCATTTTAAATTAGAGGAAGTATTATGGGAAATTTGTACACCATTGTTAATATATATACATATATAGTTTGATGAGTTATATGACTTATCAATAAATCCTTCATAAAGACATTCCACATTAATCAGTCAGTAACTTTGTTATAGTAAAATAATTCTTAACTTTGTACCTGGGGAGAAATGCCTTCTTCAAAACTTTTTTGAAAATAACTGGTCATATGATAGACATGGGAAAAGCAGCAAAAACCCCAAGCATCAGCCTATTCAGTTACCAGAAACAGAACATAAGACAAATTAATAAGTTTCAAGCTTAAGCACTCAACCTGTTCTGCGATAATTAATGAAACCAACAAACCATTGTTAAAATGTGCTTCAACTAAACTGAATGTATTTCTTGATTTCTTTGGCGGGGGGGATTCAGGAAAAGGTTAGATTTCCTATTAGTATGTTTTTTTAGCCCAAGGGGTGTTAGCCCAGAAGAGCTATTAATTTCATTTTTGGCATTGTGGCATTTCACTTTTCAAATTGTTGCCACCAAATATTATCCCCCTGTATTATATTTAAAGAAATGAAATAATGAAGAATCTGCATAAATATATGTATGTTTCTCACATTGTGATAAAGCAAGTGTACCTAGAGCCATCAAATTTTGAATAACGTACATTTCCACCCAAATATGGGCATCTGGAAGCCCAAATTTGGAATTTGTTTTATCTATTTCATATTTTGTAAAGCACTAATGAGTTTTTGATTAAGAAACTCAATTATTTGGAAGCAAGCAGTGGCAACATTGTACGAAAAAAAAACATTTTTATCTCCAGCGCACAAGACTGTATCGGAAATTCTAAAGATATGCTCTTTTTAAATTTGATATTGCTGTTGAATTGAATTTAATGGTTTTTAAATGTGAAGACCAAAATATTTAATAAATAAAAGTAATACACAAAACGTTAAAAAAAGGCCCCTTTAGGGCATAATATGAAATCTGAAAATTTTCAGATTTTTAGTAAAGACTGAAAGTGTAAATAACTGGTTAGTTTCTTATTATAATCCTAGAATTCAGTTATCTTCCAGATTGAATTTAAAAGTATCTTAGGCTTTAGTGAATGGCAACAAGTTAGCATGAGGAAGATAACAGTATTTTATTTTTTTATTAGTCCGGAGGTGCAGTGTGCCCAGAAGGACCGTTAATTTTATTTTGTCATTTTGCATCGATTCACTATAAACATTGATTCACTTTTCAAATTGTTGCCACCAAATATTATCGCCCTGTGTTATATTTAAAGAAATTAAATAATGAAGAATCTGCATAATTGTATGTATGTTTCACTCATTTTGATAAAACAATGGTGCCTAGAACTGTGTATCGGAAATTCTAACAATATGTGCTTATTTTGCGATAGAGCTGTTGAACTGAATTTCATAGTTTAAGAGCAAAGAACATGGTATTTAATAAATAAAGGCAACACACAAAGCGTTAAAAAAATGGCCCTTTGGGCGTAATGTAAATTCTGAAAGCTTTCTGATTTTTTTATTATTTTTTTTTTTTTATTTATTTTTTCCTTTAACTTGGCCTTTCCATTTCTCTGCATCTTATTACATTATATTATCAAGGCATTCATCATCCGCATAACTTAACAAGTGCTACCATACATTGTAGTGCCCACTAGTAGTCAAATGATAAGATTGCTGAATGCTGGTAATTCAACCCAGGTTCAAATTCCGCTGAACTGGCTGGCTGCTTTGGAGTTTTCATGGTTTTCCCCACGTATGATATGATTATGAGAGAGTTTTCCTTAAAAAGTCTACCATGAAAGGCATCCCTACACTTAGACAGGTAGCTTTTGTATGCTTTGCCATAATTTGTATAACATAACCATACACTTTAAGGTTTTTTTATTTATCAACCGTAGGGCCTAGCAGATTGCCAGTTCTTGGTGGTGTGTTTTGACATGGCTTAAGGTATTTAATTTACCTTTCAAATTAAAACTGTATTTTGCTTAACAAACTGAGTTATTTATAAGCGGTGGCTCCCATTGTTGTTATGTATTTATGTTGTAATACTATTGCTCAGTCAATTCATAAAGCATTTAATTTATATATTTTGTAATATGTCTAACTGATATGGTGTTTGAAAACTTGTTACCATCATGTGTGATATGGAATAATTGTTTGCATATTCTAATTTTTTCGTAGTAAATAAAAGGAAATGTCAGGTTTAAGTTTATACTTTTATATAATACCTCTAACAAACATGTAAATCTAATGCAATAACTAAGTGTAATATGTATATTGTTTGTTTATTTATTATTTGTAGATATGCTTTTAAATTTAATGCATGTGTGAATGGTGAATACATTGAAAGTTTTTCATTCTTTTTTAAAATACTCGAAATTTTATTAAGGAAATAATTAAAATATATGCTAGTAGTTCTGAAATGTCTTTTAAAACGAATAATTTGGTTATTACAAGAACTGTTCATTATTTTACTTAATTTTCAACATAAAAAATAAAATATGAGTATTATATAAGAAGTGTAAATTTACAACAAAATATTTGGAATGTTTTGTTTGCCAACAAAAGATAAGTAACTTAATAAGTAAGTAAACTAGTTTTAACGTTAGATCAAAAGTCTTTTGATGTAAATAAAATATATTTTAATAGGAAGAAATATAATGACATTTTTTAATATTTGCTTGGAAGTCTTTTCTTTCATAGCAGCAAACCATCTTTTAAGCACTAGTTTAATTACCTTAGCAATTTTATTTTAAGGAATGAAACCCATTCTTTTCTCAGAGCACTGAGATTTGAGTAATTCTGATTGCTAAGTCTTCAATGAAAACATAAATATATGTATGTTTCTCGCGTTGTGATGAGATTTTTCAAAATGTGTATAAAAATCTTTTAAGAAAGAAATAATTTATTTGTCGTGCATTTATTTTTTTGTTAGGTAATAACATTTATTTATCTTCTTTCAACTTATTATTTTTCAGCTCTTTCCGACTGCATCCATTTTCCTTGTACAAAGTAATTTTATAACTTTTTATTTCTGTTGTAAATAGTAAGAACTGCCGACTAGTCGTACTATAGGGTCCTCTGAAATACATACATATATTTATGTCTTTCTTTTTATAAGTATTCTGTAGGATTTTGTTGTGGCCATTGTAAAACTTTTACTACAAATACTATTCTACAAACTTTGAGCTGTGATATGTGTTATTGTTGTGTTTAAAATGACATCTATTTTTTACTGCATAAGGTACCATTTAATATTGGCCTTGTAAACATTTCTGGTCTTGTTGGAGCTTATGCAAAACAAAATCTGTCAAACTTTGTCATGAAACATATTCATACCTTATTGATGGTTCAAAATCATGGACACTATGGCTTTGTGTTCCTATTCTTTATCATCCATATTAAGATGTTTAAGTTTAATTAAACATCCTTAATGATTAAGATACAATAACATGTCGAACAAATATTAATTTAGAAGTCAAACAACAAAAATCAGCGTTATATTTTCAAATTTCACAGGACTAGTTTCGATGGTTTTACCGAACCATCATCCTCAGCTGCAAAAGCGCAAATGAATGAGATACTATATAATGATAAGAAAGCCTAGACAGGAGATAAGCTACTGGCACGATCTGTTGATGAAACTGGAACTAAAACATAATTTCTTCAAAGATTGAAGGCAAAGATGGATTGGAATTAAGGTTGTTAACTAGAATAGAAAGATTTTTATAATGTGAAATGCCTCTAGAAAATCCAGTTCACCAATGGAAGATGTATTTTGAATAATTTTGGCAGCAGAAAAATTGAAAATGTGATTTTTGGACCGACAACATTGAACAACAGAAGTCTTCTGTGTTTCCTTTTTTCTAACATATGCCTCATGTTCCTTAACGGCAATTCATGCCTCTGTTGCTCAACATTGTTGGTCCGAAAATCACACTTTCAATTTTTCTGCTGCCAAAATTATTCAAAAAACATCTTCCATTGGTGAACTGGATTTTCTAGAGGCATTTCACGTTCAAAAAATCTTTCTGTTCTAGTTAATGACCCTAATTCCAATCTATCTTTGCCTTCAGGCTTTAAAGAAATTATGTTTTAGTTCTGGTTTCATCAACAATTGGCACCAGTAGCTTATCTCCTGTCCAGGCTTTCTTATCTTATCTCGTTCATTTGCACTTTTGCAGCTGAGGATGATGGTTCGGTAAAACCATCAAAACTAGTCCTGTGAAAATTTGAAAATATAATGCTGATTTTTGTTGTTTGACTTCTAAATTAATCCTTAATGATATTTAATCTGTGCTTTAGCTTTAAATGTTCTCTGCACCTAAAAATAGCAAAGGTTAATATTATAAATTCTTTATTATAGGTGTTGAAAGACTTTTGATCCATGCATGTTGATAAAACTGCAAGTTAAAGTTCACTGACCAAAATATTTTATGTTCAGCTATTTATTCAAAGTTTATTGTGAGAGACTTAAGCATTTTCTTAATTGTTAAGATTAATTAACACATGCATGTATTAATTTTCACTGTCAAAAGATTTTTATAGCTTTTACTATAGGCTATACTTTAATCTCCTTGCACATTTTTATTATATGTTTATTAATATTTTAATTATTTTTAAATTCACGTTCTTTGGAAAACTGCATATAGCGTGTCATTGTCCGAAGTCTTCAAATAATAAAATACATTCATTTAAAAAATGGTAAAATTAACTGCTTAGCATGTGAAACTTAAGTTAAAATTTTAAATATGAGCAGTTGCATGCATATAAATTTAAGGGTTTATCTCTGTTTGATTGCATTTTTTTAAGTGTTGAATTCTGTAGAAAAACTATTGTTTCTGTTCATTTTATGTTTATTAAATTGTATGTGCAAAATATGCATTTTTATGTACATTAAATTTTGTGCAAAAGCTGCATTTTTAGTTTGTATAGTGTACACAAAACATGCAATTAATTTTTATTATTAAATATTGTGTGCAAAATAAATTTTTATGTTCAGAGTGTGGAATTTGTACATTAAATTTTATGTGCAAAAGCTGCATTCTTATGTGTATATAGTGTACACAAAACATGCAATTAATTTTTATTATTAAATATTGTGCACAAAATAAATTTTTATGTTCAGAGCGTGGAATTTGAGTAATTCTCGAAAAGTTTTGCATTTTAAAATAATGCATATTTTAACAAAATCTGTAAATCAGTTATTATTTATCTCCGAATAAAGTAAAATTGCAAATGATTTGTAAGAATTTCTCTTACCCCTCAAAGAGGGCATTCAGAATGTTTTCTAATTTTTTCCAATGGCAGATTGTGAACAATTACAAATGTAACCCAGTTCATTAATCTATACGAGGCCAGATGTGGTGGTATCTTTATTATGGGGGCACCTAATAGGTGGACCACCATCGCCTTTCTTATGAAAGGACGGACAGTTACAAACATGCCTTGTCCAGGATTCGAACCCAGGCCCTTCGGCATCGCAGTCAGCTTCTCTGACCACTATACCGAGTAGGTGGCATGTTTTCTAAGTAAAAATGTGCTTTTGCCACAGGAACTAAAGATTGAGATTTTTCAAAATGTGTATGAAAATCTTATAAGAAAGAAATATTTTATTTGTCGTGCATTTATTTTTTTGTTTGGTAATAACATTTATTTATCTTCTTTCAACTTATTATTTTTCAGCTCTTTCCGACTGCATCCGTTTTCCTTGTACAAAGTAATTTCATAACTGTTTATTTCTGTTGTAAATAGTAAGAATTGCCGACTAGTCTTACTATAGGGCACTCCGAAATATGTTTCCTTTTTTAAAAAATTCCATATTTATTGTAACACATGTTACTTTTCAGTATTAATTTGGTTATATTGCTGAATTCCATCCAATTTTGTTCCACTGTCCTTGTATAGATTATATACTGTTTGAGCTTATAACTTTGAATTTGTATGTCTTGTCTTTATAAAAAGAAGGGGACAAAAATTTTGAAAATTTTGTGTTTAAGAATTAAAATGTAAAACCTGATATTGAATGTATTGTAATCATTCAAGTCATAAATTTCCTCCAAGATATGTATTCTTTCATGTCCATGTTCCCAAGTCAAAAACGTTTTGCTACATTTTTTAGCATTTCCCCCTTTTATTTAGCTGATGTTTTGTTATGTTTTAGTAATAGTTATGGATGGAATTTTGTTTTCTTTTGTAAAGTTATCTTGTACTGGGCGTTCAAATATTTTCTCACAAGCATTTTAAAGACACGTTGTTGGAAAGAGAAATTTAAGATGTTATATAGGAAAGCATATAAAATGTCCATCAACAACATAATCATCAGAAATCTATTCTGCAAATCTGTTGTAACAAATGTTGGCTAAAAATTTATCTCAGCAATTTAAAGTACATATTCGAAAGTATTCTTAAGCATTTTCTGGTCTAGAAATTCTCAAAAAATACCTGCTTTTATGCTATAAATATATTACATTGCCTATTCTCTTTTCAGTGCAAATTACTTTAAGGGTTTAGAAGTATGATTTGAAGCTTCCAGAAACTTGTGCTAATGAGATGAAGGGAATATTTTCTTGTAACCCATGATGGAAAAAATATTTAAAGAATTTATTTCAATCTGTCATCAAATCGTGGATTTTAAATGTAGATTGTAACTGACTAAATCTGATGTTAACTTCCTGTTGAAAAAACACAAAAAGTATGTGAAAAATATTACAGATTAATAAATTTAAATCCAGTCCAGATTTATATTTCTCTTTTATTTAATATTGTATTATAAGTCACAGCTGAAAGAATTTAAAATTGATTTATCATTTTTAGTTACATATATATAACTGCTTTGTAACTCAAAAATTCAGTTTGTAAGTATTGTGCTGACAGAAGATGGCATGAGTGTTACTTCCAACTAATGATAATTTGTGGAAAAAACATATTTGAAGAAAACTCAGTCAGTTTATTAGTATTATAAATAGCTTAAAAAAGTATTGTAAATGTATAAATTGCTAAATTTTAATAAGTTTGTATCTTTAAAGATATAGTATCTGTTACTGTGAAGCAAAAAAAAAAAAAAAAAAAAAAAAAAAAAAAAAAAAAACAGGCTTTGTATCTGAATTTATGTTCTGAGAGATATGAAAGTTTTCTGCTGTTATATATGCATGTATATATATATATACGTATATATACATGTAGAATATATACATGTATACATGTAGAATATATACATATATGTATATATACATATAGAATATATACATATGCATGTATACATATAGAATATATACATATACATGTATACATATAGAATATATATATGTGTATGTGTGTATATATATGTGTGCTATGTCATAAACTGTGCAACAAATTAGGCCTTAAGTAAATGTGATTTTCTCTCTTCATAAATATAAGTTTTATGTGTATACACACACATAAATGGGTATGATATGTACAGTTTTCCACAAAGGTATATTTTAGCCCATATTTGAGGTCATATTCTTCATAATGCTATGCAAAGCATCTGCTGATGTTAATGATATACTTAATTTCTTTTTATTAAAATATTTAAAAAATCAATAAAGTCATCCTTGAATTAATGTTTTGTGTTTCTCAGTTCATTTATTATTTAAATTAGATTTTATAAATATCAGACCCTCTAACATGAATGCATATTATGAAGAAAATGTATAATTCGTAAAATCAGACTGGGTCACAATAATGTGCAGTGTAATTTTCAATGTGACCTTTATTAATGAACACTTAAAGCCACCTTGTCTTGAACCTCACCTTGAACACTCAAAGTCACCTTGTCAAAACATAACGACATAGTATAGTCATGTAACAAAACATGGCTACCAAATACTGGCATGCTTATAGTAAAGAATCATACATTTATATTTAACACTCCCAATTCCATGCATCAGTTTGATTTTCCTAAATTTAAAGGTTATATATTCTTGCAACTTGATCTTACATCACCCTTCCCTAATTGAGTCAAGGCCCATCATTATTTTAGGGAATAATTCTATAACCCTGCCTAATTTTCAATTACAGTGTTTTATATTATCTTCTTGTACAGCAACATTCATTGTAAACATTAGAGAAATTTTTGGAGGTTTTGAAAACAACTAATTTTAATTCTACCAAATATTCTTTTTAAAACATTTTACCCCTAACTGTTCTAATAGTATTTTTTTTTTTTTTTTAAATCAACCAAGATCTTTCAGATTTCAGTTTAAATTCAGATGAAGGTAAAACCATTGGTTTACATCCAGTTATAAAATGACATGGTGAAAAATAATCTGGATCATTCAGTTCTGTGTATTCATAGGTTATGAGCCTGGAATTAAATAAATTCAGAATGTTGCATATTACCAAAACAAAAAGGAAAGTGATTTCTTAGGAACTTCAAATTTTTTATCATCTTGCAACTGAACAAGATGGTACGTACATCTGCAGGAAAGCATCTTGGTATGCTGTAAGCTCTGTAATATTGTAGTTGTGTAAGAGCTGTTAAGAAAATGAAGCTGCATTTAGAAAGATGGTGTAAGGTCTCGAATTTTAAAGTTTTGATTCTTGTCAATACACCTTGCCATCCTGTTCTGGAACACCAACACATACAAATTTTATTTCTGGCACATAATACGGTAAACCACTGGTGTAGCACCCAACCTAAGGTTGAAGTACCAATCTGGTTTTAATGCCACTCCAGTGTTAAATCATCTAATATCTACTATCTGCTGACTACTGCCAAGAGGTCGAGCTGGCAGTTCAGACTGTTTATTTAGTAATAAGTAACAACATGAGCATACAAGGTTCTGTCTGTAGTGTACAATTTGAAGTTACACATGATAAATAGATTACATAAGTTTTTATGTATAAATGCAGAGAAAAAACGCAAAACTCTTTTCGCTATGTAATTGTCATAGTTAAAAGTCATGGAGAAAGTTTTATATCACAGTCACTTCATACGCATGTCAAAATCATAGCTAATGAGTGATAATCCTAAGTCAATGATAATTTTGATCCATGATCAAGTTATGTACTTAGAAGTCAATAACCTAAATCTATGGTCAACAGTCATTAGAGAAAAGTCATTACCATTATTCAAAATAGCAGATAATAATTAAAAGTCATAGTCAGAAGTTATGTTCAGTAGATAACAATCAGTATTCGATATTATTATAAAGAGAACAAGGGCTTACTATGAAAATATAAAATATTTCATTTCAAGACATCATGAAAATATTTGTGATGATTTTCTGTAATATATGAAATTAAGTGTTCCATATATATGACAAGTAAGATAAATTAATTAATGAGGGAGTATTCATAATCTTTATGGATAATTTAGAGTTAAATGTAAGGAAAAAATTATTCATGTAATAAAGAATTATATACATAAAACAAAAATATAGTATAACCAAAACTTAATGAATATGGGATAATTTTGTGTTGAACATAAAATAATAAATAGTTTAAAACTGATTTTAAATTAATAAGTAATTAAAGGAAATAATAAAATTTAAAAAAATAAACTACATACAAATGGTTATCTTTGCAGGATAGTCCTAAATTAATGTAAAGGAATAATGTGACCAGCATAATCATGTTGATAAACTGATATACATGCAAATAATAATCTTTTTGAGAAAGAATATTTTAGTAATATAGTTATCGAGGCCTGCCAATGTGGCTGAGTTGGTTCCCAAAAGAACAGTAAAACGAGTAATGTTCTGAGTTACCAGTGGAGCCGCATTTTCGCCTAAGTCCGTAGATTTACAGCC
This sequence comes from Stegodyphus dumicola, assembly GCF_044657685.1. Taxonomy (NCBI): domain Eukaryota; kingdom Metazoa; phylum Arthropoda; class Arachnida; order Araneae; family Eresidae; genus Stegodyphus; species Stegodyphus dumicola. The sequence goes on from NC_140780.1 coordinate 241,468,001, forward strand.
AAATCTATTGAGGTAAGCAGGAAATAGGCCATGTCGAGTTAGAAGCCAAATCAAATAAAACCAGGGTTCGTACAGTCCTTAGGGTTTTTTTTTTTTTTTTTTTTAATCGATTTTTGGTCTTTAATTTCGGCCAACATCGGAAGAATGTCCTTAATTTTAATCATCTGAAATTTCTATCTGATTTTACGACTGCCATTTGAGTGCAAATTAGCATTTTGGAGGAGCATTTTTGACGATTCACTTATAAATATGGTTATCTTTTGAATAAATGGGTTCATGGATTATAATTTCTAATATAAATGGTGGGATACTCGAGTTTCTAAGCATGAAGTGAAACGTAAGTATTTCGAAATTATTTCATTTTTTCCAAATTTGGCGATTTTAAGATCAGTTTCTAAAGAAAATTTTTAATTTCGAGATCTGCGAATTTTTCGACGAATTTAAAAAAAAAAAAAAAAATATTGTAACATTGATAAATTTCATTAGAACAATGGTAATATATTGAAATTATATTTAAAATAAAACATTTTTATTTTTCGCTGTCATATTATAAAGTTCCATTTTGGCTACTTATTATACTATATTTTGAATATGAAAAATAAACAAGATATAATGCTATAAAAACCAGTTTACGAAACAATTCTTAGCAAAAACAAAATAGCTATGAAATTAATTAAAAATGGCGTGTTTTGAATTTTTTCATGGTAAGAGATTTCCCTATGTAATTGTCTCAGAATGTTAAGAACTTAGAGTATGCATCAGTTTTCTCTATAAAATTAATTTTACACGTTTTCCCTCTGATTTTGTTTTTCAAAATATTTCTGGCTTTTTGGTATTACAGAATTGGTAGGGGGTAATTTTTCTTTAGGGTTTTAGACATTGCTGCTTAGAAAGTTAAGAAGGATTTCAAGGCAAGACTTATAGGCTGACAATTTCAGAAGATTCCAGAAAAATGTGACAAAATGAAAAATGTCCCCATGGCATTGACACGTAATGGATGTATTTTATAGAAAGTTTGTGAAAAATTTCTTACTTTTGGAGAACGTCTTGAAGAACAATTAATACTTAATGTTTGAATGTTTTACTTCTGCTACTAGAATCTTTTTCTTAACATGTTTATCTTCCCTTTATTTTCTCTATTTTTCAGTAGACACAAGCATGGAAAATATTTAAAATGCTTCTACTCACATGGACAGGCATTATAGAAAGGCATTTTTTATTAATAAAGAAATTGAAAACTGACAATTTAAAAGATTAATCTTATATGTCAGGGGTGGCCAAAGTGCGGCTCGCGAGCCTGATACGGCTCTCTCAGGCAGTTTGTGCGGCTCGTGCGTAAATAATATATTTATGAAATATGGTAAACTAAAACTACTCAGTGTCCAAAAAGAATTAATTAGTTTAGACTCTTTTTACAAATTTATCATGGATTTCTTTCTATTTAAAACCTCCTCTACTACTTCTATAATGATGAAAATATGAACTCGTGGCTTTTAGAAAATCTAGATGCGGCTCTCGAACATTCCTGAATTCAAACGTGCGGCTCTTACTGACATGAAGTTTGGCCAACTCTGTTATATGTGTTAATGCATCGTATACAGGGCTGACGCTGGGTATTTTCTCACCTGATGCAATCTCTGTGGATCCTAAATTCTGCTGCCTAGTGCCTTTCTAAATTCTAAAAGTTTTGCCATTTCTAGGTTTTTGTTGCTCGATGTTTCACTAAATTCTAAAAATTCTGCCACAGCAGCTCTGTAACCGGCCCTTACCATATATATATATCATATTACTAAAGAAATAAAATTAACAACTTTTTCTATACATTCTATATGCTTAAAGTGTTTTTAGAATAAAAAAATCTTTAATTAAATCCAAAAATTCTAAAATGAAAAGCAAACGTATTGAAGAAAGAAACTGAATACATTAAGAGAAAGAAAACTTATTCTTCAAAGCTATGTACAGATATTATTATGTGTATAATTTCAGCCTTTACTATAATTTCCCCATTTCGATTTCCTCACCAGAATGCAAATCACTTAGGCAGTTTTTAAACTGAGATTTTTGGAGTCTTAAGACAGAGTGTGTTTCTGACCTTCGCTTGCTCGGTGCATTAGTTCCTGCCAGCTCCGATAATTTGTAATTATTCGTCTTTGTATTATCGCTGCGGACATTTGAATTTGATATGGCGATAGAGTTACTAAGCCAGCTTAAATTAAATTGTATAGTCTTTGACCACTAGTCCACATTTTTAGCTTGAATTTGACTGTTCTTGTTTAATTACATCACCACGAGCTGCAATTGATTTTATTAACATAAAAACATGCCTCTATGCTTTAAGTTCTTTTTAAATAAGAGGCTTATGACTTTGTAGTTACTTTCAGACATTGCGATAATTTGCTTCACGTCTGCCGGGGGATTTTGGATTATTAGCTGTAATGTAAATAGCACAAATGTTATAAATGACAATGATAAAAACATTAATGCTAATGTCATCAATGATGGAAATGTTAACACTAAACCTAGGAAATCCTCAGAAAAAGATTAAGAGAGACCTCAAAGATACTCAAGAAGATGAAGGCTTTCAACAGTCCATAAACACGGTTAGACCTTTGAAAACTGTGAAATGCAATGTTGAGATCCCTGTTCAAAACAAATTCGAAAACCTAAATATTGACTCAGAAGCTGGAAATGAAAATGTAATTATGGACACCCAACCAGCTACTGATAGTGTAAATGTTCAACCTCCCAGGGGGAAATCAGTTATGACCAAGCCAGAAATTAAATTTTCTGATTTCTTAAAAATACTACGTGCAGATATAAATCTCGATTTTGCTGGCAGAGTCAACGGAGAATTTCTGTTGTGCAGTGTCACAACTGCCAACGCTTCAGTTACTCTTCCGAAATGTGCAAACTCAAGCTCAGATGCTTTAAATGCGCAGGGCCCCATAAAACAGAACAGCGAAAAGAAATGACAACTTTAATTGTTGCAATTGTTTACAAAGCGGCCACACAGCGAACTATCGTGGGTGTCCGAAATTTCCCCTGTCAACTTAACCAAGCCTGCTAGTAATAAACCCGATGATAATATCAGCATAAACAAATTAGCTAACATTAAAACATCAAATATCACACTTGAAATCATCTATGCAATTATTGTGCAAAACAAGAGTTCAACTGAAAATGTTTCTAGCTAATGATCCAGGCCTAAATGCCCTTACTGATTTATTTAAGTTTATAAAGGAGTTAGCTAATATGTTCAAAGGTCTCTCTCTTTATAACATTCTTATATTCATATTGTTAGCATTATTCGAAGAAATTTTTAATCCAAACAATTATAATAAGAATGTCGATTTACTGTACAGTTCTTATAATAATTTAGATTTACTTATTCAATTCCAGTTACTTCAGCCTTACATTCTCTTTATAATGCACAGTTCTGCTGCAATATATTTTGACCACAATTTTTGTTGTATCCTGAATAATTTTTACTTACAATACTAAGCCTGCTCTTAATATATGCTTCTTTTATTTTATTTAAAGCACCAAAGCTTTCGCACTTGCCCTTTGCATAATATACTTTGTTTACAGCAATTACATCGGCTCGACGGCTTTTCTGGTCAACAGCTTCGTTACACCCCCAATTCTCACAATTATACGAGAACCTTTTATTAATTTTACTAATTTAAAAAAATTAAAAATGTTTTATTTGCTTTTGCTTATGTTCCTGGTATGAATTAGAAAATTTAATTTTATACGATAGGGGTAAGGCCTTGTGCCTAGGTACCCTGGTGAGTACACCATCACACGGAGGAGACATATGAGAAGATCTAAAGGCGGAAGACTAATTATTACCTGCATAGCTGCTGTAAATGTAGTTCTGTAGGCTCTACAGATTAACAAACGATGAAGCCTTAGAATAGAATTTCATATCTTATGCGCTTGCTTGGTAAGAGAATTTCGTTAAATGGCTTATCCGTAAAGAACACATTTTCTACTAATACTACTACTGATACCATAATTTTAAGTAATGAGAAGGAACTCCCAAACTAGGGAGAGCTATTTTGTAGAGTGAATTATAAATGCAAACTAGATTATTTTTAATCGTTTTTAAGTGAGGAATCCATGAAAGCCTATTGTCTATCAGAATTCCCGAATATTTAAATTGTGTGACAAATTTTATTGGAAGACCATCCAGTTCCAAATGATGGATTTCTCTTAAGTAGTTTGTGACGTCCTATTATCATGGCTTTAGTTTGGGTCTAAGAAATTTTTATTTTTCTTCGTTTAGCCTAGTTGGTAAAGACAATGATTCTTTCCTGTGCATTTATTTCGATGTCGCTCCTTCTGCCTACGGTAATGATAAAGTCGTCAGCATACACAAATATTTTAACGAGGTACAGTCTTTCAAAATGAGTAAACACAGAGTTAACAACCAGGCTCCGCACGAGAGAGGGCTCCAGATGAGCATTGTGGATATCCTCGGAAACCTTATGGTCTATTGCTCTTCCGTCTGTAGTAATCTGCACCTTTCAATCTTTAAAGTAGCTCTTCATCAAATCTAATTTAGATTAGATTAGATTTTAAATCTAAATCAGAGGAAATTAAATTGATAAACAGGTTATGGCCACCATAACGTGTTTAGTAGTTGTTGAATATGTGACAGAAAAGTTGTAGGATCACTACAACTGGGATCTAATCTGTTGTTGAGGATCACTAAGACTGCGAGTAGAGGTTCGATCATGTACTTTCCAGTCCTGAATAAATTTTATTGCATGATTGTTCACTGGCATCAGATCAGTCTATCCGTCAGCTCTGGATGCTTTGAACGTAAGGGGGAAGTATGGAGTGTGAAAGACATGGAAACGCTGAGTAGAAAGATCATAAACAGCATGGACTCTATCATTTTCTTTAGGAGCATCCCACAGAGTACTGAAGGCAATGAAATTTACTGTGATAGAGAGATTATGAATGACTATTTGAGGATCACTAAGACTGTCAGTAGAGGTTCGATTATGTACTTTCCAGTCCTGAATAAATTGTACTGCGTGCTGAATAAATTGTACTGCGTGTTTGTTCACTAGAGACCGATCATTCCATACCTCAGCTCTGGATGTTTTAGACGTAGGAGGAGAGTATGTAGTGTTAAAGACATAGAGACGCTGAGTAACAAAGAGATCATAAACAGCAAGGACTCTATCATTTTCTTTTGGAGCATCCCACAGACTACTGGAGGCATTGAAATCTCCTATAAATTTTATTTCCCCCCCCCGGGAAAAGGAAGTTGCTGTTCTAATTCCAGTATACCTGAATTTATATCCTTACTCGGAAGGATGTAGACAGAAGTGAATTAATTGCATTGTTCAGTTTAGGAAATTCAGTTGAATTGTGACAGTGTGTTTCGTAACTGAGGTGATCGCTGGCGAAAGCTGACCAGCATATAATGTAGCCCCTAAGTTGTTTAATGGTAGAAAGACCTTGTGTGTACTGCTAGCATCAATAAATAATTATATTTTGGTAGACGTAAGGTTCTTGCGAGACTGTTATATTGATGCATGATTCTTAAATTATTTGAAAAATATGACTGGTAATTACTACAGATCTTTATATGTTACACTGCAGTAATTTACAATTTTCTATTCTAATACGTTGTAAAATTACTATGCTTGCTGTTGAAGGATTAGAATTTGAGCTGCATAGTAAGTTGAACATTGTGAAACGTTTGTAGAATAATCAGTCGGAAAGTTTGTATCCTTGTTTGTGTCAGAAAGTATGCATATTGCCCCTGAAATTAAATTTCAGTACTTTGTTCAAGCTACTATAAATGTATCCAGAGCACCAGAAGTTGCTTAAAGCTTCCCGCCAACAGGAGCTAACTACGCCAAAGTAGTTGATAGTCTAAAAACTCGGTTTGCAAGAGATGAACTTTTGGTGGAGGTTTATGTAAGAGAGTTGTTAAAACTGATAATTTCGGTTCAGAAACATAAACATTTCTCAACAATATTTCTGTATGATAAAATCGAATCGTATCTTAGAGCACCAGAAACACTTATAAATGTGCTTTGATACTTTATCCTATAGTTGAATCTTGTTTTCAAGAAGAGTTCTTGAAAGCATGGAACAGCAGCATTTCTTTCGCAACCTCAACTGATGCTAAGAAATCGTTGATTAATCTGATGTCCTACCTTAATGCCGAAACGGAAGGGGAAAAAAAGAATAAATTTAGCCTTGGCTGGTTTTGGATTGTGTTCCACTGAAAATCTCCTATCTTTTAAGAAAAGAAGAGGACATTTGACCACAGAAGCTTGCCTGCAGCTGCCAATTTACTCCCTGCAACTTTAAAGGATGTGAAGAAAACATGTGTTTTTTGTCCTGGAAACACCGGATCTCAGACTGCTCAAAAGATGAATTTAGCTGAACAGCACAGCATTTTTTAAGTTATAAAAAGTGCTTCTTCTCTTGCCTGAGAGCTGGATGTCCAATTCCTAAGTGCAAAGTGTTTCTGAAATGTGTAACATCTGATAGAAAATATGTTTCACTTACTATGTGTGATGCTCTAGATATGACATGGAAGCACTGGGTATGTCTTCTAAACGTGATATTACGCCAGGCTCATGGATAGAAGAGCTCCAAGAAATAAAGATGGCACTGTCAGATGAGGGAGATAAGTCACAACCTGTTCAAGTACTCTTTGGAGCTGACGAGATAAGAAATCAGAAATATCAGAGTAGTGATATGGATTTTAAGTTTACTCTATAACATTTCACATGAAAATACGTTAAAAGTTAACTTGAGTTATGAAGAATTCAAACAAGCAGAAGTTCTGGTTTTCAAATCCATACAGTTAAAGACCTGTCAAGACGAGAAGTTTCTTATTAAAATGCAGGCACTTAGACATGGAGAAGGACTTCTGAGAATAAGAACCAAACTTATGAAAATGGTGATGAAAAAGGGAATTTCAAGTTCCCAGTTTTTTACCTGCTTGTGATATTGTACTGAAATTAATTCACAAAGAGCATGAAAAATCAATGCATGCAGGTTCTTTTATCATACTTGCTAGGCTTAGGGAGGGGGTTCGGATTCTTGAAACTACAAAGTTGGTGAAACAGGTTTTTTTTCTAAAAGTGAAACGTGCAAAAATTACAGATTTAAAATCGTGGAAGTTCTTCTCTCCGCTATTCAGAGAAAGAGTTACCCAGAGAAGAATCTTTGAGTTACCTGGTATGGATTATGATGGTTCTCTCCACCTAAAAACCGAAAGTTAAAGCTTGGATAGTTTTATTTATCTTCGCCGTTTAGCAAGTAGACCATTTCGAAAGTGTCCAGTCACTCACTACAGATGCTTACATTCAAGCCTTAAGACGATCATTGCGAAATGAGGCAGGATTTCAGTTCTCTACTCTGATAACAGAACAAACTTTGTAGGAACCACTAGTGCGTTTGAAACATTAGATTGGGACAAGATAGCCGTGCACGCAACCGCTCAGAAGATCACTATCACTTGGAAATTTAATCCACTCACAGTAGCATAACGGGGTGGGTGGGCGGAGCGGATGGTAAGAATCTTCAAGGAACTTTTGCATCGAGTGTTAGGAAAGTCCCCGTAGATTACGAAAAGCTCAGCCTGATCCTATGTGACTGCGAGTCAGAAATAATTGCTAGACTGCTGACCCACATAGAAGATGATGCAAATGAATCGGTATCACTGGCACCTGGAATGTTTATTCATGGAGGCAAAAGCGAAATTCCAGATCTTCACAGTGTATACCGATCTTCCTTAACAAAATGCATAAAATATGTGAAGAAGTTAGGTGAAAATATTAGACAAAGATTTAGAAATAAATATCTTGCTCTTTAGCCCACATGGAAGGAAGAAGAAATGATATTTTAAACGTTGGTGATGTTGTTCTAATTTCATAATCATGTCTGACGCATCGATCCGTCTTTTGGTGATTAGTGTGTGTGTGTGAGATTATGGCAAATACATGTTATACACGTTATACATGGGGAAAACCACGAAAACGCCCATGCAGCCAGCCCGTTCGCGGGATTCGAACCTCGGACCGAACTAGCAGTGTTCAGCGACTTTACCGCTCGGCCGCTGGTGGGCGATCCGTCTTTTGGAATAATTTTAAAGGTCTGTCTTGTAAAAGGCGGTTTTCTGAGAGTTTCGAGAGTAATAACTTCCAGGGGTGAGAGGATACTTGCTTTTCAAAAACGTTATCCATTTGAAGTGTTGGCGAAAACCGATTTTGATGCCTTAAAGCTTCTAGAAAATGTGACATTCGAGATATTCCCGACTTTTCAGTTGAGAACATCGATGCCGTTGAAGTGAAACACCCTCTCGAAAGTAGATCAGTAAGAGCTATAAGAATTCCTCGTGGAATAGACTTGTGAACTTTGTTCTTTTTTTTATTATTGTTATTTATTTAACTTGTGTAATTGATTATGGTTTAAGTTTTACATTCATACATTTGAATTTCAAACTTTAATATCACGGATCTGCAGGTGAGCTACACATCCTTTGTATACAACTTTAAAACATGAAATCATACTCATTAACATAGAAAATACTGAGTGTGCGATTATGTGTGTGTATGTGATTATGGCAAAGCCTCCAGGGCTATCTGCCTAAAGGGAGGGATGCCTTCGTGGAGGACTTTCTAGGGAAAACTGGCTCGTATACACGTTACACATGGGGAAAACCACGAAAACGCCCATGCAGCCAACCCGTTCGCGGGATTCGAACCTCGGACCGAATTACCAGTGTTCAGCGACTTTACCGCTCGGCCGCTGGTGGGTAGAGTGTGCGATTATATTCACAACATGAAGTTCAAGGGGAAAAAATTACCAAATAAATTAATTAAAGTGTTATATATAAAATGGTATAGCTTTCATTACACAGCTGTTATTTAAGATATCCAAATGAGACAACTTTTTATAATACTTTTATTTATTTTTCAATGAATGTTATTTAAGCCGTCCAGATACCATTCGTGCATTTTGAAGCACACTAGTGGATGAGTAGTATCTCTGATTGTAAGCATGTAAATAAAGTGTAATTATTAGGCAATTAACCTAGCTTTCCTTGAAATATTTCTTTAAAATTATACTAGACGGGTATACTTTTGAGCTTTGATTGTCAATCTTAGAACAGTTGACAGATAAGAAAATAGACGAATAATAGACCACTCATTATCACCACTACAAAATACAAGATTTGGAAATGAAAGATTGTTATTAGCGTAGTATTACATTGTACAGTAGAGATAAAAACCACAGAAATGAAAATTTGTCACATGTCATCTCAATCCTCGTATTATTATGGATAGTGAAAATATAAACAGTCTGCCTCTGCAACACAATAAATACTAAATATCTTACCTTGAAACTGTGCTCGTGGAAGTTTACTGTTCAGTTCATTATACATAAAAAATAGAATATTAAATGATTATGAAATCCGTCCAGTAATTTTAACAGCAAATTTTTGTGCATAGGTTTATTTGAGAATTGAGTAAGACATGATAATATTTCAGGCTTTTATTCTAAATACTGGGACAAAACCATTGTAGTATATGACATAATAAAGTAATAGTAAAATAAATTAATAACGTTCATACATAGGTATATAATATATATTCTTTGTGTTTTGTTGAATACATTCTGCCTCAAAGACTAATAGGTGATAAAAACTAATGATCAAACCATTGATGGATAATCAATAATTCTGATGGAATAAATGAAGCTTTAACTATGATTGTAAAATTGTTTAAAATATATTAAAATGTTTCCTAGTGTAGTTTTTACCTCAAACTAAAAGTGATACATATTACATTTAGTCTGAGAGTTTATATTACATTGTCCTAAAGTAAGTTTTGCTAAATTCTTCTTGTATTGTAAGGTAAAATTTATAAAGTTGTGATCAATTAAAAATGCATGGTAGATATTAACCTAGATTTTAATTGTATGCAATTTTGAATTTTTAAAGACATTGTTTGCTTTAATTATTTTTAATGTTTTAATTAAATTTTTAATTGATGTTATTATGTATATATCAGGAAATTGAAATGAAAGAATTCTTAGGGATACTGTTGGTATTCCTCAGTTTGATTCATCTGCATTTAAAAAATTACTCAGAGACTCATATACCAGGACTCGAGGACCAGCTTCTCCTTACGAATCTCCAAGTTACAAAGGACTAAACAAATGCTAAAATAATGAAATGCTAAAATAAATAGCTCAGACATGTCCAACTCTATAAGCATCCCATGGGAAAAGGCTCTGGCAGACTTTTGGGAACGATATAATCTGATGTGAGGGACGATCACTTGCGCAGAACTTTACGTCTGTTCTTAGCTTACAAATCATTCCTCAGGATTCGGGGAGAAATATTTTCTTCTGTCACATTCTGCTTGTCAACTAGAATTATATCGGCAGGGGATCTTTAGAAAATATGTGTGCTTGTTCTGCACGCTTCTGTGTTTGTTTCCGAGTCTGCTATTCTCCGTTAAATTTTTCCTTTCTTATTCTCTTACTATTTCTGGCATTCTTCCGATTCTCAATATTGATGTTTTCACTATTCTACTTTTTCGTTGGTCGGCTAGAAAAATGATATATTTCTTCATCTCTTTAAATAGCACATTATTGTATTTTCAGGGCATAAATTCACCCGAAAACCGGCTCCACTATTTCTTAGTTTTCTGAGTGAAATCATAGTTCCAGCCGGAGTCCCAAATAAGATAACGTCCGGTATTTTACTTTACTTATTTAATTATGTATCATTAATATATTATTTTACATATATAACTTAAATAATTTTATATTTATCTCATTGCATTTTATTCGGTTTAATTTTAAGTATTTTAATTATTAATATTTATTTTATTTTATTAGTTATTTTGTTTATTCTTTCATATGGCTCCGGCACTCCTGTACTCAGAAGTTAAGCTGTGTATGTTTAAATTTCATTGACTAATGATAGAAATATGTTCTTTCAAGGAAAAATTTAATGTTTCCACCAGCCTTTAAATCTCTAGAATTTCCTATAATCCTTCCAATAAGTAAGGTAATAGGCAAGACTATATTTTCTAAATTCATTGCATCTTCGAAACAGGTAGACCCACCTAGCTGACACTTCATTCAAAGAGATAAAACATACAATCTGAAAATAAAAATATCTTATAAAAGGCAGATGCGTGAACTCTGGAAACGAAAAGCATTCGTACGTTTTTCAGCATAGATAACTGAAAAGCAGCCGAGGTGTGTTATTGAGGTTAATCTGTTAGATATATATAAAAATTTTAACTTACTACAATATAAGGCAAATACGTTCCAGTGTTAGATAAAGTATCTGAGAGTTCGAAACATAATTTCAAGCAAGCGGACGGGAACATAAAGAGTAATTTTTATGTTCTTGGAAGGTACGACTTCTTTAAATTCGAATATTATTTTACGTTTTTACCGAGAGTACTCATTAAGGGAATGAAACTACACTGGTGCGAAAAAATCAAGGACGAAGTCGAAAAATTAGCATATCAGCTGAACGAAGAGGCAGAGCGGACAGAAAGACCAATCAGGAGATTAAGTAAGGTGATGTACGGTAGCACATGCGCAGATATGCAGGTAGACGTAATGGGGGAGTGTCTGAGTAGTATAAAGCATGTTGTCGGTGTAAGATCAGTATTTCTGGCAAAGAGATTGCACGCCGTATAGCAGTTAAAATCACACCGAGTTGCTGCCTCAGCGAGAAATGGCGAATAATTAATGTGTTAGACGACATCTGGATGCTTTTACCCGAGGTCGAATCATTGGGGAGATGGAGGAAGGCCGCAGTGTGACAGGTGTGGCTGCAGAGTTCGGAATTGCTCACAGCATCGTTTCACGACTTTGGAGACAATTTCAAACTACAGGAACAGCTATCCGGGGGTTTAGTAGTGGTCGTCCACGAGGAACCACACCCGCAGATGACCGGTATATTGCCTTACAGGCCAGAAGAAACAGGCGGCAGACAGCGGGAGAAATCGCTAGACACACGACACAGGCGACTGGACGACCGATATCGCGTTTTACCGTGGCCAGAAGACTGCACGGTGGTGGTCTGTTTGCACGACGCCCTGTACGGTGTGTACCTCTAACGCTTGCCCATCGGAGAAGGCGTTCTCTGTAGTGCCGGGAACACCGAATTGGAGAGACAATGAATGGGGACGAGTACTCTTTACCATGGAGGTAGGAAGTAAGATGGAGTCGCCCTAAACAAGTTTCTCCGTACCCTGCTCTGAAGCACCGGCGATCCCTACGTGGTGACCAAAACATTGAGTCATTTACCATTGAGTTCTATGGGATTTGACGCGTTCGGGTGTAAATATTTTGTAATTACGTCGCAAATATACATATAAATGTATATATTTTCTTTTTCTACAACACTTCAGAGTCCTAAGTATGTGAAAACAACATATTTTTAAACAACATTTCATTCTGAACGGAATTAAATGCTATACTTTTCACAGGACAGTTTTCTCAGAATGGTTTAATTTGAATGAAATATTTTCACAAGTTTTCGTTAATTACATTAGGAAAAAAAATTAAGGTAATTCGATTTTATTCGGTTAAGGTACAAAAATTAAGATCAAAGTTTATTGTATTATTAATATTAAAATTATGCATTATTTCTTTTCTATTTATAGAGCTTCTTCCTAAAATACTTTCTTAAATATGACATGATTTTTTGGCTTCTTTTAAATCGAAAAATGTAAGTCAATTTATATCCCCCATAGCACAAAACATCCTCAGGATGTCCTATTTAAGTCGCAATATCCCGGGACATACTTAGGATGTCCTAAGGAGGTTGATTCTCAGATGTCCTGAGGAGGTCGTAATTTAACATCCTGAGGATGTCTTATTTAAGTCGCTATGTCCCGGGATATGACAGGATGTCCTGAAGATGTTGATTCTCAGATGTCCTGAGGAGTTCACCAATTTCACATCCTGAGGACATTCATTCTGCATTGTCCGGAGGACTTTCGTTGTCAAACATTTTGAGGATATTTGTTCTCAAATTTACCAGTTTTAATTTTTTGACATTGCACATCTGAAACTTGCACATTATTTTATTTTCCATATGTATTTTACTAAGTTGTTTCTAAATACTGTACATTAAAAATATTGATATGATTGATGATTTATTCTTGTTATTTTGTTATTAATTTTAACTGCTATTTTTTCTGACGTTTTTAAAAATTTATTTAGTTATGGAAAAGATTTTTTTCAATGGATTAGCATTTTCTAGAATATTTGCAAAATTCTAAATAACATATTTTTTTTATAAAAAATGTATAAATTACATGTATAATTACTTACAGATTACAAACCCTACTACAAATATAGGTAAAATTAGATATATATATATTTAATTACGGAAACGATTTTTTTTTTAAAATTTGGGTATAGAGACATTAGGTATTTTTTTGGAAGCAGGAAACATGAAAAATTAGCAACTGCCTTCGCCGGGAATCGAAGGACGGACCTCTGGAATACCGGCCCAGTGTGCAGAACCACTACACTACGAAGACACGCTAGGTGTGGTGGTGGTGTATTTAATTATGGCAAAGCACACTAGGGCTATCTGCCTAAGGGGAGGGATGTCTTCGTGGAAGACTTTCTAAGGGAAAGTGGCTCGTATACACGTTACACGTGGGGAAAACCACGAAAACACCCATGCAGCCAGCCCGTTCGCGGGATTCGAACCTCGGATCGCACTACCAGGGTTCAGCGACTTTACCGCTCGGCCGCTGGTGGGCCGAAGACACGCTAGGAAAGCGGGAGAAATACCTCATATTACTTCTCTTTTTAAAGGACGACTTTTTTTTTTAAGGGGATCCAATCACTAAATCCTGGGTGTGGATATACCTCATCCAACACCTTTTTAGTTCGGGCGCCACTGTAGAGACATTAGAATTTTTTTGGGAAGCCGTAGAGATGAAAAATTAGCAACCGCCTTCGCCGTGAATCGAACCACGGACCTCTGAAATACCGGCCCAGCGTGCAGAACTATTACACCACGAAGGCACGCTAGGAAAGCGGGAGAAATACCTCATAAGGAAAATTTTTTCCCTCTAATTACAGGACAGAAAATGTTTTTCAATCGCGCGATCTGTTATTGATATTGAATTACAGTCGTGCGATAATTTCGCAGTAAAGATACATCTCTTATGACTATCCAAGATTCTAGAAACTTTGGTCTTATATAGAGATGGTCGTCTTATAGAAATAATACTTAATATCAATATTTATTTATAATCTCAGAACTATTGGTCACTTTCAGAAGTGGTCGTTTGAGAGGCGATATTCTATATATTTATTTACTGATACTCTCAGATTCCAAAATTTGTTTATATTCTCAGAAACATTGGATGGAAGGTGGTCGTCCCATACATGCAAAATTTTACATTTCATTAAAAATGAATTCGGCGTTATTTAACTATTTCCCTATTAATTAATTAATTAGATAAAGAAAAAATTAGGAAATAGTACTGTTTATTACGGAATAATGTAGGAAGTTCTACAGAACTATATTCTTTCGCGTCATTTCACATTGTATCCGGCAAACTACTAGTTCCTCGTATTCTTCCGCAAATCCGTAAACATCTGTCTGATTTGAAACGAAATCCAAAATGGCTGCGCCATGAGGTTAACTTGTATGGATATTTTTTGTTGCATGAAAGGTAAGTTCAATTGCAATACTTGTATGTTTACTTTTTTTGCTTTTCGAATTTATGTCATTTTGACAGTTAAATGTTTCACAGCTTTATGAATTGTTACCATTCTGTCGTGAATTACGTATATCTCAATGGCTGGCTGTCTTTTCAAATATCTAATTTGCCCTGCTATCCAAATGTTTATGACTGAATTTTTTTTAGTCTAGTTTATGCATTCAGTTTCAAAATAATATGTGTGATCAGATTGCTTATTATTTTATTGCAGCAATAAATTTATATTAAATAGTTTGAACAATTGTATAAAAATAAGAGTTTGCATTGTTTTGTCCAAAATATGTATGGTTGAAACATTATCTTAATCTAGTTTGTAATTCAAGTTTTTTTGGGGGTACTGTTCTGTTATTGGGACCAGAATCGGAAATGTATGAACCTGTGTTCGTAAGTATGTGCATAGATGTGTATATGTAGACACACAAACATACAAATATACAAGCATACATAAATACATTTCTGAACCCGGTCCTGATAACAGAACAGTACCTTTTTTTAATCTTTTTTGAATATTTTATAAAAGGATTAAGCATTTTTCAAACTGCATATCATTTTAAGATTCGACTTGCAGGAAGACAAAATATGATCATTCAATCAAATGCTTATGAATGCTTTTATCATTTTCTCATAAATATTGTTTGCATTTTTATTGTATTTTAGATACTTTAGTTATGTAAAGTGAACATGAGAATATTAGGAAAGCTGAAGAATATGAATAGCTACCATAATACATGTATTTTTTCATCGAGCCCATTGTTTTAGAAACCAATGCACCATTATTATATGCTGGCTTATTTTATAGTTATATGCAGTTTAATTTTATGTTCATGTTACTGTAGTATTGTCATTATAGTAAAAGTATTGATAATTTTTGTTGAATCTTGCAAGTTGCCTAACATTCAGAATTATTACTACCGAATTTTACTGATAGGTTTTTTTAAGTTGACATAATCTGATAAATAAAATAAACTGGTGTTTAAATTATATGCATTTCTCTTAATGTTTCATTGAAAGTGAGATGGAAATATAAATGCTGTCCAGAAAAGTGAATTCTTTTTGCCTGAAATAACAAATTGTGCTAAATGATTAATGTTTATATCATTTTAGAAATGTCAATATTAAAGTTTCTCCTCCTTTTCTTCTTTGATTTTGAAATAATTTATAATAAAATAATATATGCATAAGTGTAATTAATGTAAAGTGTCATTCAATAATATAATTTATTTTTACTGATATTTTTATATTTCTTATCTGGGTTTTCTTTAGGTGTTAGAAGGAGGAAAAGACTGTAATGTTTTAATTAAGGAAATAATTAAAACATTACAGTTTTTTAAATAACACAGTTACAGTAATGTTTATTGAAGCAATCAGTACTGTGTGATTGCCAGTGATTGAATAATGTTAAAATGCATTGTTCATAAGGAAATCTTTGTGTTATAGATTTTATTTTGACACAAGCTGAAATTTGAATTATTAGGAAGCACTTTGAAAACCCGAATTATTTCCTGAATCATTAATCAGGCCAATATATAACATACAAAATTATTTCTTTGAGCATATTATAAAGAGCCCATTTAATTTTATTATTTGTACAAATTTTAGACAAAAGTAGCATGTAACAGTTAAAGATTTATTGAAGCCTACTTGTTACTTGTGGTAACAAAGAAGTGTGAAAGATATTGCCACATTAGCGAACATGACGATCATTGATGCTTAGTTTAGAAATTTAATAATATATTGAGAAATGCTGGGAACTTTCAGAAGTAGACATTTTGAAAATGATGGGCTTGATAAGAAATTTGCATGGTTTTATTATTTATTCTTTAGTTAAGAATGGATTTTAGATGTTCATGTGAAAGAATTCTCTTTAATTATATGTGAAAGAATTGTTAAAGTTTGGCATTTAAAAAAATGAATTAATAATATGCAATTATCTTTTTATTATACATATATTACTATATATTTCTAATGTGCTATGTAAATGTTAGTGCTAAACAATTGAGATACTATTTTCGGGGCAATCTTTTCTTATACATGAAAAATTCTGATACTTTCTTATCATCTGCCCTCACAGCTTCAACTTATGCTAAAACAGCAAGAGTATGCACACAATAATAGCAAACTATGAATATGCATACCACACACATGTATTTACATGCTTTATATTTAATCTTTATTTCTGAATAGTATTCCATTGGATGAAAAATATGTGAATATTGACCCAATATATATATTTTTGTGTGTGTGCATCCTAAAATTTCTTGTTTCTTATAAAGTGCTTATTTGAATTACTACTTGTGAACAGAGCAGTAGATATGAACCGTAAACTAACCATTTTGCCAATTTTCACAGCTTTGCAGATAGTCAGAAAGCACCAAAATTTGTAATAATGTTAAAGTTTAAATGATGTTCTATACTTTTGTGTTAATTTTTCTATTCTATTACTGTGTTATCAAACTTTCTGCAGGAATTTCAACTGGTTAAGATGTTATTACCATGTGGAGAAGAATTTGGTTTTCAAGCTAGAAAAAATTGCAGCTGAAGGATTTTGTAGAAGGTCAGTCAAACTGGTTTTAGTTAATTATAATTTAATTTTGGGTGAAGAATTCTCAAATTTATTTATCATAAGTGTCTAAGAGGTCTTCTAAATTAAATTCTGCTTGTTTTTGAAATTTTTCATGACATTCATTCTTTGATTACTATTATTTTTTTTTTTTAAATTTACTAACTTATGTCCAGGCACATAATGTTGCATTTAATGCCATACCTTAAATATTGTAAAATGTTAAAATAATACATTTCACTTAAAAATGTGGTTGTGACAGTAAATTTTCTGTTACATTTAATCATATCTATAAACATTGGTATACATCATTTTTCAATAATCTGTATATTATTTTGTGCATTTCTTTTACATCCAAGATCTGGCATATGACTTGCTTTTCAAACTGATAACATGGTGTAATAATGTAATCTAATGGTTAAAGTTTACTATGGAACGGGCCAAATTTAATAAATTATTCTTTGATAGAAATTTATTCATGTGTTCAGTGTGTCTCATCTCGTTAAATTGCTAAAGTAAATTTTATGTACTTGCATTTAGGAATTTTGACTGTATCAGAGTAATTTTCAGTTATTATAACATGCAAAGGAAAAAATTCATTCATAGCTCCGTATTTAAAATTAGTTAATTAAAGTCCTTAATAAAGAGGGACGTTTTGTTGTTTTTAATGTCGATAGAGTTTAATTCAAAAATATGCCACATTAAGGGTTACTTTTTAACCTAATTTAAAATTTTCATTACTTTAACATGTCCAATAATTGTTATTTTAACTCCGATATTGTAATAATATCAAAATTCCTTACTTTTTGATAGGTAATCCAAATGTAAAACAAGAAAAGAAAAAATTAAAATCTAGAAGTATATTTATTTCATACCTCTAACAAATAAAAACAACGCAAGCACTTTTTACTGTCTATCTGCATAGTGTGGCATGTCTCGTAAGACTGAGATTTGTATGGTCAAATCCATGTTTCAGTTAAAGGAAAATGCATGCACAGTTTTCTGATTTTCCCTTCGATTAAGGATTCTGTATATACTAGCATAAGAAATATATTAGTTAATGCAGTGTTATACATCAATATTTATAGGCAATTATTGTGGCTATGTTTATTATAATTTTGTTCACTGTAATGGCTGGAGTGCCTAAACCATCATGCTGTGTAAACAAAACTCAAATCTTCATCTCTGCATACTGCTCCACTAGTGTTTAAACCACTGAAATGGTGATTATGGTAGAACATCTTTGGTAAAAATTTACTCTACTGTAACCCTTGGCGAATCGTTTCTTTTTTTTTTTATATCAAGATCGTCACCTGAGAGGATCGGCACCAATTTCAAGGTGGCCGCTACACAAAACCAAAATAAGAAGTCAAAGACATACACAAACTCTGTGTCCATGTACACATCGACCTATTAAAACGAACTGCACAAACTGGGCATTGTGCACTGCCTTAACTTTGTCCATGTACACATTGATCTATTTTCACTTTAAGAAAATCAGAAAGTTAAAAATATCATAGTTACCAGAAAAAATTCACCACTGTCTTAACATACAGACAACCAAAAATACACAAACAGAGAGGAATAAGTTACCAAAAATACATATTTCCTAACATAAAAACATTAAACAACAAATCTTCTAACAAAAATTAACACACGGAGACAAAAAAATGAAACGTCATTTTTTTCACGTACCTTTTTTTTCACATGCATATGTTTAGGCTTCCCACCACCATCCTCCAGGTAAGCAATTCAATTCAATTTTTCGTCTCTTAGTCACCTCAGACATACTCAAACGATGGTACCCACACCAAAATAATAAATAGCATGTTCAAAATACAAGACCATACCACTTCCGTGCAACCAAACACAGCAATTGAAAAGAATGGTAAGAACCAAAAACCTGGGACCGTACAAAAGGTTTACTATTAAAAAAAGTAGCTCAAAACTAAATTTATCACAACACATTGGCAATATTTGAAATAACTCCTTTTTATTGACAAAAAAAAAGTTTTTTTCCTAAAGGCTACTTTCGCCAACATTATCAACATTAGGGTTACTGAAAAACTTATTTGACGCAATGGGCTTCCACATTTCACAAACAACCACTTTGCGATTTTTTTTCAGACAGAAACCAAGGTGTACCATACAGTAAAGATTAGCCACATCTTCATTTACTACTGTTACAAGTACTTCTTTGGTAAATTTCTGCGGTTAAATTCAAAAGTTTAAAATTGCATTAACATGATCAGATTCAGAGTCATAGCTAGGGTTTTCAGCGCTCAGGGACAACTGAAGATTTCGTGCCCCCTACTGCTTGCCAAGGATGGAAAACATTAATTCTAAAATGTTCTAACATCAGTTTGGCGCCCCTTGGATTCTGCACCTGGGGACAGATGCCCCTCCTTCCCCCTCTAGCTACGCCCCTGATCAGATTTTATTTTCTGCACGTAGCTAACAATTACATATGTGTTGTCAGATAAATGTTACCAGATGCAGTTAATTATTTTTTACTTGCCAATCTCATGAGACAAGTTTTTTTGGCTCCTGCAAGACTTTACTTTGTGTTGCAAAATAAATTCATTCTCACTCTTTTTGGACTTGCCTACACATTAAATTTAAAATAGTTTTATGAATAGGTAAGATGTGATTAACATAATTTTGTTTCTCTCTTTATCTTGGCAACTTTATATGTTGATTCAGTATCCAGGTTACCTACCAGTGGCTGATTGATAAAACTGCTCATATGTTCAGCTGGTGGTTTGAGTTTATTTTCTGACATAAAAAATTTTAAAAGGCATCCCCCATGTTTATTTTACTATAATCGAAAAATCAAATAATTGCTACTCTGTTTATAGGTATTAAATGTTAAAATATTTTAAATGCTTCCTTTAATTTGCATTGTAATAGTCATTTGTTTAAATTTAATTATGAATTATATTCACATATAGTAATTGTGAGTGTTTTTTTATTTTAGGTGCTGTGAAAGGCAATGACAGAGATCCAATTTATCAAGAGTTCTTATATACATAAGAATACATGGATATAAGATTGTTTTTCATGAATTCAAATAAAATGTGATAAATTGGATTAATAAAAACTATTTTGAATTTTGAAAAGTGTTTTTCCTCTGTTAATCATAATATAGTGCCATAAATTTCTGAATGTGTTTAGTTTTCATCCAAATAAATAGCTTTACAAAAATTTGTCATATTAATAGATATTGCATAATTTAGCATTATTATAAATATTAATTATAGCAGATTTAGCTGAACTACCTTTTTAGTCTCTCTGCAGATGAAGTCACAAAGGTAAGTAGTTAGATATTTTTCTGTATTCCCCATTAAGTAATTTTATCTGGTAAATTACCATTACTTATATACTAAAGGTGAAAGAATAAGCTTTCCTTAAAGATACAAAAATTTGCAGATATTTCAAAAAATTGGTATACGTAAAAAAGTTCTTAAATTGCCACATATGCGAAACTGAAAATGTTATATATGAAATAGTTCAGAAATATAAATATTTTCACTATTTTTTAACTATAATTCACTGCATTTGTTATATATAATCACAATTTAAGGTAGCAGTGCTTTTCTCACTGTGATTTCTCATGTATTTTGATTCATAAATACACGTACATAAATCCACGTATTTTGATTTCTCTTTTGAGACCGAATAAAAAATGAACTAAACATTCTCGTTGACATTGAGAGTTGAATAAAAGCTCACCTCAAAATAAAATGAATTAATAAATTTATGGAAAATTTTACATAGCATATATTGAGCAGAAAGAGTAAACTTAATATATTTAATGGAATTAATAATTGGTAGAGTTGATTGCAGAATAAAATGCCTTAATTGCATGGTAAACAGTAGATCTTTTGAAGTTTTTCTATGTTGCGTAAAATGCAGATTTAAATTTTTGATATTGATTGTCATATAAATGGCAATTACTGTTTTATTTTGCTCTGAAATGAATGGTTAGTAATAAAATTCTGGATGAGACAACCTTTAACATGCGCTAGAATTTACAAAGTTTAATTTGGTGCTGATTTCAACAGGTAAATTTCATTTTACTGAATTTTGCGTAAAATAATACGAATGAACCATTGCAAATTATTTTCAGAACTTTTTTTTTTTTTAATCTAAAAGGGCTATTAGTTTTGAAATGTGACTTCATATCGTCAGTCGTAAACTTGTTTCACATTTCATTCAAGTCTTGCCATTTGGCAAAATTTAACATATTTATCTTTAAAATCTAATATATTATTGACTAACAAGCCAAGCTATTTAAAAGCATTACACACAGTTCTTAACAATGCTTTTTTTAATTTTTAATCTGATTTGATTTAAAATGCATTTAATTCATGATATATCTAATTGAAAACATTTTAATATTTCTACATAATTACATGATATATTTCTTCAGTTTTCAAATATATAGAAGATATATAACTTTCTGGTGTCAGTATCTTATAAAATGTTTTGCTATTACCACTGCCCCATCTGTATTGATAATCTATGCATTCATAAACTTTTAGCCTCTTTGAGTGACTGCTAAAATCTGAGGCCTTTCAGATTTTTTTTTTTAATTGTGTGAGCAGAAAGATAGAATTTTAGAAGAGCTTCTTGAGTTACCTTTTGAATGATATAAAGAATTGTTAACATAATGTCAAATTTTGACAACTAAATATTAAATATATAAAAAAGCCTGCAGCATTCTCATGTTACAAAAACATATTTATTTATTCTGAGGCTAGGAATTGATTTAGTTTTAAAAATACAATTTATTCCTTTTAACAATTTCCCAACAGTGTCATCAAAACACTATAAATTCCTTACATGTTTTAAAGAAAGATGATTCATTAATGTAAAGATTATTAAATGGCTAATTTTATTATTCAATTTTTAATACAAATTAATTGAAATTAGAAACTGATTTTGTAAAACAATTTAATTATGAATAATTCAATTTGGGGGCTATTGGATGTTTAAAAATGATCAAAAGATTTTTAATATCTTAAAAAGAAAAGCAAAATTTTCAGTTTTAATATTTTGTATTAATAATTCATTTTAATTTCCTTGCTCAGTTTTAATATATTCACAAATTCAGATTTAAAAACAAAATAAGTTGTATAAATATTTTCAACATTTCTGATTTTTCCATAGTAACTATAGGAGAAGGATTTGAGACTATCTGTGTAAAAAAAGTAGGTTTTAGATCATCACACCTTCACATACTTTCACTGGAATTTTCCTCTGTATATATGCTGGGATGTGACACTAAGCAGTTGAGAGTATGTATTTAAGAGGTTAAAGGGATATTGTAACTAGTGTTTCAAATCCTGATAACATCCCATACGCTGTCGGTGGGACGTAGATAGGATGTCCTAAGGATATACTGGGATGTGACATTAAGCGCTCAGGAGGATGAGTTTAGGAGGAAATTGGGATATTACGGGATGTCCTGAGGATGTAGTAAGTAGGACTTTAAATCCTAATAACATCCCATATGCTGTCGATGGGACATAGATAGGATGTTTTTAGGATATAATGGGATGTGCTTAGGAGGTTTGTGGGATATTCCGGGATGTCCTGAGGATGTAGTAAGTAGGAGTTCATATCCTAATAACATCCCGCACGCTGTCGATGGGACTTGGTTAGGATGTCCTGAGGATATCCCGGGATGTGACATTAAGCACTCGGGAGGAGGTGTTTAGGAGGTTCGCGGGATATTGCGGGATGTCCTGAGGATGTGCGCATATCCCGCGAGCAACATCCTTGGGATATCCCAAGGATGTTTTTGTGCTATGTGGGATAATTAATGCTCTATTCGGTTCATTTTAAATTAGAGAATTATTAGGAATTAAATACTATTTGACTTTCTCTGAACATTTCTGAAAGGGAATAAAATAAGTTTTTTTTTTTTTTTTTTTTTTTTTTTAAAGTATTATTTAAAACTTGTAACTGAGTTATTATAAAATGTAAAGGGAATAATTCTTTTAATTATACTTATCAGATTTTTTTTTACCCTTCATTTCAACAATACATATTCCAAAACTCTTTATTACGTTCTAAAGTGCGCATCTCATAGCATTTGCTTTACAATACCTTTTAACAGATTGCTTTCCAATACGAACAATTCTTGCTTAAATAGTTTTATAACGTATTTGTCAACAGGATTTCAATTTATGTTTACGATTCAATATTAAGGTTATTATATATTTAGATAACATTTATAATCATTATAAATTAGATACATTTAATCATTAGATTTCTTCACAGTACTTTCACAGTTGTTTATAAGTGAATAAATTCTTCGTTTCAAATACATTTATAAATAATTTAATGAATATTTAAGTATTTTGTCAAAGGCAGATACATGCTTTTTGCAAGCACATGCATAAATACCCATACATATTTCCTATTTATCATTTCCGGCATGTGCAAATCTTTAATTTCTGTGCATTCACTATATTTTTCGTGTAAACTAATTTACACTAATTTAGCATACACCCGAAAGTTTTACATAAAAAATATATATGAATATAATTTGAATGAAAATTATAAGTATTATTTTTAATACCCACTCAAAGGTCAGTTTTTCTTCAAAATTCCTCCACGATGGCATCTCTCTCTTTAGGCAGATAGCCCTTGCATGCGTTACTCTATTTCATAAAAACTTAATCTGACCTATGTGCCTAATTACAAATATTTTAACATACATAATTTTTTATTTACATTTAGCCATCAAGTTTCAAACTTTTCAAATCTTCTAGAAAATAAATTTTGGCAGTTTTCTCATAGCAATTTTCTTAAAATCTATATTTTTGTAGTGCAACAGCTTAGAATTTTATAAAACAAATTCATAATCAAAATCGCTGTTGTTAGTTACCGAAAAATAACCAAGATGTGATTTTTGCGTAAATGTCAGTAAACTATACAAATTGCTATTATCCATTACACTATGAATGTTTCTTTCATGCGAGAGTGTTCCTTTTTCGATTTCTATGGAACTGTCGTGTGTCGAAATACTATCAGAATCTTGTCAAGCGAGCTTCTGAATGTAAACAAAAAACACCCCGTCTGGTGACCCAAGCTTCAAAGCAGTGCTTCACTTCTAGCGCGGAATGGCCCCTCCTCCCTTTCCTACCTCCATGCTCTTTACAGATGAGAGCAGATTCAGTCTGAGTAGCGATTCTCATCGCATACTCATCTGGAGAGAGCGGGGAAGGCGCAATCATCCCTCGAACATCATTGAAAGGGACAGGTATGGAGGTGGCAGTGTTCTCGTTTGGGGAGGCATCATGCTTGGTAGTCGTACAGACCTTCACATCTTCGACGAAGGTTCAGTCAACGGGACCCGTTATTGTAACGAGATTCTTCTTCCATATGTGCGTCTTTTTAGAGGCGCTATGGGTTCGCAGTTCCTTTTCATGGACGACAATGCACCATGTCATCGCACAGTAGCTGCCGACCAGCTCTTAGAGAGTGAGGATATTGAACGTATGGATTGGCCGGCACGATCTCCGGATCTCAATCCCATCGAGCATGTATGGGATTTTGTAGGCAGACTCTTGGCAGCTCGTACCTTACCACCAGTAACGATTCCGTAACTTCGAATGGCGCTGCAAGACGAATGGGCAGCAATGCCTCAACAACTCATTGACACCCTCATTCTCAGCATGGGCAGACGCTGTGAAACCTGCCTAGCAGTCAGGGGAGATCATATCCCCTATTAAAGACCGGATGTTTCTTGCTGGACACCCATCACAGGGATGTTTCGGCCTTCAGTCGCATTGCGCTCCATGCTACTTTTTCAATAAAGCTTCTTTTTATCCCTCTGATTTCTATTTTAGTAAGTGTTGCTTACATTACTCGTGTCCTTACGTACTGGGGATCTTACGGTATTAAATGTGTTGATTTGGAAAGCTTTTGTACAAAGTTATATTGAAAAAACCGTCTCGTCCTTAATTTTTGCACACCAGTGTATTCGCCGTAGCTGTTTCGCCGTGGCCGTTTCGTCGTGGCCGCTTCGCCGTCGGGCCGTTTCGCCGCCGGGCCTTTTCGCCGTCGGAACGTTTTGCCGTCAAGACATATTTTTCTTTACACGATTCTATTATATCTGCCGTATTATATTAAGTTAATTTAAACTGATAACTCTGTTTAGTACAACAATTTAATTTAATAAATATTTTATATAAAATAATATATAAAATGTTTTTGTGTGTAGTTTCATATAAATACACCATTAAACATGACATATTAATTTTAAGAGAGTAAGATGCTGACAAGATTCCAAAGTAATTCCGTTTTCCATTCAGATATCGTAAAAATGTGAATTTCCAGCTTATATGAGTGATTTCTCTGAGCTAGCCGATTAAAATTTCAAGAAATTTTGACGAATCATGTAAATATCGTATACCCGCATAGTTTTAAAATCTATAATATATCTTCTGTTATATCAGAAGTTTAGCCCCTTTGATATTAACATAGTTTTTCAACTAACTATGTGTAATTTCTCTCACTTGTAAATAACTAAATATATTAAAAGCAACCTTTATTAGGTATACTAAAGGTAAACGATAAAGAGAATTATTAAATTAAATAAATTTAATACGAGTATAATACGGCAAGATAAAATACAGTCAGGTACAGAAAAATATGTCTTGACGGCGAAACGGCCACGGTGAAATGGCGACGGCGAAAAGGCCTAGACTTCGGAATAATGCTTCGTTTCCAGAAAGGGAATATCAATGGCAGATGAATTTTTTACAGTTAAGTGTTTAATTTTTAGAAACAGAGTGACATCTCTCCTGGCGATCACTTCCCGTAGACCACCACCTCCGGAAGAGAAGAGTGTTCCTTAAAATGTAAATAAACCTCGTATAGAACATTAACTGTCTAAAACGACCATTTCGACAGAAATCACCTGGAATTGTGAATGTTCACCTTAGAGAAGTTTCTCACCACATCTCCATCATCAAAACTTCATTTATTGGCTTCTTCAAATTACAGTAAGTATATACTATGCAGTGCATAGTACAGTAGGTATATTTCACAGAATATCTACTTGACAGCATACTCCCTGCTTCTGTCAGCTAACTGAAATCTTGAAGGGACTTTAGCTTTTTTCCCCCGATCATTTCCCTTAAGTTTCAAGCTATTCCGTTCAGTATGTATTCTATTCAAAAGGTTTTTCATTATTAATGTGTTCAAACTCTCAGAGATTCATTTTAATACATTTATCTTCACTTGTCTGAATTCATCATTTCATAATTGACATAAGTTAAAAGAAATAATAGTTAATCAGATTTATGTAGTTGAAATAAGTACGATCAAAAAGCATAGGTGTATCAACAAGCAACTGAAGCATAAACATGATAACTAAAAGTGCTGTTAATTAACTTTGTTTTACTTTCTGAAAGAAGTACTGTGCAGTCTCCATATAATGCACACTATAAATTCATTTAGCACTGATATCAGAAATTCGACTTTCGGAAGAAAACCTTTACGAATAAAGGGTTGTTTAATGGGAGGCTGGATAAAAGGGAATCTAGTGTATGAGGTTCCTTTAAAGTGAATAACTAGTTAACTAAAGCTTTGAATCTATACTGTCACTTCTCTCTTTCCGTTTTCCCGCCGGAATGCAAATCAGTTCTCATGTATTTAAATAAGTTTTGAGATTGTTAAGGCACAGCATGTTCTGCCACTCGTGATCAAGTTACTAGGTTTTCTACTTTGTAGGGTTTCCTTTATTTTTCATAACAAATTTATTTTAACTTTGATACCTGTTCTAAACTTCTCAACTTCCCCTAACATTCTCTCGCCAGGATGTAAATTTAAAGTTAAGTGAAGCGCTATTTAAACGTGTGAATATCTATCTCAGTTTATTCAGAGAGTGCTTCGCTAGCCAAGCGCACGTTTCGTTGTTATTTCCGGTCACGCTAGTAAGCCTCTTGGCCTTATCAGATTAGTATCACGCCGGTTAGATTCCTATGAGTCCACCTCTTAGGCGTAAACTTAAGTGCGCTCTTGCATTTTTTATTTCAGGTTGACATGTATTATATTCTACGTTTTAGTTTCCACCGTAAGTGGTCGGTGTCTTTGTAACGCTCGAAGTCCGTGCCTTTCAGTTAAAATTAGTTTGAATTAATGTGTGAGAATTCGCCAGGTTCATTGTAGGATCTAATTTAGTTTATGTGGAATAACAGAGACAGATCTTACAACTTTAGATAAGAATTTCTGTCTTCCGCCTTGCATTATGATTGCCGATAGTTAATATTCACATCAGAGAAGTTCTGAGGCAACTTCGCGTTAAATTGCTCTGTATAGCCTTTGGCTACTAGTCTATTTAAATTTAGCTTTACTTTTGACTTACTGCTTTTAAATTTCTCGCTATAAATGCTGGCGGAGTTGTAAGCACAAGGAGTGCCTTCTATTCATCTTCTTAAGTTTTAAATAAAGAGACGTTTCTATCCTTCTCAGTTTCTATTATACTTTAGACTTAGCGATTTGTCACTTAATGTCTATATAGAGTTTAACACTGGATAATAACCAAGAGAGTTAAACTTTATAAGAAGTCTTTGTAAAACCTAAATTAGATCGCGTATAAAACCTAAACTTTACATTACAGGAATAACTTTACATTACAGGAATACCATTTTGGAACTTGTATCGCGGCTTTTTCTTTTTTAAACTCAAACAAAATGCAAAATTACCTTGACAGGACATAAATATTGAGTCGTCTTGCATGTTAAGAGAGCATCATAAAACAGAATGTAAGTAAAAATTGTAAGTGAAAGGAAAGATAATCGGGATAAAGGAAAGAATGAATCAAATACAATGAATTACATCAAAATTTCAGTCGACAACCACAGACCAGTAGCACCACAGACCGGTAGCATAACGCACAGGTGTACATTAATATAGCTACTGAAGAAGGGGTTTCAAAAATGGACCAAAGAGCTTTAATTGCTCTTGTGCTGCTGAATCTTCGAAAATGTGCATATGAGCGCAAGTTGTTTTTTACATTTTACTTTGCATTCTTTTGGTGGTTATAAAGATGTAGCGTATGAATGCTGCTGTCACTTTAGAAGAAAATCTCGTAGTGCTTTTTATATATTTGTTTAATCGTCAATATTTGTCATATCACGCACTGATATTCAGATTAAAGTTCTTGGCATATTACCACTCTTTATATCGAGAAAATAAGTCAAGATGCAATTAGCATCGAATATTATTCATTCAACTAACACCTGTCGATTAAGAGAATCCAAGTGTATAATTCTTTTCTTGTGCTGAGGGCAATTAGAAGTGTTATAATGAATGTAGTATTTTCTTAACTCAATGCTTGCATTCCTTTGATTTTGAAAGTGTAAGATTCAAAATATATATTTTTAATGATATGATTATACCTATTGTTAACATTAAAGTTATATAAGAATAAATTAAATACATTCGTTGTGAATAAGATAAAGTCATTCTGTTTGAAGAGTGTTTCTTTGAAGAGTTTCTGTTTGTTTCCATTCAAGAGTGAACAGTTATTAATGTGAAATTAAACACACTAAATGTGTGGGAATGCAAGTTAGGAAAGTTACCTTTCAATAAAGCTGTGCATTGGCTATTATTTTAGAATATCTTTTTCATATAGACTGCAGTAAAAAATGCTAAGTCTTCTACTGTTTACATATACACTGACTACCGATAAGTATTTGGACACCTGTGATAGAAAAGAAAAACTAACTTTATTAAAAATCAATAGTTGGTAGAGTATCCACGAGAGGTAATTACAGCGTGGACCCTCCGGGGCATACTTTCCACAAGTCTTTGTATGAGAGCTAGTGGTATTTTCTTCCACTCGGCTTGGAGAAGACATAGAAGTTCCTTCACCGATTTTGCACGGGTAAGTGCACCCCTGAATTCGGCGATGCAACTCGTTCCAGAGGTTCTCGATAGGGTTCAGGTCTGGACTCTGGGCAGGCCAGTCCATTAGATGAACTCCATTGGCACCATACTAAGCCTTGGTTAACGTCGAAACATGACAACTGGCATTGTCGTCCTGAAAGTAACAGGGGTCCAACCCGTAAAACTGCCACCACGTAGGAAGCACATTGTCATCCAAAATAGTGCAGTAGGCATCGGAGTTGAGCTTACCATTAATGGGGACCATAGGTCCCAGCCCATACCAGGAGAAACACTCCCAGACCATAATTCCGCCTCCGCCGAACTTGACTGTTGGCACAATGCATTCTGGCAGGAGACGTTCTCCAGGTAGACGCCAGACCGAGACCCTGCCATCCGAATGGTAAAGGGTGAACCTTGATTTGTCTCTCCAAAGAACCCGTTTCTACTGATCTACTGTCCAATTTCGATGTGCTTTGCACCACATTAACCGAGCAGCGCGGTTAGACTTTGTGATCAAAGGCTTATGGGCAGCAGCACGACCATGAAAACCAAGCAGATGTACTTCTTTACGGATGGTATTCATTGAAACAATACTCCCGGATGCCTGTTGAAACTCCTCGCGGATGAGGGCCATTGGTTGGGTGCGGCTCTTCCGAATTTCTCTGGACAGCACTCGTCGGTCTCTATCTCCGAGTTTCGTTGGTCTGCCGACTCAGGGCACATTCCGACAATCACCGCTCACCTTCCACTTCTTAATCACATAGGCCACTGTCGATTTTGGGTACTTCAGATCGCTAAATATGTCCCTTAAGGATCGGCCACATTTGTGATACCCGATAATTATACCTTTCTCGAAATCAGAGAGCTCAGAACTGTGAGGCATCTTGCATACGACTAAAGCCAATGCTGTTTCCTACACGATATATACCGGAGTCCGTGACGTACCTTAGGACCGCAGATATCGTCATTTGCATAGGTGTCCAAATACTTATTGGTAGTTAGTGTATAATAATGCTTATATTTTATCTAACTTCACACTAAAAATTTTCACAAGAAATCCGCGATGCTTTAATAATTTTGTACAGGAAATTGAGTGGCAAAGCATTTTCAACCATCTTGCTTGCAGCACGGCAAAGGTCTTGTGAAATGACAGAAATATTACTAGGAGCCCATTGGTCCACTCTAAAAGGACAGACCGGCATTTACCTATTGAAAAGATAACAAGCGTCCTTGCAAAAACTTGTAGTGTTTTATGTTAAGAATGGATAGCGAATCTTAAATCTAGAATGAAAAGAGATATAATTAATCTTAAAAAAATGACAAAAAGAATTAATTATCTTCTGCAAAATGTTTTTAGTATTTTTGAAGCTTTAATTCGATTTGTTTCATATAAATGTGATTCTAACTTATAGGATTTTGAGAACGAAACAAACTTTTCTACATAAATGGTTCTAGGTATCATGCATATACCAGTTAATTGTTAAAGGCTGTAACGCGGAGCCAAAGACATTAATTTCTTTTGTCCATTTAAATGCAATTGCAAAATCTCAAGCATTATTTAGAATGAGTACAGTAAAGCATTTTATAAAAGTTTAACTTGATGCTTCGTGATCTAAAAAAAATCTGATGTGTACACTATACGACTTCTTGTCATATTAAATTATACGCATTTTTTCCTGCATTTCATTTAAACTTATTTCCTCAAATTTCGTTATAGATAGATTTCTCATTCAATTAATTCAGTTTTCACCTCGCGACAAGGCAAAAATAAATAAAAACTCAAAATATCTTCATTAAAAATTGAGACACAGAAAAACATAAAGCACCAAATACAGTTAAAACAATTAAAAAAACAATTTTCACAATTAAAATTACAGTTTCTAAGCAAAAACAAGCAATTTGGCCAGCGAGCCAGACCAAAGGAGGCTGATATTTCGCTGCACAAATCTAAAGATTACCCTTGGTTCCATTCGGCAAAAAGATACTGAAGGTGTAGAAAGACTTAATTCCCAACTCTAAGTTTCAAATGTAAACAAATATGTCTGCTATGTTAAAAAAAAATATAGGCTTAGCCTCACTTAAACAACTTTTAAATTGTTGATAATTCTACAACTACTGCGTGCAGGTTAACTAAAGGCATAAAAACCTTAACCGGAAGATAAGAATAACATGATTCAATCATTTTTAAAGCAAAAAAAGGCACAATTCACCAACATATAAAATAAAAAGAAAACTGTGCTCACTGAGCCAAGTAACAGAGTGGATATATATAAGTAAAGTATGGATATATATATACGTAAAGACATAAAGTAAGAAATTAAGAACTAATTTTTCACAAAGACCAAAAATTGAAATTCAAAATTAGTAAATTTCAAAAAATCCTATATATATACACTTTTGGTGCTCCCGATTGCAACCAAAATAGGAGGAGCACAACTACATGTTATAGCAGTCCCCCTACTAAAAAATTTCAACGTTCTTGAGACTACTCGTTTTGGGTTATGCGAGATATATACATACGTACGTACAGACGCCACGAAAAAGTCTCTTCTGAATCCATTTTAAATCAGTTTTATAATTCGTTTGGGGAAAAAGAGTCCTTTATTCTGTCCTTGCGTACATATGTCACGCAATAAACATTGTTAAATGCATTTAATAGCGGACAAAATGGATATTTTCGTTGAAATATGATACCTAGAATTTTTCGTGACTACAATATTTCCATTACTTCGTATAAAGAAGTAAAAATATCGTAATTCATCTTTGGGTTTTTTAGTAACACATGTAACATTGTTTAATATGCAAACACATTTAATTGTGCAAGGAAGAAATGTTATTTGATCTCTCAATAAGTTTGAAGATCTAATGACTTACAATATCGTTACATATTTTCATTTTTAATAGAACAGTAATATCTTGTTTCATTCTCATTAAAAATGGTAATTTGTTTTATTTTCCCACTTATTTTTTTATGCAGCTACTAAAAATAAAATGAAAAAAAATAAAGTGTGGGAAGCGACACTTTCTTAAAAGTTGTTCTGTCTACATTTGATCATCTTTAGAATGATGATCATATTCGAGCTGCAGTTCTTATCGAAGAAATGCATAATTTAGTATAAGTCAGTCCGTGAAAGTCTTTTTTTTTTTTTTTTTTTTTCCCTAAAACCCTTCTGTAATGCATGTAATTTGTGTCGTTTTATTTATATATTTGATGCGTTATTTAGGATCTAGAACGTTTCGCCGTCGCCATTTCACCGTGGCCGTTTCGCCGTCAAGACCTTTTTCTTCTTCATATGACTGTATTATACTCGTATTAAATTTATTTAGATTAATAATTCTGCTTACCTTTTGCATACTTAATAAAGGTTGCATGTAATCTGTATACTTATTTACTAGTATAAGATATAAAGAAATTACACACAGTTAGTTGGAAAATTATGTCAGTATCAAAGAGAACTGGGGATAAACTTCTGCTGTATCAGAAGTTATATTATCGATTTTAAAATTGTGCGGGTACAATATTTACATGAGTCGTCAAAATTTCTTGAATTTTAATCGGTTAGTTAAAAGAAATAACTCATAAGCAGGAAATTCCCATTTTTATGAAATCTGAATGGAAAATGGGATTACTTTGGAATCTTATCAGCACCTTACTCTCTTAAAATTAATATGTCATGTGTTGCGGTGTATTTGTGTGAAACTATATTATTTTATATAAAATGTTTATTAAATTAAATTAAATTATTAAACTAAAAAGATTTATTAATTTAAATCAGCTTAATATAATATGGCAAGATATAATACAGTCCAGTAGAGAAAAATATGTCTTGACGGCGAAACTTTCCGACGGCGAAGCGGTCCGAAGGTGAAACGGCCACGGCGATTAGTCCCATTCCCGTTAGTTACGCTCTGTTAACAATTGTTATGTAATTAAATTACTTCGTATTTCTCCACAGTTTCTCTTTTAGACCTGAAACATGTGTTTGCTTCTGGATTAAATCTTAGTTTACTTCAACAGTATTTCAGAAACGTATGCATAATGAAGAATTTAATACAGAAAATAAAGTAAAAACCATATACATGCTGATTATTATACAATGCAAAATTAAATAGTTACAAAGCATACTACGGATATAATTTATATTTATCAATTACTTCCAGCTGCACAACAAGGATTTGGGTGGCATGTACCAGTTATCAACAATTAAACTTCTCAAATGTGTACATATCTTCTTCGAGATGCATTCTGACTTTCTTTGAATAAAAATATTAAGTTTTTCATTCTTTTCCTCTAAAAGGGCTGTAAAACACAGTAGAACATTTAGTATTCATTATTAAGGAGCAAATAACAGTTAATTACTAATTAGGCACACTTAAAATATCAAAAATGAATAGAATGATTAAAACTGTTATTACCTGTCATTCTTGATTCGTATACTGTACCTGCATAGAAAACAAAATTAACATTTAGTTAACACAAAAATAATAAAGATTAATAATTTATCATCATTCACTACTAGTTCTAAGAAATAATATATCAAAGGTACAATTCAAGGTGATTTTTCAAATCTACGAATAATTATAAGAATTGTATGTAGTGAACTGAATTAAATAGTACGAAACATTTAAATACCATTTAAATAAGGAAGTTCTTTCTCTTGTATACTGTGTGAACAATTTTGATCTACTTCTATTAATGCGATCTCTTCCTTGAGCACAAAGCTTGTCAAATTTACATCCTGGCTATTGATTTCATCATGCACAATGTAATTGATAATAGTTGTTGAAACTTCATTTATTCGAGCAAAAGCTTCAGTTTTGAGATCCTTTGAAATCTGAAGGAAAAAAAAAAAGCAGTTTTATTCAGTTTTTTTTTTAATTAAAAGCAACAGTTATATATATATATGTCATAATAAATGCACAAGGAAAAGACGGAACATTGAAGAATCGTGATTAGACCCATACTGAAGAAGAATTTGATTGCGTAGTATTTAAAGAACTTGGCAGTCGAGGCAGTTTTAATTCCATTTTTATTTCCAATTGGTATTCGTGGCCACCATCACTTGGCACTCTAGTCGTGCCTTTCCACAGAAGATTTACATTTTTTATATTGTTGAGATAGAAAGCAAGACAGCGAAATTACATCTCAGCAGAGTAGAGGGCAAAAGCTGCAGTGCGTCGTTATGAAAGATGGAAGCACGCGAAGAGAAAAGTTTTGGTTTACAATTCGGTGATTGGTCGTCAAGAGGCATCTGGTATTAACGGTTACGTAAGATCGCATGATTAATTTGAATGACGCAATGCAGATAAGTTATTACGATTTTAGAATAGAGAGGAAGAATTAATGTTTATAGTTATATTATAATTCTGATTCATACATTTTTATCTTACATATATATATATATTCTAAATTTTTGAATTTAGTATGTCATAATATCCGACGAATTAAAAATTACTTCCTTAAATGAGGAATAAAAGCACAAAAGATTTAATGTATTATTGCAGGATATATGTTATTTATTAAAAAAATACTCTATATCATTATTAGTCTACATTAAACTTGTCAGATTTCTAAATCATAAGTAGTCTACATTCATGCAGTGAAAGCCAAATGAAAACCGTGCGCCATCTTAGGGGAATTTATGAACGTTTTTTAGAACCGACACGCTTTTAGTGTAGAGGTGGCAATATTTTATGGAACTGCTCACAAATATTTATTTCTCTTATTCAGCTGTAATGAATTGAAGAGAGTAATAAAATTATATATATATATATATATATATATATATATATATATTTTTTTTTTTTTTTTTTCTCAAGAATAACACTCATTCAAACCTATTTGTTAAATACATCGATCGAAATTAATCATGGAAGATAGTGCTCATGGTCATGATTGCCAATAAACAGTACATACTTATGAAATGAAGGTCATGTAAGCTGTGACACAATTTTTTCATATAATGCTACATATTATTCAACCTACGTCTGCCACACTGCGTCTTAAATCATACTCATATAAAAGGCAATATCAGATATCCTCTTTCTGCGCCTGCATTTGCTTTTACTCATTTATCACTTAGAAGTAATGCGCAATGTCCATACCAACATAGTTTACTAAAGCAATCATATACTATTTTGTAATCAACTAACAAGCACAAGTAAAAGGCTTCAGGGACAAAAGTGTTACCAACAACAGGTTTCCAATATGTGCTGGACTGCTCCTTCCTTAAAATTTGCAGAACAATCTAATCTATCGTTTCAGTTTTACTTGTCATGTTCATAATTTTGCTGGTGAAATATAGAGCTTAGGGAACTAATTTAACTGGTCATGAAATAGTACATAACCCTTTAAAGCAACAAGCCATGTTAAAATAACATCATTTTGGTCCTTTGAATCTTCACTTTCTGAATGACTTGCGTAGCAGTTATAAATGAAAATTTGGGTGTTAAAATTAGCATCAAGATTAAACAAGTACTGCAAGATAGAATTTTATATTATATAATTTTGAACACTGAAAAGTGAAGAATCATTAAGCTTAATTCATTAATATTGAAGTAAATAAATATTGATATTTTCGTATTTAAATGAGATTTTATCCTTCACAAATATATAAAAACAATGTTTTTGTTCATAATACTTTTTATTGGCTATCAAGCACGAATTGTTTATATGCCCTTATTAAAACATTTTTCACGTAATGATGTTCATTTAAAACTAGTAACAATTACATCTGAATGAACATGATATCGCATGCACAGGGCATTAGTAAAACCAGATATCAATGTTATATGCACTACACTTATGTATTACAAAATTTCTTGGAAACAATGATGATATTTGAAGAATTTGATATTTTTATATTGTTTAATTGTACTTTTGCTTTTAAATATAACATAATAATCATCGCATACTTTCAATTCTATTGAA
This sequence comes from Stegodyphus dumicola, assembly GCF_044657685.1. Classification (NCBI taxonomy): domain Eukaryota; kingdom Metazoa; phylum Arthropoda; class Arachnida; order Araneae; family Eresidae; genus Stegodyphus; species Stegodyphus dumicola. The sequence goes on from NC_140780.1 coordinate 241,504,167, forward strand.
TCACTGTATTAGATAGAAGGATACAAATTCCAATCTAAAATTGATAAAATATTCTCACCTGATCGGGGTTATGAAATATTAATTCTTGGTCTATTATACAAATGATTAACGTACGACGTAAGAACGTAACGACGTAAAGAACATTAATTTAGTGACTTAATACCAAATTAAATACGTTCATTTATAATGAATGATGGTATTCCTCTCCTGCTAACTGCTGTGGTACAATAGTTAGAATATCTAGCTGGAAAAACTGTCATTGGATTGCCGGAGAAAGTACAATTCATTTTTCGCATTTCCTAACCCGAAAATTCACAATCCTAACATCTTCGCTGACCACTCTGAAACTCATTTCTAGTAGGTAACTTACATATCGCTTTAGGTAACTTATGTCTGATTTTTAAAACTAAATCCTTTTAAACATATACTATTACCATACTAAAACATTTGAACTAAGAAGCATAACACCCCTTACAAAATTTTTCTTAAACTTTTCTTACAAATTAAATTAAAAAAGAAGTGCTTTTTAATTCTACTTTTCTGTGAACAAATTAAATGTAAATCTTATTATAAAATACATTTTATATCAGCCTTTGAAAGGAATTGATGAAAAGGCTTGAGAAATTATTTAATTATATTTCAAACTACATTGCATTCGTCCATTAAAATTCCGCACTTTTTTATGAAACAGGGAAATGGAACTACAGTATTTTGCCCTAGTATTTACGCTACAGCAATAATTGATTATTTGTATTTTTACGTAACAAATCAACTACTGTGATGAAAATTTATGATTCTGCTCTGAAAAATATTTAATTTTTTAACGTTTCATCAAGTAATTTAGGCATATGTTGCGCTTATATCAAGTATAATTTAATGAAACATTCTTCCGCAAATTGAAGCTAAACTGCAAACTCCGGAAACTAGGTATCTTAAAGATTTTCATACAGAATTATTTTTCCGTACTAGATACTTTCTTCATTTACTATTACCGTATTTACTCGCGTATTCCTCGCATATTTGCTCGCGTACCCTTTTTTTCCTCTTAATTTTACCGTTTGAAAACTAGGTGACGAAAAATATATGATACTCACTAAATCTGAAGAGATGGCTTAAATGATAAACGTAGCACACTATAATTAATATATTATGTATATAAAAAAGACTTCAGTTTTCAATAATATTCTCTTTACTTACACAAAATACTTTCCTATTTGTACATACATTTTACATTGTTACTATAAATCAGGAGTTTTTAGATCATATGCTGAAAAATCTATACTTGTTCGTTCCATGTTAGTATATTTTTGTTGATTGTATGAAGGTCTTGTGATTTCCTTGATGTGTAACATAAATTCTAGGCAGTTTCTCTAAGAAAGCCCTGTGCAAATTATTCCTCTCCACTGGCAAATAACTTTAGTGTTATTAGTCAAATAATCCATTTCTTAGTGTTCTACCTAACGAAAGGTATGAGAACTCTTTACTTACGACCAAACTGAGTATAGCGTGATTAATGCAATCAAATAGGCCACGAAATTTTGCAGAATTCACCAAAAAAAATTCTGTATCCATGTTACTATACTATATTTGACAATTGATAGACTTGGCTGTATGAAAGTCTTGTGATTTTCCTGATGCTTAGCATATATTCTAGACAGTTTCTCTAAGCCCTCTGGGAATTATCCCTCTGCACAGGCAGATACTCTTAATGCGTTAGTCAAATAATTAATTCCTTAGTGTTCTGCTTACCGAAAGTTATGAGAATTCTTTCTTACTAGCCAACTGAGTAACAGCGTGATTAATGCAAGCAAACAGGCCACGAAAATTTTTCAGAATTCACCAAATTACCGTATTTGCCGGCGTATAAGGCACACTGTTTTTCTTTAAAAAAACGGTCTGAAAAACGAGATGCGTCTTATATGTCGATACTCAGTTTTTCATTTCGCAAGTTTTCTAAACGGGTCAGAGCTTCAAAGGATGCTGTGAAAACAGAGACAGCAGTTTAATAATTTAAGAAGTGTGGCAATAGTAATGCATTGGATGGTACAGAGGACAATTTGCTATATGAGGACTTAAATGCTGATTTAGAAGGGGTCTCAAGTGACTCTTCATTTAGCTCTGGAGATGAGTGTCTGGGTTTTGACGAAGAAGATTAAAAGGCGATTTTTCACAGATAGATTGGGTATTTGCCGAAAATATTACTTTGTATTATTTTATATTTAAAATACTGTAAATTCATTATAATCATCAGTAAAATAGTTTTATCCTTCAAAAATGTGAATGAAAAAGGGGTGCGTCTTATACGGCGGCAAATACGGTATTTTCTGTATTATTATTTCATACATTCATAATCTAAAACTACTTTTAATGTGTTCTCTGAAGGCAATCTGTACCTTTGAAAATTTCTCTCATTATGATATTTTAGTGGTGAATTTATGTATTATTCTTTTAATTACTTTCAGTTTTATTTTTAATAAAGTGTGCGTCTAAAATAACTATGCATATATTGCATAAGCTGCTGCATATCATAGCGTATTAATATGTTTAAATGTACAATCATTAAACTAACAAAGCCTGGACATGTTTCCCGAAGCATCGATAGAATACGCCGCAGAATATTTTGAGAAGCGGGTGAAAGCTGTGGAAATGAAAGTTTTCATTTCGTTTGTTTTCATAAGAAAGTTATAAGTATCAGAAATATTATTATATGAAAGTTTTAAAACATGTTTTATTGAAGATGTGGCTATTTTGGTGTAATAAAAGTGATATTTAGGGCATATTGTAATTGAAGTTACGAAGTTTGTCAGATAACAGGTGGCGTTACTATGATGCAAATAACCATTTACATTTTTTCGAAATATAATGTACTACAGACACTCTACAGAATTCTCTACTGAGATACCGAAGCTAAAAGTTTTATGACGCCATATTTTTGAAGAAAACAATGCTGCCGAACTTGTACAGTTTAATTATGCATAGAATATTGCATGATTTGAAAATTTTATAGACATGTATTTTTACAAGGAATTTCGGGAAGGGGGATAGACGGAATGGTTAATAGGGGGAAAATATTTTTGCGAGCTAATTTATATTCCAGTGCAAAATGATTCTTTTGGAAGAGCTACGCAAATTGTCTTATTTTTCTGACGTTATGTTTAAAGTTTGTATTAAAGATAAGATTCTGGTGTAGTTAAATGCTAAATAGTACGGAAACACCTATGCTGAACTTACGCAGAATGTACTTAATTTACGGTAATTCTCGCAGTGCTAGCAAAGCAGTCGCACGAGTGCATATACATCATATTTCAACGAATTGATCAGCCACGATAAAGGATCTCTTACGCGAAATATTAGATATAATTCTTTTAGAAGTAAATAAATTGCTAAGCCTGCGAATTTTAGAATATGCTGCTCAACAGTTGTTGATAAGCACTACAGCTGTAGCATATACAGAGGGAAAGAAGTAAGGCGATAGCAAGATTCACGCAACACTATCCAAAGTACGAGTATGTTGTTATTGCCTTATACTCATTTGTCTGACGTATAGTCAGGCCAAGCCCACGAAATTCCTCGTGGCAGGGAGCGCTAAATTACGCCTGCCGTTGGCAACAGCTTTGAGCACCATTCAGGACCAAAGTATTCCTAGAATTTTTGTAAACATTCAAAAGTAACAAATAAAACGAACTTGTGCTCACATCACAGCTTTTTATCGATAGTTCCAACAGTATTAAGTTGCTTACAATTAGTCTATAATAACAATGATTGATTAATAACAATGTTTGGTTAAGGCAGCTTTGAAGCAAATTAATATTAATTTCAATATTCAATTATTCTTTTCTGTAAACTAGTTAATTATTCGTGGCTAATATTCTTTCTCTCCCCCCCCCCCAATGAAAACACGCCATAAAATGGTAGCAGTTAAGGAAAACTGAACTCCGTTTGTGTGGCTGATATGAGATATTTTTCAGTTTAAAACGAAAAAACAAAAGTGAAGTCACAAAACGTTTCGCCTTAAAGTATCTCTATCATGTAACTGCATTTCGAAAAACTGCCAAGCAGATTTCGTATTAGAACGGCAGTATTTTATTACGCCTTAAATGTTGTAACACTACTCACAGTCACCCTGTGTATAGGTTGAGTTAATACGTTAAAAATCATGGAATATTCTAAGTAAATAGCTAAAAAAAGTTTAATATTGCGAAATTTCATATTACATAGTAATTCTAAAGCATTTTCTTTCTTTGCATATACGTAAATATGCGGTTTCTGTGAGAGAAAAAGAATTAAAAAAAAGTGCAATAATTATAACTTACTAATTAAAAGTGAAACAAAAAAAGGAGTTCTTTCATAAAAAAAAAAGGAGTTTCGTTCTATCAACTGATAGAACAAACATAAATTTAGGGAAAAAATAGATGATTGTCTATATTTAAATTAAAATCTACTTCAATCAACTCAATGAAACGCAAAAGTATGGTTAGCTAAAGTCAGGTTATCAACCAAAGCTAATTTTTCATTTAAACAGTAAGTTAATTTATCAAATTACTTATAATTTTATATAATTTTTACTTGAATAAAATAAACCAAAATATGAAGAAAAATAAATCGAATGTAGGAAAATATTTTTTTGAAATCAGCTTCGTTCGACGTCTAAAAAAATCTGTTATTCATAAATATTTCAACACCTTACCTTATTCATTAAAACGAGAATCATGTCCTTTCCTTTGTGTGATAGAACAGCAACATCGAGTACTTCCGCATTTGGGATGGAATACGTCGAGACTGAAGAACCATTTTCATAATTTAACGTAGTCACCTGAAATAGAGTTTATTTGTCCAGTTATAGGCATGTATTTTTACATTTCTTCATCCAATAATCAGCAATAATATGAAATGTGATTATATAAGCAGCAATAACATGAAAACGACATTATTAAAAGAGATTGTTCAATAATATGAAAGGAGATATTTAGAGAAGCAACAATAATATGAAAAGATATAGACTATTCTTTTGTAAAGTATATCATGAAAAAAGATTTTTTAAGGAACAAATTTAAATATTTAGGGCTTTTTTATCATTTCGTTAATATAAAAGAATGATAAAAGTTTGTAGAATTGATAACGTATGTGTTCTGATATCCATCTACATCAACTCACAGGCAGAGCTTAATTGTACTGATTACGTTTGTTTTATATTTTGTGTATGGTGTATCAAAGCATGAATTAGGTAATATGTCAGATTCCAGTCCTGAGTATCGCATTGGTTCACAAAGCCCTGCCCAAGCTGCAGATTAGAGGGCCCCTGAAATTCTTCTACAGTTTCTCAGAATCATTTTTTTCCGTTATAAAATGCCAGGAAACTGTACGTCGGGGAGTCCCCAGAGAATGCTATAGTTAGGGCAGCTAAGTGCTTTATTTGGGTCTTGCTCAAATTTACAATATTTTCTGTCGGCTTTCTAAGTGAGCAATTTTGGTCTAAAATCTAAATAAACTAGTATCATCATCTTTATTGAATTAAAGAGTGCTAAACTTTAATAAAAAAATTAGTATACATAAAAATGAAAATAAAGTGCTTTGAAGTGGTGAATTTCATCATCAGGAAAGAGGATTGCAATGAATTAATTAATTGCCTGGTTATAGTGAAATTAGATGGCATAATTAATGTTTCATAAATTTCACTAAAAAGTAATGCTGATAAGGGCTGCAGATCCTGATCGGTGTAGTAGTTTGCGCTGCTGGCTGCCATGTCGTCTGGCGCGAGATCAAATTCCAGAGAGGACTTGCTTATTTGCGTGTGTCTAGAGTCTTTGTGGCATGGGTCACTTAAAACAAACTGAAAACCGAACGTACTCTCAAATCGTTTGGTGGTAGGGGAAAAAGGGTGAGAGATCCTTGGATCCGTCTCCCAGGGAATTCATCTCCTTCAGAATTGGGACGGTACCCGGAAAAGTCGCACCATCACCTATAAAGTTCCTGCGCTTCTCGCCAGGATAAAATTCGTGGACTTGTTCTGATGTTACTGTCAGACTAGTGAGATAAGTCACAGCAGCAACGATGACTGCAGATCAGTTTAATATTCCTACAGTTATTTCACTGTAATGTTGTGTGAATCAATTCTAAATATGCAACATACATAAATAAAAGCATTTATTACCTTATTAATGATGTTTCATTTCTTTTAGCTTACAGCAGATGCCTAAAACCTAATACAGAAAAACTACAAAAGATATTACCCGTAAGCGTCGAATGAATTATGAAGAATCTTCTAAAATGAAAATTCATACTTGCTCATAAGTTTTAATGTGTGAGGTTAATATTGTAAGATGCGTGTACGTATAATTTTTCCAGTTTTATTACTAATTTTTAATATGCAATAAACTGCTCTACGGTCACTAATGAGAGAAAAAATGAATGAATGTATTTACAATTAAATTCCGCAATAACGAACTCTGATTATAACGAACCCCAAATATAATTTCCATGTTGTGAATGAAACAACATTGAATGACCAAAATACAGCTTGTTTTTTCATTTATTTATTTATTTATTTTTAAGAATTTTAAATTTTCGTAGTTGCAAGTTGCCAGTTTCAAGCAGTCATTCTTTTAAATAATTGCAGTGTCACCATTTATTGTCAGATTATTAGCTAAATGCTTTATTAATTCCAAAAGCGGCTATCTTAACTATAATTTTTCTGCGAAAAATTCTACTTCTTTTATTCTTATCATCTCACGTTTTTTAGAGTTCAACTGACTTCATTAGAGAGAACATCTCACCATGTGCAGCCATGTGAGCCATCTGTCATTCGACGCCGGCATCACATGCATGTACATAAATAAACACACACACAAGCATATATATATAATTTATTATTAGAAAGGTTTTATATATATATCATCTCCCATATATATATATATATACATATATACACTTTGAAATATATACATATATTACAGTATCACAATTGTTTATTTCAAACAAAATTATCCGAAGTTATTTCTGCGCAATATGCTACTGAAAATTAATAAGCACAGATAAAAAGTAAGAAATTTATAACGAGTTCCACAAAGAGCCAAAATAACTGAAATTCAATACCAGTAAATTTCAAAATTCTATATAAATATGCAAAATTAACCAAAAGTCAGAAGAATTAAAGAAATGTGAAATACTGTAACCTCAAAAAATAAATACATAACCTAAAAAAAAAAAAATACAAAACTTCAAAAAAATAAATACATAGGAAGAGGAATGCAATCAAATCTGAGATAACGTTATCAAGAGGAAGTACATTCAGACTCAGTTGAACCCGCCCCCGTCCTTCAAAAACCACTGCGTTTCTGTTAGTCAAAATCAGCTGATGAACCATTCTAAAATATTTAATTATGACAGTTCATCCGAAAATTTTAAACTCTTCCCCAACATAGTGTCACTATTTTAAAGAAAAATACAAAGACATATCCATTAGTAAAAATTCTAGTGTCAAATAAAGCAAACGAAATTAATTAGACACGAAAACGAAATTAATTAGAATTGAAAATTGAAATTAATGTAGTAATACGAGTATAAAATATACTAACAAAATAACTGGTAACATGAATTTTAAACTTACTCAGGGAACTCAGGCCCATCAGCGGCCGAGCGGTAAAGTAGCTGAACACTGGTAGTTCGGTCCGAGGTTCGAATCCCGCGAACGGGCTGGCTGCATGGGCGTTTTCGTGGTTTTCCCCATGTGTAACGTGTATACGAGCCAGTTTCCCTTAGAAAGTCCTCCACGAAAGGCATCCCTCCCCTTAGGCAGATAGCCCTAGTGTGCTTTGCCATAATTAAATACACCAACACCAGGGAACTCAGAGGCAATCCGTTAGAGAAATGCATTAACCATAACTCCGGGATTTCTTTCACATCCGTATGAAAGAAATCCCGGAGTTAAATAAAGTAAATAATTAAGCACACTTTTTTTAAACAGAATGTGGGATTAAATTTAAAATTGAAAAACGTAGAAATACAAAATATACTAGAAATAAACAAAGAACATTGCAATCAAACTACTAATTTCAAAACATAGACCAGAAGCGATGGATTTCAAAAGGACGCTAAGGGAAACCAGTTTGGAATTATTGGCGAAACTAATTGGCGATGGCAAGTTAGACATCTCCTAAACGGTGAACTAAATGTTTGTAAGAATTTTTTTTTTTTTTTTTAAATTTTATAAAAGGAAAGGAAGAAAAAAAAAAAAAAAACAAAGTTTAGGAAAGTATAAAGTCTTCACCTTGTAGAGACATTAGGATTTTTTAGGAAGCAGGCAAGATGAAAAATGAGCGATTGCCTTCGCCGGTAATCGAACTACGGACCTCTGAAATACCGGATCACTGTGCTGACCACTACACCACGAACGCACTCTAGGAAGGCTGGAGAAATACCTTATATACTGCCCTTTTTAAAGGGCGACTGGGGTCCCTAGTCGCCAAATCTTGGGTGTGGAGAATCCTCATCCAACACCCTTTTAGTTCGGGCGCCACTTTAGAGACATTAGGATTTTTTTGGAAGCAGACAAGATGAAAAATGAGCAATCGCCTTCGCCGGGAATCGAACCACGGACCTCTGGAATACCTGCCCAGCGTGAAGAACCACTACACCACGAAAGCACGCTAGGAAAGTGGGAGAAATACCTTATAACGTCATAAGCTTATTATGAAGACTTAGAATATAGTAGGTCCTCTGTTAATAAAAGTAAAGTCAAGAAAAATTGTAGTTAAATAAAATTATACAATAATAGAAATATAATGAAACATTATACTTCTTTTTGGTCTTTGTGGAATTCGTTTTAAATTTCTTATTTTTAATCTATTTATCTCTCTCTGTGTATATATGATTTGAAATTGCTGATCTGTTTAAATGGTTTTTAAGTAAAACAAATTGATACAAAAATGTAAAAATTTCGTTAATTACCTAAATTACTGGTGTCGGATCAAATTAAAAATTTCTCCTACGCTTAGAATCTGAATTCCTGTGATTGCTCCCAAAATCAATTAAATTTTACACACTTGAAAATTACTATTGCCTTGGTATTAAAATCGAAAAAATTTCCAATATTATTTCATTCCACTGCATTTTTGTTCAAAATCCAGAACGGCTATATCTTTAACATATGAAAGCCCCTGTTTAATATTCTGAAAGCACATGATTCCCATAAAATATCAGTAACATATATTTCCCAGATACTAGAAATAGCTTTCTCTAACTATTAAATCAAATTCATTGGATTTCATAATACCAATTACACCGAGACACTAGAGAATAATCATCACATAATACACTAATGTCCAGTTCTAAAAAACGTTGTAATTCATATTCAAACTCAACAATAAAATCTGACGGAAAGTTTTAAGTGTTGAATAAAATAGAAAACTTAATTCGTTTATAGGCGAAACCGCAGTAACCCATATTTTGTAAATACTTCTTGAGTTATATTAGTTTTGTCAATATTCTCCCTACCAAAACTAATATAACCCAAGTCCTTTGAAAGAACCCGTGGATTTCCCGAAGGAATTATTTTTGGGTTACTTGCTAGACCATTAATAAAAATTAAATACAAGAGTTAGCATTTAAAACACAAATATTAAATATCTAGATTAGCATAAATAATATGATAGCTAGTCAGACTACGTAATTACAAAACAAATATTTTAAGAGTAGTTTTCAAAACATTCGAGCTCCTAGCATATAAAATATAATATTTTTTCTTTATAACTTTAAGGCATTACCGATAAAATGATGGTTGCTTTAAGCACAATTTATCGTTAATATTCTTACAGTAATTAAAAAAAAAGGAATTCTTTCCTACTCATATGACACTCAAATTTCTATCAAGTATTAACTTAGTTTCTTTCTTAAACTTTAAGTTCTAATCTAGTTAAACGTTAAGTTATCTATAAAGGACTAATTTAAATTACAATCAATTTAGCATTGCCGTTAATCCTTCCCAGTCTGTGTAACAGAGTCTGCGTAACAGTACTTTTGTATTTTTATATTTAAAAAGAAAAGAAATTCAGTTTACGTATTAGGAAAAAATGCCTCAGTGGAGTCAAAGAAATGTAATCGCAGTTACTCAGTTTAAGAAATTTAAGGTGGAACAGAGAAGAAATGATTCCAGATACAGGAGGTAAATGACTGCTTCTGAAATCAAAACAGTGGATTTAAAACATTTCAACAAAAATCACTTTTCATGGTTTTAACCAAAAATAAAAAATACAGCCACTAAAGAACAAAAGGTATTCACACATTTACCGCCGTAAAGGAAATAGATACAACGAAAGGCTACTTTGTTACAAAACAGCTTTGCTTTGAATGCGACTTATTTAGGACCTTTTTTTCTTTTTCAAAAGAATATATGGCAGAAGCAAATACAAAAAATGTATTCAGATGGCTCAGGTAAACGTTCGAATTTCGAAAATACTAGATAACGTGACCTTTGCAGAATTGCGAAATTTCTCAGCTTTTACAGCCTCTTTGAAAAGAACTTTGAAATACTATTGTTCCACCGTCACAAAGATGGGAACGCTATTTCTATTTTTTCTATTATTTAATAGATATTTTAGTGCATTTCGTAAGTGAGGAAATGATTTCAGATGAAATAGTTTTAAGAGTAAAAAATAAATCAAAGGGTAATATTACTGATGGTATTAAGTTATTACATAATAGAGGAATGCATATTTACGGCAAATTGCATTGCTAATATAGCAAATTACATGTAAAACTTATGTAAAAAATTGAGAAAATGTAAACATAACGGGGAAATTTCTTTCAGTTGCTTTTGTTTAAAACTTTTAAAGCGGTTAAATGTTTCATAACATAACATAACAATAGGGGCGCTTCCTTCTTATGAAAAGAAGGAAAAGAATTTAGGCAATATTGCCCATTACTCTTCCGCCATTTGATCATTTAAATCAAAGGATTTAAATGGTAACTCCCGTAAAAGGTAAGTAATAAATAAATAGATAAGATCCCAAACTGACACCAAATCTATAGTATCAGCAAAAGATCCCATCTCTAAGTTCAAGGTGTCGGCTGGATCGTGAAAACTTCCCTATTGGATGGAAAACCGAATCAATCCCTCCCAAATCACCAAACGCAAATTCTTGACCAAACAAGAGTGCGATGGAGAGTCAAATAAATAAATAAATAAATAAATAAATAAGGAGGGCAGAGGTGCATTCTCAAGCCAAATGGCCAGGTAGTGTATAAAGATTTGATATCTATTTCCAAATTATATTCCAAAACACAGCTATGAGAGGGAAATCCCTGCATAGTTTCTTTTCAAGAAAAAAAAAAAAAAACGAACTTATAGGGCGTCTCAATGCTTGTTTCTTGTGGTTTCAAATTCACCTTACCTGTAGGTGTTTAGTATACATCAGAAACCCTATTATGCCAGAGAGCCCTTCGTATAGAAGGGCTTGATCAAAGGTAATATAGGGAAACCCAAGGAATTTGTTTCTAGGGACAGAAAACACCGGACATCGTCCCAGAAAGTGAAAAGGTGTTTCCTCTTCTTCTCCACAAACTGGGCAGAGAGGAGATTCGACAAGACCACATTTGTGGAGATGCTTAGCTAGATAAGCATGTCCAGTAACAATTTGAATTACCTGACGTAAGTTAGTTCTACTGAGGTGTATGAGTTTACCTGAAAAGTTAAGTGTACTGAGCACCAATTTAGAATGAGCACAGTCTGGTAGTTTAGACCATATATCATCATGTTTGTTCTTTATCCAGCTTCTTACTTCTTTTTTTAACAGTTTGATATGAAACTGGGTAAAATGGTTCTGGGCCAGACATGGGTAGTTGCGAAGCATCTTTAGCTACTTTATCAGCTAGTTCATTTCCAGCAAAATCACAATGACCTGGGACCCAGACTAAACTAATGGTATTATGGGCCTGAGCCAGAGAATTGAGATCTTGAGTACAGTTCAAAACACAGTTTTGTAACTTGACACGATTAGCCAGGGCAAGGATGGCTGATTGGCTGTCAGTGAGAATATATATATACTTATCAACTGTATTTTTAGCTAAGAGCTCCCTGGCGACCATATTGATCGCCAGAACCTCGGCTTGGAAAACAGTTGTTAATTTACCAAGGTATAGATGAAATCTAATGAAATCTTCTTCAGATCCCTTGGTTCTTATAATAGCTCCAGCTCCAGTGAAGTTGGATTTTGATCCATCTGTGTAACATTCAATTGATCCTGTTGGAATTAGGTCAATTAGAGATTCTATCTCATTCCTTTTTGGTATATGAGTTGAGAATAGTTTATCTGGAACTATTGGTTTAGTAATTGCATCTTTGGGCATATAGATTATAGGGATCTCATTGCCCAAGTCCAGACATATGTCAATGTGGCTTTTCAGGTGGCTTTTATGACCAAAACCTGTCCTTTGGCACCATGTGCCATTTTTATTCAACCTATAGATGGCTTTAATTGCTTCTCCGCTCAAGAATAATTTCAAGGGTGGAATTTGCAGTAAAAATTCTAATGCAGCAGTAGGGGTACTATTTAAAGCCCCACTAATGCTTAGGTAAGCAAGTCTTTGCACCTTTTGTAAAATGTTTAAATATGTGCTTTTGTTAATAACATTGATCCAGACCACGCATCCGTAAGAAAGCATTGGCCGGACTATGGCAGTATAAATCCAGATTTTGGGTTAAGGCCCCATTGTTTACCAACGATTCACCTACAAAGTACTAGAACATTTGTGGCTGTTTGTGCCTTTTCTTTTATATGGGTGATCCATGTAAGTTTACTGTCCAGGTACCATCCTAGGTATTTAACGCATTCCTTACGTCTGATAATCTGGTAACCCAGATATAAATCTGCCAGTTTCCATTTCCTTCTTTCCTTCTTTTCAGAAAGAAGAAGGTTAAATGTTTCAAGTTAGATAGAAAAATTTATAGAAAAACTTAAAAAAACCGCTGCATTCCTTGAGGTATCGATAATTTTGATGCAATATAGCGCAACAGAACGTTTCGGATGTGTTTTTGGAAACCTGAAAATTTCGCCATGTATATCAAATGTATCGAGAGTTTGCAAGTTGTTAGCTACATTTAGACAGCAGAGATATGGAAATCAGTGCATTCCCAAACTAAAATCACTGCATTCCCAAACTAAAATCAGTGCATTCCCAAAGTAAATGTTAAGGAAATAAGGGAAAAAAGTAACATATTTAACAAGCTAAATTTATTAAGATAGAAAATTTAAAACACGCTTCATGTCGTACATATGATTGTCGAAACAAGTTCTACTATTTTCAGTACCAAAATAAAGAAGTGAAAATTCCTTTTGAATTTTTTTTGTCAGTCAAATATATCTTAATAGTTTCTTTATAAGCCGATGTACAGTAGGTTGGTCTAGAAATTCGGTTCTGTGCGACCGTTGCGGAGTACACTGCAAGCAGTGGTTAGAACAACGAAATATAATCAATCAGTCGTAGAAAGACTAGGAAAACCAAACGAATTGCAAGTTGATTTGATATTCGTATTACGTTTCTATGCAATGGAAAAGATCCATTGTTTACAGTTGCCAATATTTGTTGCGACTTATCTCATTTGTCTGAGAGTTACATCAGACCAAGTACACGAATTTTAACAAGGCCAATAGACAAGGTTTATGTCTGTCATTGGCTAAAGTTCTGGACGCAAACGGGTACACAGGACGAAGTTGAGAGTACAAATATGCCCAGATCTGTCCCACTTTTGAATATGCCAGATCGATCTCCTCGGGAAAGAAACCAATAGCCTTCCAGTCCTCTTCCACCATCTTTCCGAGAAGAGACTTTTAATTTGACAGAATTTTAAGTGCCCACGTGACGTAAACGCACTATATGCTTATAAAATCCATGCCGTCATTAGAATTCGAATCCGGGTCTAAAACTGTGGTAACCGTCTCCCAAGCCATTTATGCCAACAGAGCAGCTGCCGATGTTTAAAAGTTTGCAGGGAACTTTAATATTTCGTCATCTGGCTGAGGCAGGTGTGCAGGCCAGCACTCATTTATTAAATTGTCTCGTTGCCCCCTACTTCGTAATTATAGTGTAATGATGTGATACCAAAGAGTTATACATGGTCTGACGAATAGAACAGGTTTTTCTCCAAAAATGAATCTCATTTCATCGCTGAAATAATTGTGACAAAGAAAATGTTATGATGACAACGATGAATTTCGCTGCTGTTATGAATCGAGTTATGGCTAAAACCGCCAAGAGGTAACCCACTGTTAAAATTTAGGTATTAAGTGTAGTCCTTTCTATTCATTTTCAGTGTTCCGGTACGTTTATCATCAGGCGTAATATTTTTTTTCCGGGTAATAACAATAAAAATTATATCAGAGGTTTAGATATATAAATTTATATCTCATTTTCTTTTAGTAGAAGATGCATTTAAAAACGTCAAATCAGTTTTGCAGTAAAAGAAAAATGTATTTATTGTGGCAAATTAGTTTACATGCGGTAGAAGATGGCATTTGGTATACCAATATTTTTTTCCGGGTAATAACAATAAAAATTATATCAGAGGTTTAGATATATAAATTTATATCTCATTTTCTTTTAGTAGAAGATGCATTTAAAAACGTCAAATCAGTTTTGCAGTAAAAGAAAAATGTATTTATTGTGGCAAATTAGTTTACATGCGGTAGAAAAGGGCATTTGGTATACCAAATTACAGTGTCTCAAAAAAGTGATGGGACACTTGTGCTTTACAAAAGGAAACTGCAATAAAATAAATTTAAAAAACATGTAAAATTTTTTGTGGGTGTGTTTCATACTTAAATTTAGTAACAATTATTACATAACATACATTTTCTCAAAATATTAAAATATTAATTTAATAAAAATACAATTGTTTAGAACGGAGCAGAAAATGGCTCACTTAAGTGATGGGACACTACGTACTATGCAACAAAAATCGTCTGAAGTAAGCAATAAAAATATCTTTTGGGGTATTTATTTTTACTCAAAAGCAATTGAAAATAATTCATAAAATCGTCTGCAGTATTTCTCTCCAGTTTGTTTTGGAATTTTTGTGTTTTCTAGCTCTGTGCAGCCATGAATGCTAAACGAAAAGAAACTTTGCCTGGAATTCGAAAATTAGTTATTAATTTGCATATTGAACGTGGAAAATCTATTAGAGAAAGTACTGAAACAGTTAACTTCAACAGTTTTCAATATCATTAAACGATATAAAAAGAATCATATGATTCAGGATAAAAGAAGACCTGGCCGACCATCAAAGCTATCCAATGGAATAAAGCGAATTATCGTTCGAAATATTTAAAAAAAATCCAAGAATGAGTGCTCCCAAAGTTGCTGCTGAATTACAAGCAATATATGGCGTAATTGTTAATTCTGAGACTATTAGAAGAGTAATTCGATCTACTGGATATCACGGTAGAGCAGCCAGGAAAAAATTCTTCGTAAGTGAAAAGAATAGAAAAGTCAGACTGGCTTTCGCAAAATCCAACATAAATAAGAATTCTGATTACTGGAATGAAGTTATATTTGCTGATGATAATAAATTTAATATATTTGGTTCTGACGGTAGAATCTTGGTGTGGAGAAAACCCAGGGAAGAATTTCGCAAACAGAACTTGGTGCCAACAGTAAAACATGGTGGAGGAGGAGTTATGGTATGTGGGTGTATGTCGTCCGCTGGAGTTGGTAATCTTGTTTTTATTGACAGTATAATGTATCAGTACAAGTATATTGACATTTTAAATCAAAATTTGAAATCTTCAGCACGAAAATTGAACCTTCATAACGATTTTAAATTCTACCAGGACGATGACCCCAAGCACAATACTTTGAACGTTAGACGCTGGCTACTGTATAACTGTCCTGAAATAATAAAAACACCCCCACAATCTCCACAATTAAATCTCATAGAGAATATTTGGCAAGAATTAAAATCAAGAATTCGCAAACACACCATTTCTTAAAAACAACAATTAAAATCGGTGCTTCAAGAAGAATGAGGTAAAATCACTCCAGAAATCACAAAAAAATTAGTCGAATGCATCCCAAGAAGATTAAATCATGTTTTAAAAGTAAAAGGAAATCCAACAAAATATTAAAACCTTTTGAAAAGTAAAATTTTTGGATAAATATTTGATGGAAAAGTAAGTGTCCCATCACTTAAGTGAGCCATTTTCTGCTCCGTTCTAAACAATTGTATTTTTATTAAATTAATATTTTAATATTTTGAGAAAATGTATGTTATGTAATAATTTTTACTAAATTTAAGTATGAAACACACCCACAAAAAATTTTACATGTTTTTTAAATTAATTTTATTGCAGTTTCCTTTTGTAAAGCACAAGTGTCCCATCACTTTTTTGAGACACTGTAGTTTACCTGCACTACAAAGTCTTAGTAAATTAAGGCATATTTTCTCTTCGTTGTATTTACCCTAACCAAAGTAGCAACTCTAAATTTAGATTATTTCCTTTGGCTGAATATTGCCTTAGTCATCTAATTCCATCTGTAGGAGATGAAAAATCATTCAGTATGTAAGGGAATCTGTGTTACAAGTAATGCCAACCGAAGAAATAAATCCAGACGACAACGCCCCCCCCCCTTTTTTTTTTTTTTTTTTGAAATATAAAATGTGTATGCAAGAGTATCATTGGAAACGTTTCTAGTATGAGATTAAATGACAGTTCAGTTCCAGAAACAGACATTAAAAGGAAATAATGCTCATTTATGTTAAATTCTTAATACAATTTCCAAATAAATAGATTTTTGACATGCTGTATTTAAAAGGTTTAGCTATGTCGAATGCTCAAATCAGACTGTTTTTGTATTTCATTGTCATCTGCTTTGCTTTTCAAAATCTGATAGAAGAAAATAGCTATGAAGACACTGACAGAAAGTGTCATCTAATAAAAACTGTAAAAGCACCGAAAAGCAGTCAAGAAGATTAAGGATGCTGTAGAATAAGGTTTTTGAAAGGAAAACAGTTGTTGGGAAATAGACGCTTCCTAACCTAACATTGTTAGTTAAAACTATATTTTGCCTCTCTCATATGCCAGTAGCAATTAAGTGAATATTTTCAGCAGTGACACTGAATAAGTGTAAAATAAGAAACCAACTACAAACTTCCTTAGGTAGATAGCCTGCGTGTTCCTTGCAGTTATCCAAATAATCCAAACCAATCCAACAAACTTTTTTAAGGCACGCTTTCTGACAAAAGAGTAATTAAAATAACGATCAGCAGCTGATTTTACCATTTGTTTGAGTGTTTATCAATTTTAGTACATTTGCGTATGTAATAATGTATGTAAATAGTTTCTTAAACAAATTAAATATTTGTACATAAGTGGTATATTAAATAGCTGAAGCACCTGTACTTAAGTAGAACAAATTAAATAATTAAAAGTATCAGCTTCTTAGGTAACTAGTCAGGTGAGTTATGGCACTTTCTTGACAGATAACTAGTGAGTTTTGGTATTTGATGGACTATGTCATATATATGTGTGTGTGTGTGTGTATAAATGGGGTGATTAGCTACCAGACCAAGAAACTTTTAGGCTGTGTAGGGGATACAGAGACGACTCGGAATCACATAGGACAGCAGGGTCGCAAATGCCGTAGTTGCAAGCTATGTTGCAAAGAAGCAGAGAAAAAGAACAGAAACAGCAACACGTTAATGAGACAGAAAACATTTTATTGAAAGTTTGTACTACAACAAGTGTTCGAAATTACGACCAGAAGTCGTCTGGCAGACCTAACAGAGGCGCTGCATTGTATTTATTCCTTATGTTCTCGAAGATTCCTAGCATGTCACGTATCCTCCCGGCAGCTACAGATATTCGAGCGACGAAGTCTTCAACTGAAGGAACGGGGGTTTCGTACACGAAACTCTTCATGTGATCCCAGAAGAAGTCCATGCATGATAGGGCCCGATGATCTGGCAGGCTAATGAACAGGGCCACCACGACCTGTCCACTGCTGTCCAAAGGTTACGTCTTGTAATGTGGCGATCACCGTCATGCCGGTACCATATAGAGTGGCGCAACGACGGAGGAACATGTGCTGCATCAAGAAACTTGGACAGGACTTGTTGCAAGAAGAACAGGTATGCCCTACCGTCCAAAGGCAGAAGGTGCGGTCCGAAGAGGTAGTCTCCAAGAATGCCGGCCCAAATATTGACTAGAAACCTCTTGAACTGCTCGTGGCTGCGTACGATGAGGGTTCTCCAAAGCTCACACATGGGCGTTATGCTGATTGAAGGCTCCCTCACGAGTGAAGTATGCTTCATCCGTGAACAATACGGGCGCAGCAAATGAGCTCTCTGTAGCACTCTGTTGCAGGAACCATGTAGCAAACCTTCTCCGGAGTGGATAATCCTCAGGCTCTAATACGTAATTGGACGCGATGAAGATAGTATGCGCTCATTTGGTGTGCTGCGAGGATCTTCAAAACAATGGATTGAGATAAACCTACTTGCTGGGCTATCGGTGGAGTGCTCGTACTTGGATTTTCTTCTGCCAGACGTAAGATTGCCTCCTCTTTGCCATGTGTGCTCGTCTTTTGCTGTCACTTCATTGTAGCTCTTGTTAAACAACCAGTCTTACGTAACCTTCTGTTGACACTTACGAAGGTCGTGTGATGTGGAGCACGCTTGTTCGGGTAAAGTTCCCAGTAAAACCGTCGAACGGTGTGCCCGTTACAATCCGCAGATCCATCAGCATGTCCACCAATTCATCGTTTGAATATGCGTTCATCCTACTGTAGAGACATTGCGGGATTCGGACAATACTCGATTAGTCTATGTAAGCGTAACGAGTGTCCGGACCCGCTTTCACATGTCACCTGTAGATACATTAGGTTATTTTGAAGCAGAAAACACGAAAAATAAGCAATGCCCTAGCCGAGACTTGAACCTGGACCTCTCGAATACGCGCCTAGTTTGCTAACTGTTACACCACGAAGGCATGCAGAAATGAGAAAATACCTTATATACTCCCCCTTTTGAAGGGCGACTGGGGATTAAGGTACCCAATCGCCAAATCCTGGTGGTGAAGAATCATCATTGACCGCTTTTTAGTTCGGGCGCAACTGTAGATACATTAGGTTATTTTGAAGAAAGAAACCTGAAAAATGAGCAGTGCCCTCGCTGGTACTCAAACTTGGACCTCTCGAATACGTTCCGATTATGCTAACCGTTACACAGCGAAGGCATGCAGAAATGAGAAAATAACTTATACTATTACGTAGGGAAACGGATCGCAAATGACAACTTCAAGCAGGATCGCTGTTCACGTAAACTTTCCAATCAGCGTCATCTACCGCCGAGAGACTGCCGAGAGGAATCTTCCAGAACGTAAGGAATTTCATGCAGCGCCTCTGCAGGCCTTCCTGGTGACTACTGGTCGTAACTTCGAACGCCTGTTGTAGTACAACCTTTCAATAAAATGTTTTCTGTCCCATTAATGTGTTGCTGTTTCTGTTCTGTTTCTCTGCTTCTTTGCACCATAGCTCACAACTCCGGTATTTGCGACCCTGCATTCCTATGTGATTCGGAGTCGTCTCTGTAGCCTTTACACATCCTGCAAGTTTGTCGGCCTAGTAGTGAATTACCCTGCACATATATAAATGTATATTATATATACATGGTGATTAGGTATATATTATAATTAGGTGTATATATATATATACATATATTTCCTCAGAACAATAATTTATAGATATAATCAGAACAATAATTTATTCAGTCAATAACAATAATTATAATATATAATCAGAACAATAATTTATTCAGTGGAACTGATCTAGTTCTTTTAAAAGAAAGTATGATAGTCGTTGCCTTAAAATCAAACAGTTTGGAGGCCATTAAGAAATCAATCCATCAGTTACGATTATTAGGAAGAAAATAATTAGGGTTATTAGATAAATTAAATAATTTATATTGTTAGGAAGTAATAAGAAAGAATTTTTTTCCTCGGGAAACTCTGGTAAAACTCTGATTAGTATCATAAGGAGAAAAAATGACGAAATCAGTATGGAGATTTTTTATCTGTATAAAATTATGAACGCTATGTTTTTGATTAAGTGCCGAAGAGTTTGAAAATGAATAAAAAATGAACAGAAAAGTTTAATGCATATAAATGTCAGATAAATACTATATTTCGCTATTTGTCCTAATCATTTTTTATTCCATCTATTTCATTACGTAATGTATTTGTAAAGAGGCGTAATGGAATTTATGCACCCACCACGGACGTTAAGGCAGCTGAAATTCATCGTATATAGATTAATGTTAAGGGGGGGAAGATATCATCTATGTGCATAAATGATGCAATAGGGGAAGAATTTGGTTTATTCCACCATTAATGGTACTTGATTTTCGAGGAAGAACAAGAAAGGTTAAAAAAAAAAAAAAAAGGTCCGGAGCAACTTACGAGTTTCCTCAAAATTAAGTAGCATATTAGCCTAGTGATTAGTTGGCTTTCCGTGACAAAAACTGTTGTCAAAGAAGTAACTGTTGACATATTGTAACAAGTTTTAATCGAAATGGCGGACTGGTGGAGAAATAATATTAGACGATATCTGATTCCGTAATTCATTTTAAAATAATTTCTTTCATTCTCATTTTTATTTCCAATCGCTTTGGAACATAGTTAAAAATAGCCTTCGTATCTAAGCTATTTAAATGTTTCACTTCTAAGACAAAGAATGTGCTTACCTGAAAGCCGGTCAAGAAGTCACTGCTAAAAAGTGCAACTTGTTTTTCTTTGCCATCAAATTTTCCAAACAATGCAAAACGGCTGAAAATAACACATGCATTAAAAAGAACTGAAATAATTTATTTGAATTACTGTTATTTGAAATTCTCAATTACACATATTTATATAATATTAGCATACTTTTGCGATGAGTGCGGTCCACTTGATACCTGCCAGCGCCGTGTTCCATTTGTTTCCAGAAGTGTAACTTCACTCTCAGTCCACAGAACTAAACTTTCCTCCGTTGGTAGAAGTAGCGAAGAAGACAGAACTCCAGAGTTTCTAAAGAGTAACATACTTGTAGAATGAATGAAGGAAAACTGGTCGTGGGTTTATGTGAAACGAAACTCTGTACTACTGCTGGCAAAATTCTGGTATGGATGATGAGTAAAACAGATGAATATATGAAGTAAATTTAGTTATAATTTCTGACTTGATACGGGTAATAATTAAAAATTAAAGCATCGTATAAATTAAGTCTTAAAGTTTATAGTGCTTTACGGGTACCTTTGTAACGATCAGTTTAATATTTCAAAATGAAGCATATGAAAAACACAGCAGCTCCTATCGAGCAAAATCAAAACTTCTCTTTTACGAGTTTGCATTCCGTTTATCCAATCCTATAAAGTTAGAAAATTCCATCTATCTTGCATTTGGACCTTAAAAAAAGACTCTTAAAAAGATAATCGGTGAAAGAACTACTTGCAAAAACACTCTTATAATAATTCACCTAGAAAAATTGAGATTTCATTTGATATAAACTGATGACCATTTATGTAATTGATTTTCGATAAATTCTGTGTGTCAATATATTCTTCAGCTGTATCGACTCAGCAAGGTTTTGCAAAGATGTATCTAAATATTCAATTAATAAGATGTTACTTTTATAGCATATTGTCAATTTTACGCCTTTTTACAATAATAATAATAATAATAATAATAATAAAAGGATAGTCTTTGCATTAAACACCAAACAAAGTCGCATCAAATTAAGCAAAGATAAAAATGTCTAGATATGAAAAAAACAGAACTTTTGACGGAACAAAGTAGCTTAGTTAACAGTTCTATGGAATGATCTATTGCAAAAATATAATAGTAAATAAAATTCAACGTTCTTTAAAGTCTGGTATGAATTCGACCTGGTTCAACCCGAATTCGATTTGATTTGATCCTAGGCGAACGAGCTGGTTGCACGATTAGTTTCAGTGATCTTTCCCATGTGTAACATGAATAAGAGCCTGTTTCCTTTTGAAAGTCGCTCCACGGAAGCGTCCCTCTTCTTAGGCATATAGCCTTCGTTTGCTTTGCAATACTGAATTAAACTAACCATCTCTAAATTATGCAAAACTTAGGTGAAATAGTTGAATTGAAATTCGTGTGCTTCCCTTGTTAGCCGAAAAGATGCTATAACCTCGTCTGAGCTATATGACTATTTAAAATTAAAGACGACAGAGATACATTACAATACATTCTCTGTTGTTTGTATTTTTACTTTCAAATTATAAGCTACATGGTACTATTTGTCTTACAACTAAATAAATTTCCTCTTTCCGGCATTATCAACCATTCTACCAGTAGATCACTTTATGAAATAGAAAGGTAAAACGGAAATAGAACTTAATAGAAAGGCTAAAAAAGGAAACATTTATGTGTTGGAACAAATAATTATAACTATGAAATATAGACTAAAAGGAAAAGTTGGTACTTTTAAGACCAAATGAATTTATAATGAAATTTTAAATGCCACTGACTCAGTTGTTTAAAAAAGTGACTTCTTTATTATTATAATTGTTATGGCTTTGAATAACGTTGTAAAATTTCAGAACATCCAGTGAAACTGAAGTAAAACATTATTATCTTTTTATATTCATTTTCAGATTGTCTTATACTTTCAATTTCGGGTAAAATTTTATTCATTCACCTTCATAAGTGTTTCTTGAATAAAATACGCGCATGATATTATCAATACCTGCTGTCCAGAGTGAATGTCAGGTGACCAAGCCTTTTTTACCATTAATTATGAGTAATGGTTGAAAATCCTTAAATATCAAATAGGAATTTTAAATCCTTGAACACACGTTTGTTAACTATTAAAAATTTATATTTAATCTAGATTGTTTAATACAACAATTTATAAATTACCTGGATGTTAATATCGATGTGTCTAATTTTGGTGTAGTGCTGTACAAGCACCATTTGCTCTCAGGTACTCTCACCAATACTTCTACATGAAAGAGATAGATTGTTTCAGTCACGGAAAGAATATCCAAACTCATAAAAGAATTAGGAATAAGTAAGTAAAATTTTAGTACCATTTTCTTTTCTTTGACAGACAAAAAGCAGATCCGTTGTGTTTTCTGTAGTGTTCCAAGCTGTGAGTTTCACTGGAATTGCATCGCACCCAGAAACAGTCACGAATGAAACAACACTTCCACCACCAAAAACAATCTTGATCTTCGATTTTGAGACAGCCACAGCAACTTCCTCGAGATTATCGTTGTTACAGTCGGGAAGAATGAGGGGAAGAGATGGCTTCTCCTCTTCCTGAATGTCTCGACTCCACAATACACTGCCTATTAATGAACGATTTTTATATTTAGAATGAAATATTAACTGTTTTAAAGTTTTCGATTAATAATTAGAGATGGTAAATAAGTTACTTATAGCTTAGATTTAAAATTATTATAGCTAATTTAGAAGTCAAACAACAAAAATCAGCGTTATATTTACAAAATTTTCACAGGACTAATTTCGATGGTTTTACCGAACCACCATACTCAGCTGCAAAACCGCAAATGAATAAGATAAGAAATAATGATTAGATAAGATAAGGAAGCCTGGACAAGAATAAGCAAGTGGCGCCATCTGTTTGTGAAACCAGAACTAAAACATAATTTCTCTAAAGGCCGAAGGCAAATTTGAGTTGGAATTAGGATCGTTAACTAGAACAGAAAGATGTTTATGAATGTGTAATGCCTCTAGAAAATCCAGTTCTCCAATGGAAGATGTTTTTTGAATAATTTTGGCAGCAGAAAAATTGAAAGTATGGTTTTCGGACCAACAATGTTGAGCAACAGAAGACTTCTGTGGTTCCTTTTTTCTAACATATGCCTCATGTTCCTTGACGAGAAATTTTAAGGCTCTCTTAGTTTGGCCAATGTAAATTAAACCACACTGGCAAGGAATCCTATAAATACCCCAGGAATTCATATCCGGAATGGGGTTATGGTTTCACCAACAGATGGCGCCACTTGCTTATTCTTGTCCAGGCTTCCTTATCTTATCTAATCATTATTTCTTATCTTATTCATTTGCGGTTTTGCAGCTGAGGATGGTGTTTCGGTAAAACCATCGAAACTAGTCCTATGAAAATTTTGTAAATATAACGCTGATTTTTGTTGTTTACTTCTGAATTAGTATTTATTCGGCGTATTATTGTGTCTTAATTATTATAGCTATTTATAGGTAATTAGCGATGGTAAATAAGCTGTATAATTAGAGATGGTAAATAAGCTACTTTTCGGAATAATAGAGCTGATGACAATTGCATTAGTAAATGCTCAAATATGAATTTAATGAGTACTATGATATTCACCTGATTTATTAGTCATCTGTTTGAACAAGTCACCTGCTTTATATCTTTTGTATTGCCGTGCTAATCTATTGTTGGACATTATTGCCCAAGGTAGTTCCAGTGGACAATAGGCATAAAAAAAGCAAATAAATGTATAGTGCTATCAGTGAAATAAAGCACGATTTTCCTAAAACAGGCGGCTGTATTTTTTCATGCAGACACACTTCTGCGTGAAAAAAAATGCAGCAATGGTTGAAGTGTTTTAGAAAAATTTAGAAGCTAGGGATGAAAGAGAGAGATGATGTAACAAGAATGTTTTGTACTACAAAAGTAGAAAATCTCAGGACTTCAAACTTTTTAGAAAATGTGGGGACAAATTTTATTTATTTGCATTAAAAATTAAAGAATAGATGGCGTCTCAGAATCTGTTTATCTGTAAAACTGACAGATTTAGTCGTAACTTTTGGAAACTGCTTCTTTATATCTAACATACTCAGAGAAACGTTAATGATAGTTCGATTATGATAGTTTCGATAGAACGATAGTTTGGTTGTAGTTCCTGTAACAGGTTTATAATTAACAAAATGTTTCTTAATTGCAATATTTTCTAGCTCTGAAAATCCCATTGTAAACGAAAGTTGTTCAATATAACTTATATCTACTGTACAGTCAGTCTAACATAAGACTAAACTATTTTGCTGATCTAGCTTCATTAAGCATATTACCCTGCACAAAATTTTCAAGAAAATTGATTATTTTATTCCGATCATTTTTACCATGATAGAGAATATAAATTTCTTTAGATACAGCTCGACGTAAGTGGTGATAGCTGAATATTTTATTCTCCATGCATAAAAAAAAATTCAAATAATTTCTGCAGAAAGTGAATTTTTACACATTCTTAGCTCACATAACTTGTGTTATGTAGTTCTATCATGTAAATCTTTCACTTAGGATATCAAGTAGATATTTTACCTTCTTAATTGAAGAAATAGCCGTATCATAGAATAATAATTTAAAGTGGGAAGACGCGAATGCTCGAATACATTTATAGCAAAACGAAAGGAGTAAAATATTAATTGAGTTTGATGGTAAGGGATCTGCTGTTGTTATTTTGCTTCAAAAAGCACGATTTTTGAGCTCGTTTAGCAGGCAGTTCTCTGGATAGAACTGCAGAAACCATGGGTATGAGACGAGAAATTGTATAGAAAGTTATGGATGTGTTCGAGAAAGACCAGCGAACTGCCTTAAACCGAAAGAAAATGGGGACGGTAGATGATGATAGCCCGGGAATGGCAAATTAGAGTTTAAGTGAACTAAAATATAGGAGGAACAGTGCAAGCAAATACATACATACATTCATTTTGAATAGCTCTTTAGGTGTTGCACACGTTCAGTTCTGCATGGTTCCATTCTTATATATAAACTGCTGATTATATCCGTGAGTGCCACAAACTGTACATAGTTTCGCACAAAACTGTCAAACCTGAAACCTCAGCAATTGCCCATACCTGACTTATATACTCTTCTGTTGGTAAAAGAGAGTAAATAAATATCCGATAAATATTTATTTACTCTCTTTTACCAACAGAAGAGTTTTATACGGAGCTTTCATATGAAATTCGTAGGTTTTATATCATATTCGAATACCTCATAGAAGTAGTGCTGTTATATAGTGGTAATTAATAACTTTTTAGACATAATGAAATGTCAGATTAATGGCTTATGACAGTCAAAGTATTCTATAGGCCTAAAGTTAGCCACGCGGTTTAAATTTTCTTAATGCTTAGTTCTTATTCTAGGTGGGTAAAATTGTGAAGCACACTGTCACCAACATGACTCATTGAATAGTGAAATCAAACACTGACTTTCATGCTCTTACTCATCAGGCTGCTTAACACTACGGAAATTTTATGGGATCTGCTGAAATGCGAGATAAGGCCTTATTATCTTTCTTTTTCATCAACTGTAAGAGATTTTGACAAAGGAATGGAGCAAAATACATTTCTACAGGATCTTAATTTGTTTATTGAGTGAAATTTCTTTAGTTATGAAGTCTCATGTTACCCCTTTAAGATTCTAAGTAATTAAAATAATTGTTTTCATTCACATATTATTTCCTTTGTTTTCTCTACAAATAATATCTATCTTCATTCCCTAAAATATATTCTCTAAAATAAACTGCTTTTTGAACCAGTTCAAATTAGCAGAAGAAATAATGGTAAATGAAATATTTATTTCAATTTGGAGTTCCTGAAGCGCCATTTTCACCGGCGATCCTAAAAGAGAAATTTTCAGGGCACAGCAGGTACAAATCCTATCACCTAAATTACAATTTCATCAACAAAGAAAATTAATATGATCTACTAGCTAAAAGGAGAAAGAATCTCATCTTAGGAGGAGAAAAGAAACAGAGAGTATACTGCAGAATACGCAATGTGAAATCCTGTTTATTACATTCGCTATTCTTGATCATATCATAAACTGGCAGATTAAGATGTCATAATAATGCTTTTATTTAAAGTTAAATTTAATTTAAAATAATATTATGTCTACTATTAATAATTCTATCAGCACTAAAGCATTTGCCAATTTTTCATTAAGTTAAACAAGATGGACACAAAGTCCCAATACCATTACGAGCACTCACAGCCCAGGAATTGTTTGAGCTAAAACAAAGCGTTTTTTGGAAAATGTTCTGCATCTCTCCAAATTTTATGGGCATTTAATGTACTTCGACATGCAACCATTCGTTGCCTTCAGGATGTGTCCATATTTCTTCTAGCCACACACAGTGTAGCATAACAATGTTCATTGTTTCTACAGCTTCACTTATCCGTCTGCGAAGTCTCAGAAGATATGGAACGCGATTTGGTAAATATAATGTATTCCTAAGCAAGAAAAAAAAAAAAAAAAAAAGACCAAGAAGATGACATCAGGCAAGCATGGAGGCCAGGCGTTTGGTCCGCCACGGCCCATCCGTCTCTCATACATAGAAATGTCGACTCAAAATTCCTCAAAGATACATAGTCCACTGTGAAGGATTTCTCTCCTGTACCTATGGTAAAGTTCTGGTCTCCCATTCACTTATTCTTGTACCTGTAACATCAAAACTGGCTGCAAATGTTTTGTGTGAGGAAGTAGAGTTTCCTGAAAGAAAAATGGACCTGTCACTCTATAGAGAATACCACTGTAATTAAACTCAAAGAGATGTAGAATTAAATTCCATTTTCCAAAAAATCACATTATTCTAAGACATGCTTAGTGTCTGGTTACGAATGATTGTAATGATCCTCCCTATATGATTGCTATTTTTGATAAGATTGAGCTGAAACTAAAGAGAAATCTAGCTTTCATTTTAAACAAAATATTATATGAAATATAAGGCAACTATTAACAAATTTCTCGAGTCTAAGCTTTTATAAAAGTCTATTCTCCCTCTCAAAAATACAAGCGAACAAGAATAACTATGAATTCATATATCAATACCGGATATTTGTATTCACTATGCAGGAAAAGTTTCAGGGTCAGTGGTTTAAATAAAACTGAAATGTCCGAAATTCAAACATTCTTTAAAGTTAATTTGTAGCGTAAAGTATAAGTCCTAGTATGAGACTTAAAATGTTAATAGAAAGGGGAAAAGATGACTGATAGTAGTGAAACATGCTAAAAATAGATTAAGTTCTGTCATAACAGAGTACCAAGTCTGATTAATTGGTCGTGAGTGTTTCACAATAATTTTATGGAAAATTAATGATTATCATTTACGCCAGATGTAAACTTTAGTTACCATCTAAAGGATTTATGAGTTTTAAACGTCCTTCTCCGTCCATGACGATACAAGTTTCTTGTTGAGGCGTATCCAATTTACCACACTGAATGTAACGAGCAGATTCATTAATGTTAGCTTTCCACAGTTCTTTGCCGGAAGATCTATCGATGCTGATCACACCATTTTCGTAGTCTTTTGCAAAGGTAAATAAGATGTTGTTGGAGACTCTAAGTTTAGATGTCACATCTGCAAATAAAGTTGCATATATTTTATTTTATATTTGCAACATTAAAAATAACATGCTTAGCTTAAAAATTTAAATTTTGACATATACGAAGAGTTGGTTCTGTTCAGATAAAAATTTACTGGCAACGATACAAAACTAAAAAAAAATTTTGAATGAGAAAGAAGTCTTCGTTTTGCAACAAGAAATATGCCTTATAAACTTGAAAAAGATATCCTTCGAGTTTATAGAACAGGCAAACGATAAAAGTTTTCCAAGAAAGTACAATATCTTTCAAGCGATACTGCAGAATTTTCATAAAGTTAGTTAAGCCCCACCTTTTCTAAAGGTATAAGAAATTAAATTACTTGTTGTTTGTAAAGACAGGTAGAAAGACATTCACGAAATGTTTCTGAAAAGAAGCATTCTCTCAAAATAGACCAGAATAAATTTAAAAGATTTACAGAAGTAGTTTATTTATTTTTCCTGAAATTTCAAATTAATAATTAATTATGTAAAGAAGATTCGAAAAAGTATTTTTTAAAGAGGATGTAAGGTATTATTACAAATTTTGTTTTAAGTACAACCTGAAATTCTATTTAATTTTTTTTCCAGGGAATTGCTATTTAAAAAAGTAAGTATCAACAGTGTAATTAAATACCTTCTTTCTTATAAAAAGAAACTGTACATAGATCTAGCACAACCAATAGCAGATTAACTGCTTATAATTTCTACTTCATTATGTAACTCGGTATCAAGTAATCTAGCCCACTCCATGACAAGCGTTACCTACTTGTAATTGTAATGTGACTCCGACCGATGTGGTCTTAGTGGTCTAATGCATTTTATAATTAGATGTCCTTGAAAGAATTTTGATATGATAATTCTTATTTAAAACTGTGTTTAAGTCAATCTTCAGAAAAGTTTCAAAACTGTTACGTATTTGTTTCATCATCAAATTGCACATGAGCCGAATGCACAATCTGGAAATGGCTTGAAGGGGCAGAATTTTTTTTTAAGAAAATGAAAATTTTTTTATTAACAAAGTAAAAAATACTTTAAATAAATTCTAAATTTCGCTTACTGCATATTTATCAAATATACATAAGCAAGAATAATAATATCGCAAACGAAAAAATTCAAATTCATATTTATTTTCTTTCTGAAATCTAAAATATGTCACCTGCAAGACAGTTTTGTTGGTTACACACTATTATTCAAATATATTGATAGCTAAATATTAAATTTTCAGAATGTTTATTTAAGATAGCTATAACATGTTTAATTAAACGTAAATAATTAAATTTAAATTATAAAGAAACGAAATAAAAACTTTCTGAGTTTTCAGACAATTTACCAAGTGAGTCAAAACTTGAGTTAAAAAATGACAATCTAGTCTCTTTTTCGTAATTATGGAATTTTTCTTCGACGTATCAATACAAATACATATGTTTGTGTGTAAATAATTATACACTTCTCAATTTCTTTCTACAGCTTGATACTTGATGGGTTCTGATTTTTATAAAGTTTGTAGCCTTTTTTTCAGCTGTGAAAAAAGGTTGTTCACATATAAATATATTCACGAACAAAGCGAATTTTCTTTAGTACAAAAATTCGTAACTGAGTTTATTTATTTTTTGACACTTATAAATAAAAGTAAATAAAATCTGCATCGTTTGAAATTTTTGAATAAGATTTATATCACTCTGAAAAATGACAAATTTACTCTGCCATTTACAGATTTTTCTGGTGCGTTACTCATGTTCGTTTTTAATGATAATGGAACTAATGTAAATTCGGTCTTCAAATGAATAAAATTTTGAAACCTTTGTAACACCGTATTTACAGCAAATATATTGTAAGATATTTCTTCCGCCTTCTTAGCATGCCTTCATGGTGGGGTGGTATACACGCTGGGCGCGTATTGCAGAGGTCCGTGGTTCGATTCTCGGCGAAGGTGGTTGCTCATTTTTCATCTTTTCCTGCTTCAAAAATACCTAATGTCTCTGCAGTGGCGCCCGAACTAAAAGGGTGGTGGAGGATGATTCTCCACACCCAGGATTTGGCGATTGGGTCCCCTAAAAACCCCAGTAGCCCTTTAAAATGGGGACTATATAAGGTATTTCTCCCTCCTTCTTGGCATGCCTTCGTGGTGTGGCAGTCTGCACGCTGGGTGCGTATTCCAGATGTCCACGTTTCGATTCCCGGCGAAGGTGTTGCTTATTTTTCATCTATCTTGCTGCAAAAATATTCTAATGTCTGTACAATATAATTGAAATTTATTCATCGGCCACGTAAAATTATTTTTGGGGTCACATGGGGCCCACAGGCCGACAGTTTGAGATAGATTTTGAGACGGTATGAGACAGTTTTTGAGACAGTTTGGAACAGTTTGAGACCACGACAGTAGGTGATTCAAGGAAGAATAAGTTAGTTTAAATGGTGACGCAAAATCAATATTTATGTTCGTTGAAAAACTGCTTTGTTTACATGAAAACTTGCAATAATATCAAAAATTGTATTAAAGTATATATTTTCTTGCGTCACCCAGGTCGGCATGGTGTGGTCAGCTGAGGGTGTTTGTTAGCCCAAAACTAATGGGACTGTGGGCTGTAGGTAAGAATTAGCTGCATGTCTATGGCTTCCCGTCCTTCTCAAGGATATCGGTCTATTCCCTGAGACGTAGCCTGGGAAACGTTCTCGGTGCTGAAAGGGACTTTGCAATATTGATGATGTGCATGCAGACGGCTGAATCCGTAATGAACGGCGGGAGTTTTGATGTCGTAAAATGCTGAAGCACCGATCTACAATGAATAAGAAACTGGCAGCCCAGCCAGATAAAATATTTTATTTCAGTAAGCATGTGACGGCCACAAACAAGTTGACACATTATCTGTGCGTATTTCTAGAGGTTTACATTTTTGATAACTTTGCAGTAAGGAGGAAGCAGCAAACAGCAATCCAGCTAGGCCGAAGAGTAGCGAGCAAGTGTGTTAAGTTCACGATGAAATTTTAATTGAAACTGAGGTAGTTCTGGTTGTCAATTCAATTTGATTGGATAATTAATACTGCTGTAAAATTATTATTAGCCCTTTTAGTTTTAGTTCCATTTATATCATCAGAATTACGTAAGAATCGTATGACATGGATTAGTCTCGAAATGGCGCAGTGTATATACAAATTACTATTTTTAATTAATTAACGCTTCGAATTTTAATTTCATCTTTTACATATTTTTTTATTTTTCTTATATATATAATAGAGAGAGTGAGAGAGAGTTAATGTTCTTTTGCTTCACTCTTCCCCTTAATTGCTCGAAACAGTGTTCTATCTATTGATAATAAATTGCTCATTTACAAAACCATGTTGCGTCCAATTCTTAGTTATGCATGCCCCGTCTGGGCATACTCGTGCAAAAGTTTGAGAAGGCAGTTACAAGCTGCCCAAAACGGGGTATTGCGTATGATATGTAATGCCCCCTGGTACATTCGGAATAGCCAAATTCGTAAAGAGTTAAGAATAGAGGATCTTTTTGATTTTTATTGCCGCCTATCTAGGGCATTTTATGATAAACAGGAACTTCTGGACAATCCTGTGGTTGTTAACTATTGTTATGATACTAGGGGCCCCAATTTCAGTAAACGCCCAAGGGCGATCCTAAATGTTAGTAATGTGTAATTTTGTATATGTGTTATGCAAATTGTTGCTCAGATTCTTTATTGTATACTGTTCTTTTTTCTTGCTTTTTGTTTTTACTAGTGGCACTAAGGCGTCGCACTTCGTATTTTGTTTCTCTTGTATGTACATGTATTCTTCTGTGAAATAGTTGTTAAAAAAATAGTTAATTATGTATGGATTAGTAATTAGGTACTTAAGGGAAAAATTGTATTTAACTATTAGCAATTATGAATTTAAACTCTTGCTCATTTAATTATTTAGCACGTTCAGTTATATTTCTCATAATTCGAAACTTTTATCATGTTATTCGATGAGGGGTAGGGCTATGGCGCCCAGGCACCCTGGTGGTTAAGCACCGCAGTTCAACATAGAATTAATGTTTTTTTTTTTTTTTTTTTTTTTTTTTCTCGTACAGTGTTGCCATTGCTCGCTTTGAAATCGTTTAATTTGTTAATCAAAAATTCGTTAAGTGTTACAAAATATGAAGTCGATAATAAAACAAGTTCCAAATTAGGACTTCCAGATGCCCATATTCGGTGGAGGATTACGTTATTCAAAATTTGACGGTTCTAGGTACCGTTGTTTTATCACAATGCGAGAAACATACATATATTTATGCAGATTCTTTATTATTTAATTTCTTTAAACATAATACAGGGCTCTAATATTTGGTGGCAACAATTTGAAAAGTGTTTTGCAGGTTATAGTGAATCAGCGCAAAATTAAGAGTCCTGGGCAAATTGCCCCTTTGGACTAAAAATTCAACTTCGAGATTATCCCATTCTTAAATGTTTCATCAGTTTTGTTAACTTATTCATTAAAAGCTAAACTGTTACGGCATGAAATTTATCTATTATTTTCGCCGCACATTCCTCTAATGCAGTCATAACACATTCTTATTAATGTAGCGTAATCTTTCCCCTAAGCTTTCACTTGCATTACTAATGTTTCAAAGCTGAATTTATTGTATATAATGGAATATTGTTCTGAACAATCTCACACTCATTTTCACGCGGAAGGCTCCACATGATGAAATAATATTATACCTTCAAAAAAGTAATAAAAATCTTTCCCTGCCAGATGGCAGCACTTGCGACAAACATCATCACAGAATGGCGAATGTTAATGATGTATGCACATTTTCAGAGCTTCGTATGTTTTATCTTTTTATTTTGCTTAACGTTTTATATTTTATTGACCAGAAGCCATTACAAGCATAATCATTTCCTTTGTTTGGATTCTATACTTGCCATGCAACATCTTCGTTTCTGCCAATGTCAATCCATTAAATATCATCAAATATTGTCCGAATAAAATAAAATCAAAAGTGGGGGAGGATTGATAAACAAGAGGGAGGTGTTTATTAAATAAGCTTCTATTTAAAACTTATAAAATAATTAATGAACTAAAAAAAGAAAGAAAATTTATCATGTAGTTTCATTGAAACAAGATATTAAATAATTCTCTTTACAAAATTCATCTACAATGCAATTTTATATAACGAATAATAAAAGGAGAAGGGCCCAAATAAGGAAATCTATTGATCGAATTGCAAGTCAAAAGTATCAACCTTTATCTTTATAAATTTAATCGAATTGAATTGTCAAAATTATAAGCTTTTTAAATGCAATCGAATCGCATTCTCAAAAGTACCTTTATACCCTTTATGAATTTATCAAGAGTGGCCCATCTTTTATTATTTGGGATATAAAACTGTAGATAAATTTTGTAAAAAGAATTATTTAATCTTGGTCCTATGAAACTATATTATAATTTTTCTTCTTTTAGTTCATTAGTTATTTTATGAGATTTAAATAAAAGTTTATATTATAAAAAGTTTCTTTTACCTTTTTTATTTTCATATATATTTGACTCAGTGTAACTTTGTCGATTACATTATTCAGTTGAAAAAAATCGTTTTCAACAAAGAAAGAAAAATCACTGTTTTACTTCCAATAATTCTGTTACGACAAATGGTTGAATAAATCGACCAAACATTGGTCGATAATATTAGAAATTACGCTAACAATTTAACGTAAACTCATTTAAAAGTTTTTCTCTTGTTCTATCCTATGGTTCAAAAGGTTATATTCTTAGAGTTTTAGTTTTTCCTTTAAATGAAGATAGACGAGAAAAAATCATTTCAGTGTTAAATTTAAAAAAAAAAATCTAACGCGAATTTTGAAAAACGTATAACTGTATCATGTTCTAATGTCATACACAATGAGTGCATGTGCAATGTTTGAGTTGAATAGCTTATCAGGAAATAGTTTAAAGAATAGATGGCAAACTTTTGGTTGTAGAAATGAACACCGCGTGTGAGTTAAAAAAAAGGTGGGCATAAAAACGCAGCTAATTGAAAAAAATTCTATAAAGACGTTTCATTGATATTTTTTTATCATTCTTGTTTTACAAGAGGGTAAAGCGTTTGCATTATAACGTTTGAAAATTACAAATCTTTGTATCAGATACAGTTTTGGTTGTAAGACTTTTGGAAGTCCTATAAAAGAATATAATACTACTTTTCACAAGAAAGAATTAAAAAAATTAATTTTTAAAATAAAATCCTGAGAACATAAACTTATGAATTGGAAAAAAATTAAAACGACACGATAGATTTCATTGCGAATAATTTTAAAGGCTAATCAATCATTAAAATATGTTGTTTTGAAGTTAAAAAAATTAAATGAATAATAAATGCATTCTTTCACATAAAGCCGTCACAAGCTTGAATGTATGTTTCCAAGCGATGGCTGGAAGAACCGATTTTTTTCTTACTTATGCTTCAGAACGTAAGACATATGCTACATTTATACATGCATATTTTTTAATGCAGAACTTCACCCAATTAATACTTTTTAAAATTATTCTTGTTTTATAAGAAGGTGAAGTTCGTTTTATAATATGGTGAAATTTCAAAGCGTAATATCCGATGTATTTTTAAAAGTTAAAATTTTGGAAGAATTTTGGAAATTGGAATTGAAAAAGCAATTTTCGAAGAATCTCCAAAAATTCAGAAATTAAGCTAAAACCTTCATAGAAATTTCATTTAAAAGATTTTTTTTTTTGCTCTGTCCGATGGTAAAAACAGTAAAATTCGGTTATTTTTAATTTTTCGTTGAACTAAGATACATACAAAAAATCGTTTCAGCATTAAATTTAAAACAATCTAAATCTAATTTAAAAACCTCGCTTCACTGCATTGTATTGTCATTCAGAAACAAAGTGTGTTCAAATTTTTAACTCGAAAGCTTATCAGAAAATAGTTTAAAATCGGTTACAAACTTTGAACACCATGAGTGAGCTAAATAAAAGTTTATAATATCGATAGTTCTTTTTAGAAAAGGAAATATTAAATATACGTTTTGGGGAACATTCACTGCTTTAACAACGAAATTTTAACGTAATATACTAGTATTCCTAAAGTTACCAGTGGCAATGACAGCCCATTCTTTATCTCGTGATGAAATACGATTAACTACGAGCTACATCATTTCGGACGGACAAAAGGAAGGAAAACGGTAAGTACAATTAAGTTCTACTTGTTGCACATAAAGGACTCACACTAATTACTTCGAGCGAAAAGAGTACTTTCCCTTATTGTCTGGAAAGAACAATATTTCGTGAGATGCGTTCAAGTAAATAAAAATTCTTATGTCGTTTCTGAATTAGCAAAAGAATGTTAACACGTAAAGACTATACTTACTAACTGCAACACTACCCAATAATTTGGGAAATTTGAAAATAAATGTTTTTCGTTTTATAGAGTCGTAAGGTTGTATCGATACAGGAAAGTGGAAAATGTGCAATGCCATCTCCGGGATTTGAGCCCTGGAACTTCCAAATATGCGTTACACTTCGAAGGCAGAAGAAGAGGGGGAAGAAAATATCTCATTGCTTTTTTAAGTTTTTCTTAAACGCATGGTTAGTTTGTAGGGTTTATATTTATTTTAACTAACATTTATTTTAAGTTTAAACTATCTTTCCTGTCAAGCCTTACTTTTCCCTGGAATTGCCAATGCCAGAGTATGTAAATTTTAGTAGAACGCGCAAGTATTCAAATTGTCAGCGGAAGTAATTTGAGTTAAATAGAAGGGAAACGAGTTCGAAAGTGTGCTTTCTTGCTTCACGAGCGTGGAGGTGGCTAGGTAGAATTTTAAGAACCGCGCGTTTCGGCCTGTGTGCTTGCCTCGGCAGATAGTCGAATCTTTCAACTTAATATTCAGAAGTTTGCTGAATTGTCAGCGGTATCTTAGAACGCTGTTAGGTTAGTTACGTTTAGAGAGCCTTGTAGGTAGTAACTTGTTATTATTCATTTTTAGTTTCTTATTTTTATTTTACCGCCTGGTCGGCGTAGTTTGTGAACGTCAAGAGCACGCATCTGTAATTTCTAAAGTTGAATAAAAAGGGATTTAAACCCTTCTCAAGACTTTGTGTTCTTTCCAGTTCATAGCAGTCACCACTATTGTTGCGTGCAGGTTGGGGCCACGCAACATTACAAGTTTAATAGCTTCCCACCTCTAAGATATTTTAAAATAATCTATTATTATTGTTCTTCTCTAAACAATGGCATAGATGTCTTAAGAAAATGCAAAATTTAGATATTTAAAGGGAAATAAAACTTTTAATATGTAAGCTCGTGTATACCTTTATTCGTTTTCATTTGCGTTTCTCTTTACGTACTTTAAATTAGATGTCTATTTAAATAGACAAATAAGGATCAGCGAATGCCGTATATGGAAATGAAGCGCATGTTTTTCTTCTTTAAATTCAGAACAAAAAATGCCAAGTTTCAATTACTGCTCAGAATTCCAAGGTTCTCTCGAATTTTGAGAGGAGGTGTCGTAGAATAGGAAAATGAAGTAATTCTTCAAGTCTGGGAATTCCAAGTAAATTATACTGTGGAAAATTTATTCAAAATAGTCAGATTCTCATTTAATGCATTTAACTTAGTCTACTATTATAACCGGTATAATATAATAACTATGTTCAGCAAAAATCTATTCTATTAAATGAGTTAATTTTTTCCTCCGAAGTTTCGTTGATCACAGAGAAGCTCGGAGTATGAACGTAACTAACTGGTCCAGTCGGTTACCTAGAGGAATCATAAATGGCGTGGATAGGATTATTTGATTATGAAAGCACACTACGGCTCTAGGATTACCTATTACCCTAGGATAGGGATGCCTATGTGGAAGACTTTCTAATAGTGTTATCAAACATCATTCTATTTCGAAAAAGCAAACATTTCAAGCCATTTTTCTACCGGCTTTATCACTGAAAGAAAAATGACGATGTTTCCCTCCCTTCCGAAAAAAGTTACATTTTGTACATTTTTCAACGAATCAGATATCAGAATCGAACCAAAGAACTTAAATGGGAATTCTTTGTTCGTAGTCTCTGCGTTTGTAATGAAGGACCACCCTTCCGTTCACGCGATAACTTAACAGTGGTCTGTAGTGACTGGCTGTTTTATGGCTGTGACTAAGCAGAAAATCTGTATTAAGAAGTTGTACTTCCGAAGAGTTGCTCAATGTGTGACAAACACGAAAACTACCATGCAGTAAGCCAGTGCCAAGATTTGAATTCAGGTCAAACTACCAGTGTGCAGCCATTTCATCCACTCGGCTACTGGTGGACTTTCGGGGAAGAAAAAGGAGTTCGCGATAAGCCTTTCTGAAAGAAGACAATAATTTTGTCGAATTCCAACATTGTGGAAACAGATATAAGCAGATTTAGCTTGAGAATGAAGAGTATGCGAAGCAAAGCACGAAATAGCAAGGTTCTATGTGATTACCAAAACTAAATAGACCTATAAATTCTACGGGCTATTAAAGAAATCTTAATTAACAAATCAGATACCGGGAAGTAATTGCTAAGAATTAACAATGATGGCTAAAAAACAATATCTAAAATTTATTGAATGTCTGGGATAATGTTTAGGCAGATTGTAAGTTTGGCTTAATTTAGTAGGAAATGTTTGAAGACAGGAACTAAAGAAATTAACGGAATAATTGCAAGGTATTTTTTCTATTACCTTGTGCCTTCGTGTTCTAATTGGAAAGCACGTCCGACTAGCAATCGGAACGTCTGGAGTTCGAATCCGAGCGAAGGCATTGCTGATTCTTCACGCTTGTCAGCTCTGAAACACCTAATGATTTTACACGATTATTGCCTCTTTCTTAGGGATAACAGCTGGTGTGCCTTTTTAAATTACCATTATTAAAATGAAATAATGATATAAGAATGTAATGAAATGATAGGCAAAAAATATGGACAAGGTAATAATTGTATTAAATATAAATTTACGTAGTATAAATTGGTGTACATAAAAACAGTAACTATTCACCGATAAAAGCATAATTCATTGTTTAATTATTAAAATCATATTTACCCATAAAAAGAAATATTTTAATTCTGGCAGGCCGAAAGCCAAAAACTAATATTTTGTATTAAGGTAAGCATGCAATTTAGAACACAACATTTAATGCTATTATGAAATTGGCTATCAAAGAATTTTAGGTATAAAATTTAAATTCTTATTTTTAAGAACACAGATTACAGAAATTTATGTGTAGGCCACTTCAGTCGCGGAAACAATTTTTGGTAAATTATCGCCCTTGTTACATTTTACATTTGTAAAAGAAATTATGGAACAGTGTCATAAAAAGTTATAATAGCTTGTAACAAAACGTTACACAAATGTAGTAATAATTTCTAAAAGGATAAAGACAACACTTCCACCTTGCAGCAAGTACAGACACACGCAGGATCCTGTGAAAGTAATTTAAAATAATTAAATGAAGAGCAAAAAGTTAATTTGCAGAATTTAATGAACGCTTATTACGTGTCAAAAGTATATTTAATAATCATAAATATAGCATAGATTTGAGGCTTAATACAGCACACTGATGGAGGACATTTAAAATGTCAACTATTTACTCACTTAACACCAGGTTATAAGTAAGATTTTCAAATGTAATTGAAAGATGAAGTGACTGAATAAATTGAAGAAAACTATACGTGCTATATAAACTTCAGTGTAGAAATAGACTTTAATACAGATCAAAAAGTAAATAAAACATTCAAACTGCAAGAGGTTTTTGTTTCGCTGGCAGCATACAAATATATGTCTATTGTAAAATAACCATCAGTAGCAGGAAATACTCACGAAGAGAATAGAGAAATCTGGTGACATAAAATATGCAAAAAAATGAAAAATCAGTAAAAAATATGTAAAAAATCCATTGATAGTTGAAAACGTCTGTCGGGTGCAATCTCATCAGGGGATAAAGCATGACAAACTAATATATCGAGTGAGAACAATGCACGTCACGCAGTGGTTGATTGTGTATTGAGTCTCCCCACCATAAAATAGCGCATGATAGACTCAGTCATCAGTGGACTAGTTTTCCGCCTATTTTTTTATTGATTTTTCACGTTTTGCATACTTCATTAAATTTCCTTTTACTTCATATTCTGATGGACTCTTGAAAAATATAAGCAGACGACTAGTGGCTGATTGAAAAATATGGAAGTTCACATAAGTTTTATTCGTGAAGGTTAAATAAGCGAGCTGTAGGAGGGTTTCGCAGTTTTCCTCCCATATAACGTAAATATGGGATGAATATTCATTCAGGCATTCTTTCCGAGTTCATCACAGGTCGAGCGACCGAAATCGTTAAATACTAATAGCTTGTCCTCAGTTCATTTCCTCGTGAGCAGGTTGACTATATATTGTTTTCGTGGCTGCGTGATATATGCATGATGAAAATACGAGCCATTTTTTCATAGAAGGCACTTCACGAAGACGTCCCTTCTATTACCCTGATGGCCTTCATATCCCTTCATTTAAGTAACCAACGAGTTAAATCCGAGTTCGTATTCTTAATCATTCTCTCCTAATTATTTCTTTATCCCTAAAATGTGCATGGTAAAACTTTGTCTTTTCAATCTACGCTGAGTAACACATAGAAAAGTGATCCCCAGAATATCAATAATACGCCACTGGCCGCAGCATTATTGATAGCTCATTTGAAAATATTTTTACAGTAAGTTTAATATTTGCAGGGATTTAAAACAAATTCACACCACAATTCACAAATGTCATGGGGCATAAAACCGAGGCAAAAAATTCTCTTAAGACTGAAACTATTCTGCAGTATCCTATATTTTCCAGAACTGAACTGGAAAGACTCCTCAGCTACATCATGAAAAAATTTTAAGAGAATAGATGTTTAAAGACACTTGTCTCTAAAAGTACCGCTGAAACTAAAGAATTTGATAGAACCTCTGCAATCATGGCATACCTTAGATTCATGACCTGAGTTATCGTACCTCCTCTTTTCAGTCTGTTATTGGTTTTAGGAATTAGAAAGTTTTTATTTACCTGCTATATGTCAAGTTAAACGTATTTCTGATTCCAGCTGTCATCTTTATAGCAATATGGGAATGCGCCCGCTCGGTTATTATATTCCTCACCATTTACTGGACAATTTATTTGCAGAATAATATTACGCATTTATTTGAATCTAAATCCCAACAGTTTGTATACTATTGTATACTAATTCTCTTCTGCTTCCTTTTTTTCTGAATTTAATTCAAACAAAAAGGAAGTAAAATAGAATTAATCCTCATTATTAAACATCGGTCTTCGTAATAAGTAATTTATTTTAACATCACCATATTGGAATTTATCTGTAATGTTATTTCATTCTAACTCAAAACAAAAGATATCTTAGATCAGGGTGTCAACCAGGGGAGTATGCTCTCCTAGGAGGAAATTTTATTGTTCCAGGAGTGGGAAGAATGCGGTCAGCATTTTATTTACACGTTAAGTACTATTTAGTTTTACTTTATGAATGTAAAAAAAAACTACTTTTATTCAGATTTTGGTATTTATCAAAATGTTTTCAACTTTTTCTAGCTTAATTTATAAAACACATTAAAAACAGATTTAAAGAAATGTACGAGACAAAATTAAGAGATGGAACACTTTTTCCCAAATATCTAAAGAAATACTGGATAGAAATAAATTAAATTAGGTATGAATGTAGTTTATTACATGACAATAATGTGCACAAAACAACAAAGAAAATGCCATTCATTACTCTAAGATCACTGGTCTGTACCTGTGGGCATTCACATTCCTTAGCACGAGTTATGGCCAAGTGTATATATACGTATATATATTTTTTTGAGTTTGGGAATGGAGGGGAGGGCGAATGATTGTCTAGGAATAATGAAAGGGGCATGCAACAAAAAAATGTGAGAATTATTGTCTTACATATTTCTTACAGAATTTTTATTAGTATCCCAATTAGTATGACCAAACTAACTATCTCTCAAAAAATAGCATGCATTTAAATAATTACCTAAAATTGGGTCATAGGTAGCTAAAAATTCTAATTCATAGCTTAGTTGATATTTGATGAGTTTTTAGAGCTTATGTGATTTGTAAATTCTTATTTTCTAGATGCCCACCAGCGGCCGAGCGGTTAAGTCGCTGAACGCTAGTAGTTCGAGACGAGGTTCGAGTCCCATAAACGGGCTGGCTGCATGGGAGATTTCGTGGTTTTCCCCATGTGTAACTACTCTGGTGGACAAAATTAAGAGATGGAACACTTTTTCCCAAATATCTAAAGAAATACTGGATAGAAATAAATTAAATTAGGTATGAATGTAGTTTATTACATGACAATAATGTGCACAAAACAACAAAGAAAATGCCATTCATTACTATAAGATCTCTTGCCTGTACCTCTGGGCATTCACATTCCTTAGCACGAGTTATGGCCAAGTGTCCAATGGGGTCCAAATTTGAGGTTCAAAGATTCCAGTGAAAATATGGCTATTATGGTGTGTGGTCTTCTCTGGCAGACAGACAGCATGCACAACGAGTAGCCATACTGTTAACAAGAGAGTTCGAGCGTGCCTGGGGAAATGGCACACATTCCTCCACCAGAGCAATTTTTTAACTACTGAATGGTTCTGTGTGGCATTTGGCGTATTGCAGTAGCCTCCCAAGAAGAGTCTAAGCATGTTTAACAGTATTAAGGTCAAGAAATTTGGCTAGCCCATCCATTTGGAGAATATTGCCGTTTTCCAGATAGTCATCAACCACATGGGCCCTATGTGGTCGTGAACTGTCGTCCATAAAAATGAGCCCACAGTCAACAATACCCCTGAAAAATTGCACATATGGCTTTAAGATCTCTTGCCTGTACCTCTGGGCATTCACAAAATCAGTGCCAAACACATGGAGTGGTCTGCGGGTATCTTTCATGCAGGAATGAAGGTCTGCCCAGACCATCATTCCTGCACCACAATATTTATACATTTCCATGATGTTGCTGGGATGGTATCGGATCTCAGGTTCCCTCCACATCAATAATCGCCGAGAATCAGGTTGTAAACTGAATCTGGACACATCCGCAAAAAGAACATTAGCCCATTTGAAGCTGCATCCAGTGTTTTGGGTGTATGCACCATTCCATCTTTTGTGGAAGTGAGTGAGTTTGTTGCAAATAGCGAACTTTCTGGCATACAGTCCTGTCTCATGGAACCTTCTGTCAACTGCCCTCCTTGAAAGTGATGTTCCTGTGGCAGTAACGAGGTCACGAGATAGTTTTGTGGCTGTAGGCGTTCTTTGGCACTTAGCTGAAAGTACAAAATACCGGGGGGTTTTCATTGGTCATTGTGTCTCTCAGGCGAACTTCTCCTGGTCTTCTGGACACTATTCCATGTTTTTAAATTGATTCCACAAATTAGAGATGACACTTAGTGTTACATCCAGTTTTCTTGCAACCTTAGCTTGGGACGGCCCTACCTGAAGCCTACACATAATATTCCATCTCATACGTTCGTCTAAGCGATGATTACTCATTTCACGTAAAACACAGAAAAAAAAAAAAAGATTATTCAAGAAAGACAATAAAAATCACTACTGTGTTACAGAGCGGAATGAACTGAGCAGTTGTCCTTCTCCTGGCGTAGCGACGCTTACAGGAATACGTAAACTCAGCTAAGCTACACCACCGCCACAGTGACATTATATGGCAACCAACTGCCCAGGTTTTGTGTGGTATTTTAGGAGAAATCTGGGAAAATGTTTTCCATTTCTTAATTTTGTCCACCAGTATAGTATATGAGCTAGTTTCCCTTAAGAAGTCCTTCCGAAGAGCAAATAGCTCTCGAATGCTTTGCCATAATTAAATAAACCAAACCAAACTTTCTATCCAAAAATGATCTCCACATCTATTAAGCCTTATAAAATAATTCTACTTTCTTTAAAATTAATTTTTACAATTGTCTTCTTCATGTTTAAAGAATTAGATATCTAAAGATCTGAAATCACTATACACTTTCACGAGACGAGAGAATGCTTTGTAGGAGCAGTAACGTATTTTAAACTTTTATTACAGCTGTAACCATATAATTTGAGCTACGGAAGACAATGTCTTTGATAGATCTTCTTCTAATAGAAAGATGCAACCAAAGACACTGTCAAAATAAGAAAATCAAGAAAAAAGAGGTGTCAGTGCGAAGCCTAATGGAACCATGAATTTTGGGTTGAAGGTGATTTTAGAGAATAAAGACTGCGACGGTTTTTATGACTTTACGTGAAAACGACTTTACTTTTACTTTACGTGAAAAAGTACGTAACTTTTTTAATTTACAGTTTTGTTTGAAGATAAAAGGATGATTTTTAAAAATAAATAAAAAAGTAGAATTCCATAAAAAGTAAGTAAATAGTGCGTACCTTTTATTATGCACAAGGACCCTAACCGAATAATATTAGTTGCATAAGTAGATATTCTATTTACGTATTATTAAAAAATTTAAAAAAATTCTGCGATGGGTTGCGACCTCTAGTAAATACTTGCATTTAAAACTTGTAGTATTAATACCTACATTTAAAACTATGTTTTTTTTATCATCAGAATCACTGCTCGCTTTAATGCTATAAGTACCACTGAGTTCCAAATTATTTAACAAGATTATAAATAAATTCAAACAGTCCAGGCTTTTTTTTCCCTTTCTGAATCTTATGTTGTTAATAATATTTTATTAAAATATCGGTAATGAAAGTATCAGTCCTTTAATTTTTTCCGTCTAAGTTCTTACCGTTTTATTGAACTGTAAATAAATGTAGATTTATTCATTTTTTCTACTCTATGTTTGTTAATTAAATGTCTAATTATTTTGAGAAAAACGTTTTCAGCAGTATTTTAGAACAACTTTATTTCGTAAAGAAGTAAATTAATTGGGTATACAAAAAATTTAGTCATCAAACTCACGACATTGTAACTGGAAATCTGTTCTTTCCTGTTCCAATTAATAACTTTTTATTTTGCTTGAAGAAAATCATACGCCGTTCAGTGAAAGATACTTCTGGAGGAATCTAAACTAAATGGTGACGAAAAAAAAAATAGATGTGTGTCTTAAAAAAAAAGATTGTGCATAAAGAAAGAGAGGGCAAATATCGTAGAAGCGTAAGAAAGGCACTGTGTATCATCCGAGAGGAAACAATTCTTTTCAACAGTTACAATGTCAAACGTCATTCCAAGGTTAAATATCTTCCCCGTCTCCTTTTTTTCTTAATTTTTTTTAAACCTTAATGTAGATTGTAACAAGAGTTAAAGAAAAGTTCTTTTGCGTATTGTTAATAAGACTGTGAATAACCTACACATTTTAAAATCATCTTTTAGCCTGAAAATGGTTTCCACTTCTTTTAGTTTGCAGTTAATATGAAAATTTACTTCGTGAATATTTCACTAAAGCTTACATAACGATTATTAAATATCTTTCATGT
This sequence comes from Stegodyphus dumicola, assembly GCF_044657685.1. NCBI lineage: Eukaryota > Metazoa > Arthropoda > Arachnida > Araneae > Eresidae > Stegodyphus > Stegodyphus dumicola. Next base: position 241,548,996 of record NC_140780.1, read on the forward strand.
TAATTCTCGGGTGAGAGTGGAAAAAAAATTCAGACTCAGATTTTAAACAAATGTGGCATATGAACTGTTTCAAAAAACGTAAAACATTTTAATTCGAGGGCCTTTTATACAGTCTATTAGGTTTTACAGAGCATTAGACATTAGAAAACAAGTATGCCTTCAGCGAAAATCAACCCATGGGCCTTCCAACTGCTAGCAGGACCATTTACACTCTGAGACCACCTGAAGGGGATATGTACAAATATTCCTTGTAAACTGATTAGTAGTTGTGTTAACGTCCCATTTCATTACTAGAATCTCAAGGGGTTAAATATTTTCATTGCTTCAAAGTCAGCTTGTCGATCGACGATCTACAGATTATGGACTCTCAGGTACGGCTTTCATTTTTACTGTTTTTAGCATCATGTATAATGTTATGTTTCTTGCCATTCTAATGTTATAATGCCGAACTGAAATCTGCATGTAATGGAATGCGTATTGCTGTTCTACGATATAAACATACGTATAACTGAATAACGTTGTACCTTTGTGAAAATCCTAAAGATTATCAAATTGCAAGTATTTTTCTAAATAATGTTGTTATCGAGTGTTAGAGCTTCGAGCGAGTGTTAATTAGAGCTTCTGGCAACCGCATGCTGTTGTTAGTATTTATGACAGCTTTTGACAGCTCTGCATAAAAGTTATATTCCTGCTTTAGCATTCTCGCTAGCCGATGTTTTTAGTACACGTCCGGTAAAATATCTGATCTCTTTCGTGCGCAGTCTTAGACTACCATTATTGTTTACTAAATTGAAGTGTCTGTTATGTTAATTTAAACATCCAAAAGTGGTGGAGGTTTCCTCTTTAGCACAAGTTGTAACTGTTCTATTGTCTTAAGCCTAAATACAAAAAAAATTTTAACCTTCTTCTGTATTTTATGAGTTATTTAAGACGTAGTGACAAATCGCTATTTTTCTAGTTACTTTAGGTTCAAGTTACAATAGAAACCCTATAAATGATCTATAGGATAGTGATACAGGTAATATTTTAAAATTAGTAACAAAAAATGTCGTTAAATTTGTCTCGATGCTTAGAGAACAATTGCATTATACCGAAACATCATACAATATGCATAACTGAACAAACAGAAAAGACAAAAAATATAGTCATTATTTTTATGACAAGATGCAACAGAAAAATGTCCGTATCAATTCCGGATTCACAAAAAAAAATTTTTAGGAAAAGTTAACAATTTGAAATACTTCTGACAAAGCCAGGACATATACGATTGTTATTAGATCTTCCTGTCGTAATAACGATAAAATATCGCCAAGATTCTGGAACATTTTGGGGGTATTCACTCTGTGAACAATATTACAAAAGTTTAACCGGATTTATTATAAATCACTTAAAATTATCAAACATCAATATTTTGGACTTATGCAGACAATTAGATTACAGCCGCGTCAATAAACGAGGCAAATGTAAAGGAGTCCCCGAAAAAAAACTATCATGGAGCCAAGTGCTTCTTTAATTCTGAATTTATCCTAATGTCCGCTAAATCATTGATCAAATGGTTCATGGATTGAAGTTGACAATTAACGATACAGCTAAAATTTTATTTGAAGCAATTAACTTTTTAAAGATCAACACAGGAATTATGCAATATATTTAATATTAATAAAAATTATGCTATATCAAAAAACATATTTAAAATTAAATTTAAAACCTTTTTCTACTGCCCGGCAAGAAAGAAATATTCAAGCAATAAGGCTCTTTAAATGTTAACATAGGAGAAATTTGTCTGGTTTTATTAGATGTTTTCTAAATAGGGTGCGGAGAATCAAAGGCAGTCCTCTCTGTATCCTTTGGGTGACATAGCATATCCAACAATCAACTGGAAAGTCTCGGATTCAGTTACCGCCCAAGGCAAGGTTGAATGACTGAATTTTCAAGATTCTTGATTGTAAAACAACTTCTCGACTCTTTAAAGAACGTGAAAAAAACGGAATCTACTGATAGTTTAAAAATTTTTTAATTACAAGTTGAACCCCCCCATTAATATTTGGCACTGCATGTTAAGTCTCTTACTGATTGCCTCTATAAGCAAAATGAATTAGAACACGGTATTTAGTACACTAACAGTTCAGGAAACATGAATCTCGTAATAAAGAGTCTGTAGATCCATGAGAATGGACAAAAATCTGGAAGCATTGGTTACTTCTGAAAAAAACAAAATGGCAAAATATCTCAATATAGATCCTGTTTCTCTAAAATTTCTAAAACCAGCAGTAACAAGATCGTTTGGATACGAACGAGCAGATGAAACAGTAAATGATTGTTACGGAAAGTTTCAAAATCCTCTTCCCCTCTCTCTTTAAGGCCCCATTTTTAGCATCCTGAATTAAGGGAAGCTTTGTACAGTTGAAATACCATAAGTATTAGACTCATTCATGGCACTAACATGACAAATTAACGTAATTGTTTGGCGGTAATTTCAGTCACTGAAATTTTATGAACTTATAGTTACCTGGAAACTCTCAACTTTTGACGTGATAAATAAGAACACAAAATAAACAATTTTTAGACTTTTATATGCTCTAGTAGAATTTTTACACGCACTGAATTCTTCTATTCTTTTTTTTTTTTTTTTTTTTTTTTTTTTTTTTTTTTTTTTTTTTTTTTTTTACATCTACTGCCACAAAAATTAAAACAAAGTAATAAAATACATACTGAATAATGCATATCTTGCGCAAGGACAGAGCCACCTATAGAGGATGATAAAATAAGACATAAAAATGTTTTCAAGCTTAACATATTTCCCTCCCCCCGCCGACTGAATTCCCAGTTGAGGATAACAACTTGCGAAGAGGACAACATTTGGAAATTGGTCACCAATATAATCCAGGCAAAGCTTTCACTTCAACAACTCGAACGACTCCGTCTTTTTCTGGAAAATCTTCTGTGATTCTTCCAAGATTCCATTTCAAAGGAAGAAGAAAATCCTTCTTGAGATACACCAAGTCATTCATTCGAATAGTCTTTTCACAAAGTCCACTTTTCTCGTATTTGCGATTGACTCAGATATTCTTTTTGCCATATTGATCAAAACTGATGACTATTCTACGAAGTTGCTGAATAAGATGCCATCTTGACTTCAAGAAGAGCGGTTTTGTTGAAGCTTTCTCAGGAAACGACATTATAGGAACATCTAATTAAATATGCCCTATGGCAAGATGCTCTAAGTTCCTGAAGATTTGAAGAAAGAGAAGTCAGTGGCCTGGAATTAAGTCATGTTTCAATCTGTATAACTAGATTGGTAAATTTCTCAAAAGTTAAGATAGATGACTTTCAAACTTTGAATAAATGTTGCTTCGCATACTTCATTCCAGCTTCCCACAAATTTCCGAAATGTGGAATTAAACGTGGGATAAAATGCTATGCAACAGATTTTTAGCTGCAAAATCTTCAACTGTAGCAGCATTAAGAAGCAGTGATTTCTCTTTTATATAGATTGCTGTTCCTCAAAAATTCGTTGTGTTAGCTGAAGACAAATTTACTGGTTTTTCACCTTGGGGGATAACTCGCTTAAAGCCGCTATAACGCTGCCTGTTGATAAATCTGAAACAACTCCGAAATGAATTGTTTTAGAGCTAAAGCAAGTAAAAATATTAGTGTGCGATTTAATTATTACTCTGCTACGAGTCAGATTAGGCTTTTTTATGAATAATACAACAAAATTAAGTCCAAGGCTAAGAAATGGTGTACCAACACTAACTCTACTAGAAGGCAAGTCTCTCATGATGGTATCGCATGGTTGCGACTAAGGTCGAAAGCAAGTGAAACGTTTTTATAGAATTTGTCGAACTACATCTTTTTCAGGAAATATCCAATATTTTTTAAAGATACAACACAAAGTAAGTTGAGAACAACAATGTAAATGAATTTTTGGATAACATTGTATCAATAAGGTGGTGAAATGATGATTATTTGGTATAAGAACTTGGTATTTTTCATTTTGGTCTAAGTTTGAGTTTTTAATCAACCTCTTACTCTAATGATTCCATCTCCATCAAGAAACATATTCATTGGAACCAGTTTGCTGTTTTTGGACAAGGGAAGCCTCTTTTTTAAATAATCATACTCAAGATTGAATTCTGATTTTTGAATGAGCTTAACTACAGATTTAGTTGCTTCGTTAAGTTCTCCAGGTGATAATACACCTTTGAGTCTTTGATACCTGTAATTTGACATGCATTTTGCAATTTCTAATGCATTTTAAACACCACGAGATTATTCTAATGGATTTTGAACTCGATTATTATTTTGAAATAATTAATATAGCAATAACCTCAGGAGCATCTGAAATGGCGATGCTGACTGATTGAAACTATTTATTTTCTTTGCATCTGATATCAGCCATTCATGCTTCCTGTGGATCCGTACACAGAAGGAAAATATTCATTTGATACAACCTTGAGAGCCATGCGAGCACAAAGGTTTTGCTGCAGAAAAACTTTTGAGGCAAAATCTGCTGGATTTTCTTGATTTTTCGCGTAACTCCATAAAGCTTCTGAAATTGAGTCTTGAAATTTTCTTTTTCTATTAGTAACAAAACTTTTTTATCTTTTCCGAGTATAAAACTGTATAAGTATTGATTTTCGGCTCATGGAAAATCCAACTGCGGTCAGAAACTTTTCATCAGCGTTATCATGCAGCTTCTGTCGTTATGAAGTTTGGTCACCTCTGGTAAAATAAGCTGCAATGAGCTGATTGTAAAAGCATCCACATTTTCCTCTTGCAAGTTTAAGCTTTTAGCCAAGCTATTTTTTGTATAGCTTGTAGTGTTGTGATGGCCCCAACTTGTCAGCAACTGTGGTAGTGACTGCTATGAACTGTAAAGTTACACAAACACGTAAGAAGGGTTTTAAAGCCCTTTTTATTCCACTTTAGAAATAACAGCTGCGTTCACTTGACGCTCACAAACTACGCCGACCCGGCGGTTTAACAAAAACAGAAATATGAAACTAAAAATTAATGACAGGATGAGTAAATAACTAGATCACTACCTACGAGGCTCTGAAATCGTAACTAACTTAACCGCGTTCTAAAATACAGCTGAGATTCAACGAGCTTACTGATTAAGCAGTTGAAAAATTCAGCGAACTGCCGAGATAGGCACACAGGCCGAAACGCGCGGTTCTTAAATTTCTACCTAGCAACCTTTCACGTTCGCGATTCAAGCACACTTACAATCTCGTTTCCCATCTATTTAAACTCAACTTACTTCTGCTAAAATTTGAATATACTGCGCGTTCTACTACAATTTACATACTCTGGAATTGGCAATTCTAGGGGAAAGTAAAGGCTTGACAGGAAAGATAGCTTAAAATAAATGTTAGTTAAAATAAATATAAACCTTACAAGCTACTGAGATCTACGAGTACGGTGAAAAGGTTTAAACTTCGCTTTCTACTGATCTATACAGTCTCCTTTTTTAAGAATGTGGTTAGAAAGAAGAATTACAAATATTTCATTCTAGCCAGTGAAAAAAGTCTACGGAGCTTGCCTTTATTGCTTAACTTCCCAGTCTTTCTTACAGATATCGTTTTTTAATATTTAAATTGTTTACACACTTCAATTTCTTCGATTTTGGCACATTTCTTTAGGTATATTAATTTGTTTTGATTTAGCATTGTTTTTGTCATGTTTTTTACTCAAAGCCTATATCAGATAAAGACCTGGTTCTAAAACAAGGCTTTGAAAGATAGAAAATCTTCATTTCTTAACACTTCTCATAAAATCAATGTTTGCTCTGAAGTAATACGAAGCAACTTACAAATCTAACGCATTATTGTCAGATAGGCGTTAATGAACACAGAATTTTTTCAGACAAAGTATTTTCCTAGCACATTATAAAGTAAGATGCAATAACACGCCGAACAAATATTAATTTAGAAGTCAAACAGCAAAAATCAGTGTTATATATTCAAATTTTCACAGGACTAGTTTCGATAGGTTTACCGAACCATCAGCCTCAGCTGAAAAAGCGCAGATGAACGAGATAGGGTATAATAATAAGATAAGACAAGAAAGCCTATAACTTTCTGGTCTAGTTAACGACCCTAATTCCAATCCATCTTTGCCTTCAGCCTTTAAAGAAATTATGTTTTAGTTCTGGTTTCATCAACAGAAGGCGCCATTAGCTTTTCTCCTGTCCAGCTTTTTTGTCTTATCTTTACCTTATCTCGTTCAGTTGCGCTTTTGCAGCTGAGGATGATGGTTCGGTAAAATCATCGAAACTAGTCCTGTGAAAATTTGAAAATATAACGCTGATTTTTGTTGTTTGACTTCTAAATTAACATTATAATGTATTTTCTCCCTACCCCAGCATGCCTTCGTGGTGTAACGGTAGCACACTCATAACGTATTTGAGAGGTCGAGGTTCGATTCCCGACGACGGTACTGCTCATATTTCACGTCTAAAGGCTTAAAAAACTAAGGTGCCCGAACTAAAGGGTGGTGGACGATGATTCTTCACCACCAAAATTTGGCGTTTGGGTCTCCTGATCCCCAGTGATCCTTTTAAAGGGGAGTATATAAAGTATTTTCTCCCTCCTTTCTGCATGCCTTCGTGGTGTAACCGGTAGCACACTCGGCGCGTATTTGAGAGGTCCAAGTTCGAGTCCCGGCATTGTTCATGTTTCATGTCTCCTGCTTTAAAATAACCTAGTGACTCTACAACATAACAAACGAATACAGTGGAATGCTTAATGAGACTGTGTTCCATGATCGTATGAGAAGATATTAGAGAGAGAGAGAAGGAATATTTGCACAAGATCTCTTGAAACCTCTTGCGGCAGATTAGTTCACATAATGGTATTAGATCTGACAAAAACTTTATAATTAAAACTCATTTTATTTGTAATTATTAAAATTAATTTATTAATAAAAAGCATTTCTTCTTCTGCAATTGAAATCGAAAAATGTTCAAAAGCCATACACATATAACTGTTGATTAATAGGTACCTTACATTTTCAAATTTCAATATATTTCCTCTAATTTATAACTCATTTATTTGATTATGAAATAAATCCGAGTTTCAAATACTTTAAAGTAATTTCGCTTAAAATGTAAAACCTAATATGAATGAAAATAGCATTGATTACTCTGGATTAAGCTCCGCTCAGATGGTATAGTGGTTATGGGAGCCGACTGGATAACGTACGGCCCGGGTTCGAATACTGGAAAAGGCATGACTGTAACTGTCCGTCCCCCCTTCATATGAGGCAAAGAGGGCCCACCTATTAGCTGCCTCCAGAATAAAGTGACCACCACTTCTGGCCTCAGTTGTGGCCAAGCCGAAGTCGGCTGAGTGCCCTCCATTGGTTTAAAAAAAAAAAAAAACTCTGGATTAAGCAGAAGAGTGAGCTATGAGTAAACAGGTTGAATAAAAGTCTCAGGCCCACATTTTATAACTAGCATCACAGACCGTTAAGAGGGAACGAAGCTGCTATTCCCAGACCCTAAACTATAGCCTTTGTACCAATGCAAAGTACACGAATAAGCATATTCTGAAGGCACAAGAAATAAATTTACATAAGACTAGTAACTGGTAGCAAATAAACTAGAGAAGAGCAAAAATAATTTAAGTTTGATGATATAGCAATAGTTGCTTTCTTCATCTGTTTATCTAATTGGTACCAATTTTCAATTTTCAGATTTAAAGTATTTTAAAATTGCTGGTATGTTCTCAAGCTTTAATTGCTGGTATGTTCTCAAGCCTTAATTGCTGGTATGTTCTCAAGCCTTAATTGCTGTATGTTCTCAAGCCTTCTTGATCAGAATCTTAAATGCACTCATTTTCTAGAAATTTCCTTATACTTTTGGTTTTACTTTTTGCCCTGTCTTAGAAATTAAATGATTATTCAAGCTAATCCAATGGTTGTTTCAGAGAGTTATTCTCGCGTACTAATAGAAACCATATTCACTCCCTCTATCAATCTTATTAATTAACATTATAATACATTTAACGAAGTAATTGGCTGCTATAGTTCTTTTCATAAGTTCACTTCTTTGCGAAACTATTTTAAAATTGGTAAAATTGTTTCTTTTTCACTTTCAGCGTGATACATTATTCATACTTTCCTACCAAGCAAAGCGCTATTCTTGAGAACAATAACTCAAATCTTTTAATTCGTGTTAAAATTATCATATTTTAAAAATTTTATATACTAGTATAATTTTATAAGTATAAATTGTTAAATACTAAATAAAATATGTCTTCGATTTTCCCTTCATTAACGATGTAAGTTGAAAGTGTACCTTTCTACTTTTAAATGTTGAATACATATTGAGAAATTTAACTACATTTCTGATGATAGAATTTGAGTTCAGAATAGTCTCTAAAAAAGCTCCTTAAACTGTCTTGATAGTTTTGTGAATTTGTAATCGAATGTAATTACTATTTTTTAACAAAATAAGCAGTTTTTTCCTTACAACCACCGAGGTTTGGGACTGTCCCGCTTTTGGACTTAGTGACTGCGCTTTTCTATACTTTTCATCGCACTCATAAACGTTAAATATCTGATATTCCAAAATAACTATCAGTAGCATACATACGAATTACGAGCATATCGTTATTTAGGGTATCCGTTGACCTTCGTAGACTAACATTATCGTTATCTTATTTTGTGATAGGAAGCAGTGACAGACAGGATTTCAACGCATTCGTTTATGCAGGAGTAATACTCCGTGGTTTAATGGCTTCTGTAGTGTTTTCAGTTAGTGATCACAATGTTAAACTGCGAATATAGATTCAGGGATATTTACTGTACATTTTTGTAATGCAACAGGTCGAATGCAAAACTATTAATATAGGACTTCTTCAACTGGCCTTGGCTATTTAACTGGCTTTGACTGCTAATTAGGTTAGTTCAAAATCTAACGGCAGATGAATAAGCTGCTAAAGTAACTATATTTCAAATTATTATTACATTTATTCATAGCCTATGAATAATAAAAGATTGTTCTTACCAACTAAAACTCTAAAATGATTTTATTTTCAAATTTAGTAACATATCGTTACTTTATATTAAGAAACATTGTCTGTTTCTCGGTATACAATTGATGAAGAAGTAGAAAATGTCCTTTAAGCATATTTTTAACCTAACTTTCAAAATTTCCTTCGAAAAATTGTAAATCTGCTGTAAAATTTTCATCCCCAGCTGAGAAGTAATGAAGACTAAAATTTAAAATTTAAACTTTAACGATTTAAACTCTTAAAATACAATACTCAGCTACGAAACATGTTATCGTGGAATATTTTCCAAGTAAATAGTATAGTAAAGCTATAAATTGGGTGATGTTTCAGAAAAACTAACTATTTCTAACTTATTTATTGATTACAACGCACAAGCAATCAACATTATTATAATTATGATTAACAATATGAAAGCATTTTTTATGGAACCACCGTTAACCGTTATCTTAAAACCTTTTCTCAGATGGGAAAAAAAAAGATAAAAATTCAAATCAGGTATGAAACTTGAAACAAAGTGCTCATTGTTTAGCTTGAGACAACTAATGTTTACGTTGGAAATGTAATTGTTCGTAAAATCTGATTTATGTTTGCCTAGCGTAAAAAATACGAAATATTTTAGGGTATGCGGCATAAAATAAGTCGCAGATTTTTCAATTTGTCATTTTGATCCACAAAATTAGATTAAACCATTCTATAATATTTATACAGATTTGTCAAAAAACACGTTTAGTTACGTAAATAAGCTCCACCATGTCCTCTCATTTTAAAAGAACATTTCGATTTTTATGTTTAATCTTCGCTGAGTTCTTCCTAGCTTTCCTATTTGCTAGAGTTAATTATATCTTTCCCTAGAATCATATGCTAACAATTTCACTGCATATTTCTGAGATATGTGAAGACATTTGACAGATACTGGAAAGAGATGTTTGACGAGTTCTAAGATGCGAATTTCGTCACTGGGGAGCTCCTTTCTCTGAATATTCGTCAAACAAAGTTAACTATTCTCCTAATGTCTGTACATCAATAGATAATATGACCGAAGCTACAGGGCAATTTATTTCCACAAATTATCGACAGATGATAATCCCTAACATGTGTTATTCCCTATGAGTTCTAAAATTAGAAATGTTTGAGTAAAGCTGAAAAACCGCCCAGACGATATGTTTAAACGAGCCTGCAGCGGTACCGAAGGGCCTAGGCTCGAATACTGGAGAACGCATGGTTGCAGCTGGCCGTCTTCATAAGAGACAATTGATGCCTCCAAAATAAAATGGCCACCACCTCTGGTCTTAGGAATAGCGAATGCTGAATAGGCAAATGCCAGCCCTGAGATTTAAAATAAAAATAAGTAAAGCTGAAAAAGCATACTAGGGATCAAGTAGATAAGATTACTGAAAAATGGTATTTCGACCAATTTTAAATCCTGAAGAATGTATTACTGTATTTACTCGAATATTTCCCCCCCTTTTTTTTTTATTAATTTTATTGTACAGAAAGCGAGAAGATAAAATTACGCAAATAATTTAATTTCCAAAGGACGCGGTTACAATAAGAACATAACAAAAGAAAAGTATTCATGGATAAACTGCCATTAACTATAATGATATTATTGATTTAAAAGAAACCTACATTCCAGTAAAATTACACAGTAATACTCAAATAAGATTGGAGAGTAATTTTAACATTAGCCATACCTAATAAGACATATTTATTTCTAAATTCCTGTACCTTGAATCTCGCTCGCTCTTATATTTGTCCACTGCTACTCCTTAGTCCTCCAATCCTTTAATGCTGCTCGAACTGCCCTTTGTTACATCTACCTTGCACGTCATCACCATCGTCCCCCTTTCCATTGTCTTCGTCACTGTTCAGTCTCTGTTCCCAAGTGCATCTTTAGAATTCTGATCATTAGAACCATCATGAGTCTTAGTTATCTCGTTTTCTTGAAACTCTTCACTGTTGTTGTTTCATCAATCAGAACTCATGCTCTCAAAATCCAAGAGCAAATCAATTAGTAAGATGAAAACAATCACTATTGGAATTAATCCAATTTAAAATTTAATTTCCTGAAAGCTTTGAGGAAGGAGGCCATTGCATGAATATTTAAAAAGTCAAATGCAGAACCTTGTGCGAACAGGCTAAGGGATAAAATATAAGAATAAATACAGTAACTACATGAGCGGTTTCGTGGATTTCACTTTAACTTGACTACGACGTAGTTTCTCTTAGAAAGTCCTCGACAAAGGCAGCTTTCCCTAGTGTTCTTTTCAAAGGGCTGTTTAAGGAAAGTGACTAAATAATAACCGACTAAAAAATACACAAATAAACCTGAAGACAAATACAGCTACAGAGAGATTTGCCCCAAAATTTTGAGCTAAAGTACATTGCTGGCCATTAAAATTGCAACACCAGGAAGGAATAACCTGACGAATGTCAAAATCATATGGAAGGAAGAAGAGGTAGGGATATGCAAATGACTAGTATTTATTTATGCCTCGAATAAGAAGAAGAAATGCTTAGCAGCAAATGTCGGAATTCTATAGAGGCAGGATCGTTGCCTATCGAGAGTGTGGATCATCATTCCGTGATATCACCCATCGCACTGGTCGACATCCAACTACTGTCATGCGAATATGAAATCAATGGCTTGCTGAGGGTCATACTGAACGGCATACAGAATATCAACTCCCTCCTATGACTAACGCTCAAGAGGACAGCCATATTGTGATGTCAGCCCTGAAAAACCGTACAACCACATCATGGACCATTAATCAGGAAATGGGCGTGTTGCAGCACGCCCAGTATCCGCTCGTACAGTGCGTCGCCGTTTGCAGTAGCGTGGACTATCAACACGGCGACCATTACTTCGTCTTTCCTTGACAATGGAGCATAGAGAGAGATGGCGATTCTGGTGCGCCAAACAACAAAGCTTCATACAGGAGTGGCACAATGCCATCTTCAGACGAGTCCCGGTTCTGCGTGCAGTACTCTGATGGCCGTATACGTATCTGGAGGCTCCGAGACGACCGCAAGGGGCTCTGCACCTGGTATGATGGTTTGGGCAGCCGTTGAGTACACGACATGCACATCTCTGGTTCGAATCAACAGTAATTTGAACGTAGATCGGTGCATTTCTGACGTTTTGCATCCAATGGTTGTGATCTTCGAGGCCTGCCAAACGCCACCTTCCAACAAGATAATGCAAGACCACACATTGCACGTCGTGTTCTGACCTTACTTCATACACAGAGTATTCGATTGCTGCCCTGGCCTGTACGGTGTCTACATCTGTCACCCATTGAAAACATCTGGTCATAGGTTGCTGAGAGACTGACCCGCTACACCTCTCTAGATAATACGGTTGATGAAGTGTGGCATGGACTTGAAGCAGCACGGAATGAGTTTCCCATTTCTGTTATCCAGGCCCAGTTCGACTCCATGCCTAAACGGGTAAGGGCCGTTTTTGCTGCCAGGGGTGGCAGTTGTTTCTACTAATTTTGCTCTACTGTAAACCCCCAAACTGCTTACAAATTTAATCATTTTGTCTTTATGCCATACTGTTTACGTACAATAAATACCTTTTTTGTATTTGCTTTCCTTCAAGGTGTTGCAATTTTAGGGGGACTCATACACCTTAAAACCCATAAGATCTTCGAATAGGTGACTGTTGCAAGAATTGGGATAACTTATTTATTTTAAAAGCAATTACTTCGAACGTTTTACAGCTGACTACATAATATAGCTGCTTTCTGAAATAGTAATCAGAAAGTTTGGGTTGCCACAAATATTTTTATAATTTAATCCGCTTTGTGACAACATTTTTCGTCATTTTTCCACCTTGCGCGCACAGTTTAAGACATTCTGTTGCATAATTTAATTCCATATTTAATATATAGCTTTTATAACATTTGGAAACTACTGTGAACCTAAAATTCTAAAAATTTCACGTTACATTTTTATTTTATTTTGAGTTTATAAAATGTATTTTATTAAAAATATTTGTAATGTTTTCGTCCATAAAATTTTTCAATATTAAAATATTCATCAGATTTTTGGTTCAGTTAGAAAATAGTGCCCATATAAAAAATTCCATCGAATTTCAAGCATGTACCATCAGCCATTTTTAAAATATCATGCGCGCAAGGTGGAAACATGGCGAAATATTTTGTCACAAAGAGGATTAAATTACAAAATTATTTTTGGCAATACAAACTTCCTGGTTACTAGTTTCCAAATCAGCTATATTATGTAGTCAGCTGTAAAAGGTTGGAAGTAATGGCTTTTAAAATAAATAAAATATCCCAATTCTTGCAACAGTCACATATTCGAAGATCATAAGGGGTTTAAGGTGTATGAGCCCCCTAAATGGCCAGCAGTGTAGCAAGAGAATCGAATCAAATCGAACAGCTTATTGCCGGGGATATCGCTAAGTTAGCGACGTGTCCTGCTCAATAAATTACTGTCTTATAGGTCCCTAAGGTGGGAAAAGCATCAGCAGTAGTTTCGCGCATAAGAAAAATTTGGCATAGGTTTAACAAGGAGGAGAAACAATTTTCTCTGGTTTTTAAAATTTAAAATCGTAAATAGGGAAAACAGTCAGAACAAGAAATATGAGTAACAAAAGAAAGTTCGAAAAGTATCAAAACGTAGCAAGCAGTGTCAAATATCACGTAATTTTTGTGACGTCATAGGTTTTGTGAACTCACATAACCTCTAAAGGCGTCACAAATTCAGTTCTCTTGTGCCGAAAGTTATTGACTGTAATTTGATTCTTGTTGGTTTACTCGCGTATATTATATTTGAGGAAAATCTTGAATTCCCTTTACTAATTTTCCATTGTTTCAATCTCCATTTCTTCTTTTAGTTAATTCTCAGTTAATTTAAGTAATTATTTCTCAGTTAACTTGATAATATCTGCTTTCTCCCGTTTGGATTGTTTACATTATTATACTAATTCTTTTGAGTTCGTGGTATGTATATTTTTCTTTTCATGTCCTCAGTTCACATTCACATAGCTTGCAACAAGATTTTGTTTAATCTGTTTTCATTCTTTTTAACTAATCCTCAAACATAGGTATTTTAAGCCAAGTATTTCAAAAGATAGAGCTGAATTTTTCAC